>NW_027362763.1:47394867-48659733 GCF_046119375.1 Phyllobates terribilis | reverse complement strand
CAGTAACCAGTTTCTTAAGGTTTTATATCCACTATAGCCAGAATTGTATGAGGTTCTCCCCATATATCTCTGTATTAAACACATCTTCATTATGTTACTTCATACTCACCAACATTTGAATGCAAAATTGCACGACATTTGTAAGCTGCCCATTCTGCATAAGAATCACTCCCAAATACATGGAAATGCCTATTTTAGTGCAAATCTCGCTCCTTGTTGGTGTAAAGTTCTACCACTCAGGACTGAAAGGCTTGGTGCTTGTTTTCCCATTTATTAACCTTTGTGCCCTTGCACTGTGCCCATGTTTGCTAACCATGAAGTTCCTCTGGAGTAAGGAGTGCAGCAGAGGTTCTTCCACCCAAAAACAATGGGTAGGAGACCAACAATGGTTGAGCCCCCTCTCTTGAAGTGTCCCATAGCAGCCACATGGTCCACCTCGATGATATGTATGCCCTGCTTTTTTAGTTTCTTCCAATGCTTTGAAATGATAATTTCTTGGAATTTCTCCATGTCAACCTATGGTCATCATGAGTGATGGGTGATGCTTGAATCTTATTAGGTTTGGACAGGTAAGTTAAAAGACAAAACTCCTCCAGATCAAGATTATTGAGTATTAAGATGGTTTGGTCAAAAGATCTACAGACTTGGAAATCCAAGATGGTAGTTAGATAGAGAAATCGGTTTGGTAGCCAGCCAAGTATATCCTTTCATCTTTATACTGAGGTTGGTCATCATAAAACATATATATTTAGGAACAGTGGTTGTTGCTCAAGTCTTGACTCAATTTCTAATAAGGCTGTGATCTTCATTTGCCTTCACAGCCTTGACCAAGAACAGACCAAGTGGGGACATCTTCTAGAGGAGTTCTCCAAGAGTGGGCCAAGTGGTGACCTCATCTAGAGGAGTTCTCCAAGAGTGGGTCAAGTGGTGACCTCATCTAGAGGAGTTCTCTAAGAGTGGGTGAAGTGGGGGCATCTTTTAGTAGAGTTCTCCCAAGAGAGGACCAAATGGGGGCATATTCTAGAGAAGTTCCAAAAGAGTGGGCATAGTGGGTGCATCCTCTAGAGGAGTTCTCCTAGAATGGGCCAAGTGGGAACATCTACTAAAGAAGGTCTCTCAGATTGGTCCAAGTAGGAGCATCTTCTAGAAGAGTTCTCAAAGAGTGGACAAAGGGGGAGCATCTTGTAGAGGATTTTTCTTAAAGTGGGCCACGTTGGAGCATCGTCTTGAGTTCTCTCAAATGGGCAGTGTGGGAGCAACTACTAGAGGAGTTCCCCAAGAGTGGGCCAAGTGATGGCATCTTTTAGAGGAGTTCTCCAAGAATGGGCCAAGTGTGGGCATCTTCTAGAGGAGTTCTCCAAGAATGGGCCAAGTGTGGGCATCTTCTAGAGGAGTTCTCCAAGAGTGGGCCATGCGGTGGCATAATTCTAAAGCAGATCACACAGCGATGGCCAAATGAGATCAACCTCTAGTTGTCCAAGAGTATGTCAAGGGAGAGCACCTTCCAGAGGAGTTCTCTAAGAATGGGCTAAGTAGGAGCATCTTCTAGAGAAGTTCTCCAAGAGTGGACAAAGGGCGGGGGGGGGGGGGGGGCATCTTCTAGAGGAGTTCTCTTAGAGAGGGCCACGTGGGAACTTATTCTAGAGGGGTTCTCCAAGAGTGGACAAAGAGGGGGCATCTTCTAGAGGAGTTCTCTCACAGTGGGCCAAGTGGGAGCATCTTCTAGAGGAATTCTCACAGAGTGGGCCAAGTGGGAATATCTACTAGAGGAGTTCTCCAAGAGTGGGCCAAGTGGGGGTTTCTTCTAGAGTTTTCCAAGAGTAGGCTAAATGGTGTATTCTTTTAGAGGAGTTTTCAACTAATGAGTCAATCGGGGTTATCTTCCAGAGGGATTCTCTAAGACTAAGCCAAGTGGGAACATCTTCTAGAGGAGTTCTTTAAGTTGGAAGCATTTTTTTCAATGATTGTGATAATGGACATTCGTAATTTGTTCCATAGAATGGGCGATTTTTTTTCTTGAATTACTCACTCAGGGTAAATAGAACTGACTTAGGGGGGAACGGGAGACCAAATGTGAGGAAACTCCAGAAGCTGAGACGTTCACATATTTTTTTTATCACAGGAGTCTTTGCTGCTGACTTCCATCTACTGTAGTAAACTAAATGTCAGTAAACATTATATCAGTATGGACATCTCATGTAAGGCAAGAAATGTTCTCTTCCAAGCCACATAGGGTCTTGCTGATCTCCTGATTTCCATATTGGCTTCTTAGAAAGGTATAAATGTTGCTCAGATTTATTTATTCTTAGACCATTTTATTATTTACGAGAAAAACTATACTGTAAGAATATGGTTGTCACTCAAATGCATGACTGTGCTGAAAAAAGTTACAAAAACTGTTTTTAGAGCCAGGGCTAATTATTGTGGGAAGAGAAGTCAATAGAATAGCTGGTCTAATGAAGAAGTACCAACACTTTTCTACATTTCCTTTGTCGGTGTGACCCAATGGCAAGTTCACCCAACCTTGTTCTGTAATGTTGAGTTGCTCAAGGAAATGAAAATCTCTGCCTAAATTCCCACCAACTATGAAAATGCGGTATTGGATTCGACATGAGTTGTTGGCCACATTTCTCTAAAATATCAAAGAAAATGATCTCAAAGCACTAGGTGTGATGATATCACACATCCCAACCAAGGAGCAGCAAAACTCATTTAGACGACAGCTAATTCTTCTGACCTATTATAGACATGCACTCTTGCGATGGTTCGTCAATGGAGGAAGGGGAATTAGCTAATGCCAGTAATCGACGGAAGAGACCTATTCCCCTTGAAAACAAAGGAACAAGCATGCTGAAATCCAACCTTCTTGATCTATTGGGAGAGTAAGGACGCCCCCCATACACATTTGGTGGTCGGCTCGTTTGGTTAACCTTTATCTAATTTGTGTGGGCACTTTCGGACAGGCTTAATCGCCATGAATTACTCCTAAATCAGGTTCTGATATTGTGTTAAACACGTGGTGGAACTTTTAGGAGTCTACAGAAACTCAAGTGTCAGGATCGCGATCTTCTGTTCCTTCATGCATTGATGTCAAATTTTGTTTTGCCACTTTAATGGACCATGCTGTAGCGTCGGCGTCCCTGCCCTCTGCTAAGCAGGGACGCTGTTCCCCTCACCTCTCTGCTCCGAGCCCGGCGTCCTCCTCCCGCTCTGCTGGCAGCGCGCGCTCCTTCCCGGCCACTGTGCTTAGGGCGCGCGCGCTCCCTCCCTCTTAAAGGGGCCGCGCGCGCCGTCCTAAAGAGTCCCCGGCCAATGGCCGGAGGACTTCACCATATATATGGCACCTCCTCCAAAATGGAGGTGCCCGAGCAATGTTGTTGCACTGTTCACTACTCTGCTTCAGCCCTCAGGTCCCGTTGCCAGTTACCTGCCAGATACCTGCCAGATTCCTGCCAGCCTGCTGTCTTATTCCTGCCTGATAATTCTGCTACCTGCCTGCTAGCCTGAGGTCCGACGGTCTGCCTTACTACTCCTGTCAGTCTGTCTAAGGACCAGCTTGCCCGCTCACCTGGGAGCGCACATCAACTACCTGCCTGATTGCCTGAGGTCCGACGGTCTGCCTTCCAACTCTTGTCAGTCTGTCTATGGACCAGCTTGCCCGCTCACCTGGGAGCGCACATCTGCTACCTGCCTGCTAGCCTACCGGGAGGCTCTGCCGTCACGTGCTGTGACCACCTGCCTGTCCAGTGACTCCTGCCCGCTCACCTGGGAGCGCTCATCTGCTGCCTGTCTGCTAGCCTACCTGGAGGCTCTGCCGTCACGTGCTGTGACCACCCGCCTGTCCAGAGACTTCTGCCCGCTCACCTGGGAGCGCTCATCTGCCGCCTGTCTGTTGGTCTTCCTGGAGGCTCCGCCGTCACATGCTATGACCACCCGTTTATCCAGAGACTCTCGCCTGCTCACCTGGGAGCTCACGTCTACCATCAGCCGCCACAGGTCGTACCAACCCTTTACCCAGAGACTGCCCCGGTCACTTGCCGTGACCATCTGCCCGTTCACCCAGAGACTGCCCCGGTCACTTGCCGTGACCATCTGCCCGTTCACCCAGAGACTGCCCCGGTCACTTGCCGTGACCATCTGCCCGTTCACCCAGAGACTGCCCCGGTCACTTGCCGTGACCATCTGCCCGTTCATCCAGAGACTGCCCCGGTCACTTGCCGTGACCTCCTACCCGTTCTTCTAGAGACTGTCCCGGTCACCTGCTGTGACTGCCTGCCTGGTCGCCACCCGCTCCCTTACAAGGACCGCCCCCTTGTATAGTAGCCCAGAGGTTCCGCCTCCCAGACCCGTTACAGTTTGCTCG
The DNA here is from genome assembly GCF_046119375.1 of Phyllobates terribilis. Taxonomy (NCBI): domain Eukaryota; kingdom Metazoa; phylum Chordata; class Amphibia; order Anura; family Dendrobatidae; genus Phyllobates; species Phyllobates terribilis. The sequence goes on along the minus strand of NW_027362763.1, from coordinate 48,655,370 downwards.
GGCCATGGAACCCGGTGGCACCCAAGCTCCCTCGCTCTCGGACCTCTGTCATGAACTGTCCCGTCAGAGGTCCCAACAAGAGTCCATCCTGGGTCACCTGCGGAATGTCAATTCTCGTCTGGACACTCTGACTGCTCCACCAGCAACCACCGCCAGTGCCATGACTCGCAACCCGGCAGCTCCGCTGCCCATCAATACCATGGTATCCTACCCCGGACCCCGGCTTTCTGCACCTCCTTCATAAATCAGTGCACCCTGCACTTTGAACTCCTGTCCCACCAGTTTAACTCCGACCGGGCCAAAATTGCCTTCATCATGTCCCATCTCACCGGGGAGGCCCTGGCCTGTCTAAATCCTCTATGGGAGAGAGGAGACCCCTGGTGTCCGACTTGCCTGCCTTTCTCATGGCTTTCCGGAAAGTCTTCGACGAACCCGGACGGAAGACCTCATCCGCATCATCTCTGCTACGCCTCCGTCAGGGAAGTCTCACCGTGGGCCAATATGCCATACGGTTCCGTACCCTTGCCTCGGAGCTGGCCTGGGATAACGACGCTCTGGTATCCGTCTTCTGGGAGGGTCTGTCCGGCCGTATTAAAGATGAACTTGCCGGTCGGGACATTCCTACCACTCTCGATGACCTAATAACTCTTGCCACCCGGATTGACCTACGGTTCCAGGAGCGTGCCAAAGAGGTCACCCGTGAGAGGAGGTTTCCACGTCTAGCTCCTACTTTTCAGAAATCCGTCTCTCCCCAGGTACACTCTCCTGAGCCTATGCAGGTCGACCAGACCAAGATGGTCAAAACCCGTCAGGACTTACGCCGTGCCGAAGGGAGCTGCTTCTACTGTGGCAGTAAGGAGCACCGGATCCGTACCTGCCCGGAGAGGTCGGGAAACGCCTGTGTCTAGGTTCGCTCAGAGAGGTCAACCTAGACAAGAATAAATCCTCTCCATCTCTGCTACTGTCAGTCTCTATTATCTGCGGGGAGAATCGTTATTTCGAACTAGCCCAACTTGACTCTGGAGCGGCCGGGAATCTTATCTCACAGTCCCTGGTAGAAAAATACCGCATTCCCACCAAACCTCTGGCTGTACCAATATCTGTCGCTGCTGTGGATGGGGGCCTCTTACCACGTCCCATCCAACTCATCACCGAATCCGTAACTCTGCAGGTGGGAATGCTGCATTCTGAGAGCATCTCTTTTCATGTTCTGCCTGGACTCTCTCACGCCCTCTTACTAGGTCTACCTTGGCTCCAGAGACATGCACCCGTGCTTGACTGGCAGACCGGAGAAGTCCTTCGCTGGGGACAGGACTGTCATAAGACTTGTTTGGTTCCTGTTCATCCCGTCCGTCCTTCTCCTACCCCAACTAATCTACCTGGACTTCCGATTCCCTATTGGTCATTTGCTGATGTCTTTAATAAAAAGGAGGCAGAGACATTACCCCCTCATAGACCATACGACTGTCCTATCGACCTGTTACCCGGTACTACTCCTCCCCGTGGGCGTATTTACCCATTGTCCGCTGCTGAGACCCGGTCGATGTCCGAATATATTGAGGAGAATTTGGCCAGGGGATTCATCCGGAAATCTACCTCCCCGGCGGGAGCAGGCTTCTTCTTCGTAAAAAAGAAGGACGGCTCTCTCCGTCCCTGTATAGACTATAGAGGCCTTAACCAGATCACGGTGAAGAATAAGTACCCCCTTCCGCTCATTCCAGAATTATTTGATCGCCTGAGGGGGGCTAGAGTCTTCACCAAACTGGACCTCCGTGGGGCGTACAACCTGGTCCGTATCCGTCAAGGGGATGAATGGAAGACTGCATTCAACACCCGGGACGGCCACTATGAATATCTGGTAATGCCCTTTGGTCTCTGTAACGCTCCTGCCGTCTTTCAAGAGTTGGTCAATGACATCTTCCGGGACCTTCTCTACTCCTGCGTTGTGGTGTACCTGGACGACATCTTGGTCTTCTCTCCGGATCTCCAGACTCACCGGAGGGACGTTCGTCAGGTCCTGCTCAGGCTCAGGCAGAACCACCTCTTCGCTAAATATGAGAAGTGCCTCTTTGAGCAGACCTCGCTTCCGTTTTTGGGCTACATTATTTCTCAGACCGGCCTACGAATGGATCCAGAGAAACTGTCTGCCATCGAGAAATGGCCCCGACCGGAGGGGTTGAAGGCCATTCAGCGGTTCCTGGGCTTCGCCAACTACTACCGCCTCTTCATACCGCACTTCTCTTCCCGGACTGCCCCAATTTCCGCGCTCACCCGTAAGGGTACTAATCCCAAAGAGTGGCTGCCCGAAGCAGAGGAGGCCTTTCTTTCCTTAAAACAGGCCTTCTCTTCCGCCCCGGTGCTGCATCGTCCGGACGGCAACAAGCAGTTCTTTCTGGAGGTTGACGCCTCCTCCTCTGGAGCCGGAGCTGTACTTACTCAAAAATCTTCTTCCGGGAGGATGGTAACTTGCGGCTTCTTCTCTAAACTCTTCTCCTCCTCAGAGCGCAATTATTCCATAGGAGACCGAGAGTTATTGGCCATCAAGCTGGCATTGGAGGAGTGGCGTTACCTACTCGAGGGGGCTCTTCATCCGGTAATAATTTACACTGACCACAAGAACTTGGCTTATCTCCAGCATGCCCAGAGACTTAATCCACGCCAAGCCCGGTGGTCCTTGTTTTTTGCTCGCTTTGATTTTGTTCTACATTTTCGCCCGGCTGACAAGAACATCAAAGCAGACGCCTTGTCCTGATCCTTTCTGGTATCTGATCTCGAGGAAGAACCTAAACATATCATCGATCCCGCCAGAGTAATGCAGGTGGCTCCCGTGAGTCTAAATCGTCTCCCTCCCGGTAAGACGTTCGTATCGGTACCTGATCGGGAGAAGATCCTACACTGGGGTCATTCGTCTAAACTAGCTGGCCACGCCGGTCAGAAAAAGACCCTCCAGCTTATTTCCCCGCACTACTGGTGGCCTAACCTGCGCAAGGATGTAATAGACTTTGTTTCTGCCTGTGTGTCCTGTGCCCGCAACAAAGTTCCGAGACACCTGCCAGCCGGTCGCCTTCTTCCTCTGCCAGTACCTGCTGCCCCCTGGCAGCATATAGCGATGGACTTCATAACTGATCTTCCCGTCTCTGCCGGTTGTACGGTCATTTGGGTGGTCGCTGACCGCTTTTCCAAGATGGCTCACTTCATTCCCCTGCCAGGCCTCCCGTCTGCACCCGAGCTGGCTAAAGACTTTATCCGCCACATCTTCCGTCTTCATGGCCTGCCCCGTCACATCGTGTCGGATCGTGGGGTACAGTTCACTTCTCGTTTCTGGAGAGCCACTTGTAAATTGCTAGACGTCACCCTGGACTTCTCCGCTTACCACCCACAGTCTAATGGTCAAGTGGAGCGGATCAATCAGATCCTGACCAGTTACCTCCGGCACTTCGTTAATGCCCACCTTTCTGACTGGGTGGATCTCCTGCCATGGGCCGAATTCTCGTACAACAATCACGAGAGCGAATCTTCCTCCAAATCCCCATTTTTTGTAGTCTTCGGTCAGCATCCTCGGATCCCGTTTCCCGTCTCCACCTCGGTGGACAATCCGGCTGCGGAATCTCTTGTTAACAAATTTTCCTCCACATGGGAGAGTACCCGGTCCACACTCCTTCTGTCATCCGAGCGTATGAAAAGACATGCTGACAAAAAACGTCTGGATCCTCCTCAATTCCGTCCAGGGGATAAGGTCGGGCTCTCGTCCAAGTATGTCCGGCTCAAGATTCCTTCCTATAAGTTAGGGCCTCGGTTCATCGGTCCTCTGGAGGTCATCAGTCAGATCAACCCGGTGGCCTATAAATTGAAACTCCCGGCCAACTTGCGGATCCCTAACTCCTTCCATGTATCTCTCCTCAAACCTGTGGTACTTAACCCTTTTTCCAAGTCTACAGGCACGCCTCCTGCTCCGGTTTCCGCTGAAAACGAATTTGAGGTAGAGAACATTCTGGCCACCAAAAGGGTAAGAGGGAAGACCTTTTTTCTAGTAGATTGGAAGGGGTTTGGTCCTGAAGAGAGAACGTGGGAGCCCCGGGAGAACATCCATGCCCCTCTCATCCTTGCTAAATTCCTGTCTGGCCTAAAAAAGGGGGGGCCTAAAGGGGGGGGTACTGTAGCGTCGGCGTCCCTGCCCTCTGCTAGGCAGGGACGCTGTTCCCCTCACCTCTCTGCTCCGAGCCCGGCGTCCTCCTCCCGCTCTGCTGGCAGCGCGCGCTCCTTCCCGGCCACTGTGCTTAGGGCGCGCGCGCGCGCGCTCCCTCCCTCTTAAAGGGGCCGCGCGCGCCGTCCTAAAGAGTCCCCGGCCAATGGCCGGAGGACTTCACCATATATATGGCACCTCCTCCAAAATGGAGGTGCCCGAGCAATGTTGTTGCACTGTTCACTACTCTGCTTCAGCCCTCAGGTCCCGTTGCCAGTTACCTGCCAGATACCTGCCAGATTCCTGCCAGCCTGCTGTCTTATTCCTGCCTGATAATTCTGCTACCTGCCTGCTAGCCTGAGGTCCGACGGTCTGCCTTACTACTCCTGTCAGTCTGTCTAAGGACCAGCTTGCCCGCTCACCTGGGAGCGCACATCAACTACCTGCCTGATTGCCTGAGGTCCGACGGTCTGCCTTCCAACTCCTGTCAGTCTGTCTATGGACCAGCTTGCCCGCTCACCTGGGAGCGCACATCTGCTACCTGCCTGCTAGCCTACCTGGAGGCTCCGCCGTCACGTGCTGTGACCACCTGCCTGTCCAGTGACTCCTGCCCGCTCACCTGGGAGCGCTCATCTGCTGCCTGTCTGCTAGCCTACCTGGAGGCTCTGCCGTCACGTGCTGTGACCACCCGCCTGTCCAGAGACTTCTGCCCGCTCACCTGGGAGCGCTCATCTGCCGCCTGTCTGTTGGTCTTCCTGGAGGCCCCGCCGTCACATGCTATGACCACCCGTTTATCCAGAGACTCTCGCCTGCTCACCTGGGAGCTCACGTCTACCATCAGCCGCCACAGGTCGTACCAACCCTTTACCCAGAGACTGCCCCGGTCACTTGCCGTGACCATCTGCCCGTTCACCCAGAGACTGCCCCGGTCACTTGCCGTGACCATCTGCCCGTTCACCCAGAGACTGCCCCGGTCACTTGCCGTGACCATCTGCCCGTTCACCCAGAGACTGCCCCGGTCACTTGCCGTGACCATCTGCCCGTTCATCCAGAGACTGCCCCGGTCACTTGCCGTGACCTCCTACCCGTTCTTCTAGAGACTGTCCCGGTCACCTGCTGTGACTGCCTGCCTGGTCGCCACCCGCTCCCTTACAAGGACCGCCCCCTTGTATAGTAGCCCAGAGGTTCCGCCTCCCAGACCCGTTACACATGCAAGTCTCGTAGGAAAAAAATATTATTTGCATTTGAGAAAAATTATAAGTGTGTCACGGTTTGTAGTCTGTAAGGTTAGGTAAGGATCTGCGGTCGTCAACCTCGATATAATTACAGTAACCGAGCCAGCAGGTTCCTCCTCTACTTTTTGTTTCCTCCGTACATAATTACGAGGTTTAGGTTTGTTAAGAGCTCTAATGAATTGTTTTATCCTCTTAATTACAGAAAATGTAATAACATATGCATCACAATAGACCACTGCTTGGAAAAGCTGGATCTTGTAAAGCATAAATAATGCATTTGCAGATCAATTGTTGGAAGGGGTGACTTGTTTCTTTGACTTTGTTTCACTTCATCCTTCTTCCTAAAGTTGTTTCTGATTCTTCCGCCCTAAAGTAAATGAACTACTAATCTATGACATGACTGTGTGAAAGGTCCTGGAAGGGCTGTAGTGAAGCTTCGACAAAGTGTTCACAAATGTATGGTATCTGTGTAGCTTCAATCATATGCCCTATACATGATAGAACTTTGGTCAATAATTGTATGACAGACCCTATGGCACCGGCCTTGATTTTTTCTTGGAGGTCGGCATTGCACCTCTTTTTATTATACACTGTTCCCTAATTCCATCCAACATTTGAATGTTCTTGTTTCTTAGGATTTTTTTATGTCAATGAAGATTTCGAGATTTCAGATTGAAATTTTTCCTAGTTGACCAGTTCTCGAATTAAAGGTCATAGCCATAATGGGTTCAACCTCTATTTTTGTAGGATAAGATCTGGAATTGAAAGCTCAATGACAAGACTTCTCCAACCCCAGATTCCTGAGTGCATAGATGCCATGATACCAATATCTACATTTTTGGAGATCCAAGAGGGTCGTTGGGTGGAGGTACTGGTCAAATAAACATGAAGGGTGATTTCTGTGGACAGCAGCATCATAAACGGTGGTGACAACTCAATGTCTAATATGGCATTGGTCCTCATTGACCTTGATGGCATCAGAATCCACTTTGGTGGGGCGCCTTCTCGAGGAGTTTGAAGCATTCTCCTTATGATTGTGAGTCTCGTAACCTTACATGATGACAGATATTGGTTACAGGCTTCTTAAAATGGGTCTTATTCTCTGGAATTGCTCAGGATAAATAGAATTGACTTGGGAGGAACAAGGGGCCGAACCTGAGGAAAATTAAGGAATCTGAGACGTTCGCATACTTATGTCTTGGGAGCCTTTTCTGTTGACTTGCAGCTACTGCATTAGACTTGATGTCAGAAAACACTATATCAGTACGGACATCTCGTTCCCTGCCAAGCCGCGTGGGGTCTCGCTGATCTCCTGATTTCCATAATGGCTTAGAAGAAAGATATAAACGTCCCTCAAGTAAATTTATTCTTAAAGAGACTTTTTTTTTTTTTTAAGCCTTTTTCAAAAATATTTAGAGGGCATATCGATAGGGTTGTCACTGGAAAAAAACTACCCAAATTTTACTTGTAGCCAGGGATAATCATGGTGGGAAGGGAACCCAAGAGAAAAAGGTGATCTGCTCGTTGGCCAAACAGTCTTATACACTTTATTTAACCTGACAGTCCATATGTTCACCACACCCGGCCTTGATCTGTAACCTTGATGGACATTTCTTCTTACAGTGACCTCAACCATGGCAATGGAGGATGGAGCCTATGTTAATTAGTGAACAATTTAAAAAAAAAAACTGAGCCCAAATTTATCCTTACTGGGAAATTTAGTCTTAAGAAACCAATGGGATCCACCAACAGAAAAAGAATGGGAATTAAGTATAATCGGGGGATTTTTTTGAAGGAATTTTTGGAGAGGTCTTTATTAAAATGTTGCATCGTGACAGGTCGTCCTTGGTGGCTGAGGGTTTAGGGAACAGTCTTTTGATTTGCAGGGTGCTGTGTATTAGAGGGGAGGACGGACAGCTCCGGTAACCTTACCACGGGGAGTTTAGACAAGTTGGGAAACTGGACTGAAGTGGGTGCATGCTTTACAGCAGACGAGCTGCTTCTCTAAAAACTTCTTTCCAGAGTCTCCCAAGCTCAGTTTTCCATCTGGCTCTCATCAGGAGATCACATGTTCCCCGCGGAATTTTCTCTACATTAATCTGGACATATTCAATATACACGTGCGCCCCCAAGTACAGATCAGAAATTATATAGGCTTCCTGCAGCTACTTCTGAAGTAGGTGGTATAAACCATAGAAAATAGATAGATTCTGTCTCCCTATCTATGTAATGAGACTGACACTTGGGGTACAAGATAATGACACTGACACTCGGGATGCACCTGAATATGAGCTCAGGTTTTCATGTACAAAATCAATAGATCATTTCCATGCTCAATGAAAGGGTTAATCCATTAGATCTTGATGTATAGTTAGCTCCTTGAAAGGAATCAGTGAATGCACTTTACTAGTCTTCAGAGCAAGGGCTGCAAATGTATTTTACATGAATGCATCACCAGAACCACCACCATACATTAACACATCAAAAGAAGTTTTGAATATTTGAGGAGGATTTGGGTGGTTTCTGCTCCAAAAAATCAGTGTGAACACACGCTAATTTAAACTGAGTTTTTGGAGTAGAAACTCTCCAAATTCTCATAATCTCAAATCTTTAAATTTTGAGGATTTTTAAGTTTAAACATAGCCATGAATCATGTTATGCATTGCTACATGTGTACAAGATCAGAACCACTGTCACCATATGAATGCTACACTAGAACCACCATCAGTACATGAATACAGAACCGCCATCAGTATATGAATAGAGCACCAGAACCACCATTAGTACATGAATGCAGTGCTAGAACCATCATCAGTACAAGAATGCAGTGCCAGAACCACTGTCGGTACATAAATGCAGCTTCAGAAACACTGTTAGTACATGAATGCAGCACCAGGACCACCATCACTACATGAATGCAGTGCCAAAATCACCATCAGTACATGTATACAGCACAAAGCTTACTACAGCGATCAATTGTAATGTTAGAGTTGTTGTTACCAGCCATCATCAGATTGCGGACCATACAGGAGCCAAAGTACTGATGAGACATAGTCATTGTCATAAATCAACCTTTGCATCCAGGTACCTTATAGACAAAATCTAAGAGAGAAATAAAATGAACATATACCCTGCTTCCAGGTAATCAGCATTAACACAATGGGTACCTGGGCCTGCAGTCTCACCTCAGATAGGACAAAGTATTTACATCAGCATTTGTTTCCCTTCTATACATCAACCCCTGGGAGCCTCCGTTCACCCCAGGGTGACAAGCCAGGAGAGAATTGAATACAGGTCAGCTAGGATATATACCTTTGTAGTGCCAACGCCTATTCCTGACAAGAGTATAGGGGAGCTAATTGAATCATGGCAATGAGGAATAGCTAATTGCATTACCTCTGAAGTCAGGGGAAGCTCCTGTGTTAGATCAATTACCATGCGCACCTTACAATGAGGATATTGCTGGGAAATGGATTATGAAATGTCAGATAGAAAGGAAGAAAAGATTACTTGTAAATCGCCTATTTTTTGCCCTGCCCAAGTTACGTATAAATGTGTCCCTCTGTGAGAGAGGAGGGGTCTTCTGTTGAGGGTCACCTGTCGCTACAGATGCGCAGAAAGACACAAGGAACCGCCCTGGACCCATGACAGCACCCTTCCTGCCGTGTCCAGAGACCTTTGATGAAAGTGTGGTATATTCACTTTTATTCCTTTTAATTTTACTGTATCGTATTACTGCTTCCTTACTGTATTTGTCTGACTACTGTATATATATATATATCTTGTAACCGCTTGTATATATTGTACCTAGCATCGCTCTTTTGAGTAAATAAATATATAAAATTTATAAGCTCGCTTCACATTATCCTAAACCCGGAACTCACGGAAGTTGTGAGGAAGGATCAGGGGCACGTGGCTCCGATCGGTTTGTGACACCAACAATAGGAAGCTATATAAACGTAATGCCCAGCACACAAAAAAGGGAGGCCATTATTAGCAATTGTATTGCTTGGACCTACAATTCCCAATATGTCCTCAGCAATGCTAGGGAGATACTGGAAGTTGTTCTTATCAGTCATCATCAGACTGCGGACCATACCGGAACCACAGCACTGATGAGATGTGGTCGGTATCACAAATAAACATTTGCATCCAAGTACCTTTATAGATAACATTTTCTCTAATTGGAGTCGTTCCCATCACTTTTGTGTCCATGTAACACCGATGCCTTGATGAGATTCCACACCCAGAGATGTGTAGACTTCTTTCGTCTCAGTCTTTAGCAGCACTTCCCGACACGGTGCCCTTAAAAGTAAAGTATTATTCTAGTGCCCCATAAGTATAAACATCTCCCATTCTGCACCCCTGAATAAATATTTGCCCCACACTGAGCTTCCTGCACAAAATATGTCTCCCACACTGCCTCTCCATAATGTCCCCCTCACACTGCCTCTCCATAATGTCCCCCTCACACTGCCTCTCCATAATGTCCCCCTCACACTGCCTCTCTCCATAATGTCCCCCTCACACTGCACTTCTCCATAATATCCCCTCACATTGCCTCTCTCCATAAACACCACACATACCGTTTCTCTCCATAATATCCCCCCCACACGCTGCCCCTCTAAATAATGTCCCCTTACATTGCCCCTTACCATAATATCCCCTCACACTGCCCCTCTCCAAAATAGCCCCTAACACATTGACCCTCTCCATAGTGTCCCCCACCACACTGCCCCTCACTATACTATGCCCCCTTTCACAATCCACCTAAATGCCCCATAATGTCCCCCATTATCCCATAAAGTGCCTTGGAAAGTAACATCAATTGTCTCCTCTCCACTGCCCCCTCATTTAAAATGAAACCACATTTCATCTTTGGCTCCTTCGTGGAGCGCTTACCGGTGACCGACTTCTTCACTCCTTTTCGGCAATGGCTCCACAGCCGTGTAATGAGGTCAAGAACGTCCTGACCTCATCACGCTGCTGCTCATCAGGGCAAGGGCTGACCGGCGCAATCCCAGTGTCCAAGTGTTCAAATATATTCACGTCTGAAAAATTAATTAATTTGAATATAGGAAGAAAGAACCGGCATCTCCCGGACCCTGTGGGCCCACAGGCCATATGTCGTGCAGGCCTACCCTAAACTATCCTTTACTTGCCCTCCCCAGGTCCAGCGTTGTCTTTCTGCCGCGGTCTGTGTTTGGCTGCAGCGATGATGCACGCTTTTGTCTGCTACAGCCATGTGGCACAGAACTGAGATCAGTGGGTGAGGATATAAAAGATGGCTACATTGTCATATTGGTGTGCCGTGCTGCTGACGCATAAATCGCACTGATTAATGGACTACAAACAAGGCCTGAGACAGATCTGACACTAGAAATTGTAAAGACCTGTCTGGTAGATGAATATTAAAGAAGTGAACATGTGCAGGACTCCACAGACAGTGACAGCTTAAACGCTGTTAAAGCGGCAGATACAAAGTCACACGAGAAGGACACTAGAGCATGTTTCAGATGCCACAAACAGGGACCCTTTAAGAAAAATTGTATTAAAAAAGAAACAAGCAATTTATCAAAATGGACTATACAATGGGCATAGCTACAGTCTCTGATCCGTGTGCAGATTATTGGAATTGCACCTATAAAGTAACAAATAATTAGACATCACAAGATAAGTGATAGAAGCTTTTTCAGGGAGGGACCGAGCAGGTGAACCAGGTGCCACTCTGGGACCGACCTTGTGTGAGAGCAGGCGACTCCCACGGGTCAGATGACAGGAGCTGACCGATACAGCGAATGAGCACGGCAGGTGGCCTGACAGGTGATCCGGGTAGACAAGCAGGCGGGTACGGCGGATAGCCAGACAGACGCTCCGAGTAGGCAGGCTTGTGGGCATGGCAGGTTACTTGGCAGCTGCTGCAGGTAGGCAGGCTGGCAGGCACGGCAGGTAACTGGTAGGTGCTCCAGGTGGGCAGGCTGGCGGGCACTGCAGGTAACTGGCAGGTGCTCCAGGTGGGCAGGCTGGCGGGCACGGCAGGTAACTGGCAGGTGCTCCAGGTGGGCAGGCTGGCGGGCACGGCAGGTAACTGGCAGGTGCTCCAGGTAGGCAGGCTGGCGGGCACGGCTGTTAGACAGACTGGCGGGCTGGACTGACAGACGGACTGACAGGCAGCGGGACCTGAGGGCTGAGGAAAGTGTTAGCACACAAAACAACAACCTTGCAGGCACCTCCATTTTGGAGAAGGTGCCTTATAAAGGGGAAGTCCTCTGGGCATTGGCCAGAGACCCTTTAGGACGGCGCACGCGGCCCCTTTAAGAGGGAGGGAGCGCGCGCACGCGCCCTAAGGACAGTGCCCGGGAAGCTGCGCATGGTGCGCGCCACAGCTACTGCAGGGGAGCAGGAAGACTCCGGACCAGGACCGCGGCGGTGAGGGGGAACGGCGTCTCTGCCCGGCAGGAGGCAGAGACGCCGATGCTACAGTATATTCCCAGTCTTGAAGGATCATTGCTGTCCATAACGCATGTAACAGCTAAAGATTTTGCTGACAATTCCAAGGTTATAAGTGCTTTTTTGAGAAGGGTTGTTGGAGTATTGGAGTATACAACAGCTGCAGGCTTATGGTGTTGAAGGATTATTTTGGGCAAAAAGCAGATGGAGCTGTGAGTGTGTGTTTTTTTTTATTGTAATTCTCAATATTAAAGCCTCTTCACCTCTATGGCGCTGGTGCACAATATCCCTCAAGCTTGTCTTAATCTTCCATGATTTCGTGCGGCACTAAGATTAATAATATATGGTAAAAAGTATGTGCCTTCCTGACCATCACACCTGTATGAGCTTATTGGACATCCTCTCCCTATGCCATGACTGATATTTTGGTTATTCCGCTCTTACAGTTACAGTTACAACAGCCCTTGCTCTTCTTGGAAGACTTTCCACAGGGGTCTGTGGTGTCTGTGGGAATCTGTGCTGCATTGGTGGGGTCTGCCACAGATGTGGGCGGAAAAGGTCTGCCTCTTATTCGGTGTTTCAATCACTCCACTCCATACCCATCACCCCTGGTATGGGACTCGCTGTGTGAATAGGGGCGCAGTCTTCTGAAACCGGAAGGAGACTTCTCCAAACTGTTACCCTAAAGATGGAAGTGACAGTTGTGTAAAATTTTCTTCACTGGAAATTAGGGGCCACACCAAGAGGAACAGCCCTGTACCATTACCTACTCCTCCACCACAGTAGGCACTGCCTATTCTGGTAGGTGGCATTTTTCAGGAAAGCTCCAAACCTGGATTCTGCCATCAGACAACTATCTAGTGAGGGATGATCCAGGTCTCATCCAATGACTGTGCTTTACACCACTCCAGCCGATGGCTGGCATTGTGCTTGGTGATGCAAGGCTTGTAGGTGTTCCACCATGGAAACCTATGATACAAAAACACCTAAACTCAATAATTAATAGGGGGATCCATTCATTCATCGTACTAGACTATGAATTAGGTAACTTGACTCCTACCGTTTGGTGTATACAGCTCATCTGAAGACATAAGACTCCAAAGCTTACCTTGATAACCTACAGAAAGTAGAAAAGTGAACAGGGGGCATTGAGTAACACTTGATTATATGATCATATTACATAGTAGATTTTTTTTTTACATTTTTGAAAAAGTTTACATACTCTTTAAATGTCAATGTAAAGCCCTAACCTAAGCCTGTAGGAGAGGGTTCCTCCAAATCAGGCTTCACTCAACCCTATAACATAAGATTGACCCAATCATTTTCATTCCTGGAACCCTCGGATAGGCGCTAATGGGCGTAATTGTTCCTAACGGGCCACTCTTTGGTTTGGGACTACATCCTTAATGGGAAACAATTCTCCAATTTCTGCCTCCGTTACTTCAAAGACTTGAAACGCGTGAAGCTCCACGCCGAGATCATTAAAGCCACTTTGGTAGCTCTAGTGTTCCTCAATACATATAACCAATGGAGGCGCTCATTACCCGCTGTCATGTGCTGGCGAGACCTATTTAACGCCTCTCTGTGCTGCCTCAACTGGAGTGTGAAATCTGGTCAGAAGATTACTTCGGGGATTTGGTTTGAAAAAAGAATTATTCATGGATAATAAATTAAAAGCAAAGCGCACATTGCCGGCTGCAAATCTGCTTAGTGGCAGGTAATGATGCTCGGAAGGCGCTGCGTTATATGTGAAGCTTGGTGACTTGGTCAATCTCAGTCTTCGGCTGAGACTACTGTGTTGGCCCCTTTGTGGTCTGTGATCTTGCTCCGGTTGTGCAGAGTATTGGGTGATGTGCATTCTCACTGCCATGGCTAGTCGGGCAATCCTTGAAAGATAGTTACGTTGCGGCCGTAGGAACTCCCAGAGGCATGGGCCAGATTTATAGAAAGTGGTCAATGAGATCCTTGAAGTGGCATCTACGTAGGGTAAGCTGTGTTAGGGGATCGGCGCCACAGACCTACAGAAGCTTGGGGACAAATGGACCTTGGTGGGCCCGTAGGAGTTTGAGTTAAAGGGGTTGTCCAGTGAATCCATGGGATAGGTTATAACTTAAAGATCGGTTTTGATGGGACCAGCACGAATTGGTAGAATGGGGCATTTTTACCCATAGAATGGGGAAGCAGAGTTCATCTTATTCTTTTCGAGTGGAGCACTCGGGATGCCCCGTAGAGAATGAATCCCATTCTTACTCTAACAGAAGTTAATGTGCCCTGTTTTGCCAACCAATACGGATCCCAACGATTGGACCTCCAACGATCTATAAATTATCTTGACCGGACAACTCCTTTAAGGACCACACTGTAGTACCTCTTACATATTAATTGAATTGTTTCCAATTGGTTTAACAACTCGTGGAATCGATTGCTCATAAATAATCCACCCCTTATCGTGTAGGTACAATCCTAATCCTTGAAGTACATGGGAGAAGAAAAGGAGATCTATAATTATCCGTCCCACACGATCTCCTGCAGTGAAATAGTTATTCCGCCCTGAGCATCAGATGCCGGAGCACTCTACTTTGCTATGTCAACATGGAATATGTACTCATCTAATATATCTAAGCGCAGGTTGGCAGCCAGCCCTCGGGGTGACTACACAGTGAGTAAATACTGCTTACAGAAGATTACATTTCACTCCGGGAACGTCGTACAGGTGAATTGTTCCAAGTGCTAATAGCTGATGTTAGGGCTTGTAACAGAAGCGACCGAGCTCGGACTTCCTCAGTTTCATCCAGTGGCTACTAGGACCAGGAACGTCATCTTATTATCATAGTATGCAATGAAACAGAGTGGTAAGGACACTGAAGCCTAGTAGGGGCCCAAAGGTCCCTTTTGGCCTTTATGAGAAGACCTGTGATAGATGGGAGCCCTGGTGGAGATTTTGCTTTTGGGTCCAAAAGTTTCAAGTTCAAATGAAATCCAAAGCCCAGCTTTTTGAGAAGTCCACCTCCTCCTGTAGACCATATCTCCAGTTCTGTCAGTCTTTCTCTTGGTCCTAAAATTGTCCCCTTCTATTGATCTTCTGCTTTGTTAGCCTTAACTAAGAGTGAAATGGACACAGATGCTTGGGCAAGGACCAACAAATTGTATTATTGTCCCAAGTGAAGAAGAGCCTAGCTATGACCCTGTCGTTACCACTTGGTCAACGTTCTTCATCACCGGCTGATTGCACAAACTCCTTTTCTTACCTTACATATGGCTGTGTCAGTGGAAAAATAAAAAAAAGTTATGGCTCTTGGAAGAAGAGAAAAAAATGCATGATAAAAAATTATAGATCTGACAAAAGCAGGTTGCTGATGGATTCCAAGTAGCAAATTAAAAATATGCAAAGCTAACCCTAAATTTTACATAGGACGCTCCGCTTACCCGAGGCTTATACCTCTAATATTATACTTAGTGTAATTTTTGCAAATGTCAAAGGGGTAAACAAGCTGCAAAACCTCAAAAAAAGCAGAATGGGCAGTGGTGTGAGAAGAGAAGACTTTGCACATCTGCAGCCAACCTAAGCCATTTTTTGAGTTTTTGAAGACCTCTAGAGGCTCATTGAGATCACTGGTATGGAGGCTGAGGTGAAAGAAAGGTTATCAAGGGTGTTGAATCTCTTATCTGAAGCACTTGAGGGTTTTGTGAGCACTTCTGAATTCCTCCAAGGAGATAATCACTTTTCCTGAGACTCTCCAGTTGTCCCAGTCTCGGAACTAGTGGGTTTGTCTTACCGCTCCCATAAGCCGTGACCTCTGTATAGTACATCTGCCTCCCGGGTCCGCGCTGTGTAAACAGCTGCCCCAAAAAGATCAGCCTCGTACACAACCAGATTATGAGAAAACCAAAAACGTTATAATAAATCTGTGTCCCGGATAAACATTTACTTAAAGAGACAGTTTCTAAATATGAAATAACACCATACCAGCTACAGATTGGAGATCATATTCATTTCTAAGGATATTTTATCCTATGGTAACTAGAGGCCTAAGAATCTATCTATTTATCTATTATCTATATACGTTACATTTGGTTTTGATGATGACATGGACGTTAGATTTGGTTGTGGTGATAACATGGATATAAAGCTGGTCATACACATTAGATGGCTGTAGGCCTAAAGATAATTCGGCCTACAGCCATCTCAGGTGACTTCCCCTAACACAAGAGCACTCATTCAGCCGAGCGCTCGTGTTCTTTACGAGAAAGCCACCGACTGACGCTTTAGCCGGTAGCTTATCTCAAGGAGAACAATACGGTCGGCATTCCGAAATCAGACATGCCTGATTGGCATCACTCCCAACCATCATTTGGCCGGCTCCCTTATACACATTAGACCATCGGCTGAACCCGTTGATATTGATAGGTTCAGACAACATCAGTCTTGTGTGTATGGCCTTCTTCAGATCTGGTTGTGGTGATGACATGGACATTAGATCTGGTTGTGGAGATGGCATGGACAACAGATCTGGTTGTGGAGATGGCATGGATCATTAGATCTGGTTTTGATGATGACATGGACATTAGATCTGGTTATGGAGATAACATGGTAATTCGATCTGGTTTTGATGATGACATGGTAATTCGATCTGGTTTCGATGATGACATGGACATTAGATCTGGTTATGGAGATAACATGGTCATTCGATCTGGTTTTGATGATGACATGGACATTAGACCTGGTTTCGATGATGACATGGACATTAGATCTGGTTATGGAGATAACATGGTCATTCGATCTGGTTTTGAAGATGACATGGACATTAGACCTGGTTTTGATGAGGACATGGACATTAAATCTGGTAGTGGTGATGAAATGGACAGTAGATGTATGTAATGCACACGCCCGGGCTGAGCGGCGTGTGCGAGTGATTCCACTGGACCGTGCCGGAGAGTGATTGCCTGAAGGGGCGTAACTAGGTATTCACCCGATCCGACCAGGGTCGCACAACGGCATACGACGCCAGTGCACCAAGGAGGAACCGAGCAGAGGGACCAGGTGCTACT
The DNA here is from genome assembly GCF_046119375.1 of Phyllobates terribilis. NCBI lineage: Eukaryota > Metazoa > Chordata > Amphibia > Anura > Dendrobatidae > Phyllobates > Phyllobates terribilis. The sequence goes on along the minus strand of NW_027362763.1, from coordinate 48,638,453 downwards.
CCAGGACAGACCCCGGACACGGCTGTTGACCCACACAGGGGAACACAGGAACAGACTGGTTAGGCTGGCGCACTGACTGGTGGGTATAGGCAGGCACGACTGGTATGCAGGCAGGCGGGTATGCAGGCAGGGTGGTACAGGCAAGCACAGCTAGAGTGCAGACAGGGAGGCACTAGCAGGTAGGAACACTGGCGGGATAGGACCCAGTACACACTGGGACTCAGGAACAATACAGGCAGAGGGGTACAGGCAAGCACAGCTAGAGTGCAGACAGGGAGGCACTAGCAGGTAGGGACACTGGCGGGATAGGACCCAGTACACATTGGGACTCAGGAACAGAACCACAGATGTGGCGGACAAACACAGCAGAGTGAGGCCGCCCAGAGAGGTGAGCGAGAGCAGGGCAGGACGAGGCCGCCTGGAGCGGTGAGCAAGAGTAGAGCAGGACAAGGCCGCCAGGAGCGGTAAGCAAAGGGTCAGAGCTGAGCGAGACTGCCGGAGCAGTGAGCAAGAGTAAAGCAGGACGAGGCCGCCTGGAGCGGTGAGCAAGACTGCCGGAGCAGTGAGCAAAAGGATAAGAGCGGAGCGAGACTGCCGGAGCAGTGAGCAAAAGGGTCAGAGCGGAGCAAGGCTGCCGGAGCAGCGAGCAAAGGAGCCAGAGCAGGCTAGAACCGCCGGAGCGGCGAGCATAGGAGTCAGAGCAGGCTAGAACCGCCGGAGCGGCGAGCATAGGAGTCAGAGCAGGCTAGAACCGCCGGAGCGGCCAGCATAGGAGTCAGAGCAGGCTAGAACCGCCGGAGCGGCCAGCATAGGAGTCAGAGCAGGCTAGAACCGCCGGAGCGGCCAGCATAGGAGTCAGAGCAGGCTAGAACCGCCGGAGCGGCCAGCATAGGAGTCAGAGCAGGCTAGAACCGCCGGAGCGGCCAGCATAGGAGTCAGAGCAGGCTAGAACCGCCGGAGCGGCCAGCATAGGAGTCAGAGCAGGCTAGAACCGCCGGAGCGGCCAGCATAGGAGTCAGAGCAGGCTAGAACCGCCGGAGCGGCCAGCATAGGAGTCAGAGCAGGCTAGAACCGCCGGAGCGGCCAGCATAGGAGTCAGAGCAGGCTAGAACCGCCGGAGCGGCCAGCATAGGAGTCAGAGCAGGCTAGAACCGCCGGAGCGGCCAGCATAGGAGTCAGAGCAGGCTAGAACCGCCGGAGCGGCCAGCATAGGAGTCAGAGCAGGCTAGAACCGCCGGAGCGGCCAGCATAGGAGTCAGAGCAGGCTAGAACCGCCGGAGCGGCCAGCATAGGAGTCAGAGCAGGCTAGAACCGCCGGAGCGGCCAGCATAGGAGTCAGAGCAGGCTAGAACCGCCGGAGCGGCCAGCATAGGAGTCAGAGCAGGCTAGAACCGCCGGAGCGGCCAGCATAGGAGTCAGAGCAGGCTAGAACCGCCGGAGCGGCCAGCATAGGAGTCAGAGCAGGCTAGAACCGCCGGAGCGGCCAGCATAGGAGTCAGAGCAGGCTAGAACCGCCGGAGCGGCCAGCATAGGAGTCAGAGCAGGCTAGAACCGCCGGAGCGGCCAGCATAGGAGTCAGAGCAGGCTAGAACCGCCGGAGCGGCCAGCATAGGAGTCAGAGCAGGCTAGAACCGCCGGAGCGGCCAGCATAGGAGTCAGAGCAGGCTAGAACCGCCGGAGCGGCCAGCATAGGAGTCAGAGCAGGCTAGAACCGCCGGAGCGGCCAGCATAGGAGTCAGAGCAGGCTAGAACCGCCGGAGCGGCGAGCATAGGAGTCAGAGCAGGCTAGAACCGCCGGAGCGGCGAGCATAGGAGTCAGAGCAGGCTAGAACCGCCGGAGCGGCGAGCATAGGAGTCAGAGCAGGCTAGAACCGCCGGAGCGGCGAGCATAGGAGTCAGAGCAGGCTAGAACCGCCGGAGCGGCGAGCATAGGAGTCAGAGCAGGCTAGAACCGCCGGAGCGGCGAGCATAGGAGTCAGAGCAGGCTAGAACCGCCGGAGCGGCGAGCATAGGAGTCAGAGCAGGCTAGAACCGCCGGAGCGGCGAGCATAGGAGTCAGAGCAGGCTAGAACCGCTGGAGCAGCGAGCAAAGGAGTCAGAGCAGGCAAGGCTGAGCAGGGGGGACAGGGCTCTGTTCACACGGTACAGACAGGAAGGGAAAGGCAGAGCCAGATACCCACAGGGTACTTGAAGTGAAGTAGCGAGTGGACCACAAACTCACAAACGGGAGTACAGAGACAACAAGCAGGAGTTAGGTACGAGTTCAGACTCTGCAGAAAAAGGAAGGGAACGGACATAGAGGCAAAACAGGTAAAGGATAGGAGAGAGTTCCGACTGGAACTGAGTGTACGGAGGAGACCGACACTGCAGCGGAATACAGGAGCGGGTCTGGGAATACGGCCCCCAGAGAGGCAGGACGAACAGGCAAGGAGCGTGTTCAGACAGGACAGACAAGATACAGGAGCGGGTCTAGGTAATCGGCCCCTAGAAGGCGGGAGGAACAGGCAAGGAGCGTGTTCAGACAGGACAGACAAGATACAGGAGCGGGTCTAGGTAATCAGCCCCTAGAAGGCAGGAGGAACAGGCTAGGAGCGTGTTCAGACAAGCCTGGAAATACAGCCTCCAGGATAGGCAGACAAGAGAACACAGAACGGGACCTGGCACCTTCAGAGTGCAAGCACACACTGAAAGAAACACTATGCTCAGGCAGGGATAGATGGGAGCAGCTGAGCTATATACCAGGTGACAGACAGCAATAGGCTGAGGACGCACAAGGGGTGTGACCCACAGCAGGTACAAAAAGCAGGAAGTGATCGGGCGCCGCCCTTAAGCAGCAGAAACAGACACAAACAGACAGCATGGAGGGAAGCCAGAGAGACATTCTGGACAGGAGATCAAGTGCGCGCTCTTGCACAGTGGGAGATGGACCACCATGCAAGGACGCCGCCAGGTATGTTACAATGTAGTTGTGGTGATGACATTGACATTAGATCTGACTGTGGCGATGATATGGACTTTAGATCTGGTTGTGATGATTAAAAGGACAGTACACTAGATCTAGTTGTGGTGATGACATTGACATCATTCGATCTGATTGTGGAGATGACATGGACATTAGATCTTAGTTGTGGAGATGATATGGACATTAGATCTTAGTTGTGGAGATGATATGGACATTAGATCTTAGTTGTGGAGATGACATGGACATTAGATCTGGTTTTGATGACATGGATATTAGATCTGTTTGCGGCGATGATATGGACATTAGATCTGGTTGTGGTGATGATATGGACAGTAGATCTAGTTGTGGTTCTGACATTGACATTAGGTTTGGTTGTGGTGTTGAAATGAACAGTAGATTCAGTTGTGGTGATGACATTAGATCTGGAGGTGGAGATGACATGGACATTAGATCTGTTTTTGATGATGACATGGATATTAGATCTGGTTGCGGCGATGATGTGGACATTAGATCTGGTTATGGCGATGAAATGGATAGTAGATCTAGTTGTGGTAATGACATTGACATTAGATTTGGTTGTGGAGATGACATTGACATTAGATCTGGTTTTGATGATGACAGGAACATTAGATTTTGATGTAAAGATGACATGGACATTAGTTCTGGTTACAGTGATGACATGGACATTAGATCTGGTTGTAGCAATATCATGGATCCATAACACAATAATATTATTATTTATTATTATCGCACCATTTATTCCATGGCACATTACATATGAAAATGGGCATACGTAATAAAAACAAGTGCAATAATCATGAACAATAAGTCACCGACTGGTACAGAAGGAAAGAGGACTCTGCCCGCGAGGCTCACAGTCTACATAAAACACAAACTGAAGACACAACCGGGCGACCACAACAATCCTGGATTTACTTCCGACTCGGGTTGTTGGCTTCCGGCCTGAACCAACTTCATAATCCTATTAACTGGGTAAATAAAATCTGTAATGATGAAACCAATAAGGAAATCTGGCGCTTTTCTCACTACACCGCGGCCTCTATTAGGATTCATGGTTATGTAATATTTACCCAGTCATTGCTGGCCTTGGTGGTGCGTGGCTTGTGCGGTTCTTCAGGGTGCTCACTTCTTGAAATTGTTATCTGGCACTCCAGATTTGGACACTATATAATTATATTATTTGGGCTCTGATATACCATAAGGTGGGACATTCATAGAAGACCCCTTTAACTGTAGAGGTCATCCAACGATCCGATCCTACCCCTGTACCCATTGAATTAAGCCATCCCGTGTTCCTGATTGCTTTTACAGGCTGCCTTTGCTTGTGTACGTACACTTTGTTGGTGGGCACCTAACGATATATGTATTAAGATCTGCCCAAGTTAGATGAATGAAAAACAGTATCTGAGACTCCTAAAAAAACACACCCCTTAAACAAACCCCATGTCACACTGCCTAAAGGAAACCCCATATCAGTTTCCCTTTATTAATATGGAGCTCAAACCAGCCACCTTAAACTATAACCCAGTCTAGTTCTCCAAATTAAGACACTAGACTAGACCTATTACATCTAGAACCCCAAACTAGAACTCTTAAGCTAACATAGACCCCAAATCAAATCCCTACACCCGATCTCCTAAACACAGACCCTCAAAGACTGTGCCTATGTGAGAATTTTCAAATGAATACAAACCTCAGACCAGAACCATTAATGCTAGACCCCAAACTAGATCTTCTAAAGTAATATGGACCCCAGAGCAGACTCCTAAAACTTCACCCTACACCAGATCCCCAAAGATGGATAAGAGACAAGACCTCCCAAAATAATACAAACCCAAGACGAGACACGTTAAAATTGGACCTTGGATTAGATCTCCATATCTAATACATATTGAAGAACAGACCCCTAAAATTAGACCCCACGCAAGATCTACTAAACATTGATTCTGTAAATACACATCCCAGACTTTCTATAGTACTAAAAACCTCAGAACAGATGTTTTTGGACATTTTTTTTGACCATTCATGGGACTCTAAAACATACTTACCTCCTCTTTTGGAACAATCAAAAAGCTCTCTGGAAAAAAGAGCTCTCAAACTATCAGAAGAGATGTCAAATCTACAGGTGCCATCAAACCCCATGGGGAACCTTCTGGATATTTGTTTCTGGAAGGGTTTCCAGTGTTTGTGGTAGGGATGGAGCCTCTTGTCTAACTGCACATTCCAACAGTTGTGTAATGGTGCATAGATGGGGCATGATCTCCAAAAAAAAATGTATAGCCACCATCGAAAAGTTCGATGGTTGCATTTTGTGAGCAATATTCAGGAGTCTTCCTGATGGCCAACTCAGAAAGTTGGCAACTATGCTCTAGAAGACTTTTTTGCCATCTTGGTGACTATTTTTGGGGTTCTAAAACATTCTTGGAATCTGTTCTGGAATAAACTAAAGGCTACATGGGAAAGGGGAGCACTGTGAAACTCTCCGAGGAGATTACTAATCTCCAGGTGCCATCTAAACGTACAGGAAAACTAAACCCCCTTGAAAGTACAATTGGACAAGACGGCGCGAACACATTAGAAAACTTTCCAGAAACTTTTGTATTTGTTTTGCCATCCCATCACCCCCAGAGGTCTGCAGCAGCGCCTTTACTCATTACCAGGAACCACAGTTGGCGTCACGAGACAAAAACTGTTAACAAAACCCCTTTTAAACAGCGACCCCAGGGTACGGGCCCAGGAGCTGACTGCCGTGACATCCCACAGAAGGTTAAGACCCGGGTACCGAGTCCCCCATATCTTCCCTTGGGCGAGTCACTGGCCTCTGATAGGCCGGCGGCTGCCACTGGTATTGCTGTGCAGAGAGCCGGCAATACACTGCATTACAGCGCTGATGTCGGCGGCTGCTGGAGAGAGCCGCGATCGTTAGGGGGTCTGTGCCTGCGGGCCGCAGGTGCAGAAAGGACACCGAGGGAACGGAGGACACGTGAGAATCTTTTTTTTTTTCCTTTGTCATGTGAAATACATCACAGGGGACCTGTGCTCAGTATGGGGGGAGCACTGTGCGCAGTATCGGGGGACGGGGACCCTGAGCGCAGTATGGGGGGACGGGGACCCTGAGCACTGTATGGGGGGACGGGGACCCTGAGCGCAGTATGGGGGGACGGGACCCTGAGCGCTGTATGGGGGGACAGGGACCCTGAGCGCAGTATGGGGGGACGGGGACCCTGAGCGCAGTATGGGGGGGCGGGGACCCTGAGCGCAGTATGGGGGGGGCCTGTGCGCAGTATGGGGGACGGGACGGACCCTGTGTGCAGTATGGGGAACGGGACGGACCCTGTGTGCAGTATGGGGAACGGGACGGACCCTGTGTGCAGTATGGGGGACGGGACTGACCCTGTGCGCAGTATGGGGGGGGGCACTGTGCGCAGTATGTGGGGACGGGGACCCTGAGCGCAGTATAGGGGACGGGGATCCTGAGTGCAGTATGGTGGGACGGGGACCCTGAGCGCAGTATGGGGGGAAGGGGACCCTGAGCGCAGTATGGGGGGACGGGGACCCTGAGCGCAGTATGGGGGGACGGGGACCCTGAGTGCAGTATAGAGGACGGGGACCCTGTGCGCAATATGGGGGGGGGCCCTGTATGCAGTATGGGGGACGGGGCGGACCCTGTGCGCAGTATGGGGGACGGGGCGGACCCTGTGCGCAGTATGGGGGACGGGACGGACCCTGTGCGCAGTATGGGGGATGGGACGGACCCTGTGCGCAGTATGGGGGACGGGATGGACCCATGTCTGCAATATGGGGGACGTGGATGGGAGACCATGGCTGTAATATGGGGGACGTGGATGGGAGACCATGGCTGTAATATGGGGGACCTGGATGGGGGACTATGTCTGCAATATGAGGACCAGTTCAAAAGGTGTGTAGATAATTAAATGGTATCACTAAAAATGTCACTTTGTCATGCAAATAATGCGGCCCCCCAAATTAAATGTTTTTCTGTGTGCGGCCCATATGCCCAGCTGAGTTTGAGACCCCTGCTCTAGAAGCTCGTACCTCGTTAGTCATTTGAGCTCTCTCTGACATGGTAACCAAAGGTTGATGGACCCTACCGTCTAGCCAAAACCACCATAAAAAGTCAATCTCCCATCCATCATTCTCACACTTAGGTGGCAACAATGTGAGATTGACCAAGATGAATACTTCTATTATGTCTAACTGGTAAATTCGAGGGAACCCCAAGGGTCTCCCCGAGTCCTTTCCAGACAATGTGTCATTGAAATGTTTCCAACATTTTTTTTCTTTTAATATTACATGTCGAGCTGTGTTTATTTTAATTCCGTTGAATGGATAGGATGGAGTTTTGCAGATGTCTTCTGAGAAGAGTATTATAAAGGCCTTTCCAGGATAAATCATCCAGTACTGGCGACGAGCCTGTGATATAGATTCTCTCCCACAGTTATCAAAAAAAACATTCCAGCGAAACATTCCGGGCACGCCAAAATCATTCACGCAATAGCCAAAGTATACATCCACTGATGGGCCCTGCCAGCCGATTTATTTATATAGAGTGGATTAATCAGATCCCGTCATTCCAAATGGAGATTTCCAATAAGAAAACGAATATCGTCTGCACAAAAGGAATGAGACGAGTGTCACCAAAAAGAGCAAAATGACAGAGACGTATTGTAAAAGCATGTATCCATAAACTGTATACTGATATGGACTGGTATAGCCTGGGCATCTCCTGTATATAATTATATATGTACAGCTGGTATAACCTGGGCATCTCCTGTATATAATTATATATGTACAGCTGGTATAACCTGGGCATCTCCTTTATATAATTATATATGTACAGCTGGTATAACCTGGGCATCTCCTTTATATAATTATATATGTACAGCTGGTATAACCTGGGCATCTCCTGTATATAATTCTATATGTACAGCTGGTATAACCTGGGCATCTCCTGTATATAATTATATATGTACAGCTGGTATAACCTGGGCATTTTCTGTATATAATTATATATGTACAGCTGGTATAACCTGGGCATCTCCTGTATATCATTCTATATGTACAGCTGGTATAACCTGGGCATCTCCTGTATATAATTATATATGTACAGCTGGTATAACCTGGGCATCTCCTGTATATAATTATATATGTACAGCTGGTATAACCTGGGCATCTCCTGTATATAATTATATATGTACAGCTGGAATAACCTGGGCATCTTCTGTATATAATTATATATGTACAGCTGGTATAACCTGGGCATCCTCTGTATATAATTATATATGTACAGCTGGTATAACCTGGGCATCTCCTGTATATAATTATATATGTACAGCTGGTATAACCTGGGCATCTCTAGTATATAATTATATATGTACAGCCGGTATAACCTGTGCATCTCCTGTATATAATTATATATGTACAGCTGGTATAACCTGGGCATCTCCTGTATATAATTATATATGTACAGCTGGTATAACCTGGGCATCTCTAGTATATAATTATATATGTACAGCCGGTATAACCTGGGCATCTCCTGTATATAATTATATATGTACAGCTGGTATAACCTGGGCATCTCTAGTATATAATTATATATGTACAGCCGGTATAACCTGGGCATCTCCTGTATATAATTATATATGTACAGCTGGTATAACCTGGGCATCTCCTGTATATAATTATATATGTACAGCTGGTATAACCTGGGCATCTCTAGTATATAATTATATATGTACAGCCGGTATAACCTGGGCATCTCCTGTATATAATTATATATGTACAGCTGGTATAACCTGGGCATCTCCTGTATATAATTATATATGTATAGCTAGTATAACCTGGGCATCTCCTGTATATAATTATATATGTACAGCCGGTATAACCTGGGCATCTCCTGTATATAATTATATATGTACAGCTGGTATAACCTGGGCATCCTCTGTATATAATTATATATGTACAGCTGGTATAACCTGGGCATCTCCTGTATATAATTATATATGTACAGCTGGTATAACCTGGGCATCTCTAGTATATAATTATATATGTACAGCCGGTATAACCTGTGCATCTCCTGTATATAATTATATATGTACAGCTGGTATAACCTGGGCATCTCTAGTATATAATTATATATGTACAGCCGGTATAACCTGGGCATCTCCTGTATATAATTATATATGTACAGCTGGTATAACCTGGGCATCTCTAGTATATAATTATATATGTACAGCCGGTATAACCTGGGCATCTCCTGTATATAATTATATATGTACAGCTGGTATAACCTGGGCATCTCCTGTATATAATTATATATGTACAGCTGGTATAACCTGGGCATCTCTAGTATATAATTATATATGTACAGCCGGTATAACCTGGGCATCTCCTGTATATAATTATATATGTACAGCTGGTATAACCTGGGCATCTCCTGTATATAATTATATATGTATAGCTGGTATAACCTGGGCATCTCCTGTATATAATTATATATGTACAGCCGGTATAACCTGGGCATCTCCTGTATATAATTATATATGTACAGCTGGTATAACCTGGGCATCCTCTGTATATAATTATATATGTACAGCTGGTATAACCTGGGCATCTCCTGTATATAATTATATATGTACAGCTGGTATAACCTGGGCATCTCTAGTATATAATTATATATGTACAGCCGGTATAACCTGTGCATCTCCTGTATATAATTATATATGTACAGCTGGTATAACCTGGGCATCTCCTGTATATAATTATATATGTACAGCTGGTATAACCTGGGCATCTCTAGTATATAATTATATATGTACAGCCGGTATAACCTGGGCATCTCCTGTATATAATTATATATGTACAGCTGGTATAACCTGGGCATCTCTAGTATATAATTATATATGTACAGCCGGTATAACCTGGGCATCTCCTGTATATAATTATATATGTACAGCTGGTATAACCTGGGCATCTCCTGTATATAATTATATATGTACAGCTGGTATAACCTGGGCATCTCTAGTATATAATTATATATGTACAGCCGGTATAACCTGGGCATCTCCTGTATATAATTATATATGTACAGCTGGTATAACCTGGACATCTCCTGTATATAATTATATATGTACAGCTGGTATAACCTGGGCATCTCCTGTATATAATTATATATGTACAGCTGGTATAACCTGGGCATCCCCTGTATATAATTATATATGTACAGCTGATATAACCTGGGCATCTCCTGTATATAATTATATATGTACAGCTGCTATAACCTGGGCATCTCCTGTATATAATTATATATGTACAGCCGGTATAACCTGGGCATCTCCTGTATATAATTATATATGTACAGCCGGTATAACCTGGACATCTCCTGTATATAATTATATATGTACAGCTGGTATAACCTGGACATCTCCTGTATATAATTATATATGTACAGCTGCTATAACCTGGGCATCTCCTGTATATAATTATATATGTACAGCCGGTATAACCTGGACATCTCCTGTATATAATTATATATGTACAGCCGGTATAACCTGGACATCTCCTGTATATAATTACAGTGCATTGTGAAAGTATTTGGCCCCCTTGAACTTTTCTACCTTTTGCTACATTTCTGGCTTCAAACATAAAATTATAAAATTCTAATTTTTTTTGGGAAGAATCAGCAACAAGTGGGACACAATCGTGAAGTGGAACGAAATTTATTGGATATTTTAAACTTTTTTACCAAATTAATAGCTGAAAAGTGGGGCGTGCAATATTATTCGGCCCCTTTACTTTCAGTGTAGCAGTTCAGTGAGGATCTCTGAAGGATCCAGTGTTGTCCTAAATGACTGGTAATGATAGATAGAATTCACCTGTGTGTAATCAGGTCTCGGTATAAATGCACCTGCTCTGTGATAGTCTCAGGGGTCTCTGCTCTGTGATAGTCTCAGGGTTCTGTTTCAAGTGCAGAGAGCATCATGAAGACTAAGGAACACACCAGGCAGGTCCCAGATACTGCTGTGGCAAAGTTTAAAGCCGGATTTGGATACAAAAAGATTTCCCAAGTTTTAAACATCTCAAGGAGCACTGTGCAAGCGATCATATTGAATGGAAGGAGTATCAGACCACTGCAAATCTACCAAGACCCGGCCGTCCCTCTAAACTTTCATCTCGAACAAGGAGAAGACTGATCAGAGATGCAGCCAAAAGGCCCATGATCACTCTGGATGAACTGCAGAGATCTACAGCTGAGGTGGGAGAGTCTGTTCGTAGGACAACAATCAGTCGTACACTGCACAAATCTGGCCTTTATGGAAGAGTGGCAAGAAGAAAGCCATTTCTCAAAGATATCCATAAAAAGTCTCGTTTGAAGTTTGCCACAAGCCTCCTGGGAGACACACGAAACATGTGGAATAAGGTGCTCTGGTCAGATGAAACCAAAATCAAACTTTTGGCCACAATGCAAAACGATATGTTTGGCGAAAAAGCAACACAGCTCATCACCCTCAAAACACCATCCCCACTGTCAAACATGGTGGTGGCAGCATCATGGTTTGGGCCTGCTTTTCTTCAGCAGGGACAGGGAAGATGGTTAAAATTGATGGGAAGATGGACGGAGACAAATACAGGACCATTCTGGAAGAAAACCTGTTGGAGTCTGCAAAAGCCCTGAGACTGGGACGAAGATTTATCTTCCAACAAGACAATGATCCCAAACATAAAGCAAAATCTACAATGAAATGGTTAAAAAATAAACGTATCCAGGTGTTAGAATGGCCAAGTCAAAGTCCAGACCTGAATCCAATCGAGAATCTGTGGAAAGAGCTGAAAACTGCTGTTCACAAACGCCCTCCATCCAACCTCACTGAGCTCGAGCTGTTTTGCAAGGAAGAATGGGCAAGAATTTCAGCCTCTCGATGTGCAAAACTGATAGAGACATACCCCAAGCGACTAGCAGCTGTAATCGCAGCAAAAAGTGGCGCTACAAAGTATTAACTCAAGGGGGCCGAATAATATTGCACGCCCCACTTTTCAGTTTTTAATTTGTTAAAAAAGTTTAAAATATCCAATAAATTTCGTTCCACTTAACGATTGTGTCCCACTTGTTGTTGATTCTTCCCCAAAAAATAGAATTTTATATCTTTATGTTCAAAGCCAGAAATGTGGCAAAAGGTAGAAAAGTTCAAGGGGGCCAAATACTTTCACAATGCACTGTATATATGTGTAGCACCCTGAGGATTCGGCTGCTACAGGGGTATTGCACCTCAACCCAGAGGTGTGATATTCCACTCCCGGGTAAGGATGGAGTGTGGAGCTGAGCTCAGAAGGCTGCATGCACTACACACATCCCATTTCCGGAGGACAGACCAATGGTACTCCCACTTAATAATGTGCAGGTACGACCGAGTCTGTCCTTGGCTGGAGTGGGAGGGGGGTGGTACATCCCAGTAGTGTAGGGGCAGATAGGGGGAGCAGCCTGGGTAAAGTTAGGAGCTCATTGGGTGCTGGTCACCTGAGCTCACACATAGAGGGAGTATTTAAGGTGGGCACCATCTAAGATCAGGGTCAGTCAGCCACAGTCAGTCTGTGAGAAGTCAGTGAGACATCAGACTTTGCAGAGCAGTGGAAGAAAGCAGAGGAGCAGAGCAGCCCCAGGCCCAGAGAGAGAGAGGAGAAAGAAAGACCCAGAGGGGGAGAAAGAAGGAACTCCAAGAGCCCAAATTAGACCAGAGGGTGAAGAGTTGGCAACAGGGTACCGGATCCCAAACTGGTGGGGGCTACAGCATACCTCAGCCAGAGACCGGAGGTCGTGGGCAGGACCGATCTGCCACGGCCACCCACTATATCCACCCGGAAGGCAGACCACGCATAGGGTCAGGGAACCCAGAGACAAGGGTTCACCAACAAGAGGCCCGAGGGAGCCGGACATAGGTGGATCCCTGGTGGGGAAGGCCAGAGACGAGGACAGGACAGAAAGGGAGCTCAGAACCACGCTCCAGAACTACTTGGGGGTTGGCCGAGTCCAGGACCTGGTGGACGCAGCACGGCTCGGGTGGTCACTCAAGGCCGGAGTGACCGGAACATCTGCAGTAAGTAAAAAAACCCTGAACTGCACAACCCGACTCTGACTCTCATTACCATCATCCCTGCACTTCCACAACCACCATCCTCTGCACCTGACCCCCTGAGGCTATACCCCTCCCGTTGGGGGTTATACTACTTGGGCTGCACAAACACCATCAGCCTCAGCGGACCCTGCTGCAGCGGCGGCCGTATTGACCGCAATTCAATGGGTGGCGTAGTCGACATAAAGAACTTTAGTAACATCAGTAAGGACTGCCACACACTGAGCTTGACACCCTGGGCACGGACCGGGTCACAGCCACTCGGAGACTACAACCCCCATCTGATCCGGCTCCGGGTATCCCTAACAGCACTGGCCCAGGGGGCGCGTCAACTTTGGCGTAGTCGGCAGGATAACGTGCCCGCAACAACCGGGTACTGCGTGCCTGAAGAAAAGTTCACCGTTACCTCAAAAAGAAGTCTCCTGCCGGTTCCGGAGGGTCCCCGCCATCGGGCCCCATCACAGGTCGTTTCCCGCCGGTTGTCCGCCATTTGCAGCTTTTTCCCGCCATCCATGGAGTTTCCCGCCACTGGGAGACAATTCCCGCCATTTCCAAAGATTTCCCGCCTTGGAAGAGTGGACGCCATTATGGGCGTGCCAGAGGGTGGCAAGAGGCCACCTCCCATCGTGGGCCAGGTCGAAGAATGGCGCCAAAAGCGGAAACCGCGCCCACCAACAGAGACTGTGATGCTGGAAGTGTCCATCAGCGTGAGAGAACTGCCCCTGGAACTGAAGTTGCCCCGGGACCACCCTCAATGTGGGCGGAGACAGAAGAAGAGAACAAAGATGGGTGTCGCCTGGAGCAGTCTGGAGAGAGCGCACCCGGAGACAAGACGTCTGGAAGAGAGTCCAGAGAGAGCCTACCCGGAGATGGAGGGAGAGCCAGGCAGCACCGACCCAGTGGTCAGGAGCCTGATGCGGGCCACCACTCCAGGCAGCACCGACCCAGTGGTCAGGAGCCTGTTGCCGGTCGCCACTCCAGAAGGCCTGCTGGAGACAACGAGAGGAGAGCAGAGCAGCACCGACCCGTTGGTCAGGAGCCTGCTAGAAGCAACGACCCCACTAGGCTTAGTGGAGGTCTTGGCACAGCTCCCCCGAGATCGGGAGTGTGCACAGACTGCGCTGGAGGGCCTCGCACGGAGGATGGCCCGGGTGCAGCGAGAGACGTTAGCGGAGTGGAGCCGAGAGATGGCCAGCAGACAAGAACCCGTCAGCGGAGCACGCCACCCGAGACGAGGAGACAGACCGCCTCTGAGGATGGCGCAGGAGGACTGAAGGCCGGAGACGGCGCCGAGAAGGGAGCCGAACGAAAGGAGGCAGGTAAAGGGGACGTCTCTACCCCAAACCGGGAAACCGCGCACCTGCCCCAGCTCCCCGTCGCAGAGCCCGAAGTACCCCCTGCCGTGCCCGTAACCGCAACGTCACCGCCACAGACTACCACACCGCAGCCGCGACCCCTGTGACGTCACACGCCTCGACCCCGAGCGTGACCAAGCAGGAAGAACTACCAGCCTGGTCGCAGGGCCTAGTACCCCCGGGCGCCGCAATACCAACAGCGCCCCCTACCTCCGCGGAGCCACCGGCCCGGCCGCAAGGCCTGGGCAACCCGGGCGCCACCACCACCGCGCCCATAAAACCAAGAGTGCCGCATCTGGGAGAAGATCTGTTCGCCCAACATACGTGCCCGGATGGGCAGCCCTTCATATGGCCACCGGAGTTTCACCATCCTCGACTCCGGAAAGAGAGACCCCTAGACGAACCCCTGATCCCGGCTCCAAAGCCCATAAAGAGGATCTCGCCCCCGCTAGAGGAGGCACAGTTTGAGTGGGACCCCACCGGAGAAGATCTCATGGGGTTCACTCAGGAGACCCGGGCAGCTGCAGCGGAGCGTGCAGAGTGCTGCCGGCAGCAGCTCGAGGTCTTTGAGAGGGAGCGGAGAGAGAGGCGGGTCCGGGAACAACAAGCCCAAATAAAGAGCGCGGAGCAGAAGAGCTGGGCCAGGAGGAGTCCCCGTGCAGCTCATGGTCCCCCTTCCACCGGGACTGTGATCAAGTTTAATATGCAGCACGGGTGGGGCTTCATCCGAGATCACCGCACCCCAGGCGACGTCTTCGTGACAAGAAGAGACGTTGAGTCCCACCTACCGGAGGGACACAGAGGTCGTGACCTTTATATAGGGGACGAGGTCACCTTCACCCAGCACAAGTGTGCCAAAGGACCCTACGCCCTCCATGTGCATCGCCTGACGGAGGAGGAGCTGCGGTGTGAAGAGGAGCAAGAGGACCCGGACGGGTCTGAAACTGAAACTGTCCACAAAGAAAGAGCAGGAGGACGCCGTCGTTGAGTACGGTAGTATAGAGACTGTATATAGTTGCCCGTCGGGGCACAGTGAACCGTTGCTGCTAATATAGTCCCCGTTGGGACCAGAGAACTGAACTGTTAACCCGTGTGTCCCTATTCCCACTGACCGAGGACTGAGAGCGGTCATCCCTTTCCTAATACCTGGCCGAGGACTGAGAGCGGCCATATCCCCTTGTATATAGTTGCGCTTCCTAAAGCGCCCCCTACCGGTTTTATAGGAAACTGTTGTTTTTACTAAAAGAGACTGTCGCACTTTACCCGGTCACAAGTTGCACCGTGACCGGAGGAACCAGAAGATAAGAAAGTTTATATGAAAAGTTTATGCTGATATATATGATGATGTTTTATATGTTTATGTTTATAAAAAAAAATTGTATGTTTTGGATGTTGTTTATATCTTACAGCCCGAGGACGTGCTGTGATTTACCAGTGGGGAATGTAGCACCCTGAGGATTCGGCTGCTACAGGGGTATTGCACCTCAACCCAGAGGTGTGATATTCCACTCCCGGGTAAGGATGGAGTGTGGAGCTGAGCTCAGAAGGCTGCATGCACTACACACATCCCATTTCCGGAGGACAGACCAATGGTACTCCCACTTAATAATGTGCAGGTACGACCGAGTCTGTCCTTGGCTGGAGTGGGAGGGGGGTGGTACATCCCAGTAGTGTAGGGGCAGATAGGGGGAGCAGCCTGGGTAAAGTTAGGAGCTCATTGG
This sequence comes from Phyllobates terribilis, assembly GCF_046119375.1. Lineage (NCBI taxonomy): Eukaryota > Metazoa > Chordata > Amphibia > Anura > Dendrobatidae > Phyllobates > Phyllobates terribilis. The sequence continues at coordinate 48,622,246 of NW_027362763.1, read as the reverse complement.
GTGCTGGTCACCTGAGCTCACACATAGAGGGAGTATTTAAGGTGGGCACCATCTAAGATCAGGGTCAGTCAGCCACAGTCAGTCTGTGAGAAGTCAGTGAGACATCAGACTTTGCAGAGCAGTGGAAGAAAGCAGAGGAGCAGAGCAGCCCCAGGCCCAGAGAGAGAGAGGAGAAAGAAAGACCCAGAGGGGGAGAAAGAAGGAACTCCAAGAGCCCAAATTAGACCAGAGGGTGAAGAGTTGGCAACAGGGTACCGGATCCCAAACTGGTGGGGGCTACAGCATACCTCAGCCAGAGACCGGAGGTCGTGGGCAGGACCGATCTGCCACGGCCACCCACTATATCCACCCGGAAGGCAGACCACGCATAGGGTCAGGGAACCCAGAGACAAGGGTTCACCAACAAGAGGCCCGAGGGAGCCGGACATAGGTGGATCCCTGGTGGGGAAGGCCAGAGACGAGGACAGGACAGAAAGGGAGCTCAGAACCACGCTCCAGAACTACTTGGGGGTTGGCCGAGTCCAGGACCTGGTGGACGCAGCACGGCTCGGGTGGTCACTCAAGGCCGGAGTGACCGGAACATCTGCAGTAAGTAAAAAACCCTGAACTGCACAACCCGACTCTGACTCTCATTACCATCATCCCTGCACTTCCACAACCACCATCCTCTGCACCTGACCCCCTGAGGCTATACCCCTCCCGTTGGGGGTTATACTACCTGGGCTGCACAAACACCATCAGCCTCAGCGGACCCTGCTGCAGCGGCGGCCGTATTGACCGCAATTCAACGGGTGGCGTAGTCGACATAAAGAACTTTAGTAACATCAGTAAGGACTGCCACACACTGAGCTTGACACCCTGGGCACGGACCGGGTCACAGCCACTCGGAGACTACAACCCCCATCTGATCCGGCTCCGGGTATCCCTAACAGCACTGGCCCAGGGGGCGCGTCATATGTACAGCTGGTATAACCTGGGCATCTCCTTTATATAATTATATATGTACAGCTGGTATAACCTGGGCATCTCTTGTATATAATTATATATGTACAGCTGGTATAACCTGGGCATCTCCTGTATATGATTATATATGTACAGCTGGTATAACCCGGACATCTCCTGTATATAATTATATATGTACAGCTGGTATAACCCAGACATCTCCTGTATATAATTATATATGTACAGCTGGTATAACCTGGGCATCTCCTGTATATAATTATATATGTACAGCTGGTATAACCTGGGTATCTCCTGTATATAATTACATATGTACAGCTGGTATAACTTGGGCATCATCTGTATATAATTATATATGTACAGCCGGTATAACCCGGGCATCTCCTGTATATAATTATGTATGTACAGCCGGTATAACCTGGGCATCTCCTGTATATAATTATATATGTACCCCTGGTATAACCTGGGCATCTCCTGTATATAATTATATATGTACAGCTGGTATAACCCGGACATCTCCTGTATATAATTATATATGTACAGCTGGTATAACCCGGACATCTCCTGTATATAATTATATATGTACAGCTGGTATAACCTGGACATCTCCTGTATATAATTATATATGTACAGCTGGTATAACCCGGACATCTCCTGTATATAATTATATATGTACAGCTGGTATAACCTGGGAATCTCCTGTATATAATTATATATGTACAGCTGGTATAACCCGGACATCTCCTGTATATAATTATATATGTACAGCTGGTATAACCTGGGAATCTTCTGTATATAATTATATATGTACAGCTGGTATAACCTGGGAATCTTCTGTATATAATTATATATGTACAGCTGGTATAACCTGGGCATCCCCTGTATATAATTATATATGTACAGCTGGTATAACCTGGGCATCTCCTGTATATAATTAGATATGTACAGCTGGTATAACCTGGGCATCTCCTGTATATAATTATATATGTACAGCCGGTATAACCTGGGAATCTTCTGTATATAATTATATATGTACAGCTGGTATAACCTGGGAATCTTCTGTATATAATTATATATGTACAGCTGGTATAACCTGGGCATCCCCTGTATATAATTATATATGTACAGCTGGTATAACCTGGGCATCTCCTGTATATAATTATATATGTACAGCTGGTATAACCTGGGCATCTCCTGTATATAATTAGATATGTACAGCTGGTATAACCTGGGAATCTTCTGTATATAATTATATATGTACAGCTGGTATAACCTGGGAATCTTCTGTATATAATTATATATGTACAGCTGGTATAACCTGGGCATCCCCTGTATATAATTATATATGTACAGCTGGTATAACCTGGGCATCATTTGTATAATTATTTAAGTACACTTAGTATAACTGGGACTTTAAATATGTCCAATATTTTTTCCATTCCTCCACATTTATTAGGACAGTTGATTTGCTTTCATCACTTTGATTCTGCCGTGTTACTTAATATCCAGATTCTTTCACCTCCTTCACTATCAGCCTGAGCTGAACAGGTGTTAATATGTTAAACATTTCACATCTTCAAGTGTGAACATACAGATATAGTTTTCCAGCCCTTAAGCTGATGAACATTCACAAGTGTCTGTCATTCTGTGCAAGATCTAAGCAAACTGGAAGTTTTATATGTGAAATATATTTGCCTTTATCTCACTGGAGAAGGTTATCTTAGAGTACCAATATAAGTATTATCAATGGCCTCCTATGCAGAATATCACTGGTATAATACTGCCCCTATGTACAAGAATATAACTACTATAATACTGCCAACTATGTACAAGAATATAACTACTATAATACTGCCCCCTATGTACAAGAATATAACTACTATAATACTGCCCCTATGTACAAGAATATAACTACTATAATACTGCCCCCTATGTACAAGAATATAATTACTATAATACTACCCCTATGTACAAGAATATAACTACTATAGTACTGCCCCCTATGTACAAGAATATAACTACTATAATACTGCTCCTATACACAAGAATATAACTACTATAATACTGCCCCCTATGTACAAGAATATAACTACTATAATACTGCCAACTATGTACAAGAATATAACTACTATAATACTGCTCCTATGTACAAGAATATAACCACTATAATACTGCTCCTATGTACAAGAATATAACTACTATAATACTGCCCCTATGTACAAGAATATAACTACTATAATACTGCCCCCTATGTACAAGAATATAACTACTATAATACTGCCCCCTATGTACAAGAATATAACTACTATAATACTGCTCCTATATACAAGAATATAACTACTATAATACTGCTCCTATGTACAAGAATATAACTACTATAATACTGCCCCCTATGTACAAGAATATAACTACTATAATACTGCTCCTATGTACAAGAATATAACTACTATAATACTGCTCCTATGTACAATACTATAACTACTATAATACTGCCCCCTATGTACAAGAATATAACTACTATAATACTGCCCCTATGTACAAGAATATAACTACTATAATACTGCCCCTATGTACAAGAATATAACTACTATAATACTGTCCCGTGTACAAGAATAGAACTACTGTAATACTGCCCCTATATACAGGAATATAACTACTATAATACTGTCTCGTGTACAAGAATATAACTACTATAATACTGCCCCTATGTACAAGAATATAACTACTATAATACTGCCCCTATGTACAAGAATATAGCTACTATAATACTGCTCCTATGTACAAGAATATAACTACTATAATACTGCCCCCTATGTACAAGAATATAACTACTATAATACTGCCCCCTATGTATAAGAATATAACTACTATAATACTGCCCCCTATGTACAAGAATATAACTACTATAATACTGCCCCTATGTATAAGAATATAACTACTATAATACTGCCCCCCTATGTATAAGAATATAACTACTATAATACTGCCCCCTATGTATAAGAATATAATTACTATAATACTGCCCCTATGTACAGGAATATAATTACTATAATACTGCCCCTATGTACAAGAATATAATTACTATAATACTGCCCCTATGTACAAGAATATGACTGCTATAATACTGCCCCTATGTACAAGAATATAACTACTATAATACTGCCCCTATGTACAAGAATATAACTACTATAATACTGCCCCTATGTACAAGAATATAACTAGTATAATACTGCCCCTATGTATAAGAATATAACTACTATAATACTGCCCCCTATGTATAAGAATATAACTACTATAATACTGCCCCCTATGTATAAGAATATAACTACTATAATACTGCCCCTATGTATAAGAATATAACTACTATAATACTGCCCCCTATGTATAAGAATATAATTACTATAATACTGCCCCTATGTATAAGAATATAACTACTATAATACTGCCCCCTATGTATAAGAATATAATTACTATAATACTGCCCCCTATGTACAAGAATATAACTACTATAATACTGCCCCCTATGTATAAGAATATAACTACTATAATACTGCCCCCTATGTATAAGAATATAACTACTATAATACTGCCCCCTATGTATAAGAATATGACTAGTATAATACTGCCCCCTATGAACAAGAATATAACTACTATAATACTGCCCCTATGTACAAGAATATAACTGCTATAATACTGCCCCTATGTACAAGAATATAACTGCTATAATACTGCCCCTGTGTACAAGAATAGAACTACTGTAATACTGCCCCTATATACAGGAATATAACTACTATAATACTGTCTCGTGTACAAGAATAGAACTACTATAATACTGCCCCTATGTACAAGAATATAACTACTATAATACTGCCCCTATGTACAAGAATATAACTACTATAATACTGCTCCTATGTACAAGAATATAACTACTATAATACTGCCCCTATGTACAAGAATATAACTACTATAATACTGCCCCTATGTACAAGAATATATCTACTATAATACTGCCCCCTATATACAAGAATATAACTACTATAATACTGCCCCTATGTACAAGAATATAACTACTATAATTCTGCCCCCTATGTACAAGAATATAATTACTATAATACTACCCCTATGTACAAGAATATAACTACTATAGTACTGCCCCCTATGTACAAGAATATAACTACTATAATACTGCTCCTATACACAAGAATATAACTACTATAATACTGCCCCCTATGTACAAGAATATAACTACTATAATACTGCCCCCTATGTACAAGAATATAACTGCTATAATACTGCCCCTATGTACAAGAATCGAACTACTATAATACTGCCCCTGTGTACAAGAATAGAACTACTGTAATACTGCCCCTATATACAGGAATATAACTACTATAATACTGTCTCGTGTACAAAAAGATAACTACTATAATACTGCCCCTATGTACAAGAATATAACTACTATAATACTGCCCCTATGTACAAGAATATAACTACTATAATACTGCTCCTATGTACAAGAATATAACTACTATAATACTGCCCCCTATGTACAAGAATATAACTACTATAATACTGCCCCCTATGTATAAGAATATAACTACTATAATACTGCCCCCTATGTACAAGAATATAACTACTATAATACTGCCCCTATGTATAAGAATATAACTACTATAATACTGCCCCCTATGTATAAGAATATAACTACTATAATACTGCCCCCTATGTATAAGAATATAATTACTATAATACTGCCCCTATGTACAAGAATATAACTACTATAATACTGCCCCTATGTACAAGAATATAACTGCTATAATACTGCCCCTATGTACAAGAATATAACTACTATAATACTGCCCCTATGTACAAGAATATAACTACTATAATACTGCCCCTATGTATAAGAATATAACTACTATAATACTGCCCCCTATGTACAAGAATATAACTACTATAATACTGCCCCCTATGTATAAGAATATAACTACTATAATACTGCCCCCTATGTATAAGAATATAACTACTATAATACTGCCCCCTATGTATAAGAATATAACTACTATAATACTGCCCCCTATGTATAAGAATATAATTACTATAATACTGCCCCTATGTATAAGAATATAACTACTATAATACTGCCCCCTATGTATAAGAATATAACTACTATAATACTGCCCCCTATGTATAAGAATATAACTACTATAATACTGCCCCTATGTACAAGCATATAACTACTATAATACTGCCCCCTATGTACAAGAATATAACTACTATAATACTGCCAACTATGTACAAGAATATAACTACTATAATACTGCTCCTATGTACAAGAATATAACCACTATAATACTGCTCCTATGTACAAGAATATAACTACTATAATACTGCCCCTATGTACAAGAATATAACTACTATAATACTGCCCCCTATGTACAAGAATATAACTACTATAATACTGCCCCCTATGTACAAGAATATAACTACTATAATACTGCTCCTATATACAAGAATATAACTACTATAATACTGCTCCTATGTACAAGAATATAACTACTATAATACTGCCCCCTATGTACAAGAATATAACTACTATAATACTGCCCCCTATGTACAAGAATATAACTACTATAATACTGCTCCTATATACGAGAATATAACTACTATAATACTGCTCCTATGTACAAGAATATAACTACTATAATACTGCCCCCTATGTACAAGAATATAACTACTATAATACTGCCCCCTATGTACAAGAATATAACTACTATAATACTGCTCCTATATACAAGAATATAACTACTATAATACTGCTCCTATGTACAAGAATATAACTACTATAATACTGCCCCCTATGTACAAGAATATAACTACTATAATACTGCTCCTATGTACAAGAATATAACTACTATAATACTGCTCCTATGTACAATACTATAACTACTATAATACTGCCCCCTATGTACAAGAATATAACTACTATAATACTGCCCCTATGTACAAGAATATAACTACTATAATACTGCCCCTATGTACAAGAATATAACTACTATAATACTGTCCCGTGTACAAGAATAGAACTACTGTAATACTGCCCCTATATACAGGAATATAACTACTATAATACTGTCTCGTGTACAAGAATATAACTACTATAATACTGCCCCTATGTACAAGAATATAACTACTATAATACTGCCCCTATGTACAAGAATATAGCTACTATAATACTGCTCCTATGTACAAGAATATAACTACTATAATACTGCCCCCTATGTACAAGAATATAACTACTATAATACTGCCCCCTATGTATAAGAATATAACTACTATAATACTGCCCCCTATGTACAAGAATATAACTACTATAATACTGCCCCTATGTATAAGAATAAAACTACTATAATACTGCCCCCCTATGTATAAGAATATAACTACTATAATACTGCCCCCTATGTATAAGAATATAATTACTATAATACTGCCCCTATGTACAAGAATATAATTACTATAATACTGCCCCTATGTACAAGAATATAACTACTATAATACTGCCCCTATGTACAAGAATATGACTGCTATAATACTGCCCCTATGTACAAGAATATAACTACTATAATACTGCCCCTATGTATAAGAATATAACTACTATAATACTGCCCCCTATGTATAAGAATATAACTACTATAATACTGCCCCTATGTATAAGAATATAACTACTATAATACTGCCCCCTATGTATAAGAATATAATTACTATAATACTGCCCCTATGTATAAGAATATAACTACTATAATACTGCCCCCTATGTATAAGAATATAATTACTATAATACTGCCCCCTATGTACAAGAATATAACTACTATAATACTGCCCCCTATGTATAAGAATATAACTACTATAATACTGCCCCCTATGTATAAGAATATGACTAGTATAATACTGCCCCCTATGTATAAGAATATGACTAGTATAATACTGCCCCCTATGTACAAGAATATAACTACTATAATACTGCCCCTATGTACAAGAATATAACTACTATAATACTGCCCCCTATGTACAAGAATATAATTACTATAATACTACCCCTATGTACAAGAATATAACTACTATAGTACTGCCCCCTATGTACAAGAATATAACTACTATAATACTGCTCCTATACACAAGAATATAACTACTATAATACTGCCCCCTATGTACAAGAATATAACTACTATAATACTGCCAACTATGTACAAGAATATAACTACTATAATACTGCTCCTATGTACAAGAATATAACCACTATAATACTGCTCCTATGTACAAGAATATAACTACTATAATACTGCCCCTATGTACAAGAATATAACTACTATAATACTGCCCCCTATGTACAAGAATATAACTACTATAATACTGCCCCCTATGTACAAGAATATAACTACTATAATACTGCTCCTATATACAAGAATATAACTACTATAATACTGCTCCTATGTACAAGAATATAACTACTATAATACTGCCCCCTATGTACAAGAATATACTATAATACTGCTCCTATGTACAAGAATATAACTACTATAATACTGCTCCTATGTACAATACTATAACTACTATAATACTGCCCCCTATGTACAAGAATATAACTACTATAATACTGCCCCTATGTACAAGAATATAACTACTATAATACTGCCCCTATGTACAAGAATATAACTACTATAATACTGTCCCGTGTACAAGAATAGAACTACTGTAATACTGCCCCTATATACAGGAATATAACTACTATAATACTGTCTCGTGTACAAGAATATAACTACTATAATACTGCCCCTATGTACAAGAATATAACTACTATAATACTGCCCCTATGTACAAGAATATAGCTACTGTAATACTGCTCCTATGTACAAGAATATAACTACTATAATACTGCCCTCTATGTACAAGAATATAACTACTATAATACTGCCCCCTATGTATAAGAATATAACTACTATAATACTGCCCCCTATGTACAAGAATATAACTACTATAATACTGCCCCTATGTATAAGAATATAACTACTATAATACTGCCCCCCTATGTATAAGAATATAACTACTATAATACTGCCCCCTATGTATAAGAATATAATTACTATAATACTGCCCCTATGTACAGGAATATAATTACTATAATACTGCCCCTATGTACAAGAATATAACTACTATAATACTGCCCCTATGTACAAGAATATGACTGCTATAATACTGCCCCTATGTACAAGAATATAACTACTATAATACTGCCCCTATGTACAAGAATATAACTACTATAATACTGCCCCTATGTACAAGAATATAACTAGTATAATACTGCCCCTATGTATAAGAATATAACTACTATAATACTGCCCCCTATGTATAAGAATATAACTACTATAATACTGCCCCCATGTATAAGAATATAACTACTATAATACTGCCCCTATGTATAAGAATATAACTACTATAATACTGCCCCCTATGTATAAGAATATAATTACTATAATACTGCCCCTATGTATAAGAATATAACTACTATAATACTGCCCCCTATGTATAAGAATATAATTACTATAATACTGCCCCCTATGTACAAGAATATAACTACTATAATACTGCCCCCTATGTATAAGAATATAACTACTATAATACTGCCCCCTATGTATAAGAATATAACTACTATAATACTGCCCCCTATGTATAAGAATATGACTAGTATAATACTGCCCCCTATGTACAAGAATATAACTACTATAATACTGCCCCTATGTACAAGAATATAACTGCTATAATACTGCCCCTATGTACAAGAATATAACTGCTATAATACTGCCCCTGTGTACAAGAATAGAACTACTGTAATACTGCCCCTATATACAGGAATATAACTACTATAATACTGTCTCGTGTACAAGAATATAACTACTATAATACTGCCCCTATGTACAAGAATATAACTACTATAATACTGCCCCTATGTACAAGAATATAACTACTATAATACTGCTCCTATGTACAAGAATATAACTACTATAATACTGCCCCTATGTACAAGAATATAACTACTATAATACTTCTATGTACAAGAATATAACTACTATAATACTGCCCCTATGTACAAGAATACAACTACTATAATACTGCTCCTATACACAAGAATATAACTACTATAATACTGCCCCCATGTACAAGAATATAACTACTATAATACTGCCCCCTATGTGCAAGAATATAACTACTATAATACTGCCCCTATGTACAAGAATATAACTACTATAATACTGCTCCTATGTACAAGAATATAACTACTATAATACTCCTATGTACAAGAATATAACTACTATAATACTGCTCCCTATGTACAAGAATTTAACTACTATAATACTGCCCCTATGTGCAAGAATATAACTACTATAATACTGCTCCCTATGTACAAGAATATAACTACTATAATACTGCTCCTATGTACAAGAATATAACTACTATAATACTGCCCCTATGTACAAGAATATTACTATAATACTTCTATGTACTAGAATATAACTACTATAATACTGCCACCTATGTACAAGAATATAACTACTGTAATGCTGCTCCTATGTGCAAGAATATAACTACTATAATACTGGTCCCTATGTACAAGAATATAACTACTATAATACTGCTCCTATGTACAAGAATATAACCACTATAATACAGCCCCCTATGTACAGGAATATAACTACTATAATACTGCCCCCTATGTACAAGAATATAACTACTATAATACTGCCCCCTATGTACAAGAATATAACTACTATAATAATACTCCTATGTACAAGAATATAACTACTATAATACTGCCCCTATGTATAAGAATATAACTACTATAATACTGCCCCCTATGTATAAGAATATAATTACTATAATACTGCCCCTATGTATAAGAATATAACTACTATAATACTGCCCCCTATGTATAAGAATATAACTACTATAATACTGCCCCCTATGTACAAGAATATAACTACTATAATACTGCCCCCTATGTATAAGAATATAACTACTATAATACTGCCCCTATGTACAAGAATATAACTACTATAATGCTGCCCCTATGTACAAGAATATAACTACTATAATACTGCTCCTATGTACAAGAATATAACTACTATAATATTGCCCCCTATGTACAAGAATATAACTACTATAATACTGCCCCCTATGTATAAGAATATAACTACTATAATACTGCCCCCTATGTACAAGAATATAATTACTATAATACTGCCCCTATGTATAAGAATATAACTACTATAATACTGCTCCTATGTACAAGAATATAACTACTATAATATTGCCCCCTATGTATAAGAATATAACTACTATAATACTGCCCCCTATGTATAAGAATATAACTACTATAATACTGCCCCCTATGTATAAGAATATAACTACTATAATACTGCCCCCTATGTATAAGAATATAACTACTATAATACTGCCCCCTATGTACAAGAATATAACTACTATAATACTGCCCCTATGTACAAGAATATAACTGCTATAATACTGCCCCTTTGTACAAGAATATAACTGCTATAATACTGCCCCTATGTGCAAGAATCGAACTACTATAATACTGCCCCTGTGTAGAAGAATAGAACTACTGTAATACTGCCCCTGTATACTAGAATAGAAATACTATAATACTGTCTCGTGTACAAGAATATAGCTACTATAATACTGCCCCTATGTACAAGAATATAACTACTATAATACTGCCCCTATGTACAAGAATATAACTACTATAATACTGCTCCTATGTACAAGAATATAACTACTATAATACTGCCCCTATGTACAAGAATATAACTACTATACTACTGCCCCCTATGTACAAGAATATAACTACTATAATACTGCCCCTATGTACAAGAATATATCTACTATAATACTGCCCCCTATATACAAGAATATAACTACTATAATACTGCCCATATGTACAAGAATATAACTACTATAATACTGCCCCCTATGTACAAGAATATAATTACTATAATACTACCCCTATGTAAAAGAATATAACTACTATAATACTGCCCCCTATGTACAAGAATATAACTACTATAATACTGCTCCTATACACAAGAATATAACTACTATAATACTGCCCCCTATGTACAAAAATATAACTACTATAATACTGCCCCCTATGTACAAGAATATAACTACTATAATACTGCCCCTATGTACAAGAATATAACTACTATAATACTGCTCCCTATGTACAAGAATATAACTACTATAATACTGCCCCTATGTGCAAGAATATAACTACTATAATACTGCTCCATATTTACAAGAATATAACTACTATAATACTGCTCCTATGTACAAGAATATAACTACTATAATACTGCCCCTATGTACAAGAATATAACTACTATAATACTGCTCCTATGTACAAGAATATAACTACTATAATGCTGCTCCTATGTGCAAGAATATAACTACTATAATAATGCTCCTATGTACAAGAATATAACTACTATAATACAGCCCCCTATGTACAGGAATATAACTACTATAATACTGCCCCCTATGTACAAGAATATAACTACTATAATACTGCCCCTATGTACAAGAATATATATACTATAATACTGCCCCCTATATACAAGAATATAACTAGTATAATACTGCCCCTATGTACAAGAATATAACTACTATAATACTGCCCCCTATGTACAAGAATATAATTACTATAATACTACCCCTATGTACAAGAATATAACTACTATAATACTGCCCCCTATGTACAAGAATATAACTACTATAATACTGCTCCTATACACAAGAATATAACTACTATAATACTGCCCCCATGTACAAGAATATAACTACTATAATACTGCCCCTATGTGCAAGAATATAACTACTATAATACTGCTCCTATGTACAAGAATATAACTACTATAATACTGCCCCTATGTACAAGAATATAACTACTATAATACTGCCCCCTATGTACAAGAATATAACTACTATAATGCTGCCCCTATGTGCAAGAATCTAACTACTATAATACTGCTCCACATGTACAAGAATATAACTACTATAATACTGCTCCTATGTACAAGAATATAACTACTATAATACTGCCCCTATGTACAAGAATATAACTACTATAATACTTCTATGTACAAGAATATAACTACTATAATACTGCCCCTATGTACAAGAATACAACTACTATAATACTGCTCCTATACACAAGAATATAACTACTATAATACTGCCCCCATGTACAAGAATATAACTACTATAATACTGCCCCCTATGTGCAAGAATATAACTACTATAATACTGCCCCTATGTACAAGAATATAACTACTATAATACTGCTCCTATGTACAAGAATATAACTACTATAATACTCCTATGTACAAGAATATAACTACTATAATACTGCTCCCTATGTACAAGAATTTAACTACTATAATACTGCCCCTATGTGCAAGAATATAACTACTATAATACTGCTCCCTATGTACAAGAATATAACTACTATAATACTGCTCCTATGTACAAGAATATAACTACTATAATACTGCCCCTATGTACAAGAATATTACTATAATACTTCTATGTACTAGAATATAACTACTATAATACTGCCACCTATGTACAAGAATATAACTACTGTAATGCTGCTCCTATGTGCAAGAATATAACTACTATAATACTGGTCCCTATGTACAAGAATATAACTACTATAATACTGCTCCTATGTACAAGAATATAACCACTATAATACAGCCCCCTATGTACAGGAATATAACTACTATAATACTGCCCCCTATGTACAAGAATATAACTACTATAATACTGCCCCCTATGTACAAGAATATAACTACTATAATAATGCTCCTATGTACAAGAATATAACTACTATAATACAGCCCCCTATGTACAGGAATATAACTACTATAATACTGCCTCCTATGTACAGAATATAACTACTATAATACTGCCCCCTATGTACAAGAATATAACTACTATAATACTGCTCCTATGTACAAGAATATAACTACTATAATACTGCCCCCTATGTAGAATATAACTACTATAATGCTGCTCCTATGTACAAGAATATAACTACTATAATACTGCTCCTATGTACAAGAATATAACTACTATAATACTGCCCTTATGTACAAGAATATAACTACTATAATACTGCCCCTATGTACAAGAATATAACTACTATAATACTGCCTCCTATGTACAGAATATAACTACTATAATACTGCTCCTATGTACAAGAATATAACTACTATAATACTGCTCCTATGTACAAGAATATAACTACTATATTACTGCCCCTATGTAGAAGAATATAACTACTATAATACTACCCCTATGTACAAGAATATAACTACTATAATACTGCTCCTATGTACAAGAATATAACTACTATAATACTGCTCCTATGTACAAGAATATAACTACTATAATACTGCTCCTATGTACAAGAATATAACTACTATAATACTGCTCCTATGTACAAGAATATAACTACTATAATACTCCTCCTATGTACAAGAATATAACTACTATATTACTGCCCCTATGTACAAGAATATAACTACTATAATACTGCTCCTATGTACAAGAAAATATCTACTATAATACTGCTCCTATGTACAAGAATATAACTACTCTAATACTGCTCCTATGTACAAGAATATAACTACTATAATACTGCTCCTATGTACAAGAATATAACTACTATAATACTGCCCCTATGTACAAGAATATAACTACTATAATACTGCCCCTATGTACAAGAATATAACTACTATAATACTGCCTCCTATGTACAGAATATAACTACTATAATACTGCTCCTATGTACAAGAATATAACTACTATAATACTGCTCCTATGTACTAGAATATAACTACTATATTACTGCCCCTATGTAGAAGAATATAACTATTATAATACTACCCCTATGTACAAGAATATAACTACTATAATACTGCTCCTATGTACAAGAATATAACTACTATAATACTGCTCCTATGTACAAGAATATAACTACTATAATACTGCCCCTATGTACAAGAATATAACTACTATAATACTGCTCCTATGTACAAGAATATAAATACTATAATGCTGCTCCTATGTGCAAGAATATAACTACTATAATAATGCTCCTATGTACAAGAATATAACTACTATAATACAGCCCCCTATGTGCAGGAATATAACTACTATAATACTGCCCCCTATGTACAAGAATATAACTACTATAATACTGCCCCTATGTACAAGAATATATATACTATAATACTGCCCCCTATATACAAGAATATAACTAGTATAATACTGCCCCTATGTACAAGAATATAACTACTATAATACTGCCCCCTATGTACAAGAATATAATTACTATAATACTACCCCTATGTACAAGAATATAACTACTATAATACTGCCCCCTATGTACAAGAATATAACTACTATAATACTGCTCCTATACACAAGAATATAACTACTATAATACTGCCCCCATGTACAAGAATATAACTACTATAATACTGCCCCCTATGTGCAAGAATATAACTACTATAATACTGCTCCTATGTACAAGAATATAACTACTATAATACTGCCCCTATGTACAAGAATATAACTACTATAATACTGCCCCCTATGTACAAGAATATAACTACTATAATACTGCCCCTATGTGCAAGAATCTAACTACTATAATACTTCTATGTACAAGAATATAACTACTATAATGCTGCTCCTATGTGCAAGAATATAACTACTATAATACTGCCCCTATGTACAAGAATATAACTACTATAATACTGTCCCGTGTACAAGAATAGAACTACTGTAATACTGCCCCTATATACAGGAATATAACTACTATAATACTGTCTCGTGTACAAGAATATAACTACTATAATACTGCCCGTATGTACAAGAATATAACTACTATAATACTGCTCCTATGTACAAGAATATAGCTACTATAATACTGCTCCTATGTACAAGAATATAACTACTATAATACTGCCCCCTATGTACAAGAATATAACTACTATAATACTGCCCCCTATGTATAAGAATATAACTACTATAATACTGCCCCCTATGTACAAGAATATAACTACTATAATACTGCCCCTATGTATAAGAATATAACTACTATAATACTGCCCCCCTATGTATAAGAATATAACTACTATAATACTGCCCCCTATGTATAAGAATATAATTACTATAATACTGCCCCTATGTACAAGAATATAATTACTATAATACTGCCCCTATGTACAAGAATATAACTACTATAATACTGCCCCTATGTACAAGAATATGACTGCTATAATACTGCCCCTATGTACAAGAATATAACTACTATAATACTGCCCCTATGTACAAGAATATAACTACTATAATACTGCCCCTATGTATAAGAATATAACTACTATAATACTGCCCCCTATGTATAAGAATATAACTACTATAATACTGCCCCTATGTATAAGAATATAACTACTATAATACTGCCCCCTATGTATAAGAATATAATTACTATAATACTGCCCCTATGTATAAGAATATAACTACTATAATACTGCCCCCTATGTATAAGAATATAATTACTATAATACTGCCCCCTATGTACAAGAATATAACTACTATAATACTGCCCCCTATGTATAAGAATATAACTATTATAATACTGCCCCCTATGTATAAGAATATGACTAGTATAATACTGCCCCCTATGTACAAGAATATAACTACTATAATACTGCCCCTATGTACAAGAATATAACTGCTATAATACTGCCCCTATGTACAAGAATATAACTGCTATAATACTGCCCCTGTGTACAAGAATAGAACTACTGTAATACTGCCCCTATATACAGGAATATAACTACTATAATACTGTCTCGTGTACAAGAATATAACTACTATAATACTGCCCCTATGTACAAGAATATAACTACTATAATACTGCCCCTATGTACAAGAATATAACTACTATAATACTGCTCCTATGTACAAGAATATAACTACTATAATACTGCCCCTATGTACAAGAATATAACTACTATAATACTGCCCCTATGTACAAGAATATATCTACTATAATACTGCCCCCTATATACAAGAATATAACTACTATAATACTGCCCCTATGTACAAGAATATAACTACTATAATTCTGCCCCCTATGTACAAGAATATAATTACTTTAATACTACCCCTATGTACAAGAATATAACTACTATAGTACTGCCCCCTATGTACAAGAATATAACTACTATAATACTGCTCCTATACACAAGAATATAACTACTATAATACTGCCCCCTATGTACAAGAATATAACTACTATAATACTGCCCCCTATGTACAAGAATATAACTGCTATAATACTGCCCCTATGTACAAGAATCGAACTACTATAATACTGCCCCTGTGTACAAGAATAGAACTACTGTAATACTGCCCCTATATACAGGAATATAACTACTATAATACTGTCTCGTGTACAAAAATATAACTACTATAATACTGCCCCTATGTACAAGAATATAACTACTATAATACTGCCCCTATGTACAAGAATATAACTACTATAATACTGCTCCTATGTACAAGAATATAACTACTATAATACTGCCCCCTATGTACAAGAATATAACTACTATAATACTGCCCCCTATGTATAAGAATATAACTACTATAATACTGCCCCCTATGTACAAGAATATAACTACTATAATACTGCCCCTATGTATAAGAATATAACTACTATAATACTGCCCCCTATGTATAAGAATATAACTACTATAATACTGCCCCCTATGTATAAGAATATAATTACTATAATACTGCCCCTATGTACAAGAATATAACTACTATAATACTGCCCCTATGTACAAGAATATAACTGCTATAATACTGCCCCTATGTACAAGAATATAACTACTATAATACTGCCCCTATGTACAAGAATATAACTACTATAATACTGCCCCTATGTATAAGAATATGACTACTATAATACTGCCCCCTATGTACAAGAATATAACTACTATAATACTGCCCCCTATGTATAAGAATATAACTACTATAATACTGCCCCTATGTATAAGAATATAACTACTATAATACTGCCCCCTATGTATAAGAATATAACTACTATAATACTGCCCCCTATGTATAAGAATATAATTACTATAATACTGCCCCTATGTATAAGAATATAACTACTATAATACTGCCCCCTATGTATAAGAATATAACTACTATAATACTGCCCCTATGTACAAGAATATAACTACTATAATACTGCCCCTATGTACAAGCATATAACTACTGTAATACTGCCCCCTATGTACAAGAATATAACTACTATAATACTGCCAACTATGTACAAGAATATAACTACTATAATACTGCTCCTATGTACAAGAATATAACCACTATAATACTGCTCCTATGTACAAGAATATAACTACTATAATACTGCCCCTATGTACAAGAATATAACTACTATAATACTGCCCCCTATGTACAAGAATATAACTACTATAATACTGCCCCCTATGTACAAGAATATAACTACTATAATACTGCTCCTATATACAAGAATATAACTACTATAATACTGCTCCTATGTACAAGAATATAACTACTATAATACTGCCCCCTATGTACAAGAATATAACTACTATAATACTGCTCCTATGTACAAGAATATAACTACTATAATACTGCTCCTATGTACAATACTATAACTACTATAATACTGCCCCCTATGTACAAGAATATAACTACTATAATACTGCCCCTATGTACAAGAATATAACTACTATAATACTGCCCCTATGTACAAGAATATAACTACTATAATACTGTCCCGTGTACAAGAATAGAACTACTGTAATACTGCCCCTATATACAGGAATATAACTACTATAATACTGTCTCGTGTACAAGAATATAACTACTATAATACTGCCCCTATGTACAAGAATATAACTACTATAATACTGCCCCTATGTACAAGAATATAGCTACTATAATACTGCTCCTATGTACAAGAATATAACTACTATAATACTGCCCCCTATGTACAAGAATATAACTACTATAATACTGCCCCCTATGTATAAGAATATAACTACTATAATACTGCCCCCTATGTACAAGAATATAACTACTATAATACTGCCCCTATGTATAAGAATATAACTACTATAATACTGCCCCCCTATGTATAAGAATATAACTACTATAATACTGCCCCCTATGTATAAGAATATAATTACTATAATACTGCCCCTATGTACAAGAATATAATTACTATAATACTGCCCCTATGTACAAGAATATAACTACTATAATACTGCCCCTATGTACAAGAATATAACTACTATAATACTGGTCCCTATGTACAAGAATATAACTACTATAATACTGCTCCTATGTACAAGAATATAACCACTATAATACAGCCCCCTATGTACAGGAATATAACTACTATAATACTGCCCCCTATGTACAAGAATATAACTACTATAATACTGCCCCCTATGTACAAGAATATAACTACTATAATAATGCTCCTATGTACAAGAATATAACTACTATAATACAGCCCCCTATGTACAGGAATATAACTACTATAATACTGCCTCCTATGTACAGAATATAACTACTATAATACTGCCCCCTATGTACAAGAATATAACTACTATAATACTGCTCCTATGTACAAGAATATAACTACTATAATACTGCCCCCTATGTAGAAGAATATAACTACTATAATGCTGCTCCTATGTACAAGAATATAACTACTATAATACTGCTCCTATGTACAAGAATATAACTACTATAATACTGCCCCTATGTACAAGAATATAACTACTATAATACTGCCCCTATGTACAAGAATATAACTACTATAATACTGCCTCCTATGTACAGAATATAACTACTATAATACTGCTCCTATGTACAAGAATATAACTACTATAATACTGCTCCTATGTACAAGAATATAAATACTATATTACTGCCCCTATGTAGAAGAATATAACTACTATAATACTACCCCTATGTACAAGAATATAACTACTATAATACTGCTCCTATGTACAAGAATATAACTACTATAATACTGCTCCTATGTACAAGAATATAACTACTATAATACTGCTCCTATGTACAAGAATATAACTACTATAATACTGCTCCTATGCACAAGAATATAACTACTATAATACTGCTCCTATGTACAAGAATATAACTACTATATTACTGCCCCTATGTACAAGAATATAACTACTATAATACTGCTCATATGTACAAGAATATATCTACTATAATACTGCTGCTATGTACAAGAATATAACTACTCTAATACTGCTCCTATGTACAAGAATATAACTACTATAATACTGCTCCTATGTACAAGAATATAACTACTATAATACTGCCCCCTATATACAAGAATATAACTACTATAATACTGCCCCCTATGTAGAAGAATATAACTACTATAATGCTGCTCCTTTGTACAAGAATATAACTACTATAATACTGCTCCTATGTACAAGAATATAACTATTATAATACTGCCCCTATGTACAAGAATATAACTACTATAATACTGCCCCTATGTACAAGAATATAACTACTATAATACTGCCTCCTATGTACAGAATATAACTACTATAATACTGCTCCTATGTACAAGAATATAACTACTATAATACTGCTCCTATGTACAAGAATATAACTACTATATTACTGCCCCTATGTAGAAGAATATAACTATTATAATACTACCCCTATGTACAAGAATATAACTACTATAATACTGCTCCTATGTACAAGAATATAACTACTATAATACTGCTCCTATGTACAAGAATATAACTACTATAATACTGCTCCTATGTACAAGAATATAACTACTATAATACTGCTCCCTATGTACAAGAATATAACTACTATAATACTGCTCCTATGTACAAGAATATAACTACTATAATACTGCCCCCTATGTACAAGAATATAACTACTATAATACTGCCCCCTATGTACAAGACTATAACTACTATAATACTGCTCCTATGTACAAGAATATAACTACTATAATACTGCCCCTATGTACAAGAATATAACTACTATAATACTGCCCCTATGTACAAGAATATAACTACTATAATACTGCCTCCTATGTACAGAATATAACTACTATAATACTGCTCCTATGTACAAGAATATAACTACTATAATACTGCTCCTATGTACAAGAATATAACTACTATATTACTGCCCATATGTAGAAGAATATAACTACTATAATACTACCCCTATGTACAAGAATATAACTACTATAATACTGCTCCTATGTACAAGAATATAACTACTATAATACTGCTCCTATGTACAAGAATATAACTACTATAATACTGCTCCTATGTACAAGAATATAACTACTATAATACTGCTCCCTATGTACAAGAATATAACTACTATAATACTGCTCCTATGTACAAGAATATAACTACTATAATACTGCTCCTATGTACAAGAATATAACTACTATATTACTGCCCCTATGTACAAGAATATAACTACTATAATACTGCTCCTATGTACAAGAATATAAGTACTCTAATACTGCTCCCTATGTACAAGAATATAACTACTCTAATACTGCTCCCTATATACAAGAATATAACTACTATAATACTGCTCCCTATGTACAAGAATATAACTACTATAATACTGCTCCCAATGTACAAGAATATAACTACTATAATACTGCTCCCTATGTACAAGAATATAACTACTATAATGCTGCCCCATGTACAAGAATATAACTACTCTAATACTGCTCCCTATGTACAAGAATATAACTACTATAATACTGCCCCTATGTACAAGAATATAACTACTATAATACTGCCCCTATGTACAAGAATATAACTACTATAATACTGCTCCTATGTACAAGAATATAACTACTATAATACTGCCCCCTATGTACAAGAATATAACTACAATAATACTGCTCCTATGTACAAGAATATAACTACTATAATACTGCTCCTATGTACAAGAATATAACTACTATAATACTGCCCCTATGTACAAGAATATAACTACTATAATACTGCCCCTATGTACAAGAATGTAACTACTATAATACTGCCCCCTATATACAAGAATATAACTACAATAATACTGCTCCTATGTACAAGAATATAACTACAATAATACTGCTCCTATGTACAAGAATATAACTACTATAATACTGCTCCTATGTACAAGAATATAACTACTATAATACTGCCCCTATGTACAAGAATATAACTACTATAATACTGCTCCTATGTACAAGAATGTAACTACTATAATACTGCCCCCTATATACAAGAATATAACTACTGTAATACTGCCCCTGTGGACAGGGACATCTGACTGGGGGGCTGCTTATAAAGTATTGGGAGGCATTGATATATTTCTGCTGTTATTAGAGGAGACGTCTTATATTCTCGGCTCAGTTATGAGATTTCGGTGATTATTAGCAGTGAAGGTTTGTCTTGAGGACAGATATGTGCTCCATTTAGAATTCTATATGTTATTCTATCGGGCTGGCCCCTCTTACCTCCTGTAGGGGTATTTATCTTGGATTTTGCACAGTGATGGGCGGTGGATCACAGTGTGTTTTCTCGCTATGTATGTGAGTAGCAGATTTATTAAACAGCATGAATGTGCGGTATATGATGGAGCCTGCGGAGAGCGGCTGCTCTGTCTCCCTCTAATAATCCTGCAGGTCCATTCGCGGATACATTCGAGCAGCCTTCCACTCTCCAGCTGGATTCCATTAGTCTCAGGTCTTCGCCTCTGAACAGTTGCAGCACGTGAAATATTAAACCACATTAAGAGTTATTTAGTGAATCAGTATTTCAGCGGCTAGCCCCTCGCCAGGTGGACTCGGCCGATCACTGTTGGCCACGGGAGCTTCCAACTGGTGGTGCCAGTTTTTACACAGATAACCCATGTGCACAACCAGTGAGAAGTGAAGTCCAGCTTCAGATGTAAGGAAACTGGGAATAATACCGTCAGAATACTACTCTGACAGCGCTGTTCTACAAAATAAGTGCTATATGGTAAATATACTGCCTACATAACAGTGCCATATGGAGCATACACGATGGTGTCATAGTGTGTGTATAGTGCCTACATGGTGTGGTGCATATAGTGTCGTCATAGTGTTCTCTAGAGTCATGGTTTGAACTGTTGACGCTCTTGAGATTGTTCTAGAGAATGAAGTATTTCTCCCAGACAATTATTGCAGTTACACATGTTTTGTTATACACCGGTTTATTTCCTTTGTGTGTATTGGAACAACACAAAATAAACTAAGAAAATTGGACATAATTTCACACAAAACCCCAAAAATGAGCCGGACAAAAATTGTCACTTTTCCAAAATTGTGGGTAAACAACTTTGTTTCAAGGATGTGATGCTCTTACAATCTCACCCATGGCAGGTAACAGGTGTGGGCAATATGAAAATCACACCTGAAACCAGATACAAATCTTTGCATTGTGTGTCTGTGTGTGCACACTAAGCATGGAGGACAGAAAGAGGAGAAGAGAACTGTCTGAGGACTTGAGAACAAGAATTGTTCAACAATAGCAACAATCTCAAGGTTACAAGTCCATCTCCAGAGATCTTGATGTTCATTTATCCATGGTGCGCAACATAATCCAGAAGTTTACACCCATGACACTGTAGATAATCTCCCTGGACATGGACTGCAGAGGAGAATTGATGAAAGGTTGCAATGCAGGATAGTCCAGATGGTGAATAAGCATCCCCAATCAAGTTCCAAAGAAATTTAAGCTGTCCTGCAGGCTCAGTATGCATCAGTGTCAGCGCGAACTATCAGTTCACATCTGAATGAAATGAAACGCTATGGCAGGAGACCCAGGAGGACCCCACTGCAGCTGCATTCCCCTTCTTGTATTATTACTCATAGATGTTTCTAAACATTGGCAAAGATCCTGTATCCCAGGAAAGAAGAACTGGACATTTGGGTGGATGCTTCTTTTCCTTAAAATGATAAGGCTCCATTCACACACTAGTATATTCCGGACTGGGAGTATTCCCCTAGGTATACATTACCTTATTGTCATGCGTGTGTCGGAGGTGACAGACAGTCGCTCTGCAGTTGGTTGCGGGAGATCTCTACTTTTGGCATTACAGACATCTTCCTAGAGGCTGTCTCTAGGACCCAGTGGCTACCTCCCTTTGGCTAATTAACTCCCTGGCCTGGGTGTATAAATACCTGGAGTGTTCTAAAGGGAGGTGCCGGCGATATTCATTATTCCTTGTGAAGGCTTAGCAACAGCAGGACTTCGTCCTCTCTGGAGCTTGAGGACGCATTTGTGGATTTGTCTGGAGTCATCTAAAGCTAAGCGATTTCCCCCTGTTTGTCCTCCCTTGTTGTCTATAGTGTTTAGTGGAGATCGACTACTGCTCATCTCCTCCCTTCCCTAGCTTGAGCCAAACGCCAGGGAAAGACAGGGTGAGGCACTTGTGCTGCGATTGGTGAAGAGCCAATACAGGGACGTTAGGTGAGACAGGGTGACGCTAGATCAACCTAGGAGGTCTCCACTTCCCCCCTTTCCCTAGAGTCTGGGCTCCCTTTCCCTCATCCATTTGTGTTGCACTAAGTATTTCCTACAGCTTTCGTAACATTATCTCCAGCCGAGCACATTTTGAAAAGGAAAATAAAAAACCTGACACTTTGTTTTTTTTTTTCTCTGTGTGTTTTTGGGCGTGAACCTTTTTTTTTCCCTTTCTCCTTGGTATGGGCTCAGTTGCAGAGCAGTTCCGCCATCTGTCTCTGGAGGTGAATGACCTCCGCTGTGAGGTTCAGCAACAACATCAGCGGTTACAGGTCGCCAATATGGGGGTCTCTGCAGGTAGGCCTGTCCAGCCTGAACCCAAGGTTGCCCTCCTGGACAGGTTTTCAGGAGCTAGGGACAACATTTTTGTATTTAAGGAGGCATGCAAACTGTATTTTAAACTTCGTCACTACTCCGGAAATCAGGAGCAACGGGTTGTTATTGTGATCTCTCTATTGCAGGGAGACCCTCAGTCATGGTAGTTTTCTTTACCGCTGGACTCTTTTTGTCTCCAGTCTGTGGAGGTTTTTTTTGGGGCTCTGGCCCTCATTTATGATGACCCTGACCGAGTCGCCTTGGCTGAGTCTCGGCTACTTCGCCTTCAGCGGAGGAATGGGTCAGTGGAAACGTACAGTTCTGAATTCCGTGGATGGGCAACGGATTCCAAATGGAATGACTCAGCCCTTAGAAGACAGTTTTGTGAGGGGCTAACGGAAAGGTTGAAAGATGCCTTGGCTGTATATGAAACCCCTCAGTCCTTGGAAGCTGCCATGTCTTTGGCCATACGTCTTGATAGACGTCTACGGGATAGACAGGTGAGTCCACCTTCTCCGGGGTCTTCTTATTGGGGTTGTGTACCTCTGCCGGGGGAGCGTTCTGGAAGTGAACCAGTACTGGGGGAGGTGGAGGAACCCATGCAGTTAGGGAGTGTGTCTACATCATACATCTCCTCAGAGATTCGCAAGACAAAAGGCGTATGTTTGTTTTTTTTTGTGGGGAAAAAAGGACATTCAATTCCTAAACAAAAGGAGACTCGATTAAGTCTTGGTAGTCTGGAGTTGGTTAAACAAAGGGTTCATTTGTTACCAACCTGCAGTTCCCGCTTTGTCCTGTCAACAGAGGTGGTGCTAGAGAGGAAAACTGAGAAAATTTCTGTGTTTGTTGACCGTGGAGCCGGGTCAGCATGGATGATGCTGAGTTTGTGAAAGCTCATGGTCTTGCTTGTTGTGCTTTAGCTGAACCGATTTCCATCTTTGCCATTGACTCAGCGCCACTTGCACAGAAAGCATTTACTCAGATTGTACATAATGTAAAACTGAGGGTGGGGTCAGTTCATTGTGAAATAATCCCTTACTATGTCCTGGACAATCTTCCCACACCTATTGTTTTGGGTATTCCTTGGATTGTTAAACATAATCTGTTGGTGGATTGGCAAACCGGGAGATTATTGAATGGGGAGATTACTGCCAGAAGAACTGTTTAGATATTTCCCTTGCTACTGTCTCTACAGAAATATTACCTGCTTTTCTGTCTGGTTTTGAGGACGTTTTTTCTGAGAGGGGGTGTCAGAATTTGCTTCCTCATCGTGCTTATGACTGTCCTATTAACCTGACCCCCGGAGCTAAACTACCAAAATCCAGACTGTATAATCTTTCTGGCCCTGAGAGACAAGCCATGAAGGATTTCATTGCGGAAAGTCTGGAGAAGGGACATATCAGACCCTCATCTTCGCCCGTGACTGCAGGGTTCTTCTTTGTGAAGAAAAAAGATGGCGGTCTACGTCCTTGTTTAGATTTCTGAGAATTAAATCAAATTACCATCCATGATCCATACCCTCTTCCTCTGATTCCTGATTTGCTCAGCCAGGTTGTGGGAGCTAAGGTATTCTCCAAGTTGGATTTAAGGGGAGCCTACAACCTGGTTAGAATCAGAGAAGGGGACGAATGGGAAACAGCGTTCAATACCCCGGGAGGACATTTCGAGAGTCTGGTTATGCCTTTTGGATTGACCAATGCACCTGCGGTATTCCAGCATTTCATAAATGATATTTTCCATCATTTGGTGGGGAGGTTTGTGGTGGTCTATCTGTACGATATTCTGGTTTACTCACCTGATTTTGAGACACATCGGGGGCATGTTAAGCAGGTGCTCCAGATATTAAGGGATAACAAACTTTATGCCAAACTGGAAAAATGTGTTTTTGCTGTTCAGGAGGTGCAGTTCTTGGGGTACTTATTGTCATCTTCGGGTTTTTGGATGGATCCGGGGAAGATCCGTGCAGTCCTTGATTGGGAACGTCCTGATAACCTGAAAGCTCTACAACGTTTTCTGGGCTTTACTAATTTTTATCAGAAATTTATCCAAAATTACTCTGTTATTGTGAAACCCTTTACTGACATGACTAAGAAGGGGTCTGATTTTTCCAAATGGTCGGATGCTTCCCTCCAGGCTTTTTCTTCCTTATGGAATCATTTTGCCACTGCACCAATACTCCGTCAACCCGATGTTTCCCAACCCTTTATTGTGGAAGTTGATACATCGGATGTCGGGGTTGGGGCTGTGTTGTCTCAGGGTTCGTCTCCTGGTAAATAGCGTCCATGCACTTTCTTTTCTAAAAAATTGTCTTCGGCTGAGAGAAATTATGACGTGAGTAATAAGGAACTCCTGGCGATCAAATTGGTGTTCAAAGAATGGTGACATTGGTTGGAGGGGGCTGTCCATCCTATTACTGTTATTACTGACCATAAGAACCTGTCATATCTCCAGTCAGCTAAACGTCTCAACCCTAGGCAAGCCAGATGGGCCCTGTTTTTTACTAGGTTCAATTTTGTTGTCACTTTTCGTCCAGGGGTCAAAAATGTCAAGGCTGATGCTCTGTCCCGGAGCTTCCCTGGTGGTGGTGACCATGAGAACCCTGCCCCGATATTACAGAAGGGGGTATTCATTTCGACTCTTTTTCC
Source organism: Phyllobates terribilis (assembly GCF_046119375.1). NCBI lineage: Eukaryota > Metazoa > Chordata > Amphibia > Anura > Dendrobatidae > Phyllobates > Phyllobates terribilis. Next base: position 48,594,549 of record NW_027362763.1, on the reverse strand, counting down.
TGAACTGGAGGGTGAGGTGTTGGAGGCTCAGGGAGACTCCCCTGCCTCCTGCCCTTCAGGAAGGTTATTTGTACCACCTGATCTGCGCCGTAAAGTAATCAAGGAACATCATAACTCTGTGCGTGCTGGGCATCCAGGTGGTAAGGCACCCGCGGACCTCCTCTCTCGTCGTTTTTGGTGGCCGGGGTTGCATCGGGATGTGGTTGAACACTTAGCTGCTTGCAGTATTTGCGCGCATTCTAAGGTTTCGCATACCCGTCCGTCTAGTCCTCTTATTCCGCTACCTATCCCTAGCAGGCCATGGACACACTTGTCCATGGATTTTATTACTGACCTACCAGTTTCTGCAGGCAAAATGGTGGTTTTGGTGGTAGTAGATAGGTTCAGTAAAATGGTTCATTTCGTCACATTACCTGCACTTCCAAATGCCAAGACACTTGCTCAGGTGTTCATAAATGAGATTGTGAAGCTTCACGGGGTTCCCTCCGATGTGGTGTCTGATCGGGGGACCCAGTTTGTTTCCAAGTTCTGGAAGGCATTCTGTTCTCGACTGGGGGTGCAGCTCTCCTTCTCCTCTGCCTTCCACCCTCAGTTGAATGGACAGAACAAGCGGGTCAATTAGAATTTGGAGACCTACCTCAGGTGTTTCGTCTCCGGAAATCGGGAGGATTGGGCATCCTACTTACCGGTGACAGAATTTGCCATTAATAATCATCGTCAAGAATCCACCGGCATGTCACCGTTCTTCGGTGCATGCGGTAATCACCCACAGTTTGGTACCTTTAGTGGGGTAGGAGCTTCAGGAGTTCCTGAGGAGGAACGTTTTGCTTTGTCGCTCTCCTCGGTGTGGCGGGGGCTCCTGAGTAATTTAAAGATCATGGGAGACAGGTATAAGCGTATGGCTGACAGAAAACGCTTGCCAGGTCCGGACCTGAATGTGAATGACTTTGTGTGGTTGTCTACCAGGAATATAAGATTGTAGTGGAAAGAAGGTTTCCCTTTTTCGGCGCTTCCAGAGGATAAGGATTGTTAAAGATTAATTATTTTTTTCAGTATCAGATTTATTCTAACATTTTTCTAAGAACAAACAACGCGTTTCTGCCTGCAACGGCCTTTATCAGGTGTAATATGCACTTGTAAGGACTTCAAAGGAAGACCATCTTTATAGACTGGTTACTCTTAAGATGTCATGGTTTTTTCCCCTTTTTCTTTTTCTTTCTCCTTCCTTTCTTTTAGTTAGATTAGTTAGGATTGACACCTCACCCTAATTGGGATAGGAGAGTGGGTAATTGTTCAACATTGATACACTCTAACATCATTCTGGATACTAGAATGGTATATTTTTTTGATATTAGAATGAACATATATAAAATAAAAAAAAACATGCAAGCCTTATACCAGGGCTGACATAGTGCCCGCATTTGTGCTGCAGACCGGAGGATTGCAAAGTGCTGATCCACTATACGGATCATTTGCGTGAAAACACAAGACATCTAAAGGGTGAGTGCAAAAAACTAATATTGTTGTTGCAAATGCACATATTCATCTACACTTAGACTCTGCGCCCCTTGTCTCCCCTTTTATCCCTCTTTTTACTACTGAGGAATATAAGATTGAAAGTTCCTTTCTTGGAAGCTGGGAACTAGGTTTATTGGTCCCTATAAATTAACCGCCGTCATTAACCCAGCAGCGTTTCGTCTTGATCTTCCTCAGGCCCTTAAGGTCCACAGAGTGTTCCACAGGTCCTTACTCAAAAAGTATGTGGAACCTCTTGAGCCCTCACCTCTACCACCGCCCCCAGTTATGGTTGACGGTAATCTGGAGTTCCAGATTTTGAGGATTGTAGATTTTCGTCTCTGGAAGGGTTTTGGTCCAGAGGAGAGGATGTGGGTTTCAGCATCAGAGGTGAACGCTCCCAGATTGGCTCACTCATTCCACACCTCTTTTCCTGAGAAACTCTGTCCTGAGTGTCCGGAGGCCACTCGTAGAGGGGGGGGGGGTACTGTCACGGGTGTGTCAGAGGTGACAGACAGTCGCCCTGCAGTTGGTTGCAGGAAATCTCTACGTTTGGCATTACAGACATCTTCTTAGAGGCTGTCTCTAGAACCCAGCGGCTACTTCCCTCTGACTAATTAACTCCCTGGCCTGGGTGTATAAATACCTGGTGTGTTCAAGAGAGAGGTGCCAGCGATAGTCATTATTCCTTGTGGAAGGCTTAGCAAGAACAGTATCTTTTCCTCTCTGGAGCTTGAGGACGTGTTTGTGCATTTGTCTGGAGTCATCTAAAGCTAACCACTTTTCCCCTTTTTGTCCTTCCTTGTTGTCTATAGCGTTTAGTGGAGATTGACTAGTGCTCATCTCTTCCTTTCCCTAGCCTGAGCCAAACGCCAGGGAAAGACAGGGTGAGGTACGTGTGCAGCGATTGGTTAAGAGCCAATACAGAGACGTTTGGGGAGACAGGGTGACGCTAGATCAACCTAGGAGGTCTCCACTTTCCCCCCTTTCCCTAGAGTCTGGGCTCCCTTTCCCTCTTCCCTTTGTGTTGCACTAAGTCTTTCCCACACTTTGCGTGACACTTCTGCACTTTTTTGGTTTCTGTCAGGTCCAAGAGGGTGATTTGTCAGATTCACTCGACTTTGCCAGGAAATTCAATTTGCCTCATTTTATTTATTTGATGCAAGTCGAAATTCTGGTAAAAGCCACTCTGAGATCTCCCCAGATCCTGGAACACAATAAACGGAGGGTTCAGAAAAAATGTTATACTACCCGTACACTTCACCTGTTCTTGTTCCACAGCTTTCTGCCATGTCCTCCGATGGCTCACTTCCTTCCTCCAGCTCCAGTCTTCTCTTTGGTCTTCGGTCTTCTCTTTGGTCTTCGGTCTTCTCTTTGGTCTTCGGTCTTCTCTTTTGGTCTTCGTTCTTCTCTTTTGGTCTTCTCTTTTGATCCTCGGTCTTCTCTTTTGGTCCTCGGTCTTCTCTTTTGGTCCTCGGTCTTCTCTTTTGATCCTCGGTCTTCTCTTTTGGTCTAAGTTCTTCTCTTTTGGTCTTCTCTTTTGGTCTTATGTCATCTCTTTTTGGTCCTCGGTCTTCTCTTTTGGTCCTCGGTCTTCTCTTTTGGTCTTTGGTCTTCTCTTTTGGTCTTTGGTCTTCTCTTTTGGTCTTTGGTCTTCTCTTTTGGTCTTCGGTCTTCTCTTTTGGTCTTCGGTCTTCTCTTTGGTCTTCGGTCTTCTCTTTGGTCTTCGGTGTTCTCTTTGGTCTTCGGTGTTCTCTTTTGGTCTTCTTTCTTCTCTTTTGGTCTTCTCTTTTGGTCTTATGTCATCTCTTTTGGTCTTATGTCATCTCTTTTGGTCCTCGGTCTACTCTTTTGGTCCTCGGTCTTCTCTTTTGGTCTTTGGTCTTCTCTTTTGGTCCTCGGTCTTCTCTTTTGGTCCTCGGTCTTCTCTTTTTGGTCCTCGGTCTTCTCTTTTGGTCCTCGGTCTTCTCTTTTGGTCTTTGGTCTTCTCTTTTGGTCTTTGGTCTTCTCTTTTGGTCTTTGGTCTTCTCTTTTGGGCTTCGGTCTTCTCTTTTGGGCTTCAGTCTAGCCTTCACTAGGTCTCATACAAGTGTCGCCCTGCAACATTTTGATGTCACCTGAGACCCGGTTGGCACTGAAGATGGAAGCGAAGACTGGGTCCGGAAGAAGGAATCAGACGACCAGGTTCCAGGACGGTGTGAGCCACAGTGAGAATGGTGCCATTTTGCTTGGTTTGAGCAAATCGAATCCAAAAAAATTAGCTCTGTCGAATCCAAATTTTTAGCAAAATTCAAAGCGAACTTTCTTTCTTTGAATCGGTTCCCTCATTTCTGAGATAAAGCCTGACCAAGTCTTCCATAGTTAGATATCATACTGACGAGATGGCTGCTTTCCTTTCATCAGAAATTTCTCATCAATTCCAGAAAAAACACAAGTGAAAAGCGCAACCGTGTTCTTGTTGGGTCGGCTATCACCATTATTTATTGCACCATGGACAAACTCTCTGGCGAACACAGTGGAAAACCCAGCGCAGAAGCAGAAGTTATTATGTCTCGGGCTGCATTAATGGCTGCGGAGCATAATGCACACAGGTACTTGAAAGGTGCACAAGTTCACGGATCAGACACCTGCATTGTGCCCGATGTCAGCCACTGATACAATGAAATATACATTGCTTCTCCCATAAATGATTCTACTGTCATTCATTCGATTTGATACAAAGTACATGTGATATCAGGGGCTTTATAGAAACCCACAGCCCCAAACCGAGTCTGGTAAAAAAACTATTAGAGGGTTTCCCTGTTATTCTTGTTTCTGAAAACCTCTGTAACTTTCTAATAGACTTTGAGATCTCTGCAATCAATGAAAGGAAATATTAATATTACCATTCACATACAGCGGAGATCCTAAAAACAGAGATGAAACACTCTTGTGTTCCCGATCACATTTGTCAACTAAAAGATACACAGGGTTGGTGACAACTTGATGATCGCTGGGTGGTTCCACCGCTGGAGCAACCCCAAGGAAGTAGCTTAAACGTGCCCTGTCTGAAAGGAGCGATCGCCGCACATGCGCACCACTGCATCATTGTCTATTGGACTGACGGAGATAGATGAGTGATGCACTCATTGTTTTCCCACTGATCTCAGGAGTGGTCTCACTGCTAGGACCTCCACCGATCAAACGAAAGTGGTTTTAAACTGCCCTGTTTGGAGGGAGCGATCCTGCCCTGTCTGGAAGGAGCGATCGCCATCATACGCACCACTACATCATTGTCTATTTGACTGATGGAGATAGATGAGCGATGCACTCAGCGTTCTTCCACTGATCTCTGGGGGTCTCAGCGAGACTTCCACCGGTTTTAAACTGCCCTGTCTGAAAAGAGCAATGGCTGTGCATGCGCACTACTGCATCATTGTGTATTGGACTGACGGAGGTAGATGAGTGTTGTACTCAGCGTTGTCCCACTGATCTCTGGGGGTCTCACTGCTCGGACCTCCACCATTCAAAAGAAAGTCGCTGCTCTAATCTGCCCTGTCTAAGAATAGCAATGGCCACGCGTGCGCAAAACTGCATCATTGTCTATTGGACTGACGGCGGTAGATGAGTATTGTTTTCAGAGTTCTCCCACTGATCACTCCCGTTTCCTACAGTCCCATGAATGATGCTGAAATGCACATGCGCAGAACATTAACCCCTTAAGGACTCAGCAGATAAATCACCAAGACACTTGACTTCAACGCTGATCCCAACCGTTTAACCTTTTAGATGCTGAGGTCAAGAGCAATTGTGGCATCTAAGCAGTTAGACAGAAAGGGGCACCAATGCCAAAAACAAGAAATTTGGGCTAAGAAAGACATTGGTGCCATGTAAGAGGTTATAGTTCTGGTTTGAGAACCCTCCAGAGACTGCCCCCTGTCCCTGTGACTTAAAAGCTCTTTCCATTTTATATACATATATTTATATATATATATACTATCAGGAATATTCGCCTCCAGCTTGTTGTCTATACTTTCACCGAAGGGAAGAATAAGTGCAAACCTCCTCGGCTGTTGACGCGAGAAAACGTAAATATTATGTAGCAGCAATGAGCCGGCACGGATCGTCCATCTGGACCACCTAGACCGTTCCCTTCGCGGTTCTCTTGGAAAAAAAAACTGCAAGATATATTTGGCAGAAATCGGCTTGTTGACGGATAATTTTTCTACTGCCCGATACATTAAATGTTCAGAAATTATCGGTAAATTTCTCCAACTTTTGGCCTCGAGTTCATACAATAATTTCCGTGTGTCCAGTGTCAGGAGGGAGGCGGTAAAGGCAGCTGGTTCCCAATGGTTCTCCAATACTGAGGGGTCCAAATGCTTCCAATCGCACACAACTTTTTTTTTCATATTTTTTTTCATTTGGAAAACGAAACCTGGGCTCTGATTGGTTCTGATATGTGTAACGTAGCAGCTTTACAGTTTCTGCAAAAAATTCCTTACGCTCCTGAACTTACATGGGACAGAGATGGCAACTTTATCAAACCCATGTAACCTTGTATGCCTGTAACCAGCTGGGAGTCCAGCAGACATCAATAGGAGCTGTGTGATGGAAAGTCGTATATATCTGGTTAATTGTACTCTTTGGTCCCCTAGTGGTCATTGCCGGTGCTGCAGGGAGAATTATCACAATGGTTCCCCAAGAAGGAAAGAATGGGACCGGCAGTCAGTCATGTTCTTGAGTTTCTTCCGACTAGTGCAGGGAAGAATACAAGGGGGCGCTTGTAAGGTTAAAATGGATCTGCCACCATATTTCAAAATTTTAATACAATATTAAATAGATATCTTGGGCCTGATGAGGCTGGTGTACTTACTTTGAATATCCATGTCAGAGTGGCTGTTTAATCTTTTTTTTTTTATATGATTTCCTTTGAAATATAATTACGAACTCTGGTTGGACAAGCTGGCTCAATTTAATATCAGGGCCATATAGCCATGTACTTACACCAGCCTCACCAGGTCCAATGAATATATTAACTAATACAACCACTGGCAAAAATTATGGACTCACCGGGCTCGGAGGATGTTCATTCAGTTGTTTAATGTTGTTGAGAAAAAGCAGATCACAGACACGGCACAAAACTAAAGTCATTTCAAATGGCAACTTTAGGGCTTTAAGAAACACTAAAAGAAATCAAGATTAAAAATGTGGTTCTCAGTAAGGGTAATTTTTTTCAGACCAATCAGAGGGAAAAAATTATGGAATCACTCAATTCTGAGCAAAAAAATATGGAATCATTAAAAACAAACACACAAAAGAACACTCCAATACATCACTAGTATTTTGTTGCACCACCTCTGGCTTTAATAACAGCTTGCAGTCTCTGAGGCATGGACTTAATGAGTGACAAACAGTACTCTTCATCAATCTGGCTCCAACTTTCTCTGATTGCTGTTGCCAGATCAGCTTTGCAGGTTGGAGCCTTGTCATGGACCATTTTCTTCAACTTCCACCAAAGCTTTTCAATTGGATTGAGATCCGGACTATTTGCAGGCCAAGACATTGACCTTATGTGTCTTCTTTCAAGGAATGTTTTCACAGTTTTTGCTCTATGGCAGGATCCATTATCATCTTGAAAAATGATGTCATCATCCCCAAACATCCTTTCAATTGATGGGATGAGAAAACTGTCCACAATATCAATGTAAACTTGGGCATTTATTGAAGATGTAATGACAGCCATCTCCCCAGCGCCTTTACCTGACATGCAGCCTCATATCATCAATGACTGTGGAAATTTGCATGTTCTCTTCATGCCGTCATCTTTATAAATCTCATTGGAACGGCACCAAACAAAAGTCCCAGCATCATCACCTTGCCCAATGCAGATTCGCGATTCATCACTGAATATGACTTTCATCCAGTCATCCACAGTCCACAATTGCTTTTCCTTAGCCCATTGTAACCTTGTTTTTTTCTGTTTAGGTGTTAATGATGGCTTATGTTTAGCTTTTCTGTATGTAAATCAGATTTCCTTTAGGCGGTTTCTTACAGTTCGGTCACAGACATTGACTCCAGTTTCCTCCCATTCGTTCATTTGTTTTGTTGTCCATTTCCTGTTTTGGAGACATATTGCTTTAAGTTTCCGGTCTTGAAGCTTTGATGTCTTCCTTGGTCTACCAGTATGTTGCCTTTAACAACCTTCCCATGTTGTTTGTATTTGGTCCAGATTTTAGACACAGCTGACTGTGAAAAACCAACGTCTTTTGCAACATTGTGTGATGATTTACCTTCTTTTAAGAGTTTGATAATCCTCTCCTTGGTTTCAATTGACATCTCTCGTGTTGGAGCCATGATTCATGTCAGTCCACTTGGTGCAACAGCTCTCCAAGGTGTGATCACTCCATTTTAGATGCAGACTAATGAGCAGATCTAATTTGATGCAGGTGTTAGTTTTGGAAATGAAAATTTACAGGGTGATTCCATAATATTTTCCTCAGAATTGAGTGATTCCATAATTTTTTCCCTCTGCTTGGTCTGAAAAAATATACCCTTACTGAGTACCACATTTTTTATGTTGATTTCTTTTAGTGTTTCTTACAGCCCTAAAGTTGCCATTTGAAATGATTTTAGTTTTGTGCCATGTCTGTGATCTGCTTTTTTTCAACAACATTAAACAACTGAAAGAACATCCTCTGAGCCCGGTGATTCCATAATTTTTGCCAGGGGTTGTAGTTGTTATTTCCAACATTGGGAACATTGCACGCTGTTTTCTAATTCAAAACATGAAGAGAAATGTAGATAATTTTAACTACTTTACAGAAAATAACAAAAAATGAACATTGTTCTGTTCTAAAAAATAGCTGTGTCTGCGTTCGTCCTTACAAACTCACAATATGTCTATTTTTTTCGAGGATTTGGCATTCCTGTGAATCACTAACCTAATATTTAGTTTTACACCCACAGTTTTTTAGAACTGCTTCACATCTATGTTGCATAGAGTCAAGCAACTTCTGGCCCCTGTCAGCTGTTATTCCAGCCCAGGATGCTTTGACGACATCCCACAATTTTTTGGTATTTGTTGGCTTTGCCTCAGAAACAGCATTTTTGATGTCACCCCACAAGTGTTCTATCGGATTAAGGTCCAGGGATTGGGCTGGCCACTCCATAACCTCAATTTTGTTGGACTGGAACCAAGATTTTGCTCGTTTACTGGTGTGTTTAGGGTCGTTGTCTTGATGAAACTCCCATTTCAAGGGCATATCCTCTTCAGCGTAAGGAAACATGACCTCTTCAAGTATTTTAATATATGCAAACTGGTCCATGATCCCTGGTATGCTTTAAATAAGTCCGGCACCATAGTAAGAGAAACATGCCTATATCATGATGCTTCCACCATGCTTCACTGTCTTCAAACTGTACTCTGGCTTGAATACAGAGTTTGGAGGTCATCTGATGAACTGTCTGCGGCCCTTGGACCGAAAAAGAACAATTTTAGTTTCATCAGTTCTCAAAATGTTTCCCCATTTCTCTTTAGGCCAATTGATGTGTCTTTGGCAAATTGTATCCGCTTCAGCACATGTCTCTTTTTTAACAGTGGGACTTTGCGGGTACTTCTTGCTAAGAGATTAGCTTCACACAGGCGTCTTCTAACTGTCACAGTCCACACAGGTAACTTGAGACTGTCTGTGATCATCCTGGAGCTGATCATTGCCTGAGCCTTTGCCATTCTGGCTATTCTTCCATCCATCTGAATGGTAGTCTTCCGTTTTCTTCCACGTCTCTCTGGTTTTGCTTTCCATTTTAAAGCATTGGGGATCATTTTAGCTGAACAGCGGATCATTGTCTGCACTTCTTTATAAGTTTTACCTCTCCAAACAACTTTTTAATCAAAGTACGCTGTTCTTCTGAACAATGTCTTGAACGACCCATATTTCTCAGGCTTTCAAGGAGAAATGCATGTACAACATGTGCTGGCTTCACCCTTAAATAAGGGCCACCTGATTCACACCTGTTTCTTCACAGAATGATTGACCTCACTAATTGACCTCTACACTATTATTTTGAACTCACCCCCGTACAATTAATTATTCAAATACACAGACTCAAAAACCTGCAGATCATGAATGCGGAGTCTGGTGGTTTTCTTAGAATCTACTGCACCGACTGGTAAATTGTTTGACATGTAGTAATATAATTTATACAAAAAAACAGGGATTAATCTAGTTAGTCATATTGGACTGCTATTATTTCATAAGTCTACAAGAACCTTGTTCTGAGTCTCATAAAGTTACACTGAGAGATTGTCTTCTGGTCCGCACAGAAAATGCATGAGCCGGGAAGTCACAACTACGGTCACATGCAGGAGAGGACGCGAGCAGCGCTGGAAACGGCAGGAAACAGCTACAGGTCAGTATGTTAATGCACAGACTGGACAGATATGACTAATGGCAAACAGAGGGGGCAGTAAAATAAAACCCTGGAGTGTCCTCGGTGCCACCTCCTCGCTCTTTTACTGCAATGTTGTAAGTCACACAGTGTGTATAATACCGTCCACCATCTATCGAACAGCTATATACAGCAACGCCGATACGGCTGCTCCTGAGGACTGACTTGTGAGAGCACAAGGACTATTTATTTTCAATAATCAAGTCTTCATAGTGTAATTATTAACTGTCTGCACATAACTTACTTGGATTATGACTATAGTTGCAAGAAGGGGAAGGAGACTGACTAGGAAACTTACTAGGTACTACATTTACAGCTGCCAGAAGGGAGACTGGCCAGAAAACTTAATAGGTACTATATTTACAGCTGCTAGAAGAGTAAGGAGACTAACTAGGAAATTTATTAGGTACTATATTTACAGCTGCCAGAAGAGGAAGGAGACTAACTAGGAAACTTACTAGGTAATATATTTAAAGCTGCCAGAAGGGAAATGAGCCTGACTAGGAAACTTACTAGGTACTATATTTACAGCTGACAGATGAGAAAAGAGACTGACTAGGAAAAGTACTTAAAATGTACTACATTTACAGCTGCCAGAACGAAGACTGGCTAGGAGACTTACTAAGTACTATATTTAGGGCTGACAGAGGAGGAAGGAGACTGACCAAGGATCTTACTAGGAGCTATATTTACAGCTGCTAAAAAGTAAAGGAGACTGACTAGGGAACTTACAAGGTAATATACTTAATTGTATTTACAGCTGCCAGAAAGACAGGAGACAGACTAGGAAACTTATATTTGTGTCTAACAGAAGTAAAAGGGAACTGACTATGGAGCTTACTAAGTTATTTATAGCTTCAAAAAGGGGAGGGAGACTAACTAGTAAAATGGAACTTAAAAGGTACTATATTTACAACTGTCAGAGGGGGAAGGAGACTGACTAGTGAACTGGAACTTACAAGGTACTATATTTACAACTGCCAGAGGGGGAAGGAGACTGACTAGTAAACTGGAACTTACAAGGTACTATATTTACAACTGCCAGAAGGGGAAGGAGACTGACTAGTAAACTGGAACTTAAAAGGTACTATATTTACGACTGCCAGAGGGGGAAGGAGACTGACTAGTAAACTGGAACTTACAAAGTACTATATAGGGAAAGGAGGCTGAATAGGAAACTTAGTATTATAGAAGTGGCTGCCAAAAGTAAAAAGAGAATGACTAGGGAACTTTAAGTATTATATTTACAGCTGCAAGAAGGAAGAGGAGACTGAAAAAGGACCTATATTGCAGCTGTCAGAAAGAAAAAGAGATTGACTGAAGAACTTACAAGATAGCATATTTACATCTGCCAAAAGGGGCAGGAGACTGACTTAGGAGCTTAGAAGGGTACTAAAGGGGGGAAGATATGAGCTTAGAAGGGTACTAAAGTGGGGAAGATATCCAGGCTTGTGTCCCAGTTTTATGGCATAAAAAATATAACATTTTGTGACTTATCAATACAAAATTTGCAACTTTTTGTGATCGACACTTTTGAAATGTGAGTGAGATAACGGGCATGGTTAAGCAGGCAAAAAGGTTTAAGCAGCTGAGACTTTGAAAAAAGTCACAAAGTCCAAATTCTCACTATAGTAAGGGGATGGGGTAAAACATGGAAAAAAACAGCTCTAGACAGAAGTGTCCTGTATAACAATGCGGCAAGTTTATAAAACATTGTGCAACATTTGGATAAATTTGGTGCAGATCACGACAGCACAACCAGACACAAACCTGACCTAAAAATACCTCTAATGTTAAAATGTTCTTTTTATTTACAAATGCCATAATTTGTGACTATATTTGCAGCTGCCAGAAGGGGAAGAACACAAATTAGGAAACTTACAGTTAGGTCCATATATATTTGGACAGAGACAACATTTTTCTAATTTTGGTTCTAGACATTACCACAATGAATTTTAAACAAAACGATTCAGATGCAGTTGAAGTTCAGACTTTCAGCTTTCATTTGAGGGGATCCACATTAAAATTGGATGAAGGGTTTAGGAGTTTCAGCTCCTTAACATGTGCCACCCTGTTTTTAAAGGGACCAAAAGTAATTGGACAGATTAAATAATTGTAAATAAAATGTTCATTTCTAGTACTTGGTTGAAAACCCTTTGTTAGCAATGACTGCCTGAAGTCTTGACCTCATGGACATCACCAGACGCTGTGTTTCCTCCTTTTTGATGCTCTGCCAGGCCTTCACTGCGGTGGTTTTCAGTTGCTGTTTGTTTGTGGGCCTTTCTGTATGAAGTTTAGTCTTTAACAAGTGAAATGCATGCTCAATTGGGTTGAGATCAGGTGACTGACTTGGCCATTCAAGAATATTCCACTTCTTTGCTTTAATAAACTCCTGGGTTGCTTTGGCTTTATGTTTTGGGTCATTGTCCATCTGTAGTATGAAACGACGACCAATCAGTTTGGCTGCATTTGGCTGGATCTGAGCACACAGTATGGCTCTGAATACATCAGAATTCATTCGGCTGCTTCTGTCCTGTGTCACATCATCAATAAACACTAGTGACCCAGTGCCACTGGCAGCCATGCATGCCCGCGCCATCACACTGCCTCCGCCGTGTTTTACAGATGATGTGGTATGCTTTGGATCATGAGCTGTACCACGCCTTCACCATACTTTTCTCTTTCCATCATTCTGGTAGAGGTTGATCTTGGTTTCATCTGTCCAAAGAATGTTCTTCCAGAACTGTGCTGACTTTTTTAGATGTTTTTTAGCAAAGTCCAGTCTAGCCTTTTTATTCTTGATGCTTATGAGTGGCTTGCACCGTGCAGTGAACCCTCTGTAGTTACTTTCATGCAGTCTTCTCTTTATGGTAGATTTGGATATTGATACGCCTACCTCCTGGAGAGTGGTGGTCACTTGGTTGGCTGTTGTGAAGGGGTTTCTCTTCATCATGGAGATGATTCTGCGATCATCCACCACTGTTGTCTTCCGTGGGCGCCCAGGTCTTTTTGTATTGATGAGTTCACCAGTGCTTTCTTTCTTTCTCAGGATGTACCAAACTGTAGATTTTGCCACTCCTAATATTGTAGCAATATCTCAGATGGGTTTTTTCTGTTTTTGCAGCTTAAGGATGGCTTGTTTCACCTGCATGGAGAGCTCCTTTGACCGCATGTTTACTTCACAGCAAAACCTTCCAAATGCAAGCACCACACCTCACATCAACTCCAGGCCTTTTATCTGCTTAATTGAGAATGACATAACGAAGGGATTGCCCACACCTGTCCATGAAATAGCCTTGGAGTCAATTGTCCAATTACTTTTGGTCCCTTTAAAAACAGGGTGGCACATGTTAAGGAGCTGAAACTCCTAAACCCTTCATCCAATTTTAATGTGGATACCCTCAAATGAAAGCTGAAAGTCTGAACTTCAACTGCATCTGAATTGTTTTGTTTAAAATTCATTGTGGTAATGTCTAGAACCGAAACTAGAAAAATGTTCTCTCTGTCCAAATATATATGGACCTAACTGTATTAGGGAGAATATTAACAGCTGCTAGAAGGGGAAGGAGATTGATTTGTGCAGAAGTGAAGCAGGGGAGTAAAATACATATAGAGGCAAACAAAGGTGGTTTGGGAGCTAGAGGCAGAAAACGGAGAAATGACTGTAAATCATATGACACTCGTCATAATAATAAGTGTAAATTGCCGCTGTAAAAACTGAAGCAGCAAATTTTGTGAAAACTCATATTTGTGTCAGGCTCAAAACCTTTGGCCAACATTGTACAGTAATCTGATTTAAGAAACTAACTGCCCTATCCCTCCCCTACCCCTGCAAAATAGAAGTTCTGGTGAGTGCAGCTCTGGAGTATAATACAGGATGTTACTCAGGATCAGTAATGTAATGTATGTACACAGTGACTGCACCAGCAGAATAGTGAGTGCAGCTCTGGAGTATAATACAGGATGTAACCCAGGATCAGTACAGGATTAGTAATGTAATGTATGTACACAGTGACTGCACCAGCAGAATAGTGAGTGCAGCTCTGGAGTATAATACAGGATGTAACTCAGGATCAGTAATGTAATGTATGTATACAGTGACTGCACCAGCAGAATAGTGAGTGCAGCTCTGGAGTATAATACAGGATGTAACTCAGGATCAGTACAGGATCAGTAATGTAATGTATGTACACAGTGACTACACCAGCAGAATAGTGAGTGCAGCTCTGGAGTATAATACAGGATGTAACTCAGTATCAGTACAGGATCAGTAATGTATGTACACAGTGACTGCACCAGCAGAATAGTGAGTGCAGCTCTGCAGTATAATACAGGATGTAACTCAGGATCAGTAATGTAATGTATGTACACAGTGACTCCACCAGCAGAATAGTGAGTGCAGCTCTGGAGTATAATACAGGATGTAACTCAGGATCAGTAATGTAATGTATGTACACAGCGACTGCACCAGCAGAATAGTGAGTGCAGCTCTGGGGTATAATACAGGATGTAACTCAGGATCAGTACAGGATCAGTAATGTAATGTATGTACACAGTAACTGCACCAGCAGAATAGTGAGTGCAGCTCTGGAGTATAATACAGGATGTAACTCAGGATCAGTAATGTAATGTATTTACACAGTGACTGCACCAGCAGAATAGTGAGTGCAGCTCTGGGGTATAATACAGGATGTAACTCAGGATCAGTAATGTAATGTATGTACACAGTGACTGCACCAGCAGAATAGTGAGTGCAGCTCTGGAGTATAATACAGGAGGTAACTCAGGATCAGTAATGTAATGTATGTACACAGTGACTGCACCAGCAGAATAGTGAGTGCAGCTCTGGATTATAATACAGGATGTAACTCAGGATCAGTACAGGATCAGTAATGTAATGTATGTACACAGTGACTGCACCAGCAGAATAGTAAGTGCAGCTCTGGAGTATAATACAGGATGTAACTCAGGATCAGTACAGGATCAGTAATGTAATGTATGTACACAGTGACTACACCTGCAGAATAGTGAGTGCAGCTCTGGAGTATAATACAGGATCTAACTCAGGATCAGTACAGGATCAGTAATGTAATGTATGTACACAGTGACTGCACCAGCAGAATAGTGAGTGCAGCTCTGGAGTATAATACAGGAGGTAACTCAGGATCAGTAATGTAATGTATGTACACAGTGACTGCACCAGCAGAATAGTGAGTGCAGCTCTGGAGTATAATACAGGATGTAACTCAGGATCAGTACAGGATCAGTAATGTAATGTATGTACACAGTGACTGCACCAGCAGAATAGTAAGTGCAGCTCTGGAGTATAATACAGGATGTAACTCAGGATCAGTACAGGATCAGTAATGTAATGTATGTACACAGTGACTACACCTGCAGAATAGTGAGTGCAGCTCTGGAGTATAATACAGGATCTAACTCAGGATCAGTACAGGATCAGTAATGTAATGTATGTACACAGTGACTGCACCACCAAAATAGTGAGTGCAGCTCTGGAGTATAATACAGGATGTAACTCAGGATCAGTAATGTAATGTATGTACACAGTGACTGCACCAGCAGAATAGTGAGTGCAGCTCTGGAGTATAATACAGGATGTAACTCAGGATCAGTAATGTAATGTTTGTACACAGTGACTGCACAAGCAGAATAGTGAGTGCAGCTCTGGAGTATAATACAGGATGTAACTCAGGATCAGTACAGGATCAGTAATGTAATGTATGTACACAGTGACTACACCTGCAGAATAGTGAGTGCAGCTCTGGAGTATAATACAGGATCTAACTCAGGATCAGTACAGGATCAGTAATGTAATGTATGTACACAGTGACTGCACCAGCAAAATAGTGAGTGCAGCTCTGGAGTATAATACAGGATGTAACTCAGGATCAGTAATGTAATGTATGTACACAGTGACTGCACCAGCAGAATAGTGAGTGCAGCTCTGGAGTATAATACAGGATGTAACTCAGGATCAGTAATGTAATGTTTGTACACAGTGACTGCACAAGCAGAATAGTGAGTGCAGCTCTGGAGTATAATACAGGATGTAACTCAGGATCAGTACAGGATCAGTAATGTAATGTATGTACACAGTGACTGCACCTGCAGAATAGTGAGTGCAGCTCTGGAGTATAATGCAGGATGTAACTCAGGATCAGTAATGTAATGTATGTACACAGTGACTGCACAAGCAGAATAGTGAGTGCAGCTCTGGAGTATAATACAGGATGTAACTCAGGATCAGTACAAGATCAGTAATGTAATGTATGTACACAGTGACTGCACCAGCAGAATAGTGAGTGCAGCTCTGGTGTATAATGCAGGATGTAACTCAGGATCAGTACAGGATCAGTAATGTAACGTATGTACACAGTGACCGCACCAGCAGAATAGTGAGTGCAGCTCTGGTGTATAATGCAGGATGTAACTCAGGATCAGTACAGGATCAGTAATGTAATGTATGTACACAGTGACCGCACCAGCAGAATAGGGAGTGCAGCTCTGGGGTATAATACAGGATGTAACTCAGGATCAGTAATGTAATGTATGTACACAGTGACTGCACCAGCAGAATAGTGAGTGTAGCTCTGGAGTATAATACAGGATGTAACTCAGGATCAGTAATGTAATGTATGTACACAGTGACTGCAGCATGCGGAATAGTGAGTGCAGCTCTGGAGTATAATACAGGATGTAACTCTGGATCAGTAATGTAATGTATGTACACAGTGACTGCACCAGCAGAATAGTGAGTGCAGCTCTGGAGTATAATACAGGATGTAACTCAGGATCAGTAATTTAATGTATGTACACAGTGACTGCACCAGCAGAATAGTGAGTGCAGCTCTGGAGTATAATACAGGATGTAACTCAGGATCAGTAATGTAATGTATGTATACAGTGACTGCACCAGCAGAATAGTGAGTTTTGCTCTGGAGTATAATACAGGATGTAACTCAGGATCAGTACAGGATCAGTAATGTAATGTATGTACACAGTGACTGCACCAGCAGAATAGTGAGTGCAGCTCTGGAGTATAATACAGGATGTAACTCAGGATCAGTAATTTAATGTATGTACACAGTGACTGCACCAGCAGAATAGTGAGTGCAGCTCTGGAGTATAATACAGGATGTAACTCAGGATCAGTAATGTAATGTATGTATACAGTGACTGCACCAGCAGAATAGTGAGTTTTGCTCTGGAGTATAATACAGGATGTAACTCAGGATCAGTACAGGATCAGTAATGTAATGTATGTACACAGTGACTGCACCAGCAGAATAGTGAGTGCAGCTCTGGAGTATAATACAGGATGTAACTCAGGATCAGTAATGTATTGTATGTACACAGTGACTGCACCAGCAGAATAGTAAGTGCAGCTCTGGAGTATAATGCAGGATGTAACTCAGGATCAGTAATGTAATGTATGTACACAGTGAGTGCACCAGCAGAATAGTGAGTGCAGCTCTGGAGTATAATACAGGATGTAACTCAGGATCAGTACAGGATCAGTAATGTAATGTATGTACACAGTGACTGGACCAGCAGAATAGTGAGTGCAGCTCTGGAGTATAATACAGGATGTAACTCAGGATCAGTAATGTAATGTATGTATACAGTGACTGCACCAGCAGAATAGTGAGTTTTGCTCTGGAGTATAATACAGGATGTAACTCAGGATCAGTAATGTAATGTATGTACACAGCGACTGCACCAGCAGAATAGTGAGTGCAGCTCTGGAGTATAATACAGGATGTAACTCAGGATCAGTACAGGATCAGTAATGTAATGTATGTACACAGTGACTGCACCAGCAGAATAGTGAGTGCAGCTCTGGAGTATAATACAGGATGTAACTCAGGATCACCAATGTAATGTATGTACACAGTGACTGCACCAGCAGAATAGTGAGTGCAGCTCTGGAGTACAATACTGGATGTAACTCAGGATCAGTAATGTAATGTATGTACACAGTGACTGCACCAGCAGAATAGTGAGTGCAGCTCTGGAGTATAATACAGGATGTAACTCAGGATCAGTACAGGATCAGTAATGTAATGTATGTACACAGTGACTGCACCAGCAGAATAGTGAGTGCAGCTCTGGAGTACAATACTGGATGTAACTCAGGATCACTAATGTAATGTATGTACACAGTGACTGCACCAGCAGAATAGTGAGTGCAGCTCTGGAGTACAATACTGGATGTAACTCAGGATCAGTAATGTAATGTATGTACACAGTGACTGCACCAGCAGAATAGTGAGTGCAGCTCTGGAGTATAATACAGGATGTAACTCAGGATCAGTAATGTAATGTATGTACACAGTGACTGCACCAGCAGAATAGTGAGTGCAGCTCTGGAGTATAATACAGGATGTAACTCAGGATCAGTACAGGATCAGTAATATAATGTATGTACCCAGTGACTGCACCAGCAGAATAGTGAGTGCAGCTCTGGAGTATAATACAGGCGGTAACTCAGGATCAGTACAGGATCAGTAATGTAATGTATGTACACAGTGACTGCACCACCAAAATAGTGAGTGCAGCTCTGGAGTATAATACAGGATGTAACTCAGGATCAGTAATGTAATGTATGTACACAGTGACTGCACCAGCAGAATAGTGAGTGCAGCTCTGGAGTATAATACAGGATGTAACTCAGGATCAGTAATGTAATGTTTGTACACAGTGACTGCACAAGCAGAATAGTGAGTGCAGCTCTGGAGTATAATACAGGATGTAACTCAGGATCAGTACAGGATCAGTAATGTAATGTATGTACACAGTGACTGCACCAGCAAAATAGTGAGTGCAGCTCTGGAGTATAATACAGGATGTAACTCAGGATCAGTAATGTAATGTATGTACACAGTGACTGCACCAGCAGAATAGTGAGTGCAGCTCTGGAGTATAATACAGGATGTAACTCAGGATCAGTAATGTAATGTTTGTACACAGTGACTGCACAAGCAGAATAGTGAGTGCAGCTCTGGAGTATAATACAGGATGTAACTCAGGATCAGTACAAGATCAGTAATGTAATGTATGTACACAGTGACTGCACCAGCAGAATAGTGAGTGCAGCTCTGGTGTATAATGCAGGATGTAACTCAGGATCAGTACAGGATCAGTAATGTAACGTATGTACACAGTGACCGCACCAGCAGAATAGTGAGTGCAGCTCTGGAGTATAATACAGGATGTAACTCAGGATCAGTAATGTAATGTATGTACACAGTGACTGCACCAGCAGAATAGTGAGTGCAGCTCTGGAGTATAATACAGGATGTAACTCAGGATCAGTACAGGATCAGTAATGTAATGTATGTACACAGTGACTGCACCAGCAGAATAGTGAGTGCAGCTCTGGAGTATAATACAGGATGTAACTCAGGATCAGTAATGTAATGTATGTACACAGTGACTGCACCAGCAGAATAGTGAGTGCAGCTCTGGAGTATAATACAGGATGTAACTCAGGATCAGTAATGTAATGTATGTACACAGTGACTGCACCAGCAGAATAGTGAGTGCAGCTCTGGAGTATAATACAGGATGTAACTCAGGATCAGTAATGTAATGTATGTACACAGTGACTGCACAAGCAGAATAGTGAGTGCAGCTCTGGAGTATAATACAGGATGTAACTCAGGATCAGTACAAGATCAGTAATGTAATGTATGTACACAGTGACTGCACCAGCAGAATAGTGAGTGCAGCTCTGGTGTATAATGCAGGATGTAACTCAGGATCAGTACAGGATCAGTAATGTAACGTATGTACACAGTGACCGCACCAGCAGAATAGTGAGTGCAGCTCTGGAGTATAATACAGGATGTAACTCAGGATCAGTAATGTAATGTATGTACACAGTGACTGCACCAGCAGAATAGTGAGTGCAGCTCTGGAGTATAATACAGGATGTAACTCAGGATCAGTACAGGATCAGTAATGTAATGTATGTACACAGTGACTGCACCAGCAGAATAGTGAGTGCAGCTCTGGAGTATAATACAGGATGTAACTCAGGATCAGTAATGTAATGTATGTACACAGTGACTGCACCAGCAGAATAGTGAGTGCAGCTCTGGAGTATAATACAGGATGTAACTCAGGATCAGTAATGTAATGTATGTACACAGTGACTGCACCAGCAGAATAGTGAGTGCAGCTCTGGAGTATAATACAGGATGTAACTCAGGATCACTAATGTAATGTATGTACACAGTGACTGCACCAGCAGAATAGTGAGTGCAGCTCTGGAGTACAATACTGGATGTAACTCAGGATCAGTAATGTAATGTATGTACACAGTGACTGCACCAGCAGAATAGTGAGTGCAGCTCTGGAGTATAATACAGGATGTAACTCAGGATCAGTACAGGATCAGTAATATAATGTATGTACCCAGTGACTGCACCAGCAGAATAGTGAGTGCAGCTCTGGAGTATAATACAGGATGTAACTCAGGATCAGTACAGGATCAGTAATATAATGTATGTACCCAGTGACTGCACCAGCAGAATAGTGAGTGCAGCTCTGGAGTATAATACAGGCGGTAACTCAGGATCAGTACAGGATCAGTAATGTAATGTATGTACACAGTGACTGCACCAGCAGAATAGTGAGTGCAGCTCTGGAGTATAATACAGGATGTAAGTCAGGATCAGTAATGTAATGTATGTACACAGTGACTGCACCAGCAGAATAGTGAGTGCAGCTCTGGAGTATAATACAGGATGTAACTCAGGATCAGTAATGTAATGTATGTATACAGTGACTGCAGCAGCAGAATAGTGAGTTTTGCTCTGGAGTATAATACAGGATGTAAGTCAGGATCAGTAATGTAATGTATGTACACAGTGACTGCACCAGCAGAATAGTGAGTGCAGCTCTGGAGTATAATACAGGATGTAACTCAGGATCAGTAATGTAATGTATGTACACAGTGACTGCACCAGCAGAATAGTGAGTGCAGCTCTGGAGTATAATACTGGATGTAACTCAGGATCAGTACAGGATAATTTTTGAGACTTAAATAGTCATGTAAATTAATTCTAAATATGACATTAAAACACATTTTGAGGAGGCAGAACACATAAAGAGTGCATGGTTCTGTAACTGAGGCAGGATGATAAGCTTCATATCTCATTGGTGTCTCTGCTGGGGATGTGACTGTTCCTGGAGGTTTTCAGCTGTGGATATAAGTGACTTCTTATTGTTATTTCTTTATTCTTTTGATAGGAAATAAGCGCAGAGTACTAGTTACAGTATGAAGCCCCTACATAATGTTGTCATACTGTGATTACATAACCGTGCCATCCTATATTATATATAGTGTACAGACATATAGTGCACAATCGGTGGAGGTAACATCCGGATGGCGTTTCCTGTGCCGTGGTATCAGTTGGGGGCAGCATGTGTAGACCTTGGGGTCATTGTGGGGGTCTCCGGCTGCTTCTGCTCCTGAGAAGATGACATCACAGCAGATATTAAGACTTTGTCCTTCTCTGATTGACTGTAACAGTTTATTAACCTTTCTGCCTCCGTGCCATGGTCCCGGCAGTGTATTCCCTCCCCCGCTGGGTGTCTCGTGCGGTATCCTGACATGGTAGCGCGGTTATATCGCGGGTCTTTGTGCGGATCGTCTCCCGAGTGTCGTTGATACCAGAAATATTTTGCTTTGTAGCAGATTCAGGAGCGTTTTATAGGTCGTCGATCAGGTTTATTAGCGCCCTTGCGACACCTGGCTCTTAATCGCCATATATATTCCTGAGATTAAACTATACCGGTCCCATCTTTACTTCTTTATAGAAATCTTTTATTGGGATCTTGCTTCTTTCCAAACCGGAGATTCTGGAGTCTCCTTACCCAAGAAAGCTGCCGTCTGATTGAGATTGTTCCTTCCTGGAGCTCGAAGGTTTTCATTGTATTATTTTATCCACAGCGATGTATCAGGACGCGTTCTTTTTTTTTCTTTTTATCGTATAGTATAAATATTTTGGTAATTTATTACTTTGAATAGTTTCACACAAGGCGATGACAAATGTGATTTTTTTTTTTTAAATTTACATTTCAGGAACTTTTCTACATTTTTTTTTATATTTTAGTAATTTAGTATACTTATTTTTTTTTTTTTTTTTACATTTTTTAGAAGTCTCCCTAAGAGACTTCTGCAGTCAGTTGATCGCTTTTACTTTTACTGAACTATACAATAACTGATCGCCTACAAAGCCTCCTTAATGCCCCTGGCTTCATGCAGTTACAGGGGGTCCGATGGGCATCAGAAACGGACCCCCCCTCCCCCCACGCTGTCACCATTGACGGCACCATCTAAGTTGACTAACTCCCGCCATAGGAGCATGCTCTGATCACGGCAGTTAGACTCGGGTGTACTCTGTACGTGCAGTTCCTGAGCTCGCTCCATACATGTAGTGCATATATCCTCCGTACATGTACAGTGCATGTCGCCAATGGAAATCTGGGCCAAAGAGAACCCCCAAGTGCATTGTGCGCTTTCCTGCTTTGCCAGGTGCTGATGCAGGCCCTGCCACCATACATTGTAGGTAACACCCTCTATGAGTCGTGGTGCCCCTCCTTTAAGGTCCACCCATGACTGCAAGCGACCGCCCAGAAATTATTCTTCCTGCCAGCAAGCAACTTATGGATTTTAACAAAACACTATATTAACCCATCGTATCTGCAAAGAATTCCACTCCCGCTGCCACCGGATTGTCACAAACACCACTCGCTCATTACACACGTGCCTCAGATGGGAATCCGCGTCCCACTCACTTGTCCACTCACCTATAGCAATTGGCCAACAATGAGCTAAGCGCACCCAACGCATGGTCTCCACATCCACGCCATACTTTGCATTGATTAGCACCTCTTTATTAATGATAGTACATAAAGACAACGTTTGCCTCTCCAACAACTGTCAGCTAATTGTTAACTACTCTGTGTTCACACTCCATGTCTGCTCTCCATCAAATAACCTGCTTCAATTACCTGTTCACAGTGTGGGTTGTAGGCAGTGATCCAGCGCCCCCAGCCTTTGATCTATATAACTCCATTTATGACATTGAGCAGCAGCGAAGCTCTCAGCAATATGACAACCTGACCCACGTGTCCTTGGTGACTTGTACTGTATACTATCTGTTGCCTGCGCCGCAGATCACACAGGATAATAAGTCTTTGGGACTGGAAATACCGGTGGTAACTATAGGCCACTCTTAATGGGACTTTCCTTTTCTCAGTGTTGGGTTGGGCTGTAATGAATAATCGGCTTGCGGCTGGGATCAGCGCTTTCTTACAGCATACAAGCCTGCTCTGATTTCTAGGTAAATTCCATTTCTGCCACATGTCGGACATTAATTAGTTCAGTGTCGATCATTATTAACAACTAAAATGCATTCTGTAAATGTTCCACCAAACCTTCCCTTTACAGTGGGTGCGGAAAGTATTCAGACCCCTTTACATTTTTCACTCTTTGTTTCATTGCAGCCATTTGGTAAATTCTAAAAAGTTCATTTTTTTTCTCATTAAAGTACACTCTGCACCCCATCTTGACTTAAAAAAAAACTGAAATGTAGAAATTTTTGCAAATTTATTAAAAAAGAAAAACTGAAATATCACATGGTCATAAGTATTCAGACCCTTTGCTCAGACACTCATATTTAAGTCACATGCTGTCCATTTCCTTGTGATCCTCCTTGAGATGGTTCGACTCCTTCATTGGAGTCCAGCTGTGTTTAATTAAACTGATAGGACTTGATTTGGAAAGGCGCACACCTGTCTATATAAGACCCCACAGCTCACAGTGCATGTCAGACCAAATGAGAATCATGAGCTCAAATGAACTGCTCAAGGAGCTCAGAGACAGAATTGTGGCAAGGCACAGATCTGGCCAAGGTTACAAAAGAATTTCTGCATTACTCAAGGCTCCTAAGAGCACAGTGGCCTCCATAATCCTTAAATGGAAGAAGTTTGGGATCACCAGAAGTCTTCCTAGACCTGGCCGTCCAGCCAAACTGAGCAATCGTGGGAGTAGAGCCTGGGTGAGAGAGGTAAAGAAGAACCCCAAGATCACTGTGGCTGAGCTCCAGAGATGCAGTAGGGAGATGGGAGAAAGTTCCACAAAGTCAACTATCACTACAGCCCTTCACCAGTCAGGCCTTTATGGCAGAGTGGCCGGACGAAGCCTCTCCTTGGTGCAAGACATATAAAAGCCTGTTTGCTCAAAAACACATGAACGACTCCCAGACTATGAGAAATAAGATTCTCTGGTCTGATGAGACGAAGATGGAACTTTTTGGTGATAATTCTAAGCGGTATGTGTGGAGAAAACCAGGCACTGCTCATCACCTGCCCAATACAATCCCAACAGTGAAACATGGTGGCGGCAGCATCATGCTATGGGGGTGTTTTTCAGTTGCAGGGACAGGATGACTGGTTGCAATTAAAGGAAACATGAATGCGGCCAAGTACAGAAATATCCTGGATGAAAACCTCTTCCAGAGTGCTCTGAACCTTGGACTTGGCTGAAGGTTCACCTTCCAACAAGACAATGACCCTAAGCACAGCTAAAATAACAAAGGAGAGGCTTCAGAACAACTCTGTGACCATTCTTGACTGGCCCAGCCAGAGCCCTGACCTAAACCCAATTGAGCATCTCTGGAGAGACCTGAAAATGGCTGTCCACCAACGTTCACCATCCAACCTGACGGAACGGGAGAGGATCTGCAAGGAAGAATGGCAGAGGAACCCCAAATCCAGGGGTGAAAAACATGTTGCATCATTCCCAAGAAGACACATGGCTGTACTAGCTCAAAAGGGGGCTTCTACTCAATACTGAGCAAAGGGTCTGAATACTTATGACCATGTGATATTTCAATATTTCAGTTTTTCTTTTTTAATAAATTTGCAAAAATTTCTACATTTCTGTTATTTTTCAGTCAAGATGGGGTGCAGAGTGGACTTTAAGGAGAAAAAAATGAACTTTTTCGAATTTACCAAATGGCTGCAATAAAACAAAGAATGAAACATTTTAAGGGGTCTGAATACTTTCTGTACTCACTGTAGTCTTCCTGCTTTCTGCTGGGGAATTCTATAGAATAAAGGCAACATTTTTAAATGTTCTATTAGATACATTGTAACAATCTCTGCAGCTGTGAGCAGGAGGCTGATCCTCATGTTCTGACCTAATTCTTAACCTGATCTTCTGGTTACAGAAGATGTCTACCTTCTGGAGCAGGAGGTAGACATCTCACTCTGGGGTTCTGGACTACCAAGCTATCTGGACTTCTCATCTTCTGTACTTATGGATATATCCCAATAATTCCTGCAGCTGTGTGAGCAGGAGGCAGTCATTATACTTCATGTTCCGGACTGCAGGTTAAGCCCTATATAGACTTATCATCTCCCATCTTCTGTAGTTAAAATAGTATAATTCCACCAGCGATGAGAGCAAGAAGCAGGCGCATCCCTTTAATGTTCTGGACTCCAGCCTGATCTGTGATCTAGACTGCTAGAAATAACCTTCTCAACACTGAAAATAATGCACCAAGAAGTAACAGTGGAAGATACATTTTCACAACATCTGGATTATCCAGTCTGGAGTCTGAGCCTCGTGCAGAAATCCCAGCACTTCCAGTCTTGGCTGCTATCACTGAGGACATTAATGGTCATCTAAGGAAGGTACTGCCGCTGAATGCACTTGGGCAAATCATCAAGATCCTCTGCTGAGGACGTCATTGGTCGGTGATCACACAGGAGCTGCCAGCAGGGGATCTTGATGATTTGCCCAAGTGCATTCAGCAGCAGAGCCTTCTTCAGACGACCATCAATGACCTCAGTGATAGCAGCCGAGGCTGGAAGTGCCGGGATTTCTGTAAACTCCAGACTAAAGAGATCCATAGGTTTTGAAAATGTTTCCATTTTTCCATCATTTTCAGACCAGTAATGTCTCCGTCCTGGGATAGTAACATAGTAACATAATAACATAGTTTGTAAAGCCGAATAAAGACTTGCGTCCATCAAGTTCGACCTGTTAGTTCTGTAATTTCTAAAGTTGATCCAGAGGAGGGCAAAAACCCCAAATGATTTAGCCAATCTTCACCTGAGGAAAAATTCCCTCCCGACTCTGAAACCAGCAGTCAGAATAAATCCCTGTATCAACCTACTATTTTATTTTATTTTTAAGTATATGCTGAAATCTGCCTGGTATCTAGAAATGCATCCAGTCCCCGCTTGAACTGGTGTAGTGAATCCGACATTACCGTCTCCTCACTCAGTGAATTCCATATTCTCACTGCTCTTACCGTAAAGAACCCCTTCCTATGCTGGTGCTGGAACCTTTTCTCCTCCAGTCTTAGTGAATGCCCTCTTGTTACCGTAATATCCCTCCTTTTGAACAAATCCCTGGCAAGGTCTCTATACTGTCCCCTAACATATTTGTACACATTTATTATGTCCCCCCTCAACCTTCTCTTTTCCAGGCTGAATAGTCCTAGTTTTGCCAACCTCTCTGGGTATTGCAGTCCCTCCATTCCCTTTATTAATTTTGTTGCCCTCCTTTGTACCTTTTCAAGCTCATTTATATCCTTTCTATATATTGGGGCCCATAACTGAGCACAGTATTCCAAGTGTGGTCTGACCAGTGCTTTGTACAGTGGAAGAACAATGTTCTCCTCCTTTGCAGCTATACCTCTTCTGATACATCCCATTACCCTGTTTGCCCTTACAGCAGCCGCCTGACTTTGGGCACTCCAATTTAGTTTGCTATCAATCAAGATGCCCAAGTCCTTCTCCATCTCTGAATTCCCCAATGATTTCCCATTCAGTGAGTACTGGTGACTTCCATTTTTCCTTCCCATATGTATGACCTTACATTTCTCCTCGTTAAACCTCATTTGCCATTTAATGCTCCACCTACCCAGCTTATCCAAATCCCTCTGTAGGTCTGCACTGTCCTCTTTTGTATTAATTGTTTTACATAACTTTGTGTCATCTGCAAATATTGATATTTTACTATTTATCCCGTTGACTATGTCGTTAATAAAGATATTAAATAACATTGGGCCTAGTACAGACCCCTGTGGTACCCCACTAGTGACGCTTACCCATCCTTAGTATATTCCATTTATAACCACCCTCTGCCTTCTATCCTTTAGCCAGTTAGCTACCCACTTGCAGACATTTTCCCCCAGCCCCATCATTCTCATTTTGTATACCAACCTATTATGTGGCACGTTATCGAACGCTTTTGAGAAGTCGAGATACACGACATCCACTGGTTCCCCCTGATCTACTCGAGAGCTCACCTCCTCGTAGAAGTCAATCAGGTTTGTTTGGCAGGAGCGATTCCTCATGAATCCATGTTGGTTCGGGATTAAAAGATTATTAGCATCAAGATGCTCCGTAATTGCCTCTTTAATGAAGCTTTCAAAAATTTTGCCCACAACGGACGTCAGACTCACCGGCCGATAGTTTCCGGTGTTACTTTTCGCTCCCTTTTTGAATATTGGCACTACATTCGCCTGTCGCCAATCAAGTGGCACAGACCCAGTCTCAACAGTCCTTAAATATAAGATATAACGGTCTGTCTATCACATTACTTAGTTCCCTTAGTACCCGTGGGTGTATGCCATCAGGTCCTGGTGATTGGTTTATTTTAATGTTACTGAGGCGTTTCTGTACCCCAGCTTGGGTTAGATTTGTCATACATAGTGGAGGATTAAGCTTGTCACTTCTCATTTCTCCTGTTAGTTCTATTTCCTTTGTGAAAGTTGTCGAAAAAAAAATATTTAATATATTAGCTTTATCCTCATCTTTCTCTAGGATTTTATCGGTCCAATATTATCCGATTTAATCCTTTTACTATTTATATACGTAAAGAACAGTTTGGGATTTGATCTACTTTCCCTAGCAATACGTCTCTCTGTTTCCTCCTTCGCTATTTTTATTTGTTTTTTGCAGGTTCTCGTTTTTTCCTTGTAACACATTAGTGCCTCCTTACTGTTTTCCTGTTTTAATCTCTTGAATGCCTCTTTTTTGCTATTTAACGCCCCTTTTACGTTCTTGTTCAACCATATTGGTTTCCTCTTATTTCTGGCCCTTTTATTCCCATACGGTATATATCTCTCGCACTGAGTATTCAGAATTCTTTTGAAGGTTTCCCATTTACTATTCGTATTTCCTTTGATTAAGAACTTTGTCCCAGTCAATAAGTTGAAGGTTTTCTATCAGCTGATCAAACTTCGCCCTCCTAAAGTTTAATGTTTTTGTTGTTCCCTTATTGATAACCCTACTGAAGGGCATTTTGAAGTCGATAATATTATGATCGCTATTACCTAGGTGCCCCCCTATCTGTACCTCAGTTATTCTATTAAGTCCAACACGGCCTTCCCTCTCGTTGGTTCCTGCACTAGTTGGGAGAGATAATTATCCTTAATATTTGTCAAGAACCTTTTTCCTTTCTGAGATCTACGGGTTTCAGTTTCCCAGTCAATATCCGGGTAGTTGAAATCCCCCATTACAATCACTTCATTATGTTTTGCTACTTTGTCTATTTGTCCTAATAGCAGATTCTCATTCTCCTCTGTTATATTTGGTGGCTTATAGCAGACCCCCAGTAATATTTTATTATTATTTTTAGTTCCCTCTATCTCTACCCACATGGACTCGACCCCCTCTTCTCCCTCTCCTATATCTTCCCTTAGTCTGGGTTTTAGACATGACTTTACATATAAGCAGACTCCTCCGCCTTTCCCCTGTTTCCGGTCCCTTCTAAATAAACTATAATCTAATAAATTTACCGCCCAGTCGTAGCTATCGTCTAGCCAAGTCTCTGTTATACCTACGATGTCATACCTCTCCTCCGATATAAGCGCCCGCAGCTCATCCGCCTTATTGGTCAGGCTTCTTGCGTTGGTCAGCATGCAAGATAAAACTTTGGGGTTATTTAGCATCCTATTCTTCTCTAACGATCTAACTGTACTATCCCCACCCCCCTCTCCACCCTCATTATATTCACTTCTCCCCTTCCCCCTTGCTTGCCTCACATCCCACCTATTTCCTTGGTTTCCACCCCCGTCTCTAGTTTAAAAACTCCAACCTATTAGCCATCTTCTTCCCCAGCACCGCTGCACCCTCCCCATTGAGGTGCAGCCCGTCCCTACGGTAGAGCCTGTAGTCGACCGCGAAGTCGGCCCAGTTCTCCATGAACCCAAACCCTTCTGCCTTGCACCAACTCTTTAGCCACTTATTCACCTCCCTAACTTCCCTTTGGCGCTCCTGTGTGGCTCGCGGGATTGGTAGTATTTCTGAGAAAACTACCTTGGAGGTCCTTGCCCTAAGCTTCCTACCTAGGTCCCTGAAATCATTTTTAAGGACCCTCCATCTGCCACTCACTTTGTCATTGGTGCCGATGTGGACCATGACCGCTGGGTCTTCGCCAGCCCCACCCAGTAACCTGTCAACCCGATCCGCGATGTGCCGGACTCGAGCGCCAGGGAGGCAGCACACCGTTCGGCGATCCCGGTCTTTGTGACAGATTGCCCTGTCTGTCCCCCTAATAATAGAGTCACCCACTACCAGAACCTGTCTTGCCTGCCCTACACTTCCCCCCTCCCCCTCATTACTGGAGCATACACTCCCCCGGCGGTCAGAGGATCTGTCGTGCTCCAATAATGCCGGTTCTGAACCAGCCTTCCTATACTTCTTCCCTCTATCCCTCCTAACTGTTATCCAGCTCCCTGCCTGTTCAGCCTGCACTTCCCCTCTTTGCTCCACCCCCAGTATTGACCCATTGAGTGTCTGCTCGGTGAGCAGCAAACTCCGTTCCATGTTGTCGATACTCCTCAGTACCGCTATCTGAGCACTTAGATCCAGAATTTGGGCTTCCAAGTGCACGATATGCTCACATCTCTCGCAGCAGTATGGATCCTCGAGCGGTTGCTCACGGAATGCATACATTGCGCAAGATGTACACTGCACGGCTCCGGCCAACATGGACGTCATTCTAAATATGGGGATACAGTCAGTATATATATACAAGTACAAAACACAATTATTTATATATAGGTGTATGGACGGGGATCAATTAGGGATGTGCAAGTGTATCAATTAGATATCGGCGGGGGATCAGTTAAGTATGGACGGGGGATCAATTAAGTATCAAGTATGGACGGGGGAATCAGATAAGTAGGTCAGGTGGATTAATTAAGTAAAAAGTAAAGAAAGAATGAAATACAGTCAGCAATTCAGTCCTAAGTCCTCCCTTCCAAACTCCCTGAATCCAAAGTCACTGAAAAACAAGTCACACACTTACTTTCGTTCGCACTTACCCTCCGGACACACGCAGCTCGTTCACACTCGCAAACTAAGAGATTTAAAGAGGTTTTTTTTGTTTTGTTTTTTTCCTTTTCCAGCAATGTACCCTTCACCTCAATGCACTTCCATCAGTCCATCATTTTACCTGATTTGGTGTTGCGATTTAAATATTGGGGTGTGTATAATAAATTATTCACCTGTGTGAGCAGGACGCAGGTTCATGATCTGGACTCCAGGCTGAGCTCTTATCTAGCTGTGCCTTCTCCTCTTTGTACAGTGTAATAATGGAATTAGCTGTGAGCAGGAGGAGGTCATTTCTCTCATGTATTTGGCTGTAGACTGTTCTCTTACCTAGACCACTCATTCAGATAGTATAGATACAATATAATCACTCCAGAAGTGGTGTGAACAGGAGGCTGCCATCCTTCTGGGTCCAGGCTGAGCTCTTAACTGGGCAGCTGTGCAAGCAAGTCCAAGTGATCCATCTCCTTTGTCCTTCACCTTTTATATGGGCCGAAGTTTAGTCAAAACAAAGCTCATAAAATGGTTCATTCATGATTATTGCTCCATGTTTTATCCACAAATAAATGAATAAACACTCGTTTATCGGTTGATAGCACCTATTATGTGTGCCCAAAAATCAAGGTTGGTTGGAAGCAGAGGGAATGTGCTGCCGAGAATACGCAAACTGAATAGGGATAAACTGTATAGTAACAACAGTTTGCACATCCAGATAATTGTAGTAGAAGTGTAATGCAGATCTCCTGTCCAGGTAAAAACACCCTAACCTGAGCTCTTAACTAGACTGGTCATCTTCCAATTTCATGGGATACGTCAAATTATATACCTTTTATATACTCTCTACCATACGGTAAAACAGAGTTCTGTGTAATAGCCTTGCTCTCTGCCTTGGTCAGTGATTGTGTTATCCTGCCTATCTAGTCTCCTGCACTACAATAAAATACATTTACTAAATCCTTAACATTGGTGTTGCTGTATGGGGTGCACAAGTAGCAGTTGCACTTCCTTTTTACCTTTTATAGACTCTTTACCATACAGTAAAACAGTTCTCTGTAATAGCTTTGCTCTCTGTCTTGGCCAGTGATTGTGTTATCCTGCCTATCTTGTCTCCTGCCGTACAATAAAATACATTTATTAAATCCTTAACATTGGTGTTGCTGTATGGGGTGCTCAGGTAGCCGTTGCACTTTCTCTTTACCTTTTAGAGACTCTGTACCCTACAGTAAAACAGATTTCGGTATAATAACATTGCTCTCTGCCTTACTCAGTGATTGTGTTATCCTGCCTGTCTAGTCTCCTACACTACAATAAAATACATTTATTAGATCTTTAACAGTGGTGTTGCTGTATGGGGTGCTCAGGTAGCTGTTGCACTTTCTCTTTACCTTTTAGAGACTCTCTACCCTACGGTAAAACAGTTCTGTGTAATAGCATTGCCCTCTGCCTTGGCCAGTGATTGTGTTATCCTGGCCTATCTAGTCTCCTGCACTACAATAAAATACATTTATTAAATCATTAACATTGGTGTTGCTGTATGGGGTGCTCAGGTAGCCGTTGCACTTTCTCTTTACCTTTTATAGCCTTTCTACCATACGGTAAAACAGAGTTCTGTATAATAGCATTGCCCTCTGCCTTGGCCAGTGATTGTGTTATCCTGGCCTATCTAGTCTCCTGCAGTACAATACAATCCATTTATTAGATTCTTAACAGTGGTGTTGCTGTATGGGGTGCTCAGGTAGCCGTTGCACTTTCTCTTTACCTTTTATAGACTCTGTACCCTACAGTAAAACAGATTTCGGTATAATAGCTTTGCTCTCTGCCTTGATCAGTGATTGTGTTATCCTGCCTGTCTAGTCTCCTGCACTACAATAAAATACATTTATTAGATCTTTAACAGTGGTGTTGCTGTATGGGGTGCTCAGGTAGCCATTGCACTTGCTCCTATGAGCATGTTTCGCTCAAAGGCTCTAATGCCACATAAGTGGATTGTAGAATTATAAATTGCACCTGGGGGTTTTGGGCTACATTTGGGGCCCCGAAGACTCTGCACAAACCTTCTCGTGTCTTCTGATTACATTCAGTCAGCTCAGATTTTGTCCACAATGTGAGAACTACACATAATGAAAATAATGAAAAATATTCTGCTGAATACTGATTGAGGATAATCTTGCCAGATTTTTTTTCTATTAGTTTCTATAAAGTTTTTTTTTTTCAGCTCAGTTTTCCTGCAATTTGTTTTTCCTTCTTGTTCGCACTTTCAGTTAAAAGTGTAAGTGTGAAACTAGTTAATTTTAAAGTAGGGCAGTCATACAAAGCACGTGCTTCACACTGCGCAGGACTCAGGGGCCTTGTTTAATTTAGGTTTGTAATCAAATTTTCCCGTGTAGAACGTCTGTCTTATCCTCACTAACTGTGCTGAGTACAGGGAAATAGCCTACTTCACCTACTTACTATCCATACAAGAGATTTATGTATCCTTTATATAGAAGCGGTATTATAGTGGATATATCCTTGT
The DNA here is from genome assembly GCF_046119375.1 of Phyllobates terribilis. Taxonomy (NCBI): domain Eukaryota; kingdom Metazoa; phylum Chordata; class Amphibia; order Anura; family Dendrobatidae; genus Phyllobates; species Phyllobates terribilis. The sequence goes on along the minus strand of NW_027362763.1, from coordinate 48,561,701 downwards.
ACATAGGAGCAGTATTATAGTAGTTATATTCTTGTACATAGGGGCAGTATTATAGTAGTTATATTCTTGTACATAGGAGCAGTATTATAGTAGTTATATTCTTGTACATGGGAGCAGTATTATAGTAGTTATATTCTTGTGCATAGGAGCAGTATTAGAGTAGTTATATTCTTGTACATAGGAGCAGTATTATAGTAGTTATATCCTTGTACATAGGAGCAGTATTATAGTAGTTATATTCTTGTACATAGGAGCAGTATTATAGTAGTTATATTCTTGTGCATAGGAGCAGTATTAGAGTAGTTATATTCTTGTACATAGGAGCAGTATTATAGTAGTTATATCCTTGTACATAGGAGCAGTATTATAGTAGTTATATTCTTGTACATAGGAGCAGTATTATAGTAGTTATATTCTTGTACATAGGGAGCAGTATTATAGTAGTTATATTCTTGTACATAGGACCAGTATTATAGTAGTTATATTCTTGTACATAGGGGCAGTATTATAGTAGTTATATTCTTGTACATAGGGGCAGTATTATAGTAGTTATATTCTTGTACATAGGAGCAGTATTATAGTAGTTATATTCTTGTACATAGGAGCAGTATTATAGTAGTTATATTCTTGTACATAGGGGCAGTATTATAGTAGTTATATTCTTGTACATAGGGGCAGTATTATAGTAGTTATATTCTTGTACATAGGGAGCAGTATTATAGTAGTTATATTCTTGTACATAGGAGCAGTATTATAGTAGTTATATTCTTGTACATAGGAGCAGTATTATAGTAGTTATATTCTTGTACATAGGGAGCAGTATTATAGTAGTTATATTCTTGTACATAGGAGCAGTATTATAGTAGTTATATTCTTGTACATAGGAGCAGTATTATAGTAGTTATATTCTTGTACATAGGGGCAGTATTATAGTAGTTATATTCTTGTACATAGGGGCAGTATTATAGTAGTTATATTCTTGTACATAGGAGCAGTATTATAGTAGTTATATTCTTGTACATAGGGAGCAGTATTATAGTAGTTATATTCTTGTACATAGGAGCAGTATTATAGTAGTTATATTCTTGTACATAGGAGCAGTATTATAGTAGTTATATTCTTGTACATAGGGGCAGTATTATAGTAGTTATATTCTTGTACATAGGAGCAGTATTATAGTAGTTATATTCTTGTACATAGGGGCAGTATTATAGTAGTTATATTCTTGTACATAGGGGGCAGTATTATAGTAGTTATATTCTTGTACATAGGAGCAGTATTATAGTAGTTATATTCTTGTACATAGGAGCAGTATTATAGTAGTTATATTCTTGTACATAGGAGGCAGTATTATAGTAGTTATATTCTTGTACATAGGGGCAGTATTATAGTAGTTATATTCTTGTACAAAGGAGCAATATTATAGTAGTTATATTCTTGTACATAGGAGCAGTATTATAGTAGTTATATTCTTGTACATAGGAGCAGTATTATAGTAGTTATATTCTTGTACATAGGAGCAGTATTATAGTAGTTATATTCTTGTACATAGGAGCAGTATTATAGTAGTTATATTCTTGTACATAGGAGCAGTATTATAGTAGTTATATTCTTGTACATAGGGGCAGTATTATAGTAGTTATATTCTTGTACATAGGAGCAGTATTATAGTAGTTATATTCTTGTACATAGGGGCAGTATTATAGTAGTTATATTCTTGTACATAGGGGCAGTATTATAGTAGTTATATTCTTGTACATAGGAGCAGTATTATAGTAGTTATATTCTTGTACATAGGGGCAGTATTATAGTAGTTATATTCTTGTACATAGGGGCAGTATTATAGTAGTTATATTCTTGTACATAGGAGCAGTATTATAGTAGTTATATTCTTGTACATAGGAGCAGTATTATAGTAGTTATATTCTTGTACATAGGAGCAGTATTATAGTAGTTATATTCTTGTACATAGGAGCAGTATTATAGTGGATATATCCTTGTGCATAGGAGCAGTATTATAGTAGTTATATTCTTGTACATAGGGAGCAGTATTATAGTAGTTATATTCTTGTACATAGGAGCAGTATTATAGTAGTTATATTCTTGTACATAGGAGCAGTATTATAGTAGTTATATTCTTGTACATAGGGGCAGTATTATAGTAGTTATATTCTTGTACATAGGAGCAGTATTATAGTAGTTATATTCTTGTACATAGGGGCAGTATTATAGTAGTTATATTCTTGTACATAGGGGCAGTATTATAGTAGTTATATTCTTGTACATAGGAGCAGTATTATAGTAGTTATATTCTTGTACATAGGGGCAGTATTATAGTAGTTATATTCTTGTACATAGGGGCAGTATTATAGTAGTTATATTCTTGTACATAGGAGCAGTATTATAATAGTTATATTCTTGTACATAGGGAGCAGTATTATAGTAGTTATATTCTTGTACATAGGAGCAGTATTATAGTAGTTATATTCTTGTACATAGGAGCAATATTATAGTAGTTATATTCTTGTACATAGGAGCAGTATTATAGTAGTTATATTCTTGTACATAGGGGGCAGTATTATAGTAGTTATATTCCTGTACATAGGAGAAGTATTATGCTAGTTATATTCTTGTACATAGAGGGCAGTATTATAGTAGTTATATTCTTGTACATAGGGGGCAGTATTATAGTAGTTATATTCTTGTATATAGGAGCAGTATTATAGTAGTTATATTCTTGTACATAGGAGCAGTATTATAGTAGTTATATTCTTGTACATAGGAGTAGTATTATAGTAGTTATTTTCTTGTACATAGGGTGCAGTATTATAGTAGTTATATTCTTGTACATAGGGGCAGTATTATAGTAGTTATATTCTTGTACATAGGGGTAGTATTATAGTAGTTATATTCTTGTACATAGGGGCAGTATTATAGTAGTTATATTCTTGTATATAGGAGCAATATTATAGTAGTTATATTCTTGTACATAGGGGCAGTATTATAGTAGTTATATTCTTGTACATAGGGGCAGTATTATAGTAGTTATATTCTTGTACATAGGGGCAGTATTATAGTAGTTATATTCTTGTACATAGGGTGCTGTATTATAGTAGTTATATTCTTGTACATAGGGGCAGGATTATAGTAGTTATATTCTTGTACATAGGAGCAGTATTATAGTAGTTATATTCTTGTACATAGGGGCAGTATTATAGTAGTTATATTCTTGTACATAGGAGCAGTATTATAGTAGTTATATTCTTGTACATAGAGGGCAGTATTATAGTAGTTATATTCTTGTACATAGGGGGCAGTATTATAGTAGTTATATTCTTGTACATAGGAGCAGTATTATAGTAGTTATATTATTGTATATAGAAGCAGTATTATAGTAGTTATATTCTTGTACATAGGGGCAGTATTATAGTAGTTATATTCTTCTACATAGGAGCAGTATTATAGTAGTTACAGTTATATGAAAAAGTTTGGGCACCCCTATTAATCTTAAGCTTAATGTTTTATAAAAATTGGTGTTTTTGCAGCAGTTCTTTCAGTTTGATATATGTAATAACTGTTGGACACAGTAATGTTTCTGCCTTGAAATGAGGTTTATTGTACTAACAGAAAATGTGCAATCTGCATTCAAACAAAATTTGACAGGTGCATAAGTATGGGCACCTCACCAGAAAAGTGACATTAATATTTAGTAGATCCTCCTTTTGCAAAAATAACAGCCTCTAGTCGCTTCCTGTAGCTTTTAATGAGTTCCTGGATCCTGGATGAAGGTATTTTTGACCATTCCTCTTTACAAACAATTCCAGTTCAGTTAAGTTTGATGGTCGCCGAGCATGGACAGCCCTCTTCAAATGATCCCACAGATGTTCAATGATATTCAGGTCTGGGGACTGGGATGGCCATTCCAGAACATTGTAATTGTTCCTCTGCATGAATGCCTGAGTAGAATTGGAGCGGTGTTTAGAATCATTGTCTTGCTGAAAGATCCATCCCCTGCGTAACTTCAACTTTATCACTGATTCTTGAACATTATTGTCAAGAATCTGCTGATACTGAGTGGAATCCATGCGTCCCTCAACTTTAACAAGATTCCCGGTGCTGGCATTGGCCACACAGCCCCAAAGCATGATGGAACCTCCACCAAATTTTACTGTGGGTAGCAAGTGTTTTTCTTGGAATGCTGTGTTTTTTTGCCGCCATGCATAACGCCTTTTTGTATGACCAAACAACTCCATCTTGGTTTCATCAGTCCACAGGACCTTCTTCCAAAAAGAAATTGGCTTCTCCAAATGTGCTTTTGCATACCTCAGCCGACTCTGTTTGTGGCGTGCTTGCAGAAACGGCTTCTTTCGCATCACTCTCCAATACAGCTTCTCCTTGTGCAAAGTGCATTGTATAGTTGACCGATGCACAGTGACACCATCTGCAGCAAGTTGATGCTGCAGCTCTCTGGAGGTGGTCTGAGGATTGTCCTTGACTGATCTCACCATTCTTCTTCTCTGCCTTTCTGATGTTTTTCTTGGCCTGCCACTTCTGGCCTTAACAAGAACTGTCCCTGTGTTCTTCCATTTCCTTACTATGTTCCTCACAGTGGAAACTGACAGGTTAAATCTCTGAGACGGCTTTTTGTATCCTTCCCCTGAACAACTATGTTGAATAATCTTTGTTTTCAGATCATTTGACAGTTGTTTTGAGGAGCCCATGATGCCACTCTTCAGAGGAGATTCAAACAGGAGAACAACTTGCAAGTGGCCACTTTAAGTAGCTTTTCTCATGATTGCATACACCTGGCTATGAAGTTCAAAGCTCAATGAGGTTACAAAACCCAAAAAAGTGCTTTAGTAAGTCAGTAAAAAGTAGGTAGGAGTATTTAAAACAAGAAAATGGTAAGGGTGCCCATACTTATGCACCTGTCAAATTTTGTTTGAATGCAGATTGCACATTTTCTGTTAGTACAATAAACCTCATTTCAAGGCAGAAACATTACTGTGTCCAACAGTTATTACATATATCAAACTGAAATAGCTGTTGCAAAAACACCAATTTTTATAAAACATTAAGATTAATAGGGGTGCCCAAACTTTTTCATATAACTGTATATTCTTGTACATAGGAGCAGTATTATACTAGTTATATTCCTGTACATAGGAGAAGTATTATACTAGTTATATTCTTGTACATAGGGGGCAGTATTATAGTAGTTATATTCTTGTACATTGGAGCAGTATTATAGTAGTTATATTCTTGTACATAGGAGCAGTATTATAGTAGTTATATTCTTGTACATAGGAGCAGTATTATAGTAGTTATATTCTTGTACATAGGAAGCAGTATTATAGTAGTTATATTCTTGTACATAGGGGGCAGTATTATAGTAGTTATATTCTTGTACATAGGAGCAGTATTATAGTAGTTATATTCTTGTACATAGGAGCAGTATTATAGTAGTTATATTCTTGTACATGGGGCAGTATCATAGTAGTTATATTCTTGTACATAGGGGGCAATATTATAGTAGTTATATTCTTGTACATAGGAGCAGTATTATAGTAGTTATATTCTTGTACATAGGGGGCAGTATTATAGTAGTTATATTCTTGTACATAGGGGCAGTATTATAGTAGTTATATCCTTGTACATAGGGAGCAGTATTCTAGTAGTTATATTCTTGTACATGGGGCAGTATCATAGTAGTTACATTCTTGTACATAGGGGGCAATATTATAGTAGTTATATTCTTGTACATAGGAGCAGTATTATAGTAGTTATAATCTTGTACATAGGGGCAGTATTATAGTAGTTATATTCTTGTACACAGGAGCAGTATTATAGTAGTTATATTCTTGTACATAGGGGGCAGTATTATAGTAGTTATATTCTTGTACATAGGAGGCAGTATTATAGTAGTTATATTCTTGTACATAGGGAGCAGTATTAGAGTAGTTATATTCTTGTACATAGGGGCAGTATTATAGCAGTTATAATCTTGTACATAGGGGCAGTATTATAGTAGTTATATTCTTGTACACAGGAGCAGTATTATAGCAGTTATAATCTTGTACATAGGGGGCAGTATTAGTTCTTGTATAATGGAGGTAGTGTTTTTAGCAGCAAGTGAATAGCTATGATACAGTAATGTGCTCAGGGCTTTTGTACTGCGCTTTCCACCCCTCTAATCTTAAGGTAAGAATGCCCCTAAGGTTACATTTACATGACAGTGATGACACTGCGCGGGCGCCATATATTTAGCACAGAGTACTGGAGAGGATTCTAGAGGCAGAAAGAATAGGACATTTTTCCCAAAGGTTTTGTTTACGAAAGTTTTTCATGTTTTAATCCAATCTCGTTCTTGGCACAACATATGCGGCTCCTGCACTAATCCATACATCCAGCCGTAGAGAGAAAACCTCCAAATGTAAAGTCTGTGTTTGGAGTGAAGCCTTTATCACTGAACGTTTGCTTTTTGCTCCATGCCTTTATCACTGAATGTTTGCATTTTGCTCCATGCCTTTATCACTGAACGTTTGCGTTTTGCTCCATGCCTTTACCACTGAACGTTTGCGTTTTGCTCCATGCCTTTATCACTGAACGTTTGCGTTTTGCTCCATGCCTTTACCACTGAACGTTTGCGTTTTGCTCCATGCCTTTATCACTGAACGTTTGCGTTTTGCTCCATGCCTTTATCACTGAACGTTTGCGTTTTGCTCCATGCCTTTACCACTGAACGTTTGCGATTTGCTCCATGCCTTTACCACTGAACGTTTGCGTTTTGCTCCATGCCTTTATCACTGAATGTTTGCGTTTTGCTCCATGCCTTTACCACTGAACCTTTGCGTTTTGCTCCATGCCTTTATCACTGAACATTTGCGTTTTGCTCCATGCCTTTATCACTGAATGTTTGCGTTTTGCTCCATGCCTTTACCACTGAATGTTTGCATTTTGCACCATGCCTTTACCACTAAACCTTTGCGTTTTGCTCCATGCCTTTGCCACTGAACGTTTGCGTTTTGCTCCATGCCTTTGCCACTGAACGTTTGCGTTTTGCTCCATGCCTTTACCACTGAACGTTTGCGTTTTGCTCCATGCCTTTACCACTGAACGTTTGCGTTTTGCTCCATGCCTTTACCACTGAACGTTTGCGTTTTGCTCCATGCCTTTACCACTGAACGTTTGCGTTTTGCTCCATGCCTTTACCACTGAACGTTTGCGTTTTGCTCCATGCCTTTACCACTGAACGTTTGCGTTTTGCTCCATGCCTTTATCACTGAACGTTTGCGTTTTGCTCCATGCCTTTACCACTGAACGTTTGCGTTTTGCTCCATGCATTTACCACTGAACGTTTGCGTTTTGCTCCATGCCTTTACCACTGAACGTTTGCGTTTTGCTCCATGCCTTTACCACTGAACGTTTGCGTTTTGCTCCATGCCTTTATCACTGAACGTTTGCGTTTTGCTCCATGCCTTTACCACTGAACGTTTGCGTTTTGCTCCATGCCTTTATCACTGAACGTTTGCGTTTTGCTCCATGCCTTTACCACTGAACGTTTGCGATTTGCTCCATGCCTTTACCACTGAACGTTTGCGTTTTGCTCCATGCCTTTATCACTGAACCTTTGCGTTTTGCTCCATGCCTTTACCACTGAACGTTTGCGTTTTGCTCCATGCCTTTACCACTGAACGTTTGCGATTTGCTCCATGCCTTTACCACTGAACCTTTGCGTTTTGCTCCATGCCTTTATCACTGAACCTTTGCGTTTTGCTCCATGCCTTTACCACTGAACATTTGCGATTTGCTCCATGCCTTTACCACTGAACCTTTGCGTTTTGCTCCATGCCTTTACCACTGAACGTTTGCGTTTTGCTCCATGCCTTTACCACTGAACGTTTGCGATTTGCTCCATGCCTTTACCACTGAACCTTTGCGTTTTGCTCCATGCCTTTACCACTGAACGTTTGCTTTTTGCTCCATGCCTTTACCACTGAACATTTGCGATTTGCTCCATGCCTTTACCACTGAACCTTTGCGTTTTGCTCCATGCCTTTATCACTGAACGTTTGCGTTTTGCTCCATGCCTTTACCACTGAACGTTTGCGTTTTGCTCCATGCCTTTACCACTGAACCTTTGCGTTTTGCTCCATGCCTTTATCACTGAACGTTTGCGTTTTGCTCCATGCCTTTACCACTGAACCTTTGCGTTTTGCTCCATGCCTTTATCACTGAACGTTTGCGTTTTGCTCCATGCCTTTACCACTGAACGTTTGCGATTTGCTCCATGCCTTTACCACTGAACCTTTGCGTTTTGCTCCATGCCTTTACCACTGAACGTTTGCTTTTTGCTCCATGCCTTTACCACTGAACATTTGCGATTTGCTCCATGCCTTTACCACTGAACCTTTGCGTTTTGCTCCATGCCTTTATCACTGAACGTTTGCGTTTTGCTCCATGCCTTTACCACTGAACCTTTGCGTTTTGCTCCATGCCTTTATCACTGAACGTTTGCATTTTGCTCCATGCCTTTATCACTGAACGTTTGCGTTTTGCTCCATGCCTTTACGTTCTCCCTATATTCTAATCTGGGGTTCCCTCTTTCTTATGCATCACTGCTTTAGATTTCATTATCAGTCAGGCAGGAACCGCAGATATATTGTCTCTCCTGCAATTTTGCATGTAAAGGAAAGTGTCTAATGTTTGCTAATTTGATCTGGATTGTTGGGATCACATAGCGTAGAGGGTGGTCAATTGCGCCCCCTCTAGGGCTCTACAGTAGATGCCCGGTTTGCTACGTACAATGATGTATGTACAATGGGAGCAGATGACATTACTATGGGTGAACATATGTCCTTGTCCTAGGTATATATGTATCTGATTTACAGCACTCGGCTCCAGGACTTGTAGATCTGGTTTGCTCAATGCAAAACATCTAGAAGAAAAATGTCAAGAATTCTCCGCGGCTGAAAGATTCCACTTTACCGACAAACTCATAAAGTTACTAAAAGCCATTTAAAGTCTTGATAACGACGTGAGTCACATATGCAAAGTGTTCTCCAGATAAGCTAATGACTCATAAAGAAGGCGATACTGTATGCAATAACGCGGGGGAGAATGCTTTACCCATACAATAGCCTGCGCCTCGATGGGAAATCGTCCAGGGTAAAGTCTTCTCATGATGATGACTAACTGCTCGGACAGAACTCCTCCAGCAAAGACGGACGGCCAAGCAGGCTACATTGGGGAAAGTGCTGGCGAAAGGTGCAACGTACCCCACTATGTATTGTGTTAGTGGGGGGCTGGTTGGCCAAGATGGTCCTAAAGTGCTCTCCCCCAAAAAGTAAAGAAATGTTACTCTTCTTCTTCCCTCCGCAGCAAATGTCGTTTTTTTGCACCTTTGTTTCTTGTTCCCTTTAGAGCCGCAACTTTTTTACTTCTTCGTCCTCTTAACCGTATAAGTTCCATCCACTTCTCAATGGTGAGGGGTGAATGGGGGCACGGGGGGCAGAATATTATAAACCGGGGGGCAATGGGACTGGATGAGAAACCAGAATTCAATGACGAAGTTGTGTGTCCGATACTTTCCTCCATTCGTGCGTGTCGTCCTGTTTTTGCTCTCTTTTCTCGGTTACCTGCATTGTTACATAACTTTCTAAATTTTTGAGATGTCAGGATGGTTCATTTACATTCATTGTTTGCATTTATTTGACAAGTGAGACCAGAAATAGTCCCGAAGTGCAGGAATGACAGAAGCCACTGAGTCAGCAGCAAAAATTTTCCATCATGGATCTCAACAGAGTCAACCACAACAAATATCAGAATATATGGCTTTTTTTTTTTTAACCCTATATCATCGTTTCTTTTCTTCTCATGAGTGGTTGCCAAAATATCCTGCCACCGCTTATTGGATGGGAAGAGGGGGGGACAATTTTCCAAATTCCGATACCAAAATCTCCTTCAAATTCAAAATCTGAACTCAAGTCTAAAAGTCGCCGCCATCACCCGCACATTGCATTAATCATTAGGACTGGAGAGAGATTTTAAGTTTTCCACTTTAAACCCTTAATGAAGCAAATATGCATTTTCACGGTGGCCATTAATGAGATTTATTCTGCAGCACGTCTGTAAAAAAGCAAGAAAATCACATTAATAAGGTTAGATATAGGATTGGGGTAAGAGTTAGGGTTAACAGTAGGGTTAGGGTTATGTTTAGGGCTAGGGTTAGGATGAGAGTTAGGGCTTGGTGTATGGTTAGGGCTAGGTGTAGGGTTATGGTTTTGTATAGGGGTAGGGTTAGAATGAGAGTTAGGGCTTGATGTAGGGTTAGGACGAGAGTTAAGGCTAGGTGTAGGGTTAGGACTAGTGTTAGATATAGGATTGGGGTAAGAGTTAGGGTTAACGGTAGGGTTAGGATTATGTTTAGGGCTAGGATTAGGACGAGAGTTAGGCTTGGTGTAGGGTTAGGACGAGAGTTAGGCTTGGTGTAGGGTTTGGACGAGAGTTAGGGCTAGGTGTAGGGTTATCGTTATTGTGACGATACAGCCTAAAATCTTAATTAGCCAGACGATTAGATTTGTTAATCCAAGAGAAATACCTTAATTAGAGATCGCTGGCTGTGTTTTATTAATGTTCTGCTTGCTCGTCAGTTTGTGTACACTAATTTAACTTGTAAAGTGTCCAGCATTCCACTAATCTCATTAGTATCTCAGGGGTCTCTAACCACTGTTCAAAAATCGTCTAGTCTAGGTACATTGTGTAAGTGTTGAAAGAAGATCCGGCAGAGCCTTCACCACAGGGAGTCTGACATGTAGACCCAGGTGATGCGTTCAACCTGAGAAAGATACCTCCACTAATGCACACTTAGCTTTGGTGGGCGGGGGGGGGGGTGGGAGCAGTTCGGCCATTCAGGGAGCTGAGCCCAGAGAAGCAGAATGGACATGTGTTTCTGTAGCAGTCAGACTTGGGACAGAAAATAATGGAGCATCAGAAAGACTTTACAAAGAGAATGAGAGACATCCTTCAGGAAAGTAGATGGATAGCATGGCACCCAAAGAAACACAGATTTGTATTCTACATGATTCTAGTCTAAGGGTATCGGCCCGACTGGAAAGATACAGATCTGCTCCATTGACCATCAGAGAGACATGGATACATTTTGGGGAGACCAGGTTGGAACAAAGAAGTCACCTGGCCCCATGGATATGTTGTTTAGGGTTGTCAATAGGGACCCACCGGTCGCTTGCAACCCATGGAGACATTCGGAGAAGCCAGATTGGGACCCACCGGTCATCTGGCCCCATAGAAACTCTCAGAGAGGCCAGGGTGGGACCCTCGGATCTCCTGGCCTTGTACCTCGATGGACTGCTAACTTCCTAAGCTTGTCGCTACCTTCTCTCTGTAGGGGCCCGCCAAAAGCGGGGGTGCCACTGGCTGAGGTAGTCAGCCCTGGTAGGGTTAGGATGAGAGTTAGGGTTTGATGTAGGGTTAGGATGAGAGTTAAGGCTAGGTGTAGGGTTAGGGCTAGGGTTAGAATGATAGTTATGGCTAGGGTTAGGACGAGAGTTAGTGCTTGGTGTAAGGTTAGGGTTATGGTTATGTATAGGGGTATGGTTAGGATGAGAGTTAGAGCTTAATGTAGGATTAGGACGAGAGTTAAGGCTAGGTGTATGGTTAGGGCTAGGGTTAGGACGAGAGTTAGGGCTAGGTGTAGGTTTATGGTTAGGACGAGAGTTAGGCTTGGTGTAGTGTTAGGGCTAGATATAGGGTTAGGACGAGAGTTAGGACTAGGTGTAGGGTTATGGTTATGTATAGGGGTAGGGTTAGGATGAGAGAGTTAGAGCTTGATGTAGGGTTAGGATGAGAGTTAAGGCTACGTGTTGGGTTAGAGCTAGGGTTAGGACGAAAGTTAGGGCTTGGTGTAGGGTTAGGGCTAGATGTACGGTTAGGACGAGAGTTAGGGCTTGGTGTAAGGTTAGGGGTATGGTTAGGTATAGGGGTATGGTTAGGATGAGAGTTAGGACTTGATGTAGGGTTTGGATGAGAGTTAAGGCTAGGGGTAGGGTGAGAGTTAGGGCTTGGTATAGGGTTAGATGTAGGGTTAGGACTAGAGGTAGGGAAAGCTGTAGGGTTAGGGCTTGTGTTATGGCTGTGTCTAGGAATATGGTTAGGACAAGAGTTAGGGCTAGATGTAGGGTTAGGATGAGAGTTAGGGCTAGGTCTAGGGTGCGGGCGAGGGTTAGGATGAGAGTTGGGGATTGGTTGAGGACTAGGGTTAGGGCAAGGTGTAGGGTTAGTATTATGGCCATGTCTAGGGCTAGGTTTAGGGTTAGGACGAGAGTTGGGGATAGGGTGAGGACTAGGGTTAGGGCTGTTTGTAGGGTTAGGGAAACAAAGTAGTTATATACAAAAGACAAAAACTAATACAAAATATATCATAGCAATCTATAACTTTTCAATTTTTAATATTTGATGCCACGAACGGAAAAAAACCCATAACAACTTGAGGGCCAAGGGCTAACCTATAGCCATATGCGTTTACATTGAGGTATGTGGTCATGCAAATAATGGACTTTAGAAAGGTTTATTGTTTTACATTTACGCTGTGGTCTCCAAAGTAAAGTCCGCTCACATTCAATTTTAGAATCATAAAATTTCCCTATTAAAGATAAAATACATGGATGAATTTATAGATATAATAGTCTGAAAACATTATTTGGTATAAATGTAATCATCACAACTATAAGAATAAAAGAAGAGGCACATAAAGGTATACAAAAATATCTCTTACAAATGATTACACTTGAAATTGAAGAAAACCTTTTTCGTCTACATTTTTGGGCCTTTTTTGTAAAATTTCTGAAAAAAAAACTTGGAATGCAGAAAAAATGAAAACAATGTGCTGTGTCCTGGAGGCCTTAATGGGAGCGGGTCATCAGAAAATGCCAGACTGATTCAATCAGGTATTTATGTTAAATGTATTTAAAAAAAAGTGTATTTGTTTCACATGTTGTGAATGGTGGATCCTGTGTTATCTACTGTATATAGAGGTGTTATCAGTCATTGTACAGGAGGAGGAGGAGGTGAGCTGTGACATCAGCTATTGTGAATGGTGGATCCTGTGTTATCTACTGTATATAGAGGTGTTATCAGTCATTGTACAGGAGGAGGAGGAGGTGAGCTGTGACATCACCTATTGTGAATGGTGGATCCTGTGTTATCTACTGTATATAGAGGTGATATCAGTCATTGTACAGGAGGAGGAGGTGAGCTGTGATATCACCTATTGTGAATGGTGGATCCTGTGTTATCTACTGTATATAGAGGTGTTATCAGTCATTGTACAGGAGGAGGAGGAGGTGAGCTGTGATATCACCTATTGTGAATGGTGGATCCTGTGTTATCTACTGTATATAGAGGAGTTATCAGTCATTGTACAGGAGGAGGAGGTGAGCTGTGATATCTATTGTGAATGGTGGATCCTGTGTTATCTACTGTATGTAGAAGTGTTATCATTCATTGTACAGGAGGAGGAGGTGAGCTGTGACATCACCGATGGTGAATGGAGGATCCTGTGTTATCTACTGTATATAGAGGTGTTATCAGTCATTGTACAAGAGGAGGAGGTGAGCTGTGACATCACCTATTGTGAATGGTGGATCCTGTGTTTTCTACTGTATATAGAGGAGTTATCAGTCATTGTACAGGAGGAGGAGGTGAGCTGTGATATCACCTATTGTGAATGGTGGATCCTGTGTTATCTACTGTATGTAGAAGTGTTATCATTCATTGTACAGGAGGAGGAGGTGAGCTGTGACATCACCGATGGTGAATGGAGGATCCTGTGTTATCTACTGTATATAGAGGTGTTATCAGTCATTGTACAGGAGGAGGAGGTGAGCTGTGACATCACCGATGGTGAATGGAGGATCCTGTGTTATGTACTGTATATAGAGGTGTTATCAGTCATTGTATAGGAGGAGGAGGAGGTGAGCTGTGACATCACCTATTGTGAATAGTGGATCCTGTGTTATCTACTGTATATAGAGGTGTTATCAGTCATTGTACAGGAGGAGGAGGTGGTGAGCTGTGACATCCCCTATTGTGAATGGTGGATCCTGTGTTATCTACTGTATATAGAGGTGTTATCAGTCATTGTACAGGAGGAGGAGGAGGTGAGCTGTGACATTACCTATTGTGAATGGTGGATCCTGTGTTATCTACTGTATATAGAGGTGTTATCAGTCATTGTAATCCTGTTTCTCTAAGAAAGCCCCAGTGACCGGTGTGAAAACTGCAATATTTCTCATTTTTATTCTGAATACAGATTGTGAGGTGAAAAAAACAGAAACCTCACCAACATTTTTAAGAAATACATTGAACACATAAGCCTGCTTTAGCCTATAGTCGTGTTCTGTTGTTACTTTCCCTGTAAGGATTTGATCCCGATCCATCATCTTTCTGACCACATTGCAGCCATCTGATGGACAGGGGAAGACATTATGCCGCGCACGTCCAGTGGGAGTCTTTATATTCGCAGTCTTCTTCCTTCCAGACTGAATCTCACATATCAAGCGAAACGCGTTTTTATTCCAGAAGGTGAATATTAATGTGTTTTTTTTCTTTTAGAAATGAATAATAAGAAGGAAAATTGAATAATAATATTGCTTGGAGGTTGGAGAGAGAATGAATGTCGGGGGAGCAGTTCACGTCTCGCCTTTCTTACCTGCTGAGAACCGCGGCCCCTTTATTTTTCACTATACATCATACATTGTCTTCCAGGCTCTGAACAGTTAAATTTTATTGAACACAGTGTCTCCGCCCCTTGATCCTCATGATCGGGTGGGATTACCTGCAGACTTACTGTATGAATGACGCCCTATCTGAGTGATTTGCCATTACTTGATGTGGATGTAATATTACCTTTATTGTCAGTAGAGCAGGACAAGGGTCAGGTCCAGGCACTCGCCTAAGGCGGCATAAGAAAGAGAGGCAACATTTATGGATTTAGAAAAAATAAATAAATCTGACTTTACATTTTTACCAGTGTCTTCCTGTACCTTTATCAACAATGATCCTGCTGAATCTAGTGTGGGAATGTTTTGAAGCCACCATCAGGACTTGTTCAGGTCCTCATGGTCATGGTGACCATTTCTGTTTGAATTTTCATTACCTTGGCCCTTCCTTCACAAGTGAAATTGAAGCACAATCTTTTGACAATATGGACTTTGTGGAGATACTATTAGCCCCGACAGAGGAGTCAGCTCTTGTGACAAGCCAATGGATCCCGAATGCTAAATAAGGGGTCATGAGGTCGCTTCATGAGTCCAAGAACTGTCCAGATTCCCATGGTCTATTTTTTTTTTTTTTTCGAATGTTCATTTATAACATATCTGCATTCTTGCCAGCCTTATAGATGCTGGAACATCCTTTTCTTTAGTGCCCTCCCTCACAGTGTCTGATCTGCCATGAAATAAAAGCCCATCTCTCTTTTTTGACTTTATGCAGTTTTACTGACGAGGAGAAACTAAATAACCACCCTCCTTCCTTGTCCTACAATCCATCTTGGCGTCTCTGCAGGTAGAGACCGATTATACTTGACAACAGGCAGTAGACAGCCAGACAAAAGAGAGACCGATTATCCTTGACAACAGGCTGTAGACAGCCAGACAAAAGAGAGACCGATTATACTTGACAACAGGCAGTAGACAGCCAGACAAAAGAGAGACCGATTATACTTGACAACAGGCAGTAGACAGCCAGACAAAAGAGAGACCGATTATACTTGACAACAGGCAGTAGACAGCCAGACAAAAGAGAGACCGATTATACTTGACAACAGGCAGTAGACAGCCAGACAAAAGAGAGACACCTAGTGGACGACATTTTGGAGGGATTTTTAATGGATTTAGTCAAATTTCTATAAAAATATATAAAAAAATATATTAAGTTATTTGAAATTTGTCTATTTAGCCCATTTTTACTTCATCGACCATTTGAAAAAAAAAAAAACCTTGGTAATATTTAACAAATTAAAAAAAATGTTTTTCGCAAAAAATGTCTATAGGGTTGGATTCACACTAGCACCTTAACTTTTGTTTTTCTGCTCCGTCTTAGGAACAGAAACAAGGATCTCCCTTAAGAAATATATGTATCCCATTATGGTAATGGAGGGACCCTATTAATTTTAATGAAGTCCGTTTGATTACCATTTCGATGGAAGTCACTTTAACAGAGACTCCGATGCCAATGTGAATGTAGCCTTATATGAGTATGAATAAGTCATGACATTAAAAGTTTACAAATATATATTACTGCCTCGTTACTAGAACTTCAGAGAAAATTCTCAGTCTATATTGAATTAGTAACGCAGACTGAAAGCTAGATGGTGTTGGACCTGCTAAGAGGTATTCCCCTTCCCAGCTCTCAGAACATTGACTTTGTTTGCTGTGCTACATTGTGACAGAACTTTGCCAGGGAGAAGGAGGTGCTGCTGATGAGATTGCCAGCAGCCTGTTGCAAGCAGCAATAAGGTAAAATGTGGCGGTTCTCAGTCTATTGCTGTGTACCAGTTGTCTACCTCTGTTCAAGGCTTAATAACCATAACCACTAAGCACTTTGCCTCCCTGTCTGTAAAATCCTTGGTCTGTTAAGTGTGCGTCTGCAACATACACCATTCCTGAGTGGAGAGCCGCTCTGCCGCCAAGGGCCATTATATCCACACTCCTAAACGGAGCAAAGAACCACATCATCTTTTATAAAAAAAAAAAAAGGTTGACCCACCTTCAATATAAAAAGCCGAGATAAAAGTCTAAGGACCGGAGCGATCAGATGAGCTCTTCGGCCTCTCAATAACGACAACTGGGTAGGGTTCTCTGCATCCAGGAACGTCCTAATAACACATCAAAAGCAAGTTTCATCTGCATTATTGAATGTACAATAAAAATAATATTCACTTCTCGATGGTTGAGCCTTCAAGAATTGAGCGCCCCAGTTGGTCGGGGCATACACCGGTCAATACTGACTCAGTGCACTTAATTGTTTAATGTAATTGAGTATTTTGACGTTACCAGAAACGCGTGTCTTATCCTATTTCTCTTCATTTCCTTCCATAGATCTCGGTAATTGATGCAGAACCTCCTGCCGCAGCAGTTCATTTAGAGCCCGTCAATGGGAGATCAATGAGCTTCTTCCTGCTGCTTCACCATCTCACCTTTTCCCTCCGAGTTAATTTCTCGAGCAGCTTCGTTCCCATGAGTTCATCTGACGTTCCGGAAATCTAACGGGTAAGTTCTGAGTCCAGTTTGTTTCTCGGAAAGTTCTTTTCACTTATGTGGATCCTACAGATCCAATACGAGGACTAGAAAGCCATTGATTATATGACCAAGCAAAGGTCTTCATCAAGCTCCACCGCTGCCGGCACAAAATTCAGCGTTTTCTTCTCGTAATTGATAAATGACTGATCGGATGTTGTGTTTTTTTTTTTTTTGTTACGGTTTGGAACATTATTATTCCAGAATTTGTGATGGATGTTTTCTTGCTTTTTTATGCTTTGTTAAACAGGTCTTATATTTGCAATGAGATGTGTTTATAGGTGCAAGGTTGCACAAAAATTTACACTCTCTGTCGTTTAGGGGCATCATAATTGGAGCCTACAGAAAACTATAGAATGAGGTTCTAATTGGCCATATCAGACTGGTCCAGCAAAGGGTCTGATACAAGACTAAGCCCCATTGGTCCTGCTGGGGTCATCGTCAATTGGAGGTGATCACTCGCTACGAGAACCTATTTCTTATGGGATCAGTCACAAATAACCCATTGACCTTACTGATATGTCCCTTTAACACACTCATATTCCATCCCCCTAAATTTGCATCTAGATGCCAAAGATTCAGTCTGATAATATATCTTACATGGTGATGTGGTGCTTAGAAAGCCTTGGTCCATATAAGCATTTGTGATGCAGCATGGACAGATGACTTTGGACAGGTTGGAACAGCAGAGTTAGTAGAGGATGGAGGGCAGCTGGAAGAGTAGAGAAGTAGGAAGTCGGGGGCTCAGCAGATGGACACTGATGATGCAAAGTCAACTTAGTGGCACAACAGAGTAGTCTTAGCAGTGAGGTAGAGAAGATTAGGTCACAGAGTCCTGTGCGAAACAGTGGTATGTGGTAAAGAAAGAAGAGCCCAGTGATGTAGCAGAGCAGGGTGAGCCAGCAGGTTCAATGGAAGATGAGTAACAGAGTTGATCGATGTAGAATAGCCGAGCAATTTGTGGCAATGTAGCAGAGCTTAGCGATGTAGCAGAGTAGGGTAGTTCATGAGACTCACTGAAAAGTGATGCACATACATGCCCCTCATAGTATACAGAGAGCATAAAAGATTCCTGTTACCCAGCAGCAGAGGTCAGACACATGTAGGTAGAGCAAAGAATTCAGAGGAGGAAGAAGCTGTGCAGTCCAGCCAAAAGGACTGTGTCTAAGCTAGCTAGCAAGTGGGGATGAGTAGCATTTACCATTAAGGGCTGTCAGGTTGAAACAGTAGAGGATGGAGGACAGCTATAAGGGTAGAGTAGTAGGAAGTCAGAGGCTCAGCAGATAGGCAGTGGTGACGCAAAGTCAACGTAGTGGCACAACAGAGTAGTCTTAGCAGTGAGGTAGAGTATATTATGTCTCAGAGTCCTGTGCGAAACAGTGGTATGTGGTAAAGAAAGCAGAGCTTAACGATGTAGCAGAGCAGGTTGAGCCAGCAGGCTCAAAGGAAGATAAATAACAGAGTTGATTGATGTAGAATAGCAAAGCGATGTAGTAATACTAGGTTTATTAAGTGGCTCAGTGTGGCAGTATAGCAGAGCCTACTGATGTAGCAGAGTAGGGTAGTTCACAAGACTCACTGCAAGTGATGCACATGCATGCCCCTCATAGTGTACAGAGAGCATAAAAGATTCCTGTTACCCAGCAGAAGATGTCAGACACATGCAGGTAGAGCAAAGAATTAAGAGGAAGAAGAAACGGTGCAGTCTGGCCGAAAGGACTGTGTCTAAGCTAGCTAGCAAGTGGGGGTGAGTAGCATTTACCATTAAGGACTGTAGAGAAGGCCACAGATGAGCTACCTGAATATTCAGGCAGTGATCCACCATCTGAACCAGCTCATAAGAACATGGCAACCCAATATGCCTAAGAACTAAGAGATCCAGCCTCAGGAGGAGGAAGCAGTACACCGCTCTGGATCTAGGACAGATTAGTAACAGTATTGCAGAGACATGGAAAACTTTCGGGGACTGCTGCTTTTCAGTAGGTTCCTGTAGGATTCTGCCTTGCCCAGGAGATTTTCCACCTAGTCTGGAAGGTCTCCTATTTTTCTGGTAGCCTCCATCTCGAGGTTTTGTTCTTTTTATCTTTCATACCTTAAATGATCTTCTGATTCTTCATAGATCCTTGTGTGAAGATCTCACTGATGAAATTAGAGATCTCCATAATAAAAGAGTTCTATAAACAGATCAATCTTTTTCTTATCTATTAGTTGATAAATCCAACTTAACTCCATGTTGGTCTTCACACATGACACATGTATGTAGGTTAGATCACGCTGGTGAGGACTTGGTGGATCTTTGCTTCGAATGTGGTGTTGTACTGTATTTCCAGAAACAGGAATGTCTTAGTTCTGCAAAACATTGATCCTTCTGTAAAAAAACCCATTCATTCTGGAAATTAGTAGTAGTCCAAGATCTCAAAAATCAACAATGTGATCTTCTCAGAAGATCACTATCCCTGGATCTCCTCTTTGGGATTGGGGGAAATGACGGAAGTGACCTAAGTAATTATGGTTGCAATATCTGCTACAATGAAGCTAGTCAAAACCTTTAACTGGGCACCCACCTATGAGGTGCACTATTTTGTAGTATTTTGAGAACCCTCCATCTTTATGATGGGAACAGGGCAAAAAAGTGAAAAAGGGTGATTTGGAAATCAACCCATAATTGAAGTGGTAGTGTCACACTGGTGGCCCGGCTCCATGCATCACATAGTGGCCATGATCGGTATTGGAAGCTTCCATGTTTGAAGAGGACTAAAAAAACCTAGGCATTGGCGGCACGGCTCTGTGCATCACATAGTGGCCATGAACGGTATTGCAAGCTCCCATGTTTAAAGAACGCTTGAAAACTTAGGCATTGGCGGCATTGCTCTGTGCATCACATAGTGGCCATGAACGGTATTGCAAGCTCCCATGTTTAAAGAACGCTTGAAAACTTAGGCATTGGCGGCATTGCTCTGTGCATCACATAGTGGCCATGATCGGTATTGCAAGCTCCCATTTTCCATGCACACTAAAATATGTAGGCATTGCTGTATGCATCACCTAGTGGCCATAAATGGTATTGCAAGTGACCATGTTTGAAGGGCGCTAGAAAACTTAGGCATTGGCGACATTGCTCTGTGCATCACCTAGTGGCCATAAACTGTATTGCAAGCTCCCATGTTTGAAGAGAGTTAGAAAACGTAGGCATTGGCGGCACGGCTCTATACATCACATAGTGGCCATGAACGGTATTGCAAGCTTCCATGTTTGATGAACACTAAAAAATGTAGGCATTGACGGCACGCCTCTGTGCATCACATAGTGGCTATAAACGGTATTGCAAGCTCCCATGTTTGAAGAGCGCTTGAAATCTGATTCGTTCCTTCATGTTAAATCATAGGAACACCAGATGCAATCTAGAATGATGTATACTGTATTTTCTAGCACTAAATTGTCTCTCTATTTGGATGTTTCTGTTGGGAGTGTATGCAGATTTTTGCTGTACAAGAGACTTCCCCTGCAGGCTGCACAGACTTGTTTTCAGCCTCAGCCCCTCCCACTGATGCTACATAGATGTAAATGATACAGTATACTATGTTACATATCAGTAAATGATACCTTGTACTAACAGTGCTGTAAGTCTATTACTTTCTCAGGCTACAGGAATCCGCTACCTTTATAGAACAACTCTGTGCAGATCTGTACACAACCCTTCCCTCAACCATCCGGCTAATCCAGTTATACAATAGGTGCTATCATCTGTTTAGTAAACTCTGACACAGTAATGTTCTGTTTTACTTTATCTCTCTTTTTTTTATAGAATTTGATATGTCTGTGACCCGCACACTCACTTTCTATTTTCAGTAAATTTCCATAGTCTGAGAGTAAAGTAATTTTCCTGCGCGATCAGGATAATGCGAGAAGCAGCAAGATGTACTGAATATTGCATATGAGTGATCACTGATGATCACTGGAACCCGCAGGCAGAGCCGAATCCTGTCAGCTGTTAGGATTGGGCATGCTACATTTTGTAATCAGGTTTCATCCTAAACCTAATCAATCCCTTTAATGCGCCTAATATAAATACAAAATGGAGTAACCCATAACTTGTCAGATGGCAAAATGTGTTATTATCATGGCCCTGTATCACTTAATTTTACAAGTTATGGATTGTTATATGAGTACAGAATCTGAACCAATAGAAGTCATCACCAGAACCACCAGCAGTACAAAAATGCATCACCAAAACCACCATCAGTACAGAAATACATCACAAGAACCACCATTAGTACAGAAATGCAGCATCACAACTTTCATCAGTACAGAAATACATCACCAGACACACCATCAGTACAGAAATACATCACCAGACCCTCCATCAGTATATGAATACATTACCAGAACCATCATCAGTACATGAATACACCACCAGAACCACCATCCGTACAAGAATACATCAATTTATATTATTGTACATAGGAAGCAGTATTATAGTAGTTCTATTCTTGTACATAGGGGGCAGTATTATAGTAGTTATATTCTTGTACATAGAAGCAGTATTATAGGAGTTATATTCTTGCACATAGGAGCAGTATTATAGCAGTTATAGTCTTGTACATAGGAGGATGTATTATAGTAGTTATATTCTTGTACATAGAGGCAGTATTATAATAGTTATATTCTTGCACATAGGAGCAGTATTATAGCAGTTATATTCTTGTACATAGGGAGCAGTATTATAGTAGTTATATTCTTGTACATAGGGGGCAGTATTATAGTAGTTATATTCTTGTACATTGGGGTCAGTATTATAGTAGTTATATTCTTGTACATGGTACATAGGGGGCAGTATTATAGTAGTTATATTCTTGTACATGGGGAAGTATTATAGTAGTTATATTCTTGTACATAGGGAGCAGCATTATAGTAGTTATATTCTTGTACATAGGAGCAGTATTATAGTAGTTATATTCTTGTACGTAGGAGCAGTATTATAGTAGTTATATTCTTGTACATAGGAGGAGTATTATAGTAGTTATATTCTTGTACATAGGAGGCAGTGTTATAGTAGTTATATTCTTGTACATATGAGCAGTATTATAGTAGTTATATTCTTGTACATAGAGGCAGTATTATGTATATATATAATCGTCTTATCCCGTCTGTCTGTCTGTCTGTCCAGGAAATCCCGCGTCGCTCATTGGTCCGACAGCGACCAATCAGCGCCGGGGGATTTCTAAAAAAAGATGGCGGCCGTTAGCGGCTCATCTGTGGGACGGAGCTGAGCGGCGATGCAGCTGGGAGATGAGCGCCGCGAGGCGCTCATCTCCCGGCCGGCAACAGCAGAAGGAACCCGACCGCCGGACCCATCTGCGGGACGGAGATGCAGCCGGGAGATGAGCGTCGCGAGGCACTCATCTCCCGGCCAGTATCAGCGGAAGGACCGCCGGCGCCGCTGACCTCCATGCGGAAGGGAGAACCGGGGAGCGGCGCTGTGGGTCGGGATACTTCTGCTGCGAGCGCCCGCGATGTCCCGGGTTCTCGCAGCGTAAGTAGCCGCACAGGCAGCGCCGCTCCCCGGTCCTCACCAAGACGATTCGATGATTGGTCGCGGTCTTCGGACCCGACCAACAACTGATCTTAGCGCAAAACTTAAACACCGCTGTGCTGATAGGTCGCCGACGCTGCCCGCGACCAATCACCGATTTGGGCGCCAAATTTAAATATCGGCCGCGACCAATCACCACAGCGGTGTTTAAATGTGGAGCCAAGATCGGTGACTGGTCGCGGCCGATATTTAAATTTGGCGCCCAAATCGGTGATTGGTCGCGGCCGATATTTAAATTTGGCGCCCAAATCGGTTATTGGTCGCGTGCAGCGCCAGCGACCAATCAGCGATTTTTAACACAAATGTCCGGACCTTTGTAACACCATGCAGATACTGTGGGGACATCAGCGGCTAGGGTGTCAAGGGAGGACCCGGGAGTGGCGCTGCGGGTCGGTATACTTCTGCTGCGAGCGCCCGCTCATGTCCCGGGTTCTCGCAGCGGAAGTACCCGCACAGGCAGCGCCGCTGACATCCATGCGGCTAGGGTGTGAAGAGAGGACCGGGGAGCGGCGCTGACATCCAATTGGTCGCGGCCGCTATTTAAATCTGCCGCACAAATCGGTGATTGGTCGTGGTCTTGGCCCACGACCAATCACGGATCTTGCCGCCACATTTAAACACTGCTGTGCTGATTGGACGTGGACGCAGGACGCGTCCAATCAGCGAGATTTGCGCCAAATTTAAACAACGCTCTGCTGATTGGTTGCGGACTCCAGCCGCGACCAATCAACGAGATTGGCGCCAAATTTAAGCAACGCTCTGCTGATTGATCGTGGTCGCTGGCCAAGATCAACCAGCAGTATTGGCGCAAAATTTAAACACCGCTCTGCTGATTGGTCACGGTCGCCGGCCGCGACCAATCAGCAGCATTGGGGCCAAATTTAAACCTCACTCTGCTGATTGGTCGCGGTCGCCGGCCTCGACCCATCAGCATTATTGGTGCCAAATTTAAACCCTGCTCTGCTGATTGGTCGCGGCCGCCAGCCGCGAACAATCAGCGAGATTGGCGCCAAATTTAAACACCTCTCTGCTGATTGGTCGCGGTTGTCGGCCGTGACCAATCAGCAGTATTGGCGCCAAATGTAAACCTCACTCTGATGATTGGTCGCGGCCGGCGACCAATCAGCGATTTTGGCGCCAAATTTAAACGCCGCTCTGCATCGCTCTGCTGATTGGTCGCGGTCGCCGGCCGCGACCAATCAGCAGTATTGTCGCCAAATTTAAACACCTCTTTGCTGATTGGTCGCGGTCGCGACTAATCAGCGATTTTGGTGCCAAATTTAAACACGCTCTCCATTCCTCACTAATACGGTTCGCTGATTGGTCGCGGCCGCCGCCCGCGATCAATCAGCGATTTTGGCGCCAAATTTAAACACCGCTCTGCTGATTGGTCGCGGCCGGTGACCTCGACCAATCAGCAGAGCGATGCAGAGCGGGGTTTAAATTTGGCCCCAAAGTCGCTGATTAGTCGCGTCTGACGGCCGCGACCAATCAGCAGAGCGTTGTTTAAATTTTGCCCCAAAATCGCTGATTGGTCGCGGCCGTCAGACGCGACTAATCAGCGACTTGGGGGCCAAATTTAAACCCCGCTCTGCTGATTGGTCGCGGTCGGCGGCCACGACCAATCAGCAGTATTGGCGCCAAATTTAAACACCGCTCTGCTGATTGGTCGCGGCTGTCGACCAATCAGAGATTTTGATGCCAAATTTAAACCCCGCTCTGTATCGCTCTGCTGATTGGTCGCGACTAATCAGCGATTTTGGTGCCAAATTTAAACACGCTCTCCAGTCCTCACTAACACGGTTCACAGATTGGTCGCAGCCGCCGCCCGCGACCAATCACCGATATTGCCGCCAAATTTAAACACCGCTTTGCTGATTGGTCGCGGTTGCCGAACGCGACCAATCAGCGATTTGGGCGCCAAATTTAAACGCCGCTCTGCTAATTGCGCCCCGTCGGCCGCATACCTATTCTAGAATACCCGATGCGTTCGAATCGGGCCACCATCTAGTAGTAGTTATATTCTTGTACATAAGGGGCAGTATTATAGTAGTTATATTCTTGTACATAGGAGCAGTATTATAGTAGTTATATTCTTGTACATAGGAGCAGTATTATAGTAGTTATATTCTTGTACATAGGAGCAGTATAATAGTAGTTATATTCTTGTATATAGGGGGCAGTATTATAGTAGTTATATTCTTGTACATAGGAGCAGTATTATAGTAGTTATATTCTTGTACATAGGAGCAGTATTATAGTAGTTATATTCTTGCACATAGGGGCAGTATTATAGTAGTTATATTCTTGTACATAGGAAGCAGTATTATAGTAGTTATATTCTTGTACATAGGGGCAGTATTATAGTAGTTATATTCTTGTACATAGGGGGCAGTATTATAGTAGTTATATTCTTGTACATAGGGAGCAGTATTATAGTAGTTATATTCTTGTACATAGGGGCAGTATTATAGTAGTTATATTCTTGTACATAGGGGCAGTATTATAGTAGTTATATTCTTGTACATAGGGGGCAGTATTATAGTAGTTATATTCTTGTACATAGGGAGCAGTATTATAGTAGTTATATTCTTGTACATAGGGGCAGTATTATAGTAGTTATATTCTTGTACATAGGGGGCAGTATTATAGTAGTTATATTCTTGTACATAGGGGGCAGTATTATAGTAGTTATATTCTTGTACATAGGGGGCAGTATTATAGTAGTTATATTCTTGTACATAGGGGGCAGTATTATAGTAGTTATATTCTTGTACATAGGGGGCAGTATTATAGTAGTTATATTCTTGTACATAGGGGCCAGTATTATAGTAGTTATATTCTTGTACATAGGGGCAGTATTATAGTAGTTATATTCTTGTTCAAATGTGCAGAATAAATTTGGAGCCAATCGGACGCCTCTTGATGGTATTACATGATGGATAAGTATCTGCCTGGATTTCTCAGCATTGAGGACTGCATTAATTCTGATCAGATGCCCAACTCCATCTGTTTAAATGCAGCCCCAAAACTTGCAGGACCCTCCACCGTGCTCCACTATTCCCGCAGACCCTCATTATTGTGCCTTATTTCTGTATATTAATCAGTAGATAATATTGGGACTTTTCACTTTTGATCTCTACTCTCTCATTTCCTTGCAGCACATGCTGTTACTCCTTGGCCCTTCCTAGGGTGGTCTTTTCCTGGCCCCAATTAATATGTGAAAACTCAAACCTTCTGTATTATTTTGAGTATTTTACCCCGGACGTTTCGGTGTGTGGAAAGTCCCTGTTTTTCTAATATCGGCAAACTATGATTAAATTTAGTTTAATTAAAGTTTCCTCCATATTAGATCAATTTTAATATCTTGCGAGTTATTGCAAATTAAAAAATAAAAAATGCAATTAAAGTGATATCTTACAATTTAATTTCTATCTAATGTTTTACATTTAAATAGATGCAATAAAGCTTATGGGTGCGACAGGCTTCAGAAAAGCAGAGCTCCATGCGATAGAATTAAGCGTTGGCTCAGTGCTTAAGTGTCTCCGAGATATCAGACCTCTTCAAAAATACCTGCCGAGTAACTCTGCGGTAATTCATGGGCGGCCGGGGCCAGCTTGATGGAAAGTGGACCATATACCGCCAAAAATAAATGGACACTCCATACAGTATCCAAAACATACCACCATACAGTGCCTAATTAATATTTTTTTTAAAGTATCCAAATTACAATACCACAGAGTAGCCATTTACTATTGCCATATAGTTCCCCAAAAAAAATTCCACTTCCCAAAAATTTTCATTTTACAACACCAAAAATGTACTTCTTTCAATATTCATTCCACCATAAAATACCTAAAAATATATCCATAAAATATCCAAATAAGAATGCCATATAGTGCCCACATATTACTGCCATATAGTTCACACACAATGCCCAAATAATGCTGTTATACAGTGCTAAAATTGTTCCTTCATACAGTATCCAAATAATACCGCTATAGAATACCTAAGAAATATTTCCCTAAAGTATCCAAGTAGTACAATTATATAGTGGCCATATAATAAGAGTACCCCCCAAAAAAAGCCGCCATGTAGTGCCAAAAGTATTTTTACATCAGTATACAAATAGTACCTAAAACATATTTCTATAAAGTATCCAAATAATACGGTATAGTGGCCACATAATAGTACCATATAAATCGCACAGAATGCCTAAATAGTTCTTCCTTCCAGTATCCAAATAATATGACAATGCATAAATATTATTTCCATACAGCGTCCAAGAAATAAGATCACATATTGGCCACACAATGCTGCCATATAGATCACACATAATACTGCCATTCCTTGCTCCAGTAATGCTGCTATGCAATGCCAAAATTGTTTCTCTACACGGTGTCCAAATAATAAGATCAGTGGCCTCATTAGACGCCATAAAGTACACACAAAATAATGCTACTTGTTTAAAAGAACTGCCATTCAGGGTCCAAATGATACCGACATACCGTGCCCAAAAAGTTTAGAAGTTAGTAGTAAAATCCCTGTTAGCCTTTGGCAGTGAAGGGGACAATGGTAAAGTCCACGGTGGTCGAGAGTTGTGATGGGTCTTCTCACGTTGGTCTTAAGAGTCAAGCCTTTGAGACTTGTTGGAAAAGGAACCTTGGGAAATTGCCCAATTTCCCAGGTTCCTAAATGGGGATCTCCAGACTGGTTCCGAAACACTTTTGCATTGTTTGCTTTTATGCTATAAATATATTTTTGGGTTTATCCATGGTGGAACCCATATAAAACTGGCGCTTTTTTTGTGTGCTCTGTCTGCTCCTGTCTTTCATTTCACAGACTAAAGAGACAATATAAAGAAAACTAGGAGTCACCGGGGGCGTTATCCGTAAGGGAAACTCTGTAACCCACACGATGAAGAGCTTATAACTCTAGCTCCTGACTACAGGGACTATGAGGAGGAATGAGGTCGATCTCGCCAGGAGATGGGTTCACGAAACCTTTCCATGGCTGGAGAGTTAGGAAGCTTCATTGATTAAGGAAATGGGTTCATGAATTTTTTTTAAAGTGCCCGAGACCAACACCGCTCCTCAATGCAAGATGCAAATCCACAAAGCCCCAGTCGGTCCGTACGCAGAGTTCATATTACACTTTATGGTGCTGCCCTGATCACATTGTTACTCATCATTCTCTGGGAGATGGTTCCACTGGTGACCACCGCTCTCCGTGCTACAATGAGGCCTTCTCTCCAGTGCCGGAGCTGCTCTTCTTTGGATGTCATTGATCTAGTGATCTACTCCAAAGGAATTTTGGTCGCTCTACAGTCTCATGATAATATTTTTGCTCTTATTTCTATCTAAGAGTCCTCATTTTGAGGTTTAATATTGGGTCACACTTCATTCTCAGTCGATGAATTTTTTACTCAGTACCTGCTATTCAACTCCTAGGTTTGACCCTTCGTCTCTCATTTAACAGTGTCTCTATCGCGTCCTCCTGCTCGTCACATCTTGTCCACTGTCCTGGTGAAAATGCATGACTAATGGTAAAACCTGTACAACTCTGATGGTGACAACCCATGGCCAATGGATGATCCTGCACCACATCTCCTGGTGACAACCCATGGCCAATGGATTATCCTGCACCACATCTCCTGGTGACAACCCATGGCCAATGGATGATCCTGCACCACATCTCCTGGTGACAACTACTTTTTGTAATGCTGAAAGAATTATGGTGTCTCCAATAATAATCTCCACGGAAGTCATGAATAGAAATACTATAATATTGCTCATGTGTACCAGAATAATCATACTGCCCCTTATATACCAGAATATAACTACTATAGTACTGCTCCTATGTGCAAGAATATAACTACTATAATACTGCTCCTATGTACAAGAATATAACTACTATAATACTGCCCCTATGTACAAGAATATAACTACTATAATACTGCTCCTATGTACAAGAATATAACTACTATAATACTGCTCCTATATACAAGAATATAACTACTATAATACTGCCCCTATGTACAAGAAAATAACTACTATAATACTGCTCCCTATGTACAAGAATATAACTACTATAATACTGCCCCTATGTACAAGAAAATAACTACTATAATACTGCTCCTATGTACAAGAATATAACTACTATAATACTGCCCCCTATGTACAAGAATATAACTACTATAATACTGCTCCTATGTACAAGAATATAACTACTAAAATACTGCCCCCTATGTACAAGAATATAACTACTATAATACTGCTCCTATGTACAAGAATATAACTACTATAATACTGCTCCCTATGTACAAGAAAATAACTACTATAATACTGCTCCTATGTACAAGAATATAACTACTATAATACTGCCCCTATGTACAAGAATATAACTACTATAATACTGCTCCCTATGTACAAGAAAATAACTACTATAATACTGCTCCTATGTACAAGAATATAACTACTATAATACTGCCCCTATGTACAAGAATATAACTACTATAATACTGCCCCCTATGTACAAGAATATAACTACTATAATACTGCCCCCTATGTACAAGAATATAACTACTATAATACTGCCCCCTATGTACAAGAATATAACTACTATAATACTGCTCCTATGTACAAGAATATAACTGCTATAATACTGCCCCTATGTACAAGAATATAACTACTATAATACTGTCCTTAGGGTTTATAATTTGAACCTGAACTATTATTAACATTTTTCATTAGGTAAATTCCATGAGATTTATAACTTTGTGACCCCCGTCTTCGAGGTGACATCTTTCTCCACCTCTGGTTTTTGTTTTTCCATAATTAATATATTCCGAGTAGTGACAGATTTTCCCTGAGCACAGCCCAAGAATCGCAGGGCACGGGGTGGGCAGTGAGGTCGGAGGCTTATTCTGGCTGATCTTCGCCTCACCCCATGCTCCGCAGAAAGTTCTTTTTCTCCATTAACAATGGTCGTTAACCCTTCGCTGTGAGGGACATGGTTTCTTATACTAGGAACGTGTTTTCTCCTTCAACAGTTTCTCATTTGCGGCTGTCGGGTAATTGTCGCTCGGAGATTTAGGGCAGAATCCTGTGGGTTTTCTTTCAACGGTAACATTTATACCGCCTAATATGATTCATATCGGTCTCCGGGGACATCATGTGACTGTGACGAGGTGTGGATTCTACCTACACCCCGGAGGTTTTCACTACTGACAGTGACAGAATGAGGATATACTGTATATAAAGTATATGGCAAGTCTATCCTACAGTGTGTGTGTGTGTGTATATATATATATATATATATATATATATATATATATATATATATATATATACACACATACATACACATACACTGTAGTGACAGAGACAGGGCTGCCATACCATGCTTCACCTTACAGACAAGTGTGGCGCTGTTTCTACAAGATGGCAGCTATGTTTTTCTGATCCTGCGCTAATCTCTTTAAAGAAATGGTTTGATAAAATCTCCGAGGACAGGTCGATTGGGGGCTAAAGTAATTATTCATGAAGTGTGGGGGGGCGCAGTGTGATACCACATGGTTATGTCCCCACCCTGCACCCGTAGATCACGCAGCACAGGCCGCTGTGGAACAAGAAGCTGATTTATGGCGTCTGTAGAATTACGCTGAAATTCCCTGACTTTTCCTTTGTTTATTACAGTATATGAATAATTGGTTACCGTGACAACGTGAGTGCGGCAGATGAGCAGCGACCGTATGTGTATGTATGTCGTATATGTAACCGCCGGCAACAACTGCGCTCACATCCAACAAATGTTCTGTATATTCCGAGAAGGAACGAGAGACACGAAACTCCAGACACCGCATGAGACATACTAATATCTGTATTATCTATCTATCATCTATCTATTATCTATTATCTATCTATTATCTATCTATCATCTATCTATTATCTATCATCTATCATCTATCTATCATCTATCTATTATCTATCTATTATCTATCTATTATCTATCATCTATCTATTATCTATCTATCATCTATCTATCTATTATCTATTATCTATCTATCATCTATCTATTATCTATCATCTATCTATCATCTATCTATCATCTATCTATTATCTATCATCTATCTATCTATTATCTATCTATTATCTATCATCTATCTATTATCTATCTATGTATTATCTATCTATTATCTATCTATGTATTATCTATCTATTATCTATCATCCATCTATTATCTATCTATCTATCTATCATCCATCTATTATCTATCATCCATCTATTATCTATCATCTATCTATTATCTATCTATCATCTAGCTATTATCTATCTATCTATCTATCTATTATCTATCTATTATCTATCTATCTATTATCTATCTATTATCTATCATCTATCTATCATCTATCTATTATCTATCATCTATCTATTATCTATCATCTATCTATCATCTATCTATCATCTATCTATTATCTATCATCTATCTATCATCTATCTATATATTATCCATTATCTATCTATCTATCATCTATCTGTTATCTATTATCTATCTATCTATTATCTATCTATGTATTATCTATCTATCATCTATTATCTATCATCTATCTATTATTTATCTATCTATTATCTATCTATTATCTATCTATCTATTATCTATATCTATTATCTATCATCTATCTATCATCTATCTATCATCTATCTATCTATCATCCATTATCTATCTATCTATTGTATCTATTATCTATCTATCTATTATCTATCATCTATTATCTATATCTATTATCTATCATGTATCTATTATCTATCTATCATCTATCTATTTATTATCTATTCTCTATCCATTATCTATCTATTATCTATCTGTTATCTACAGAGGGTGCGGAAAGTATTCAGACCCCTTTAAATTTTTCACTCTTTGTTTCATTGCAGCCATTTGGTAAATTCTAAAAAGTTCATTTTTTTCTCATTAAAGTCCACTCTGCACCCCATCCTGACTGAAAGAAAACAGAAATGTAGAAATTTTTCCAAATTTATTAAAAAAGAAAAACTGAACTATCACATGGTCATAAGTATTCAGACCCTTTGCTCAGTATTGAGTAGAAGCCCCCTTTTGAGCTAGTACAGCCATGAGTCTTCTTGGGAATGATGCAACAAGTTTTTCACACCTGGATTTGGGGATCCTCTGCCATCCTTCCTTGCAGATCCTCTCCAGCTCCGTCAGGTTGGATGGTGAACGTTGGTGGACAGCCATTTTCAGGTCTCTCCAGAGATGCTCAGTTGGGTTTAGGTCAGGGCTCTGGTTGGGCCAGTCAAGAATGGTCACAGAGTTATTCTGAAGCCACTCCTTTGTTATTTTAGCTGTGTGCTTAGAGTCATTGTCTTGTTGGAAGGTGAACCTTCGGCCAAGTCTGAGGACCAGAGCACTCTAGAAGAGGTTTTCATCCAGGATATCTCTGTACTTGGCCGCATTCATGTTTCCTTCAATTGCAACCAGTCGTCCTGTCCCTGCAGCTGAAAAACACCCCCATAGCATGATGCTGCCACCACCATGTTTCACTGTTGGGATTGCATTGGGCAGGTGATGAGCAGTGCCTGGTTTTCTCCACACGTACCGCTTAGAATTATCACCAAAAAGTTCTATCTTCGTCTCATCAGACCAGAGAGTCTTATTTCTCATAGTCTTACCTCTCTCACCAGGGCTCTTCACCCACGATTGCTCAGTTTGGCTGGACGGCCAGGTCTAGGAAGACTTCTGGTGGTCCGAAACTTCTTCTATTTAAGGATTATGGAAGCCACTGTGCTCTTAGGAACCTTGAGTAATGCAGAAATTCTTTTGTAACCTTGGCCAGATCTGTGCCTTGCCACAATTCTGTCTCTGAGCTCCTTGGGCAGTTCCTTTGAGCTCATGATTCTCATTTGGTCTCACATGCACTGTGAGCTGTGAGGTCTTATATAGACAGGTGTGTGCCTTTCCAAATCAAGTCCTATCAGTTTAATTAAACACAGCTGGACTCCAATGAAGGAGGATCACAAGGAAATGGACAGCATGTGACTTAACTATGAGTGTCTGAGCAAAGGGTCTGAATACTTATGACCATGTGATATTTCAGGTTTTCTTTTTTAATAAATTTGCAAAAATTTCTACATTTATACAGTTTTTTTCAGTCAAGATGGGGTGCAGAGTGGACTTTAATGAGAAAAAAATAAACTTTTTAGAATTTACCAAATGGCTGCAATGAAACAAAGAGTGAAAAATGTAAATGGGTCTGAATACTTTCCGTACCCACTGTATGTATGATCTATCTATTATCCATCTATTATCCATCTATCTGAGCTGATGTTGCTATGCGCCTTTTCTGGCTCCTCTGATACCTTTGGTTCCCGGTCGTCCTATAGTAGAGCACAGATGTCACAGATAAATACCACCAGGAGTTCTGCAAAATGACAAACTCCGCTCTGCTCCATCCATAACCCGCAGCCTGACGCTGCTGTGTGCATCCTGCCTGCTGTAAGTCAGTGCATCAGGGGTGAAAGCAGATAATTAATCACCCGGATTCTCTGGGCTCCAGCACTGCAGAGTCCCATTACTGCTCACAGTCATCTATCCTCCCGTGTCATGTGGGAAAAGGAAGGACATCGAGTTACATCCGTGCCTGAAAGTAAGAAGTTATCAGGGGGTGCAGATGCACCCAGACTAAGCAATTGATGTAGAAATCTGCCGCCAACGCCCCCCAAAAAAAGGTGATTAAAAAGGGACTGTATCTTTAAAAGTGGGACGGTTTAATAAGCTAATTAGCATTAAAGGGGAACTTCTTCCAAATTTGTTATTGACTATAATCCCATTAAATGGGTCCCACTGGATCAGATAAGTTTTTGCAAGCTATAGAGCAGTCTGACAGTTGAGACTTTCCCTTCGGAGGAGATTTTGCATCACAAGGACTCCTTTAATAGCTGCCATGTACAGCTTCACCGGTCTTTTACAAGGGTCTGTTCACCTTTAATTTGGGTGAAGACTCTAGAAGAATTTTTCTTTAGAGGGTTAAAAAAAAAAAAAAAAAAAAAAGACTTTTTTTTTTTTTTTAAGTTAACCCTTTTAACTAAAGGAAAGCTCCAGGCAAAACTGATGGAATGTTTTGTATCTACTGCAGGGGGCGGAGCGTGGCACGGGATTCCAAGAACACCAATCCCATCATCCCTGTGCCAGGCTACGCCCCTTAAAGCTGAGCACTAGGTATAACATATTGTATCAATTTTGCTTTTAGAAGGTTCCTTTAAAGGGGCAGTACCTCTTTTAATGTCACAATATTACAATTCTAAATATGGAAACATGTATGTCATATTTTCAAAGATTCTTTATAAAATTCCATTTAATTAGGCATTAATTGGGCTTGGCTGGAATATGAGCTGCTCTGGATTCTGGAAAAAAACGATATGATATTTCCGGATTAAAGGACTTTCTCAGACCGTGCATAAGTGATCGGATGCGAGGAGCTGCAGGCATTAGCCTGGATTTTACGGATGGTTGTATAATGAGATCAGGTAATTCTATACGCTGCTGGGATATGTACCCGACCACAAAACGTAGCTCGGAATAATTATCTGGATGCCTCCCAGCGGAGCGTCGGCTGCCAATTAATTAACGCTGTATCAAAATGCAGCGTCGTCTAATAATAGCCGTGAACATAGCGGCAGCGTGTAGCACTCTATTAGGAATGCAGCAGCTTGCCCTGTAACGTCTGACTGAGGGTTTACACGGGGGGCATGTAAACCGCACGCAGGGTATCACCTATCACCCCGTCCCAGCACGTTGCTGCCGCTGGCTGTCTCATGCCTCTTGGGAGAGAAGACGAGGAGGGAGGTGCAGCAGGTGCACTCGCCAAGGGTATAAGAGGGGCATAAGTCCTGGGTGCTGAGTGCCACGTGGAAAGGCAATAAACCTCTCTGCCTTGGCCACAGCACTTAGATACAAGTCCTATCCTCAAATACTGACCACGCCAGTGGAGCAGCAATACAGAAGTGTACCCTTAATTAATGCCATTCAGACTTCTCCCAACTAGAGTGTCAGAGCGCTCCAAAGAGTTCCCCAATAACAGTGCCAATGCTACAGTGCCATAAAGGGTGTATCATATATGACACCAGACACTTCCCTCCTATTATCAGTGAATCTGTGCTTATTTTAATATAGTTACAGCTTAAGTGCTCACATTACAGTGATATCCAGAGTGCTCTCTTGTACAGCGATACCCATAGTGCTCACTTGTACAGTGATACCCAGGGTGCTCTCATGTACAGTGATGCCCAGAGTGCTCTCATGTACAGTGATATGCAGAGTGCTCTCATGTACAGTGATATCCCGAGTGCTCTCACGTACCAGTGATATGCAGAGTGCTCTCACGTACCAGTGATATCCAGAGTGCTCTCGTGTACAGTGATATTCAGAGTGCTGTCTTGTACAGTGATATCCAGAGGGCTCTCTTGTACAGTGATACCCAGAGTGCTCTCTTGTACAGCGATACCCAGGGTGCTCTCTTGTACAGTGATACCCAGAGTGCTCTCTTGTACAGTGATACCCAGAGTGCTCTCTTGTACAGTGATACCCAAAGTGCTCTCTTGTACAGTGATACCCAGAGTGCTCTCTTGTACAGTGATACCCAGAGTGCTCTCTTGTACAGTGATACCCAGAGTGCTCTCTTGTACAGTGATACCCAGAGTGCTCTCACGTACAGTGAAATCCAGAGTGCTCTCTTGTACAGCGATACCCAGAGTGCTCTCTTGTACAGTGATATCCAGATTGATCTTCTTAACATTGCCATTAA
Source organism: Phyllobates terribilis (assembly GCF_046119375.1). Lineage (NCBI taxonomy): Eukaryota > Metazoa > Chordata > Amphibia > Anura > Dendrobatidae > Phyllobates > Phyllobates terribilis. The sequence goes on along the minus strand of NW_027362763.1, from coordinate 48,525,973 downwards.
GAGTGTTCACATTAACAATGCCTTCTAGAGTGTGATTATTATCAACACCTATCTGAATGCTCCCATTCACAGTGCCCTCTGGAGTACGCTCATTAACAGTGCCACCTAAAGCACTCTCATTAAAGGTGCCAGTGTGCTCCCATAAACAGTTAAACTCAGAATACGCCATTTAACAATGCCTTCCTGAATGCTCCAATTGAAAGTGCCAGAGAACTCCTGTTAAGAGAGCCATCCAAAGTGCTACCATTAACAGTACCAGAGTGATCCTGAAATACTATTGTTAACAGTATCGTAATGGATAATGTTAATTTATAGTACCATTCAGAATGCTCCCATCAATAGTAGCATCAAGAATGCCCTCATTATCAGTGCTATTGAGATTGCCCCCATCCACAGTAATGTTCCCAGTGCTCTCACATGCATTAGTATTTAGAGTATAATCCAAAAGCTCTCATTATCAGTGCCATGCAGAGTGCTCCCTTCAATAGAAAGCCCTCATAAGTACAAACATCAAGACTGCTTTCACTAATAGTAACATCTACAATGTCCACATTAGCTGTCACATCCAGAATGTCCCATCAGTAGTATCATACAGAACAGTTTACATTACCAATTACCGCTTAAGTACCTACTAGGTGTACAATAACCGTTTCAGTGCCCAAATCACAGTGCCTCCCACTGTTCCTAATAATAGTGCTACCTAGAGTGCTTCCATTAACCATGTTTGTTTATGAACAGTGCCTTCCAGTGTGCTTTTGTTGATAGTGTCATCCAACGTCTTCTGATTCATAGTACCATTCAGAATGTCCTCAATAGCAGTGCCATCCAGAGTGCTGCGATTGATACTATCATGTAGAATGCCCTTATTAACAGTGTCCAGAGTGCTGCCATCAATAGTACCATCTAGAAGGTCCTTTCCAGTGCTACCTGGAGTGCTCCCATCAGAAGTACCATCCAAAATGTCTTGCATAGCAGTGTCTTCCAATATGTCCTCATTAATACCACAATCCAAAATGTCCACACTAGCTGTAGCATAAATAGTGCTCCCATCAACAGTACCATTCAGAATGCTCTCATTAACAGTGCCATCCAGAGAGTTCCCATCAATAGTACCCTCCAGAATGCCCTCATTCACAGTGCCTTCCACTGCTCCTAATAATAGTACTATCTAGAGTGATCCCATTAACAGTTTTTTGGAGAAGGCCACCACTCACAATGACATTCAGAGTTTTTCATGAACAGTCCCTTCCAGTATGCTTTCGCTGATAGTACCATCTAAGTGTTCTCATTCATAGACCATTCAGAATGTCCTCATTAGCAGTGCCATCCAGAGTGCTGCAATTGATACTATCATGTATTAACAATGTTGTCTAGAGTAGTCCCATTAACAGTATCATCCAGAAGGTTCTCATTACCAGTGCTATCTATCTGGAGTGCTCCCCACAATAGTACTGTTCAAAATGCATTCATTAGCAGTGCCATTCAGAGTTCTCCCATCAAAAGTACCATCCAAAATGTCTTCCATAACAGTCTGTTCAAAAATGTCCTCATTAGTACCACTATCCAGAATGTCCACATTACCTGTAGCATGCACCGTTTAACCATCAATGGTACCATTCAGAATGCCCTCAGTAGCAGTGCCATCCAGAGTGCTCCCATCCATAGTACTATGCAGAATCCCCTTATTAGTATTGTCATTCAGAGTGTTCCCATAAATAGTACTATCCAGAATGCCCTCATTAGCAGTGCCATCCAGTGTTCCCATCAATAGTACCCTCCAGAATGCCCTTATTAGCAGTGCCATCCACTGTTCCCATCAATAGTACCCTCCAGAATGCCCTCATTAGCAGTGCCATCCAGAGTGTTTCCCATCAATAGTACCCTCCAGAATGCCCTCATTAGCAGTGCCATCCAGTGTTCCCATCAATAGTACCCTCCAGAATGCCCTCATTAGCAGTGCCATCCAGTGTTCCCATCAATAGTACCCTCCAGAATGCCCTCATTAGCAGTGCCATCCAGAGTGTTCCCATCAGTAGTACCCTCCAGAATGCCCTAATTAGCAGTGCCATCCAGTGTTCCCATCAATAGTACCCTCCAGAATGCCCTCATTAGCAGTGTCATCCAGAGTGTTCCCATCAGTAGTACCCTCCAGAATGCCCTCATTAGCAGTGCCATCCAGAGTGCACCCATCAATAGTACCCTCCAGAATGCCCTCATTAGCAGTGTCATCCAGAGTGCACCCATCAATAGTACCCTCCAGAATGCCCTAATTAGCAGTGCCATCCAGTGTTCCCATCAATAGTACCCTCCAGAATGCTCTCATTAGCAGTACCATCTAGAGTGTTCCCATCAATAGTACCCTCCAGAATGCTCTCATTAGCAGTACCATCTAGAGTGTTCCCATCAGTAGTACCCTCCAGATCGCCCTCATTAGCAGTGTCATCCAGAGTGCACCCATCAATAGTACCCTCCAGAGTGTTCCCATCAATAGTACCCTCCAGAATGCCCTCATTAGCAGTGTCATCCAGAGTGCACCCATCAATAGTAACCTCCAGAATGCCCTCATTAGCAGTGCCATCCTGAGTGTTCCTATCAATAGTACCCTCCAGAATGCCCTCATTAGCAGTGGAATCCAGAGTGCACCCATCAATAGTACCCTCCAGAACGCCCTCATTAGCAGTGCCATCCAGAGTGTTCCCATCAGTAGTACCCTCCAGAATGCCCTCATTAGCAGTGCCATCCAAAGTGTTCCCATCAGTAGTACCCTGCAGAATGCCCTCATTAGCAGTGCCACCCAGTGTTCCCATCAATAGTACCCTCCAGAATGCCCTCATTAGCAGTGTCATCCAGAGTGTTCCCATCAATAGTACCCTCCAGAATGCCCTCGTTAGCAGTGGCATCCAGAGTGCACCCATCAATAGTACCCTCCAGAATGCCTTCATTAGCAATGCCATCCAGTGTTCCCATCAATAGTACCCTCCAGAATGCCCTCGTTAGCAGTGGCATCCAGAGTGCACCCGTCAATAGTACCCTCCAGAACGCCCTCATTAGCAGTGCCATCCAGAGTGTTCCCATCAGTAGTACCCTCCAGAATGCCCTCATTAGCAGTGCCATCCAGAGTGTTCCCATCAGTAGTACCCTCCAGAATGCCCTCATTAGCAGTGCCATCCAGTGTTCCCATCAATAGTACCCTCCAGAATGCCCTCATTAGCAGTGGCATCCAGAGTTCACCCATCAGTAGTACCCTCCAGAATGCCCTCATTAGCAGTGCCATCCAGAGTGTTCCCATCAGTAGTACCCTCCAGAATGCCCTTATTAGCAGTGGCATCCAGAGTGCACCCATCAATAGTAACCTCCAGAATGCCCTCGTTAGCAGTGCCATCCAGAGTGTTCCCATCAATAGTACCCTCCAGAATGCCCTCGTTAGCAGTGCCATCCAGAGTGTTCCCATCAATAGTACCCTCCAGAATGCCCTCGTTAGCAGTGGCATCCAGAGTGCACCCATCAATAGTACCCTCCAGAATGCCCTCATTAGCAGTGCCATCCAGTGTTCCCATCAATAGTACCCTCCAGAACGCCCTCATTAGCAGTGACGTCCAGAGTGTTCCCATCAATAGTACCCTCCAGAATGCCCTCATTAGCAGTGCCATCCTGAGTGTTCCCATCAATAGTACCCTCCAGAATGCCCTCATTAATAGTGCCGTCCAGAGTGTTCCCATCAATAGTACCCTCCAGAATGCCCTCATTAGCAGTGCCATCCAGAGTGTTTCCATCAATAGTACCCTCCAGAATGCCCTCATTAGCAGTGCCATCCAGAGTGTTTCCATCAATAGTACCCTCCAGAATGCCCTCATTAGCAGTGTCATCCAGAGTGTTCCCATCAGTAGTACCCTCCAGAATGTCCTCATTAGCAGTGCCGTCCAGAGTGTTCCCATCCATAGTACCCTCCAGAATGCCCTCATTAGCAGTGCCATCCAGAGTGTTTCCATCAATAGTACCCTCCAGAATGCCCTCATTAGCAGTGCCGTCCAGAGTGTTCCCATCAATAGTACCCTCCAGAATGTCCTCATTAACAGTGCCGTCCAGAGTGTTCCCATCAATAGTACCCTCCAGAATACCCTCATGAGCAGTGCCATCCAGAGTGTTTCCATCAATAGTACCCTCCAGAATGCCCTCATTAGCAGTGTCATCCAGAGTGTTCCCATCAGTAGTACCCTCCAGAATGCCCTCATTAGCAGTGCCGTCCAGAGTGTTCCCATCCATAGTACCCTCCAGAATGCCCTCATTAGCAGTGCCATCCAGAGTGTTTCAATCAATAGTACCCTCCAGAATGCCCTCATTAGCAGTGCCGTCCAGAGTGTTCCCATCAATAGTACCCTCCAGAATGCCCTCATTAACAGTGCCGTCCAGAGTGTTCCCATCAATAGTACCCTCCAGAATGCCCTCATTAGCAGTGCCATCCAGAGTGTTTCCATCAATAGTACACTCCAGAATACCCTCATTAGCAGTGCCATCCAGAGTGTTCCCATCAATAGTACCCTCCAGAATGCCCTCATTAGCAGTGCTATCCAGAGTGTTTGCATCAATAGTACCCTCCAGAATGCCCTCATTAGCAGTGGCATCCAGAGTGCACCCATCAATAGTACCCTCCAGAATGCCCTCATTAGCAATGGCATCCAGAGTGCACCCATCAATAGTACCCTCCAGAACGCCCTCATTAGCAGTGCCATCCAGAGTGCACCCATCAATAGTACCCTCCAGAATGCCCTCATTAGCAGTGCCATCCAGAGTGTTCCCATCAGTAGTACCCTCCAGAATGCCCTCATTAGCAGTGGCATCCAGAGTGCACCCATCAATAGTACCCTCCAGAATGCCCTCATTAGCAGTGACGTCCAGAGTGTTCCCATCAGTAGTACCCTCCAGAATACCCTCATTAGCAGTGCCATCCTGAGTGTTCCCATCAATAGTACCCTCCAGAATGCCCTCATTAGCAGTGCCGTCCAGAGTGTTCCCATCAATACTACCCTCCAGAATGCCCTCATTAGCAGTGCCATCCTGAGTGTTCCCATCAATAGTACCCTCCAGAATGCCCTCATTAACAGTGCCGTCCAGAGTGTTCCCATCAATAGTACCCTTCAGAATGCCCTCATTAGCAGTGCCATCCAGAGTGTTTCCATCAATAGTACCCTCCAGAATGCCCTCATTAGCAGTGTCATCCAGAGTGTTCCCATCAGTAGTACCCTCCAGAATGCCCTCATTAGCAGTGCCGTCCAGAGTGTTCCCATCCATAGTACCCTCCAGAATGCCCTCATTAGCAGTGCCATCCAGTTTCCATCAATAGTACCCTCCAGAATGCCCTCATTAGCAGTGCCGTCCAGAGTGTTCCCATCAATAGTACCCTCCAGAATGCCCTCATTAACAGTGCCGTCCAGAGTGTTCCCATCAATAGTACCCTCCAGAATGCCCTCATTAGCAGTGCCATCCAGAGTGTTCCCATCAGTAGTACCCTCCAGAATGCCCTCATTAGCAGTGGCATCCAGAGTGCACCCATCAATAGTACCCTCCAGAATGCCCTCATTAGCAGTGACGTCCAGAGTGTTCCCATCAGTAGTACCCTCCAGAATACCCTCATTAGCAGTGCCATCCTGAGTGTTCCCATCAATAGTACCCTCCAGAATGCCCTCATTAGCAGTGCCGTCCAGAGTGTTCCCATCAATACTACCCTCCAGAATGCCCTCATTAGCAGTGCCATCCTGAGTGTTCCCATCAATAGTACCCTCCAGAATGCCCTCATTAACAGTGCCGTCCAGAGTGTTCCCATCAATAGTACCCTTCAGAATGCCCTCATTAGCAGTGCCATCCAGAGTGTTTCCATCAATAGTACCCTCCAGAATGCCCTCATTAGCAGTGTCATCCAGAGTGTTCCCATCAGTAGTACCCTCCAGAATGCCCTCATTAGCAGTGCCGTCCAGAGTGTTCCCATCCATAGTACCCTCCAGAATGCCCTCATTAGCAGTGCCATCCAGTTTCCATCAATAGTACCCTCCAGAATGCCCTCATTAGCAGTGCCGTCCAGAGTGTTCCCATCAATAGTACCCTCCAGAATGCCCTCATTAACAGTGCCGTCCAGAGTGTTCCCATCAATAGTACCCTCCAGAATGCCCTCATTAGCAGTGCCGTCCAGAGTGCACCCATCAATAGTACCCTCCAGAATGCCCTCATTAGCAGTGCCATCCAGAGTGTTTCCATCAATAGTACCCTCCAGAATGCCCTCATTAGCAGTGCCGTCCAGAGTGTTCCCATCAATAGTACCCTCCAGAATGCCCTCATTAACAGTGCCGTCCAGAGTGTTCCCATCAATAGTACCCTCCAGAATGCCCTCATTAGCAGTGCCATCCAGAGTGTTTCCATCAATAGTTCACTCCAGAATACCCTCATTAGCAGTGCCATCCAGAGTGTTCCCATCAATAGTACCCTCCAGAATGCCCTCATTAGCAGTGCTATCCAGAGTGTTTCCATCAATAGTACCCTCCAGAATGCCCTCATTAGCAGTGGCATCCAGAGTGCACCCATCAATAGTACCCTCCAGAATGCCCTCATTAGCAATGGCATCCAGAGTGCACCCATCAATAGTACCCTCCAGAACGCCCTCATTAGCAGTGCCATCCAGAGTGCACCCATCAATAGTACCCTCCAGAATGCCCTCATTAGCAGTGCCATCCAGAGTGTTCCCATCAGTAGTACCCTCCAGAATGCCCTCATTAGCAGTGGCATCCAGAGTGCACCCATCAATAGTACCCTCCAGAATGCCCTCATTAGCAGTGACGTCCAGAGTGTTCCCATCAGTAGTACCCTCCAGAATACCCTCATTAGCAGTGCCATCCTGAGTGTTCCCATCAATAGTACCCTCCAGAATGCCCTCATTAGCAGTGCCGTCCAGAGTGTTCCCATCAATACTACCCTCCAGAATGCCCTCATTAGCAGTGCCATCCTGAGTGTTCCCATCAATAGTACCCTCCAGAATGCCCTCATTAACAGTGCCGTCCAGAGTGTTCCCATCAATAGTACCCTTCAGAATGCCCTCATTAGCAGTGCCATCCAGAGTGTTTCCATCAATAGTACCCTCCAGAATGCCCTCATTAGCAGTGTCATCCAGAGTGTTCCCATCAGTAGTACCCTCCAGAATGCCCTCATTAGCAGTGCCGTCCAGAGTGTTCCCATCCATAGTACCCTCCAGAATGCCCTCATTAGCAGTGCCATCCAGAGTGTTTCCATCAATAGTACCCTCCAGAATGCCCTCATTAGCAGTGCCGTCCAGAGTGTTCCCATCAATAGTACCCTCCAGAATGCCCTCATTAACAGTGCCGTCCAGAGTGTTCCCATCAATAGTACCCTCCAGAATGCCCTCATTAGCAGTGCCATCCAGAGTGTTTCCATCAATAGTACCCTCCAGAATGCCCTCATTAGCAGTGTCATCCAGAGTGTTCCCATCAGTAGTACCCTCCAGAATGCCCTCATTAGCAGTGCCGTCCAGAGTGTTCCCATCCATAGTACCCTCCAGAATGCCCTCATTAGCAGTGCCATCCAGAGTGTTTCCATCAATAGTACCCTCCAGAATGCCCTCATTAGCAGTGCCGTCCAGAGTGTTCCCATCAATAGTACCCTCCAGAATGCCCTCATTAACAGTGCCGTCCAGAGTGTTCCCATCAATAGTACCCTCCAGAATGCCCTCATTAGCAGTGCCATCCAGAGTGTTTCCATCAATAGTACACTCCAGAATACCCTCATTAGCAGTGCCATCCAGAGTGTTCCCATCAATAGTACCCTCCAGAATGCCCTCATTAGCAGTGCTATCCAGAGTGTTTCCATCAATAGTACCCTCCAGAATGCCCTCATTAGCAGTGGCATCCAGAGTGCACCCATCAATAGTACCCTCCAGAATGCCCTCATTAGCAATGGCATCCAGAGTGCACCCATCAATAGTACCCTCCAGAACGCCCTCATTAGCAGTGCCATCCAGAGTGCACCCATCAATAGTACCCTCCAGAATGCCCTCATTAGCAGTGCCATCCAGAGTGTTCCCATCAGTAGTACCCTCCAGAATGCCCTCATTAGCAGTGGCATCCAGAGTGCACCCATCAATAGTACCCTCCAGAATGCCCTCATTAGCAGTGACGTCCAGAGTGTTCCCATCAGTAGTACCCTCCAGAATACCCTCATTAGCAGTGCCATCCTGAGTGTTCCCATCAATAGTACCCTCCAGAATGCCCTCATTAGCAGTGCCGTCCAGAGTGTTCCCATCAATACTACCCTCCAGAATGCCCTCATTAGCAGTGCCATCCTGAGTGTTCCCATCAATAGTACCCTCCAGAATGCCCTCATTAGCAGTGGCATCCAGAGTGTTCCCATCAATAGTACCCTCCAGAATGCCCTCATTAGCAGTGCCATCCTGAGTGTTCCCATCAGTAGTACCCTCCAGAATGCCCTCATTAGCAGTGCCGTCCAGAATGTTCCCATCAATAGTACCCTCCAGAATGCCCTCATTAGCATTGCCATCCAGAGTGTTTCCATCAATAGTACCCTCCAGAACGCCCTCATTAGCAGTGCCATCCAGAGTGTTCCCATCAATAGTACCCTCCAGAATGCCCTCATTAGCAGTGTCATCCAGAGTGTTCCCATCAGTAGTATCCTCCAGAATGCCCTAATTAGCAGTGCCATCCAGAGTGCACCCATCAATAGTACCCTCCAGAATGCGCTCATTAGAAGTGTAATCCAGAGTGTTCCCATCAATAGTACCCTCCAGAATACCCTCATTAACAGCGCCATCTTGAGTGCACCCATCAATAGTACCCTCCAGAATGCCCTCATTAGCAGTGACGTCCAGAGTGTTCCCATCAGTAGTACCCTCCAGAATGCCCTCATTAGCAGTGCCATCCTGAGTGTTCCCATCAATAGTACCCTCCAGAATGCCCTCATTAGCAGTGCCATCCAGAGTGCACCCATCAATAGTACCCTCCAGAATTCCCTCATTAGCAGTGCAATCCAGTGTTCCCATCAATAGTACCCTCCAGAACGCCCTCATTAGCAGTGCCGTCCAGAGTGTTCCCATCAATAGTACCCTCCAGAACGCCCTCATTAGCAGTGTCGTCCAGAGTGTTCCCATCAATAGTACCCTCCAGAATGCCCTCATTAGCAGTGACGTCCAGAGTGTTCCCATCAATAGTACCCTCCAGAATGCCCTCATTAGCAGTGTCGTCTAGAGTGTTCCCATCAGTAGTACCCTCCAGAACGCCCTCATTAGCAGTGACGTCCAGAGTGTTCCCATCAATAGTACCCTCCAGAACGCCCTCATTAGCAGTGTCGTCCAGAGTGTTCCCATCAGTAGTACCCTGCAGAACGCCCTCATTAGCAGTGACGTCCAGAGTGTTCCCATCAATAGTACCCTCCAGAATGCCCTCATTAGCAGTGACGTCCAGAGTGTTCCCATCAATAGTACCCTCCAGAATGCCCTCATTAGCAGTGTCGTCCAGAGTGTTCCTATCAGTAGTACCCTGCAGAACGCCCTCATTAGCAGTGACGTCCAGAGTGTTCCCATCAATAGTACCCTCCAGAATGCCCTCATTAGCAGTGACGTCCAGAGTGTTCCCATCAATAGTACCCTCCAGAATGCCCTCATTAGCAGTGTCGTCCAGAGTGTTCCCATCAGTAGTACCCTGCAGAACGCCCTCATTAGCAGTGACGTCCAGAGTGTTTCCATCAATAGTACCCTCCAGAACGCCCTCATTAGCAGTGTCATCCAGAGTGTTCCCATCAGTAGTACCCTCCAGAACGCCCTCATTAGCAGTGTCATCCAGAGTGCACCCATCAATAGTACCCTCCAGAACGCCCTCATTAGCAGTGTCATCCAGAGTGTTCCCATCAATAGTACCCTCCAGAACGCCCTCATTAGCAGTGTCATCCAGAGTGCACCCATCAATAGTACCCTCCAGAATGCCCTCATTAGCAGTGCCATCCAGAGTGCACCCATCGATAGTACCCTCCAGAATGCCCTCATTAGCAGTGCCGTCTAGAGGGTTTCTTCCCATTACTGCTTTTCTCAATATTTTGTAATATTTCTATATTTTGATACTTTACAAGTATAAACCATTGTTGTCTTGTCAGTGAATCTCGACGTGGCCACTAGGGGCGCCCTGCGATCAGCCGCTTCCGGAGCACACGATGTGGCGGTTTTGGCCCTGCTGGCGGCTTTATCTCGGGCCTGCACAGCTGTATTGTCTTTCTCGTGTTTTTCTTCTCCTCTGCAGGACTCGGCGCTGATTTTTTTTTCCTTCTGCACTGAAGCATGGTATTATTCGGCGCCAATCCAATTGATCGGACAGCTGCGTAAAGCGCGGTCACGCCGACACGGTGCGAGCTGCTCCGGCCTTCATCGCCACATGCCGTTCTGTCACCCCTGCGAGACACACTGCTATAGCTCCGTACATGTGCACTACGTGGCGGTATTCTATTATTACTATATATGCTTGGATGTGTTTTTTTTTTTAGGGTTTTCTTTCTCGCCCTATTCCCTCGCCGTTGTAGGGCGGCTGCTGGATTTCCACATTTGGAATAGTGACCCGTGAAGTTTCCATAGTGATCGGATTGTTCTCTGTGGTATAAAGTTCAGAGCGTGGCGGCAGCTGCGGAGCGCAGGGGTTAATGCGCAGCGTACAGTGTGCGGCCTCCACCCGCGTCCCCTCCTCTGTTGAGATGAGTGTGCGCTCCGCCTGCTGCGTTGTGTAAGAGATACTGTAAGCGGCTCTGCATTATCTCATCTTAAGTAACCATTCTCACCAGGCTCCGAGAGCGCCGCAAACAAGGCCCATGTGCTGCGCGGAGAGCCGCCATGACACCCAGCCGGGCGTACGAGGAGCCCGCTCACATGGCCAAGACACCCGGGATGCCCCCCACCGTGCCCCCCATTTATTCTTACTCTTTGCCTTGTGCCAGTAATTACTGCAGTTTTTACGTTCTATTCAATGACTTCAAGGTTCAGGATGAATAGTGTCATAGGTCGTCCGAGGTTGAAGACTTCTAAAAACAGCGCCACCCCATGTCTATGGGTTCTGTCTGGTATTGCAGTACAATTGAAGTGAATTGAGAAAAGCTGCATTAGTGAGTGCAGCTCTGGAGTATAATACAGGATGTAACTCACGATCAGTAATGTAATGTATGTACACAGTGACTGCACCAGCAGAATAGTGAGTGCAGCTCTGGAGTATAATACAGGATGTAACTCAGGATCAGTAATGTAATGTATGTACACAGTGACTGCACCAGCAGAATAGTGAGTGCAGCTCTGGAGTATAATACAGGATGTAACTCAGGATCAGTAATGTAATGTATGTACACAGTGACTGCACCAGCAGAATAGTGAGTGCAGCTCTGGAGTATAATACAGGATGTAACTCAGGATCAGTAATGTAATGTATGTACACAGTGACTGCACCAGCAGAATAGTGAGTGCAGCTCTGGAGTATAATACAGGATGTAACTCAGGATCAGTAATGTAATGTATGTACACAGTGACTGCACCAGCAGAATAGTGAGTGCAGCTCTGGAGTATAATACAGGATGTAACTCAGGATCAGTAATGTAATGTATGTACACAGTGACTGCACCAGCAGAATAGTGAGTGCAGCTCTGGAGTATAATACAGGATATAACTCAGGATCAGTAATGTAATGTATGTACACAGTGACTGCACCAGCAGAATAGTGAGTGCAGCTCTGAAGTATAATACAGGATGTAACTCAGGATCAGTAATGTATGTACACAGTGACTGCACCAGCAGAATAGTGAGTGCAGCTCTGGAGTATAATACAGGATGTAACTCAGGATCAGTAATGTAATGTATGTACACAGTGACTGCACCAGCAGAATAGTGAGTGCAGCTCTGGAGTATAATACAGGATATAACTCAGGATCAGTAATGTAATGTATGTACACAGTGACTGCACCAGCAGAATAGTGAGTGCAGCTCTGGAGTATAATACAGGATATAACTCAGGATCAGTAATGTAATGTATGTACACAGTGACTGCACCAGCAGAATAGTGAGTGCAGCTCTGAAGTATAATACAGGATGTAACTCAGGATCAGTAATGTATGTACACAGTGACTGCACCAGCAGAATAGTGAGTGCAGCTCTGGAGTATAATACAGGATGTAACTCAGGATCAGTAATGTAATGTATGTACACAGTGACTGCACCAGCAGAATAGTGAGTGCAGCTCTGAAGTATATTGCAGGAGGTAACTCACGATCAGTAATGTAATGTATGTACACAGTGACTGCACCAGCAGAATAGTGAGTGCAGCTCTGGAGTATAATACAGGATGTAACTCAGGGTCAGTAATGTAATGTATGTACACAGTGACTGCACCAGCAGAATAGTGAGTGCAGCTCTGCAGTATAATACAGGATGTAACTCAGGATCAGTAATGTAATGTATGTACACAGTGACTGCACCAGCAGAATAGTGAGTGCAGCTCTGGAGTATAATACAGGATGTAACTCAGGGTCAGTAATGTAATGTATGTACACAGTGACTGCACCAGCAGAATAGTGAGTGCAGCTCTGAAGTATAATACAGGATGTAACTCAGGGTCAGTAATGTAATGTATGTACACAGTGACAGCACCAGCAGAATAGTGAGTGCAGCTCTGAAGTATAATACAGGATGTAACTCAGGATCAGTAATGTAATGTATGTACACAGTGACAGCACCAGCAGAATAGTGAGTGCAGCTCTGAAGTATAATACAGGATGTAACTCAGGGTCAGTAATGTAATGTATGTACACAGTGACTGCACCAGCAGAATAGTGAGTGCAGCTCTGGAGTATAATACAGGATATAACTCAGGATCAGTAATGTAATGTATGTACACAGTGACTGCACCAGCAGAATAGTGAGTGCAGCTCTGAAGTATAATACAGGATGTAACTCAGGATCAGTAATGTATGTACACAGTGACTGCACCAGCAGAATAGTGAGTGCAGCTCTGGAGTATAATACAGGATGTAACTCAGGATCAGTAATGTAATGTATGTACACAGTGACTGCACCAGCAGAATAGTGAGTGCAGCTCTGGAGTATAATACAGGATGTAACTCAGGGTCAGTAATGTAATGTATGTACACAGTGACTGCACCAGCAGAATAGTGAGTGCAGCTCTGAAGTATAATACAGGATGTAACTCAGGGTCAGTAATGTAATGTATGTACACAGTGACAGCACCAGCAGAATAGTGAGTGCAGCTCTGAAGTATAATACAGGATGTAACTCAGGATCAGTAATGTAATGTATGTACACAGTGACAGCACCAGCAGAATAGTGAGTGCAGCTCTGGAGGATAATACAGGATGTAACACAGGATCAGTAATGTAATGTATGTACACAGTGACTGCACCAGCAGAATAGTGAGTGCAGCTCTGAAGTATAATACAGGATGTAACTCAGGGTCAGTAATGTAATGTATGTACACAGTGACTGCACCAGCAGAATAGTGAGTGCAGCTCTGGAGTATAATACAGGATATAACTCAGGATCAGTAATGTAATGTATGTACACAGTGACTGCACCAGCAGAATAGTGAGTGCAGCTCTGAAGTATAATACAGGATGTAACTCAGGATCAGTAATGTATGTACACAGTGACTGCACCAGCAGAATAGTGAGTGCAGCTCTGGAGTATAATACAGGATGTAACTCAGGATCAGTAATGTAATGTATGTACACAGTGACTGCACCAGCAGAATAGTGAGTGCAGCTCTGAAGTATATTGCAGGAGGTAACTCACGATCAGTAATGTAATGTATGTACACAGTGACTGCACCAGCAGAATAGTGAGTACAGCTCTGGAGTATAATACAGGATGTAACTCAGGATCAGTAATGTAATGTATGTACACAGTGACTGCACCAGCAGAATAGTGAGTGCAGCTCTGGAGCATAATACAGGATGTAACTCAGGATCAGTAATGTAATGTATGTACACAGTGACTGCACCAGCAGAATAGTGAGTGCAGCTCTGGAGTATAATACAGGATGTAACTCAGGATCAGTAATGTAATGTATGTACACAGTGACTGCACCAGCAGAATAGTGCGTGCAGCTCTGGAGTATAATGCAGGATGTAACTCAGGATCAGTAATGTATGTACACAGTGACTCCACCAGCAGAATAGTGAGTGCAGCTCTGGAGTATAATACAGGATGTAACTCAGGATCAGTAATGTAATGTATGTACACAGTGACTGCACCAGCAGAATAGTGAGTGCAGCTCTGGAGTATATTGCAGGAGGTAACTCACGATCAGTAATGTAATGTATGTACACAGTGACTGCACCAGCAGAATAGTGAGTGCAGCTCTGAAGTATAATACAGGATGTAACTCAGGATCAGTAATGTATGTACACAGTGACTGCACCAGCAGAATAGTGAGTGCAGCTCTGGAGTATAATACAGGATGTAACTCAGGATCAGTAATGTAATGTATGTACACAGTGACTGCACCAGCAGAATAGTGAGTGCAGCTCTGGAGTATATTGCAGGAGGTAACTCACGATCAGTAATGTAATGTATGTACACAGTGACTGCACCAGCAGAATAGTGAGTACAGCTCTGGAGTATAATACAGGATGTAACTCAGGATCAGTAATGTAATGTATGTACACAGTGACTGCACCAGCAGAATAGTGAGTGCAGCTCTGGAGGATAATACAGGATGTAACTCAGGATCAGTAATGTAATGTATGTACACAGTGACTGCACTAGCAGAATAGTGAGTTCAGCTCTGGGGTATAATACAGGAAGTAACTCAGGATCAGTAATGTAATGTATGTACACAGTGACTACACCAGCAGAATAGTGAGTGCAGCTCTGGAGTATAATACAGGATGTAACTCAGGATCAGTAATGTAATGTATGTACACAGTGACTGCACCAGCAGAATAGTGAGTGCAGCTCTGGAGTATAATACAGGATGTAACTCAGGATCAGTAATGTAATGTATGTACACAGTGACTGCACCAGCAGAATAGTGAGTGCAGCTCTGGAGTATAATACAGGATGTAACTCAGGATCAGTAATGTAATGTATGTACACAGTGACTGCACCAGCAGAATAGTGAGTGCAGCTCTGGAGTATAATACAGGATGTAACTCAGGATCAGTAATGTAATGTATGTACACAGTGACTGCACCAGCAGAATAGTGAGTGCAGCTCTGGAGTATAATACAGGATGTAACTCAGGATCAGTAATGTAATGTATGTACACAGTGACTCCACCAGCAGAATAGTGAGTGCAGCTCTGGAGTATAATACAGGATGTAACTCAGGATCAGTAATGTAATGTATGTACACAGTGACTGCACCAGCAGAATAGTGAGTGCAGCTCTGGAGCATAATACAGGATGTAACTCAGGATCAGTAATGTAATGTATGTACACAGTGACTGCACCAGCAGAATAGTGAGTGCAGCTCTGGAGTATAATACAGGATGTAACTCAGGATCAGTAATGTAATGTATGTACACAGTGACTGCACCAGCAGAATAGTGAGTGCAGCTCTGGAGTATAATGCAGGATGTAACTCAGGATCAGTAATGTATGTACACAGTGACTCCACCAGCAGAATAGTGAGTGCAGCTCTGGAGTATAATACAGGATGTAACTCAGGATCAGTAATGTAATGTATGTACACAGTGACTGCACCAGCAGAATAGTGAGTGCAGCTCTGGAGTATATTGCAGGAGGTAACTCACGATCAGTAATGTAATGTATGTACACAGTGACTGCACCAGCAGAATAGTGAGTGCAGCTCTGAAGTATAATACAGGATGTAACTCAGGATCAGTAATGTATGTACACAGTGACTGCACCAGCAGAATAGTGAGTGCAGCTCTGGAGTATAATACAGGATGTAACTCAGGATCAGTAATGTAATGTATGTACACAGTGACTGCACCAGCAGAATAGTGAGTGCAGCTCTGGAGTATATTGCAGGAGGTAACTCACGATCAGTAATGTAATGTATGTACACAGTGACTGCACCAGCAGAATAGTGAGTACAGCTCTGGAGTATAATACAGGATGTAACTCAGGATCAGTAATGTAATGTATGTACACAGTGACTGCACCAGCAGAATAGTGAGTGCAGCTCTGGAGGATAATACAGGATGTAACTCAGGATCAGTAATGTAATGTATGTACACAGTGACTGCACTAGCAGAATAGTGAGTTCAGCTCTGGGGTATAATACAGGAAGTAACTCAGGATCAGTAATGTAATGTATGTACACAGTGACTACACCAGCAGAATAGTGAGTGCAGCTCTGGAGTATAATACAGGATGTAACTCAGGATCAGTAATGTAATGTATGTACACAGTGACTGCACCAGCAGAATAGTGAGTGCAGCTCTGGAGTATAATACAGGATGTAACTCAGGATCAGTAATGTAATGTATGTACACAGTGACTGCACCAGCAGAATAGTGAGTGCAGCTCTGGAGTATAATACAGGATGTAACTCAGGATCAGTAATGTAATGTATGTACACAGTGACTGCACCAGCAGAATAGTGAGTGCAGCTCTGGAGTATAATACAGGATGTAACTCAGGATCAGTAATGTAATGTATGTACACAGTGACTCCACCAGCAGAATAGTGAGTGCAGCTCTGGAGTATAATACAGGATGTAACTCAGGATCAGTAATGTAATGTATGTACACAGTGACTGCACCAGCAGAATAGTGAGTGCAGCTCTGGAGTATAATACAGGATGTAACTCAGGATCAGTACAGGATCAGTAATGTAATGTATGTACACAGTGACTCCACCAGCAGAATAGTGAGTGCAGCTCTGGAGTATAATACAGGATGTAACTCAGGATCAGTAATGTAATGTATGTACACAGTGACTGCACCAGCAGAATAGTGAGTGCAGCTCTGGAGTATAATACAGGATGTAACTCAGGATCAGTAATGTAATGTATGTACACAGTGACTGCACCAGCAGAATAGTGAGTGCAGCTCTGGAGTATAATACAGGATGTACCTCAGGATCAGTAATGTAATGTATGTACACAGTGACTGCACCAGCGGAATAGTGAGTGCAGCTCTGGAGTATAATACAGGATGTAACTCAGGATCAGTAATGTAATGTATGTACACAGTGACTGCACCAGCAGAATAGTGAGTGCAGCTCTGGAGTATAATACAGGATGTAACTCAGGATCAGTAATGTAATGTATGTACACAGTGACTGCACCAGCAGAATAGTGAGTGCAGCTCTGGAGTATAATACAGGATGTAACTCAGGATCAGTAATGTAATGTATATACACAGTGACTGCACCAGCAGAATAGTGAGTGCAGCTCTGGAGTATAATACAGGATGTACCTCAGGATCAGTAATGTAATGTATGTACACAGTGACTGCACCAGCGGAATAGTGAGTGCAGCTCTGGAGTATAATACAGGAGGTAACTCAGGACCAGTAATGTAATGTATGTACACAGTGACTCCACCAGCAGAATAGTGAGTGCAGCTCTGGAGTATAATACAGGATGTAACTCAGGATCAGTAACGTAATGTATGTACACAGTGACTCCACCAGCAGAATAGTGAGTGCAGCTCTGGAGTATAATACAGGATGTACCTCAGGATCAGTAATGTAATGTATGTACACAGTGACTGCACCAGCGGAATAGTGAGTGCAGCTCTGGAGTATAATACAGGATGTAACTCAGGATCAGTAATGTATGTACACAGTGACTGCACCAGCGGAATAGTGAGTGCAGCTCTGGAGTATAATACAGGATGTAACTCAGGATCAGTAATGTAATGTATGTACACAGTGACTGCACCAGCAGAATCGTGAGTGCAGCTCTGGGGTATAATACAGGATGTAACTCAGGATCAGTAATGTAATGTATGTACACAGTGACTGCACCAGCGGAATAGTGAGTGCAGCTCTGGAGTATAATACAGGATGTAACTCAGGATCAGTAATGTAATGTATGTACACAGTGACTGCACCAGCAGAATCGTGAGTGCTCATCTCTTGTATAATCTGGGGTTCGGCTCACCTGGACCAGCAGCTCCTTTCGTCTGTATGGCTTATCTCTGCTTAGTCATGCTTGGCTAGGAGCAGTTCTGCAGCCTGACTTTACTTGATTAATGGGTATATTTTGCAGGGGCCCAGGGCAGGGCATTGTTGGAGCCTCTAATAAAGCTGTAAGTAGAGCGGATCCTAATAGGCTGGCGTTTTATGGCTGGAGTGGTTTATATTCTCTCTCACTTGCTTGTTAGGATCAGTCCTGGGGTTTCTGCATTTCATTAGCTGAATCTGCACAAGTAACTGCCTCATTATTATGGAACTTACAAAACTGTTATAATGCACAGGTACTTAAAGGGGAACTCCATGCACGGTTATAAGTGTTGTGTACATCCATCAATCTATCTGAGGTTTCATTATGTAGTGTGATTGTCATTTCTCTCCTTGTAGTATAACTGGATTATATATTTACCTATTAGCACTTTGCTGTATCCTGGAGGCATCAGCTGATGTATGGAGGAAGTAGGCACTGGGCCAGGGAACCTGGCAGGCTGCCAAGGATATGTTTACACTTATGTTGTTACAATGTTGCTAAACAGTTTTCCTTAAGCCTCAGAGATCCTCCCTGGCTTTAATTAATTGTATCTGAAGTTGGGGTTTCCTTTCTGACCCTGCTGTGGGGAGACTCCCAGCCTTTCTCTATGGAGGCACATGTGGTACTTTCAGACCTAATAGTACCATAGTGTATCACATGATTCAGATCAGCCAGCAGCAAACATGTCAATGCAAGTTATCAAAGGGCCTAAGCCTGGGGGGTTTTTATTTATCCATTTTCCGAAAAAGTTTTGAAACTTGTCAAAAACTTCTAAGCTTGAATAAGTTAAAGAATCTGCAACACCAGGTTCCAGGTAAAACGCTGCTGTGATCTACTTGCTTCTATAGGCCTGGATTATCGCCGATGTTATGTAACCCTAATCATAAGGCAAACCTACAAAAAAATAAAACAGTAAGGGCTGTGAAAGTGCTGACTGCAAGTCTGGCTTAATCATGCTGCAAAAAATAATAATAATATAAAATAAAAGACTTGTAACCATTTGTGCAATCTTTACATCCTGCTTTGGAATGGTCACACGATTCATCACTTTCCCTTTTTTATGGTTACAACTTTCCAAAATTGCAGAAAGAAAACACAACTTTACCTGGATTTCTGAAAATCATGTGAATAAATTGTAAAAGTGGCAGATACCACGGCCCTGGTTCATCATTTGCCTTTAATTAATTTTTCTCTTGTGATACTCATCATCATTGGGATTATTATTTTTTTTTTTTGCACCAAATTCTTCAAATGGTGCTCGTGGATTGATGCACTTTGTGCAAAAATCAAACCCTTTATGGGCCAGATTCATTATTGCATTTGCACATTTTATCTACTTTTCATTGTTTTTCGCCGTCTTCTTTTCATTTACACTTTTACATTCTCTTTTATCTGTTCTTCTTCTTTTTTTTAGCTTCTTCATTGTAAAAGGAGTTCGGAAATTGCAGCAGTTTGCGGCCGATCCATCAATTGTGACTTTTTAAAAAAAAAGTTGCAGAATTGTTTTGAATGATCTTCTGTACGTCTGAAAATTGTGCAACTTTTTCTTGTACAAAGTTGCAAAAAAAAAAAAGACAAAACGAAAGAACATTTTTTACACAAAATTCATTAGATGGTGCAAAAAAGTGACTTAAAAGGGGTTGAAAGTGGACCCCAAATGCTGTAAGATATCTAACATACCGGACAGTGTGGGCTCACCCTCCCCAGGTCCAGGGCGCTTAGTGATTGGCTGTCGATGATACCTCTAGACGCGAGGAGCTGTGCGGAGGGGTCGGTACCGTGTTTGGGGTCGACTTTCCTCAAAGTGACGGAAAATAAATGCCCTCTAATCTTGAATTGGCCCGAAATGTCTTATTACTTTTATAACTCCCTATAAAGTTCCGAAAAAGTATCTTCAACTTTGTAGCCGCACGTTAACCCTTAGGCCTGAGATCGGGCCCGTGTGAACATCGCCGTCACGTAGGTTTGTGCCATAACTGAAATGTAAACTTCACGATGGTAATTTTTCATTAGCTTCAGATGGACTCACAGCCCCCCGGAGCCGGCGCAGCCTCCGAATCCCCCCCAACCACCACCACTAATATAATATTTTCCTAGTTGGCGGCTTTGAATGCGTTAAATTAGAAGGCACGTGCCAAGGTGTATTTTGTATGTGAAGTGCTCCGGAGCTGCGCTCCCCTCGTCTGTTTACCTTCTCGTCACTCACGGACCGCGCAAATCACCGAAAACGTCTCCCGACAAATTACTGCTCCACTGCGGCAAAAACACCGAAAAGGGGAAGAGAAGAGTTAACCCTTCCTTATCCACAACTCAGCTAATCACAGGAGGGGTCCGGTGCCGGTATCACACCTGCTGCTGGGCTTAGATACAGCAACGGAAATGTATCCCCGGGGAATGTTATATCATCAGTTACATGATGGGGGTTGTAGTACTGACCGGTCCCTGAGACTGAATCACATGATCAGCTCTGAAGATGGTATCACACTGAGATTAGATACACTGGATAATCAGACAGTATCACACAGGATAGGATTAGATACACGGCTCAGCAGACAGTATCACACAGGATAGGATTAGATACACATCTCAGCAGACAGTATCACACAGGAGAGGATTAGATACACAGCTCAGCAGACAGTATCACACAGGAGAGGATTAGATACAGGGCTCAGCAGACAGTATCACACAGGAGAGGATTAGATACAGGGCTCAGCAGACAGTATCACACAGGAGAGGATTAGATACAGGGCTCAGCAGACAGTATCACACAGGAGAGGATTAGATACACATCTCAGCAGACAGTATCACACAGGATAGGATTAGATACAGGGCTCAGCAGACAGTATCACACAGGAGAGGATTAGATACAGGGCTCAGCAGACAGTATCACACAGGAGAGGATTAGGTACAGTGCTCAGCAGACAGTATCACACAGGATAGGATTAGATACACAGCTCAGCAGACAGTATCACACAGGATAGGATTAGATACACGGCTCAGCAGACAGTATCACACAGGATAGGATTAGATACACGGCTCAGCAGACAGTATCACACAGGATAGGATTAGATACACGGCTCAGCAGACAGTATCACACAGGATAGGATTAGATACACAGCTCAGCAGACAGTATCACACAGGATAGGATTAGATACACGGCTCAGCAGACAGTATCACACGAGAGGATTAGATACAGCTCAGCAGACAGTATCACACAGGATAGGATTAGATACACAGCTCAGCAGACAGTATCACACAGGATAGGATTAGATACACGGCTCAGCAGACAGTATCACACAGGATAGGATTAGATACACGGCTCAGCAGACAGTATCACACAGGATAGGATTAGATACACGGCTCAGCAGACAGTATCACACAGGATAGGATTAGATACACGGCTCAGCAGACAGTATCACACAGGATAGGATTAGATACACGTCTCAGCAGACAGTATCACACAGGAGAGGATTAGATACACTGCTCAGCAGACAGTATCACACAGGATAGGATTAGATACACAGCTCAGCAGACAGTATCACACAGGATAGGATTAGATACACGGCTCAGCAGACAGTATCACACAGGAGAGGATTAGATACACAGCTCAGCAGACAGTATCACACAGGATAGGATTAGATACACGGCTCAGCAGACAGTATCACACGAGAGGATTAGATACAGCTCAGCAGACAGTATCACACAGGATAGGATTAGATACACAGCTCAGCAGACAGTATCACACAGGATAGGATTAGATACACGGCTCAGCAGACAGTATCACACAGGATAGGATTAGATACACGGCTCAGCAGACAGTATCACACAGGATAGGATTAGATACACAGCTCAGCAGACAGTATCACACAGGATAGGATTAGATACACGGCTCAGCAGACAGTATCACACGAGAGGATTAGATACAGCTCAGCAGACAGTATCACACAGGATAGGATTAGATACACAGCTCAGCAGACAGTATCACACAGGATAGGATTAGATACACGGCTCAGCAGACAGTATCACACAGGATAGGATTAGATACACGGCTCAGCAGACAGTATCACACAGGATAGGATTAGATACACGGCTCAGCAGACAGTATCACACAGGATAGGATTAGATACACGGCTCAGCAGACAGTATCACACAGGATAGGATTAGATACACGTCTCAGCAGACAGTATCACACAGGAGAGGATTAGATACACTGCTCAGCAGACAGTATCACACAGGATAGGATTAGATACACAGCTCAGCAGACAGTATCACACAGGATAGGATTAGATACACGGCTCAGCAGACAGTATCACACAGGAGAGGATTAGATACAGCTCAGCAGACAGTATCACACAGGAGAGGATTAGATACACGGCTCAGCAGCTCCTCGTGCTGATTCCCCGCTGCTGGTCATTAGTGGGCGGGGCGGTGAGGCGCGTGTGCTGCTGGCTCCGCCTCTCTGCAGTGATTGGACGCTGCGCACACACCCCTATGAGCGCTGCGGCTGGAAAGCAGTGACCGCCCCGCGCTCTGCACTGTCCCCGCTCATCACCCGGCGCCCTCAGCCCCGGCCACACAGTGCGGCTCTCCACATACTCTGCGCTGCTGGTTAGCACGATCTCCAAGATCTCTGAGTGCTGTTAGTGAACGGGAATGTTGTGCACAGCCATAGACGAGTCTCTTCCCGGCGGCATCCAGCGCGGGCGCCTCACTGCAGAGATAGGATTCACAGGGCCCCATAGCAAAGTCAGCGCCACCTCCGCTCCACCCTGCGGACTGCAAGCTGAGGGTGATACATAGGATGGGGGCAGTCACACCGCAGCCCCCCACCACCGGGCAGTGAGGACCTATAAGCCTGAAGAAAGCAAAGTGGGGGACTCTTTTTTTTTTTTTTTTTTTTTTTTAAAGGGGGGCTCCTAATTTTCTTGGTGATGGGAACATGATACTCACTCACTCTGCCAACTTTCTGATGTTGCTTTAGAAGTTAGTGCTAGTGCCCGTGCTAATTTCCATAGTGGTTTAGGGGTTGATTTCTTATATTTCTATAGTTCTAAACTGGTTAAAGGGGTAACAGTAATATTTGTGATGATCTGGGCGTTTAAGGAGTTAACAGGTAATCCAAAATCTTTTTCTAATTCGTTTTGTACAATATTTTTAAAAGGCTCAAAACTTACGTAAAAAAGATCTGATTGCCAGCTGCCACCACTAGGGGGAGCTCCCTCTTTACAGAGCTATATGATTCTGTCTGCAGCCACCACTAGGGGGAGCTCCCTGGATACAGAGATACATGATAAGATTCTGTCTGCAGCCACCACTAGGGGGAGCTCCTTGTATACAGAGATACATGATAAGATTCTGTCTGCAGCCACCACTAGGGGGAGCTCCTTGTATACACAGACACATGATAAGATCCTGTCTGCAGCCACCACTAGGGGGAGCTCCCTGTGTACAGATACATGATAATATCCTGTCTGCAGCCACCACTAGGGGGAGCTTCCTGTATACAGAGATACATAAGATCCAGTCTGCAGTCACCACTAGGAGGAGCTCCCTGTATACAGAGATACATGATAAGATCCTGTCTGTAACCACCACTAGGGGGAGCTCACTGTATACACAGATACATGATAAGATTCTGTCTGCAGCCACCACTAGGGGGAGCTCCCTGTAAACAGATACATGATAAGATTCTGTCTGCAGCCACCACTAGGGGGAGCTCCCTGTATATAGAGATACATGATAAGATCCTGTCTGCAGCCACCACTAGGGGGAGCTCCCTGTATACAGAGATACATGATAAGATCCTGTCTGCAGCCACCACTAGGGGGAGCTCCTTGTATACAGAGATACCTAAGATTCTGTCTGCAGCCACCACTAGGGGGAGCTTCCTGTATACAAAGATACATGATAAGATCCTGTCTGCAGCCACCACTAGGGGGAGCTCCCTGTATACAGAGATACATGATAAGATTCTGTCTGCAGCCACCACTAGGGGGAGATCCCTACATACAGAGATATATGATAAGATTCTGTCTGTAGCCACCACTAGGGGGAGCTCCCTGTATACAGAGATACATGATAAGATCCTGTCTGCAGCCACCACTAGGGGGAGCTCCCTATATACAGAGATACATGATAAGATCCTGTCTGCAGCCACCACTAGGGGGAGCTCCTTGTATACAGAGATACCTAAGATTCTGTCTGCAGCCACCACTAGGGGGAGCTCCCTATATACAGAGATATATGATAAGATTCTGTCTGCAGCCACCACTAGGGGGAGCTTCCTGTATACAAAGATACATGATAAGATCCTGTCTGCAGCCACCACTAGGGGGAGCTCCCTATATACGGAGATACATGATAAGATTCTGTCTGCAGCCACCACTAGGGGGAGCTCCCTGCATACAGAGATATATGATAAGATTCTGTCTGTAGCCACCACTAGGGGGAGCTCCCTGTATACAGAGATACATGATAAGATTCTGTCTGTAGCCACCACTAGGGGGAGCTCCCTGTATACAGATATACATGATAAGATCCTGTCTGCAGCCACCACTAGGGGGAGCTCCCTATATACAGAGGATATATGATAAGATCCTGTCTGTAGCCACCACTAGGGGGAGCTCCCTGTATACAGAGATATATGATAAGATTCTGTCTGTAGCCACCACTAGGGGGAGCTCCCTATATACAGAGGATATATGATAAGATTCTGTCTGTAGCCACCACTAGGGGGAGCTCCCTGTATACAGAGATATATGATAAGATTCTGTCTGTAGCCACCACTAGGGGGAGCTCCCTATATACAGAGGATATATGATAAGATTCTGTCTGTAGCCACCACTAGGGGGAGCTCCCTGTATACAGAGATATATGATAAGATTCTGTCTGTAGCCACCACTAGGGGGAGCTCCCTATATACAGAGGATATATGATAAGATTCTGTCTGTAGCCACCACTAGGGGGAGCTCCCTGTATACAGAGATATATGATAAGATTCTGTCTGTAGCCACCACTAGGGGGAGCTCCCTATATACAGAGGATATATGATAAGATTCTGTCTGTAGCCACCACTAGGGGGAGCTCCCTGTATACAGAGATATATGATAAGATTCTGTCTGTAGCCACCACTAGGGGGAGCTCCCTATATACAGAGGATATATGATAAGATTCTGTCTGTAGCCACCACTAGGGGGAGCTATAAATCCAAATCTCTCAATAGAAATATAAAAAAAGCTCAAATTAAAGGAAGAATTTGGCTCAATTGAAAGACAGGCAAAAAGCACCAAAAACGAAGCAAAAAAAAAAAAGACACAAAATATAAAAAAAACATTTTTGAAACTTCTGATAAAGTTTTCATCCCTGCTCCACAGACTCTGTATTTTGCAGGTTCCCCATCACGCCGGGAGACGGGGGCTGCCTCCTTCACGCAGGTAACGGCAGCGGATTCTGTAACCCTGTTATATAAACACACTTAACCTGATTAAGGGCGCGCAGCAGCTGTCAGCGGTCGCAGGAAGCAGCAGAATCAGCACAGATGTACCAACGCTGCCTCCAAATTATTTCCAATGTTCCTCTTCGCTGCTCTGAACGCTGCAATTTGGGTCTATTTATATCTGGTCTTAAAGGGCAGATACATTTCCTGATCATTTGTATCGAAAAAGAAACAATAAATATCTAGAGGAAAAGAATTGATACTTTTATTATGTATCACTTTAAAGGGAAAAGCTATATAAACTTTAAAGGGTGTCTACTGTCAAAGTCCAGATGCTGCTGTACAGTGCAGGGTCTCATCCATTTATATAGATGCCAGGGAGGGGGGTACAGAAAAAGTCCTATAACCCAGCACGTTCTGGTCCAGTAATACTGAGAATCCGGCAAACAGCAAAATATAGTTATATGGTTTATTAAAGCTGGATTTAATCCAGAGTATTTTTTATTATTATTATTTCTATTATTAAATTATACTAGTTATAGGGAGTCTGGCATCTCCAAAATTATAGTTAGCAAAGTTTTTGAAGGGGATTTTCCACTAAGAAGAATTGTTTTTTCCGTTTATTATTTTAATAAAGTAATTATTTGTTAATAATTATTTTTATTATTTGAATTATTTGTCTCTCCTTTTAATAATCCGCTCGTTCTGTCTCAATATGCAAATGAGATGCTTGGAGCATCGTGGGTGGAGCCACGTAGTTTGGGCACCTTTCCTCCATGTCTTCACCACTTCTGTGATTGACAGCGCAGTCTCTGCTGAAATATCGTGCGTGTGGCAATCATCACAGTATTAGAACATGCACCGAACCAGATCATAGAGAACAGACAGGAACTCTGATTCCAGCGATGTATCACTTACTGGGCTCCTTGCTACACTTTTTGCTATAACTCTGTTTTGTCTGCTGCAGCTCTGCTAGTCTTCTCAGGGATGAACTATTGCTATGTGGTCCTCAATATTCAGGAGCTCTTGCTGCCCCCGCCACCATTGACAGTGCAGGCAGAAAGCTGTCAATCATTGCTGTCTGGGCGGGTTTGACGAAACTCATCATTGAGAAGACTAGCAGAGCTGCAGCAGATAAAACCTTGATCTTGTCAAAACCACAGCAAGCAGCTTTGTAAGTGAGACAGCGCTGGAATCAGGGCTTCTGCCCTTACCTCATGCTGCTTTCAGATAGGAAAGCACAAAATTGGTAACAGATTTTCTTTAAATAAATCCAGAAGCGGCTTCTTGCTGTTAATATTAATGCTTATATTATAGCAGCAGTGTATCGGGGCCACAGACGTTCGATGGGACCTCAATGAGATAGCCTGTGCTTTGGAGCAATAGTATGTTAATGTTATTATATTAGTGATATCTGATATGATTATTACTACTACTAACAAGATAATTTAAAGTGACAGTCCACCAAAGATGACTGTAAAAAACACATTGTTTTTCGTCCCTTTGACCCGGCGTAATTATCTGCGCTGTCAATGATTACCTGTGACGCGATGAGCACAGACACGAGGAAGCTCCGCGCTGATAACTGAGTGTTGTTCTGTCCGTCTGTGACAACCGTGACTTCATAAAGCGCGGATGAGATCGCTGTATTGTGAGTTTATTGCTACATAGGAAGTTTTTCTGAATTCTATTAGCTTTTCTGTTTCCTCATTTATATGTCAGGAAATTTTCAACTTCTCCTTGTTCAGACTATGGTAGAAAGAGCCATACTTAGGGGACGAGAGGCGACAACGCCGTCTATGAAATGTTCCCATACTAAAAAAAGGTATACTATCGAATAACTAACCCTGCCACAAACAAATGCATCTAAATGATCATTTTCATTCCCTTCTCTATTATCATTATGACAAGAGGATCTTTTCCTGCTCTATGTGCCAGAATGTTATTAGACCACCTATGTACAAGAATATAACTACTATAATACTGCTCCCTATGTACAAGAATATAACTACTATAATACTGCCCCCTATGTACAAGAATATAACTACTATAATACTGCTCCTATGTACAAGAATATAACTACTATAATACTGCTCCCTATGTACAAGAATATAACTACTATAATACTGCCCCTATGTACAACAATATAACTACTATAATACTGCCCCCTATGTACAAGAATATAACTACTATAATACTGCCCCTATGTACAAGAATATAACTACTATAATACTGCCCCTATGTACAAGAATATAACTACTATAATACTGCTCCTATGTACAAGAATATAACTACTATAATATTGCTCCCTATGTACAAGAATATAACTACTATAATACTGTCCCCTATGTACAAGAATATAACTATTATAATACTGCCCCTATGTACAAGAATATAACTACTATAATACTGCCCCTATGTACAAGAATATAACTACTATAATACTGCTCCTATGTACAAGAATATAACTACTATAATATTGCTCCCTATGTACAAGAATATAACTACTATAATACTGCCCCTATGTACAACAATATAACTACTATAATACTGCCCCCTATGTACAAGAATATAACTACTATAATACTGTCCCCTATGTACAAGAATATAACTATTATAATACTGCCCCCTATGTACAAGAATATAACTACTATAATACTGCCCCTATATACAAGAATATAACTACAATAATACTGCCCCTATGTACAAGAATATAACTACTATAATACTGCCCCCTATGTACAAGAATATAACTACTATAATACTGCCCCTATATACAAGAATATAACTACAATAATACTGCCCCTATGTACAAGAATATAACTACTATAATACTGCCCCCTATGTACAAGAATATAACTACTATAATACTGCCCCTATGTACAAGAATATAACTACTATAATACTGCCCCCTATGTACAAGAATATAACTACTATAATACTGCTCCTATGTACAAGAATATAACTACTATAATACTGCTCCCTATGTACAAGAATATAACTACTATAATACTGCCCCTATGTACAAGAATATAACTACTATAATACTGCCCCCTATGTACAAGAATATAACTACTATAATACTGCCCCTATGTACAAGAATATAACTACTATAATACTGCCCCTATGTACAAGAATATAACTACTATAATACTGCTCCTATGTACAAGAATATAACTACTATAATATTGCTCCCTATGTACAAGAATATAACTACTATAATACTGTCCCCTATGTACAAGAATATAACTATTATAATACTGCCCCCTATGTACAAGAATATAACTACTATAATACTGCCCCTATATACAAGAATATAACTACAATAATACTGCCCCTATGTACAAGAATATAACTACTATAATACTGCCCCCTATGTACAAGAATATAACTACTATAATACTGCCCCTATATACAAGAATATAACTACAATAATACTGCCCCTATGTACAAGAATATAACTACTATAATACTGCCCCCTATGTACAAGAATATAACTACTATAATACTGCCCCTATGTACAAGAATATAACTACTATAATACTGCCCCTATGTACAAGAATATAACTACTATAATACTGCTCCTATGTACAAGAATATAACTACTATAATACTGCCCCCTATGTACAAGAATATAACTACAATAATACTGCTCCTATGTACAAGAATATAACTACTATAATACTGCTCCTATGTACAAGAATATAACTACTATAATACTGCCCCTATGTACAAGAATATAACTACTATAATACTGCCCCTATGTACAAGAATATAACTACTATAATATTGCTCCCTATGTACAACAATATAACTACAATAATACTGCTCCTATGTACAAGAATATAACTACTATAATACTGCCCCTATGTACAAGAATATAACTACTATAATACTGCTCCTATGTACAAGAATATAACTACTATAATACTGCTCCCTATGTACAAGAATATAACTACAATAATACTGCTCCTATGTACAAGAATATAACTACTATAATACTGCTCCTATGTACAAGAATATAACTACTATAATACTGCCCCTATGTACAAGAATATAACTACTATAATACTGCCCCTATGTACAAGAATATAACTACTATAATATTGCTCCCTATGTACAAGAATATAACTACAATAATACTGCTCCTATGTACAAGAATATAACTACTATAATACTGCCGCCTATGTACAAGAATATAACTTCTATAATACTGCCCCTATATACAAGAATATAACTACTATAATACTGCCCCTATGTACAAGAATATAACTACTATAACACTGCCCCCTATGTACAAGAATATAACTACTATAATACTGCCGCTATGTACAGGAGTATAACCACTATACTTTATTCTGTGTAGTCAGTAGTCTAGTGATTATATGTTGGCTCCAGACTTTGTGTTGTAAGGGGTCAGTGTTGGATAATATATTGTTTTTCGGGTGTTTCAGGTGATTCTGAGCGGTAGTAGTTATACACTTCACATTACCGCTATATATCGGTACATAGAGCCACTGATGGAGCTTTGGTCCCCTGGATCTTCGCCCCTCATTAGGACAGCGTTGTTTTACTTTTTGTGGATTGTTTACAAACACAAGAGACAGATTGTGACAAGTCTTCATCTTCTGGGATGTTACAGTCACATTATTCTTGTAACTATTGTAGCTTTTTGCTGAATCTTCTCAACCTTTTCTCGGTGCCATTTATTTTATGAAGGTTTAGATAAAAATAAAATAAAAAAGATCCAATCTTTGCTACATTGTTTTTCGGGAAGAGAGACCAGGTAGGTCAGTTCATTTTTCCGGAGATAAGCGGCTCCTATGTTTTTCTCTAAGATGTCTCTTATCTTCAGCTCGTTGACATGTCACTCATCTCTATTCCGTTTTCCCAGTTAGAGGGATCAGATTCATTTTGTTAAGTCCAAATGTTGCTCCTTTTTTCCCCCAGAACCGATATCAAACTGGATACAAATCGTATGTTCCGTGCCCGAGATAAGTGGCGCCCACGTCCATCTAACCTGCATGGAGATACAATACCTGTTGTATGAATGTGTCAATCCCATTAGTCATCCCGCGGCTCGTACGGCCGGAGTGCGCGTTCCTCTGCGCTCCGCGGCCCATGAGTTGCTTGTTTTATCCGTCTATTTATTTCCTTGGCTTTCGTCTTTCTTTCGATTCTTGGAGACGTTACCAGGAACTGTTGTAATTTATCTCCTGGGAGCGATGTTACTGCTTTCTGAGCTACGAGATGAAACTGGTTTAACAATAATGAAATCATTAAGAGATTATCGAGACCACAGGAGGATTGGAGAGAGCGCTGCAGGAGAGCAGGCTATGGCGGATCACCGCACCATATTTCCTTCTATGCCGGGCACTGGAAATAAATAGGAAGATGATAAGCGGTGCCAGCATGTCCAAGATACGGGATCCAAAGGAAGGTTTTAAAGGGACACTCCCCTAGAAATTAAGACGTGAATTTAGACATTTCGGAACATTGTCTCTTACAGTCTTATAGAAATAGGAGAGTTTATCTGCTCCTTATTCCTTCTATTTAACTCTGTGGGTCAGATAAGCGGGGGAGGGCTTAGTTAAGAGGGGGTGGGGCTTGGCTTGCATGGTCTATAGCAGTAGGAGACAGGGGGTCCTGCTATTTCCTGCTACCTCCCATTCAGTAGACTAGTCTGATCTGAGCTTTAAGAAAATGGACATTGAGATTTGGAAATCAGATTTGGATTTATGTATCATTTTGGAAGTTTATGACTTAGCCTTAGTTAGTTTTGGAGATTGTCTCCAGTTATTTTTTTTTAAACACGTTTAGAAATAGGAGGATTCCCCTCAGCTCTTATTTTGTATATTTAAGTCTAGGGCGAGATAAAAAAAGGGGAGGGGCTTATATAAGAGGGGGTGGAGCCTAACTGGCATTATCAATAAAGATAGAACAGTAGGGAAAGCTGCTTCCCAGCAATATCTCGGTGTAATCCAAGGATTGGCAGAAGAAAAGAGACACATACATGTATGAATGAAATGAATGAATGAAGACACATGGGGATTTAGATTTGGAGGATTTTCTGTAAGTTTATCGAACAGTCTTATAGAAATAGAAGGTTGCCATCTGCTCCCGCTATGCTGCAGATAAGCAGGGGAGGGGCTAGATAAGAAGGGGTGGAGCTAAGCTTTCTTAGCCTATCATTGACGACAGAACTGTGGGGGCAGGGTCTCTGCTCCTGTCGCTGCCCCTGAGGTTCAACAGAAGGAAAGGCAAAATAAGAATAAGAAATCCGGCACAGATGATAGATTTCCTTATTTATTTCGAAGATTTCCATTAAGTTTCGGAAGCAAACTATGAGAAAAGTGAGAGTTTGTAGCCATCACCGATCCTAATATTAAGTGTATAGCGGTATTATACAGATGACATAGCTCAGACATGACTCGGGGTCTGGCGCTGTTATTTGGTGACTGTGTTTCTGCATCATCTTGATGGCGATGGCACTGCTACATTGGCACTGTACAGTGTTATTGGCAGTGCCGGCACTGTATGGTAGTGTTGTACTTCTCACACAGGGGGCTGTATGGTGTGGTGATCTGCGCACTGTATGACGGCACGTCCGCCTGCACTGCCATCTGTATGAATCAAGGTGATCTTCTCCTACCCAGCAGAGTTGTCATAGGGTCTTTGTGCCATCTTTTACCACCCTCTTCTCTTCCTGGTGTAAATGTATAGAAGTTTTTGGGTCCACAGTGTTGGCATGGGACGTGTTACCAGGGAACCAAGCATCGGATATGATATGGCGCCGATCTCCACCCAGTGAATGATGGATGGAGGAGGGAAGATAAAGACGGATAATGCATAAAAAATGCAAGGTATGCTTAGATACAGAGCTGCAGTGCAGTATCACACATGATGGGCTTAGATACAGCACCTCAGCACATTTGATAATGAGTGTTTTTTTTCTATGTAGCAAAGGGGCATTCCTACTTCCTTGGCATCGGGGGCCTGGGTACGATCGCTGCCCCCTAGTGCACGATGCGGCCCATCTATGGACTGGCTCAGTAAGAAGTATCCGGGCGTGCTGGCAGCTGATAACACTACAGACATGGCAGGCGGTGGGTGACGTAGCCGCCTTAATTACAGGCTTCGGTTTTGCATTGTCATTATGAACAGGAATGCCCGGGCTGAGCACGCCCCGCACGCCCGCTCCACACCGCACAGCACCCGGCCACGTACCTCCGCTGGCATCCTGTGATGCTCATGGCAGGACGCACGGATCGTCGCACGTCACCCCACCGGTGGATATTATGGTGGTCGCACCGTCTACATCCACCTCCTGGGGACATATTTATAGGGGCTCTCATGAAAAGAAAGGAAAGTTCTACAACTTTCTAATAAACGTTTCTCAATATTTTCAACATCAATAAATAAAGCGCATTCCCCCCGAGGTTGATAATTATTATATTTATTATATATATTATTATTAGAACCATGCAGGCATGCAGCTTGTCTCTGCTCAGACTTTGCCACCATTGCATCCAGCCCAGACAATCTGCTGAACTGTAGAATGATAGATTTTACCTGCGCTGGTACAGAGTAACAAACTATCAGCACTGTTGATTTTCTGGACCAGTGGCCTCCCGTGTCCGGCAATTATCCCCTCCCTCCTCCCTCATCCTGTATGTAATGTATGATTCAGTTTTATCAGGTGTATCTAATTCTATCATGCGTGATACATTTTATTATCCTGCGTATCTAAGCATATCATGTGTTAAATATTCTTAGTACCCTATGTATCTAAACCCATCTTGTGTGATATATTCTTACTTTGTGTATCTAAGCCTATCATATGTGTTAGTCTCATTATCTAGTGTATCAAAGCCCATCATCTGTAATGTAATTTTTTTATTTAGTGTATCTAAGCCCATCATGTATGATAAAGTTTTATTATATTGTGTACCTAAGCCAACCCTGCGTGATATAGTCTTATTATCCAATGTATCTAAGACGATCATGTATGATATCTTATTATCTGTTGTATCTAAGCCCATCATCTGTGATACACACTGCTCAAAAAAATAAAGGGAACACTTAAACAACAGAATATAACTCCAAACTTCTGTGACATCAAACTGTCCACTTAGGAAGCAACCCTGATTGACAATCAATTTCACATGCTGTTGTGCAAATGGAATAGACAATAGATGGAAATTATTGGCGATTATCAAGACACCCTCAATAAAGGAGTGGTTCTGGAGGTGGGGACCATAGACCACATCTCAGTACCAGTGCTTTCTGGCTGATGTTTTGGTCACTTTTGAATGTTGGTTGTGCTTTCACACTCGTGGTAGCATGAGACGGACTCTACAACCCACAGAAGTTGCTCAGGTAGTGCAGCTCATCCAGGATGGCACATCTATGCGAGCTGTGGCAAGAAGGTTTGCTGTGTCTGTCAGTGTAGTGTCCAGAGGCTGGAGGCACTACCAGGAGACAGGCCAGTACACCAGGAGATGTGGAGGGGGCCGTAGGAGGGCAACAACCCAGCAGCAGGACCGCTACCTCCGCCTTTGTGCAAGGAGGAACAGAAAGAGCACTGCCAGAGCCCTGAAAAATGACCTCCAGCCGGCCACAAATGTGCATGAGCAGTTTGGCAGTGGGTCAGTAATGGTGTGGGGTGGCATTTCTTTGGAGGGCCGCACAGCCCTCCATGTGCTCGCCAGAGGTAGCCTGACTGCCATTAGGTACCGAGATGAGATCCTCAGACCCCTTGTGAGACCATATGCTGGTGCGGTTGGCCCTGGGTTCCTCCTAATGCAGGACAATGCCAGACCTCATGTGGCTGGAGAGTGTCAGCAGTTCCTGCAAGATGAAGGCATTGAAGCTATGGACTGGCCCGCCCGTTCCCCAGACCTGAATCCAATTGAGCACATCTGCAACATCATGTCTCGCTCCATCCACCAACGTCACGTTGCACCACAGACTGTCCAGGAGTTGGCGGATGCTTTAGTCCAGGTCTGGGAGGAGATCCCACAGGAGACCATCCGCAACCTCATCAGGAGCATGCCCAGGCGTTGTAGGGTGGTCATACAGGCACATGGAGGCCACACACAATACTCAGCCTCATCAGGAGCATGCCCAGGCGTTGTAGGGAGGTCATACAGGCACGTGGAGGCCACACACAATACTCAGCCTCATCAGGAGCATGCCCAGGCATTGTAGGGGGGTCATACAGGCACGTGGAGGCCACACACAATACTGAGCCTCATCAGGAGCATGCCCAGGCGGTGTAGGGAGGTCATACAGGCACGTGGAGGCCACACACAATACTCAGCCTCATCAGGAGCATGCCCAGGCGTTGTAGGGAGGTCATACAGGCACGTGGAGGCCACACACAATACTGAGACTCATCAGGAGCATGCCCAGGCGTTGTAGGGTGGTCATACAGGCACATGGAGGCCACACACAATACTCATCCTCATCAGGAGCATGCCCAGGTGTTGTAGGGAGGTCATACAGGCACCTGGAGGCCACACACAATACTCAGCCTCATCAGGAGCATGCCCAGGCGTTGTAGGGGGGTCATACAGACACGTGGAGGCCACACACAATACTCAGCCTCATCAGGAGCATGCCCAGGCGTTGTAGGGAGGTCATACAGGCACGTGGAGGCCACACACAATACTCAGCCTCATCAGGAGCATGCCCAGGCGTTGTAGGGAGGTCATATAGGCACGTGGAGGCCACACACAATACTGAGCCTCATCAGGAGCATGCCCAGGCGGTGTAGGGAGGTCATACAGGCACGTGGAGGCCACACACAATACTCAGCCTCATCAGGAGCATGCCCAGGCGTTGTAGGGAGGTCTTACAGGCACGTGGAGGCCACACACAATACTCAGCCTCATCAGGAGCATGCCCAGGCGGTGTAGGGAGGTCATACAGGCACGTGGAGGCCACACACAATACTCAGCCTCATCAGGAGCATGCCCAGGCGTTGTAGGGAGGTCATACAGGCACATGGGGGCCACACACAATACTCAGCCTCATCAGGAGCATGCCCAGGCGTTGTAGGGAGGTCATACAGGCACGTGGAGGCCACACACAATACTCAGCCTCATCAGGAGCATACCCAGGCGTTGTAGGGAGGTCATACAGGCACGTGGAGGCCACTCACAATACTCATCCTCATCAGGAGCATGCCCAGGCGTTGTAAGGAGGTCATACAGGCACGTGGAGGCCACACACAATACTCAGCCTCATCAGGAGCATGCCCAGGCGTAGTAGGGAGGTTATACAGGCACATGGAGGCCACACACAATACTCAGCCTCATCAGGAGCATGCCCAGGCGTTGTAGGGAGGTCATACAGGCACGTGGAGGCCACACACAATACTCAGCCTCATCAGGAGCATGCCCAGGTGGTGTAGGGAGGTCATACAGGCACGTGGAGGCCACACCCAATACTGAGCCTCATCAGGAGCATGCCCAGGCGTTGTAGGGAGGTCATACAGGCACGTGGAGGCCACACACAATACTCAGCCTCATCAGGAGCATGCCCAGGCGTTGTAGGGAGGTCATACAGGTACGTGGAGGCCACACACATTACTCAGCCTCATCAGGAGCATGCCCAGGCGTTGTAGGGAGGTCATACAGGCAGGTGGAGGCCACACACAATACTCAGCCTCATCAGGAGCATGCCCAGGCGTTGTAGGGAGGTCATACAGGCACATGGAGGCCACACACAATACTCAGCCTCATCAGGAGCATGCCCAGGTATTGTAGGGAGGTCATACAGGTACGTGGAGGCCACACACAATACTCAGCCTCATCAGGAGCATGCCCAGGCGTTGTAGGGAGGTTATACAGGCACGTGGAGGCCACACACAATACTCAGCCTCATCAGGAGCATGCCCAGGCGTTGTAGGGAGGTCATACAGGCACGTGGAGGCCACACACAATACTCAGCCTCATCAGGAGCATGTCCAGGCGTTGTAGGGAGGTCATACAGGCACGTGGAGGCCACACACAATACTCAGCCTCATCAGGAGCATGCCCAGGCGTTGTAGGGAGGTCATACAGGCACGTGGAGGCCACACACAATACTGAGCCTCATCAGGAGCATGCCCAGGCGTTGTAGGGAGGTCATACAGGCACGTGGAGGCCACACACAATACTCAGCCTCATCAGGAGCATGTCCAGGCGTTGTAGGGAGGTCATACAGGCACGTGGAGGCCACACACAATACTCAGCCTCATCAGGAGCATGCCCAGGCGTTGTAGGGAGGTCATACAGGCACGTGGAGGCCACACACAATACTGAGCCTCATCAGGAGCATGCCCAGGCGTTGTAGGGAGGTCATACAGGCACGTGGAGGCCACACACAATACTCAGCCTCATCAGGAGCATGCCCAGGCGTTGTAAGGAGGTCATACAGGCACGAGGAGGCCACACACAATACTCAGCCTCATCAGGAGCATGTCCAGGCGTTGTAGGGAGGTCATACAGGCACGTGGAGGCCACACACAATACTCAGCCTCATCAGGAGCATGCCCAGGCGTTGTAGGGAGGTCATACAGGCACGTGGAGGCCACACACAATACTCAGCCTCATCAGGAGCATGCCCAGGCGTTGTAGGGAGGTCATACAGGCACGTGGAGGCCACACACAATACTCAGCCTCATCAGGAGCATGCCCAGGCGTTGTAAGGAGGTCATACAGGCACGTGGAGGCCACACACAATACTCAGCCTCATCAGGAGCATGCCCAGGCGTTGTAAGGAGGTCATACAGGCACGTGGAGGCCACACACAATACTCAGCCTCATCAGGAGCATGCCCAGGCATTGTAGGGAGGTCATACAGGCACATGGAGGCCACACACAATACTCAGCCTCATCAGGAGCATGCCCAGGTGTTGTAGGGAGGTCATACAGGCACGTGGAGGCCACACACAATACTCAGCCTCATCAGGAGCATGCCCAGGCGTTGTAGGGAGGTCATACAGGCATGTGGAGGCCACACACAATACTCAGCCTCATCAGGAGCATGCCCAGGCGTTGTAAGGAGGTCATACAGGCACGTGGAGGCCACACACAATACTCAGCCTCATCAGGAGCATGCCCAGGCGTTGTAGGGAGGTCATACAGGCACGTGGAGGCCACACAATACTCAGCCTCATCAGGAGCATGCCCAGGCATTGTAAGGAGGTCATACAGGCACTTGGAGGCCACACACAATACTCAGCCTCATCAGGAGCATGCCCAGGCATTGTAAGGAGGTCATACAGGCACTTGGAGGCCACACACAATACTCAGCCTCATCAGGAGTATGCCCAGGCATTGTAGGGAGGTCATACAGGCACGTGGAGGCCACACAATACTCAGCCTCATCAGGAGCATGCCCAGGCATTGTAGGGAGGTCATACAGGCACGTGGAGGCCACACACAATACTCAGCCTCATCAGGAGTATGTCCAGGCGTTGTAGGGAGGTCATACAGGCACGTGGAGGCCACACAATACTCAGCCTCATCAGGAGCATGCCCAGGCGTTGTAGGGAGGTCATACAGGCACGTGGAGGCCACACACAATACTCAGCCTCATCAGGAGCATGCCCAGGCATTGTAAGGAGGTCATACAGGCACTTGGAGGCCACACACAATACTCAGCCTCATCAGGAGCATGCCCAGGCGTTGTAGGGAGGTCATACAGGCACGTGGAGGCCACACACAATACTCAGCCTCATCAGGAGCATGCCCAGGCATTGTAGGGAGGTCATACAGGCAATTGGAGGCCGCACACAATACTCAGCCTCAACAGGAGCATACCCAGGCGTTGTAGGGAGGTCATACAGGCACGTGGAGGCCACACACAATGCTCAGCCTCTTCAGGAGCATGCCCAGGCGTTGTAGGGAGGTCATACAGGCACGTGGAAGCCACACACAATACTCAGCCTCATCAGGAGCATGCCCAGGCGTTGTAGGGAGGTCATACAGGCACGTGGAGGCCACACACAATACTCAGCCTCATCAGGAGCATGCCCAGGCGTTGTAGGGAGGTCATACAGGCACATGGAGGCCACACACAATACTCAGCCTCATTAGGAGCATTCCCAGGCGTTGTAGGGAGGTCATACAGGCACGTGGAGGCCACACACAATACTCAGCCTCATCAGGAGCATGCCCAGGCGTTGTAGGGAGGTCATACAGGCACGTGGAGGCCACACACAATACTCAGCCTCATCAGGAGCATGCCCAGGCGTTGTAGGGAGGTCATACAGGCACGTGGAGGCCACACACAATACTCAGCCTCATCAGGAGCATGCCCAGGCGTTGTAGGGAGGTCATACAGGAGGCCACACACAATACTCAGCCTCATCAGGAGCATGCCCAGGCATTGTAGGGAGGTCATACAGGCACGTGGAGGCCACACACAATACTCAGCCTCATCAGGAGCATGCCCAGGCGTTGTAGGGAGGTCATACAGGCACGTGGAGGCCACACACAATACTCAGCCTCATCAGGAGCATGCCCAGGCGTTGTAGGGAGGTCATACAGGCACGTGGAGGCCACACACAATACTCAGCCTCATCAGGAGCATGCCCAGGCGTTGTAGGGAGGTCATACAGGCACGTGGAGGCCACACACAATACTCAGCCTCATCAGGAGCATGCCCAGGCGTTGTAGGGAGGTCATACAGGCACGTGGAGGCCACACACAATACTCAGCCTCATCAGGAGCATGCCCAGGCGTTGTAGGGATGTCATACAGGCACATGGAGGCCACACACAATACTCAGCCTCATCAGGAGCATGCCCAGGCGTTGTAGGGAGGTCATACAGGCACGTGGAGGCCACACACAATACTCAGCCTCATCAGGAGCATGCCCAGGCGTAGTTTTTTCATTTTCTTCTGAAATCCAATATAACATTTTAAAAATAAAAAGGTTATACATTGTAAATAATATATACATTTTTTTAATTTTTATTTTTATTACATTTATTATGTACGGTAAATATTTTATTACTCTGTGTGACTGTGTGTGACTGCAGACTCATGAATCTCCCCAGCAGGCACTGTGCGCTGCGGGGATTCGCCGGCATGAGACCCGGTAACGGAGGGTATGTATGAGCTATACATACCCCCGGCCAGTGGGCGTGGCCGTGCTCACCATACACTTGTATTGAGTAAGGCCGCGCCTTTTAGTTGGACACGCCCACTGGCCGTCCGCATCACTAGTCGGTTCGTTGTCTCGCTCCATACAAGTGTATGGAGTGAGGCGGTGCCGACTGGCCGGGTGTATGTATGCCTTATACATACCCTCCATCACCGAGTCTGAAACTGGCAAATACCCGCAGCGCACAGTGGGGGGGATTCATAAGTCTGCAGTCACACAGAGTGACTGCAGACATCACTTTTGACCGGACAATCCCTTTAACAGTTCCCCTAATCCTAGCCGAAATCTTAACCCTGACACTAACTCTACCACTAATCCCAGCCCGAATTCTAACCCTAGCCCTAACACTAACTCTACCCATAATCCTAGCCCAATCATAACCCTAGTTCTGACAATAACCCTACCCTTAATCCTAGCCTGAATCCCAATCCTGGTTCTAACCCTAATCCTACCCGAATTCTAACCCTAGCCCTAACACTAACTCTACCCATAATCCTAGCCAAATCCTAACTCTAGTTCTAACAATAACCCTACCCCTAATCGTAGCCCAAATCCTAATCCTATCCGAATTCTAATCCAAGCCCTAACAATAACTCTACCCATAATCCTAGCCCAGTCATAACCCTAGTTCTGACAATAACCCTACCCCTAATCCTAGCCTGAATCCCAATCCTGGTTCTAACACTAACCCTAATCCTACCCGAATTCTAACCCTAGCCCTAACAATAACTCTACCCATAATCCTAGTCGAATCCTAACCCTAGTTCTGACAATAACCCTACCCTTAATCCTAGCCTGAATCCCAACCCTGGTTCTAACACTAACCCTAATCCTACCCGAATTCTAACCCTAGCCCTAACACTAACTCTACCCATAATCCTACCAGAATTCTAACCCTAGTTCTGACAGTAACCCTACCCTTAATCCTAGCCTGAATCCCAACCTTGGTTCTAACACTAACCCTGTTCCTATCCGAATTCTAACCTTAGCCCTAACACTAACTCTACCCATAATCCTAGCCGAATCCTAACTCTAGTTCTAACAATAACCCTAACCCTAATCGTAGCCCAAATTTTAATTCTAGGCCGAATTCTAACCCTAGCCCTAACACTTCCCCTAATCCTAGCCCAAATCTTAACACTAAGGCTATGTTCCCACATGTTGTGTTTTTTGTTTTTTTTTTACATCAGAAATCGGCAGCAAAACTGATCTCTGGCAGGAAATCAGCTGCGTCAAAAACACAGGTTTTGCTGCGGTTTTTGATGCGTTTTTTTCACTGTCCTTCTGTTTCTCTTTTTATGCATGTACATAAAGTTCTGTGAAAAGAAAAGAACCCCATTCTATTTTGCCATAAAAATGCTGAAAAAATTGACCTGCGTTTTTTTTTGGTGTGTTTTCTTCACCACCCATTCCTTCCCACGGGTGAAAAAACGCTGAAAGAAGTGACCTGCTCTATTTTTCAACACAACCAAGGTACAAAATATGCAGCAAAAAAAACTATGATGTGTGAACAGGAAATTCTGGTTTCTCATAGACTTTGCTGGTACTGCAAAACGCAGCTGAAAATTTGCATAAAAATCTGCAGCAAAAAACACTGAAAAACCCAACATGTGTGAACATAGCCTTTCTCTACCAGTAATCCTAGCCAGAATTCTTACCCTAGCCGGCCGTTGGGCAGGCATTCGCTGCACTCGGGGGCTGCTCTGAAAAAAAATAAATTAATAAGAAAGCATTGGGCTCATTTGATATTTTGGGCAAAGGATGGGGCAACATTTTGAACCCCCATAGAATTTGGCACCTGGGTCAGTTGAGTAGAAAGCTTTAATGAAAGGAGCCTCATCGCTCTTCTTTCGTCTCGGTGATTTCAATTCTGATCACTTCCGGAAGTTTTTTAACATGACTTTTTTTATTTGATTAATTTTAAGTAAAAAAAAAACTTCAGACTTGCTTTTCCAGTCTTATTAACTCTTAGAGAATTGCCCTATGTTCTTGCAATATATACCGCTGTATGACATGTAAATCTGTGCAGCCTGATAGCAGTATATGGGAGAGGCGTCTCTGATCTCGGTCTGAGAGATTTTACCAGTGACCTTGACGCTGGAGTTGGGGGGAGTCGTGTAAATGTTTAATCTGGAACTGTCCGGCAGGTAGGCTTCATAGTGAGAGTGTGAGTCAGTAAGCTGGAGAGAAGGAGGTGGAATCGTTAATGATTTATGAGACTGTCGGAGACCAATGTGAATGGTTTCTCTATGGATGTGTTTGATGTTTAGATTGCAAGTTTCTTAAACCAGAATATATCCCTCAGAGGAGGCAATCTGTCCAAGGATACATCCCCAGAGGAGGCAATCTGTCCAAGGATACATCCCCAGAGGAGGCAATCCTTCCAAGGATACATTCCCCGAGAGGAGGCAATCCTTCCAAGGATACATCCCCCAGAGGAGGCAAACCTTCCAAGGATACATCCCCGAGAGGAGGCTATCCTTCCAAGGATACATCCCCCAGAGGAGGCAATCTGTCCAAGGATACATCCCCGAGAAGAGGCAATCCTTCAAAGGATACAGTCATGGCCAAAAGTTTTGAGAATGACACCAAAATTATATTTTCCCATGATCTGCTGGCCTCTGGTTTTTATTAGTGTTTGTCTGATGTTTATATCACATACAGAAATATAATTGCAATCATATTATGAGCACCAATAGGTTATATTGACAGTTAGAATGAGTTAATGCAGCAAGTCAATATTTGCAGTGTT
Organism: Phyllobates terribilis; assembly: GCF_046119375.1. Taxonomy (NCBI): domain Eukaryota; kingdom Metazoa; phylum Chordata; class Amphibia; order Anura; family Dendrobatidae; genus Phyllobates; species Phyllobates terribilis. The sequence goes on along the minus strand of NW_027362763.1, from coordinate 48,483,437 downwards.
GCTCCTTCTTCTTCAAGACCTCTGTAATTCTCCCTGGCATGCTCTCAATCAACTTTTGGACCAAATCCTGACTGATAGCAGTCCATTCTTGCATAATCAATGCTTGCATTTTGCCAGAATTTGTTGGTTTTTGTTTGTCCACCCGTCTCTTGATGATTGACCACAAGTTCTCAATGGGATTAAGATCTGGGGAGTTTCCAGGCCATGGACCCAAAATCTCTATGTTTTGTTCCATGAGCCATTTAGTTATCACCTTTGCTTTATGGCAAGGTGCTCCATCATGCTGGAAAAGGCATTGATGGGCGCCAAACTGCTCTTGGACGGTTGGGAGAAGTTGCTCTTGGAGGACATTCTGGTACCATTCTTTATTCATGGCTGTGTTTTTAGGCAAGACTGTGAGTGAGCCGATTCCCTTGGCTGAGAAGCAACCCCACACATGAATGGTTTCAGGATGCTTTACAGTTGGCATGAGACAAGACTGGTGGTAGCACTCACCTCTTCTTCTCCGAATAAGCTGTTTTCCAGATGTCCCAAACAATCGAAAAGGGGATTCATCAGAGAAAATGACTTTGCCCCAGTCCTCAGCAGTCCACTCCCTGTACCTTTTGCAGAATATCAGTCGGTCCCTGATGTTTTTTCTGGAGAGAAGTGGCTTCTTTGCTGCCCTCCTTGAAACCAGCCCTTGCTCAAAGAGTCTCCGCCTCACAGTGCGTGCAGAAGCACTCACACCAGCCTGCTGCCATTCCTGAGCAAGCTTGGCACTGCTGGTAGTCCGATCCCGCAGCTGAAACAGTTTTAAGATACTGTCCTGGCGCTTGCTGGTCTTTCTTGGGCGCCCTGGAGCTTTTTTGACAACAATGGAAGCTCTCTCCTTGAAGTTCTTGATGATGCGATAGATTGTTGACTGAGGTGCAATCTTTGTAGCTGCGATACTCTTCCCTGTTAGGCCATTTTTGTGCAGTGCAATGATGGCTGCACGTGTTTCTTTAGAGATAACCATGGTTAACTGAAGAGAAACAATGATACCAAGAACCAGCCTCCTTTTAAAGTGTCCAGTGATGTCATTCTTACTTAATCATGACTGATTGATCGCCAGCCCTGTCCTCATCAACACCCACACCTGTGTTAATGGATCAATCACTAAAACGATGTTAGCTGCTCCTTTTAAGGCAGGACTGCAATGATGTTGAAATGTGTTTTGGGGGTTAAAGTTCATTTTCTGGGCAAATATTGACTTTGCAAGTACAGTAATTGCTGTTAAGCTGATCACTCTTTGACATTCAGGAGTATATGCAAATTGCCATTACAAAAAATGAAGCAGTAAACTTTGGAAAAATTACTATTTGTCTCATTCTCAATACTTTTGGCCATGACTGTACATTCCCCAGGAGGAGGCAATCTGTCCAAGGATACATCCCCCAGAGGAGGCAATCCTTCCAAGGATACATTCCCCGAGAGGAGGCAATCCAACCAAGGATACATCCCCGAGAGGAGGAAATCCTTCCAAGAATACATCCCCAGAGGAGGCAATCTGTCCAATGATACATCCCTGAGAGGAGGCAATCCTTCCAAGGATACGATCCATAGGAGGCAATCTGCTCAAGGATGCATCCCCCAAAGGAGACAATCTGTCCAATGATACATCCCTGAGAGGAGGCAATCCTTCCAAGGATACATTTCCCCAGAGGAGGCAATCTGTCCAAGGATACATCCCCCAGAGGAGGCAATCCTTCCAAGGATACATCCCCCAGAGGAGGCAATCTGTCCAATGATACATCTCTGAGAGGAGGCAAACCTTCCAAGGATACATTCCCCCAGAGGAGGCAAACCTTCCAAGGATACATTCCCCCAGAGGAGGCAATCTGTCCAAGGATACATCCCCGAGAGGAGGTAATCTGTCCAAGGATACATCCCCGAGAAGAGGCAATCCTTCAAAGGATACATTCCCCAGGAGGAGGCAATCTGTCCAAGGATACATCCCCCAGAGGAGGCAATCCTTCCAAGGATACATTCCCCGAGAGGAGGCAATCCTTCCAAGGATACATTCCCGATAGGAGGCAATCCTTCCAAGAATACATCCCCAGAGGAGGCAATCTGTCCAATGATACATCCCTGAGAGGAGGCAATCCTTCCAAGGTTACGATCCATAGGAGGCAATCTGTCCAAGGATACATCCCCCAGAGGAGACGATCTGTCCAATGATACATCCCTGAGAGGAGGCAATCCTTCCAAGGATACATTCCCAGAGAGGAGGCCATCGGTCCAAGGATACATCCCCAGAGGAGGCAATCCTTCCAAGGATACATTCCCCGAGAGGAGGCAATCCTTCCAAGGATACATCCCCGAGAGGAGGCAATCCTTCCAAGGATACATCTCCCAGAGGAGGCAATCTGTCCAATGATGCATCCCTGAGAGGAGGCAATCCTTCCAAGGATACATCCCCAGAGGAGGCAATCTGTCCAATGATACATCCCTGAGAGGAGGCAATCCTTCCAAGGATACGATCCATAGGAGGCAATCTGTCCAAGGATACATCCCCCAGAGGAGACAATCTGTCCAATGATACATCCCTGAGAGGAGGCAAACCTTCCAAGGATACATTCCCCAGGAGGAGGCAATCCTTCCAAGGATAGATCCCCGAGAGGAGGCAATCCTTCCAAGGATATATCCCCAAAGGAGGCAATCTGTCCAATGATACATCCCAGAGAGAAGGCAATCCTTCAAATGATAAATCCCCCAGTGGCAGAAAAAAATCCAAAGTTTCTCTATGGATGTGGTTGTTGTTTAGATTGTAAGCTCCTTAAGCCAGAATACATCCCCCGGAGGAGGCAATCCTTCCAAGGATACATCCCCTCAGAGGAAGCAATCCTTCCAAGAAGCTATCCCCCAGAGGCAGAAATAATTCAAACTATACATCCCCCAGAGGAAGCAATCTGTCCAAGGATATATCCCCAAGTGGAAGCAATCCTTTCGAGGAGACATTCCCCAGAAGAGGCAATCCATCTCTAGGTCTAGGAGAAGGTAATTATTTTGAAAATTTATCCCCGAGAGGCAATCTGTCTAAGGGTACATTCTTCAGAGGAATCAATCCGTCCAAGGGTACATCCCCAATAGGGGACAATTCTTCAAAGGATACATCCCCCAGAGGCAGAAATAATTCCAAAGATATATCCCCCCCAGGGGACAATTTTTCAAAGGATAGATCCCCCAGAGGCAGATATAATTCCAAGGTTTCTCTATGGATGTGGTTGATATTTAGATTGTAAGCTCCTTAAACCAGAATACATCCCCTAAGGGGAGGCAATCCGTCCAAGTATACATCCCCAATAAGAAGCAATCCTTCCAATGATACATCCCCAAGAGGAAGCAATTCTTCCAAGGAAACATCCCCTTAAGGGAGAAATCCTTCTAAAGATACATCCTGTCAAAGGAGGCAATCAATACATAGATACTCATGCATTCCCCCAGAGGGGGCAATCTGTCCCAAGCATCCATCCCCAAAGAAGAGGAAATCCTTCCAAGGATACATCTCCAAGAAGAGCCAATCCTTCCAGGGATACATTCTCCAGAGGGGGCAATCCTTCAAAGGATACATCTACCCAGAGAATACAATCCTTTCAGAGATACATCACCCGGAAAAGGCAAGGGAGGCCATCCTTCCAAGGATACATCCCCCTGGAGGCCATCCTTCCAAGGATACACCCCCCTGGAGGCCATCCTTCCAAGGATACACCCCCCTGGAGGCCATCCTTCCAAGGATACACCCCCCTGGAGGCCATCCTTCCAAGTATACACCCCCTGGAGGCCATCCTTCCAAGAATACACCCCCCTGGAGGCCATCCTTCCAAGGATACACCCCCCTGGAGGCCATCCTTCCAAGGATACATCCCCCTGGAGGCCATCCTTCCAAGGATACACCCCCCTGGAGGCCATCCTTCTAAGGATACACCCCCCTGGAGGCCATCCTTCCAAGGATACACCCCCCTGGAGGCCATCCTTCCAAGGATACACCCCCCTGGAGGCCATCCTTCCAAGGATACACCCCCCTAGAGGCCATCCTTCCAAGGGTACACCCCCCTGGAGGCCATCCTTCAGGGGGGGTGTATCCCCTCAGAGGAGGGAATCTTTCCAAGGAAGCAAAATGTGAAAAGTAATCTCAAACGTAATGCCAAAGCATCCTGGCATAAGGTACAGGAATGATTGTATGTAGGAAGTGTCCAGAGGTTTAGGTGACCCCCAGCATTTGCCAACCTCTCCTTTTTTCTTCCTAGAGAGTTGGCAGGTGTGTGACTGACCATTATTGTGTGCCACCCCTGAGGTTCCCAGGAATAGTGGCATTTACTGGAGTGCAGTGGGTCCTTCACAGTGTCCGATACTGAAGATCAGGTGGTCTAGGGAATTCTCACCTGCAGCCTTATGGCACCAAGAATCACAGCACAATACAGTGAAAATCCAGAAAAAAAGATGCAAAAGAATTAAAATATTGCAAAAAGGACCATACGACATTCCAAAAATCCTTGTATAAATGCTGCCTGGCTCTGCGGAATATCACGCCTTCTCTTTATGTGGCTGCATCCCCCCTCGTCTGCAGCTTCATTATTTATAGCAATGAGGATTTTTTTCTGTTTTGTAAATAAAAAGGAAAAACACAATCTTATTAATGTTTCTCAAGTGTCACTGATTCCAGTACTTGGAAGCAGGGACATAAATGGTTATCATCATTTGTTTGTACTATTCCAGTTATGCAGGAATTTGTAAGCAGCGAGCAATAAGCAAGATACCTAGGTTATACCAGCATGATCCATATCGCTATATACAAGATGTATAACATATACCAGCTGTACATATATAATTATATACAGAATATACCCAGGTTATACCAGCTGTACATATATAATTATATACAGGAGATGCCCAGGTTATAGCAGCTGTACATATATAATTATATACAGGAGATGCCCAGGTTATACCAGCTGTACATATATAATTATATACAGGAGATGCCCAGGTTATACCAGCTGTACATATATAATTATATACAGGAGATGCCCAGGTTATAGCAGCTGTACATATATAATTATATACAGGAGATGCCCAGGTTATACCAGCTGTACATATATAATCATATACAGGAGATGCCCAGGTTATATCAGCTGTACATATATAATTATATACAGGAGATGCCCAGGCTATACCAGCTGTACCTATATAATTATATACAGGAGATGCCCAGGTTATACCAGCTGTACATATATAATTATATACAGGAGATGCCCAGGTTATTCCAGCTGTATATATGTAACTACAGTGGCATGTAAAAGTTTGCGCACCCCTTGTCAAAATTCCTGTTATTGTGAACAGTTAAGCAAGTTTTAGATGAAATGATCTCTAAAAGGGCTAAAGTCAAAGATGACATGTTTCCTTTGTATTTTAGGCAAAAATATATATTTTATCATCTTTTACCTTTTAAAAATTGCAAAAAGGGAAATGGGCCGATGCAAAAGTTTGGGCACCCTTGGAGATTTGTGCTCAGATAACTTTGACCAGGGTTTCAGACCTTAATTAGCCTGTTAGGGTTATGGCTTGTTCACTATCATCGTTAGGAAAGCCCAGGTGATGCAAATTTCCCAGCTTTATAAAAACCCAGCCCCCTCTACCAAAACCAGCAGCCATGGGTTCTTCTAAGCAGCTGCCGAGCACTGAAAATGGTGGAGGCCACAAAGCAGGAGAAGGCTATAAGAAGACAGCAAAGCGTTTTCGAGTTGCCCTTTCCTCAGTTTAAAATAATTAAGAAATGGCTGTTACCAGGAACAAGGAGGTCAAGATAAGGTCTGGAAGACCAAGCAAAATTTCAGTGAGAGCTGCTCATAGGATTGCTAGAGAGGCAAATCAGAACCCCCGCTTCACTGCAAAAGACCTTCAGAAAGATTTAGCAGACTCTGGAGTTGTGGTCCATTGTTCTACTGTTCAGAGATACCTGCACAAATATGGCCTTCATGGAAGAATCATCAGAAGAAAACCTCTCCTGCATCCTCACCATAAAATTCAGCGTCAGAAGTAGCAAAAGAACATCTAAACAAGCCTGAGGCATTTTTGGAAACAAGTCCTGTGGAGCGATGATGTAAAATAGATCTCTGGCCACAATGATCAAAGTTATGTGTGGAGAAAAAAGGGCACAGAATTTCAGGAAAAGAGCATCTCGCCAACCATTAAGCATGGCGGTGGATCAATCATGCTTTGGGGTTGTGTTGCAGCCAATGGCATGGGAAACATTTCACGGGTAGAGGAAAGAATGGATTCAATGAAATTTCAACAAATTCTTTATGCAAACATAACACCATCTATAAAAAAGCTGAAAATGAAAAGAGGATTCTACAAATGGATAATGATCCTAAACACACTTCAAAATCCACAATAGACGACCTCAAAAGGCGCAAGCTGAAGGTTTTACAATGGCCCTCACAGTCCCCTGATCCGAACTTCATTGAAAATCTGTGGCTAGACCTCAAAATAGCAGCGCATGCAAGAGGCCCCAGGAATCTCACAGAACTGGAAGAATTCTCCAAGGAAGAATGGATGAAAATCCCTCCAACAAGAATTGAAAGACTCTTGTCTGGCTACAAAAAGCTTTTACAAGCTGTGATACTTTCAAAAGGGGGCGCTACTAGGTACTAACCATTCAGGGTGCACAAACTTTTCCTTTTTGTAATTTTTAAAATGTAAAAGATGAAAATATATATATATTTTTTGCCTAAAATACAAAGGAAATGTGTCATCTGTAACTTTAGGCCTTTTAGAGATCATTTCATCTTCAACTTGCTTAACTGTTCACAATAAAGTCATTTTGACCAGGGGTGCCCAAAATTTTACATGCCACTGTATATACGGTAGATGCCCAGGTTATACCAACCTGGTCAGCACTGGGAATATTGAGGCTTTACAGAATGTATTTGTCAATAAAAGTGTAAAAACTTCTGAAATGTTTATAATTGTACTTCAGTAACCAGAGAAACATCCGACTAATAAGTCGAAAAACATTGAAGCAGCAAACTTTGTGTCAGTCTCAAAACTTTTGGCCAGGAGTGTAGAACAGTAGATGTGGCCGCACACTGAGAGCAGATGAATGGTTGGGAACAATGAGTAAATATTGACCCCCGAGGATGGGCCCCGGCGTTCTGGAGGTGCTGAAACCAAACATTTCTCCAGAATTAATGGCCTTCTTCCTAGACAAGTTTAGACAAGTGGCCACCTTGTACTTGGACTTGAAGAAAAGCTCCGTAGCCCTCTGTGTATATACACGCTCGTGATAAATGGACGGAGATTTACCTACCATGGTTTCTCCTTTTTTTGTATTTGCTCGGTTCTGTTTAAACTGCTATATGGCAGGCGAGGGTCAGCTGAGGTAAGGAGGAAAGCCGCCACTCCAGGCAGACGGCACAGGCCGAGCAGGACTCCAATATATACTGTGTGTGTGTATGTATATGTATATATATATATATATATATATATATATATATATATATATATATATATACAGTACAGACCAAAAGTTTGGACACACCTTCTCATTTAAAGATTTTTCTGTATTTTCATGACTATGAAAATTGTACATTCACACTGAAGGCATCAAAACTATGAATTAACACATGTGGAATTATATACTTAACAAAAAAGTGTGAAACAACTGAAAATATGTCTTATACTCTAGGTTCTTCAAAGTAGCCACCTTTTGCTTTGATGACTGCTTTGCACACTCTTGGCATTCTCTTGATGAGCTTCAAGAGGTAGTCACCGGAAATGGTCTTCCAACAATCTTGAAGGAGTTCCCAGAGATGCTTAGCACTTGTTGGCCCTTTTGCCTTCACTCTGCGGTCCAGCTCACCCCAAACCATCTCGATTGGGTTCAGGTCTGGTGACTGTGGAGGCCAGGTCATCTGGCGTAGCACCCCATCACTCTCCTTCTTGGTCAAATAGCCCTTACACAGCCTGGAGGTGTGTTTGGGGTTATTCTCCTGTTGAAAAATAAATGATGGTCCAACTAAACGCAAACCGGATGGAATAGCATGCCGCTGCAAGATGCTGTGGTAGCCATGCTGGTTCAGTATGCCTTCAATTTTGAATAAATCCCCAACAGTGTCACCAGCAAAGCCCCCCCACACCATCACACCTCCTCCTCCATGCTTCACGGTGGGAACCAGGCATGTAGAGTCCATCCGTTCACCTTTTCTGCGTCGCACAAAGACACGGTGGTTGGAACCAAAGATCTCAAATTTGGACTCATCAGACCAAAGCACAGATTTCCACTGGTCTAATGTCCATTCCTTGTGTTCTTTAGCCCAAACAAGTCTCTTCTGCTTGTTGCCTGTCCTTAGCAGTGGTTTCCTAGCAGCTATTTTACCATGAAGACCTGCTGCACAAAGTCTCCTCTTAACAGTTGTTGTAGAGATGTGTCTGCTGCTAGAACTCTGTGTGGCATTGACCTGGTCTCTAATCTGAGCTGCTGTTAACCTGCGATTTCTGAGGCTGGTGACTCGGATAAACTTATCCTCAGAAGCAGAGGTGACTCTTGGTCTTCCTTTCCTGGGGCGGTCCTCATGTGAGTCAGTTTCTTTGTAGCGCTTGATGGTTTTTGCAACTGCACTTGGGGACACTTTCAAAGTTTTCGGACTGACTGACCTTCATTTCTTAAAGTAATGATGGCCACTCGTTTTTCTTTACTTAGCTGCTTTTTTCTTTCCATAATACAAATTCTAACAGTCTATTCAGTAGGACTATCAGCTGTGTATCCACCTGACTTCTGCACAACACAACTGATGGTCCCAACCCCATTTGTAAGGCAAGAAATCCCACTTATTAAACCTGACAGGGCGCACCTGTGAAGTGAAGACCATTTCCGGTGACTACCTCTTGAAGCTCATCAAGAGAATGCCAAGAGTGTGCAAAGCAGTAATCAAAGCAAAAGGTGGCTACTTTGAAGAACCTAGAATATAAGACATATTTTCAGTTGTTTCACACTTTTTTGTTAAGTATATAATTCCACATGTGTTAATTCATAGTTTTGATGCCTTCAGTGTGAATGTACAATTTTCATAGTCATGAAAATACAGAAAAATCTTTAAATGAGAAGGTGTGTCCAAACTTTTGGTCTGTACTGTATATACACACATACAGTGGGGAAAATAAGTATTTGATACGCTGCCAATTTTGCAAGTTTTCCCACCTACAAAGAATGGAGAGGTCTGTAATTTTTATCGTAGGTCTTTTCACCTGTGAGAGACAGAATCTAAGAATAAATCCAGTAAGTCACATTGTATGATTTTTACATAATTAAATTGTATTTTATTGCATGAAATAAGTATTTGATCACCGACCAACCAGCAAGAATTCTGGTTCTCACAGACCTGTTAGTTTTCCTTTAGGAAGCCTCCTACTCTGCACTCATTACCTGTATTAATTGCATCTGTTTGAACTCGTTACCTGTATAAAAGACACCTGTCCACACACTCAATCAATCACACTCCAATCTCTCCACCATGGTCAAGACCAAAGAGCTGTCTAAGGACACCAGGGACAAAATTGTAGACATGCACAAGGCTGAGATGGGCTACAGGACAATAGGCTAGCAGCTTGGTGAGAAGGCAACTGTTGGCACAATTATTAGAAAATGGAAGAAGCACAAGATGACTGTCAGTCTTCCTCGGTCTGGGGCTCCATGCAAGATCTCGCCTCATGGGGTAAGTATGATTCTGAGAAAGGTCAGGAATCAGCCCAGAACTACACGGAGGACCTGGTCAATGACCTGAAGAGAGCTGGGACCACAGGCTCAAACATTACCGTTAGTAACACACTACGCCGTCATGATTTAAAATCCTGCAGGGCACGCAAGGTCCCCCTGCTCACACCAGCACATGTCCAGGCCCGTTTGAAGTTCACCAATGACCATCTGGATGATCCAGAGGAGGCACGGGAGAAGGTCATGTGGTCAGATGAGACCAAAATAGAACTTTTTGATATCAACTCCACTTGCCTTGTTTGGAGGAACAAGGATGAGTACAACACCAAGAGCACCGTCCCAAGCGTGAACCCTGGTGGGGGAAACATCATACTTTGGGGGTGCTTTTCTGCAAAGGGGACAGCCCGACTGCACCGTACTGAAGGGGGGATAGATGGGGTCATGTATCGCAAGATTTTGGCCAACAACCTCCTTCCCTCAGTAAGAGCATTGAAGATGGGTCGTGGCTGGGTCTTCCAGCATAACAATGACCCGAAACACACAGCCAAGGAGTGGCTCCATAAGAAGCATTTCAAGGTCCTGGAGTGGCCTAGCCAGTCTCCAGACCTGAACCCAATAGAAAATCTTTGGAGGGAGCTGAAACTCAATGTTGCCTAGTGACAGTCCAGAAACCCAGGGCTGCCATCAGGGCATTACTACCCTTACTGGTGTATGGGCCCGGTGAGCATAGGGGCCTGGACGGGGCCCCCCTTTCGCTCACCGGTCCCCAGCGAACTGAACTTGCATCCTCGGACGCACGTTCACTTAAAATCTATTGCCGTGCAGGAGCATAATTAACAGCGGCCAGCCAATCACAGGCCGGCAGCTGATGTCAGCGTGCATGTCGCTGGCGTATGATGTCACTGCTGGCCTGTGTCTGGCTGGCATCCGTGCCTCAGATCAAAGAAGGAAAGTCGCTGCTGGACCGGCAGCGAGGTAAGGAGAAACTTTTTTTTTTTTACTTTTTTGTAAAGCCGAGACATGAGAGCAGCACGGGAGATAACATGGGGGCAGAATGGAGACATGGGGGCTGCATGGGAGATGGGATGGGGGCAGCATGGGAGATGGCATGGGTGAGCAATGGAGACATGGGGCAGAATGGAGATGATATGGGGGCAGAATGGAGACGTATGTGGCCGGGATGGAGACATTATTACTGTAGGGGCTAATTAAAGGATATTATTACTGCTGTGATGTATTTTATTTTTGAGGATATTGTTTTCAGTGTGGGGTCCTGTTACTGTGCAGGGTGACACTATGTCGCTTTTTTTTCTTCATCTGGTGTAGTGTAGAAGTTGAGGAAAAATTGGGGAATGTGCTCTGTAAGATGCTCTAGATAACTGTGTTATTTTCTGCAGAGACGAGTCCTGGCTGGAAGAAGTGATGGCGGTCAGTGCTGGACAAAGAAGAAAAGCGAAGATGAAGAACTTCAACTAGAGACGTCACCAGTGAGTCAGTGTATAACCTGTACACTGACACTATACACTACATACTATACACAGGGCTCCTGTATATAATGTCACTGGTGATCACTGTATTACCTGTACACTATATACAGAGCTCCTGTGTATAATGTCACTGGTGATCCCTGTATTACCTGTACACTATATACAGAGCTCCTGTGTATAATGTCACTGGGGATCCCTGTATTACCTGTACACTATATACAGACCTCCTGTGTATAATGTCACTGGTGATCCCTGTATTACCTGTACACTGACACTATATACTGTATACTATGTACAGAGCTCCTGTGTATAATGGCACTTATGGTAATATTAGTATTGTTTTTTTTTTTATTAATGATCAGTATTGTAATATTCAGTCACTATGTGATGTTAACATGTGGTACGGCCATGGTGTGGCGGTATTTGTTCCTTGTATGTGGTATTATTCGGTCACTATGTGATGGTAATATGTGATCTGGTCATGGTGTGGTGGTATTTGTTCCTTGTACGTGGTATTATTCTGTCACTATGTGGTGGTAATATGTGGTCTAGTCATGGTTTGGCGGTATTTGTTCCTTCTATGTGGTATTATCCCTATCACTATGTGGTGGTAATATGTCGTCCAGTCATGGTGTGGCGGTATTTGTTCCTTGTATGTGGTATTATTCGGTCACTATGTAGTGGTAATTGATCTGGTCATGGTGTGACGGTATTTGTCCCTTGTATGTGATATTATTGGTCATTTATAAAAAAAACAATGTGTGTGACACATTCCCATAAAGAGAAATGTATCTACAAAGAGTATTGAGTATTATAAGAAATGTTTAATAGGTTAGAGTAGATCAGGGTCCGGCCAGAAGAGTCTCCTTGTTGTGGTGGCGGCTTAAAATCTCATTTGGCCAAAACAAAAGCTGATGGCTCTGTATGTGATATGGTTCAATGGGAACTGTTAATGTGTGATTGGTGAGGACGTGGTGCAAAAGTGGAGGTTTTCCAAGAGTGGGCGGTGGGACTGTGGAAGGTTTGAGTGATGAAGGCGGAGCCTGGGCGGAGTCTCAAGGGGGCCCTAAAATTTTGCCAGTATGGGGCCCTGAAATTCCTTGTGGCAGCCCTGCCGAAACCTGAAAGATCTGGAGAAGATCTGTATGGAGGAGGGGGCCAAAATCCCTGCTGCAGTGCGTGCAAACCTGATGAAGAACTACAGGAAACGTCTGACCTCTGTAATTGCAAACAAAGTTTTCTGCACCAAATATTAAGTTCTGTTTTTCTATTGTACCAAATACTTATTTCATGCAATAAAATGCTAATTAATTATCAAAAATTATACAATGTAATTTTCTGATTTTTATTTTTAGATTCTGTCTATCACAGGTGAAGTGACCTACGATAAAAATTGAAGACCTCTCCATTCTTTGTAGGTGGGAAAACTTGTAAAATCAGCAGTGGATCAAATACTTATTTTCAAAACTGTATATGTGTGTTGCCGTTTTTTTTAAGTCACTTTTCCTTTTTTTGTCTTGTTGTATTCTTTGCCATTTTTGGCCACAAAATCAAAAATGTTCTTTGTTTTTGTCTGTTGCCTTTTTTGTGCCATTAAAAATGTCGCACACAAATCTAACATTTGGACAAACATTTCTGGCATACAAAAAGAAATCACTTCAGGAGTGGGAGACCAGTACATTCCCACAAAAATTTAGCAATTTTATTTTCTTAAAATTCGTTAAAATTAACCTGCCGCAAACATCTGGATTATAAAAACCAAGTGCACAATGGTGAACCGAAGCAAAAAAAAAATATATATATCAAAAGTGCAAAGTAGACTTCAAAATAGACGCAAATTAAATGTAGATTTAGGCACAAAACAAGAAACAGACGTAGACCAAAAACAGGCATAAATGCAACAATGTATCGGGGCCAAAGTGTATAAATATGTTCTGTGGAAAAAGGGAATTAATATAAAGACATAAGATAATAGAAAGATAGAATAGAAGATGCACTGAACTGCACGGAGAGACACGAGCCGCATCCCAGATGGCCATGGGCTAGACAAACCAAAGGACATCCTCTATGTTGAATCCTCCATTCAATCCTTTAGATTTTAAGTTTTTTTGTAAAATTCCCTGGATTTCAGGAGGCGATTACTGTCGCTTCCCGAGTCATGAAAGGGAAATCTCTGTATTAAGGAATCCGGGCTGCTTTTCCATGCTTAGACGCCCGGAGGTCCGTGAGCTTTTTGAGAATAATATATCAGTGATTATTTAGTCTCGTTTTCATATTGCAAATGAACTGTAATATGCAAACTACAAACTCAGATTGGCTATAAGGAAGTGATTTAATCATCTGCATTTGATTACAGGAGTCAAATCACAGGATTTGAGGATTGTTTTTTATCAGTAAAAATATGTTTGTTGTCAATCTTCTATTGTCAAGGGCCACAGACGGCCGGGAACTTTATTGATGTTTCAGACTTCATCAAATTAAATAGTATATTAGTGTCTATAGTGTTAATAAATATATGAAAAGCTTCCAGATGAGCCTCCTCACCCAATCAAATAAGGAAAATATAACCTATGTATCTCTACCACCTCAGAATCCATCTGAAGTGTTGGGATACATAGATGTCAGACTCCTCCATCGCACCCGTGCTATTATTTGGATACGTAGGCATGACATTGGAGCCCATAGCGGTCCCTCATCATTGTAAATAGAATACGTCCTGGGACAAGAAATAGTTATTCATCAACATCAGTTCAAGTAAAGACTTCAACCTTACAGAGAATTGTTCACTCCTGCTGTCCTGTGTGATGATTTATGATGGCTCATAATATCGAATGAGCCCAAAATAATGTTACCTGTGGTTGGCAACGAGACCTCCTGTTATTACATTAAAACAGGATCTCATTTCTATCAATCTCATTTCTATCGAATTAACTGATTATCTGCCCCCATCTATCTATTTATCTATGTATATCATAGCTTTCTATGTATCTATTATCTATATATCTATGTATCTATATGACCATCTACAGTATATCCTTTTATCTTCTATCTATCTATCTATCTATCTATCTATCTATCTATCTATCTATCGGTCATACTGATAGATGATGACACAGATCCAAGCTGTTACCACTGTTGATATATTTGTAAGTTGCACCGGATTTCGGTATTTTCTGTATTGGTAAATGCTCCGCTCCCCGTCCTTACACCTATCTGGGGTGTGTTACAGTAAGTACACCGGATGTCTGCTCCGTGACCTGCTGAAATCAAAGATTCTACTTGTTGCAGTAACACAGATTTCTGGGTTCTGTGTCAGCGCGAAAACCTGCGACGAATCTTCCATTCACTGAGAATATGATGACAGGAAGCTTTGGAGGAAGTGGTGTTTTGTAATTAGAGCTGCGGTATTCCACCGTTCACATCTGCCGAGAAGAAAGATGGCGGAATATCTGCTGTAATCCGGTTTCGTTTTTACTAAATATTTCTTATTGTGTTTAGTGGTGAAGAAGTCACGAAGGCTTCAAAGCACGAGCGTCATGATTAAGAGAGCGACTCCACCACAGATACACCGTGACCCCTCCACAAAAGAAGCACCCCTGCCAGTGCCACCCTCCACCAAATATACACCCCTGCCAGTGCCCCCCTCCACCAAATATACACCCCTGTCAGTGCCACCCTCCACCAAATATACACCCCTGCCACCTTCTGCCATAGATACACCCTCCGCCATAGATACACCACTGCCACCCTCCACCAAATATACACCCCTGCCACCTTCCGCCATAGATACACCCTCCGCCATAGATACACCACTGCCACCCTCCGCCATAGATACACCACTGCCACCCTCCGCCATAGATACACCACTGCCACCCTCCGCCATAGATACACCACTGCCACCCTCCACCATAGATACACCACTGCCACCCTCCACCATAGATACACCACTGCCACCCTCCACCATAGATACACCACTGCCACCCTCCGCCATAGATACACCACTGCCACCCTCCGCCATAGATACACCACTGCCACCCTCCGCCATAGATACACCACTGCCACCCTCCGCCACAGATACACCACTGCCACCCTCCGCCATAGATACACCACTGCAACCCTCCGCCATAGATACACCACTGCCACCCTCCGCCATAGATACACCACTGCCACCCTCCGCCATAGATGCACCACTGCCACCCTCCGCCATAGATACACCACTGCCACCCTCCGCCATAGATGCACCACTGCCACCCTCCGCCATAGATGCACCACTGCCACCTTCCGCCATAGATGCACCACTGCCACCCTCCGCCATAGATGCACCACTGCCACCCTCCGCCATAGATACACCACTGCCACCCTCCGCCATAGATACACCACTGCCACCCTCCGCCATAGATACACCACTGCCACCCTCCGCCATAGATACACCACTGCCACCCTCCGCCATAGATACACCACTGCCACCTTCCGCCATAGATACACCACTGCCACCCTCCGCCATAGATACACCACTGCCACCCTCCGCCATAGATACACCACTGCCACCTTCCGCCATAGATACACCACTGCCACCCTCCGCCATAGATACACCACTGCCACCCTCCACCATAGATACACCACTGCAACCCTCCGCCATAGATACACCACTGCAACCCTCCGCCATAGATACACCACTGCCACCCTCCGCCATAGATACACCACTGCCACCCTCCGCCATAGATACACCACTGCCACCCTTCACCCTTTATTATGGCCACTGTCGTCCTCCACCATAGATTCACTGCTGCCAATACTCAACATCCGACCACCTGCTGATGCCACCATCATTCACATAGATAGGCCTGGCTGCAGTCTGTCACACAAGTGGTAGCCAGGAGCGCAGCTCTGCAGGTAAAAGTGGAGAACGCTGCAGCACTGAGGTATCCTTATAGGACTTTGTCCTCAGGATGAGGGGGGCTCCCATAAGCCAGACCCCCAGTGATCATAAAGTGACGGCTTATCCTAGCAACATGTCATCACTATCAGATGGACAAACTCTAGAGATAAACAAATTTATTCACAGGACCCTGCTCCCTCGGTTACGTCAGTAGTCTGTGGCCACCAGACGGGAGATGTGTGAGCCGCCTTCTTACGGTTCACAGGTCTTCCGTCTGCCAGCCTCAGACTACTGCCGTAACCGATGGTCCAGGGTCCTGCTAACCCATTCATTCATCACCACTATATACTCCACCGGAGGTAGCATTTTAAATTTGATTTTATTTTTTAATATTTTTGGGGGGGCTACAAGCCCCCAATACGAATTTTCATAATATATCTGCATATAAATTATTGAGGGAGCTGTCCCCTTTAATTCTGCAATTTATTATATTGTAACATTGCCTCTAAATCGACAAATTTTAGTGATTGGGTTTTATTAAAAATGTTGCACCGTTTGATTTCTGTAACCTTTCTGTTACACTGTCTATTGCTGGCTGCAGAATGAGTTATCTGAGAATCTGTCAGTGAGCGCTTTCCGACGGTTCAATGGTAGAGTTTATAACTCTCATGTGTCTTTTTCTAAGCTTATTTAAAATGATTTATGACCACAGACCACATCAAAGCTAAATGTGCCGGGAAGCAAAGACCCTGTAAAAGCCAAACGGTGCAAAATTTTTAGTGAAAGCCAATTGAAAAAGTGATATTCAGCCCCAAATACATACACTGCTCAAAAAAATAAAGGGAACACTTAAACAACAGAATATAACTCCAAGTAGATCAAGATCAAACTTCTGTGAAATCAAACTGTCCACTTAGGAAGCAACACTGATTGACAATCAATTTCACATGCTGTTGTGCAAATGGAATAGACAATAGATGGAAATTATTGGCAATTATCAAGACACCCTCAATAAAGGAGTGGTTCTGCCGGTGGAGACCACAGACCACATCTCAGTACCATTGCTTTCTGGCTGATGTTTTGGTCACTTTTGAATGTTGGTTGTGCTTTCACACTCGTGGTAGCATGAAACGGACTCTACAACCCACAGAAGTTGCTCAGGTAGTGCAGCTCATCCAGGATGGCACATCAATGCGAGCTGTGGCAAGAAGGTTTGCTGTGTCTGTCAGCGTAGTGTCCAGAGGCTGGAGGCGCTACCAGGAGACAGGCCAGTACACCAGGAGACGTGGAGGGGGCCGTAGGAGGGCAACAACCCAGCAGCAGGACCGCTACCTCTGCCTTTGTGCAAGGAGGAACAGGAGAAGCACTACCAGAGCCCTGCAAAATGACCTCCAGCAGGCCACAAATATGCATGTGTCTGCACAAACGGTTAGAAACAGACTCCATGAGGGTGGTATGAGGCCCGACGTCCACAGATGGGGGTTGTGCTCACAGCCCAACACCGTGCAAGACGCTTGGCATTTGCCACAGAACACCAGGATTGGCAAAGTGGCCACTGGCGCCCTGTGCTCTTCACAGATGAAAGCAGGTTCACACTGAGCACATGTGACAGACGTGACAGAGTCTGGAGACGCCGTGGAGAGTGATCTGCTGCCTGCAACATCCTTCAGCATGACCGGTTTGGCAGTGGGTCAGTAATGGTGTGGGGTGGCATTTCTTTGGAGGGCCGCACAGCCCTCCATGTGCTCGCCAGAGGTAGCCTGACTGCCATTAGGTACCGAGGTGAGATCCTCAGACCCCTTGTGAGACCATATGCTGGTGCGGTCGGCCCTGGGTTCCTCCTAATGCAGGACAATGCCAGACCTCATGTGGCTAGAGTGTGTCAGCAGTTCCTGCAAGATGAAGGCATTGAAGCTATGGACTGGCCGCCCGTTCAGCACATTCAACTTTGTACAGAACAAAGTATTCAATGAGAATATTTCATTCATTCAGATCTAGGATGGGTTATTTCAGTGTTCCCTTTATTTCTTTGAGCAGTGTATATTTCAGTTAAAAAAAACATTTCGTGGATACCCCTTTAACCCCTTTCTGGCCCTAGGTGTACTAATACGTATCTGTGCCCTGGGCCTTATGGGTCTGATACGTATTAGTACGCCTTGGCGATTTTGCCCGCACAAAAGCGGTGCGGGGCGACCGCCGCTGGGTGTCAGCTGATTTTCACAGCTGACACCCGGTGCTATGTGCAGGGAGCGACCAAAGTAACTTCTCCCTGTGCAGCGCTGACAGGCTGTATAGCATAGGGAGCTGCTGCTCTCTATGCTATACAGCCGATCAGGCTGCAAAAAGTGAAAGTCCCATAGTGGGACAATGTGTAAAAATAAGAAAAGTGTCAGAAAGTGAAAAAAATTTTTTTTAAAAAAATTGTAAAAATATATATATAAAAAAAAAATAATTATATATATATATATATTGTACCCATAAATAAATAATCCTTATGGAAAAAAACAAAACAATAAAAGTACCCATATTTGGTATCGCCGCATCCCAAACGACCTGACCTATAAAACTGTCCCACTAGTTAACCCGTTTAGTGAACATGGTAAAAAAAACAACTAATAAACGAAACAAAAAAAGATGCTTTATCATCATACCGCCAAACAAAAAATGGAATAACACGCGATCAAAAAGATGAATGTAAATAAAAATGGTACCGTTGAAAACGTCATCTTGTCCCGCAAAAAAAAAAGCCGCCATACAGCTCCATCAGCCGAAAAATAAAAAAGTTATAGCTCTCAGAATAAAGCGATGCAGAAACAATTCTTTTTTCAATAAAATAGTTTTTATTGTGTAAAAGCTCCAAAACATAAAAACAACAATATAAATGTAGTACCGCTGTAAACGTACTGACCCGAAGAATAAAGCTGCCTTAACAATTTTACCACGCGCAAAAAAAAAAAACAATTCCTGAATTGTTGGTTTTTGTTTTTCCTGCCTTCCAAAAATCAAATAGAAAGCGATCAAAAAATGTCACGTGCCCGAAAATGGCACCAATAAAAACATCAACTTGTCCTGCAAAAAACAAGCCGTCACATGACTCTGTCGGACGAAATACGGAAAAATTATTGCTCTCAAAATATGGCGATGCAAAAACTAGTCTTTGCAAAAAAAAAAAAAAAAGTTTTTTTTCTAGTATGTGACAGCTGTCAATCATAAAAACTCGATATGAATCTGATATCGCTGTAATCGCACCAACCCGAAGAATAAAGTCATCTAATCACTTATACCGCACGAGGAACGGCGTAAAAAATAAACTCTAAGGTTAGGGTTGTGCTAGGGTTAGGGTTGAGTTAGGGTTGGGCTTGGGGTAGGGGTGGGCTAGGGTTAGGGTTGGGCTAGGGTTAGGGTTGAGTTAGGGTTGGGCTTGGGTTAAGGTTGGGCTAGGGTTAGGGTTGGGCTAGGGTTAGGGTTGAGCTAGGGTGAGGGTTGGGTTAGGGTTGGGGTTGTATTAGGGTTGGGTTTAGGGTTGTGTTGGGGTTGGGATTTTTTCAGAAGTAAAGAAAAAAAAATGACGACGATATGGTGACTAATGTTGAGCGCAAGTGCTCGCTACTTGAGTTTGCATCGGGTGCTCGAGTTAGGGTTAGGGTTGTGCTAGGGTTAGGGTTGAGTTAGGATTGGGCTTGGGTTAGGATTGGGCTAGGGTTGGGCTAGGGTTAGGTTAGGGTTAGCGTTGGGGTAGTGTTAGGGTTGAGCTAGGGTTAGGGTTGGGTTAGGGTTAGGGATGGGTTAGGGTTGGGCTAGGGTTAGGGTTGAGCTAGGGTTAAGATTGGGTTAGAGTTGGGCTATGGTTAGTATTGGGCTAGGGTGAGGGTTGGGATAGGTTTAGGGTTGTATTAGGGTTGGGGTTAGGATTGTGTTGGGGTTGGGATTTTTTCAGAAGTAAAAAAACAAAAACGACGACAATATGGCGACTAGTGTTGAGCACAATTGCTCGCTACCTGAGTTTGCATCGGGTGGTCAGGTATGCACCGAGTATCGCGGGTGCACGAGTGACATGCTCGAGTCTCCGCCCCACATGTTTTGCTGCTATTATACAGCCAAAAAACCTCATGGGGACTGCCTACCATGCACAAGCAATCCCCGCATGTTTTTTTTTGGGTGTCTTAATAACCGTGAAACATGCGGGCAGGGACTCGAGGACCCGCGATACTTGGTGCATACCCGAGTACCCGATGCAAACTTAAGTAGCGAGCACTTGCGCTCAAGACTAATGCCAACTTATTCAATATGAAGACCTAATGTTATCAAATTCTGTGTCGTAACTCTGGGTTCAAAATGTTCACTATACCCCTTGATAATATCCTTGAGGGGTCTGGTTTCCAAAATGGGGTAACTTGTGGGGGGTTTCCACTGTTTAGGCACATCAGGGGCTCTACAAATGCAACATGGCTTCCGCTAATTATTTAAGCAGATTTTACATTCAAAAAGTCAAATGGCGCTCCTTCCCTTCCGAACCCTGCCGTGCGCCCAAACAGTGGTTTTTCCCCACATATGGGGTATCTGCTTACTCAGGAGAAATGGCACAACAAATGGTATGGTGCAATTTCTCCTGTTACCCTTATAAAAATGCAAAATTGGAGGCTGAAAAACATTTTTGTTGGAAAAATGTGAAAATGTTATCTTTACAGCTCAATGTTATAAACTTCTGTGAAGCACCTTGGGGTTCAAGGTGCTCACCTTAAATCTAGAAAAGTTCCCTGGGGGGTCTAGTTTCCAACATGGTGTTACTTGTGGGGTTTTTCCACTGTTTAGGCACATCAGGGGCTCCCCAAATGCAACATGGCGTCAGCTAATTATTCAAGCAAATTTTACATTCAAAAAGTCTAATGGCGCTCCTTCCCTTCCGAACCCTGCAGTGCGCCCAAACAGTGGTTTGCCCCCACATATGGGGTATCAGCGTGCTCAGGAGGAATTGCAAAACTAATTTTGGGGTTCACTTTTTAATGATACCCTTGCAAAAATAAAAAAAAATTGGGGTCTGAAGTAACATTTTTGTGAAAAAAAATAAATGTTCATTTTTTTCTTCCACATTCCAAAAATTCCTATAAAGCACCTGAAGGGTTAATAAACTTCTTGAATGTGGTTTTGAGCACCTTGAGGGGTGCAGTTTTTAGAATGGTGTCACTTTTGGGTATTTGTTGTCATATAGACCCCTCAAAGTCACTTCAAATATGATGTGGACCCTAAAAAAATGGTTTTGTAAATTTTGTTGGAAAAATGAGAAATCGCTGGTCAATTTTTAACCCTTATAGCTCCCTAACAAAAATTCAGATGTAAAAGTAGACATGTGGAAAATGTTATTTATTAACTATTTTGTGTGACATATCTCTCTGATTTAAGGGCATGAAAATTCGAAGTTTGAAAATTGCAAAATTTTCACCAAATTTCCAATTTTTTTCACTAAGTAACACTAGTCATATCGAAGAAATTTTACCACTAACACGAAGTACAATATGTCACGAAAAAACAATCTCAGAATCAGTGAGATCCGTTGAAGCGTTCCAGAGTAATTACTTCATAAAGTGACAGTGGTCAGAATTGTAAAAAATTGGCCCGGTCATTAACATGCAAACCACCCTGGGGGGTAAGGGGTTAAAACTGGGTGGAGTAAGATGTGAGAAATTCATTAAAGGGCATGTGCTGTGCAATGTATCCCGGGGCTGTCATACGTTCCTGTGAAAATTTACATGATGTGTAGCCTAAATGATGATACATAGTATACATACATGATGAAGTTGTCGAGGGCGCTTAGCCACGCCCTGATCTGCCTAAGCTCCTCCCATTTTTTAATGAAGACAAGTGTAAAACTTCCAAAAGTCACAAAATTGTTGCAAAACTTCTGGAATTCTGGAGATGAACTGAGCAGAAACTAAATTTCTCCCTTATAATTTTCCGCGTCAGCGTCAATCCCGGCACAGGAGGCAGAAGGCCGCCGCTCGTCTCCGCCTCACTCCTCACATGCTTTACATGGAGCTTTAATTTAGGATTCCAGCCAGGCAGTAAACACAAATTACTGTGAAATCGCTGGAGACTCTCGTCCTGCATAGAAATATCAGAGGCAATAAATTCTCCTGAACGGCTGCGTCTCCTATCTGGGGAGATAATTCCAATCTTCTCTTACTCAAGTGTCACTTTGTCTAATTAAAAACCATAAGAAGAAAGAACGGGATTGGTCTATAAAACAGTGAGATACTATTATCTCCAGCAAATATCTATCCGCTGATTATCTCATACTTTTTATGACTTTGTTTGCGTTTTAAATGCAATAAAATTAGAAATACTTCATGGAAAATTGACTTTTGAAGACCAAAAATTGTTAATAAGTGTAAAATTACTGCCAGTGCCAAATCTACCAAGTATTCAAGATTCAGTTCTTCTATGGAAGGCAGTATTATAGTAGTTATATTCTTGTACATAGGGGGCAGTATTATAGTAGTTATATTCTTGTACATAGGGGGCAGTATTATAGTAGTTATATTCTTCTACATAGGAGCAGTATTATAGTAGTTATATTCTTGTACATAGGGGGCAGTATTATAGTAGTTATACTCTTGTACATAGGGGCAGTATTATAGTAGTTATATTCTTGTACATAGGAGGCAGTATTATAGTAGTTATATTCTTGTACATAGGGGCAGTATTATAGTAGTTATAGTCTTGTACATAGGAGCAGTATTATAGTAGTTATATTCTTGTACATAGGGGCAGTATTATAGTAGTTATATTCTTGTACATAGGAGCAGTATTATAGTAGTTATATTCTTGTACATAGGGGGCAGTATTATAGTTACATTCTTGTACATAGGGGCAGTATTATAGTAGTTATATTCTTGTACATAGGGGCAGTATTATAGTAGTTACATTCTTGTACATAGGGGCAGTATTATAGTAGTTTAAAATATTACATGTTAGACTCTGTATTGTATTTGCAGACTGGTGCCTGCAGGTTCAGAATGAGTAATAATCTTTGCTCTATAGTGTGGGATCAGGATGTGTAATCGTTGCTTTATAGTGTGGGATCAGGATGGGTAATAATCGTGACTCCATAGTGTGGGATCAGGATGGGTAATAATCGTGACTCCATAGTGTGGAATCAGGATGGGTGATAATCGAGGCTCCATAGTGTAGGATCAGGATGGCTAATAATCGTGGCTCAATAATGTGGGATCAGGATGGGTAATCGTGGCTTCATAGTGTAGGATCAGGATAGGTAATAATCGTGGCTCCACAGTGTAGGAACAGGATGGGTAATAATCGTGGCTCCATAGTGTAGGATCAGGATGAGTAATAATCTTAGCTCCATAGTGCAGGATCTTGATGCGAAATGGTGGCTCCATAGTGTGGGATCAGGATGGGTAATCGTGGCTCCATAGTGTAGGATCAGGATGGGTAATAATTGTGGCTCCATAGTGTAGGATCAGGATAGTAATCGTGGCTCTACAGTGTAGTATCAGGATGGGTAATAATCGTGGCTCCATAGTGTAGGATCAGGATGGGTAATCGTGATTCCATAGTGTAGGATCAGAATGGGTAATCGTGGCTCCATAGTGTAGGAATAGGATGAGTAATAATCGTGGCTCCATAGTGTAGGATCAGGATGAGTAATAATCGAGGCTCCATAGTGTAGGATCAGGATGGTAATCGTGGCACTATAGTATAGGATCAGGATGGGTAATAGTGGCTCCATAGTGTAGGATTAGGATGGTAATCATGGCTCTACAGTGTAGTATCAGAATGGGTAATAATCGTGGCTCCATAGTGTAAGATCAGGATGGGTAATCGAGGCTCCATAGTGTAGGATCAGGATGGGTAATCGTGGCTCCATAGTGTAGGGTCAGGATGAGTAATAATCGTGGCTCCATAGTGTAGGATCAGTATGAGTAATAATCGAGGCTCGATAGTGTAGGATCAGGATGGTAATCGTTGCTCTGCAGTATAGGATCAGGATGAGTAATAATCGTGGCTCCATAGTGTAGGATCAGGATGGTAATTGTGGCTCTACAGTGTAGGATCAGGATGGGTAATAGTGGCTCCATAGTACAGGATCAGGATGGGTAATCGTGGCTCCATAGTGCAGGATCAGGATGGGTAATAATTGTGGCTCCATAGTGTAGGATCAGGATGAGTAATAATCGTGGCTCCGTAGTGTAGGATCAGGATGAGTAATAATTGTGGCTCCATAGTGCAGGATCAGGATGGGTAATCGTGGCTCCATAGTGCAGGATCAGGATGGTGATCGTGGCTCCATAGTGTAGGATCAGGATGGGTAATAATAGTGGATCCATAGTGTGGGATCAGGATGGGTAATCATGGCTCCATAGTGTAGGATCAGGATGGGTAATCGTGGCTCCATAGTGTGGGATCAAGATGGGTAATCGTGGCTCCATAGTTTAGGATCAGGATGGGTAATAATCGTGGCTCCATAGTGTGGGATCAGGATGAGTAATCGTGGCTCCATAGTGTAGGATCAGGATGGGTAATAATTGTGGCTCCATAATGTAGGATCAGGATGGTAATCGTGGCTCTACAGTGTAGTATCAGGATGGGTAATAATCGTGGCTCCATAGTGTAGGATCAGGATGGGTCATCGTGACTCCATAGTGTACTATCAGGATGGGTAATCGTGGCTCCATAGTGAAGGAACAGGATGAGTAATAATCGTGGCTCCATAGTGTAGGATCAGGATGAGTAATAATCGAGGCTCCATAGTGTAGGATCAGGATGGTAATCGTGGCACTATAGTATAGGATCAGGATGGGTAATAGTGGTTCCATAGTGTGGGATCAGGATGGTAATTGTGGCTCTACAGTGTACGATCAGGATGGGTAATAGTGGCTCTATAGTGTGGGATCAGGATGGGTAATTGTGGCTCCATAGTGCAGGATCAGGATGGGTAATCGTGGCTCCATGCACCAGGATCAGGATGGGTAATTGAGGCTCCATAGTGTGGGATCAGGATGGGTAATCATGGTTCCATAGTGCAGGATCAGGATGGGTAATCGTAACTCCATAGTGTGGGATCAGGATGGGTAATAATCATGGCTCCATAGTGCAGGATCTGGATGGGAAATGATCGTGGCTCCATAGTGCAGGCTCTTGATGGGTAATCGTGGCTTCATAATGTAGGATCAGGATGGGTAATTGTGGCTCCATAGTGTGGGATCAGGATGGGTAATAATCATGGCTCCATAGTGCAGGATCAGGATGAGTAGCAATCGTGGCTCCATAGTGCAGGATCAGGATGGGAAATCGTGGCTCCGCAGTGCAGGATCAGGATGGGTAATCGTGTCTCCACAGTGCTGGATCAGGATGGGTAATCGTGGCTCCATAGTGCAGAATCAGGATGGGTAATCGTGGCTCCATAGTGCAGAAACTGGATGGGTAATCGTGGCCCCATAGTGTAGGATCAGGATGGGTAATCGTGGCTTCATAATGCAGGATCAGGATGGGTAATCGTGGCTCCATAGTGTAGGATTAGGATGGGTAATCGAGGCTCAATAGTGTAGGATCAGGATGGGTAAACCTGACTCCATAGTGTACGATCAGGATGGGTAATCGAGGCTTCATAGACCTGGATCAGGATGGGTAATCGTGGCTCCATAATGTAGGCTCAGGATGGGTAATTGTGGCTCCATACTGTAGGATCAGGATGGGTAATCGTGGCTCCATAGTGCAGGATCAGGATGGGTAATAATCGTGGCTCCATAGTGTAGGATCAGGATGGGTAATAATCGTGGCTCCATAGTGCAGGATCAGGATGGGTAATCGTGGCACCACAGTGCAGAATCAGGATGGGTAAACGTGGATCTATAGTGTAGGATCAGGATGGGTAATCGTGGCTCCATAATGCAGGATCAGGATGGGTAATAATTGTGGCTCCATAGTGTAGGATCAGGATGGGTAATAATCGTGGCTCCAAAGTGTAGTATCAGGATGGATAATAATCGTTGCTCCACAGTGCAGGATCAGGATGGGTAATCGTGGCTACATAGTACAGGATCAGGATGGTAATCATGGCTCCATAGTGTAGGATCAGGATGGGTAATAATAGTGGCTCCATATTGTGGGATCAGGATGGGTAATGATGCCTCCATAGTGTAGGATCAGGATGGGTAATAATCGTGGCTCCATAGTGTGGGATCAGGATGGGTAATCGTGGCTCCATAGTATAGGATAAGGATGGGTAATAATCGAGGCTCCATAGTGTAGGATCAGGATTGGTAATAATCGAGGCTCCATAGTGTAGGATCAGGATGAGTAATAATCGTGGCTCCATAGTGTAGGATCAGGATGAGTAATAATTGTGGCTCCATAGTGTAGGATCAGGATGGTAATCGTGGCTCTACAGTGTAGTATCAGAATGGGTAATAATCGTGGCTCCATAGTGTAAGATCAGGATGGGTAATCGAGGCTCCATAGTGTAGGATCAGGATGGGTAATCGTGGCTCCATAGTGTAGGATCAGGATGAGTAATAATCGTGGCTCCATAGTGTAGGATCAGTATGAGTAATAATCGAGGCTCGATAGTTTAGGATCAGGATGGTAATCGTTGCTCTACAGTATAGGATCAGGATGGGTAATAGTGGCTCCATAGTGTGGGATCAGGATGGTAATTGTGTCTCTACAGTGTAGGATCAGGATGGGTAATAGTGGCTCCATAGTGTGGGATCAGGATGGGTAATTGTGGCTCCATAGTGCGGGATCAGGATTGGTAATCGTGGCTCCATAGTACAGGATCAGGATGGGTAATCGTGGCTCCATAGTGTAGGATCAGGATGGGTAATAATTGTGGCTCCATAGTGTAGGATCAGGATGGGTAATAATCGTGGATCCAAAGTGTAGGATCAGGATGGGTAATAATCGTTGCTCCACAGTGCAGGATCAGGATGGGTAATCGTGACTCCATAGTGCAGGATCAGGATGGTGATCGTGGCTCCATAGTGTAGGATCAGGATGGGTAATAATAGTGGCTCCATAGTGTGGGATCAGGATGGGTAATCATGGCTCCATAGTGTAGGATCAGGATGGGTAATCATGGCTCCATAGTGTGGGATCAGGATGGGTAATCGTGGCTCTATAGTGTAGGTTCAGGATGGGTAATAATCGTGGCTCCATAGTGTGGGATTAGGATGAGTAATCGTGGCTCCATAGTGTAGGATCAGGATGGGTAATAATCGTGGCTCCATAGTGTAGGATCAGGATGGTAATCGTGGCTCTACATTGTAGTATCAGGATGGGTAATAATCATGGCTCCATAGTGTAGGATCAGGATTGGTAATCGTGACTCCATAGTGTAGGATCAGGATGGGAAATCTTGGCTCAATAGTGTAGGATCAGGATGAGTAATAATCGTGGCTCCATAGTGTAGGATCAGGATGGGTAATTGTGGCTCCATAGTGCAGGATCAGGATGGGTAATCGTGGCTCCATACGCCAGGATCAGGATGGTAATTGAGGCTCCATAGTGTGGGATCAGGATGGGTAATCATGGGTCCATAGTGCAGGATCAGGATGGGTAATCTTAACTCCATAGTGTGGGATCAGGATGGGTAATAATCGTGGCTGAATAATACAGGATCAGGATGGGTAATCATGTCTCCATAGTGCAGGATCATGATGGGTATTCGTGGCTCCATAGTATGGGATCAGGATGGGTAATCATTGCTCCATAGTGCAGAATCAGGATGCGTAATTGTGGCTCCATAGTGTGGGATCAGGATGGGTAATAATCATGGCTCCATAGTGCAGGATCTGGATGAGTAATGATCGTGGCTCCATAGTGCAGGATCTTGATGGGTAATCGTGGCTCCATAATGTATGATCAGAATGGGTAATCGTGGCTCCAAAGTGCAGGATCAGGATGAGTAATAATCGTGGTTCCATAGTGCAGGATCAGGATGGGTAATCGTGACTCCATAGTGCAGAATCAGGATGGGTAATCGTGGCTCCATAGTGCAGAAACTGGATGGGTAATCGTGGCCCCATAGTGTAGGATCAGGATGGGTAATCGTGGCTCCATAGTGCAGGATCAGGATGGGTAATCGTGGCTCCATAGTGTAGGATCAGGATGGGTAATCGAGGCTCAATAGTGTAGGATCAGGATGGGTAATCGTGACTCCATAGTGTAGGATCAGGTTGGGTAATCGAGGCTTCATAGACCAGGATCAGGATGGGTAATCGTGGCTCCATAGTGTAGGCTCAGGATGGGTAATCGTGGCTCCATATTGTAGGATCAGGATGGGTAATCGTGGCTCCATATTGTAGGATCAGGATGGGTAATCGTGCCTCCATAGTGCAGGATCAGGGTGGGTAATAATTGTGGCTCCATAGTGTAGGATCAGGATGGGTAATAATCGTGGCTCCACAGTGCAGGATCAGGATGGGTAATCGTGGCTACATAATACAGGATCAGGATGGTACTCGTGGCTCCATAGTGTAGGATCAGGATGGGAAATAATAGTGGCTCCATATTGTGGGATCAGGATGGGTAATGATGGCTCCATAGTGTAGGATCAGGATGGGTAGTAATCGTGCCTCCATAGTGTGGGATCAGGATGGGTAATCGTGGCTCCATAGTGTAGGATCAGGATGGGTAATAATCGAGGCTCCATAGTGTAGGATCAGGATGGGTAATAATCGTGGCTCCATAGTGTGGGATCAGGATGGGTAATCGTGGCTCCATAGTGTAGGATCAGGATGGGTAATAATAGAGGCTCCATAGTGTGGGATCAGGATGGGTAATCGTGGCTCCATAGTGTAGGATCAGGATGAGTAATAATTGTGGCTCCATAGTGTAGGATCAGGATGGTAATCGTGGCTCTACAGTGTAGTATCAGAATGGGTAATAATCGTGGCTCCATAGTGTAAGATCAGGATGGGTAATCGAGGCTCCATAGTGTAGGATCAGGATGGTAATCGTGGCTCTACAGTGTAGTATCAGGATGGGTAATAATCGTGGCTCTATAGTGTAGGATCAGGATGGGTAATCGAGGCTCCATAGTTTAGGATCTGGATGGGTAATCGTGGCTCCATAGTGTAGGATCAGGATGAGTAATAATCGTGGCTCCATAGTGTAGTATCAGAATGGGTAAAAATCGTGGCTCCATAGTGTAAGATCAGGATGGGTAATCGAGGCTCCATAGTGTAGGATGAGGATGGGTAATCGTTGCTCTACAGTATAGGATCAGGATGAGTAATAATCGTGGCTCCATAGTGTAGGATCAGTATGGTAATTGTGGCTCTACAGTGTAGGATCAGAATGCGTAATAGTGGCTCCATAGTGTGGGATCAGGATGGGTAATTGTGGCTCCATAGTGCAGGATCAGGATGGTAATCGGGGCTCCATAGTACAGGATCAGGATGGGTAATCGTGGCTCCATAGTGCAGGATCAGGATGGGTAATAATTGTGGCTCCATAGTGTAGGATCAGGATGAGTAATAATCGTGGCTCCATAGTGTAGGATCAGTATGAGTAATAATCGAGGCTCGATAGTTTAGGATCAGGATGGTAATCGTTGCTCTACAGTATAGGATCAGGATGGGTAATAGTGGCTCCATAGTGTGGGATCAGGATGGTAATTGTGTCTCTACAGTGTAGGATCAGGATGGGTAATAGTGGCTCCATAGTGTGGGATCAGGATGGGTAATTGTGGCTCCATAGTGCGGGATCAGGATTGGTAATCGTGGCTCCATAGTACAGGATCAGGATGGGTAATCGTGGCTCCATAGTGTAGGATCAGGATGGGTAATAATTGTGGCTCCATAGTGTAGGATCAGGATGGGTAATAATCGTGGATCCAAAGTGTAGGATCAGGATGGGTAATAATCGTTGCTCCACAGTGCAGGATCAGGATGGGTAATCGTGACTCCATAGTGCAGGATCAGGATGGTGATCGTGGCTCCATAGTGTAGGATCAGGATGGGTAATAATAGTGGCTCCATAGTGTGGGATCAGGATGGGTAATCATGGCTCCATAGTGTAGGATCAGGATGGGTAATCATGGCTCCATAGTGTGGGATCAGGATGGGTAATCGTGGCTCTATAGTGTAGGTTCAGGATGGGTAATAATCGTGGCTCCATAGTGTGGGATTAGGATGAGTAATCGTGGCTCCATAGTGTAGGATCAGGATGGGTAATAATCGTGGCTCCATAGTGTAGGATCAGGATGGTAATCGTGGCTCTACATTGTAGTATCAGGATGGGTAATAATCATGGCTCCATAGTGTAGGATCAGGATTGGTAATCGTGACTCCATAGTGTAGGATCAGGATGGGAAATCTTGGCTCAATAGTGTAGGATCAGGATGAGTAATAATCGTGGCTCCATAGTGTAGGATCAGGATGGGTAATTGTGGCTCCATAGTGCAGGATCAGGATGGGTAATCGTGGCTCCATACGCCAGGATCAGGATGGTAATTGAGGCTCCATAGTGTGGGATCAGGATGGGTAATCATGGGTCCATAGTGCAGGATCAGGATGGGTAATCTTAACTCCATAGTGTGGGATCAGGATGGGTAATAATCGTGGCTGAATAATACAGGATCAGGATGGGTAATCATGTCTCCATAGTGCAGGATCATGATGGGTATTCGTGGCTCCATAGTATGGGATCAGGATGGGTAATCATTGCTCCATAGTGCAGAATCAGGATGCGTAATTGTGGCTCCATAGTGTGGGATCAGGATGGGTAATAATCATGGCTCCATAGTGCAGGATCTGGATGAGTAATGATCGTGGCTCCATAGTGCAGGATCTTGATGGGTAATCGTGGCTCCATAATGTATGATCAGAATGGGTAATCGTGGCTCCAAAGTGCAGGATCAGGATGAGTAATAATCGTGGTTCCATAGTGCAGGATCAGGATGGGTAATCGTGACTCCATAGTGCAGAATCAGGATGGGTAATCGTGGCTCCATAGTGCAGAAACTGGATGGGTAATCGTGGCCCCATAGTGTAGGATCAGGATGGGTAATCGTGGCTCCATAGTGCAGGATCAGGATGGGTAATCGTGGCTCCATAGTGTAGGATCAGGATGGGTAATCGAGGCTCAATAGTGTAGGATCAGGATGGGTAATCGTGACTCCATAGTGTAGGATCAGGTTGGGTAATCGAGGCTTCATAGACCAGGATCAGGATGGGTAATCGTGGCTCCATAGTGTAGGCTCAGGATGGGTAATCGTGGCTCCATATTGTAGGATCAGGATGGGTAATCGTGGCTCCATATTGTAGGATCAGGATGGGTAATCGTGCCTCCATAGTGCAGGATCAGGGTGGGTAATAATTGTGGCTCCATAGTGTAGGATCAGGATGGGTAATAATCGTGGCTCCACAGTGCAGGATCAGGATGGGTAATCGTGGCTACATAATACAGGATCAGGATGGTACTCGTGGCTCCATAGTGTAGGATCAGGATGGGAAATAATAGTGGCTCCATATTGTGGGATCAGGATGGGTAATGATGGCTCCATAGTGTAGGATCAGGATGGGTAGTAATCGTGCCTCCATAGTGTGGGATCAGGATGGGTAATCGTGGCTCCATAGTGTAGGATCAGGATGGGTAATAATCGAGGCTCCATAGTGTAGGATCAGGATGGGTAATAATCGTGGCTCCATAGTGTGGGATCAGGATGGGTAATCGTGGCTCCATAGTGTAGGATCAGGATGGGTAATAATAGAGGCTCCATAGTGTGGGATCAGGATGGGTAATCGTGGCTCCATAGTGTAGGATCAGGATGAGTAATAATTGTGGCTCCATAGTGTAGGATCAGGATGGTAATCGTGGCTCTACAGTGTAGTATCAGAATGGGTAATAATCGTGGCTCCATAGTGTAAGATCAGGATGGGTAATCGAGGCTCCATAGTGTAGGATCAGGATGGTAATCGTGGCTCTACAGTGTAGTATCAGGATGGGTAATAATCGTGGCTCTATAGTGTAGGATCAGGATGGGTAATCGAGGCTCCATAGTTTAGGATCTGGATGGGTAATCGTGGCTCCATAGTGTAGGATCAGGATGAGTAATAATCGTGGCTCCATAGTGTAGTATCAGAATGGGTAAAAATCGTGGCTCCATAGTGTAAGATCAGGATGGGTAATCGAGGCTCCATAGTGTAGGATGAGGATGGGTAATCGTTGCTCTACAGTATAGGATCAGGATGAGTAATAATCGTGGCTCCATAGTGTAGGATCAGTATGGTAATTGTGGCTCTACAGTGTAGGATCAGAATGCGTAATAGTGGCTCCATAGTGTGGGATCAGGATGGGTAATTGTGGCTCCATAGTGCAGGATCAGGATGGTAATCGGGGCTCCATAGTACAGGATCAGGATGGGTAATCGTGGCTCCATAGTGCAGGATCAGGATGGGTAATAATTGTGGCTCCATAGTGTAGGATCAGGATGGGTAATAATCGTGCCTCCAAAGTGTAGGATCAGGATGGGTAATAATCGTTGCTCCACAGTGCAGGATGAGGATGGTTAATCGTGGCTCCGTAGTGCAGGATCAGGATGGGTAATAATAATGGCTCCATAGTGTGGGATGAGGATGGGTAATCATGGCTCCATAGTTTAGGATCAGGATGGGTAATCGTGGCTCCATAGTGTGGGATCTGGATGGGTAATCGTGGCTCCATAGTGTAGGATCAGGATGGGTAATAATCGTGGCTCCATAGTGTGGGATCAGGATGAGTAATCGTGGCTCCATAGTGTAGGATCAGGATGGTAATCGTGGCTCTACAGTGTAGTATCAGGATGGGTAATAATCGTGGCTCCATAGTGTAGGATCAGGATGGATAATAATCGTTGCTCCAGAGTGCAGGATCAGGATGGGTAATCGTGGCTACATAGTACAGGATCAGGATGGTAATCGTGGCTCCATAGTGTAGGATCAGGATGGGTAATAATAGTGGCTCCATATTGTGGGATCAGGATGGGTAATGATGCCTCCATAGTGTAGGATCAGGATGGGTAATAATCGTGGCTCCATAGTGTGTGATCAGGATGGGTAATCGTGGCTCCATAATGTAGGATCAGGATGAGTAATAATCGTGGCTCCATTGTGTAGGATCAGGATGAGTAATAATCGTGGCTCCATAGTGTAGGATCAGGATGGGTAATAATCGTGGCTCCATGTTGCAAGGTCAGGATGGGTAATAATCGTGGCTACATGTTGCAGGATCAGGATGGGTAATAATCGTGGCTTCACAGTGTAGTATCAGGATGGGTAATAATTATGGCTCCATAGTGTAGGATCAGGATGGGTAATAATCGTGGCTCCATAGTGTGGGATCAGGATGGGTAATAATCGTGGCTCCATAGTGTAGGATCAGGATGGGTAACAATCGTGGCTCCATAGTTCAGGATCGGTAATCGTTGCTCCACAGTGTAGGATCAAAATGGCTAATCGTGGCTCCATAGTGCAGGATCAGGATGGGTAATCGTGGCCCCATAGTGCAGGATCAGGATGGGTAATAATCGTGGCTCCATAGTGCAGGATCAGGATGGGTAATCGTGGCTCCATAGTGCAGGATCAGGATGGGTACTCGTGGCTCCATTTTGCAGAAACTGGATGGGTAATCGTGGCCCCATAGTGTAGGATCAGGATGGGTAATCGTGGCTCCATAGTGCAGGATCAGGATGGGTAATAATCGTGGCTCCATAGTGTAGGATCAGGATGGGTAATCGTGGCTCCATAGTGCAGAATCTGGATGGGTAATCGTGGCACCATAGTGTAGGATCAGGATGGGTAGTCGAGGCTCCACAGTGTAGGATCAGGATGGGTAATAATCGTGTCTCCCTAGTGATGGCTCAGGATGGGTAATAATCGTGGCTCCATAGTGCAGGATTAGGATGGGTAATAATCGTGGCTCCATAGTGTGGGATCAGAATGGTAATTGTGTCTCCATAGTGCAGGATCAGGATGGGTAATAATTGTGGCTCCATAGTGTAGGATCAGGATGGGTAATAATTGTGGCTCCATAGTGCAGGATCAGGATGGGTAATAATCGTGGCTCCATAGTGCAGGATCAGGATGGTAATCGTGGCTCCTTAGTGTAGGATGAGGATGGGTAATAATCGTGGCTCCATAGTGCAGGATCAGGATGGGTAATAATTGTGGCTCCATGGTGTAGGATTAGGATGGGTAATAATCGTGGCTCCATAGTGTAGGATTAGGATGGGTAATAATTGTGGCTCCATAGTGCAGGATCAGGATGGGTAATAATCGTGGCTCCATAGTGCAGGATCAGGATGGGTAATAATCGTGGCTCCATAGTGTGGGATCAGGATGGGTAATCGTGGCTCCATAGTGTAGGATTAGGATGGGTAATAATTGTGGCTCCATAGTGCAGGATCAGGATGGGAAATAATAGTGGCTCCATATTGTGGGATCAGGATGGGTAATGATGGCTCCATAGTGTAGGATCAGGATGGGTAGTAATCGTGCCTCCATAGTGTGGGATCAGGATGGGTAATCGTGGCTCCATAGTGTGGGATCAGGATGGGTAATAATCGAGGCTCCATAGTGTAGGATCAGGATGGGTAATAATCGTGGCTCCATAGTGTGGGATCAGGATGGGTAATCGTGGCTCCATAGTGTAGGATCAGGATGGGTAATAATAGAGGCTCCATAGTGTGGGATCAGGATGGGTAATCGTGGCTCCATAGTGTAGGATCAGGATGAGTAATAATTGTGGCTCCATAGTGTAGGATCAGGATGGTAATTGTGGCTCTACAGTGTAGTATCAGAATGGGTAATAATCGTGGCTCCATAGTGTAAGATCAGGATGGGTAATCGAGGCTCCATAGTGTAGGATCAGGATGGGTAATAATCGTGGCTCCATAGTGTGGGATCAGGATGGGTAATCGTGGCTCCATAGTGTAGGATCAGGATGGGTAATAATAGAGGCTCCATAGTGTGGGATCAGGATGGGTAATCGTGGCTCCATAGTGTAGGATCAGGATGAGTAATAATTGTGGCTCCATAGTGTAGGATCAGGATGGTAATTGTGGCTCTACAGTGTAGTATCAGAATGGGTAATAATCGTGGCTCCATAGTGTAAGATCAGGATGGGTAATCGAGGCTCCATAGTGTAGGATCAGGATGGTAATCGTGGCTCTACAGTGTAGTATCAGGATGGGTAATAATCGTGGCTCCATAGTGTAGGATCAGGATGGGTAATCGAGGCTCCATAGTTTAGGATCTAGATGGGTAATCGTGGCTCCATAGTGTAGGATCAGGATGAGTAATAATCGTGGCTCCATAGTGTAGTATCAGAATGGGTAAAAATCGTGGCTCCATAGTGTAAGATCAGGATGGGTAATCGAGGCTCCATAGTGTAGGATCAGGATGGGTAATCGTTGCTCTACAGTATAGGATCAGGATGAGTAATAATCGTGGCTCCATAGTGTAGGATAAGTATGGTTATTGTGGCTCTACAGTGTAGGATCAGAATGGGTAATAGTGGCTCCATAGTGTGGGATCAGGATGGGTAATTGTGGCTCCATAGTGCAGGATCAGGATGGTAATCGGGGCTCCATAGTACAGGATCAGGATGGGTAATAATTGTGGCTCCATAGTGTAGGATCAGGATGGGTAATAATCGTGCCTCCAAAGTGTAGGATCAGGATGGGTAATAATCGTTGCTCCACAGTGCAGGATCAGGATGGTTAATCGTGGCTCCGTAGTGCAGGATCAGGATGGGTAATAATAATGGCTCCATAGTGTGGGATCAGGATGGGTAATCATGGCTCCATAGTTTAGGATCAGGATGGGTAATCGTGGCTCCATAGTGTGGGATCTGGATGGGTAATCGTGGCTCCATAGTGTAGGATCAGGATGGGTAATAATCGTGGCTCCATAGTGTGGGATCAGGATGAGTAATCGTGGCTCCATAGTGTAGGATCAGGATGGTAATCGTGGCTCTACAGTGTAGTATCAGGATGGGTAATAATCGTGGCTCCATAGTGTAGGATCAGGATGGGTAATCGTGACTCCATAGTGTAGGATCAGGATGGGTTATCGTGGCTCCATAGTGTAGGATCAGGATGGGTAATCGTGGCTCCATAGTGCAGGATCAGGATGGGTAATAATCGTGGCTCCATAGTGCAGGATCAGGATGGGAATTTGTGGCTCCACAGTGCAGGATCAGGATGGGTAATCGTGGCTCCATAGTGCAGAATCAGGATGGGTAATCATGGCTCCATAGTGCAGAAACTGGATGAGTAATCGTGGCCCCATAGTGTAGGATCAGGATGGGTAATCGTGGCTCCATAGTGCAGGATCAGGATGGGTAATCGTGGCTCCATAGTGTAGGATCAGGATGGGTAATCGAGGCTCAATAGTGTAGAATCAGGATGGGTAATCGTGACTCCATAGTGTAGGATCAGGATGGGTAATCTTGGCTTCATAGGCCAGGATCAGGATGGGTAATCATGGCTCCATAGTGTAGGCTCAGGATGGGTAATCGTGGCTCCATACTGTAGGATCAGGATGGGTAATCGTGGCTCCATATTGTAGGATCAGGATGGGTAATCGTGGCTCCATAGTGCAGGATCAGGATGGGTAATAATTGTGGCTCCATAGTGTAGGATCAGGATGGGTAATAATCGTTCCTCCACAGTGCAGGATCAGGATGGGTAATAATTGTGGCTCCATAGTGTAGGATCAGGATGGGTAATAATCGTTCCTCCACAGTGCAGGATCAGGATGGGTAATCGTGGCTACATAGTACAGGATCAGGATGGTAATCATGGCTCCATAGTGTAGGATCAGGATGGAATATAATAGTGGCTCCATATTGTGGGATCAGGATGGGTAATGATGGCTCCATAGTGTAGGATCAGGATGGGTAACAATCGTGGCTCCATATTGTGGGATCAGGATGGGTAATCGTGGCTCCATAGTGTAGGATCAGGATGGGTAATAATCGAGGCTTCATTGTGTAGGATCAGGATGGGTAATAATCGTGGCTCCATAGTGTGGGATCAGGATGGGTAATCGTGGCTCCATAGTGTAAGATCAGGATGGGTAATAATCGAGGCTCCATAGTGTGGGATCAGGATGGGTAATCGTGGCTCCATAGTGTAGGATCAGGATGAGTAATAATTGTGGCTCCATAGTGTAGGATCAGGATGGTAATCGTGGCTATACAGTGTAGTATCAGAATGGGTAATAATCGTGGCTCCATAGTGTAAGATCAGGATGGGTAATCGAGACTCCATAGTGTAGGATCAGGATGGGTAATCGTGGCTCCATAGTGTAGGATCAGGATGAGTAATAATCGTGGCTCCATAGTGTAGGATCAGTATGAGTAATAATCGAGGCTCGATAGTGTAGGATCAGGATGGTAATCGTTGCTCTACAGTATAGGATCAGGATGAGTAATAATCGTGGCTCTATAGTGTGGGATCAGGATGGTAATTGTGGCTCTACAGTGTAGGATCAGGATGGGTAATAGTGTCTCCATAGTGTGGGATCAGGATGGGTAATTGTGGCTCCATAGTGCAGGATCAGGATGGTAATCGTGGCTCTGTAGTACAGGATCAGGATGGGTAATAATCGTGGCTCCATAGTGCAGGATCAGGATGGGAAATCGTGGCTCCGCAGTGCAGGATCAGGATGGGTAATCGTGGCTCCGCAGTGCAGGATCAGGATGGGTAATCGTGGCTCCATAGTGCAGAATCAGGATGGGTAATCGTGGCTCCATAGTGCAGAAACTGGATAGGTAATCGTGGCCCCATAGTGCAGGATCAGGATGGGTAATCGTGGCTCCATAGTGCAGGATCAGGATGGGTAATCGTGGCTCCATAGTGTAGGATTAGGATGGGTAATTAGGCTCAATAGTGTAGGATCAGGATGGGTAATCGTGACTCCATAGTGTAGGATCAGGATGGGTAATCGAGGCTTCATAGACCAGGATCAGAATGGGTAATCGTGGCTCCATAATGTAGGCTCAGGATGGTAATCATGGCTCCATACTGTAGGATCAGGATGGGTAATCGTGGCTCCATAGTGCAGGATCAGGATGGGTAGTAATCTTGGCTCCATAGTGTAGGATAAGGATGGGTAATAATCGTGGCTCTATAGTGTAGGATCAGGATGGGTAATCATGGCTCCATAGTGCAGGATCAGGATGGGTAATAATCGTGGCTCCAAAGTGTAGGATCAGGATGGATAATAATCGTTGCTCCAGAGTGCAGGATCAGGATAGGTAATCGTGGCTACATAGTACAGGATCAGGATGGTAATCGTGGCTCCATAGTGTAGGATCAGGATGGGTAATAATAGTGGCTCTATATTGTGGGATCAGGATGGGTAATGATGCCTCCATAGTGTAGGATCAGGATGGGTAATAATCGTGTCTCCATAGTGTGGGATCAGGATGGGTAATCGTGGCTCCATAATGTAGGATCAGGATGAGTAATAATCGTGGCTCCATAGTGTAGGATCAGGATGAGTAATAATCGTGGCTCCATAGTGTAGGATCAGGATGGGTAATCGTGGCTCCATAGTGTAGGATCAGGATGAGTAATAATCGTGGCTCCATAGTGTAGGATCAGTATGAGTAATAATCGAGGCTCGATAGTGTAGGATCAGGATGGTAATCGTTGCTCTACAGTATAGGATCAGGATGAGTAATAATCGTGGCTCTATAGTGTGGGATCAGGATGGTAATTGTGGCTCTACAGTGTAGGATCAGGATGGGTAATAGTGTCTCCATAGTGTGGGATCAGGATGGGTAATTGTGGCTCCATAGTGCAGGATCAGGATGGTAATCGTGGCTCTGTAGTACAGGATCAGGATGGGTAATAATCGTGGCTCCATAGTGCAGGATCAGGATGGGAAATCGTGGCTCCGCAGTGCAGGATCAGGATGGGTAATCGTGGCTCCGCAGTGCAGGATCAGGATGGGTAATCGTGGCTCCATAGTGCAGAATCAGGATGGGTAATCGTGGCTCCATAGTGCAGAAACTGGATAGGTAATCGTGGCCCCATAGTGCAGGATCAGGATGGGTAATCGTGGCTCCATAGTGCAGGATCAGGATGGGTAATCGTGGCTCCATAGTGTAGGATTAGGATGGGTAATTAGGCTCAATAGTGTAGGATCAGGATGGGTAATCGTGACTCCATAGTGTAGGATCAGGATGGGTAATCGAGGCTTCATAGACCAGGATCAGAATGGGTAATCGTGGCTCCATAATGTAGGCTCAGGATGGTAATCATGGCTCCATACTGTAGGATCAGGATGGGTAATCGTGGCTCCATAGTGCAGGATCAGGATGGGTAGTAATCTTGGCTCCATAGTGTAGGATAAGGATGGGTAATAATCGTGGCTCTATAGTGTAGGATCAGGATGGGTAATCATGGCTCCATAGTGCAGGATCAGGATGGGTAATAATCGTGGCTCCAAAGTGTAGGATCAGGATGGATAATAATCGTTGCTCCAGAGTGCAGGATCAGGATAGGTAATCGTGGCTACATAGTACAGGATCAGGATGGTAATCGTGGCTCCATAGTGTAGGATCAGGATGGGTAATAATAGTGGCTCTATATTGTGGGATCAGGATGGGTAATGATGCCTCCATAGTGTAGGATCAGGATGGGTAATAATCGTGTCTCCATAGTGTGGGATCAGGATGGGTAATCGTGGCTCCATAATGTAGGATCAGGATGAGTAATAATCGTGGCTCCATAGTGTAGGATCAGGATGAGTAATAATCGTGGCTCCATAGTGTAGGATCAGGATGGGTAATAATCGTGGCTCCATGTTGCAAGGTCAGGATGGGTAATAATCGTGGCTACATGTTGCAGGATCAGGATGGGTAATAATCGTGGCTTCACAGTGTAGGATCAGGATGGGTAATAATTATGGCTCCATAGTGTAGGATCAGGATGGGTAATAATCGTGGCTCCATAGTGTGGGATCAGGATGGGTAATAATCGTGGCTCCATAGTGTAGGATCAGGATGGGTAACAATCGTGGCTCCATAGTTCAGGATCGGTAATCGTTGCTCCACAGTGTAGGATCAAAATGGGTAATCGTGGCTCCATAGTGCAGGATCAGGATGGGTAATCGTGGCCCCATAGTGCAGGATCAGGATGGGTAATAATCGTGGCTCCATAGTGCAGGATCAGGATGGGTAATCGTGGCTCCATAGTGCAGGATCAGGATGGGTACTCGTGGCTCCATTTTGCAGAAACTGGATGGGTAATCGTGGCCCCATAGTGTAGGATCAGGATGGCTAATCGTGGCTCCATAGTGCAGGATCAGGATGGGTAATAATCGTGGCTCCATAGTGTAGGATCAGGATGGGTAATCGTGGCTCCATAGTGCAGAATCTGGATGGGTAATCGTGGCCCCATAGTGTAGGATCAGGATGGGTAGTCGAGGCTCCACAGTGTAGGATCAGGATGGGTAATAATCGTGTCTCCCTAGTGATGGATCAGGATGGGTAATAATCGTGGCTCCATAGTGCAGGATCAGGATGGGTAATAATCGTGGCTCAATAGTGTAGGATCAGGATGGGTAATAATTGTGGCTCCATAGTGTAGGATCAGGATGGGTAATAATTGTGGCTCCATAGTGCAGGATCAGGATGGGTAATAATCGTGGCTCCATAGTGCAGGATCAGGATGGTAATCGTGGCTCCTTAGTGTAGGATGAGGATGGGTAATAATCATGGCTCCATAGTGCAGGATCAGGATGGGTAATAATTGTGGCTCCATAGTGTAGGATTAGGATGGGTAATAATCGTGGCTCCGTAGTGTAGGATTAGGATGGGTAATAATTGTGGCTCCATAGTGCAGGATCAGGATGGGTAATAATCGTGGCTCCATAGTGCAGGATCAGGATGGGTAATAATCGTGGCTCCATAGTGTGGGATCAGGATGGGTAATCGTGGCTCCATAGTGTAGGATCAGGATGGGTAATCGTGGCTTCATAGTGTGGGATCAGGATGGGTAATCGTGGCTCCATAGTGTAGGATCAGGATGGGTAATAATCGTGGCTCCATAGTGTAGGATTAGGATGGGTAATAATTGTGGCTCCATAGTGCAGGATGAGGATGGGTAATAATCGTGGCTCCATAGTGTAGGATTAGGATGGGTAATAATCGTGGCTCCATAGTGTAGGATCAGGATGGGTAATAATTGTGGCTCCATAGTGCAGGATCAGGATGGGTAATCGTGACTCCATAGTGTAGGATGAGGATGGGTAATAATTGTGGCTCCATAGTGCAGGATCAGGATGGGTAATCGTGGCTCCATAGTGCAGGATCAGGATGGGTAATTGTGGCTCCATAGTGCAGGATCAGGATGGGTAATCGTGGCTCCATAGTATAGGATGAGGATGGGTAATAATCGTGGCTCCATAGTGTGGGATCAGGATGGGTAATCGTGCCTCCATAGTGTGGGATCAGGATGGGTAATAATCGTGGCTCCATAGTGCAGGATCAGGATGGGTAATCGTGGCTCCATAGTATAGGATGAGGATGGGTAATAATCGTGGCTCCATAGTGTGGGATCAGGATGGGTAATCGTGCCTCCATAGTGTGGGATCAGGATGGGTAATAATCATGGCTCCATAGTGTGGGATCAGGATGGGTTTCTGCTTTTCTCCGTCTCTTCTGCGGCTGCTTCTATTTAATATAACATTTTTTTTGCTTATTAAGGTAAAACTAATGTAAACTTAATGAAGAAATGTCCAAGTGATTCCCAGGGGCTGAGAAGTTCTCGGCGTCTTCTGCGGATCTTGCACCTTTGTGCACCTGCTGCTTTGTCTGCCCTGTAATCAGACTCTCCCGCCCCCTATATTCATTATTGCGCCGC
The DNA here is from genome assembly GCF_046119375.1 of Phyllobates terribilis. NCBI lineage: Eukaryota > Metazoa > Chordata > Amphibia > Anura > Dendrobatidae > Phyllobates > Phyllobates terribilis. The sequence goes on along the minus strand of NW_027362763.1, from coordinate 48,441,459 downwards.
TGCCTCGTGTTACCTGCTGCATTTACATTTGGTTTTGACTTCATTGCCACAAGGAAAATTGTCTTGAATAAGTTTTGCCGCCAAAAACTGAGAACTGAGCAACTTCCACCAACAAAACCCCATTCCCACGAATCTTCATGTCATTTCCAAAATTCAGTTATTCGGCCACTCAGAGACCAGGATACGGGAATTCCTACATAAAGCACAAGAAATACTGAAAACTGGTAGAACGTGGAAGGAATAAATTATATTCCTGGAGTTTCGAAGTGAAGTGATTGCACTTGTAGCTAAACCCTGAAACCAGAGGGTCGTCCTGGCCCATATTAGGCGACTACTATGAATCCTGGATTGTAGCCCTGTATAAGGGATTGGCGCTATGTCTCTGTAGGTCAATGAAATGCTACCCACTGAGCCACCCGGACCTCCAAAGCGATCACTGTACTCTAATCACCCCTAGATTCACTTCAAATTAATTTTTTGCCTCATCTTAATTATACTTCTTTGGTTAATTGCTTTTAGCCTAAGAATATCACATTTCTATGAGCAACTTCTCCACAATTGGTCATTGTACATACTTTACATCACTGATCCTGTACTGGTCCTGAGTTACATCCTGTATTATACTCCAGAGCTGAGCTCACTATTCTGCTGGTGCAGTCACTGTGTACATACATTACATTACTGATCCTGAGTTACATCTTGTATTATACTGCAGAGCTGCACTCACTATTCTGCTGGTGCAGTCACTGTGTACATACATTACATTACTTATCCTGAGTTACATCCTGTATTATGCTCCAGAGCTGCACTCACTATTCTGCTGGTGCAGTCACTGTGTACATACATTACATTACTGATCCTGTACTGGTCCTGAGTTACATCCTGTATTATACTCCAGAGCTGCACTCACTATTCTGCTGGTGCAGTCACTGTGTACATACATTACATTACTGATCCTGAGTTACATCCTGTATTATACTCCAGAGCTGCACTCACTATTCTGCTGGTGCAGTCACTGTGTACATACATTACATTACTGATCCTGTACTGATCCTGAGTTACATCCTGTATTATACTCCAGAGCTGCACTCACTATTCTGCTGGTGGAGTCACTGTGTACATACATTACATTACTGATCCTGAGTTACATCCTGTATTATACTCCAGAGCTGCACTCACTATTCTGCTGGTGCAGTCACTGTGTACATACATTACATTACTGATCCTGTACTGATCCTGAGTTACATCCTGTATTATACTCCAGAGCTGCACTCACTATTCTGCTGGTGCAGTCACTGTGTACATACATTACATTACTGATCCTGAGTTACATCCTGTATTATACTCCAGAGCTGCACTCACTATTCTGCTGGTGCAGTCTCTGTGTACATACATTACATTACATTACTGATCCTGTACTGATCCTGAGTTACATCTTGTATTATACCCCAGAGCTGCACTCACTATTCTGCTGGTGCAGTCACTGTGTACATACATTACATTACTGATCCTGTACTGGTCCTGAGTTACATCCTGTATTATACTCCAGAGCTGCACTCACTATTCTGCTGGTGGAGTCACTGTGTACATACATTACTCATACTGAGTTACATCCTGTATTATACTCCAGAGCTGCACTCACTATTCTGCTGGTGCGGTCACTGTGTACATACGATACATTACTGATCCTGTACTGATCCTGAGTTACATCCTGTATTATACTCCAGAGCTGCACTCACTATTCTGCTGGTGCAGTCACTGTGTACATACATTACATTACTGATCCTGAGTTACATCTTGTATTATACCCCAGAGCTGCACTCACTATTCTGCTGGTGCAGTCACTGTGTACATACGGTACACCTGGCGTGTCAGTCTAGGTGACTGCCTGCAGCTGAATGATAGCAGTGGGGATTATGTGCACTGTCAGTTGCCCCCTTTATGTTCTGCCTGTGTCAGCCTCAGTGATGACATTGTGTTTGGCCGATAGGAGGAGGTTCACAACTCTCCCGTCTATTGTCACTGACTACTGATGTGACTGCTGGATGGGGGTCTTGCAAATCTATTTGCTCATTTGTACTTCTTACGTTTCACACATCTGCTGTCTCATTATTATTATTATTGCTGCACTCTGTTACTACTGACTGGCGTGGCCATACTGTTAGGGGAGTTCTCCAGGCATATGTGCCCTTGAGGTGGCGTCACCGCACTATACTTTAACCAGTGCACAATGAATGTGTCAGGCGGGTTATAAATCCACGATGATATGACACACAATTTTTATATGGATTATGGGTGAACAAGTCCATTGGCGAAATACTCAAGTTGTGAGAAATTAGATTTGTAGAATTACTATTTAAAGACAGGCTTTCTACACACTTATTTCCCCTGAGGAAGCCGTGTACTGGAACGGCGAAACACGTAGGGTTTCTTTATGGTTGTATTTGACTCCTCTTTTATTCTTCAACACATTATTTTTTTCATTTTTCAGCAGGTCTGTTGTTTAGAGGTCTGTTGTCTCCAGAGACCCACATTTTTTTTTTTACTTTTATTTTTAGCTATAAATTGTTACTATTGAAAGATATCATAAACTACAGAGATGGGGGCACAAAAGATATGGCTGAAATACTGATGCTACAATTAGACAGTGTCCTTAAAGGGGCGCTCTGCTTTCGGCAATCTTTACTTGTTAGAAGGGTTCTTCGACAATATGCAGATCAGAAAGTGACTCCTAGTCGGATCTCGAAAGGAAAAATCAAGGAATTATGTTAGAATTTTTTTTTATCAATATTCAAAAGAAAAAGATTAATTTGCAGAATACAACTTTTTTATTTAGCGCTTTGGTATTGATCTCTTATCCATATGACCCTAAACACTGACTTACTTGCAGGGGGTCTTTTATACTTTAAAAGTGTGAATAATCCATATTTCTCCCCGCCCCCCACTGACTACTTTATATTGTTATTAACGGCACATGATTACTAATGCAAATTCGGATTATGGAAATCGCCGTGAGAAATATTCTCAAGGATTAAGTCTCTTCAGGAGTTTAATATTACTCCATACGAGTACAGGTAGGAGACTTACGTTACATCAGGGAGCACCATGGACATGGCACCAGCCCGGGCCAAAGAGGGACAGACAAAATGGGAAATACACTGCTGTGCAAAAGTTTTAGGCAGGTGTGGAAAAAATGCTACAAAGTAAGAAACTTTCTGACACTGAAGTGTTAATAGCTTATTTTCATTAATTAACAAAATACCAAATGAACAGAATAGAAATCAAAACCCAACAGTGTTAGGTGACCTCCCGTCGCCTCCATCATCAGTATCTAATGACTGCCCCTCACCTCCATCATCAATCTCTGGTGACCGACTGTCGCCTCCATCATCAGTATCTCCTATGTACAAGAATACAATTACTATAATACTTCCCCTATGTACAAGAATACAATTACTATAATACTGCCCCTATGTACAAGAATATAACTACTATAATACTGCCCCCTATGTACAAGAATATAACTACTATAATATTGCCCCCTATGTACAAGAATATAACTACTATAATACTGCTCCTATGTACAAGAATATAACTACTATAATACTGCCCCCTATGTACAAGAATATAACTACTATAATACTGCCCCCTATGTACAAGAATATAACTACTATAATACTGCCCCTATATACAAGAATATAACTACTATAATACAGCCCCTATGTACAAGAATATAACTATTATAATACTGCCCCTATGTACATGAATATAACTACTATAATACTGGCCCTATGTACAGGAATATAACCACTATAATACTGCCCCTATGTACATGAATATAACTACTATAATACTGCCCCTATGTACAAGAATATAACTACTATAATACTGCCCCTATGTACAAGAATATAACTTCTATAATACTGCCCCTATGTACAAGAATATAACTACTATAATACTGCCCCTATGTACAAGAATATAACTACTATAATACTGCCCCTATGTACATGAATATAACTACTATAATACTGCCCCTATGTACATGAATATAACTACTATAATACTGCCCCTATGTACAAGAATATAACTACTATAATACTGCTCCTATGTACAAGAATATAACTACTATAATACTGCCCCCTATGTACAAGAATATAACTACTATAATACTGCCCCCTATGTACAAGAATATAACTACTATAATACTGCCCCTATATACAAGAATATAACTACTATAATACAGCCCCTATGTACAAGAATATAACTATTATAATACTGCCCCTATGTACATGAATATAACTACTATAATACTGCCCCTATGTACAGGAATATAACCACTATAATACTGCCCCTATGTACATGAATATAACTACTATAATACTGCCCCTATGTACAAGAATATAACTACTATAATACTGCCCCTATGTACAAGAATATAACTTCTATAATACTGCCCCTATGTACAAGAATATAACTACTATAATACTGCCCCTATGTACAAGAATATAACTACTATAATACTGCCCCTATGTACATGAATATAACTACTATAATACTGCCCCTATGTACATGAATATAACTACTATAATACTGCCCCTATGTACAAGAATATAACTACTATAATACTGCCCCCTATGTACAAGAATATAACTACTATAATATTGCCCCCTATGTACAAGAATATAACTACTATAATACTGCTCCTATGTACAAGAATATAACTACTATAATACTGCCCCCTATGTACAAGAATATAACTACTATAATACTGCCCCTATATACAAGAATATAACTACTATAATACAGCCCCTATGTACAAGAATATAACTATTATAATACTGCCCCTATGTACAAGAATATAACTACTATAATACTGCTCCTATGTACAAGAATATAACTACTACAATACTGCCCCTATGTATAAGAATATAACTACTATAATACTGCTCCTATGTACAAGAATATACTACTATAATACTGCTCCTATGTACAAGAATATAACTGCTATAATACTGCCCCCTATGTACAAGAATATAACTGCTATAATACTGCCCCTATATACAAGAATATAACTACTATAATACTGCCCCCAATGTACAAGAATATAACTACTATAATACTGCTCCTATGTACAAGAATATAACTACTATAATACTGCTCCTATGTACAAGAATATAACTACTATAATACTGCTCCTATGTACAAGAATATAACTACTATAATACTGCCCCCTATGTACAAGAATATAACTACTATAATACTGCCCCCTATGTACAAGAATATAACTACTATAATACTACCCCCTATGTACAAGAATATAACTACTATAATACTGCCCCCTATGTACAAGAATATAACTACTATAATACTGCTCCTATGTACAAGAATATAACTGCTATAATACTGCCCCCTATATACAAGAATATAACTACTATAATACTGCCCCCTATGTACAAGAATATAACTACTATAATACTACCCCCTATGTACAAGAATATAACTGCTATAATACTGCCCCTATGTACAAGAATATAACTACTATAATACTGCTCCTATGTACTAGAATATAACTACTATAATACTGCTCCTATGTACAAGATTATAACTGCTATAATACTGCTCCTATGTACAAGAATAGAACTACTATGATACTGCCCCCTATGTACAAGAATATAACTGCTATAATACTGCTCCTATGTACAAGAATATAACTGCTATAATACTGCTCCTATGTACAAGAATATAACTACTATAATACTGCCCCCTATGTACAAGAATATAACTGCTATAATACTGCTCCTATGTACAAGAATATAACTACTATAATACTACTCCTATGTACAAGAATGTAACTACTATAATACTGCTCCCTATGTACAAGAATATAACTACTATAATACTGCCCCCTATATACAAGAATATAACTACTATAATACTGCCCCCTATGTACAAGAATATAACTACTATAATACTGCCCCCTATGTACAAGAATATAACTACTATAATACTGCCCCCTATGTACAAGAATATAACTGCTATAATACTGCTCCTATGTACAAGAATATAACTGCTATAATACTGCTCCTATGTACAAGAATATAACTACTATAATACTACTCACTATGTACAAGAATATAACTACTATAATACTGCTTCTATGTACAAGAATATAACTACTATAATACTGCTCCTATGTACAGGAATATAACTACTATAATACTGCTCCTTTGTACAGGAATATAACTACTATAATACTGCCCCCTATATACAAGAATATAACTACTATAATACTGCCCCCTATGTACAAGAATATAACTACTATAATACTGCCCCTATGTACAAGAATATAACTACTATAATACTGCCCCTATGTACAAAAATATAACTACTATAATACTGCCCCCTATATACAAGAATATAACTACTATAATACTGCCCCCTATGTACAAGAATATAACTACTATAATACTGCTCCTATGTACAAGAATGTAACTACTATAATACTGCCCCTATGTACAAGAATATAACTACTATAATACTTCTCCTATGTACAAGAATATAACTACTATAATACTGCTCCCTATGTACAAGAATATAACTACTATAATACTGCCCCTATGTACAAGAATATAACTACTATAATACTGCTCCTATGTACAAGAATATAACTACTATAATACTGCCCCTATGTATAAGAATATAACTACTATAATACTGCCCCCTATATACAAGAATATAACTACTACAATACTGCCCCCTATGTACAAGAATATAACTACTATAATACTGCCCCTATGTACAAGAATATAACTACTATAATACTGCCCCTATATACAAGAATATAACTACTATAATACTGCCCCCTATGTACAGGAATATAACTACTATAATACTGCTCCTATGTACAAGAATGTAACTACTATAATACTGCCCCTATGTACAAGAATATAACTACTATAATACTTCTCCTATGTACAAGAATATAACTACTATAATACTGCTCCCTATGTACAAGAATATAACTACTATAATACTGCCCCTATGTACAAGAATATAACTACTATAATACTGCTCCTATGTACAAGAATATAACTACTATAATACTGCCCCTATGTATAAGAATATAACTACTATAATACTGCCCCCTATATACAAGAATATAACTACTACAATACTGCCCCCTATGTACAAGAATATAACTACTATAATACTGCCCCTATGTACAAGAATATAACTACTATAATACTGCCCCTATGTACAAGAATATAACTACTATAATACTGCCCCCTATATACAAGAATATACAGTACAAACCAAAAGTTTGGACACACCTTCTCATTTAAAAGTTTTTCTGTATTTTCATGACTATGAAAATTGTACATTCACACTGAAGGCATCAAAACTATGAATTACCACATGTGGAATTATATACTTAACAAAAAAGTGTGAAACAACTGAAAATATGTCTTATATTCTAGGTTCTTCAAAGTAGCCACCTTTTGCTTTGATGACTGCTTTGCACACTCTTGGCATTCTCTTGATGAGCTTCAAGAGGTAGTCACCGGAAATGGTCTTCCAACAATCTTGAAGGAGTTCCCAGAGATGCTTAGCACTTGTTGGCCCTTTTGCCTTCACTCTGCGGTCCAGCTCACCCCAAACCATCTCGATTGGGTTCAGGTCTGGTGACTGTGGAGGCCAGGTCATCTGGCGTAGCCCCCCATCACTCTCCTTCTTGGTCAAATAGCCCTTACACAGTCTGGAGGTGTTTGGGGTCATTGTCCTGTTGAAAAATAAATGATGGTCCAACTAAACGCAAACCGGATGGAATAGCATGCCGCTGCAAGATGCTGTGGTAGCCATGCTGGTTCAGTATGCCTTCAATTTTTAATAAATCCTCAACAGTGTCACCAGCAAAGCCCCCCCACACCATCACACCTCCTCCTCCATGCTTCACGGTGGGAACCAGGCATGTAGAGTCCATCCGTTCACCTTTTCTGCGTCGCACAAAGACACGGTGGTTGGAACCAAAGATCTCAAATTTGGACTCCTCAGACCAAAGCACAGATTTCCACTGGTCTAATGTCCATTCCTTGTGTTCTTTAGCCCAAACAAGTCTCTTCTGCTTGTTGCCTGTCCTTACCAGTGGTTTCCTAGCAGCTATTTTACCATGAAGGCCTGCTGGACAAAGTCTTCTCTTAACAGTTGTTGTAGAGATGTGTCTGCTGCAAGAATTCTGTGTGGCATTGACCTGGTCTCTAATCTGAGCTGCTGTTAACCTGCGATTTCTGAGGCTGGTGACTCGGATAAACTTATCCTCAGAAGCAGAGGTGACTCTTGGTCTTCCTTTCCTGGGGCGGTCCTCATGTGAGCCAGTTTCTTTGTAGCGCTTGATGGTTTTTGCAACTGCACTTGGGGACACTTTCAAAGTTTGCCCAATTTTTCGGACTGACTGACCTTCACTTCTTAAAGTAATGATGGCCACTCGTTTTTCTTTACTTAGCTGCTTTTTTCTTGCCATAATACAAATTCTAACAGTCTATTCAGTAGGACTATCAGCTGTGTATCCACCAGACTTCTGCACAACACAACTGATGGTCCCAACCCCATTTATAAGGCAAGAAATGCCACTTATTAATCCTGACAGGGCACACCTGTGAAGTGAAAACCATTTCCGGTGACTACCTCTTGAAGCTCATCAAGAGAATGCCAAGAGTGTGCAAAGCAGTCATCAAAGCAAAAGGTGGCTACTTTGAAGAACCTAGAATATAAGACATATTTTCAGTTGTTTCACACTTTTTTGTTAAGTATATAATTCCACATGTGTTAATTCATAGTTTTGATGCCTTCAGTGTGAATGTACAATTCCCATAGTCATGAAAATACAGAAAAAAATTTAAATGAGAAGGTGTGTCCAAACTTTTGGTCTGTACTGTACCTACTATAATACTGCCCCCTATGTACAAGAATATAACTACTATAATACTGCCCCTATGTACAAGAATATAACTACTATAATACTGCTCCTATGTACAAGAATATAACTGCTATAATACTGCCCTTATGTGCAAGAATATAACTAATATAATACTGCTCCTATGTACAAGAATATAACTACTATAATACTGCTCCTATGTACAAGAATATAACTACTATAATACTGCCCCTATATACAAGAATATAACTACTATAATACTGCCCCTATGTACAAGAATATACCTACTATAATACTGCCCCTATGTACAAGAATATAACTACTATAATACTGCTCCTATGTACAAAAATATAACTACTATAATACTGCTCCTATGTACAAGAATATAACTACTATAATACTGCTCCTATGTACAAGAATATAACTACTATAATACTGCCCCCTATATACAAGAATATAACTACTATAATACTGCCCCTATGTACAAGAATATACCTACTATAATACTGCCCCCTATGTACAAGAATATAACTACTATAATACTGCTCCTATGTACAAAAATATAACTACTATAATACTGCTCCTATGTACAAGAATATAACTACTATAATACTGCTCCTATGTACAAGAATATAACTACTATAATACTGCCCCCTATATACAAGAATATAACTACTATAATACTGCCCCCTATGTACAAGAATATAACTACTATTATACTGCTCCTATGTACAAGAATATAACTACTATAATACTGCCCCAATGTACAAGAATATAACTACTATAATACTGCCCCCTATGTACAAGAATATAACTACTATAATACTGCCCCCTATGTACAAGAATATAACTACTATAATACTGCCCCCTATGTACAAGAATATAACTACTATAATACTGCCCCTATGTACAAGAATATAACTACTATAATACTGCCCCTATGTACAAGAATACAACTACTATAATACTGCTCCTATGTACAGGAATATAACTACTATAATACTGCTCCTATGTACAAGAATATAACTACTATAATACTGCTCCTATGTACAGGAATATAACTACTATAATGCTGCCCCCAATGTAGAAGAATATAACTACTATAATACTGCTCCTATGTACAGGAATATAACTACTATAATACTGCTCCCTATGTACAAGAATATAACTACTATAATACTGCCCCTATGTACAAGAATATAACTACTATAATACTGCTCCTATGTACAGGAATATAACTACTATAATACTGCTCCTATGTACAAGAATATAACTACTATAATACTGCTCCTATGCACAGGAATATAACTACTATAATACTGCCCCCAATGTACAAGAATATAACTACTATAATACTGCTCCTATGTACAAGAATATAACTACTATAATACTTCCCCCTATGTACAAGAATATAACTACTATAATACTGCTCCTATGTACAGGAATATAACTACTATAATTCTGCCCCTATGTACAAGAATATAACTACTATAATACTGCTCCTATGTACAGGAATATAACTACTATAATACTGCTCCCTATGTACAAGAATATAACTACTATAATACTGCTCCTATGTACAGGAATATAACTACTATAATACTGCTCCTATGTACAGGAATATAACTACCATAATACTGCCCCTATGCCCAAGAATATAACTACTATAATACTGCCCTCTATGTACAAGAATATAACTACTATAATACTGCTCCTATGTACAAGAATATAACTACTATAATACTGCCCCCTATGTACAAGAATATAACTACTATAATACTGCCCCCTACTTACAAGAATATAACTACTATAATACTGCCTCCTATGTACAAGAATATAACTACTATAATACTGCCCCTATGTACAAGAATATAACTACTATAATATTGCCCCCTATTTACAAGAATATAACTACTATAATACTGCCCCTATGTACAAGAATATAACTACTATAAAACCGCCCCTATGTACAAGAATATAACTACTATAATACTGCCCCCTATGTACAAGAATATAACTACTATAATACTGCTCCTATGTACAAGAATATAACTACTATAATACTGCTCCTATGTATAAGAATATAACTACTATAATACTGCCCCCTATGTACAAGAATATAACTACTATAATACTGCTCCTATGTACAAGAATATAACTACTATAATACTGCTCCTATGTACAAGAATATAACTACTATAATACTGCTCCTATGTACAAGAATATAGCTACTATAATACTGCTCCCTATATACAAGAATATAACTACTATAATACTGCCCCTATGTACAAGAATATAACTACTATAATACTGCTCCTATGTACAAGAATATAACTACTATAATACTGCTCCTATGTACTAGAATATAACTACTATAATACTGCCCCCTATGTACAAGAATATAACTACTATAATACTGCCCCTATGTACAAGAATATAACTACTATAAGACTGCTCCTATGTACAAGAATATAACTACTATAATACTGCTCCCTATGTACAAGAATATAACTACTATAATACTGCTCCTATGTATAAGAATATAACTACTATAATACTGCCCCCTATGTACAAGAATATAACTACTATAATACTGCTCCTATGTACAAGAATATAACTACTATAATACTGCTCCTATGTACAAGAATATAACTACTATAATACTGCCCCCTATATACAAGAATATAACTACTATAATGCTGCTCCTATGTACAAGAATATAACTACTATAATACTGCTCCTATGTACAAGAATATATCTACTATAATACTGCCCCCTATGTACAAGAATATAACTACTATAATACTGCCCCTATGTACAAGAATATAACTACTATAATACTGCTCCTATGTACAAGAATATAACTACTATAATACTGCCCCCTATGTACAAGAATATAACTACTATAATACTGCCCCTATGTACAAGACTATAACTACTATAATACTGCCCCTATGTACAAGAATGTAACTACTATAATACTGCTCCTATGTACAAGAATATAACTACTATAATACTGCTCCTATGTACAAGAATATAACTAGTATAATACTGCCCCTATGTACAAGAATATAACTACTATAATACTACCCCTATGTACAAGACTATAACTACTATAATACTGCCCCTATGTACAAGAATATAACTACTGTAATACTGCTCCTATGTACAAGAATATAACTACTATAATACTGCTCCCTATGTACAAGAATATAACTACTATAATACTGCTCCCTATGTACAAGAATATAACTACTATAATACTGCCCCCTATGTACAAGAATATAACTACTATAATACTGCTCCCTATGTACAAGAATATAACTACTATAATACTGCCCTCTATGTACAAGAATATAACTACTATAATACTGCCCCCTTTTTACATGAATATAACTACTATAATACTGCCCACTATGTACAAGAATAGAACTACTATAATACTGCTCCCTATGTACAAGAATATAACTACTATAATACTGCCCCTATATACAAGAATATAACTACTATAATACTGCCCACTATGTACAAGAATATAACTACTATAGTACTGCCCCATATATACAACAATATAACTACTATAATACTGCTCCTATGTACAAGAATATAACTACTATAATACTGCCCCCTATGTACAGGAATATAACTACTATAATACTGCCCCTATGTACAGTAATATAACTACTATAATACTGCCCCCTACTTACAAGAATATAACTACTATAATACTGCCCCCTACTTACAAGAATATAACTACTATAATACTGCCCCCTATGTACAGGAATATAACTACTATAATACTGCCCCTATGTACAGGAATATAACTACTATAATACTGCCCCTATGTACAGGAATATAACTACTATAATACTGCCCCCTATGTACAAGAATATAACTACTATAATACTGCTCCTATGTACAAGAATATAACTACTGTAATACTGCCCCCTATGTACAGGAATATAACTACTATAATACTGCCCCTATGTACAGGAATATAACTACTATAATACTGCCCCTATGTACAGGAATATAACTACTATAATACTGCCCCCTATGTACAAGAATATAACTACTATAATACTGCTCCTATATACAAGAATATAACTACTATAATACTGCTCCTATGTATAAGAATATAACTACTATAATACTGCTCCTATGTACAAGAATATAACTACTATAATACTGCCCCTATGTTCAAGAATATAACTACTATAATACTGCTCCTATGTACAAGAATATAACTACTATAATACTGCCCCCTATGTACAGGAATATAACTACTATAATACTGCCCCTATGTACAGTAATATAACTACTATAATACTGCCCCCTACTTACAAGAATATAACTACTATAATACTGCCCCTATGTTCAAGAATATAACTACTATAATACTGCTCCTATGTACAAGAATATAACTACTATAATACTTCCCCCTATGTACAGGAATATAACTACTATAATACTGCCCCTATGTACAGGAATATAACTACTGTAACGGGTCTGGGAGGCGGAACCTCTGAGCAACTTATACAAGGGGGCAGTCCTTGTAAGGAAGCGGGTGGCGACCAGGGAAGACATGCAGGCAGTCACAGCAGGTGACCGGGACAGTCTCTGGGCAAACGGGCAGGAGGTCACAGCAAGTGACCAGGACAGTCTCTGGGTAAACGGGCAGGAGGTCACAGCAAGTGACCGGGACAGTCTCTGGGTAAACGGGCAGGAGGTCACGGCAAGTGACCGGGGCAGTCTCTGGGTAAACGGGCAGGAGGTCACAGCAAGTGACCGGGACAGTCTCTGGGTAAACGGGCAGGAGGTCACGGCAAGTGACCGGGGCAGTCTCTGGGTAAACGGGCAGGAGATCACGGCAAGTGACCGGGGCAGTCTCTGGGTAAACGGGCAGGTACGACCTGTGACGGCTGAGCCATCAGGTAGGCTAGCAGGCAGATGGCAGATGAGTGCTCCCAGGTGAGCAGGCGAGAGTCTCAGGATAAGCAGGTGGTCACAGCATGTGACGGCGGAGCCTCCAGGTAGGCTAACAGGCAGGTAGCAGATGAGCGCTCCCAGGTGAGTGGGCAAGAGTCTCTGGACTGGCAGGTGGTCACGGCACGTGACGACGGAGCCTCCAGGTAGGCTAACAGGCAGGTAGCAGATGAGTGCTCCCAGGTGAGCAGGCAAGAGTCTCTGGACTGGCAGGTGGTCACAGCACGTGACGGCGGAGCCTCCAGGTAGGCTAGCAGACAGGTAGCAGATGAGCGCTCCCAGGTGAGCGGGTAAGCTGGTCTATAGACAGACTGACAGGTGTCGGAAGGCAGACCGTCGGACCTCAGGCTAGCAATCAGGAAAGCGGATGACAGGCAGGAATCAGGCAGCAAACTGGCAGGAAACTGGCAGGCAACTGGCAGGCAACTGGCAGGTAACAGGCAGGTAACTGGCAGGCAACTGGCAGGTAACAGGCAGGTAACAGGCAACGGGACCTGAGGGCTGAAGCAGAGTAGTGAACAGTGCAACAACATTGCTCGGGCACCTCCATTTTGGAGGAGGTGCCTTATATATGGAGGGATGCTCCGGCCATTGGCCGGGGACTCCTTAGGGCGACGCGTGCGGCCCCTTTAAGAGAGGGGGAGCGCGCGCGCGCCCTAAGCACAGTGACCGGGGAGAGCGGGCGCTGCAGGCAGAGCGGGAGGAAGCCGCCGGGCACGGAGCAGAGAGGTGAGGGGAACAGCGTCCCCACCTAGCAGGAGGCAGGGACGCCGACGCTACAGTACCCCCCCCTTTAGGCCCCCCCTTTTTTAGGCCACACAGAAATTTAGCAAGGATGAGAGGGGCATGGATGTTCTCCCGGGGCTCCCACGTTCTCTCCTCAGGACCAAACCCCTTCCAATCTACCAGAAAAAAGGTTTTTCCTCTTACCCTTTTGGTGGCCAGAATGTTCTCTACCTCAAACTCGTCTTCAGCAGAAACCGGAGCAGGAGGCGTACCTGTAGACTTGGAAAAGGAGTTAAGTACCACGGGTATGAGAAGAGATACATGGAAGGAGTTAGGGATCCGTAAGTTGGCCGGGAGTTTCAATTTATAGGCCACCGGGTTGATCTGTTTGATAACCTCTAGTGGGCCGATGAACCGAGGCCCTAACTTATAGGAAGGAATCTTGAGCCGGACATATTTGGATGAGAGCCAGACCTTATCTCCTGGACGGAATTGTGGAGGATCCAGGCGTTTTTTGTCGGCGTGTCTCTTCATCCACTCGGACGACTGAAGGAGTGCGGATCGGGTACTCTCCCAAATGGAGGAAAATTTGCTAACGAGAGATTCCGCGGCCGGGTTGTCCACAGAGGTGGAGACAGGAAAAGGGATCCGAGGATGCTGACCGAAGACTACAATAAACGGGGATTTAGAAGAAGATTCGCTCTCGTGATTGTTGTAAGAGAACTCGGCCCATGGTAGGAGATCCACCTAGTCTGAATGGTGGGCATTAACGAAGTGCCGGAGGTAACTGGTCAAATTCTGATTGATCCGCTCCACTTGACCATTGGACTGTGGGTGGTAAGCGGAGGAGTAGTCCAGGGTGACGTCGAGCAGTTTACATGTGGCTCTCCAGAAGCGTGAGGTGAACTGAACCCCACGATCCGACACGATGTGGAGAGGCAGACCATGGAGACGGAAGATGTGGCGGATAAAGTCTTTAGCTAGCTCGGGAGCAGACGGGAGGCCTGGCAGGGGAATAAAATGAGCCATTTTGGAAAAGCGGTCAGCGACCACCCAAATGACCGTACAACCGGCAGAGACGGGAAGATCTGTTATGAAGTCCATAGCTATATGTTGCCACGGGGCAGCAGGCACAGGCAGAGGAAGAAGGCAGCCGGCAGGCAGGTGTCTCGGAACCTTGTTGCGGGCGCAGGACACACAAGCAAAAACAAAGTCAATTACATCCTTGTGCAGGGTAGGCCACCAGTAGTGCCGGGTAATAAGCTGGAGGGTCTTTTTCTGACCGGCGTGCCCAGCTAGCTTAGACGAGTGACCCCAGTGTAGAATCTTCTCCCGATCGGACTCCGTTACGAACGTCTTACCGGGAGGGAGACGATTTAGGCCCACGGGGGCTACCTGCATTACTCTGGTGGGATCGATGATGTGTTTAGGCTCCTCCTCAAGATCAGACACCAGAAAGGATCGGGACAGGGCGTCAGCTTTGATGTTTTTGTCAGCCGGACGAAAATGAAGAATGAAATCAAAGCAGGCAAAAAACAAAAACCACCGGGCTTGGCGTGGGTTAAGTCTCTGGGCGCTCTGGAGATATGCCAAGTTCTTGTGGTCAGTGTAAATTATTACCGGGTGGAGAGCCCCCTCGAGCAGGTAACGCCACTCCTCCAGTGCCATCTTAATGGCCAACAATTCTCGGTCTCCTATAGAATAATTGCGCTCAGAAGAGGAGAAAAGTTTGGAGAAAAAGCCGCAGGTTACCTTTCTTCCGGAAGAAGATTTTGGGGTAAGTACCGCCCCAGCTCCGGAGGAGGAGGCGTCGACTTCTAGGAAGAATGGTTTGTTGCCGTCCGGACGATGCAGCACCGAGGCGGAGAGGAAGGCCTGTTTTAAGGAAAGAAATGCCTCCTCTGCTTCGGGCGGCCATTCTCTGGGGTTCGTACCTTTACGGGTGAGAGCAGAGATAGGGGCGGTCCGGGAAGAGAAGTGCGGTATGAACAGGCGGTAATAGTTGGCGAAGCCCAGGAACCGCTGAATAGCCTTCAACCCCTCTGGTCGGGGCCACTTCTGGATGGCAGACAGTTTCTCTGGATCCATTTGTAGACCTGTCTGAGAGATTATGTAGCCCAGAAATGGAAGAGAGGTCTGCTCAAAGATGCACTTCTCATATTTAGCGTAGAGGTGGTTCTGCCTGAGCCTGAGCAGGACCTGACGAACGTCCCTCCGGTGAGTAGGAAGATCCGGAGAGAAGACCAAGATATCGTCCAGGTACACCACCACGCAGGAGTAGAGAAGATCACGGAAGATGTCATTGACCAACTCTTGAAAGACGGCAGGAGCGTTACAGAGACCGAAGGGCATCACAAGGTACTCATAGTGGCCGTCCCGGGTATTGAATGCCGTCTTCCACTCATCCCCCTGACGGATACGGACCAGGTTATATGCCCCACGGAGATCCAGTTTGGTGAAGATTCTAGCCCCCCTCAGACGGTCAAATAATTCAGGAATAAGCGGAAGGGGGTATTTATTCTTCACGGTAATCTGGTTTAGGCCTCTATAGTCTATACATGGACGGAGTGAGCCGTCCTTCTTTTTGACAAAGAAGAAGCCTGCTCCCACCGGGGAGGTAGATTTCCGGATAAATCCCCGGGCCAGGTTCTCCTCAATATATTCAGACATGGACCGGGTTTCAGCAGCGGACAAAGGGTAGGTTCGCCCACGAGGAGGAGTAGAGCCGGGCATCAGGTCGATTGGGCAGTCGTATGGTCTATGAGGAGGTACAGCCAGAGGTTTGGTGGGAATGTGGTATTTTTCTACCAGGGATTGAGAGATGAGATTTCCAGCAGCTCCAGAGTCAAGTTGAGCCAGTTCAAAATAGCGGTTCTCTCCGCAGAAGATAGAAACAGACAGCATCAGGGATGGAGAGGATTTACTTTTGTCTAGGGCGACCTCTCTGAGCGATCCTAGACACAGGCGTTTCCCGACCTCTCAGGGCAGGAACGGATCCGGTGCTCCTTACTGCCACAGTAGAAACAGCTCCCCTCGGCACGACGTAAGTCTTGACGGGTCTTGACCATCTTGGTCTGGTCGACCTGTATAGGCTCAGGTGAATGTGCCTGGAGAGTGACGGGTCTCTGGAAGGTAGGGACTAGACGTGGAATCCTCCTCTCACGGGTGACCTCCCTAGCGCGCTCCTGGAACCGGATGTCAATCCGGGTGGCAAGTGTAATCAAGTTGTCGAGAGTGGTAGGAATATCCCGACCGGCGAGTTCATCTTTAATACGGCCGGACAGACCCTCCCAGAAGACGGACACCAGGGCGTCATTATCCCAGGCCAGCTCCGAAGCAAGGGTACGGAACCGTATGGCATATTGGCCCACGGTGAGACTCCCTTGACGGAGGCGTAGCAGAGATGAGGCGGATGAGGTCCTCCGTCCGGGTTCGTCGAAGACCTTCCAGAAAGCCGTGAGAATGGCTGGCAGGTCGGACACCAGAGGGTCTCCTCTCTCCCATAGAGGATTTAGCCAAGCCAGTGCCTCTCCCGTGAGATGGGACATGATGAAGGCTACTTTGGCCCGGTCGGAATTAAACTGGTGGGACTGGTGTTCAAAGTGCAGGGTGCACTGGTTAATGAAGCCCCGAGCTTGAGCGGAGTCGCCTCCGAAGCGAGGAGGTGCAGAAAGCCGGATTCCAGAGCAGTATACTATGGTATTGGTGGTTGCTGGTGGGGCAGTCAAAGTGTCCAGGCGAGTATTGACATTCCGCAGGTGACCCAGGATGGACTCCTGTTGGGACCTCTGTCGGGACAGTTCATGACAAAGGTCCGAGAGCGAGGGAGCTTGGGTGCCACCGGGTTCCATGGCCCGAGCAAACTGTAACGGGTCTGGGAGGCGGAACCTCTGAGCAACTTATACAAGGGGGCAGTCCTTGTAAGGAAGCGGGTGGCGACCAGGGAAGACAGGCAGGCAGTCACAGCAGGTGACCGGGACAGTCTCTGGGCAAACGGGCAGGAGGTCACGGCAAGTGACCGGGACAGTCTCTGGGTAAACGGGCAGGAGGTCACAGCAAGTGACCGGGACAGTCTCTGGGTAAACGGGCAGGAGGTCACGGCAAGTGACCGGGGCAGTCTCTGGGTAAACGGGCAAGAGGTCACAGCAAGTGACCGGGACAGTCTCTGGGTAAACGGGCAGGAGGTCACGGCAAGTGACCGGGGCAGTCTCTGGGTAAACGGGCAGGAGGTCACGGCAAGTGACCGGGGCAGTCTCTGGGTAAACGGGCAGGTACGACCTGTGACGGCTGAGCCTCCAGGTAGGCTAGCAGGCAGATGGCAGATGAGTGCTCCCAGGTGAGCAGGCGAGAGTCTCAGGATAAGCAGGTGGTCACAGCATGTGATGGCGGAGCCTCCAGGTAGGCTAACAGGCAGGTAGCAGATGAGCGCTCCCAGGTGAGCGGGCAAGAGTCTCTGGACTGGCAGGTGGTCACGGCACGTGACGACGGAGCCTCCAGGTAGGCTAACAGGCAGGTAGCAGATGAGTGCTCCCAGGTGAGCAGGCAAGAGTCTCTGGACTGGCAGGTGGTCACAGCACGTGACGGCGGAGCCTCCAGGTAGGCTAACAGGCAGGTAGCGGATGAGCGCTCCCAGGTGAGCAGGCAAGAGTCTCTGGACTGGCAGGTGGTCACAGCACGTGACGGCGGAGCCTCCAGGTAGGCTAGCAGACAGGTAGCAGATGAGCGCTCCCAGGTGAGCGGGTAAGCTGGTACATAGACAGACTGACAGGTGTCGGAAGGCAGACCGTCGGACCTCCGGCTAGCAAGCAGGAAAGTGGATGACAGGCAGGAATCAGGCAGCAAACTGGCAGGAAACTGGCAGGCAACTGGCAGGCAACTGGCAGGTAACAGGCAGGTAACAGGCAGGTAACTGGCAGGTAACAAGCAGGTAACAGGCAACGGGACCTGAGGGCTGAAGCAGAGTAGTGAACAGTGCAACAACATTGCTCGGGTACCTCCATTTTGGAGGAGGTGCCTTATATATGGTGAAGTCCTCCGGCCATTGGCCGGGGACTCCTTAGGGCGACGCGCGCGGCCCCTTTAAGAGAGGGGGAGCACGCGCGCGCGCGCCCTAAGCACAGTGACCGGGGGAGAGCGGGCGCTGCAGGCAGAGCGGGAGGAAGCCGCCGGGCACGGAGCAGAAAGGTGAGGGGAACAGCGTCCCCGCCTAGCAGGAGGCAGGGACGCCGACGCTACAACTACTATAATACTGCCCCTATGTACAGGAATATAACTACTATAATACTGCCCCCTATGTACAAGAATATAACTACTATAATACTGCTCCTATGTACAAGAATATAACTACTATAATACTGCCCCTATGTACAAGAATATAACTACTATAATACTGCCCCTATGTACAAGAATATAACTACTATAATACTGCTCCTATATACAAGAATATAACTACTATAATACTGCTCCTATGTATAAGAATATAACTACTATAATACTGCTCCTATGTACAAGAATATAACTACTATAATACTGCCCCTATGTACAAGAATATAACTACTATAATACTGCCCCTATGTACAAGAATATAACTACTATAATACTGCTCCTATGTACAAGAATATAACTACTATAATACTGCCCACTATGTACAAGAATATAACTACTATAATACTGCCCCCTATGTACAAGAATATAACTACTATAATACTGCCCCTATGTACAAGAATATAACTACTATAATACTGCCCCCTATGTACAGGAATATAACTACTATAATACTGCTCCTATGTACAAGAATATAACTACTATAATACTGCCCCTATGTACAAGAATATAACTACTATAATACTGCCCCTATGTACAAGAATATAACTACTATAATACTGCCCCCTATGTACAAGAATATAACTACTATAATACTGCCCCTATGTACAAGAATATAACTACTATAATACTGCCCCTATGTACAAGAATATAACTACTATAATACTGCCCCCTATGTACAAGAATATAACTACTATAATACTGCTCCTATGTACAAGAATATAACTACTATAATACTGCCCCCTATGTACAAGAATATAACTACTATAATACTGCTCCTATGTACAAGAATATAACTACTATAATACTGCCCCTATAGACAAGAATATAACTACTATAATACTGCCCCTATGTACAAGAATATAACTACTATAATACTGCCCCTATGTACAAGAATATAACTACTATAATACTGCCCCTATGTACAAGTATATAACTACTATAATACTGCTCCTATGTACAAGAATATAACTACTATAATACTGATCCTATGTACAAGAATATAACTACTATAATACTGCTCCATATGTACAAGAATATAACTACTATAATACTGCTCCTATGTACAAGAATATAACTACTATAATACTGCCCCTATAGACAAGAATATAACTACTATAATACTGCCCCTATGTACAAGAATATAACTACTATAATACTGCCCCTATGTACAAGAATATAACTACTATAATACTGCCCCTATGTACAAGTATATAACTACTATAATACTGCTCCTATGTACAAGAATATAACTACTATAATACTGATCCTATGTACAAGAATATAACTACTATAATACTGCCCCCTATGTACAAGAATATAACTACTATAATACTGCCCCTATGTACAAGAATATAACTACTATAATACTGCTCCTATGTACAAGAATATAACTACTATAATACTGCTCCTATGTACAAGAATATAACTACTATAATACTGCTCCAATGTACAAGAATATAACTACTATAATACTGCCTTCTCCATGTAACTTTTTTAAGAGAGCCTCAGACGTTCTGATTTCTCTGGTTATGTGTCCTCAGCTGTCCTCTGACCCTTGCCCCTGTCATAAACCTCTCGTTGACCCGTGCCCAGAGACTTCCATCTTCCTGGGACCCTTCAGTGAGCTCTGTCCTACCATATCCGATATCTGATCCAGTGTCTCCTTCTTGAAGGATTTCTGTCCATAACCTAATAACCTTTAGAAGGATTTACTGTATGTTTCCCAAGCTCCTGCCCCTTTGTACAAACACTCGCAGATGGGCGGCATCATTATTACAGGCCATTACTCTGGTTTGCCGTCTTGTGACTAGTCCAGTAGCGGAACGTATGTAGATTTTGTGTACAGGATTTACTAATATGTATTGGTGGTCTGGTTCTCACTCCCAGGACCATCACTTATTGGGGAGATGGGTGTCCCTGCTTCTGAGCGTTCCCCATAGACTTTAATAGAGACGGAGGGAGAGTTTCTAGGAAGCTTCTTGCTGCTGCAGAAATCTTCTGCCAATGATCCAGCTGCAGTGAACACCCAACAACCTAAGCCCCAGCGTCTTCACAGCTAAAAACCAATAATGGATCTTGTACCCCAAAAAGTTTTATAAAACTATATAAAATGTAATTACTGCGTGAAGAACATTTCTAACTCTATGTTTGAATTCCTCACCACTTTAAGATCTCTGCTTGTTGTCAATGACTGGGATCATTGTTTATTATATCCAGAAGCTGAAAACTTCACAGCTGATGGTTTGTTACAATTGTATCTCACTGGGCGATCCTCAGGATAAATCTCTCTCCTTTGCTGTTTGCTACAATGTATCAGTCCTGAGGATTTCACTGTAGCAATAATCCCTTATCTATGAGAAGTAGTTTGTATGATGATTTTGATCTTCTCATTCACTGATAGCAAGCAGAGATCTTAGGGGGCTGACTCGATTGCCAAAACAAAAAGGTTTCTCTCTATCTCTCTCTCCTTCTGAAAGGTATAAGGATCCCCAATCATTTCCATTAAATCAAGCCAGAATGATCAAAATTATGTGGCCATGGTTAGGGTGGATGGTGCCTAACCAAGAGTCCAACTAGTGGTTAGTAGTCAAGAGGGCAGGGCTTACTGCTATCCTCTGACTGGTAGTTTTGAGAATTATTCCTCATACGTGCCGCTATTCCTTTAAGGTGGCATGCATCCGATGATATAACGGCAAATGGTCCTTTGATCCTTAGGCAGATATCAAAGGTCCTCAGTTTGATATCAAAGGTCCTCAGTTTGATATCAAAGGTCCTCAGTTTGATATCAAAGGTCCTTAGTTGGATATCAAAGGTCCTTAGTCGGATATCAAAGGTCCTTTGTCCAATATCAAAAGTCCTTAGTCAGATACCAAAGGTCCTTAGTCGGATACTAAAGGTCCTTAGATATCAAAGGTCCTTAGTCGGATACCAAAGGTCCTAACTCAAATATCAAAGGTCCTTAGTTGGATATCAAAGGTTCTTAGTTGGATATTAAAGGTCCTTAGTTGAATATTAAAGGCCTTTAGTTGGATATCAAAGGTCCTTAGTCGGATACCAAAGGTCCTTACTCGGATACCAAAGGTCCTTACTCGGATACCAAAGGTCCTTACTCAGATATCAAAGGTCTTTAGTTGGATATCAAATGTCCTTAGTTGGATATCAAACATGATTCTGCCAGTCTATTTCCAGGCAGGTTTAACCGAGGAACCAAGATGACAACATCCATTATATGACAACTCCCATCTGGCACTATATATTGGGAATGATACTTCCATGACAGTTGGTAACAAATACATAGGATACAGAATATCTGGTAGATTCAGGTGTTATAGAGCTGCGAAAAACACCCACAAATATGTAAATCCAGGCGCGGAGGTGCTGCGTACATTTATTTAAAGCTGTCCTAGATTACAAAGAGGCAAATTGGCCTAGATACGGAGTGATGTGTTTCTTGCTTCAGTATCGCTTCATAACTCAGCAAATTAGTAATGCAGGACTCTGGTAAAGCTGAGTGTCGATGCCGGGGCCGTATTGGCTGTCACCCAGCTTTCCTGAACTTCTTGCCATACTATGGCTCTCCAAAAAGGTTGCAAATCTACATCTCCCAGACTGTCAGCAGATGCTGAGAGTTGTAGTTTTGCAATAGCTTTGAGACCACTGTCTTATAATATGTCACCTCTCATCCCTCTATAGCTGTATACAATGTATCGATGGAAGCCATTTATTGATAAATAGTAATAGTTACAGTGTACATTGTCAAGGCACATTTCAAAAGAATGGATCCATAAACAGCAGCTTGCTGATGGCTTCCAGTTTGCAAAATAAAAAAATGAAATAATGTAATTAGTAATAAACCCGTATAATATCAAAATTGTTACTGCTATTCAGGCATTGTTATTCAAAGCCGCTTGTCACTTTAAATCCCATTTCTTGCTTCTCCGCCTCTGTGGGAGTTGAGTGTCATGTGACCCGTGTGCACAGCGCCATATATCAGCCGGTCAGCTTCCCTGACATGTCGTGGCATGCCTCCCTGTAAATTAGTGTGTGACACATTGTCCTTCAGTCATTGCCCGTGTATCATTGCCAGCAGATTTGCCTCATCACGTTGCCGCTTTTGCTTTCACTTTTTTTTTGCTGTTTTAGCTTTGGTTTTGTTCTCATGCCCTGCTTGTATGGTGAAGTTTTAAACTTCACCCATATTGACCTCTAAAAGTTTAGGAAAGTAGGTGGTCCCCCGTCTCAAGGTGAGTAGGCTCCATATTTAGCAGGTAAAGGTAAAATGGCATTTTATAAACCCACGTGTTACTATACGGTTTGGCAGAGTCTAAAGCAGTATCCATATTACAGACTGAGCTCCACCAAGGACTTTTCCGGAAGGAATCCCAAGGTTTGGAATCCCAGAAGAGTCCCAGGATAGAGATTCATTGATCAAAACCGAGATATAAATGTTATGTAAGCCGAGGTCAGAACAGACACAATCCTTACAGAAGGAGTAAGCAGACAAAGGGTCAGGGTAGGCTGCAGACAAAAACAAAGTCAGAAGTCAAACCAAAGCCAGGGAGACACCATTGCAGGTAACGGTTAGGGAACGGTGAAAGACAAAAGAAGCCTAAAGAGATAGATAGAGCATGAGTCGAAATTGGTGCACACTCACCCTTTAAGAGAGTAGGTGCGATAAGTAGGAGCCCACGGGACGCGCGTTGGCAACACACTTGCTCAATAATTTTCGGAATTGAATTGAGAGGGATGTTTATGCTTGGCCACCTCTCAATTACAAGATGCCCTGCTCTTTAGATACATGGGGGTCCCAGTGATAGGACCTACATCTATTGGACATTTATGGAATATACAATGAATATGCCAGAATTCTGAGAAGGCTTAATACCTTTAAGGTATATGGTCACCAAAACGATTTATCTTTGAGGTCCACATTATAGAACTGCTGGAAAATTCCATCTTTTTCTGTGATCGTTTTTTACCAATTTTTTGCACTGTGATCATGATACTAACAAAAGTGTCCCGTGTTTGTAGGACAACAGTGACCACACTCCAAAGATTCAACATTGGACCTCAAAGGAATTGGGAAAACTTGTTTCCGAGTAGACATTTCCTAATGTGGCCTCTAGAGAAAGATCTAATCTGTCTTACTAATGGTGATCCAGATAGGTAGACCTTAGTCTAGGACCTCCAAAAGTCCAAATTATTAATACAGAGTAGGGTTGTCCAAAGAGGACATGTCATCTCAGAAGTAGGAGACTTAGTCGTGACCGTTTCATGGTAGAGAAGCTCTGATGTTCTTCAAGGTGATGATGGCGCAGAAGCCTTCATATCTCAGATGTGACGTTACGACCTCGTGATACTCTTTGGTCCTCGTGTTTTTGAAATGCGCAATTATAGTTCTCACTCTTGTAGGTAGGAAAATAAAGACCTGCTGCCCGAGCGTTGAGATAGACCCCCACTACCGGAATTTATCTATATTTTATCCTTGATAATGCGATTCCCACTGACTCGCTTGTCCCTGGAGAAATCCGCACTGCAGCACCGTGTGGGAGACAGCGAAGTGTCTGGGGACACATGAATACTAGATTTCATCAGCTCTTATGACACATTCAGCAAAGTACCTGCATAAGAAAAGGAACAAAAATGTGCAAAAATAAGACTCTTAATAATATCCTTATACTCCAACTCAAGACTGAGGGGATTTTAACTCTTTCTCTTTGCTCAGAAACTCCCATTGGAAGAATGGATATTCCCAGTAATGGTTCCCTTCCAAGACCACTTCCACTGGGATTCCTGCTATCATTGCTCGTCTTAGTTAAGTATCCACCACTTTGCTGGTAAGAAGAAGCAAAATACAAGGTTACATGTTTCCACAAGAAGTATGTTTCCCCTTTAACGCTCTACAGTGGTTAGTTAGGCTGATACAGTTTGATAAGTTGATAAAGTTTCTTCGCATAATCTGTAAATTTAGAGGTGAAGACCCCAACATCACAACTTCACTCAATACTCAATGAGTGCGATTGGTCATTGTTTGAAGCAATCATCTATTACATCTATTCTTACATCCGTAGGATATGTGATATGATAGTAAGTTTTGGGGGGTCCGTCACCTCACTAGTAATGAGAATAAGGATTCTGTGCTCCCTGTTTCCTAGCACAGGAGAATAATAGACTGCAGACGACCGTGTTCAGATCTACAAGTTAGGTCTTTGGTCTTCTAGATACATTGTCAAGATAAATAGGTGATACTAAACTAACACATTGTAAATAACCACCTTCTATCTGTAGGTATCTGTATTCAGTACTCTACTTCAATTGTGTGTACTCCTATCTTACATAGCTGCCTTTGTCTTCAAAGGTGGAACCTTATGTCCTGTTCATTTTATGGGCTGAGGCGCAAACATTTTTTCTCATCGAGGGTGGATGCCCAGACCGTATTCTCTTAAGAGATGGAGCCTTGTGTTATCTTCATAGGTGAAGGCTCATACCCCGTTCTTTAGAGATGGAGCTACGTACCCTGTTCTCTTCATGGGTTGAGCCTTGTTATCTTGAGAGATGGAGCCTTGTGTCTTGTTCGCTATATGAAAGAAGTCTCGTGCCCTTTACTTTTCATAGGTGGAATCTTATGCCCTGTTCTCTTTATGGGTAGGACCTCATGCCCTGCCCTCTTCATGAGTGGAGCCTTACAGTCTCCACTCTTCACGGGTGGAGCCACATCCCCTGTTCTATTCATAGATGGAGCCTTGTACCCTGTTCTCTTCTTGGGTGAAGCCTCATGCTCTGTTATCTCCATGGGTGAAGCCTTGTGCCCTATTCTTTTCATAAGTATAACCTTGTGCCCTCTTGTCTCTTTGAGTGAAGCCTCGTGCCATGCTATCTTCATGTGTGGAGTCTTGTGCCCTTTTATCTTCATAGGTGGAGCCTCATGCCCTTTTATCTTCATGGGTTGAGCATCGCATCCTGTCCTTTTTGTGGGTTGAGCCTTGTACCCTGTCCTCTTTATGGGTGAAGCCATGTGCCCTGTTATCTTCATGGGTGAAGCCCTGTGCCCTGTTATCTTCATGGGTGAAGCCTTGTACCCTGTTATTTTCATGGGTGGAGCATAGGGTCCTCTACTCTTCATGGGCTGAGCCTCGTACCCTGTCCTCTTTATGGGTGAAGCCCTGTTATCTTCATAGATGGAGCATAGTGTCTTCTTCTCTTCATGGGTGAAGCCTCATACCTTTTATCTTCACGGGTGTAGCATAGTGCCCTCTTTTCTTCATGGATGGAGCATAGTGTTCTCTTCTCCTCATGGATGGAGCATAGTGCCCTCTTCTCTTCATGGATGGAGCACAGTGCCCTCTTCTCTTCATGGATGGAGCATAGTGCCCTCTTCTCTTCATGGATTGAGCACAGTGCCCTCTTCTCTTCATGGATGGAGCATAGTGCCCTCTTCTCTTCATGGATGGAGCACAGTGCCCTCTTCTCTTCATGGATGGAGCATAGTGTCCTCTTCTCTTCATGGATGGAGCATAGTGCCCTCTTCTCTTCATGGGCTGAGCCTCGTGCCCTGTTCTCTTTATAAGTGAAGCTCTGAGCCCTGTTCTCTTCATGAATCGAGACTCATTGATTTTTACTCTTCATGGGTACGGTTTCAAATCCTGTTCTCATCACGTCTGAAGTCTCTTTTAATAGGTGGACCTTTTCTATCCTGGCCTCTTTCAGAACCTTGATGAGAAATATGTGAGACTACAACAATTCAATAACCCTGGAGCAAAAACTTTGTAGTCAGTGAGACAAGACTGATATCATTTCATTGACACATCCACACTGGAGGATGAAATATATGTTTGAAACAGTTTTGAAGGTGAGGATCATATCCAAGGCCATACTCTACACTGTGTGCAGAATTATTAGGCAAGTTGTATTTTAGAGGATTAATTTTATTATTGATCAACAACTATGTTCTCAATCAACCCAAAAGACTCATAAATATCCAAGCTTAATATTTTTGGAATTTGGAGTTGTTTTTTTTTTAAGATTTGGCTATCTTAGGAGGATATCTGTATATGATGGTAACTATTACTATGCTGAATTATTAGGCAACTTAATAAAAACCAAATATAATCCCATCTCACTTGTTTCTTTTCACCAGGTATACCAATATCAGTGCACAAAATTTAGAAATAAACATTTCTGACATGCAAAAACAAAAAACAAAAAAATGAGTGATGAATATAGCCACCTTTCTTTATGATGACACTCAACAGCCTCCATCCATAGATTCTGCATGCAGCAGCCACCGCAGCCACCACAGCCTCCCAGACACTGCTCCGAGAGGTGTACTGTTTTCCCTCCCTGTAGATCTCATATTTTATGATGGACCACAGGTTCTCTATGGGGTCCAGATCAGGTGAACAAGGGGGCCATGTCATTATTTTTTCTTCTTTTAGACCTTTACTGGCCAGCCACGCTGTGGAGTAGTTGGATGCATGTGATGGAGCATTGTCCTGCATGAAAATCATGTTTTTCTTGAACGATACCGACTTCTTCCTGTACCACTGCTTGAAGAAGTTGTCTTCCAGAAACTGGCAGTAGGTCTGGGAGTTGAGCTTCACTCCATCCTCAACCCGAAAAGGTCCCACAAGTTCATCTTTGATGATACCAGCCCATACCAGTACCCCACCTCCACCTTGCTGGCGTCTGAGTCGGAGTGGAGGTCTCTGCCCTTTACTGATCCAGCCTCTGGCCCATCCATCTGGCCCATCAAGAGCCACTCTCATTTCATCAGTCCATAAAACCTTTGAAAAATCAGTCTTAATATATTTCTTGGCCCATTCTTGACGTTTTATCTTATGTTTCTTGCTCATAGGTGGTCGTTTTTAGCCTTCCATACCTTGGCCATGTCCCTGAGTATCGCACACCTTGTGCTTTTTGATACTCCAGTAACGTTGCAGCTCTGAAATATGGCAAAACTGGTGGTGAATGGCATCTTGGCAGCTTCACGCTTGATTTTCCTCAATTCATGGGCAGTTATTTTGCGCCTTTTTTGGCCAACACGTTTCTTGCGACCCTGTTGGCTATTTGCCATAAAAACGCTTGATTGTTCGGTGATCACGCTTCAAAAGTTTGGAAATTTCAAGACTGCTGCATCCCTCTGCAAGACGTCTCACAATTTTGGACTTTTCAGAGCCCGTCAAATCTCTCTTCTGACCCATTTTGCCAAAGGAAAGGAAGTTGCCTAATAATTAAGCGCACCTTATATAGGGTGTTGATGTCATTAGTCATCACCCCTCCTCATTACAGAGATGCACATCACCAGATTTACTTCATTGGTCGTTGGCTCTCAAGCCTATGCAGCTTGGAGTAGGACAACATGTATAAAAAGTATCATGTGATCAAAATACTCATTAGCCTAATAATTCTGCACACAGTGTATATAGTCCATTCTTGAGATCAATGAAAGCTGAAATGAACCCTTACTATAGTTGACATCGGCAGATAGATATTCTTTGTATTCTTCTCGACTTTTAGTGGATTTTCTTGCCCGGTTCTTCAAAAACTTTTGTTGACTTTGGTTACTTATTTTGAAGGACGGTTAAAGGGAACCTGACGTCAAATTCATGAGGCAGCGTGAATCGGACACCGGCTTGACGATTGCATCGGGTATGTTTTTTTTTCTGAAACATTGTGGCGTTTCAGAGTCAAATACTTTATACTATGTGTCTCAGATGACTAGTCTGATGTGGTCCCAGGCGGCTTTTGTCTGCCCTGCTCGCCATGACTGACAGGTCTCTCCTTATGCACACACATGGGGGAGACCTGGCAGTTGACTGGAGCGAGGTGGGGAGAAGCCCCTGGGGACCAGACCAGACTACTCACGTCTCCCCCTATAATGACCTGACACTCTGGAGCATTTCCGACTATAACATATCTGGCTACAATTGCGCTGCCGGCGTCTGATTCATGCTGCCGGTGTGTCGCCACAACAAGGCAGCTGACAGGTTCCTTTAAGTAAAATTATGGGTGAAGTGAGGTCCTGCAGAATTAGGAGACTTGTTGTTCATCTCTTTGTCTTAGACCATCTCAAGGAGGAATCTCCGTTCTTGGGATGTTGGGAGTTGGTGGAATTTTGTCTTCTTCCAATCTGAGTCATTCCCATCCTCTGCGTCATAGTGATAATCAGTATCTTTCATGATATAGTCAGCAAAACCATCCTCTGCATGAAACTTATTCCCATCCCCCATATCATAAGATTCCAGGTAAAATATGTGAATCATGATTAACTTTCATTATTAGGCAGTAATTACCGTATATTCCGGCGTATAAGACGACTTTTGAAGACTGAAAAATCTTCTGTCTAGTCTGGGGTCGTCTTATACGCCGGTAATGCTTTTGAACTTTCAGAAATTGACATGCGGGGATACTCTGGGGG
Organism: Phyllobates terribilis; assembly: GCF_046119375.1. Classification (NCBI taxonomy): domain Eukaryota; kingdom Metazoa; phylum Chordata; class Amphibia; order Anura; family Dendrobatidae; genus Phyllobates; species Phyllobates terribilis. Next base: position 48,411,073 of record NW_027362763.1, on the reverse strand, counting down.
TGTTAATAAGCTGCCGTGGCCGCATCCCTGCCATGTCGGAGTTAATATAAGGTGGAGGGAGTTAAAATACGGCGGCGGTAGGTCCAGACAGTCAGCGCTTCTGTGCTGAAACTGACACATCGCTGCGTATTCCCAGCTCCGGACACAGCGCAGGGCTTCTGTGCCGACAGCTTTCACTTGTCACAGAAGCGCTGCGCTGTGTCCGGAGCAGGGAAGTTCGCATCGCTTCTGTGACAATATATGAAAAGCCGGCAATTCAGCAGCGGCATAAGCCGGCACCCGACAATTTAGAATAGAAAGAATAGAGCTTCACACATAGATTAGATAGATAGAAACATGTCAGTCACATATATATGAAGTACAGTGACAATGTTGCTTACTGTACTTGTCATTTAGTGTAAAGGATTTATTAAAACAAATAATAGTGTTTTCATGCACTGTCTCTTTAAAAAAGCCGGCCGGCAATTCAGCATCTGTACCCGACAATTTATAACAGAAAGAATAGAGCATCACACATAGATTAGATAGATAGAAACATGTCAGTCACATATATATGAAGTACAGGGACAGTGTTGCTTACTGTACTTGTCATCTAGTGTTAAAATAACGGATTTATTAAAAAAAAAATTGGCGTGGGGTTCCCCTTAATTTTAGTCTCTAGCGGAGGTTAAGCAGACAGCTGGGGCAGATGTTTGAAGCCTGGGAAGGGGGTAATACCCACGGAGCTTCCCAGGCTACTAATATCAGCCCCCAGCTGAATACCTAGCCTTTACTAGCTATTAAAATGGGGGATCCCAAAAAAATGACGTGGGGTCCCCCCTATTTTAATAGCTAGCAAAGGCTAGGCAGACAGCTGGGGGCTGATATTAATAGCCCAGGAAGGGAGCCATGAATATTGGCCCCCTCCCAGGCTAGAAACACCAGCCGTCAGCCGCCCCAGAAATGGCGCATTCATAGGATGCGCCAATTCTGGCACTTAGCCTCGCTCTTCCACGCTGCCCTGGTGCGGTGGCAGGGGGTAATAGGGCTGGGGTTGATGTCAGCTTATAATGCCAGCTGACATCAAGCCCAGGTTAGTAATGGAGAGGCGTCTATAAGACACCCCCATTACTAACCCCATAGTCAAAGTTAAAAAAAACACAAACACCCAGAATAAAGTCCTTTAATTGAAATAAAGACACAAATCTTTATTGTTCTAAATTAAACCATACTTACCATCACGCCCATTCCAGCTGCCAACGATCTCCTGCAATAAAAGTAAAATAATAAAGCAACCTCATCCTTACCTTTCCATGGTTCCCAGGACGGGTCCAGCTCTGCTACATCGAGATGACAGGCTGGACCGCAGCAGAACGCTGCCATCCAGCCTGTCATCCCGCAGACACTGAGAAGTGCAGGCATGCTTGCGCTCCTCAGTGTCTGGCTGTGACGGCATCCAGATGAGCCGACAATGAACTCAGCTCACCTCCTGGACGTCCGTCACTGACAGCGTGGGAAACTTCTACTGCGCATGCGGGGAGCAGGAGAATTTTCCCACGCTGTCAGTGACGTGCATGAGGTGAGCCGAGTTCATTGGACATGATCTCGGCTCATCTGGATGTCGTCACAGAGAGACACTGAGGAGCACAAGCATGCCTGCGCTTCTCAGTGTCTGCGGGATGACAGGCTGGATGGCAGCGTTCTGCTGCGGTGCAGCCTGTCATGTGAATGTAGCAGAGCTGGACCGGTCCTGGGAACCATGGAAAGGTAAGGATGAGGTTGCTTTATTATTTTTCTTTTATTGCAGGAGATCGTTGGCTTCAGCTGGAATGGGCGTGATGGTAAGTATGGTTTAATTTAGAACAATAAAAAATTGTGTCTTTATTTCAATTAAAGGACTTTTTTCTGGGTGTTGTGTTTTTTTTAATTACTTTACTAGAAATTCATGGCGGTCATGTCTAATACTGGCGTGACCCCATGAATTTCGGGCTTAGGGCCAGCTGATAATGCCAAGCTGGCCCTAACCCCTTTATTACCCAGTGAGCCACCGCATCAGGGCCCTGGATGAGTTGGGTACAGCGCCAGAAGATGGCGCTTCTATGAACGCGCCATTTTCCGGGGTGGCTGCGGACTGCAATTTGCAGCGGGTGGGGCCCAGAAAGCTTGGGCCTCCCTGCGCTGCAGATTCCAGCCCCCAGCTGCCTAGTTGTACCTGGCTGGACACAAAAATAGGGCGAAGCCCCACGTATTTTTTTTTTTTAATTATTTCATGAAATAATTAAAAAAAAAAGGGCTTCCCTATATTGTTGTGTCCGGCCAGGTACAAATAGGCAGCTGGTGGTTGGGTGCAGCCCGTTCCTGCCTGCTGTACCTGGCTGGACACAAAAATATGGCGAAGCCCCACGTCAACATTTTTGGGAAAAATTAATTACAAAATTAATAATTTAGGGACTGCATCTTTATTAACCCCTCAATTGTCATTTAGTGTTAAAATAAAGGATTTTTTAAAAAGAAAATTGGCGTGGGATCCACCATCATTATAGTCTCTAGCGGAGGTTAAGCAGACGGCTGGGGCAGATGTTTGAAGTCTGGGAAGAGGGTAATACCCACGGAGCTTCCCAGGCTACTAATATCAGCCCCCAGCTGAATACCTAGCCTTTACTAGCTATTAGAATGGGGGACCCCCCCAAAAAATGACGTGGGGTCCCTCCTATTTTAATATGTTTATGAGTGACAGTTTTCCTGCTATATACCTGCATGTCATAAGAATTTAAATTAAAAAAGGACCATGGTAAATTCAAATCTGTTTTTTTTTAATTTTTACCGGTGTTTGGTATGCGTTGGAAAAGGGGTAGTCTTATACGGTGAATATATCCTAAACTCTATATTTTAACAGGAAAGTAGGGGGGTCGTCTTATACACCAGGTCGTCTTATACGCCGGAATATACGGTATTCCATATTACGCCACATCACATTACTCCCAAACTACAAGCCAAATTCATCATTTACCCACACCATATTTTCTCCCATCACAGTCATTACCCCCCTGTTATTATAATCCACCCTCATCATATTAATGACTTTCACAGGTTATATCCCTACATCCAGTACAATAACAGAATAGTCACTCCCAGTACTGATCCTGAGTTACCTCCTGTATTATACCCCAGAGCTGCACTCACTATTCTGCTGGTGCAGTCACTGTGTACATACATTACATTACTGATCCTGAGTTACATCCTGTATTATACCCCAGAGCTGCACTCACTATTCTGCTTGTGCAGTCACTGTGCACATACATTACATTACTGATCCTGAGTTACATCCTGTATTATCCTCCAGAGCTGCACTCACTATTCTGCTGGTGCAGTCACTGTGTACACACATTACATTACTGATCCTGAGTTACCTCCTGTATTATACTCCAGAGCTGCACTCACTATTCTGCTGGTGGAGTCACTGTGTACATACATTACATTACTGATCCTGAGTTACATCCTGTATTATACTCCAGAGCTGCACTCACTATTCTGCTGGTGCAGTCACTGTGCACATACATTACATTACTGATCCTGAGTTACATCCTGTATTATACTCCAGAGCTGCACTCACTATTCAGAATTCTTAGACCAAGGTCTGTGCAGAAACTAAACAAGGAAACAATAAATGATTGAAGATTTCAGCTCTGAAGGCTGCAGAAATGTTAAACCGCACAGAGAAATACATAGCACGTTGTATTCAATATTTATGTAGGATCATGGCTGTATGGGGAATAATTTTGAGACTTTCTAGATGACAGTGGTTCCAAAGACGTGGAGTAATGTGGGTCCCATCGGGGGTTAATCTGGGTAGGTATGGCCGCCCTGTGTCGGAGATTTCAGGTTAAACAGCGTAATCTTTGCCTTTGAAGTAAACTTTGCTTTGCTCTTGGTGTCAGTGATAGTGGTTGGGCCGTGGATTAGCGCTCGCTTTGTTTCTTGGGTGCTAACACGCTGCGGCGCTGACCTTTCCGATAGATTTCTAAAGATCCTTATCGGCCGCAGGATAAGCTGAGCGCCTTATAACCGGCATAAAACGGCATCTGAAGGTTACAAACATATTTTCTTAAGGATGTGGCCGCTTTGTAGGTCCCTGCTGTTGACTATTTTCTCATGTGTGTTTGATGAGCATTTGCTTTATAAGCGTCCTGTCACAGAAAATCTATGAAAAAGCAGCATCCTGCCGCCCTCATCCACCATAACAAGGTAAAACTGCATTTGGAGGATATATCAGTCCAATATTTATAGGAACTGTCCCAATTATCATGTTCTATAACTTGTCTTCTACTCATCAGTGGGCAATTCCCCCTTTTCAGCATTATGCCAGCACTACTGGTGCTGGAAATTCACTTCAACCTATTTCCCACCATGCATTGCATCTGACATTGTCCAATAGCTTAAGTACTCCGAACTGAAAGCCCGCCTCTCTGTTATTCCTGTACACAGTTTGACTGCAGTGAAACAGGAGCAGACAGACAAAGACTCAACCCCCCCCCCTCTTTCTTGTAGAGAGACAAAAACCCACCTACCACTTCCTGTAGAGAGTAAAGTAATGCCCCTACTTCTTTGGAAAAGACAAAGGCTAGCCCACCAGTTCCTGTAGAGAGACAAAGAGCCACCCATTACTACCTGCAGAGTCAAAGAACCGCCATCATTTCCTGCAGATAGACAAAGACCGTCACACCACTTCCTGTAGATAGACAAAGACCGTCCCACCACTTCCTGTAGAGAGACAAAGACCGTCCCACCACTTCCTGTAGAGAGACAAAGACCGTCCCACCACTTCCTGTAGAGAGACAAAGACCTGCCCACTACTTCCTGTAGAGAGACAAAGTATTGCCTCCACTTGCCGAGAAGACAAAGACCCACCCAAATTTTTGTAGAAAAACAAAGACCCTGTTCACTTTCTGTAGAGAGACAAAGCCCCACAATAACTTCTTATGAGAGAAAAAGTCCCACCCTCATTTTCCGTAGAGAGACAAAAAAAATCCCCACTTCCTGTAGAGAGAGAAATAACTACCCCTATTTCCTATAGAGAAACCAAGAACTGTACTCATTGCTTCTATAGAGACAATGACCTGCTTCCACTTACTATAGAGACAAGGACTTGCCTCCACTTCCTGTAGAGACAAGGAATTGCCTCCACTTCCTGTAGAGACAAGGACCTACCTGCACTCCCTGTAGAGACAAGGACCTGCCTCCACTTCCTGTAGAGACAAGGACCTGCCACCACTTCCTATAGAGACAAAGACCCGCCCCTACTTACTGTAGAGACAAAGACCCACCCCCATTTCCTGCAAAAGACATAAACCTGCTTCTACTTACTGTACAAAGACCCACCTCCACTTCCTGTAGAGACAAAGATCCGCCCCCACTTCTTGTAGCAAGACAAAGATCCGCCCCCACTTCCTGTAGAGACAAAGACCCGCCCCCACTTCCTGTATAGAGACCAAGATACGCCCCCACCTCCTGAAGAGACAAAGACCCGCCCCCACTTCCTGCAGTTACACTAAGCCTCGCCCCCACTTCCTGTAATCTGTCATGGTATCTTTTCAGCTAGAGATGGATGACACTTGACAGCAGGCAGCGAAGCAGAATTTTTAAGGAAGGCAGACACCTAATGGATGGCACTTTAGCATTTATTGAGGTATAAAAATTAAGGGATTTACAGATGGACTATTTATTCCATTATCTATCCACTGAGATCAGGATGCCTGATAGTACAGCCACCATTTATTATAAGAGTTTAAAGGGACTCTCCAGAAATAAAGCTGAACCTAAGCTCTCCCACTGCTGCTGGGAAGTGTTAGTAATCACCTGTCATCTGTTGCTCAGTTTCACTGCAGCACCCCCAGAGACGAAATTAGGTATTGCAGACTTGTTAAAATCAATGTGCTATTGATGTAATGCACAGATCTGCCGGGTCCTCCCAGTAGGAATGTTGTTGTGTCTACTGTACTGTAATGAGTACAATGATTATCACGTGAAATGCATTGCTCATAGTATGTACAGTAGCAGTAATGGTGAAGGTATTCATTGTGTAATGCCAGAACGTGCTAATTACTTATGTGTTAATGTATATATTAACCCCTACAGGGCAAATCATTTTAGAATTTTTCATCCCGAAAAGAATTAACTTTTTTGTTTATTATTAACCCAACAATGCGAGGGTAAATTGGAGCTTCAAGCCCAAATAATTTGTGGTTCATATATGTTAAGAGTTAATTTCAGTCCAGGTTCACATGCAACGCCCGGACTCACCGCCTGTATATCCTCTGGGATATTGGGAGGAGAAGACCGAGACATTGAAGCCCCAAAACGGACTGTGAAAAATGACCATCTGAACCCAGCCTTAGAGGGACAAGGATAAAAAAAAAGCAACATTTTATTGTATTTTTTTTTTTCACATTGTTTATTTCTGACCATCAATAAGGGAATATATTTAAAGTACCTACTACAGGTATACCTGATAGGTGGCGGTACGGTAATGGAGTATGTAATTTTTAAAATACATACATATTGCAAATAAAAAATTGTTTTGATTAATTTTTGTATAATTTTTTTTTAATTAAAAACTTTCTTTATTTCTCAATGAATTGAAGGAATTTTATTTATCTATTTTTTTTTTTTAAATGTTCTGACTCATTTATTTATGTACCCCTCTTGATCACCCTGACATATTAGTACATCAAAAAGGCGCACAATTCGCCTAAATAAGCCCTTGGTATAATATTACGTCAAGGGGTTGATAGAGGTTAAAGGAGTGTTCTCATTTTAGGAAGTGATAGTATGTACTTCTGCACCACCTACAGAGATACCCCTAAAGATCAATTTTACTCACCCCGATATTTGTCAAGTTGATTGAACTCTAAAATGTTTTACATTTTCCAATATGCACAGTATAATGACAAAAATATTACTCTGTGTTATGAGATTCCCTCTTTGGAGTCTATTCTTATCCACCATGGAAACAAAGGATTGGGCATGTTGAAAGTCAACATGCCCGATCCTTTTTTTTTTTTTTCTTTACTATCTGCTGACACAGAAGAGACGAGTCACCTTCATCGACATTGTAAAGTAAGGGGGATCAGACAACATCTCACTAATGTGTGTGTGGGCAAAATAAAAGGAGCAGTAAACTGAAAACCCATCCACATTATTTTATATTTCTAGCCCTGAGAACTTTCAAAAACTTTTGCAAAAGTCTCCGAAACTATGAACTGTGTGTGACCCTATTGATTCAACCAAAGATAAGCAGCCTCAGAAGAGATCGGTAGCCCCTATTTCACTATGGCCCACGACTAGGTGCCAGGTTCCCTTTTCTGGCTGCATTACAGCTGATGACCCACGTTGGCGGCGGCATCGGAAGGTTTGTGAGTCATTCTCTCGTATGTGTAATGTAATGTTGATAATTGGGCACACGAGGCAGTGACACACCTCACTTCCATCATTGTCACCTGGCTTTTTGTTCATCACCTACATAGCCACGAGGACTCACTGAAAGTCTATGAAATATCCTTATGGGTGTACGTGAGAATCCAGAATTGTATGTATCACCAAATACAGCAAAGGGAAGCAGTAATATCACAGATAGATAAAGCAATATATTTGATGGTTTTTGCATCCATCATGCGACAAATACAGTTTGCAACAAAACTGATGGTGGTTCTGGTGCCATATTCTTGAACGGATAGTGGTTCTGGTGGCATATTCATGTACTGATGGTGGTTCAGGTGTCAAATTCCTGTGCTGTTGGTGAGTCTGGTGCTGTACTCATGTACTACTGATGGCTCTGGTGATGTATTCATGTAGGGATGAAGGTTATGGTGCTTTATTCATCAGCAGAATGATCATCAGTACATGAATACAAAACCAAAAACATCAGAGCATAAATCGAACACAAGAGACATCAATAGTAGAAAATATGGCACCAGACCCATCATCAGTAAATAAATAAGTCACTAGAACCAACATCACCACCACTGATGTACATGAATACATCCCCAGAACCGCCATTAGTACATTAATGCATCACTAGAACCATAATCAGTACACAAATATATTACCAGAACCACCATCAGTACACAACGATTACATCACCAAAGTTTAGTACAGCAATCCATTGTAGTGTCACATCAGCCTATACATTTGTATCTCATGAACCTACAACTCCCAGTGTGTCCTTATCAATGGTAAGGAGACGCTGGGAGTTGTTGTTATCAGTCATTATCAGACTGCAGGCCATACAGAAGCCACAGTACTGATGAGACAAAGTCAGTATCAACAGGTTAACATTTACATCCAGGTACCTTCTAGGTGACATCTTCTCTGATTCGAGTTCTTCTTTCTTTTTGTCTCCATCTTGTCTAAACTCAATGATGACTTTTCACATTCACTTCTCATCTCTGCAGACTCCCCTCTTCTCCGGTTTTCTACAGCACATCCCAACACTGTGCCCTTAAAATTAAGAGTGTTATTAAAATGCCCTCTGCATAAAATTATCTGTCCAAACTATTCCCTAAATAAGTCTCCTATGGTATATGATCTCCACAGTGTCCGTCTTAATGATCTATAACCACCACACTGTCAGCCATTATCAGCTATATCCGCCACACCGTCTGCTCTTGTTAACAAGGGTCGACTCTATACCATGGCTGTCCATGGCTCTACTGTATATCTCCACACTGTCCCCCCTCTCTCCATACTGTGCCCAATCTCCATATTAATTCTGTGCCCCCTCTTCACACTATGCTCTCATAATGCCCACCACGCTGCCCTCTCCAGACTTTTCCTCTCCTAATAATGTTCCCCTACACTTTGATGGACACCACAGCTGCCCATAAGGTGTGATAGCCACAACAGCCCCCCAATATACACTATAATGTCCATGACAGCCCCCCATCATATAGTTTTATTACAACCACAGCCGCCATATATAGTATGATGACCACCACAGCACCCCATATAGTATTATGGCCTCCCAGTCACTGATATAATGTAACTGCCTTTTACATTTTATTTATTTCTTTTACTTATATAGCGCCATTAATTCCCTAGCGCTTTACAGACATTATTATCACTGTCCCCATTGGGGCTCACAATTTACATTCCCTATCTGTATGTCTTTGGAATGTGGGAGGAAGCCGGAGAACCCGGAGGAAACCCAGGCAAACACAGGGAGAACATACAAACTCCTTGCAGATGTTGTCATTGGTGGGATTTGAACCCAGGACCCCAGCGCTGCAATGCTAACCACTGAGCCACTGTGCTGCCCCTTATATACAGTATAATATCTCCCACAGCACCCCACACAGTACGATATCCACCACAGCTCCCCCATATACACAATAGTGTCCCCCACAGCATCTTATACAGATTAGTCACAACAGCCCCTAATACAGTATCATCACCACAGACCTATTATGTCCCATACAGCCCCCTATACAGTATGGTCATCACAGCCCCAAGTATTATATATCCCCCACAGCCACAACCATCTATACAGTAGGATGTTCTCCACAGATCCTATATAGTATGATTTCCCCACAGCTCCCTATACAGTATGATGCTTCACAGCCAGCCCCCAGTATAATGCCCCCCACAGCCAGCCCCAGTATAATGTTCACCATAGCCAGCCTCCTAATGTCTCCCAGAGCCAGCCCCCAGTCTGATAGTACACCAAAGTCAGCCCCCAGTATAATGTTCACCATAGCCAGCCTCCTAATGTCTCCCAGAGCCAGCCCCCAGTCTGATAGTACACCAAAGTCAGCCCCCAGTATAATGTCCCCTACAGCCAGCAGCCCCCAGAATTATGTCCCCAACAGTCAGCCGCCCCCAGTATAATGTCCCCTACAGCCAGCTGCCCCCAGAATTATGTCGCCAACAGTCAGTAGCCCCCAGTATAATGTCCCCTACAGCCAGCTGCCCCCAGAATTATGTCCCCAACAGTCAGCAGCCCTCAGTATAATGTCCCCAACAATCAGCAGCCCCCAGTATAATGTTTCCCACAGCCAGCAGCCTCCAGAATTATGTCCCCAACAGTCAGCAGCCCTCAGTATAATGTCCCCAACAGTCAGCAGCCCCCAGTATAATGTTTCCCACAGCCAGCAGCCTTCAGTATTATAGTCCCCACAGCCAGCAGCCTCCAGTATTATAGTCCCCACAGCCATCAGCCCCCAGTATTATAGTCCCCACAGCCAGCGGCCCCCAGTATTATAGTCCCCACAGCCAGCAGCCCCATGTATTCTAGTCCCCACAGCCAGCGGCCCCCAGTATTATAGTCCCCACAGCCAGCAGCCCCATGTATTCTAGTCCCCACAGCCAGCGGCCCCCAGTATTATAGTCCCCACAGCCAGCAGCCCCCAGTATTATAGTCCCCACAGCCAGCAGCCCCATGTATTATAGTCCCCACAGCCAGCAGCCCCCAGTATTATAGTCCCCACAGCCAGCGGCCCCAGTATTATAGTAACCACAGCCAGCAGCCCCCAGTATTATAGTCCCCACAGCCAGCGGCCCCCAGTTTTATAGTCCCCACAGCCATCAGCCCCCAGTATTATAGTCCCCACAGCCAGCAGCCTCCAGTATTATAGTCCCCACAGCTAGCAGCCCCCAGTATTATAGTCCCCACAGCCAGCAGCCTCCAGTATTATAGTCCCCACAGCTAGCAGCCCCCAGTATTATAGTCCCTACAGCCAGCAGCCTCCAGTATTATAGTCCCCACAGCTAGCAGCCTCCAGTATTATAGTCCCCACAGCCAGCAGCCTCCAGTATTATAGTCCCCACAGCTAGCAGCCCCCAGTATTATAGTCTCCACAGCCAGCAGCCTCCAGTATTATAGTCCCCACAGCTAGCAGCCCCCAGTATTATAGTCCCCACAGCTAGCAGCCTCCAGTATTATAGTCCCCACAGCCAGCAGCCTCCAGTATTATAGTCCCCACAGCTAGCAGCCTCCAGTATTATAGTCCCCACAGCCAGCAGCCTCCAGTATTATAGTCCCCACAGCCAGCAGCCTCCAGTATTATAGTCCCCACAGCTAGCAGCCCCCAGTATTATAGTCCCCACAGCCAGCGGCCTCCAGTATTATAGTCACCACAGCCAGCGGCCCCCAGTATTATAGTCCCTACAGCCAGCAGCCCCCAGTATTATAGTCCCTACAGCCAGCAGCCTCCAGTATTATAGTCCCCACAGCCAGCAGCCTCCAGTATTATAGTCCCCACAGCCAGCAGCCTCCAGTATTATAGTCACCACAGCCAGCGGCCTCCAGTATTATAGTCACCACAGCCAGCGGCCTCCAGTATTATAGTCCCCACAGCCAGCAGCCTCCAGTATTATAGTCCCCACAGCCAGCAGCCTCCAGTATTATAGTCACCACAGCCAGCGGCCTCCAGTATTATAGTCACCACAGCCAGCGGCCTCCAGTATTATAGTCACCACAGCCAGCGGCCTCCAGTATTATAGTCCCCACAGCCAGCAGCCTCCAGTATTATAGTCACCACAGCCAGCAGCCTCCAGTATTATAGTCCCCACAGCCAGCAGCCTCCAGTATTATAGTCACCACAGCCAGCGGCCTCCAGTATTATAGTCACCACAGCCAGCGGCCTCCAGTATTATAGTCCCCACAGCCAGCAGCCTCCAGTATTATAGTCCCTACAGCCAGCAGCCTCCAGTATTATAGTCCCTACAGCCAGCAGCCTCCAGTATTATAGTCCCCACAGCTAGCAGCCCCCAGTATTATAGTCTCCACAGCCAGCAGCCTCCAGTATTATAGTCCCCACAGCTAGCAGCCCCCAGTATTATAGTCCCCACAGCCAGCAGCCTCCAGTATTATAGTCCCCACAGCCAGCAGCCCCCAGTATTATAGTCCCCACAGCCAGCGGCCTCCAGTATTATAGTCACCACAGCCAGCAGCCTCCAGTATTATAGTCCCCACAGCCAGCAGCCCCCAGTATTATAGTCCCCACAGCCAGCAGCCTCCAGTATTATAGTCCCCACAGCCATCAGCCCCCAGTATTATAGTCCCCACAGCCATCAGCCCCCAGTATTATAGTCCCTACAGCCAGCCCCTGTTTTAATTGCCCGCATTCAGTGGAAATACAATATAATAAAACATTTTATAAAAGCTTGTACTCACCTAATCCAGGCTCCCCATCCAGCTCAGCTCCGTCTCTTCCTTTCTCTGATACAGCAGCAGGCACTGGACGGCACAATGATGTTAGTGCAGCTCGCCATCCAACATCCCCTGCATGCGCCGTCTCCCAACAGGGAGCAGGCTTAAAGTAGCCTGTGTTCTGCTGGAGCCACCGGCAGAGAAGGGTGCTGATTACAGCTCCTCTGCTCCTGTGCCGGCGGCACTCACAGCAATTGTATTCATGTCTGACGGACAGAGCTCAAGCAGAGAGAGGAGTGAGCGGTGTTAGTGACAGACACTGTCCCCCTGCATAAAGTGTGCCCCCCTCGGGTAGGCTGGAGGTAACGCCCTAGGCTTGTGCCTACCCCTCGTCCGGGCCTTGCCTACGCCCCAGTCTCAAGTCTTTTTTAGCCTTTAACAGGTTTTCCTCCAGGATTGCCCTGATTTAGCTCTATCCATCTTCCCATCACCTCTGTCCAGCTTCCCTGCCCCTACTGAAGAAAAGTCTCCCTACAGCATGATGCTGCCACCAACATGTATGACGGTAGGGATGGTGTTTTCACTGTGATATGCAGTGTTAGTTTTCCAACACACATAGCATTTTGCATTTAGCTCAAAAAGTTGTATTTTGGTCCTATCTGACCACAGCACCTTTTTCCACATGCTCGTTGTGTCCCCTACATGGGTTTTTGCAAACTGCAGACAGGACTTCTTATGGCTTGCTTTCAAAAATGCCTTCCTTCTAGCCACTGTTCTTTAAAGGCCAGATGTGTGGAGTATACGAGTTGTCCTTGGACAGATGACTACCTGAGCTGTGGATCTCTGCTGCTCCTCAGTGACCATTGGCCTCTTGGCTACTTCTCTAATCAATGCTCACCTTGCTGGGAATGTCAGGTTAGGTGGACGGCCATGTCTTGGTAGGTTTGCAATTGTGCCATACTTCCAAATTTGGATAATGGGTTGAACAGTGCTCTGTGAGATGTTCAAAGCTTGGGCTATTTTTTTTTATAACCTAACCCTGTTTTACTTTTTTCCACAACTTTGTCCCTGATCTGTCTTGTGTGTTCCTTGGTTTTCATGATGATGTTTGATCCCTGATGTTCTCAAGCAAATACAAACAAATATAAATAATTAGAAAACATGGCTCATTTCCTTTACAAATTACAAATACTACTTAGTGTTGGTATCACATAAAATCTCCAAAAAATACATTTAACTTTGTGGGTGTAACGTGGAAAACTTCATGGGATATGAATGCTTTTTCAAGGCATTGTATATGCCTGTACATACATGCAGTATTATAGTAGTTATATTCTTGTACATAGGAGCAGTATTATAGTAGTTATATTCTTGTACATAGGGGCAGTATTATAGTAGTTATATTCTTGTACATAGGAGCAGTATTATAGTAGTTATATTCTTGTACATAGGAGCAGTATTATAGTAGTTATATTCTTGTACATAGGAGCAGTATTATAGTAGTTATATTCTTGTACATAGGGGCAGTATTATAGTAGTTATATTCTTGTACATAGGAGCAGTATTATAGTAGTTATATTCTTGTACATAGGGGGCAGTATTATAGTAGTTATATTCTTGTACATTGGAGCAGTATTATAGTAGTTATATTCTTGTACATAGGGGCAGTATTATAGTAGTTATATTCTTGTACATAGGAGCAGTATTATAGTAGTTATATTCTTGTACATAGGGGGCAGTATTATAGTAGTTATATTCTTGTACATAGGGGCAGTATTATAGTAGTTATATTCTTGTACATAGGGGCAGTATTATAGTAGTTATATTGTTGTACATAGGGGCAGTATTATAGTAGTTATATTCTTGTACATAGGAGCAGTATTATAGTAGTTATATTCTTGTACATAGGGGGCAGTATTATAGTAGTTATATTCTTGTACATAGGGGCAGTATTATAGTAGTTATATTCTTGTACATAGGGGGCAGTATTATAGTAGTTATATTTTTGTACATAGGAGCAGTATTATAGTAGTTATATTCTTGTACATAGGGGGCAGTATTATAGTAGTTATATTCTTGTACATAGGGGCAGTATTATAGTAGTTATATTCTTGTACATAGGAGCAGTATTATAGTAGTTATATTCTTGTACATAGGGGGCAGTATTATAGTAGTTATATTCTTGTACATAGGAGCAGTATTATAGTAGTTATGTTCTTGTACATAGGAGGCAGTATTATAGCAGTTATATTCTTGTACATAGGGGACAGTATTATAGTAGTTTTATGAACTGAGTGTAAAGATTTGTCTTTTGCGTCCCACATGCCGCACCTCTTTTCATATATTAGGGAGTCTGAAAGTTTTCTATGTTATAGCACATAATTCATTTTTTATGTTTTATATTTTATTGGATGTGACATATCAAAAACTTGAACATATAAATCTTTTTACGGAAATCGCCTGTAGAGCAACCTTGGTTTTTACAAGGTCATAACAAACAAGTTTCATTTGTGCAAAAGTTCAGAAAGGTTATGGGAAAGAACTTTCAAAAATCTGAAACAAAATAAAGAAATATAAAAAAAAAAACAAGTAACTAGTTAAAAGAAGTCCAAGTTTCTAATAACAATGTCATCAAAAATCTATATTGATCATTGAAATATAAAGTGACTAAGATTTTAGGTTTATATGTTTATTAAGTTTTTAAAAAGAATGATGTAACTTAATATTTGGTTCATTTTCTTTTTACTTTTTTGTGGATGTTACAAAATATACTAAAGTATAAAAAGAAAAAAAAAATAAATACATTGTATTAAAAATATGTAATTGAAGTTAAATTAAAAAGAATAATATATTTTAATATTTGGTTAATTTTCTTTTAACTTTTTGTACAAAAGGAAAATAAATACAATTAAATTAATTTTATTTAAAAGAAAAGTTTATTTAAAGTAAATAAAGTTTTCTTTTTTTTCTTTAGCACGAAATGCAGAAGTTTTAAAATGGTTCTGAAGGAGAATGACGGAAGGCTTTTTGCCTGTTATGCATATTTTTCAGGAAGAGTTACATAATGTTACACTGTTGTTAGTAACGTTATGCAATAGAAAAGAGAAAATAAAAATCTCCAAAGCTTTTTAAAATAAAGAATAAACTAAAATTGAAATTGAAATTTAAGCAAAATATTCTTCAACATTGTTCGTCACGTAAAGTTAGAAAGAAAAAAGGTCGAGAATTTTTTTTTTTATGGAGGCAAAGCAAGGCTGGCCCTTTAAAAGGCGTGGAACTGCAGGTTCTGTGATGCAATTGTAAACACTATGAGTAGGAACTTGTGTAGCCAGTTTACCCAGAATTCTCTGGGAAGGAGGTTGAAAAAAAAAAAAAAAAAAAAGCCAAACGTTGAGAGAAGGAAGCAATATACAGGACAGCCTCAATGACAAAGCAGCCTGCCCCTATCAGCGATCCGCAGAGAAGACTGGGCAAATGTAAGATATTGATCGTCTTTTTCGGAGAAGGGGGGACATTCTAGGGTTTTGCATTTTGGAAGAGTGACCTGGATGCAACGGTTATTCTTTTGCATTTTTCTACGAGCGTGCAGGCGGAGCGAGCAGACGTATGGAAAGGGGGTAAAGTATGGATTGGAGCCATGTTTATGCCGAAGTTACAATGCTGATTGTGCACGCCTGACTTGAGCTGACATGCTGGCGGGGTTCTTGGAACGAGGGGTAGTGGTGGGGTAGTGGTGGGGTGGTGGTGGTGGGGGGCGTTATTAAATAAATCCGGTGAATTTGTGACTATTGAAGCTTTTGCATTTTTTTTTGCAATTTTTCGTTTTTGCATGCCTACTGGACGAGGGCTCAGACGTGCCTCGCAGCTCAGCGCGACATGTCGGCCCGGCTGGAAGCGAACGAGGGGTAGTGGTGGGATGGGGGGGGGGACGTTATTAAATAAATCCGGTGAATTTGTGACTATTGAAGCTTTTGCATTTTTTTTTGCAATTTTTCGTTTTTGCATGCCTACTGGACGAGGGCTCAGACGTGCCTCGCAGCTCAGCGCGACATGTCGGCCCGGCTGGAAGCGAACGAGGGGTAGTGGTGGGATGGGGGGGGGGACGTTATTAAATAAATCCGGTGAATTTGTGACTATTGAAGCTTTTGCATTTTTTTTTGCAATTTTTCATTTTTGCATGCCTACTGGACGAGGGCTCAGACGTGCCTCGCAGCTCAGCGCGACATGTCGGCCCGACTGGAAGAGAACGAGGGGTTAAGGGGAGGATAGCGATGAGGTTGCTAGACGCGTGATGATTTTTCAGGGTTTCAAGAGTTAAAGGGGGTCTCTGAGGCGACTTAATCCACAGACGGGGGGGGCCAACAGGGGTAGTGGAGGCATGAATCGAGATTTTTTTTTCGGAGATTACCTTCCATGTGCTGAAGGTTAAAGTGTTGAGAGCTTTGCAGACCTTTGAAATTGGGTATTAACCATTTGCGTGCTGCATCGCTGCGAAGAACTTGTTTCCCAGTGGCTGAAAAGAAAGGGGGCAAGAACCCTCCCTTCCAATGGCACTTTGAATGACAGGTCTAGGGCAATGTG
This sequence comes from Phyllobates terribilis, assembly GCF_046119375.1. NCBI lineage: Eukaryota > Metazoa > Chordata > Amphibia > Anura > Dendrobatidae > Phyllobates > Phyllobates terribilis. Next base: position 48,394,368 of record NW_027362763.1, on the reverse strand, counting down.
GTTGGCATTGATTCTTTTTTAACCCCTTCATCTCCAGAACGGGACTGTGGATTATTACTCTTTTTTTTTTTTAACCCTTTAGACTTTACAAAAATCACTGTTCAATAAAGAATTGAACACCCCCCCCCCCCCCCCCCCCACCCCCTCTCTGGCAGAGGAAAGCGTAAGTAGGCCAGTGCCTGGCTTCCAGAAGATTAAAGTGTTTTGAATCATCTCCAGCACCCAGTTTAACCCGTGCAATGCCGACTGGCCTTGAATTTTTCTCGCAGGAGCACTTCAGCCTTGGTAACCACATGCGTGCCAGGCAGGTGCAATGAAAGGAGGTCAGGTTCTGTGGAAGGTAGTTTTTTTTCCCTTTGGGCAAGGTAATTTTAACTCTTTGATGGCTCTTCTTGTCCAAAGCCAGAACGTTTTCAAAGTTGTTTTTTTTTTCATGCATTCATGAGTTGAATAGTCATGCGGTGACATCGGGGGGAAAATGCTGGGAGTTGTAGTTGTAGAACTCTGGGCTCGACACATTTGCTTCACTTTGTTCTGACTTTTTTTTTTGGAATGCAATGAATCAATGTGATGCTTAACTGTGAAGTTGTTGACGGCTGCACCGTGTGTTCTGGGATAGAGTCTTCAGTCGCTGTCACTTTGTATCATCCTCTGGGGACGTATCGATCTATGTATATGTTTATAACCGTTTTAACCCGCAGATATCTATTTGTGGAGCAGTGCAGAGGTTGCGATCACTTAATACTCAACCGTATTGAGCAATATCCTGCAGCATTTCGGGATTGTGTTTGCAAAGAAATATTAGGTTGACACTGTGATAACTGTACAATAATGTATATTTATCTAAAATGTATCCATGCTGAATAACAGAACCTCGGAGGTCCGTACATGGAGTAATGTCACCTTGCAAAATGATTTCAGAATGTACAGTGTATACCACAGTTTAGTAATAGTGGGTGCCAATGTTGTATGTCCACCAAAGATGGTATGCCCAAGTGCCCCAAAGGACCGTCTACTGCGTAGGAAAAGAACACTTCTGTCAATGGCAAGATAGTTTGGGGAACTTTTTACAAAGTTTTTTTTGGGGTTCATAAAGTTTTTGCTGCTTTCTTTTAGAGAGGGAGGATTTTCTTACGTAATTTCATTTTATATTATAAGGTTGACTTTCCCTGCCTTCTCTTTAACTGAAGTTGGCAGGCACCCAGGGACTACTGTAAGTTTGTTAATCAGTAGAAACAATGTTGCACACTAAAATATGGATACAAAAGTAAGAAAAGTACTTTTAAGACGACATACATGAAGTGATATCAACCTTTGGGCCAAAGGCTTGATGACTTTTGCTGTGCCGGCCTCAGCCTAAACACCTCATGGTAGCGCATCATGAGATTTTATGATATTGACATATGAGAGGGGTGACCCATAATTGCCTTGGATTGTTTCTCATGTGACAACTGCATGGATTTTGACAACTTGACACAAACTTGACATGTCTTGAAGGGTCAAGCTGCCATCAACATTTGGCTAGGAGGTTACTCTAGATGTGAATTTCTCATAAACAATGCATAGCATTATTATCAAACTATAATTTGTAACATTGTGCACCCTTCAGTGAGCATTTAGGAACTCGTTAGATTGACACAGGACAAAAATTTGTTGGTGACTATGAGCTATCATCTTCACTGAGAATCAAAGGGTGCCACCACTTGGAAGAGACGTGTAGACATTTATTTGACCCTTTAAATGTGTATCTACTCAGTAAGAATTTCAAAAATATATCAGCACTGCAAAATATCCATAATAAAATGTTAATCATTAAGAGAAAATATCAAGCATTTGTAATTATCTGAAACACTTGTAATTACACACAGGAATGTTGTGAAATCTCTGTACAAGTATTTTTTTTTTTTTTGTTAGAAAGAAGGGGCTAATTAGGACCCCATGGCAGTTCCATCAGGTGCAAAAGTCTCATCTTGGTACTGGTTAGTAACCTGCCTGTGATTGGCTGCCCCTAGTGCTCTAAAATAAGAAATAATATGAAATATTATCTGTTATATCACAATAAAGATACACAAGAATGATACAATTTTTAAAGTTATATTTATATGACAAAGAACTCTAGAATTATAACAAAATAAGCCTTTTTGTGGGCTGAGCAATGCCCTGGACTTCAACGCTACTACTATTAATATCAGTACATCTAACCCTATTATTTAATTTGGAGTAAGTCAATTGGTTTGTCATTAAAACCTTTTCAATGATGGCAATGCTATGGAAAGGGAACCTGTTACAAAGTTTGCACTGGGGATCATAGATTGTTGCCATTTACTTTTGGGGAGGGAAGAATTTTTATGTTATTTCATTTAATATTAAAGGCTTGACTTCACTTGCCTCTTCTTCAACTGACATTGGCCGGCACCAATGGACTACTGTAAATTTGCTAATCTGTTGAAACATTGTTGTACACTAAAATATGGATAGAAAAGTAAATAAAGTACTCCTAAGGCAACACATATGATGTGAGATCAACATTTGGGCCAAAAGCTATATGACTTTTGTTGTTCTGGCCTCAGCCTAAACACCTCACGATTGCATTATAAGATTTTATGATATTGCCATGTGAGAGGGATGACCCATAATTGCTTTGGATTGTTTCTCATGTGACAACTTGACGCAAACTTGAAATGTCTTGAAGGGTCAAGCTGCCATGAACATTTGGCTTGGAGGTTATTCTAGATGTGAATTTCCCATAACCTATCAATAGTATTTCTATCACACCATAATTTGTGAAATTGTGCACCCTTCTCTGCTATTTCTGGAAATTGTTAAATTGAAACAGGACCAAACATTTTTGGGGACTTTGAGTTGTCATCTTCACTGAGAATGAAAGGGTTTCACCACTTAAAAGAGATGTGTAGACAGTTATCTGACTCTTTAAATGTGTATCTACTCAGTAACAATTTCTAAAATGTATCAGCACTGCAAAATATCTATAATAAAATGTTATTTAGCCATTAAGAGAAAATATCAAGCATAACACTTAAGATTACACACAGTAATGTTGGGAAATCCCTGTAAGTAATATTTCAACTATCCCTTGGAAGAAGGGGTTGATTAGGAACCCATTGCAGTTCCACTAGGTGTAAAAGTCTCATCTTGGCACTGGTTAGTAACATGCCTGTGTTTGGCTGCCCCTGGTCTTCCAAAATAATATGAAATATTATCTGTTAGATCACAATAAAGATATAAAATATGATACAATTTTCTAAATTATGTTTATAAGCCATAGAACTCTTGCATTTTTATGGGCTAGGCCTGCCCTGGACTCCTATGTTACTACTAGTAACATCAGTACACTTAACCCCATGATGTCACTTGGAATAAGTCAATTGGTTTGTCATTAACACCTTTCCACTGATGGCACTGCTATGGGATCCAACACTAGGCCTTTCTGTCTGTCATGGTCAGAAAAAGAAGCTGTAAGTTATCTCTGCTGTGTGGCAAATGCATGATTCTTTATTCCCCTCTAGCATCAAGCATGTTTAAAGGGCCCGTAATCCCATGCATTAAATAAAGAATAACATTCATACACAGTTCTAAAAGTTTCCATACATTGACAGATCCTGAATGTGTACAAACATTTCATATGTAACTGAGTACAAGGTATTTTCTATGCTATCAACTATTTCCTGCTTGCAAGAGACTGACTGGCTGTTGTGTCCTTCAAAGACATTCCTGAGCAGGAAATTTACTGTACGTAGGAAAATATTTCCCCCCTCAATCACAGATTCCATGCAATTAGCTCAGTTCATGGAACTTGTTATGTGATTAGAGGTTCCTTTAAGGCCACTTTTTAGGATTTTGTATAAGTTACTTAATTCATTTTCTCGGGGGCACCTGGCTAGTAGGATTGCAGTATAGACAAGACATGGCACTGCTATGGAGCCCAACAGGTGCAGAGGCCAAACTGCAACTCACATTCCTAAATTAGTATTTTGGATAAGGGCATTTAGATGTTTTATGTTCCATGTACCTCAGGATTATTAAACTAGATGGCATAAGAGTCAGTGGTGTGCATCGTGTGTGTTCTGAAGGGAAGGTTTTGACATAACACAGGCGTGTCAAACTCGGGCCCGTGGGCCAAATCTGGGTGGTTATATTTGGCCCACGATACCAGAACCACCACCCCTATGTGGGGCCCATTATTCTGTATGGAGGACTATGTGGGGCTATTATTCTGTATAGAGGACTATGTGGGGCCATTATACTGTATGAAGGGCTATGTAGGGCCCATAATACTGTATGGAGGACTATGTTTGGCCCATTATTCTATATGGAGAACTATGTGGGGCCCATTATTCTATATGGAGAACTATGTGGGGCCCATTATTCTGTATGGAGAACTATGTGGGGTCCATTATACTGTATGGAGTACTATGTGGGGCCCATTATTCCGTACGGAGGACTCTGTGGGGCCCATTATACTGTATGGAGGACTCTGGGGCCCATTATACTGTATGGAGGACTCTGGGGCCCATTATACTGTATGGAGGACTGTGTGGGGCCCATTATACTGTATGGAGGACTATGTGGGGCCTATTATACTGTATGGAGGACTATGTGGGGCCCATTATACTGTATGGAGGACTATGTGGGGCCCATTATACTGTATGGAGGACTATGTGGGGCCCATTATTCTGTATGGAGGACTATGTGGGGCCCATTATTCTGTATGGAGTACTATGTGGGGCCTATTATACTGTATGGAGGACTATGTGGGGCCATTATACTGTATGGAGGACTATGTGGGGCCCATTATACTGTATGGAGGACTATGTGGGGCCCATTATACTGTATGGAGGACTATGTGGGGCCCATTATACTGTATGGAGGACTATGTGGGGCCCATTATACTGTATGGAGGACTATGTGGGGCCCATTATACTGTATGGAGGACTATGTGGGACCCATTATACTGTATGGAGGACTATGCGGGGGCCATTATTCTGTATGGAAGACTATGCGGGGCCCATTATACTGTATGGAGGACTATGCGGGGCCTATTATACTGTATAGAGGACTATGTGGGGTCCATTATACTGCATGGAGGACTATGTGGGGTCCATTATACTGTATGGAGGACTATGTGGAGCCCATTATTCTGTATGGAGGACTATGTGAGGTCCACTATTCTGTATGGAGGACTATGTGGGACCATTATACTGTATGCAGGATTATGTGGGGCCCATTATTCTGTATGGAGGACTATGTGAGGTCCATTATTCTGTATGGAGGACTATGTGGGCCCATTATACTATATGGAGGACTATGTGGGCCCATTATACTGTATGGAGGACTATGTTGGGCCCATTATACTGTATGGAGGACTATGTGGGCCCATTATACTATATGGAGGACTATGTGGGGCCCATTATACTGTATGGAGGACTATGTTTGGCCCATTATTCTATATGGAGGACTATGTGGGGCCCATTATTGTGTATAGAGGACTATGTGGGGCCCATTATACTGTATGGAGGACTATGCGGGGCCCATTATACTGTATGGAGGATTATGTGAGGCCCATTATACTGTATGGAGGACTATGTGGGGTCCATTATTCCGTATGGAGGACTATGTGGGGCCCTTTATACTGTATGGAGGACTATGTGGGGCCATTATACTGTATGGAGGACTATGTGGGGCCCATTATTCTATATGGAGGACTATGTGTGGCCCATTATACTGTATGGAGGACTATGTTTGGCCCATTATTCTATATGGAGGACTATGTGGGGCCCATTATACTGTATGGAGGACTATGTGGGGCCCATTATTCTGTATGGAAGACTATGTGGGGCCCATTATTCTGTATGGAGGACTATGTGTGGTCCATTATACTGTATGGAGGACTATGTGGGGCCCATTATTCTGTATGGAGGACTATGTGAGGTCCATTATACTGTATGGAGTACTATGTGGAGCCCATTATTCCGTATGGAGGACTATGTGGGGCCCATTATACTGTATGGAGAGCTATGTGGGGCCCATTATACTGTATGGAGGACTCTGTGGGGCCCATTATACTGTATGGAGGACTCTGTGGGGCCCATTATACTGTATGGAGGACTCTGGGGCCCATTATACTGTATGGAGGACTATGTGGGGCCCATTATTCTATATGGAGGGCTATGTGAGGCCCAATATACTGTATGGAGGACTATGTTTGACCCATTATTCTATATGGAGGACTATGTGGGGCCCATTATTCTATATGGAGGACTATGTAGGGCCCATTATTCTGTATGGAGGACTATGTGGAGCCCATTATTCTGTATGGAGGACTATGTGGGGTCCATTATACTGTATGGAGGACTATGTGGGGTCCATTATACTGTATGGAGTACTATGTGGGGCCCATTATTCCGTATGGAGGACTATGTGGGGCCCATTATACTGTATGGAGGACTATGTGGGGCCCATTATACTGTATGGAGGACTATGTGGGGCCCATTATTCTGTATGAAGGACTATGCGGGGCCCATTATACTGTATGGAGGACTATGCGGGGCCCATTATACTGTTTGGAGGACTATGCGGGGCCCATTAAACTGTTTGGAGGACTATGCGGGGCCCATTATTCTGTATGGAGGACTATGTGGGCCCATTATTCTGTATGGAGGACTATGTGGGGCCATTATACTGTATGGAGGACTATGTGGGGCCCATTATACTGTATGGTGGACTATGCGGGGCCCATTATTCTATATGGAGGACTATGTGGGGGCCATTATTCTATATGGAGGACTATGTGGGGCCCATTATTCTGTATGGAGGACTATGTGGGCCCATTATACTGTATGGAGGACTATGTGGGGCCATTATACTGTATGGAGGACTATGTGGGGCCCATTATACTGTATGGAGGACTATGTGGGGGCCATTATACTGTATGGAGGATTATGTGGGGCCCATTATACTGTATGGAGGACTATGCGGGGCCCATTATTCTATATGGAGGACTATGTGGGGCCCATTATTCTATATGGAGGACTATGCGGGGCCCATTATACTGTATGGAGGACTATGTGGGGTCCATTATACTGTATGGAGGACTATGTGTGCCCATTATACTGTATGGAGGACTATGTGAGGCCCATTATACTGTATGGAGGACTATGTGGGGCCATTATACTGTATGGAGGACTATGTGGGGCCCATTATACTGTATGGAGCATTATATGGGACCCATTATTCTGTATGGAGGACTATGTGGGGCCCATTATACTGTATGGAGGACTATGTGAGGCCCATTATTCTGTATGGAGGACTATGTGGAGCCCATTATTCTGTATGGAGGACTATGTGAGGCCCAGTACACTGTATACTGGTTGGCCCGCGACTTTGCCCACATTTTTCATTTTGGCCCTCTGCGTTTAAGTTTGACATCCCTGGCGTAACATGTTGAGGGCACATATAGGAAGACAGGGCCTTCTTCTGACATGAATCTTTCTTATTAAGGGTTGACAGACATTAAGGAAAAAATTGAGACTTATAGATGCCTTTTGGAATAAACTTTTGGTTTCTGGATACTTTACGTGTTTTTGGCCTATTTTGCACTATATTATATGTCACTATCGCTCTCTACTACTGAGCTATAGGCATTCAGAGAGCTGCCATATAGTGTCTGAAGACTATATAGTTAAATGTCCCTCTTGTCCCATACTACAGAGTCATAGGCATTAGGAGAACTGCCATATAGTGCAGAAAGACTATATAGTGTCCCTCTTGACGCTATACTACAAATCCATAGGCATTGGGAAAACCGCCATATAGTGCATGAAGACTATATAGTTACATGTGTCCTTCTTGATCCTTACTACAGAGCTATAGGCATTCAATGTGCCGCCTTATAGTGCATAAAGACTATATAGTCATGTGTCCCTCTTGCTCCATACTGCAGAGCTATAGGCATTCAATGTGCCGCCATATAGTGCATAAAGACTGTATAGTTACATGTGTTCCTATTGCTCTATACTACAGAGCTATAGGCATTCCTTGTACCGCCATATGGTGCCTCTGTATAACTTTGTTTTGCCTCTTCCCAATTCTGGGGTGAATACCTTGTTGTGTGGAGCTGATGGATTCTGACATGCTTTTGTATAGCAGTAATGTAAAGTGTGAGGGTCATTATGGCGCCACAGACCTTTATTGACACTTTATTAGAGTGCAGAGTTCCTGCAGAGCTATAATACCGCTCTATATTTCACTATTAATCCTTTTATTATAATATGGTTGTTTCTAAACTTTGTTCCTGGGTAAAGTCTACAGTTTACCCTCTGCTGAAGAATCCTGGGAGCGATAATTGTGATAACGTCAGATTATAATGCGGCGACGAGACCGGAGGCACGGAGGAGAATGAGAGCAGACGGAATAAGACATGGCCGATCTTACCCGGGCACCTGGGGAACAACGTCATGTTATAAGAAGCCGGGCAGTGATCGCATGATGTCACCGGATGAGGTCACCGGGTGATGTCACCGGATGATGTCACTAGATGAGGTCACTGGATGATGTCAATAGGTGAGGTCACTGGGTGATGTAACGGATGAGGTCACTGGGTGATATCACTGGATGAGGTCATTGGATGATGTCATGGGTGAGGTCACTGGGTGATGTAACGGATGAGGTCACTGGGTGATATCACTGGATGAGGTCATTGGATGAGGTCATGGGTGAGGTCACTGGGTGATGTAACGGATGAGGTCACTGGGTGATATCACTGGGTGATATCACTGGATGAGGTCATTGGATGAGGTCATTGGATGATGTCACTGGGTGATGTCACTGGATGAGGTCATTGGATGAGGTCACTGGGTGATGTCACTGGATGAGGTCATTGGATGAGGTCACTGGAACAGGTCTTTGGATGAGGTCACTGGATGATGTAACTGGATAATGTGACGGGTGCATACATTTGGATTTCTGCAGCTGATTCTCCAGCAGATATCCATGTGTATGTGGCCTAAGAAATAGATTTCACGTTTGAATACTCGCTGTGATACTAGAAAACTAGGCGGAAAGCGGAAAAAGAGCCAATGATGGTGTAACTGCAAAATATTACTTTACTTAATGCTGAGTATAGTTGTGTGACCAAAGTATTCCTTCACATAGTGATATGGAGCATGCTGGTATAACCTGGGCATCGTCTTTATGCAAATATATAGATACAGCTGGTATAACCCGGACATCTCCTGTATATAATTATATATGTACAGCTGGTATAACCTGGGCATCTCCTGAATATAATTATATATGTATAGCTGGTAAAACCTGGACATCTCCTGTATATAATTATATATGTACAGCTGGTATAACCTGGGCATCTCCTGTATATAATTATATATGTACAGCTGGTATAACCTGGGCATCTCCTGTATATAATTATATATGTACAGCTGGTATAACCTGGGCATCTCCTGTATATAATTATATATGTACAGCTGGTATAACCTGGGCATCTCCTGTATATAGTTATATATGTACAGCTGGTATAACCTGGGCATCTCCTGTATATAATTATATATGTACAGCTGATATAACCTGGGCATCTCCTCTATATAATTATATATGTACAGCTGCTATAACCTGGACATCTCCTGTATATAATTACATATGTACAGCTGGTATAACCTGGGCATCTCCTGTATATAATTATATATGTACAGCTGGTATAACCTGGGCATCTCCTGTATATAATTATATATGTACAGCTGGTATAACCTGGGCATCTCCTGTATATAATTATATATGTACAGCTGGTATAACCTGGGCATCTCCTGTATATAATTATATATGTACAGCTGGTATAACCTGGGCTCTCCTGTATATAATTATATATGTACAGCCAGTATAACCCGGACATCTCCTGTATATAATTATATATGTACAACTGCTATAACCTGGGCATCTCCTGTATATAATTATATATGTACAGCTGGTATAACCTGGGCATCTCCTGTATATAATTATATAGGTACAGCTGGTATAACCTGGGTATCTCCTGTATATAATTATATATGTACAGCTGGTATAACCTGAGCATCTCCTGTATATAATTATATATGTACAGCTGGTATAACCTGGGCATCTCTTGTATATAATTATATATGTACAGCCGGTATAACCTGGGCATCTCCTGTATATAATTATATATGTACAGCTGGTATAACCTGGGCATCTCTTGTATATAATTATATATGTACAGCTGGTATAACCTGGGTATCTTCTGTATATAACATATATGTACAGCTGGTATAACCTGTGCATCTCCTGTATATAATTATATATGTACAGCTGGTATAACCTGGACATCTCCTGTATATAATTATATATGTACAGCTGCTATAACCTGGGCATCTCCTGTATATAATTATATTTGTACAGCTGGTATAACCTGGGCATCTCCTGTATATAATTATATATGCACAGCTGGTATAACCTGGACATCTCCTGTATATAATTATATATGTACAGCTGCTATAACCTGGGCATCTCCTGTATATAATTATATATGTACAGCTGGTATAACCTGGACATCTCCTGTATATAATTATATATGTACAGCTGGTATAACCTGAGCATCTCCTGTATATAATTATATATGTACAGCTGGTATAACCTGGGCATCTCCTGTATATAATTATATATGTACAGCTGGTAAAACCTGGGCATCTCCTGTATATAATTATATATGTACAGCTGGTAAAACCTGGACATCTCCTGTATATAATTATATATGTACAGCTGGTATAACCTGGGCATCTCCTGTATATAATTATATATGTACAGCTGGTATAACCTGGGCATCTCCTGTATATAATTATATATGTACAGCTGGTATAACCTGAGCATCTCCTGTATATAATTATATATGTACAGCTGGTATAACCTGGGCATCTCCTGTATATAATTATATATGTACAGCTGGTATAACCTGGGCATCTCCTGTATATAATTATATATGTACAGCCGGTATAACCTGGGCATCTCCTGTATATAATTATATATGTACAGCTGGTATAACCTGGGCATCTCCTGTATATAATTATATATGTACAGCTGGTATAACCTGAGCATCTCCTGTATATAATTATATATGTACAGCTGGTATAACCTGGGTATCTTCTGTATATAATTATATATGTACAGCTGGTATAACCTGGGCATTGTCTATATATAAATATATACCGGTACGTACAGCACAGTAAATACGTCTGCCTGTTTCCTGTGATGGTTTTGGATTTTGTGTCCTGTTCTGTACATACAGACCTGTGGATATCCATGGTCACAGCAACAAACAAACACTTTGCAGTCTGATTCCAAAGTCCTATGTTAGACTCTTTCATCAAAGTTAAAGTGCTATAAAACATACTAGAAAAGGACTAATCAGCATTATTGTGGTCAGTAGCAATGGAGACACATAAAGTACTTAGAATAAGTCTTCATATCCTGTGAACTTTTCCACATTTTTTCACGTTACTCCCACAAACTTAAATGTATTTTATCTGGATTTTATGTGATATCAACACAAAGTAACAAGTATTTGTGACGTGTAAAGGAAATGATACAGGGTTTTCTAAGGGTTTTAAAAATATAAATCTGATAATTGTGCCATGCATTTGTATTCAGACCCCTGTAGTCTGATGCCCCTAAATAAAATCCTGAGTGACCAATCACCTCCAGAAGTCACATAATTAGTACATTGACTCCACTTGGGTGTGATTTCTTCTCAGTATAACTGCAGCTGTTCTGTGAAGGCCTCAGAGGTTTATGTGAGAACATCAGGGATCAAATATCATCAAGAAAACCAAGGAGCCCACCAGACAGGTCAGGAATAAAGCTGAAAACCAAGGAGCCCACTAAACAGGTCAGGGATAAAGCTGAAAACCAAGGAGCCCACCAGACAGGACAGGGATAAAATTGTGCCCAAGCTCTCACAGAGCACTGCTCAATCCATCATCCAAAGATGAAGGGAGTATGGCAGGGGTCGACAAAGTTGTTCAGAATCTAGGAGCCAGCCAAAAAATTTAGGAGCCAGAATTTTTTTTAAGCAAACTTGGTTTTTTGCTTTAAAAATTGCTTTTTTAAAAAAAAATAAATAGATGTCATTACATTTATAAATTTTTTATATTCTCAGTTTTTTTCTCAGAAAAATCAAAGAAACTAATTTTTTAAAAAAAATGCCTGTTCCGTTTTTTTGTTGACAAACTGTACATATAGACCCTCTCACACACGGCGTCTCCCCGGGGAGCACGGCCTTTGTATGTACTTACACAGGTAGCGGGAGATGAGAACGGGCCCCCGGCCACAGCGATCCTTCCCCCGTAACCCAACTCTCCCTGTCCAGTCCCGGAGCATAAAGGGGGCGGAGCAAAGTGGAGAAGGCGGCCTGAGCGATACTGTCCCTGCTTCCTCCGATTGGATGACTCCGTGCAGGAGGTGGGATTGGATTGAGAGTATTTTTTTTACTTCTCAACTCCTCAAGCACCAGGCAACATTTTCTAGGCGCCAGACAACATTTTCTAGGCGCCACTGGCGACCAGGCGCCTGGGTTTGTCGAGCCCTGGAGTATGGCACAACTGCAAACCTATCAAGACATGGCCGTCCACCTAACCTGAAATCCCAAGCATGTAGAGCACTAATGAGAGAAGCAGACAAGAGGCCGATGGTCACTGAGGAGCTGCAAAGATCCACAGCTCAGGGGGGAGAATCTGTCCACAGGAAAACTATTAGTCGTATACGCCACAAATCTGGCCTTTATGGAAGAGTGGCAAGAAGAAAGACATTTATGAAAGCCATAAGAAGTCCTGTCTGCAGTTTGCAATAAACCATGTAGGGGACACAGCGAACATATGGAAGAAGGCGCTCTGGTCAGATGAGACCAAAGGATAACTTTTTGGGCTAAATGCAAAACGGTATGTGTGGTGGAAAACTAACACTGCACATCACCCTGAAAACACCATCCCCACCGTCATACATGGTGGAGGCAGCATCCTGCTGTTGGGACGTTTTTCTTCAGCAGAGGCAGGGAAACTGGTCAGAGTTGATGGGAAGATGGATGGAGCTAAATACAGGGCAATCCTGGAGGAAAACCTGTTAGAGGCTGCAGAAGACTTGAGACTGGAGCGTAGGTTCACCTTCCTGGAGGACAACAACCCCAAATATCCTGCCAGAGCTACAATGGAGGGTTTAGATCAGAGCATATTCCTGTGTGTGAACGGCGCAGTCACAGTCCAGACCCAAATCCCAGAGAATCTGTGACAAGACGTGAAAATTGCTGATCACAGACGTCTCCATCCAATGTCACTGAGCGAGAGCGAGTGTGCAAAGAAGAAGGGGAGAAAATGTCACCTCTAGACGTGCAAAGCTGGAGAGACAGACCCCAAAAGACTGCAGAGAAAGCTGGAGAGACAGACCCCAAAAGACTGCAGAAGAGAAAGCTGGAGAGACAGACCCCCAAAAGACTGCAGCAGAGAAAGCTGGAGAGACAGACCCCAAAAGACTGCAGAGAAAGCTGGAGAGACAGACCCCAAAAGACTGCAACAGAGAAAGCTGGAGAGACAGACCCCAAAAGACTGCAGCAGAGAAAGCTGGAGAGACAGACCCCAAAAGACTGCAGAGAAGGCTGGAGAGACAGACCCCAAAAGACTGCAGCAGTAATGGTAGAGAAAGGTGGTCCTACAAAGTACTGACGCAGGGGGCTGAATACTAATGCAGAGAACAATGCTCAGGTTTATATTTTTAAAATAATTATAAAACCCTGTATCATTTCCTTTACACGGACTCACAAATACTTGTTACTTTGTGTTGATATCACATAAAATCCCAATAAAATATATTTACGTTTTTGGGTGTAACAGGAAAAAAGTTGGAAAAGTTCACGGGGTGTGAAGACTTTTTCAAGGCTCTGTATGTATACAGCTGGTATAAGTTATGCACCTATGTATATATAGTAGAGTATACGAGTATAACCACAGTATCCTTTGTAGGGAAGATGTAAAGAGCAGCAAGGTATCACTGAGTGTTGCTCATTCTTCCATTATTAACCCCTCTGTCACTATGGCAACCTTCCTTGTGTCTATTGTTGCAGTTAACCACTTCCTGACCAGGGTGACGGATGATGCACGTGGCTGCAGGTCACCTTGGGGTGCACGGGGTTGGAGGGGAGAATATCACATGGGGTTTTTAGTGCTTGGTGTAAGTTTGACAGAAATACTTGTTTGATATTTTTGTCAGCAGGACATGTGCTTAGTCATGTGTGAGGCGACTGAGGGTCCTGTACCTGCAGTATGGGGGGATACTCTGTTCTTATGGCCCATTTCCAGGCCGCCCCCTGTAAAATGTCTTTGGAAGGAGAAACCCGATCCGAGCAATTTACCTCCAGAATGTGGAGCGTCGCAGGTTATTCACTGGTTAATACGAATATAAACTCATTTTTAAGCCTGGGCCGTATATATTACTAGACACATATGTAGCGGTGCGCATTAGGCCCAGAAATACCGGGAAATAATGACACGGAAAAGAGCAAACGTTCTGCGCATTATAGAAACTTCTGTGTCTGTAACCTGGAAATTGTGCTGCTGACAGCAGCCTCCAGAGGCAGAGGACATAACTCATCCACTGCACTGCCGCTATAACCTGGGTATCATCTGTATATAATTATATATGTACAGCCGCTATAACCTGGGTATCATCTGTGTATAATTATATATGTACAGCCGCTATAACCTGGGCATCTCCTGTGTATAATTATATATGTACAGCTGGTATAACCTGGACATCTCCTGTATATAATTATATATGTACAGCTGGTATAACCTGGGCATCTCCTGTATATAATTATATATGTACAGCTGGTATAACCTGGGCATCTCCTGTATGTAATTATATATGTACAGCTGGTGTAACCTGGGCATCTCCTGTATATAATTATATATGTACAGCTGGTATAACCTGGGTATCTCCAGTATATAATTATATATGTACAGCTGGTATAACCTGGGCATCTCCTGTATATAATTATATATGTACAGCTGGTATAACCTGGGTATCATCTGTATATAATTATATATGTACAGCCGCTATAACCTGGGTATCATCTGTATATAATTATATATCTACAGCTGGTATAACCTGGGCATCTCCTGTATATAATTATATATGTACAGCTGGTATAACCTGGGCATCTCCTGTATATAATTATATATGTACAGCTGGTATAACCTGGGCATCTCCTGTATTTAATTATATATGTACCGCTGGTGTAACCTGGGCATCTCCTGTATATAATTATATATGTACAGCTGGTATAACCTGGGTATCTCCTGTATATAATTATATATGTACAGCTGGTATAACCTGGGCATCTCCTGTATATAATTATATATGTACAGCTGGTATAACCTGGGTATCATCTGTATATAATTATATATGTACAGCCGCTATAACCTGGGTATCATCTGTATATAATTATATATGTACAGCTGGTATAACCTGGGCATCTCCTGTATATAATTATATATGTACAGCTGATATAACCTGGGCATCTCCTGTATATAATTATATATGTACAGCTGGCATAACCTGGGCATCTCCTGTATATAATTATATATTTACAGCTGGTATAACCTGGGCATCCTCTGTATATAATTATATATTTACAGCTGGTATAACCTGGGTATCCTCTGCATATAATTATATATGTACAGCTGGTATAACCTGGGTATCTCCTGTATATAATTATATATGTACAGCTGGTATAACCTGGGCATCTCCTGTATATAATAATATATGTACAGCTGTTATAACCTGGGCATCTCCTGTATATAATTATATATGTACAGCCGGTATATCCTGGGCATCTCCTGGATATAATTATATATGTACAGCTGGTATAACCTGGGCATCTCCTGTATATAATTATATATGTACAGCCGGTATAACCTGGGTATCCTCTGTATATAATTATATATGTACAGCTGGTATAACCTGGGTATCTCCTGTATATAATTATATATGTACAGCTGGTATAACCTGGGCATCTCCTGTATATAATTATATATGTACAGCTGGTATAACCTGGGTATCCTCTGTATATAATTATATATGTACAGTTGGTATAACCTGGGCATCTCCTGTATATAATTATATGTGTACAGCTGGTATAACCTGGGCATCTTCTGTATATAATTATATATGTAGAGCTGGTATAACCTGGGCATCTCCTGTATATAATTATATATGCACAGCTGGTATAACCTGGGCATCTCCTGTATATAATTATATATGCACAGATGGTATAACCTGGGCATCTCCTGTATATAATTATATATGTACAGCTGGTATAACCTGGGTATCCTCTGTATATAATTATATATGTACAGCTGGTATAACCTGGGTATCTCCTGTATATAATTATATATGTACAGCTGGTATAACCTGGGTATCCTCTGTATATAATTATATATGTACAGCTGGTATAACCTGGGCATCTCCTGTATATAATTATACATGTACAGCTGGTATAACCTGGGCATCTCCTGTATATAATTATATATGTACAGCTGGTATAACCTGGGCATCTTCTGTATATAATTATATATCTACAGCTGGTATAACCTGGGCATCTCCTGTATATAATTATATATGTACAGCTGGTATAACCTGGGCATCTCCTGTATATAATTATATATGTACAGCTGGTATAACCTGGGTATCCTCTGTATATAATTATATATGTACAGCTGGTATAACCTGGGCATCTCCTGTATATAGTTATATTTGTACAGCTGGTATAACCTGGGCATCTTCTGTATATAATTATATAGGTAGAGCTGGTATAACCTGGGCATCTTCTGTATATAATTATATAGGTAGAGCTGGTATAACCTGGGCATCTCCTGTATATAATTATATATGTACAACTGGTATAACCTGGGCATCTCCTGTATATAATTATATATGCACAGATGGTATAACCTGGACATCTCCTGTATATAATTATATATGTACAGCTGGTATAACCTGGGTATCCTCTGTATATAATTATATATGTACAGCTGGTATAACCTGGGTATCTCCTGTATATAATTATATATGTACAGCTGGTATATCCTGGGTATCCTCTGTATATAATTATATATGTACAGCTGGTATAACCTGGGTATCTCCTGTATATAATTATATATGTACAGCTGGTATAACCTGGGTATCCTCTGTATATAATTATATATGTACAGCTAGTATAACCTGGGCATCTCCTGTATATAATTATATATGTACAGCTGGTATAACCTGGGCATCTCCTGTATATAATTATATATGTACAGCTGGTATAACCTGGGTATCCTCTGTATATAATTATATATGTACAGCTGGTATAACCTGGGTATCTCCTGTATATAATTATATATGTACAGCTGGTATAACCTGGGTATCCTCTGTATATAATTACAGTCATATGAAAAAGTTTGGGCACCCCTATTAATCTTAAGCTTAATGTTTTATAAAAATTGGTGTTTTTGCAACAGCTATTTCAGTTTGATATATGTAATAACTGTTGGACACAGGAATGTTTCTGCCTTGAAATGAGGTTTATTGTGCTAACAGAAAATGTGCAATCTGCATTCAAACAAAATTTGACAGGTGCATAAGTATGGGCACCCTTATCATTTTCTTGTTTTAAATACTCCTGCCTACTTTTTACTGACTTACTAAAGCACTTTTTTTGGTTTTGTAACCTCATTGAGCTTTGAACTTCATAGCCAGGTGTATGCAATCATGAGAAAAGCTACTTAAAGTGGCCACTTGCAAGTTGTTCTCCTGTTTGAATCTCCTCTGAAGAGTGGCATCATGGGCTCCTCAAAACAACTGTCAAATGATCTGAAAACAAAGATTATTCAACATAGTCGTTCAGGGGAAGGATACAAAAAGCTGTCTCAGAGATTTAACCTGTCAGTTTCCACTGTGAGGAACATAGTAAGGAAATGGAAGAACATAGGGACAGTTCTTGTTAAGGCCAGAAGTGTCAGGACAAGAAAAACATCAGAAAGGTAGAGAAGAAGAATGGTGAGATCAGTCAAGGACAATCCTCAGACCACCTCCAGAGAGCTGCAGCATCAACTTGCTGCAGATGGTGTCACTGTGCATCGGTCAACTATACAAGGCACTTTGCACAAGGAGAAGCTGTATGGGAGAGTGATGCGAAAGAAGCCGTTTCTGCAAGCACGCCACAAACAGAGTCGGCTGATGTATGCAAAAGCACATTTGGAGAAGCCAATTTCTTTTTGGAAGAAGGTCCTGTGGACTGATGAAACCAAGATTGAGTTGTTTGGTCATACAAAAAGGCGTTATACATGGTGGCAAAAAAACACAGCATTCCAAGAAAAACATTTGCTACCCACAGTAAAATTTGGTGGAGGTTCCATCATGCTTTGGGGCTGTGTGGTCAATGCCTGCACCGGGAATCTTGTTAAAGTTGAGGGACGCATGGATTCCACTCAGTATCAGCAGATTCTTGACAATAGTGTTCAAGAATCAGTGATAAAGTTGAAGTTACGCAGGGGATGGATCTTTCAGCAAGACAATGATCCAAAACACCGCTCCAAATCTACTCAGGCATTCATGCAGAGGAACAATTACAATGTTCTGGAATGGCCATCCCAGTCCCCAGACCTGAATATCATTGAACATCTGTGGGATCATTTGAAGAGGGCTGTCCATGCTCGACGACCATCAAACTTAACTGAACTGGAATTGTTTTGTAAAGAGGAATGGTCAAAAATACCTTCATCCAGGATCCAGGAACTCATTAAAAGCTACAGGAAGCGACTAGAGGCTGTTATTTTTGCAAAAGGAGGATCTACTAAATATTAATGTCACTTTTCTGGTGAGGTGCCCATACTTATGCACCTGTCAAATTCTGTTTGAATGCAGATTGCACATTTTCTGTTAGTACAATAAACCTCATTTCACGGCAGAAACATTACTGTGTCCAACAGTTATTACATATATCAAACTGAAATAGCTGTTGCAAAAACACCAATTTTTATAAAACATTAAGCTTAAGATTAATAGGGGTGCCCAAACTTTTTCATATGACTGTATATATGTACAGCTGGTATAACCTGGGTATCTCCTGTATATAATTATATATGTACAGCTGGTATAACCTGGGTATCCTCTGTATATAATTATATATGTACAGCCGGTATAACCTGGGTATCCTCTGTATATAATTATATATGTACAGCTGGTATAACCTGGGCATCTCTTGTATATAATTATATATGTACAGCTGGTATAACCTGGGTATCTCCTGTATATAATTATATATGTACAGCAGGTATAACCTGGCCATCTCCTGTATATAATTATATATGTACAGCTGGTATAACCTGGGCATCTCTTGTATATAATTATATATGTACAGCTGGTATAACCTGGGTATCCTCTGTATATAATTATATATGTACAGCTGGTATAACCTGGGCATCTCCTGTATATAATTATATATGTACAGCTGGTATAACCTGGGCATATCCTGTATATAATTATATATGTACAGCCGGTATAACCTTGACATCTACTGTATATAATTATATATGTACAGCTGGTATAACCTGGGTATCTCCTGTATACAATTATATATGTACAGCTGGTATAACCTGGGTATCTTCTGTAT
The DNA here is from genome assembly GCF_046119375.1 of Phyllobates terribilis. Lineage (NCBI taxonomy): Eukaryota > Metazoa > Chordata > Amphibia > Anura > Dendrobatidae > Phyllobates > Phyllobates terribilis. Next base: position 48,374,627 of record NW_027362763.1, on the reverse strand, counting down.
ATAATTATATATGTACAGCTGGTATAACCTGGGTATCCTCTGTATATAATTATATATTTACAGCTGGTATAACCTGGGCATCTCCTGTATATAATTATATATGTACAGCTGGTATAACCTGGACATCTCCTGTATATAATTATATATGTACAGCTGGTATAACCTGGGTATCTCCTGTATACAATTATATATGTACAGCTGGTATAAGCTGGGTATCTTCTGTATATAATTATATATGTACAGCCGGTATAACCTGGGCATCTCATGTATATAATTATATATGTACAGCTGGTATAACCTGGGTATCATCTGTATATAATTATATATGTACAGCCGGTATAACCTGGACATCCTCTGTATATAATTATATATGTACAGCTGGTATAACCTGGGTATCTCCTGTATATAATTATATATGTACAGCTGGTATAACCTGGGCATCTCCTGTATATAATTATATATGTACAGCTGGTATAACCTGGGTATCTCCTGTATATAATTATATATGTACAGCTGGTATAACCTGGGCATCTCCTGTATACAATTATATATGTACAGCTGGTATAACCTGAACATCTCCTGTATATAATTATATATGTACAGCTGGTATAACCTAGGCATCTCCTGTATATAATTATACATGTACAGCTGGTATAACCTGGGTATCCTCTGTATATAATTATATATGTACAGCTGGTATAACCTGGGCATCTCCTGTATATAATTATATATGTACAGCTGGTATAACCTGGGCATCTCATGTATATAATTATATATGTACAGCCGGTATAACCTGGGCATCTCATGTATATAATTATATATGTACAGCTGGTATAACCTGGGTATCTTCTGTATATAATTATATATGTACAGCCGGTATAATCTGGACATCTGTATATAATTATATATGTACAGCTGGTATAACCTGGGCATCTCCTGTATACAATTATATATGTACAGCTGGTATAACCTGGGCATCTCCTGTATATAATTATATATGTACAGCTGGTATAACCTGGGTATCTCCTGTATATAATTATATATGTACAGCTGGTATAACCTGGGCATCTCCTGTATATAATTATATATGTGCAGTTGGTATAACCTGGGCATCTCCTGTATATAATTATATATGTACAGCTGGTATAACCTGGGCATCTCCTGTATATAATTATATATGTACAGCTGGTATAACCTGGGCATCTCCTGTATATAATTATATATGTACAGCTGGTATAACCTGGGTATCATCTGTATACAATTATATATATACAGCTGGTATAACCTGGGCATCTCCTGTATATAATTATATATGTACAGCTGGTATAACCTGGGCATCTCCTGTATATAATTATATATGTACAGCTGGTATAACCTGGGCATCTCCTGTATATAATTATATATGTACAGCTGGTATAACCTGGGCATCTCCTGTATATAATTATATATGTACAGCTGGTATAACCTGGGCATCTCATGTATATAATTATATATGTACAGCTGGTATAACCTGGGCATCTCATGTATATAATTATATATGTACAGCTGGTATAACCTGGGCATCTCATGTATATAATTATATATGTACAGCTGGTATAACCTGGGCATCTCCTGTATATAATTATATATGTACAGCTGGTATAACCTGGGCATCTCCTGTATATAATTATATATGTACAGCTGGTATAACCTGGGCATCTCCTGTATATAATTATATATGGACAGCTGGTATAACCTGGGTATCTCCTGTATATAATTATATATGGACAGCTGGTATAACCTGGGCGCTGTTGGCTGATCCTGCTCGTGCAGCTGTAGGTTTCCTGAACGTTTTGTGGGACTTCTTGAACATTCTTTGTGCACACGGACATTGGAGGCGGCCGGTGTCAGTTTGTCTTGTTGGGGAGACGTGCGGACCCCTCTGGGAGCAGGTGGAGGCGATGGTCTATCTAGATGTTCCTCTTCCATGAAGATCTTTCCCAGTGAGGATTCCCTTATTATCTGAGGATATCTGCTGAGCACAGAGGGGTTTTTTATCTGTTTTTCTGTGCAGCAAAATCCATAAAAAGAAAAAAGCTTCCACTTCTCTTGTAAGAAGCTTCCTGTTCATGTGAACGACATATTGCCTCTGCCGCGCACAGCTTGCGTCTTTTCCTCACTTTCTTTGGCGCACAGAAATTTTATCGCAGTTTTTATGCAATTTTTGGTGAAGTGTTTTGCAGCGGAAACACACAAAAAACCCTCATAATAATGCACCAAAAAGCAAAACAATGTATTAAAAAACTCATCGCTGCAGCAGCGAGAAAAAAAAGTTTATTCCTACAAAACTACACCAAAAAAAATCACTTTTCTTTTAACAAAGCGGTTTTCACATTTGACACTGCTCCATGTGAACAAACCCAACTTTAAGAGTAAATTTCTGGATTATCAGAATTTCTGGATTATCGGGTGCTGGAGGTGCAGAATTACGATCAAGTGTCACTGACATCACATATTGGGATGAGGCGCTGCTCGGGCCCCAGACCGCGGTGTGTTCTTTCTGATCATCTCGAGTCTAGTATCCAATAGGATGCAAGCTGCACGATGACATCACTCACCCTCCTCTGCGGTGATGTCATTATTCTTGTGATGTCACTCTGCTTTCACATAACAGCTCAGGTATCTAACCCTATCAAGAGCGATCGATCTGCTGAGCAGTGCATCTAATCTTATGTGTGATACTATCTACTAAGCAACTGTATCTAATCCTTTCATGTGTGATACTATCTGCTGAGCTGATGTACCTAAACTGATCATTTGTGATACTGCCTGCTCTGCTGATGTATCTAAGCTTATCATTTGTGATAATCTCTCCTGAGCTGCTGTAGCTAAGTCTACCCTTATCTAAATGTATCATGTGTGATACTGCCTATTCAGCTGTGTATCTAAGCCTGTCATGTATAAAACTGTACTGCTCAGTCACTGTATCTAAGTCTATTTTATCACTGTATCTAAGTCTATCATGTGGTGATACTATCAGCTGACCTATCGTATCCAATCCTATCGTGTTCGATACAGCTTGCTGAGCTGCAGTACCTAAGCTGTCCTGTGTGATACTGTCTATTGAGCTAATGTATCTAAGCCTGTTATGTATGATACTATCTGTTGACCTGTTGTATCTAATCCTATCATTAGTGATACTGCTTTCTGACTTGCAGTACCTAAGTTCATCATGTGTGATTCTCTGTTGATTCATTGTATCTAAGCCTTTGTGATTCAGTCCTCGACACCCACAGCAGTATATTCCCCATGAGCTAGTGTATCTAATCCAAATGTGATACTGTGCTTCTGATTCAATGTATCTAACTCGATCAAGTCGCGTGATACAGTCTAAGGATCTGATGCATCTAAGCCTATCACAGAAACCATTGATGTAACTGTGTCGTGTGGGTGATACCTCCGCGGCTCCCTGCACTTCACTGCTATATTAGAGGGACTCCAGCTGTATACAGGAGGGAGAGACATCATCAGCGACCTCTGACCTGTAATCATCGTCTCTATACACTTGTTACATTGTAGTTTACTTCTAAAAAATAAAAAAGTGCTGCCTGTTATATAGAGAATGTTACATTTATCTGTGAGGCTGCGGCTGTATGTAATATATATACTTCATGAATCATAGCGACCAATATATGCACAGCTCCACCTAGTGGTGACTGCAGATAACCAAAATGTTACAGGTGCTCCAATAACCAGCGACTCCACCAGCGGAATAGTGAGTGCAGCTCTGGAGTATAATACCGGATGTAACTCAGGATCAGTAATGTAATGTATGTACACGGTGACTCCACCAGCAGAATAGTGAGTGCAGCTCTGGGGTATAATACAGGATGTAACTCAGGATCAGTAATGTATGTACACAGTGACTGCACCAGCAGAATAGTGAGTGCAGCTCTGGAGTATAATACAGGATGTAACTCAGGATCAGTAATGTAATGTATGTGACGCGCCCCCTGGGCCAGTGCTGTTAGGGATACCCGGAGCCGGATCAGATGGGGGTTGTAGTCTCCGAGTGGCTGTGACCCGGTCCGTGCCCAGGGTGTCAAACTCAGTGTGTGGCAGTCCTACAGATGTTATTAGAGTTCTTTATGTCGACTACGCCACCCGTTGATTTGCGGTCAAAAGGCCGCCGCTGCAGCAGGGTCCGCTGAGGCTGTTGGTATGTGTGCAGCTTTGGTAGTATAACCCCCAACGGGAGGGGTATAGCCTCAGGGGGTCAGCCGTGGAGGATGGTGGTTGTGAAGGTGCAGCAAGGAGACTCAGAGGCATAAAATGCAGTTCCAGGGTTTTACTTACTGGTGTTGCTCGGGTCACTGTGTACAGCAGTGACCACCCAAGCCGTGCTGCGTCCACCAGGTCCTGGACTCGGTCAACTCCCAGGCAACTCCGGAGTGTGGTCCTGAGCTCCTTTCTGTCTCTCCCTTCTTCTGGCCGTTCCCACCAGGGATCCACCTAAGTCCGGCTCCCTCGGGCCTCTTGTTGGTCAAGCCTTCTCTGGGCTCCCTGACCCTATTCTTGGTCTGCCTTCCGGGTGGATTTAGTGGGTGATCGTGGCAGATCCTGCCCACGACCTCCGGTTCCTGGCTAAGGTGTGCTGTAGCCTCTGCCAGCTTGGGATCCGGTACCCTGTTGCCGACCCTTCACCCTATTAGCTCTCTTATGGGCTCTTGGGGTCCCCTCTGCGCCTCTGGGTCTCTCTCTCTTCTCCTCTGCTCTGCTTCTCAGGTTACACTCTGACAGACTGACGTCTCACAGACTGACAACTGACTGACTGACCCTGATCTAAGATGGTGCCCACCTTATATACTCCCTCTATGTGTGAGCTCAGGTGACCAGCACCCAATGAGCTCCTAACTTTACCCAGGCTGCTCCCCCTATCTGCCCCTACACTACTGGGATGTTCCACCCCCCTCCCACTCCAGCCAGGAACAGACACTGTCGTACCTGCACATTTCTCTAGTGGGAGTACCATCGGTCTGTTCCCCGGAAATGGGATGTGTGTAGTGCATGCAGCCTACTAGCTCAGTTCCACACTCCATCCTTACCCGGGAGTGGAATATCACACCTCTGGGTTGAGGTGCAATACCCCTGTAGCAGCCGAATCCTCAGGGTGCTACATTCCCCCCTGGTAAATCACAGCACGTCCTCGGGCTGTAAGATATAAACATCCAAAACATACAATTTTTTTTCATAAACATAAACATAGAAAACATCATATAGATATATCAGCAATAAACTTTTCATATAAATAACATTCTTGTTTCTGGTTCCTCCGGTCACTGTGCAACTTGTGACCGGGTAAAGTGCGACAGTCTCTCTTGGAATAAAACAGTTCCCTATAAAACCGGTAGGGGGCGCTTTAGGAAGCGCAACTATATACAAGGGGATATGGCCGCTCTCAGTCCTCGGCCAGGTATTAGGGAGGAATGACCGCTCTCAGTCCTCGGTCAGTGGGAATAGGGACACACGGGTTTCAGTTCAATTGGCTGGTCCCAACGGGGACTATATTTTAACTAGAACAGTTCTTATACCCTGACGGGTAACTATGTACAGTCTCTCTCTACCGTACTTCAACGACGGCGTCCTCCTGCTCCTTCTTTAGATTCTTCAGACCCGTCCGGGTCCTCTTGCTCCTCCTCACACCGCAGCTCCTCCTCCGTCAGACGATGCACATGGAGGGCGTAGGGTCCTTTGGCACACTTGTGCCGGGTGAAGGTGACCTCGTCCCCTACATACAGGTCACGACCTCTGTGTCCCTCCGGCAGATGGCTTTCTACGTCTCTGCGGGTCACAAAGACGTCGCCGGGGGTATGATGGTCTCTGATAAAGCCCCATCCGTGCTGCATGTTGAATTTTATCACAGTCCCGGTGGAAGGGGGACCATGAGCTGCACGGGGATTCCTCCTGGTCCGGCTCTTCTGCTCCGCGCTTCTTATCTGCATCTGCTGTTCCCGGACCCGCCTCTCTCTCCGCTCCCTCTCGAAGACCTCGAGCTGCTGCCGGCAGCACTCTGCACGCTCCGCTGCGGCCGCCCGAGTCTCCTGGGTGAACCCCATGAGGTCTTCTCCAGTGGGGTCCCACTCGAACTGTGCCTCCTCCAGCGGGGGCGAGGTCCTCTTTACGGGCTTCGGAGCCGGAATCAGGGGCTCGCACATGGGCCTTGCTCTCTGGAGTTCCAGCTGAATGTACTCCTGGGGCCATATGAAGGGCTGCCCATCCGGGCACGTATGCTGGGCAAATAGATTTTCACCCAGGTGCGGCACTCTAGATGTTGAGGGCGCGTTGATGGTAGCTGCGCCCGGGTCGACCAGGCCTTGCGACCAGGCTTGGGGCACCTTAAAGGCAAAGGGCACCGTAAGAACGGCGGCGCCCTGGGTTATTCGGCCCTGCGACCAGGCCGGTGGCTCCGCGGAGGTAGGGGGCGCTGTTGGAATAGCGGCGCCCGGGGGTACTAGGCCTTGCGACCAGGCCGGTGGTATTTCCTGCTTGGCCACGCTCGAGGTCGAGGCGTGTGACGTCACAGGGGTCGCGGCCGCGGTTTCCGGTTGAGGCCTAGTCGGCGGCGGTGACGATGCAGCGACGGGCACGGCAGGGGGAATTTCGGGCTCTGCGACGGGGAGCTGGGGCAGGCACGCGGTTTCCCGGCTCAGGGTAGAGACGTCCCCTTTACCTGCCTCCGTCCGTTCAGCTCCCTTCTCGGCGCCGTCTCCTGCCTTCATTCCTCCTGCGCCATCCTCAGAGGCGGTCTGTCTCCTCGTCTCAGGTGGCGTGCTCCGCTGTCGGGTTTCGGTCTGCTGGGCCATCTCTCGGCTCCACTCCGCCAACGTCTCTCGCTGCACCCGGGCCATCCTCCGTGCGAGGCCCTCCAACGCGGTCTGTGCACACTCCCGGTCTCGGGGGAGCTGTGCTAGGATCTCCAGCAGGCCTTCTGGAGTGGCGACCTGCAACAGGCTCCTGACCACTGGGTCGGTGCTGCCTGACTCTCCCTCCAGACGTCTTGTCTCCGGGTGCGCTCTCTCCAGACTGCTCCAGGCGACACCCATCTTTGCTCTCTTGTTCTGTCTCCGCCCACATCGAGGGTGGTCCCGGGGCAACTTTGTGATTGTCAGTTCCAGGGGCAGTTCTCTCACGCTGATGGACACTTCCAGCATCACAGTCTCTGTTGGTGGGCGCGGTTTCCGCTTTTGGCGCCATTCTTCGACCTGGCCCACGATGGGAGGTGGCCTCTTGCCACCCTCTGGCACGCCCATAATGGCGTCCGCTCTTCCAAGGCGGGAAATCTTTGGAAATGGCGGGAATCGTCTCCCAGTGGCGGGAAACTCCATGGATGGCGGGAAAAAGCTGCAAATGGCGGACAACCGGCGGGAAACGACCTGTGATGGGGTCCGTTGGCGGGGACCCTCCGGAACCGGCGGGAGACTTCTTTTTAAGGTAACGGTGTACTTTTCTTCAGGCACGCAGTACCCGGTTGTTGCGGGCACGTAATCCTGCCGACTACGCCAAAGTTGACGCGCCCCCTGGGCCAGTGCTGTTAGGGATACCCGGAGCCGGATCAGATGGGGGTTGTAGTCTCCGAGTGGCTGTGACCCGGTCCGTGCCCAGGGTGTCAAACTCAGTGTGTGGCAGTCCTACAGATGTTATTAGAGTTCTTTATGTCGACTACGCCACCCGTTGATTTGCGGTCAAAAGGCCGCCGCTGCAGCAGGGTCCGCTGAGGCTGTTGGTATGTGTGCAGCTTTGGTAGTATAACCCCCAACGGGAGGGGTATAGCCTCAGGGGGTCAGCCGTGGAGGATGGTGGTTGTGAAGGTGCAGCAAGGAGACTCAGAGGCATAAAATGCAGTTCCAGGGTTTTACTTACTGGTGTTGCTCGGGTCACTGTGTACAGCAGTGACCACCCAAGCCGTGCTGCGTCCACCAGGTCCTGGACTCGGTCAACTCCCAGGCAACTCCGGAGTGTGGTCCTGAGCTCCTTTCTGTCTCTCCCTTCTTCTGGCCGTTCCCACCAGGGATCCACCTAAGTCCGGCTCCCTCGGGCCTCTTGTTGGTCAAGCCTTCTCTGGGCTCCCTGACCCTATTCTTGGTCTGCCTTCCGGGTGGATTTAGTGGGTGATCATGGCAGATCCTGCCCACGACCTCCGGTTCCTGGCTAAGGTGTGCTGTAGCCTCTGCCAGCTTGGGATCCGGTACCCTGTTGCCGACCCTTCACCCTATTAGCTCTCTTATGGGCTCTTGGGGTCCCCTCTGCGCCTCTGGGTCTCTCTCTCTTCTCCTCTGCTCTGCTTCTCAGGTTACACTCTGACAGACTGACGTCTCACAGACTGACAACTGACTGACTGACCCTGATCTAAGATGGTGCCCACCTTATATACTCCCTCTATGTGTGAGCTCAGGTGACCAGCACCCAATGAGCTCCTAACTTTACCCAGGCTGCTCCCCCTATCTGCCCCTACACTACTGGGATGTTCCACCCCCTTCCCACTCCAGCCAGGAACAGACACTGTCGTACCTGCACATTTCTCTAGTGGGAGTACCATCGGTCTGTTCCCCGGAAATGGGATGTGTGTAGTGCATGCAGCCTACTAGCTCAGTTCCACACTCCATCCTTACCCGGGAGTGGAATATCACACCTCTGGGTTGAGGTGCAATACCCCTGTAGCAGCCGAATCCTCAGGGTGCTACATATGTACACAGTGACTGCACCAGCAGAATAGTGAGTGCAGCTCTGGAGTATAATACAGGATGTAACTCAGGATCAGTAATGTATGTACACGGTGACTCCACCAGCAGAATAGTGAGTGCAGCTCTGGAGTATAATACAGGATGTAACTCAGGATCAGTAATGTAATATATGTACACAGTGACTGCACCAGCAGAATAGTGAGTGCAGCTCTGGAGTATAATACAGGATGTAACTCAGGATCAGTACAGGATCAGTAATGTAATGTATGTACACAGTGACTGCACAAGCAGAATAGCGAGTGCAGCTCTGGAGTATAATCTGAAATACTCAGAAACTATAGAGTTAGAACGGGGTAAACTCCCAACATGTCTGATCACATGTTCCCTAAAGAATGACAACCTCTGACTCGCTGGCTGTATCAGTAGTCTTGAAGACTATATTCTTGGCATGGAGAAATGACGGCAATGCGTTCTGGGTTTGCACGGACACCTGACTTGTGTTTTCCCATAGATACATTATAGGTTTCTGCTGAATGTAAACTAATCAATAGGATACATTGATGCATTCCATAAAACGATGCGCGGGTTTTATTTTCCACTACCTCATCCTCCGATAGATTTTTTTTTATCTTTGGCTGGATTACAGATGGCTTTAATTTCGGGAGCTAAAATCAAAGGCTGAAAGGAGAAATATGTTCCCGACAGGAGATATTCACATGAAAGCTGAGGACCGCACTGGATATCATGGTAACACTGGTCCGCCCACTGCGATTACAGACATTCAGAAGGTTTAGATAGGACAGAAGTAGGAATTTTGGAGATTTGTGTTACAAAGGAAACAAAACTCAAAATCGGGTCACTCCACCGCCCCAGCGGGCTCGGAATAGGACGGTGTGAGTTTTGCTGATTTTTGCCCACCACATTCCCACGTTTGTCATGTTCCTCAGTTGGGTAGCTGACCCACTATGCCATCATTGTGGTACCTGACAATGGAGAAGTATAGAGACCATTTCCACTAAAGACTGGACCCTCCTTTTGTGCCAATAGCAGCCATAAACCACCACTCAATGGGAAGATGAATGTGGCCACAATGCTGGAACTTCTTTGGGCCATAGGAGTCAAATAATCCCACCTTCTTGACCCATATACTCTTGAGGTGGGCTCTTGTAGAAGAGTATTGTGATCCTTAAATTTTTGACAAAGTTGGATTCTAGACCTGACTCGTGCCACCCAATGGGAAGGTGAAGGAGGACAACCCAAGCTTGAACAGTCTTCTTCAGCCAAAGAACATCACCACATTGGAAGTTGCATGGGGTCAACAAGAATATTCGCCCCTCTTTTGGGGCCATAGGAGTCAAATTAGCCCCACCATAGGGACACATATAATCAGTATGGGCTTCTGTAAAAGAGAAGTTGTGATCTTTATATTCTTAAACAAAGGAGAGTCCAGAGTCAAGTCACGCCACACAGTGGGAATGTGAATGAAGCCAACCGAACCCTAGAAGGTCTTCTCAGATGAATATCTGCCAAGCAGCACCACCCAAAAGGGAATACAATGGGGTCAACTAGAATCTTGGCCTTACATTTAGGCCCATAGGAGTCAAATAGCCCCGACTTTAGGACACATACAGTACAGACCAAAAGTTTGGACACACCTTCTCATTTTAAGATTTTTCTGTATTTTCATAACTATGAAAATTGTACATTCACACTGAAGGCATCAAAACTATGAATTAACACATGTGGAATTGTATACTTAACAAAAAAGTGTGAAACAACTGAAAATATGTCTTATATTCTAGGTTCTTCAAAGAAGCCACCTTTTGCTTTGATGACTGCTTTGCACACTCTTGGCATTCTCTTGATGAGCTTCAAGAGGTAGTCACCGGAAATGGTCTTCCAACAATCTTGAAGGAGTTCCCAGAGATGCTTAGCACTTGTTGGCCCCTTTGCCTTCACTCTGCGGTCCAGCTCACCCCAAACCATCTCGATTGGGTTCAGGTCTGGTGACTGTGGAGGCCAGGTCATCTGGCGTAGCCCCCCATCACTCTCCTTCTTGGTCAAATAGCCCTTACACAGCCTGGAGGTGTGTTTGGGGTAATTGTCTTGTTGAAAAAAAAAATGATGGTCCAACTAAACGCAAACCGGATGGAATAGCATGCCGCTGCAAGATGCTGTGGTAGCCATGCTGGTTCAGTATGCCTTCAATTTTGAATAAATCCTCAACAGTGTCACCAGCAAAGCACCCCCACACCATCACACCTCCTCCTCCATGCTTCACGGTGGGAACCAGGCATGTAGAGTCCATCCGTTCACCTTTTCTGCGTCGCACAAAGACACGGTGGTTGGAACCAAAGATCTCAAATTTGGACTCATCAGACCAAAGCACAGATTTCCACTGGTCTAATGTCCATTCCTTGTGTTCTTTAGCCCAAACAAGTCTCTTCTGCTTGTTGCCTGTCCTTAGCAGTTGTTTCCTAGCAACTATTTTACCATGAAGGCCTGCTGCACAAAGTCTCCTCTTAACAGTTGTTGTAGAGATGTGTCTGCTGCTAGAACTCTGGGTGGCATTGACCTGGTCTCTAATCTGAGCTGCTGTTAACCTGCGATTTCTGAGGCTGGTGACTCGGATAAACTTATCCTCAGAAGCAGAGGTGACTCTTGGTCTTCCTTTCCTGGGGCGGTCCTCATGTGAGCTCGTTTCTTTGTAGCGCTTAATGGTTTTTGCAACTGCACTTGGGGACACTTTCAAAGTTTGCCCAATTTTTCAGACTGACTGACCTTCATTTCTTAAAGTCATGATGGCCACTCATTTTTCTTTACTTAGCTGCTTTTTTCTTGCCATAATACAAATTCTAACAGTCTATTCAGTAGGACTATCAGCTGTGTATCCACCTGACTTCTGCACAACACAACTGATGGTCCCAACCCCATTTATAAGGCAAGAAATCCCACTTATTAAACCTGAACGGGCACACCTGTGAAGTGAAAACCATTTCCGGTGACTACCTCTTGAAGCTCATCAAGAGAATGCCAAGAGTGTGCAAAGCAGTAATCAAAGCAAAAGGTGGCTACTTTGAAGAACCTAGAATATAAGACATATTTTCAGTTGTTTCACACTTTTTTGTTAACTATATAATTCCACATGTGTTAATACATAATTTTGATGCCTTCAGTGTGAATGTACAATTTTCATAGTCATGAAAATACAGAAAAATCTTTAAATGAGAAGGTGTGTCCAAACTTTTGGTCTGTACTGTATACTGAGTACACTTGTAGGATAAAAGGTGTGTTTCTCAGATGGGTGCCTCCTCCATGTTGTGCTATCATATAGTTGTTTATACCTAATACAGTCCACCAACTGGGAAGATGAAGAAGTCTAACCAGTTCTAGGGTCTACCTCTTGGTCTCAAAGTACCAAATTGTTCCAATCCTTCACCTGGGGTGATCTTCACATAGGTACACCCTCCTTACTGTTCTCTCATTGTGGATCCTCACAAGTCTGGTTCAGATGTGGACAACCAAAAACTAGGCCTTCTCTTGGGCCAGTAGGAGACAAATGGACCTATCTACAAATGCCTTTGAGAGTACAGAGTATATAATAAGGAGGTCTCTGCGTTACCGGTATTACATAGAGTATATAGTGATGTTACTGCTATGACATAGGGTGCAGTATGATAAGGGTCTCTGTTGCTCCTGCTCTACCATTGTCTTTCGGGTAGCCCCGCTCTCAGGAGTGTAGACTAGATAACAAGTCATTAGGATAATTCTCAGCCTGGCAGGATGCCCGCTCAGCCGCTCGGTGCCCACATCTTCTCTGTTTTCTTCTATGTTTGGCATACTGCGGGCCCTTGTCTGGGGCATATGGGATTTATATGATCTTCCATATCTATATATATATCAGGGCCTGTCCCAGGTTTGTGCGGGGCCCTTAGATGACATAAGTCCCATCGGGCCCCTCTTTGCTTTCGATTTTTCCTTCTTGCCTTCCAAGAGCTAGAACTTTTATATTTTGTGACCGATAAAGTTGTATCAGGGTTTGTTTTTATTGCTACCATTTTGAATTTCATACATCTTTTTGATCTTTTTTTTGTGACATTTTTTGTGGTAGACAAAGTGACCAAAAATCAGCGATTCTGCCTTTTTCGGGTTTTTTTCTTAGTTCAGACAATTACGCACGCAGCTATACATGTGCTTTTTTAATTGTATTCATGTTCTGAGAAAAGGGAGTGGTGAAATAGCATTTTATACTTTTTATATGTTTATTTTATTTTTTTTACATTTTTTATTGGTCTCTCTATTAGATCTGAGCCTGCGATCGCTTGTACAATACAAAAGTACTGTAATATTGTAATGTGGTGGGGGTTGGTTCCTCCATTTTCAACCGCTTAAATGCCACAGTCCTAATTGACAGCGACATCTCAGCGGTTGACTCATGTACATTGTCGGAACGCTCCCCCTTCAATGATCCGTGCAGCCAAATATACTACAATACAAGATTCATTTCAGAATGTAAAGAAGTGTTTCCAGTCACAGGCAGCCACCAGTCACCCAACTCTCCAGAGCAGTAAATCCATTGGAGAAGTGAAGAGCGTAAAACTGCGCTGTGTCTCCCTGCAATCTCAGGATCGGCATATTCCTTTAATAACCCCCTGTATTATATTACGTTACTTGGACGGGGACTTCTGTAACGGTGCCGGATTTAATCTTCTGCTCTTACGATGTGACATCAGGTGGAAGACATGTTCTGCCGTCTCCTCCCAAGTGAAATTTTAGACAGTCTCAGATCGGAGGGAATAAGAGAGGCTTTGAGAACAAAGACATTACATCCCTTCCCTGCTGCGCTTACATAAAGTGTTCTTGTCACTGCTCCATGCACCTCTGGCCGGTCCCTAGCTATGTGCCGCTGGCTGGTACTAACGTACCGTACAGACCAATAATTTGGACACACCTTCTCATTTAAAGATTTTTCTGTATTTTCATGACTTTGAAAATTGTACATTCACACTGAAGGCATCAAAACTATGAATTAACACATGTGGAATTATATACTTAACAAAAAAGTGTGAAACAACTGAAAATATGTCTTATATTCTAGGTTCTTCAAAGTAGCCACCTTTTGATTTGATGACTGCTTTGCACACTCTTGGCATTCTCTTGATGAGCTTCAAGAGGTAGTCACCGCAAATTGTTTTCACTTCACAGGTGTGCCCTGTCAGGTTTAATAAGTGGGATTTCTTGCCTTATAAATGGGGTTGGGACCATCAGTTGTGTTGTGCAGAAGTCAGGTGGATACACAGCTGGTAGTCCTACTGAATAGACTGTTAGAATTTGTATTATGGCAAGAAAAAAGCAGCTAAGTAAAGAAAAACTAGTGGCCATCATTACTTTAAGAAATGAAGGTCAGTCAATTCGAAAAATTGGGAAAACTTTGAAAGTGTCCCCAAGTGCAGTTGCAAAAACCATCAAGCGCTACAAAGAAAGTGGCTCACATGAGGACCGCCCCAGGAAAGGAAGACCAAGAGTCACCTCTGCTTCTGAGGATAAGTTTATCGGAGTCACCAGCCTCAGAAATCACAGGTTAACAGCAGCTCAGATTAGAGACCAGGTCAATGCCGCACAGAGTTCTAGCAGCAGACACATCTCTACAACAACTGTTAAGAGGAGACTTTGTGCAGCAGGCCTTCATGGTAAAATAGCTGCTAGGAAACCACTGCTAAGGACAGGCAACAAGCAGAAGAGACTTGTTTGGGCTAAAGAACACAAGGAATGGACATTAGACCAGTGGAAATCTGTGCTTTGGTCTGATGAGTCCAAATTTGAGATCTTTGGTTCCATCCACCGTGTCTTTGTATGACGCAGAAAAGGTGAACGGATGGACTCTACATGCCTGGTTCCCACCGTGAAGCATGGAGTAGGAGGTGTGATGGTGTGGGGGTGCTTTGCTGGTGACACTGTTGGGGATTTATTCAAAATTGAAGGCATACTGAACCAGCATGGCTGCCACAGCATCTTGCAGCGGCATGCTATTCCATCCGGTTTGCGTTTAGTTGGACCATCATTTATTTTTCAACAGGACAATGACCCCAAACACACCTCCAGGCTGTGTAAGGGCTATTTGACCAAGAAGGAGAGTGATGGGGGGCTACGCCAGATGACCTGGCCTCCACAGTCACCAGACCTGAACCCAATCGAGATGGTTTGGGGTGAGCTGGACCGCAGAGTGAAGGCAAAAGGGCCAACAAGTGCTAAGCATCTCTGGGAACTCCTTCAAGATTGTTGGAAGACCATTTCTGGTGACTACCTCTTGAAGCTCATCAAGAGAATGCCAAGAGTGTGCAAAGCAGTCATCAAAGCAAAAGGTGGCTACTTTGAAGAACCTAGAATATAAGACATATTTTCAGTTGTTTCACACTTTTTTGTTAAGTATATAATTCCACATGTGGTAATTCATAGTTTTGATGCCTTCAGTGTGAATGTACAATTTTCATAGTCATGAAAATACAGAAAAATCTTTAAATGAGAAGGTGTGTCCAAACTTTTGGTCTGTACTGTATGTGCCGCTAGCCAGTCCCTACCTATGTGCCGCTGGCCGGTCCCTACCTATGTGCCGCTGGCTGATCCCTACCTATGTGCCACTGGCTGATCCCTACCTATGTGCCACTGGCCTGTCCCTACCTATGTATCACTGGCCGATCAATACCTGTGTGCTGCTGGCCGGTCCCTACCTATGTTCCGCTGGCCGGTCACTACCTATGTGCCGCTGGCCGGTCACTGCCTATGTGCCGGTGACTGGTTCCTACCTATGTGCTGCTATCCGGCCCCTACCTATGTGCCGCAGGCCGGTCCCTACCTATGTGCCGCTGACCGGTCCCTACCTATGTGCCGCTGGCCAGTCCCTACCTTTGTGCCGCTGGCCGGTCCCTAACTATGTGCTGCTATCCGGCCCCTACCTATGTGCCACTGGCCGGTCCCTACCTATGTGCCGCTGGCCGGTCCCTACCTATGTGCCGCTGGCCGGTCCCTACCTATGTGCCGCTGGCCGGTCCCTACCTATGTTCTGCTGGCCTGTCCTTACCTATGTGCTGCTATCTGGTTCCTACCTATATGGCGCTGGCTAGTCTCTTCTGATGTGCCGCTGGCCGGTCCCTACCTATGAGCCGCTGGCCGGTCCCTACCTATGTGCTGCTGTCCGGTCCCTACCTATGTGCCGCTAGCCGGTCCCTACCTATGTGTCGCTGGCCTGTCCTTACCTATGTGCCGCTGGCTGATCCCTACCTATGTGCTGCTGGCTAGTCTGTACCTATGTGCTGCTATCCAGTCCCTAGCCATGTGCCGTTGGCCAGTCTCTACCTATGTGCCATCTCAGGACATAACCAAACCGCTCACCCCCACTATGAGCACATGTAGCAGAGCTGAATGTGTCACCCAACCAAGCAAACATTTATTCAACATTCTAACTTATTTTCTATTTTTTTTTTTTTTTTTTTTCCATTTCTCGCCATTTTCAACATCTCTGCTTGCTGTCAGTGAAGCAAAACATACTAAAGCCATGTCCAGATGACGGGATAAGACAGTATTCGACCAAATCGCGGCTCTTCCTCGCTTGTCTTGTATTGCACATCATGAAGATGTCAAGTTTCTGGTTGTAAAGCAGAACGTTTCCATTCACTGACAACAAGCAAGCGAGTAGGTGTTAACCCTTTTCCCGACATCACCCCTTTTTTTTCCAAATGCAAAAATGAAGACATTAAGAAATTCTAAAAAAAAAATAAAAAAATCACATTTTTGGTGTCATCGTTTCCGCAAAAGTTCGATCTATGAAAATATAAAACTATTTAACCCTTCCGGTAATTATCAGAAAGAAAAAAAAAAAACACCAGATTTGCGTTATTTTTCTTTTTGCCTCCCTCCAAAAAAAAATGCAATACCAAGCGATTATAGCATTCAAAACTGCTCATCCCGCAAAAAAAAAAGAAGGGAAAAATACAGTTATGTTGATGGAAAAATAAATAAGTTATGACTCTTGGAAGAAAGAGGAAAAAACTAAAAGCGCAAAAAAGTAAAGTAGGGAGGGGTTAAAAAAAAATTGCACAAATCATTGTTTTCTTACGATAAAACCAGAAAACCTCTTTTTTTCACCAATCAATAAAAGGGAGGGATTGTGTCATAAATTCTCCTTTTTTACAGCATAAATTGCTGTTAAGAAATGAGAATTTTGGGCCTAGAAATGAAAAAAAAAAAAATTGTCATTTCTAATTTATTCCTGTTTTTCACTCACATTTCAACCCATATAATTAATCACTAAATTAATTAACAAGACGGGTGAGCGCGAGGTTATTGCCTCTACAATATGTCGAGGATCCGCATTTCTGGGAATTAGTTACCATGGAAACCTAAGCCTCCATGGTAAATTTTGGCTGAAATCTGTGTGATGTGGAGTCCGAACGGGGACGACAACCCCCATCTGTAAAGTGTATGGACATGCTGGAGAGGGTCTCCTTCTATATACCCTTTTCATTACCCAGAAAGGAGAGCAGCTGCGAAAGAAAGGCTTCGCCTGGACGACTAGGCCCGACCACCATTACACATTATACCTTCTTCTAAAAGCAGAACTTTTTATTTTTCCATAAACAAAGCTTGGTGGGTTTTTTTTTTGCAGGATAACTTGCAGCTTTGAATGACACCATTCATTTTACCATATAATACTGGAAAATGGGAAAAAAATTGCAAATGAGGTGAAATAATAATAATAAAAAAAAAACTGCAATTCCGCCATTGTTTTTAGAGTTTTCTTTTTATGGCGTTCATTGTGCTGTCAAAATGATCTGGTGACATTAATGTAATTACAAAACATGAGTATGTTGTTTTTTTTTATAATTTAGTGGTTAAAAGATACAGATTTTTTTTAATTATTTTATTATTTTTTATTTTTATATAATTTTTTCGACATTTTCTGAGACCTAGAATTGTTGTGGGTTTTTTTTCTGTCGATGGAGCTGCGTCCTGCGCATCATTGCTAACTTTTTGGGGTACATCCAATGTTTTGATTGCTTTTTATTGCATTTTTTGTGAGGGGGTATAGTGATTGAAAAACCCGTAATTCTGGCGTTTTACTTTTTTCCCCGCTTTATGCAGTTTACCATTCTGGTTAAATAATTTAATACTTTGATAGATTGGACTTTTTTGAGGTTATTGGAGTTTTTGTGACTTTTTATGTTTTTTGAAAATGTTTTTTTTTTTTTTTTTACTTTAGTTATCGATTGCTTTTTATACTGCCATGCTCCAATATTGCGGTATATAGCGAATTTAACTATTTATGAAGCCGCGCCCTGGGTCAGATTTGATAATAGTACAAAGATGGCGTCACAGCAGAGCCTATGGGCGCCCAAATCAACGCGCCAGGGGGATTTGATCCACTTAAAAGCTGCAGTACATATCCAGCAGATGTCGGGAAGGGGTTAAGGGCACTACAGTTTGCAAAAGAAAAGTTTATAACTAGTACAAAAAATAGTTAACCACACGAGTTAACACCTCTGGTCCCATGGGGACCGCCAATGTGTTGGTGGAAGACATTCCCCAAATTTGATGGAACAGTTTCAATTTCTAAAAACAAAACAAAACCGCACAGTCTCAGAAATCCGGTAGTCTTGAGTTTGTTGACTGTCGTCGGAACTCGTTGACCATTCCGGCTGACCCCTCTAAGTACATGTACTCTCAGTGTAGTTGAGCATGCATATTTCCAATAGAGATAGAGGATTAAGTTGCGGTCCAACTTTTTTGGAGTGGCTTGAAGGATTGGACATTGATAAGGGTGATTTTGCAGAAATCAACAGGTTCGGCACCGGATGGGCTACCTGTAGGCCATGGGCTTCACCCACCACTCTGCTGGCTCGTCCTTCCATCCCTCAGAGACATTTATCAGTTCTGTTAAAGAATCCACCTGCAGTTCCCAGGCATTTGTAGTCAATAACTCCATGAACACGTTGTGAATTACTCCGACGTATCGCCTCTTATCAGACTCAGACTCATTATTGCCTTTTAATCTGCCTTTTCGTTGAATGGGGTTAATGGGTCCGTCGCTACCACCCCCACCATCTATTAAGTTCTGTAGCATTGAGATAAGCCGCTAATGATTGTCTATTCTGGCGCGGTGCACATGGTCGGAGGGTTGAGTGCCGTTTCTATGGTTTCCTACGCTTCATATCTGACATACAGAAGGACTGTGCAAGCGTTTACAGCCATACAATGGAAGTGAATCAGTGACCCGTCGTACCGCGACCAGATTCTTTGCTTAGAATGTGCTTTTTTTTTTTTTTTTATCAATTTTCAAAACTTCTCAAAAAAACATTACACAAAAGAATTGTCAATCTGATATGTTAGATCATCGCCCTCCTCCCCTTCATCTCCAATCACGGAGTGGAGGTAGCCATATGCATTGGATGGATGTCAACCAAACTTCTCGATTTCGGTGGGATTGGCCCAACACAGAGGGTTTCTTCCTCAATGCCAAATGTTAGAAAGAAGTATTGGGCATGTTAAATTTTGACATTTGCGATCCATTGTTCCCACTGAAAAAGTTGTTTGGAAGTAATTTATCTCTATCTCCCCAAACTGAGCGTACACGGGTATTGGGGAGTCAGGAGGTATAGCTGTTGTTCTAATGAGTATTTGGCCGAAATTTATCTAAGGTATATGGTCACCTTAAGTCACATCTGATGCCTTGTATCGGAGTCTTGTCCAAGTTAGCTGCTAATCCACAACTACAGGACTACGAAGAAGCACCATCTGGTCAAGAATAAGAGTAGGTGGAAGAAGACTGACAGTGAACATTTTCTACAGTTGACGCCTCTCGATTTCACACCATCAAAGTGGGTGGGGATGTCTGAATATTTAGGTCAGAATGCCATTCCTTGATAGTCCCCAGTAGACAGTCTTGTCATAGATAACGAGATAGATAAGAGCCAAGATCAAGGTGGAGCCAGGTCAGTAGCCAACAGAAAAGATCAGGTCTAGGAGGAGAAAGGGTCAGGAAGTTATGCTAGGGTCATTACACAGATTATCTGATCAAAGCTGGGTCAAACACGGGGAAATCCGCAGGAAATTGTCAGAAAAACAGAGTAAAGGACAATTTAAGGGGCCACAGATGAAGCTTTGGGGCTGCTGTTGGAGCCTCAACACCATCTCTTATATCTCAAACTGGCTCAATATGTTGATAAAGAACATAGACCTCTGTATGAGAAGACAACTTGAAAGTCTATAAACTGGCACCCTTATCTTTTAGAATGGGTCTTTCGTTTCATAAAATGTTCTTTGGTTCATGAGTTGGAAATTTTAGTGCTCGATCAATTTCCTTAGGTATGATGATTAACAAGCGGTTGATCATGTTGGATGGTTTTGGTCAACCTTCAAGAGTAGCTCCCATGTTCACGTAAAGCCAAGTTGGTGTATGGAAAGTGGTCAATTTATTTCCATGGACATTTCTTATCTTCTTCCCAAATATGCCTCAACACAAAATATGGCTTTAAGCTTAAAACATAGTATTTGGTAGCCTATCAGTAGGTGAGTGCCTCCAACAATCATCGCCTCCAATTATGATAGGCTCCAAATGATTTATTTTAGGCTCGCAGCTCAGAAATGTTTGTATCTCAAAATAATAATTTCAAAACCATGTACATTTCCATTTCCATCCATATAATGAGAACTCCGTTCCTTTGATTTGGTTTATGACTGCTACTGCTTTTGGCCTACTTTTATGCCCGTAAGTATAGCCCTTGGGGTAATGTGATCACCATGTGGACCTCGTGATACAGTTTAGCTTCTGCTCGAGGGTAGAATACTGTTCAATTACAGAATCTAAAGTCTGTAAAGTCTAAAGTTGCCTACAAAACAAAATAAAGTTGTTTAAATTAAATAGTTTCACCATCTGTACAAAGTTTTTGAAAAATGTTCTCAACAAATCCAATGTCTGAGATCCATGTAAATGCCAACGATGATGAAATTGATGATGATGAGCTAAAGAATATTCCATAAACGTGAGATGATCGACCCTCTCATTGGGTGGAAAAAAAAGGTCTCATTCATGGGTGTATGTAACCCATGGGGCCCCGAGAGAGAAGACGCTGGTTGGCTGTATCCCTTATTTTGATGGGTGGTGAGAACTTGTTCTTGGACCTCAAATATAAAGACTTTGACAAACAAGGGTTTGGGGGAATTAAGACCGACCATGGAAAGTAGATGAGGGCAAACAAGAACCCAGCCCTCCAGGCCCAGGTGGTCCTCAGTGATGTTTGGTAAACCAGTACCTACATCTAACCTCACTTTTTTATAGAACTTCCTCAGTTCTTCATATGTCTGTTCTCTCACTCGTGTTCACTTCATGTAAATAGGTCTTCATCTCACTAAGGACATGTTCTCCAGCCCAGATCCCATCATATACTTCCAAATCTTATACCACATCTTTGCCCAATGATCGATTATGGTGAGTTGAAGAAAATTCCATGAATTGGATATGATTGGCCCATTCATTGGGTCTGAACAAAAGATTTCATTCACGAGTGTATACAGCCCATGGGGCCCAGCAACAGATGGCCCAACTCAGATTGGTTGCATCCCTTATTTTGATAGATGGTGAGAACTTGAGCATGGGCCTCCAATAAAAAGACCCTAAAACTTTGCCAAACAAGAGTGTGGGGTATTAAGGCCAACGATGAAAAGGAGTTGAGGGCAAACAAGAACCAAGTCTTCCTGACCCAGTTAGTTAGCGGAGCAGTTTGGTTAGTCAGTTCTGGATCCAAAACTAATTTTTATACACTTCCTCAATGGTATGCCACACTTCTCATTAGTGATCACTTCACATAAACGGGCCTTCAGCCCACCAGGGACATGTTCTCCAGGCTATTTATCATCATATACATCCAAGTCAGATCCCGCTGTTGTTTTTGGTGGCTGTTTGTGTGAACGGCCTGAATACTGAATAGGACCTCACACCAGAGAATCCGTCCCGGCCCTCGCTCGGCCCAGATTATCTGTTGTCAGTCACCGCGACGTCTGCAAAGTCAGGAACAAAATTTCTGGCTGAACTTAGATGACTCCTGGAAAGCGCTGAAACCTTTGTTGTCTTCAGTCCTGCAGAGGGTAGAAATCTGCCTATTCTCAGACCCACATCGCCCCCCAAATCAGCTCTGCTACATCAGATCGATACATTGTAGCAGGATGGATGTTTCCTGTAGGATTTCCTGCTGTCAGGTTATGTCCTGTGCCCGTCGTGGGCACTTTTATTACTGTAGGGTCATTTCAGGCCGGTGTTTATACATCTCGGTAGTGATGTGATGGCATTAGCGGGGTCTGGACACAAAACCGCAGTGAACAATTCTTCCTTTTGTGGTCTGCTCTGTAGTCAGGGATTTCAGCGAAGACTTCAGTTTACATTATATGACAAAGAGAAGACCCAAGAGTTCAATACACGGCAGCCCTGTGCCAGGCCTTTCTCAGCACCACGCACTTTCAGCTCTGCTACTTTCCACCCCATTAGGCAACTAAGCATTGAGCGCTCTTCCCATTTCCTTTCAGAAATATGGACAGGATTGATTTAACACCTTCCTGGCCAGTGCTGCCCCACAAGCTGGCCTCACAGAAGGCGGGAGAGGGGATTAGGGCGCAGCAGGGTGCACGGTCCGTGGAGAGAATAATGGAAGATTTCTAGAGAAGTTCTATATGGGAAGTCCTAAGAGCAGATGTAGCAGAGCTGAGGATGTTATCTGGCACAATTCATATCATTCATGGAAGCCAGGACAAGTGCTGGACACGTAATGTATGTACACAGTGACTGCACCAGCAGAATAGTGAGTGCAGCTCTGGAGTATAATACAGGATGTAACTCAGGATCAGTACAGGATCAGTAATGTAATGTATGTACACAGTGACTGCACCCGCAGAATAGTGAGTGCAGCTCTGAAGTATAATACAGAATGTAACTCAGGATCAGTACAGGATCAGTAATGTAATGTATGTACACAGTGACTGCACCAGCAGAATAGTGAGTGCAGCTCTGGAGTATAATACAGGATGTAACTCAGGATCAGTAATGTAATGTATGTACACAGTGACTGCACCAGCAGAATAGTGAGTGCTGCTCTGGAGTATAATACAGGATATAACTCAGGATCAGTACAGGATCAGTAATGTAATGTATGGACACAGTGACTACACCAGCAGAATAGTGAGCGCAGCTCTGGAGTATAATACAGGATGTAACTCAGGATCAGGAATGTAATGTATGTACACAGTGACTGCACCAGCAGAATAGTGAGTGCAGCTCTGGAGTATAATACAGGATGTAACTCAGGATCAGGAATGTAATGTATGTACACAGTGACTGCACCAGCAGAATAGTGAGTGCAGCTCTGGAGTATAATACAGGATGTAACTCAGGATCAGGAATGTAATGTATGTACACAGTGACTGCACCAGCAGACTAGTGAGTGCAGCTCTGGAGTAAAATACAGGATGTAACTCAGGATCAGTACAGGATCAGTAATGTAATGTATGTACACAGTGACTGCACCCGCAGAATAGTGAGTGCAGCTCTGAAGTATAATACAGGATGTAACTCAGGATCAGTAATGTAATGTATGTACACAGTGACTGCACTAGCAGAATAGTGAGTGCAGCTCTGGAGTATAATACAGGATGTAACTCAGGATCAGTAATGTAATGTATGTACACAGTGACTGCACTAGCAGAATAGTGAGTGCAGCTCTGGAGTATAATACAGGATATAATTCAGGATCAGTACAGGATCAGTAATGTAATGTATATACACAGTGACTGCACCAGCAGAATAGTGAGTGCAGCTCTGGAGTATAATACAGGATGTAACTCAGGATCAGTACAGGATCAGTAATGTAATGTATGTACACAGTGACTGCACCCGCAGAATAGTGAGTGCAGCTCTGAAGTATAATACAGGATGTAACTCAGGATCAGGAATGTAATGTATGTACACAGTGACTGCACCAGCAGAATAGTGAGTGCAGCTCTGGAGTATAATACAGGATGTAACTCAGGATCAGGAATGTAATGTATGTACACAGTGACTGCACCAGCAGAATAGTGAGTGCAGCTCTGGAGTAAAATACAGGATGTAACTCAGGATCAGTACAGGATCAGTAATGTAATGTATGTACACAGTGACTGCACCCGCAGAATAGTGAGTGCAGCTCTGAAGTATAATACAGGATGTAACTCAGGATCAGTACAGGATCAGTAATGTAATGTATGTACACAGTGACTCCACCAGCAGAATAGTGAGTGCAGCTCTGGAGTATAATACAGGATGTAACTCAGGATCAGTAATGTAATGTATGTACACAGTGACTGCACTAGCAGAATAGTGAGTGCAGCTCTGGAGTATAATACAGGATATAATTCAGGATCAGTACAGGATCAGTAATGTAATGTATATACACAGTGACTGCACCAGCAGAATAGTGAGTGCAGCTCTGGAGTATAATACAGGATGTAACTCAGGATCAGTACAGGATCAGTAATGTAATGTATGTACACAGTGACTGCACCCGCAGAATAGTGAGTGCAGCTCTGAAGTATAATACAGGATGTAACTCAGGATCAGTACAGGATCAGTAATGTAATGTATGTACACAGTGACTGCACCAGCAGAATAGTGAGTGCTGCTCTGGAGTATAATACAGGATATAACTCAGGATCAGTACAGGATCAGTAATGTAATGTATATACACAGTGACTGCACCAGCAGAATAGTGAGTGCAGCTCTGGAGTATAATACAGGATGTAACTCAGGATCAGTACAGGATCAGTAATGTAATGTATGTACACAGTGACTGCACCAGCAGAATAGTGAGTGCAGCTCTGGAGTATAATACAGGATGTAACTCAGGATCAGTACAGGATCAGTAATGTAATGTATGTACACAGTGACTGCACTAGCAGAATAGTGAGTGCAGCTCTGGAGTATAATACAGGAGGTAACTCAGGATCAGTACAGGATCAGTAATGTAATGTATGTACATAGTGACTGCACCAGCAGAATAGTGAGTGCAGCTCTGGAGTATAATACAGGATATAACTCAGGATCAGTACAGGATCAGTAATGTAATGTATATACACAGTGACTACACCAGCAGAATAGTGAGTGCAGCTCTGGAGTATAATACAGGATATAAATCAGGATCAGTACAGGATCAGTAATGTAATGTATATACACAGTGACTGCACCAGCAGAATAGTGAGTGCAGCTCTGGAGTATAATACAGGATGTAACTCAGGATCAGTACAGGATCAGTAATGTAATGTATATACACAGTGACTGCACCAGCAGAATAGTGAGTGCAGCTCTGGATTATAATACAGGATGTAACTCAAGATCAGTACAGGATCAGTAATGTAATGTATGTACACAGTGACTGCACTAGCAGAATAATGAGTGCAGCTCTGGAGTATAATACAGGAGGTAACTCGGGATCAGTACAGGATCAGTAATGTAATGTATGTACACAGTGACTGCACCAGCAGAATAGTGAGTGCAGCTCTGGAGTATAATACTGGATGTAACTCAGGATCAGTAATGTAATGTATGTACACAGTGACTGCACCAGCAGACTAGTGAGTGCAGCTCTGGAGTATAATACAGGATGTAACTCAGGATCAGTACAGGATCAGTAATGTAATGTATGTACAGTGTGACTGCACCAGCAGAATAGTGAGTGCAGCTCTGGAGTATAATACTGGATGTAACTCGGGATCAGTAATGTAATGTATGTACACAGTGAGTGCAGCTCTGGAGGATAATACAGGATGTAACTCAGGATCAGTACAGGATCAGTAATGTAATGTATGTACACAGTGACTGCACCAGCAGAATAGTGAGTGCAGCTCTGGAGTATAATACAGGATGTAACTCAGGATCAGCACAGGATCAGTAATGTAATGTATATACACAGTGACTGCACCAGCAGAATAGTGAGTGCAGCTCTGGAGTATAATACAGGATGTAACTCAGGATCAGTACAGGATCAGTAATGTAATGTATGTACAGTGTGACAGCACCAGCAGAATAGTGAGTGCAGCTCTGGAGTATAATACAGGATGTAACTCAGGATCAGTACAGGATCAGTAATGTAATGTATATACACATTGACTGCACCAGCAGAATAGTGAGTGCAGCTCTGGAGTATAATACAGGATGTAACTCAGGATCAGTACAGGATCAGTAATGTAATGTATGTACACAGTGACTGCACCAGCAGAATAGTGAGTGCAGCTCTGGAGTATAATACAGGATGTAACTCAGGATCAGTACAGGATCAGTAATGTAATGTATGTACACAGTGACTGCACTAGCAGAATAGTGAGTGCAGCTCTGGAGTATAATACAGGAGGTAACTCAGGATCAGTACAGGATCAGTAATGTAATGTATGTACACAGTGACTGCACCAGCAGAATAGTGAGTGCAGCTCTGGAGTATAATACAGGATGTAACTCAGGATCAGTACAGGATCAGTAATGTAATGTATGTACACAGTGACTGCACCCGCAGAATAGTGAGTGCAGCTCTGCAGTATAATACAGGATGTAACTCAGGATCAGTACAGGATCAGTAATGTAATGTATATACACAGTGACTGCACCAGCAGAATAGTGAGTGCAGCTCTGGAGTATAATACAGGATGTAACTCAGGATCAGTAATGTAATGTATGTACAGTGTGACTGCACCAGCAGAATAGTGAGTGCAGCTCTGGAGTATAATACTGGATGTAACTCAGGATCAGTACAGGATCAGTAATGTAATGTATGTACACAGTGACTGCACCAGCAGAATAGTGAGTGCAGCTCTGGAGGATAATACAGGATGTAACTCAGGATCAGTACAGGATCAGTAATGTACTGTATGTACAGAGTGAGTGCATCAGCAGAATAGTGAGTGCAGCTCTGGAGGATAATACAGGATGTAACTCAGGATCAGTACAGGATCAGTAATGTAATGTATGTACACAGTGACTGCACCAGCTGAATAGTGAGTGCAGCTCTGGAGTATAATACAGGAGGTAACTCAGGATCAGTAATGTAATGTATGTACACAATGACTGAACAAGCAGAATAGTGAGTGCAGCTCTGGAGTATAATACAGGATGTAACTCAGGATGAGTAATGTAATGTATGTACACAGTGACTGCACAAGCAGAATAGTGAGTGCAGCTCTGGAGTATAATACAGGATGTAACTCAGGATCAGTACAGGATCAGTAATGTAATGTATGTACACAGTGACTGCACTAGCAGAATAGTGAGTGCAGCTCTGGAGTATAATACAGGAGGTAACTCAGGATCAGTACAGGATCAGTAATGTAATGTATGTACACAGTGACTGCACTAGCAGAATAGTGAGTGCAGCTCTGGAGTATAATACAGGATGTAACTCAGGATCAGTACAGGATCAGTAATGTAATGTATGTACACAGTGACTGCACCAGCAGAATAGTGAGTGCAGCTCTGGAGTATAATACAGGATGTAACTCAGGATGAGTAATGTAATGTATGTACACAGTGACTGCACAAGCAGAATAGTGAGTGCAGCTATGGAGTATAATACAGGATGTAACTCAGGATTAGTACAGGATCAGTAATGTAATGTATGTACACAGTGACTGCACCAGCAGAATAGTGAGTGCAGCTCTGGAGTATAATACAGGATGTAACTCAGGATCAGTAATGTAATGTATGTACACAGTGACTGCACCAGCAGAATAGTGAGTGCAGCTCTGGAGTATAATACAGGATGTAACTCAGGATCAGTACAGGATCAGTAATGTAATGTATGTACACAGTGACTGCACCAGCAGAATAGTGAGTGCAGCTCTGGAGTATAATACAGGATGTAACTCAGGATCAGTAATGTAATGTATATACACAGTGACTGCACAAGCAGAATAGTGAGTGCAGCTCTGGAGTATAATACAGGATTTAACTCAGGATGAGTAATGTAATGCATGTACACAGTGACTGCACCAGCAGAATAGTGAGTGCAGCTCTGGAGTATAATACAGGATGTATCAAAAGATAATATTTAGCAAAATCCCTGGCACATTATTCCTGAGCTCTTCGTCTCTTGTTCACACTTGCATCACCTGCCTGTTTACCTTGATTGCCAGGTTACAGAGCTTGGTGTTTTGTGCAGTAATCACACAGCACAGATGCGGCGGGTGCTGCATGCTCTGTAATCCCTAATAAATCTACATAAACACCCTACAAAGCTGTGGATGCTGGTAGGACGGATCCACCTCCCCAGCAGAGGAGCTGATTTGTCTGGGATATATCCCCAGGGGATAAGAAATCTTCACAAACAGCTCTATTACCGGCTGCCTGTACTGGTGGTGGAAGGATTAGACCAGAGGCTCCAGGATAAGGGGACGCAGCAGCGTGACAGTATGTGCTGGAATCCAATAATCCGGCACAAGGGACACTATGCTGGATTACTAGATTGGATGGTGTGTAATATTTGTATAATATTATATAGCCAGATAATAGGAAAAGCTTACTACACCGTACAGCTAACCACAAACTGTTATGGGGGATCTGTGCCTGACGCGCTGTTATGGGGGATCTGGGGCTGACGCACTGTTATGGGGGATCTGTGGATGACGTGCTGTTATGGGGGATCTGTGGATGACGCGCTGTTATGGGGGATCTGTGGATGACGCGCTGTTATGGGGGATCTGGGGCTGACGCACTGTTATGGGGGATCTGTGGATGACGCGCTGTTATGGGGGATCTGTGAATGATGCACTGTTATGGGGGATCTGTGGATGACGCGCTGTTATGGGGGATCTGTGGATGATGCACTGTTATGGGGGATCTGTGGATGACGCGCTGTTATGGGGGATCTGTGGATGACGCACTGTTATGGGGGATCTGTGGATGACGCGCTGTTATGGGGGATCTGTGGATGACGCACTGTTATGGGGGATCTGTGGATGATGCACTGTTATGGGGGATCTGTGGATGACGCGCTGTTATGGGGGATCTGTGGATGATGCACTGTTATGGGGGATCTGTGGATGACGCTGTTATGGGGGATCTGTGGATGATGCACTGTTATGGGGGATCTGTGGATGACGCTCTGTTATGGGGGATTTTAGTTTGCATTGTATTTCTATTCCTTACCACTTTTAGATTCTCTGCCGTCAGTGAATAATATCTTGTACTTTCACAGGACAGATATTTTTCTTCCAGTTGAACCCAGTGTACACAAGGCCTCTGTGATCTACACTCCAGACCAAACTTGGGCAAAGTGCGGCCTGCAGACCGAAACAGCCAATGGTCTGTAAACATTGGCCCCCAGGCGGCACAGCCGTCCTCCTCCGCCCCGCCGATTTCTCCGCTATCTGCATCCTCAGGATGGGCTCATACTGTATATAGGGGGCTCATGCTGTATAAAGGGGCATGTGTGTGGGGGAAGGGCTCATACATATTTTTGGGTTTATACTGTATATAGAGGGTTGTGTGTGGGATTATATTGTATATACGGGGGCTATGTGTAGGATTATACTGTATATAGGGGCTGTGTGTGGGCTCATATTGAAAATATACAGGGTTGTGTGGGGGCTCATAATGTATATAGGGGCTGTGTGTGGGTTCATACTGTATATACAGGGGCTGTGTGTCACTGTTGTGTCAGAAGAGACAGACAGTCGCCCTGCAGTAGGTTGCAGGAGATCTCTACGTTTGGCATTACAGACATCTTCTTAGAGGCTGTCTCTAGGACCCAGCGGCTATCTCCCTCTGGCTAATTAACTCCCTGGCCTGTGTGTGTAAATACCTGGTGTGTTCTAGAGGGAGGTGCTGGCGATATTCATTACTACCTGTGAAGAATTTAGCAAGAGCAGTACTTCGTCCTCTCTGGAGCTTGAGGACATGTGCGCATTTGTCTGGAGTCATCTAAAGCTAAGCTATTTCCCCATGTTTTTCCTTCCTTGTGGTCTATAGTGTTTAGTGGAGATCGACTAGTGCTCATCTCCTCCCTTCCCTAGCCTGAGCCAAATGACAGGGAAAGACACGGTGAGGTACGCGTGTGGCGATTGGTGAAGAGCCAATACAGGGATGTTAGGGGAGACAGGGTGATGCTAAATCAACCTAGAAGGTCTCCACTCCCCCCTTTCCTAGTGTCTGGGCTCCCTTTCCCTCTTCCCTTTGAGTTGCACTAAGTCTTTCCCACACCTTGCGTGACACTGTGTGGAGGCTCATAATGTATATAGGGGCTGTTTGGGGGCTCATAATGTATATAGAGTCTGTGTGTGGGCTGATACTGTATATACAGGGTCTGTGTGGGGACTCATAATGTATATAGGGTCTGTGTGTGGGCTCATACTCTATATACAGAGGCTGTGTGGGGGCTTATAATGTATATAGGGTCTGTGTGTGGGCTCATACTCTATATACAGAGGCTGTGTGTGGGCTCATACTGTATATACAGGGGGTGTGTGGGGCTAATAATGTATATAGTGGCTATGTGCTGATACTGTATATAAGGGGCTGTGTGCCAACTCATACTGTATATAGGGGGTGTCAGCATACTTAATTCTACTCAATATTAAGTGATACAATTTTTTTTTATATTAAATAATTATAATTTATATGTTAATATTAATATTGAGCAGAATTAATTTCAGCCTATGGTTTGGCCTCCACAACAGTCACGGTCGCCCACCCCTGCTCTGGACTGATAT
The DNA here is from genome assembly GCF_046119375.1 of Phyllobates terribilis. Classification (NCBI taxonomy): domain Eukaryota; kingdom Metazoa; phylum Chordata; class Amphibia; order Anura; family Dendrobatidae; genus Phyllobates; species Phyllobates terribilis. Next base: position 48,344,142 of record NW_027362763.1, on the reverse strand, counting down.
ATTATCTCCGCACTTGATACATTGTAACAACCAGACTTCTGCATCCCTAGGAAGGGTGATGTGGACTGGATCCAATTGTAGCAAACCCTCAGCTGTGAGAAGTATCAGCTCTTTACATGCTAGACTCTGATAGAGATGTCTTAAAAAAAGAGAGAGAGCCATCTGGATTGGTCCTTAATTTGGGTCTCAATCTCGCTGCCATATTGAATGAAGAGAAGAATGAATGAAGCGAAGCATCTGTGAACGTGACGGCAGCGAGGCCTGCGAGCCATATCTGTCACAGCGCTCTTCTGCCGAGGGTCCCTCAAGTCTGTTTATATAATAGGCGTCCGGACAAGACGAGCGTCTCCATCCTAAGAGGAGGGGTGCGACCATCGATGGTCTTCTTCTACGTTCATCAATTCAATCGCTGACCTTCCATTGGCTGTCGTGTGACTTTAACACAATTTAGAGGCGAGCTTTGATATTTGGAAGTAGTGGTACGGCTGTACAGGGGTTTGTCCCACATAAAAAAAATGACACCTTTTTTATAGAAATCCGATGTGCCAATCATGAGAAATATAATGTACAAGTTATATGCAAATGAGGCTGGAAGTGCAGAGGGGGCGTGTAGCCAGTTCTGACACACCCCCAGCCTGATTTGCATATGGTTACTGCACTAGATTTGTCATCACATCAGATATATCTGGACATTTAGGGTGAAGGACATTGATGGAAACTTATAATGTTATTTATTGTAGCAGAGTTAATAGTTAATATTCCGTTTTCTTACCGGCTGGTGCCGCCTCCTTTCATTTTCGGGTTATAAGACTTAGCAGAACCCCCTGGGGACTGTCTTCCGGTCTGTGGCTCTTATTGATGATCCATGGACTACATTAGATGTGGCTCATATATTCCCATATTAAGAGCTTTTACCCTGTCAATCAACTTGCATCTATTTATCGGAGCCCCCCCACCCCCGAGCGCGTCGTAGAGGACGGCGGACGACATATTATGGAGTCACGTGACCGATGAGAACATTTCCTTAATTCACCAACTAGGTCAAAAAGAGAATTAAAGGCAGGTAATGTCGGGTGCTTATCACAGACATGTAGCAGACAGCACTGCAGCGCAATAAAACACACCATTTACTCTTATTGATTCCAGTCCATTAGTTGCCAGAGAGCACGAGATCTCACTTACAAATTCTCCCCTGACAGATCAAACCTCTTTACTCTACTTCCAATGTACGGGAAGTGATGGGAGGGGAAATAATGGCCACACCGCCCCCTCCCCAAAACTAATGTTCCTACAACATTTTTAACAACTTGTCGAAAATGAAGGAACAATGTAACATAATATTCAAAATATACTGCACTATATGTATAAGAATATATTATAATATGACCACTGTAATACTGCCCCTATGTACAAGATTATAACTACTACAATACTGCTCCTATGTACAAGAATATAACTACTACAATACTGCTCCTATGTACAAGAATATAACTACTATAATACTGCTCCTATGTACAAGAATATAACTACTATAATACTGCCCCTATATACAAGAATATAGCTACTATAATACTGCTCCTATGTACAAGAATATAACTACTATAATACTGCTCCTATGTACAAGAATATAACTACTATAATACTGCCCCTATATACAAGAATATAGCTACTATAATACTGCCCCTTATGTACAAGAATATAACTACTATAATACTGCTCCCTATGTACAGGAATATAACTACTATAATACTGCTCCTATGTACAAGAATATAACTACTATAATACTGCTCCTATGTACAAGAATATAACTACTATAATACTGCCCCTTATGTACAAGAATATAACTACTATAATACTGCTCCCTATGTACAGGAATATAACTACTATAATACTGCTCCTATGTACAAGAATATAACTACTATAATACTGCCCCCTATGTACAAGAATATAACTACTATAATACTGCCCCCTATGTACAAGAATATAACTACTATAATACTGCCCCCTATATACAAGAATATAACTACTATAATACTGCTCCTATGTACAAGAATATAACTACTATAATACTGCCCCCTATGTACAAGAATATAACTACTATAATACTGCCCCCTATGTACAAGAATATAACTACTATAATACTGCTCCCTATGTACAAGAATATAACTACTATAATACTGCCCCCTATGTACAAGAATATAACTACTATAATACTGCCCCTATGTACAAGAATATAACTACTATAATACTGCTCCTATGTACAAGAATATAAGTACTATAATACTGCTGCTATGTACAAGAATATAACTACTATAATACTGCCCCTATGTACAAGAATATAACTACTATAATACTGCTCCTATGTACAAGAATATAACTACTATAATACTGCTCCTATGTACAAGAATATAACTACTATAATACTGCTGCTATGTACAAGAATATAACTACTATAATACTGCCCCTATGTACAAGAATATAACTACTATAATACTGCTCCTATGTACAAGAATATAACTACTATAATACTGCCCCTATGTACAAGAATATAACTACTATAATACTGCTCCCTATATACAAGAATATAACTACTATAATACTGCCCCTATATACAAGAATATAACTACTATAATACTGCCCGCTATGTACAAGAATATAACTACTATAATACTGCTCCTATATACAAGAATATAACTACTATAATACTGCTCCCTATATACAAGAATATAACTACTATAATACTGCTCCTATGTACAAGAATATAACTACTATAATACTACTCCTATATACAAGAATATAACTACTATAATACTGCTCCTATATACAAGAATATAACCACTATAATATTGCTCCTATGTACAAGAATATAACTACTATAATACTGCTCCTATGTACAAGAATATAACTACTATAATACTGCCCCCTATGTACAAGAATATAACTACTATAATAATGCCCCTATGTACAAGATTATAACTACTATAATACTGCCCCCTATGTACAAGAATATAACTACTTTAATACTGCTCCTATGTACAAGAATATAACTACTATAATACTGCTCCCTATGTACAAGAATATAACTACTATAATAATGCCCCTATGTACAAGAATATAACTACTATAATACTGCTCCTATGTACAAGAATATAACTACTATAATACTGCCCCCTATGTACAAGAATATAACTACTATAATACTGCTCCTATGTACAAGAATATAACTACTATAATACTGCTCCTATGTACAGGAATATAACTACTATAATACTGCCCCCTATGTACAAGAATATAACTACTATAATACTGCCCCCTATGTACAAGAATATAACTACTATAATACTGCTCCTATGTACAAGAATATAACTACTATAATACTGCTCCTATGTACAAGAATATAACTGCTATAATACTGCCCCCTATATACAGGAATATAACTACTATAATACTGCTCCTATGTACAAGAATATAACTACTATAATACTGCTCCTATATACAAGAATATAACTACTATAATACTGATCCTATATACAAGAGTATAACTACTATAATACTGCTCCTATGTACAAGAATATAACTACTATAATACTGATCCTATATACAAGAATATAACTACTATAATACTGCTCCTATATACAAGAATATAACTACTATAATACTGCCCCCTATGTACAAGAATATAACTACTATAATACTGCTCCTATGTACAAGAATATAACTGCTATAATACTGCCCCCTATATACAGGAATATAACTACTATAATACTGCTCCTATGTACAAGAATATAACTACTATAATACTGCCCCCTATGTACAAGAATATAACTACTATAATACTGCCCCTATGTACAAGAATATAACTACTATAATACTGCTCCTATGTGCAAGAATATAACTACTATAATACTGCTCCTTTGTACAAGAATATAACTGCTATAATACTGCCCCCTATATACAGGAATATAACTACTATAATACTGCTCCTATGTACAAGAATATAACTACTATAATACTGCCCCTATGTACAAGAATAGAACTACTATTATACTGCCCCCTGTGTACAAGAATATAACTACTATAATACTGCCCCCTATGTACAGGAATATAACTACTATAATACTGCTCCTATGTGCAAGAATATAACTACTATAATACTGCTCCTTTGTACAAGAATATAACTGCTATAATACTGCCCCCTATATACAGGAATATAACTACTATAATACTGCTCCTATGTACAAGAATATAACTACTATAATACTGCCCCCTATGTACAAGAATATAACTACTATAATACTGCTCCTATGTACAAGAATATAACTACTATAATACTGCTCCTATGTACAAGAATATAACTACTATAATACTGCCCCCTATGTACAAGAATATAACTACTATAATACTGCTCCTATGTACAAGAATATAACTACTATAATAATGCTCCTATGTACAAGAATATAACTACTATAATACTGCCCCCTATGTACATGAATATAAGTGGTCCTTTGCTGTCCAGTCCCTGAGCTCCGTGCAGTTAAGGATGTGAGTGGAGTATTAAGTATCTGTAGTGCGGTACGACCCTTGTGTATTTACTTGGGCAGCGCGGTGCGGTGAATGTGCGCAGATGCTGATCATTATGGCGGTAGCGTGACAAGTCTTTGGCTAATATTGGGTTGCTTTGAACTGCAGACAGATCTGGGCTAGGACCTGTCAGACCAGATTCTCTGCAGTCCGTCTTATGTAACAGAGGAATAGACAGATCTGATCTCGGGGCTTCTTGCGAGATACCAGTTGGGGATGGCCTGGCCGCCATGTGTTCCTCAGAAGGAGTTATGTCTTTTTTTTTTTATCTGCACCTGGTCAGGATTTCAAAGCAACAATTTGATTTAGATTTTTGTTGTGTTTTTTTTAGGACTATTTAAAGGGGAATATCTCTTGTAAATATGTGACTTTTCAGAAATCATTATTCTTTATAGAGACCACAACAGTCCTCATAGATTAGTCACCTAGATCAGCGCTGGGCTTCCACTACAGGTGACCACTCCAGATCTCCGTGCCATCGCAGGAACGCAGAGTGGTCACCGATGCTGCAGGGGAAGATGGCAAATGGTAAAGATTCATTTCATGGAAGGATTGCAAGAAAAAAATGTGCAAGTTGTAATTTATTATCATGTTCATCATTTAATCTTACTGTCAGTGAATGGAAACCTGACCCTAGTATCAGTCCTGCTAACACAGCTGCAGTCAAGAATGTCAGTGATACATTGTAACAACCCCGCAGCTGTGTAAGCAGCAGATGATTCCGTTTTGAGTCTATTGATGTAAATAAAAAACATTTTATTCTCTGACAACAAGCAGAGATCTTGAAAACGTACAACTTTTCATTACGCCATGATTTGACAACCCCTTTGATCTCATAAATGTTAATATCAATGATGTTGGCTATATCAGCCTTAAAGGGAAGGTCCATTTTTGCAAACCTTTTTCGAGCGTTTCTACGGTTTTGGAGACTTTAATATGAGATCCCCTTGTGCTCAGTATTGCAGCACAATGATTTCTAAAAAAATGGAACTCCCCTTTAAGTAACTGGTAGGTCTCTGGATACACTGCCATTATACTGTTCTGTAAGTTCTAAACTTTTTCTTTCTCTCAACAGGTGTGAAATAGGTCAAAATGAGTGGTCTTGGGGAAAGTTTAATCGACCCTGCTAGCCAGGAGCGCAAGAGGAAAGCCTCGCCATGTGACACCATGCAAAAGTGAGTAGTCACCCGCCAGATACAACGTTACTTTCATAAGAATCGAAGACCTAAAGATCTCTGTACAATGGCGCGGCGCTCATGAGCGACGTGCTGCGCTCACCGTGACCTATACATTACGCGTCCATGCCATGCTTCATTAGCTACAAGTGTGTGAAAGGCCCAGGGTGCGGGTAGCTGCTGCGCTCTCAGGGCACAAACATCACGCCGACCATATGGCCGCCTCCTCCTGTAACGATGGTAATCTGCTTTCCACAGAATCAGACCATTTCTTTATTCCCTGGAAGTGATGGATGGCATCCGCACATAAGTGCCGGTCACAGCGGCCTCTGGTGCCGCCTGCGGGTGCTAAGGCCGGGGCTCCGTCCAGCAGAATGTCACATTGTGTAGGTCTGCCAACCAGGAACGTAGAAAAAATAACGCCATGTGGTCCAAAGGCCAAGGTGACTCCAGATTTTTTATTAATGTCGACATTTCAAATTTTTTTTTTTTCTTCTGAAAAAGTGACAGACGTGAAGTTTTCTAAAAGAGGAACTTTTTCTGTATCTTTTCTTCTTAAAGGGACAGACATTTGTTGTCCGAAGCCCTGTGAGCTAGTATTTATTAAAAAAAAAAAAAAAAAAAAGTGCCCGTTTTTGGGAAGATTTAGCTTTTTTTTGTTTGTGTTGGTATTTTTGTTTTCACTTTTTTTGTTTTCTGTTATTTTTGGTTTCTTTAATTTTAGTTCTTTCTTTATTCCCCCTTGTTATTACTTTTTTGTGTATTTATTTGTATTTTTTTCTGTCCAGGCCTGCTTATGTTTTTTTTTTTTTTGCTTTTTTATTTATTTATTTTTTGTTTTCTTATGATACTTTATTTCTATACATTTGAGACTTTTTTATATGTATGCTTGTTTTTTTTTTTCTTGTTTTTTATTCTTTTTTTATGGTTTATGATTGTCTTTACTGTCTGTTTTTATTGTTTTATTTCATTTTTTTTTTGTCTGGTTTGCTTCTTTTTATTTATTTTTTATTATTTTTGTTTATTTAATTTATGTTTTGTGTTAGCTTTTTTTTTTTCCTGTTCTTATATTTGCTCGGATTATCATTTTCGCGTACTGCTATTATTTTCTCCTTATTTAATTTTTTTGGAGCTGTGTTTAGTGTTCTATATTTTTTGTGTATTTTTTGTATTTATTTTAATTTCTTTTTTTTATTCATCTCTTCCTACCAAAAGTATCACTAAGCTCATAAACTTCATTCCCATGATGTATGTCTCCATGCGCTGGGCTTTGTATCTACACCATTGCATAGACACTTGTTGGCCTACATGGGTTTTGTAAGAACGGGCGCCCGGCTTCTCGGATGTCATAATAATATAATCTTCGTATCTCTCACTAAGTGAACTCTTACATCACTTCTTGTGTCATTCGATTCCTTTTTTTAATAATATAAAAACATTTTAATGTTACACTATTGTTCTGAGTTTGCACCATCTTTACTATTTCAGTGTCTGCATTTCTTTATACACTTGTTATTATAGATACTATTGTTCCTATTTAGACTAATTTAATGAAATTTATTTTTAATTTTCTTAGTTATTTTGATCTTTTCAATTTTTATTCTCTCTCGCTCTCTCCATATTTGTGTATATATATATATATGTATATATATATATATATATATATATATATATAAATAATAATGATATAAAAGTAAGAAAAAGGTATGTGTATATATATATATATATATATATATATATATTTCAAAATATATAAGATAAAATAATAAATAAAATAATAATAATATAAAAGTTAGTATAAAAATAATATAAAAAATATATATTTGTATTATTTTTATATATATAGATACAAAAAGTAAGAAAGAGTTACAGTGAAGGAAATAAGTATTTGATCCCTTGCTGTTTTTGTAAGTTTGCCCACTGACAAAGACATGAACAGTCTATAATTTCTATAATTTTAACATTGAGAGATAGAATATCCAAAATAAAATCAAGAAAATCACATTGTATAAATTAGATAATTTTTTGTTGCATATTATAGTGAGAAATAAGTATTTGATCCCTCTGGCAAACAACACTTAACACTTGGTGGCAAAACCCTTGTTGGTAAGCACAGCAGTCAGACGTTGTTTGTAGCTGATGATGAGGGTTGCGCACATGTCAGGAGGAGTTTTGGTCCACTCCTTTCTGCAGATCATCTCTAAATCATTCAGATTTTGAGGCTGTCACTTGGCAACTCGGAGCTTCAACTCCCTCCATAAGTTTTCTATGGGATTAAGGTCTGGAGACTGGCTAGGCCACTCCATGACCTTACTGTGCTTCTTTGTGAGTGACTCCTTTGTTGCTTTGGCTGTATGTTTTGGGTCATTGTCTTGCTGGAAGACCCAGCCACGACCCATCTTCAGTGCTCTTACTGAGGGAAGGAGGTTGTTGGCCAAAATCTTGCGATACATGACCCCATCCATCTTCCCTTTAGTACAGTTCAGTCGTCATGTCCCCTTTGCAAAAAAGCACCCCCAAAGTATAATGTTTCCCCCACCATGCTTCACGATTGGGACGATGTTTTAGGGTTGTTCTCATCCTTCTTCTTTCTCCAAACACGCGAGTTGAGTTAATGCTAAAGAGCTCAATTTTTGTCTCATCTGACCCCAGCACCTTCTCCCAATAGCTCACAATCATCCAGGTGTTCATTGGCAAACCTCAGACGGGCCTTCACATGTGCTTTCTTGAGCAGGGGGACCTTGCGGGCACTGCAGGATTTTACACCTTTAAGGCGTAATGTGTTACCAATGGTTTTCTTGGTGACTGTGGTCCCAGCTGCCTTGAGATCATTAACAAGTTCCCCCCGTGTAGTTTTAGGCTAATCTCTCACCTTCCTCATGATCAAGGATACCCCACGAGGTGAGATTTTGCATGGTGCCCCAGATCGATGTCGATTGACAGTCATTTTGTATTTCTTCCATTTTCTTACTATTGCACCAACAGTTGTTTCACACTTTTTTGTTAAGTATATAATTCCACATGTGGTAATTCATAGTTTTGATGCCTTCAGTGTGAATGTACAATTTTCATAGTCAAGAAAATACAGAAAAATCTTTAAATGAGGAGGTGTGTCCAAACTTTTGGTCTGTACTGTATATATATATATATATATATATATATATATATATATATATATATATATATAATAGCAATATACAATAATGTAATAACAATAATATAAAAATAATAATATAAAATAATATAAAAAAATATAAAATTATTATTATTTTATTTAAAGGGCCACTAGCCTTTATTATTGACATGCTGAGGTCAACATACTGATTCAGTTGTAAAAATAAATAGCTACAGAAAGGAATATCATCCCATTTGCTTCATTGCGGGGCTAGATTTAAATCTATTGGTGCCTTTTATGACACCTTCTATTGATCTCTCTCCTAAAATGCCCAAATAAGATGCAATCATACAGTGCTCACACAATATATTGGTGCAAGGTTCCCAAATATCAATGCCAACCAGTCTGCAGGGCTGCAAGCTCTGCTGCCAGGACCGGTGGTGCCACCTTCTGTAGCTGTGGACAAGCAGATATTTATAGGTTCAGGTACAGGGATTAGTAATGAGTAAACACTAAAATGCTCGGGTGCTCATTGCTCGGGTCGAGCACATTGGAATACTCGGGTGCTCGACCCGAGCAACGAGCCCAATGTAAGTCTATGGGAAACTGGAGCATTTTTCCAGCAACCCACCCCCACCCCCCCGGCGGTCTGCAGAGGGCCTAAAAATTGCCCAAATCGATGGGAACAGTGCTCAAATGACATGGGGACAACATGAGGAAGACCCCTGGAAGCATTTCTGACTCCCAGATCACTGCTGTCAACAACGTGGTCAGAGTATTACACCACTTTTACGGACTCACAAACTAAACCAAAATGGATTTTCCTGGGAAATATGTTAAGGAACATCATTTCCAGGGTAATGCCTTGTATATAAGGCAAAATAAATAACCAAAAACAAAAATACTCCTCCACACCTTGGGCTATGTTCACACGTAGCGTTTTTGATGCATTTTTTGCACTTTTGCATTGCTTTCAACGGTGACAAATGCATTCACCAGGAAATGTAATTTTAACATTTTACAACCTTATCTGACCATGTGGTGTGTGAGATATCATCAGACACATCGTGTTTCATTTATGATGGAGGGACTTTGAAAGACACAGGCGGCCTTTACTATTCTTAAAGGGCCAGTAGTCGGCTATACTTTATTGTTCCCATTATTAAAGAGTGGGTCTTCTATACTTTTATTGCATATGCAGTGACTGCAAGGGCTGCCAAAAATTTGGACGCACCCCAATACCCTTTTGAAGAGACATAGAGGTGGGCCTCAGTAAAAAAAAATGTTTCCCATTATAAAGGAGCGGGTCTGCTATCCAGTTATAGGGTATGCAGTGAGTGCAACGGCTGCCAAAAATTTGGAGGAACTCCAATGCCCCTTGCAAGAGACGTAGATATGGTGATATGGTAGATATGGTGGTGGAGGATGAGGAGAAGGAGGAGGACAAGAGCAAATAGACAAAATCAGGAAGCGTATACCCATGTGTGGGTGTAAAGAGGTGCATGGGAATACTCCTCCCAAGAAAAGACACTGGATTTGAGTTTATGTTACGCTGCTATCATTCGGTGGTGTTGAGAAGTCTGGCCCAATCCAGCCCTTGTTCATTTTTATTAGAGTCTGTCTGTCAGCATTTTCAGTTGACAGGCAGATGCGCTTATCAGTTATAATTCCACCTGCGGCACTAAAAACCCGCTCTGATAAAACGCTGGCGGCAGGGCAGGCCAGGACCTCCAAGGCATAGAGAGCGAGTTCATTCCACGTATCCAGCTTGGATACCCAATAATTATAAGGCACAGAGGAATCACGGAGGATGTTGGTACGGTCGGCAAGGTACTCCCTCAGCATCTTCCCAGACTTTGCACTCCTTGTGAGAGTACCCCGCGCCTCAGGGCCTGTGGGATGTGAGGGTCTGTGAAAACTCTCCCATAACTTTGACAGTGTTCCCCTGCCTCTGCTGGATTGGAGTTGTGTCTCTCTCGCCTGTACTCCTTGGTTGTCCAACGAACTGTGCCCTCTGCCGCCAGCGTGTTCAGATGGGAATTTTTTTAATAATTCCGCAACAAGGGCCTTCTAGTACTGCCCAATTTTATTAGGCCTGTCCGCCTCAGGAATAAGAGATATAAAGTTCTCCTTGTAGTGTGGGTCTAGAAGTGTCACAAACCAGTAATGACTGTCACCCAAAATTTGGACAAACGCAAGGGTCACGGGAAAGACAGCATAAGATAAACTCAGCCATGTGTGCCAGACTACTAACAGGCAAGACTTCCATGTCCTCACCAAGAGGGCGACTGACCATGCTCTCCTCCTCCTCCTCCTCCTCTCTGTCGTCAGGCCACCCACGCTGAACAGACGATATGACAGTTGTGCAGGTAGTACCGTCTATAGCGCATGAAACTAGCTCCTGTTCTTCCTCCTCCTCTTACTCATTGTCACCAGATCCACGTATGGATGAGATGAGGTTGGGCTGTGTGTAATCACCCTGTATGGTTCCTTGCTCCATCTCATCGTGCTCCTCCTGCAATGCATCCTCTTTGATTGTGAGCAGAGAGCGTTTCAGAAGACAGAGAAGCAGGATGGTGATGCTAATTATGGCGTCATCGCCGCTCACCATCTTGGTGGAGTCCTCAAAGTTTTGGAGGATGGTACATATGTCTGACATCCATGTCCACTCTTGAGGTCTTATGTGTGGAGTCTGACCTGAATACCGACGGCCTTGTTGATGCTGGTAGTCAACAACTGCCCTCTTCTGCTCACAAATCCTTCCCAACATCTGCAATGTAGAATTCCAATGCGTTGGGACATCGCACACCAGTCGGTGAGCTGGAAACTGCAAACACTGCTGAAACACGGCAAAGGCGGCGGAAGCCGTAGCTGACTTTCTAAAATGGGCACACAGGCGGCGTACTTTGACAAGCAGATTCGGCAGATCTGGGTAGGTTTTGAGAAACCACTGAACCACGATGTTAAGCACATGGGCCAGGCATGGTATGTGTGTGAGCTCGCCTTGCCTCAGAGCCTAGGTTCCGGCCATTTTCACATACGACCGTGCCTGGCTGTAGGGTCAGCGGTGTAAGCCACAGATCTGCCTGCTCTTTCAGAGCTGTCCACAACTCTTCAGCATTGTGCGGTTTGTCACCTAAGCATATTAGCTTCAGCAGAGCCTGTTGCCGCTGTGCTGCAGTGCTTCCAGCTTGTGACTGATGTGGTCATTTCGGAGATGGAGGCTGAAGAGGAGGAGGAGGCTGAGTTGGATGGATCTGTAGACTGTGGGGGCAACCCTGATTGACCTAGGGCCCACAATCCTCGTCGTCAGGAGGACGTGTTCTGTCCCAAGGTCCATCTGGGTCCTGGCTTCCACTATATTAACCCAGTGTGTTGTCAGCAAGATGTACCGTCCCTGCCCACAAGCACTTGTCCACTTGTCCGTGGTTAAGTGGACTTTCCCAGTAATTGCGTTGTTGAGGGCACGGCTAATGCGCTCGTGACATCAGTTTAATGATGGAGTTCAGTTTAATTAAACAAAGCTGGACTCCAATGAAGGAGTAGAACCATCTCAAGGAGGATCACAAGGAAATGGACAGCATGTGTCTGAAATATGAGGGTCTGACAAAGGGTCTGAATACTTATGACCATGTGATATTTCAGTTTTTCTTTTTTAATAAATTTTCAAAAATTTCTACATTTCTGTTTTTTTTTTTTTTAGTAAAGATGGGGTGCAGAGTGCACTTTAATGAGAAAAAAATGAACTTTTTAGAATTTACCAAATGGCTGCAATGAAACAAAGAGGGAAAAATTTATAGGGGTCTGAATACTTTCTGCACCCACTGTATATAGACCTGATGGCTGCTGCATTACAGTGACTGGCTGGCAATCCCTGCATGTTCATTGGCTCTGTAAAGAGCGCCAAACATGCAGGGCGGAGACCCGAGCTCCCGCCCGAGGAACACCGGAAATACTCGCCGAGCTTTTCGAGCGCAGCGATGCTCCAGCGTGTACCGAGCAGTGGCGAGCGCGTTCACTCATCACTAATAGGGATCTTTCTACCATGTGAAATAGCATCTTCTCCTAAATGCATTTTTTTTTAAAATAAAAATCTTTTTAAAAATCTGATTAATAATACCTTACTAGTGCTGTGGATAGAATACAATAATATGATAGATACAATAGTAGAATGGATACAATACAATTTCGCCTTAATAGTTCTAATGTAACAATTCAGTATATAGTTAAAGTAGTGAGACCCCCGGCATCAATCTGGCTCAGATTACTCCATGACTTCCGCTCTAGGAAGGGCACTGACGGGTCAAGGCAGCCGGGCAGGACCCCACAAATCTCTTCTGGCCCTATTAATCAGATTTTTGTAATTCTTTCCAGTGCTAATAAATCATTTTTAGGTTATCCTATCACCTATTTCCCTGATGGTTTCATAATATTCCCTGGTGTGGTTATTGAGCGGTGGCCGACCCCGCGGCGTGTCTTTGCGTTGCGCGGCGATGTCCTGGCGCCCACATTAAATGTGTCAGGTAATTGAAGTGGTTAGTGGCGTTACATAAATGAGGCTCCGCTGCAGAAGAAGTGGGTCACTAGAATATGGGTAATGCGAGGAGTTAGAGCGTGATCCCATGTGGCCGACCTCTGCTGACAATTACCAGCAGCCGCCACCACCTGGCCTTAATACCGCGCCACTTACCTGCCGGTGATATAATTACCTGTCATCGCATGATGAGGATGAACGCGGCCATTAGGAGAAGAGGTTCTCTTCCATGAAGGAAGCCGTCCGTCCCTAGTTCTGTGCGGATCATCGCTGGGTTTTTGTAGATTTATCACAATGCAAATGTTATTTTTCGACTCCTTTCAAGACCTTTTCAAAAAATTATATATATTTTTTTTTTTTACATGCAGAAGCTTAAATAAACATCTAGACCTCCTACTTCTTCTCACAGCTGATCATTTGCTACAATTGTAGCCGGGAAAATGTGTTTGACCTGCACTGATACATTGTAGCAAACTATCAGGACAGGAGAGAAGTTTGTTCTGTTTTGTAAATTGGATACAATGATAACAAAGTCTGTGAGGGATTTCAGCCTCTGAATGTAGATGTTTCCATGCTGGCAGCAATCAGAGATCTTAGATATTTTGTGTGCAGATAGAACTTTTTAAAACTTTTTGGCATTTTCTTGCCCCCCTCTTCCGCCCCATTTTAGATTTTCAGCAGCACAGAGTATTTCAGAGGTGGCATGTGATCTTTAGGGGACGTGAACCCTGATTTATGGGACTGTCCTATGAACCCAAAATCAGTGTCCATGGCTTATGCAAATATTAATCGGGTTTCACAACTTTGACATTATTTTTGCACCGATTTTGTAAAACACGCAGCGCCATTTGCTGTTAGGAACCGTATATTATCTTTTTTTTCTATTACTTATCTTCTTTCTTTCTTTCTTGCAGCAATGAAAAGCGCCGGCGAGAGCAAGAAAACAAATACCTGGAGGAGCTGGCGGAGCTTCTCTCTGCAAATATTGGGGATATCGACAACTTCAGCGTGAAACCGGACAAATGCAAAATCCTCATCAAAAGGATGGACCAGATCCAGCAGCTGAAGAAGAAGAAACAAGGTAAGGCCTGCTGCCAGGGGGGTCATGTGATCGGGACAGCTCTAAGCTCCACCCCTTTGTCCATTAAGGGGCTGTCCACTTTTCAGTTCACAGTGTTTAATCCCTATGTGAAAGAAAAGTTCTACAACTTTCGATTCCGCATCATTTTCCAAATCCCTTCATGCTGTCAGTGAATGAAAACGTTCTTTTTTTTTTGTTCCTATTCACTGGCAGTGATCCTGCACATATCTAGTCCTGCTACAACTGTATCCAGTGTGAACAATGCTCTGTGAGCTAAACACATCAGCAGCTGCCGCTTCAGTCTCCCTGCGGGTTTGCTACAATGTATCAGTCTGGATCTACACTGGATACAATTGTATCCGCAGGACTGTGTTGATCTTGAAATTGGTGAGGAATTGAAACATATTATTAGAAAGATGCAGAACTTTTACATTTCAAATTGGTAAATCCCTTTAACCCTTAACGGGCCAGTCATCCTAAAATTGTAGGAAGAGCGGTTGCATGAAGTTATATTCTTTTACCAAGGTATTAAACAAGGTAGTTCCTGATCCTTGAAAAGCTGAGTGACACCATTCCAGCTACCACAGGTTAGTCACCCAGCTTTCTGAAACTCCGGAATGGCAAATATGCAGTGATCATAAAATGGGGCATATTGGTGGTCACCCAGCTTTTCCCAGGAACAGATAAATCACATATAACATATAATGAGCTGTCTGTTCTCCATCTACAGATCTATTAGCAGAGTGGTGCCCCCTGGTGGGCAGTTTATGATGAAAAAAATGTCCATGTTGTGCAGCCTGTGCGGACACGTGGGGAGCGCCGGGTTATAAATAAACACTTATGCACTTAGCGATGCGTCCAGGAGCTTTCCTGCTGGAGGCTGCGCTATCTGATTGCAAATTGGCTGGAGATCTCTAGGAGTTCTTGGAACGTTCCGCCGCCGGCGGAGATTTCCCTGCACTCGCAGCAAATCAGCTTTAATTGGAGAGGATGGTGTAGTCTGTGGGAGCAGGACGGCACCGGATCAGATTCAGCAGTACAGAGTATTTCAGGACGTGATTGCACTGATCTTGCTTGAGGCCACAGATTGAGCGTTGCATATTAGAAGGAGCAGGGTCCTCCAGCAGCACAGAGTATTTCAGGAGAGGAGTGCGCTGCTATTGAGGGAAGACACAGTCTGAGATTAATTGAAAGTAATTAGAGTGCTGTGATATAGAAAGGCTTAGGGTGATAGTTTATGCTGAGACTTGTAGTCCTACTACGACTGCACATTAAGTAGAGCAGTTTAGAGAACACGCTGAGACTTGTAGTCCAACAATGACTAGAAAACTGTTTGCCTATGAGGCTGCACTGAGCATTGTATTTTGTTCTAAAGGCATGCTGGGAGTTGTAGTTTCACAAAAGCTAGAACAGGGGTGGGGAACCTCAGGCCCAGATTCCCAGGGACCGCAATACTCGGGCCAGTAGCTGCAATTTCATGGCTGCCGCCCTTTATGTTCTTCTTACTCTTTGAGCACATGCACACAGAGTGCAGTACTGAACGCTGCGGCGTGTTCAATGACAGATTATCTTCTCGCGCTGGCCAGTTCCAGCATCTGGACGTACTCTGTGGGGCAGAGTTAGGACACGATGGGCTCTCGTTACACAGAAGAGGACCTCAGCGTCTCCTGTGATGTATATGCCACAGCACCATGTCTTCTGTGATGTCTATGCAGCACTCTCAGTGTCTCCTACATGATGTCTATACAGCAGTTCCTGTGTCTCCCATGTGATTTATATAAACCAGTCTGTGATGTATACAGCAGTCACAGTGTCCACTATGTGATGTAGACAGCAGTCTCAGTGTCTCCTGTGTGATGTATACAGCAATCTTCGGTGTCTCTTATGTGATGTATACAGCAGTATTCAGTGTCTCCTATGTGATGTATACACAGCAGTCTTGGTGTCTCCTATGTGATGTATATTACAGCAGCCTCGGTGTCTCCTATGTGATGTATATACAGCAGTCTCGGTGTCTCCTATGTGATGTATACACAGCAGTCTTGGTGTCTCCTATGTGATGTATATTACAGCAGCCTCGGTGTCTCCTATGTGATGTATATACAGCAGTCTTGGTGTCTCCTATGTGATGTATATACAAATTTTTGATCAAATATAGCAGAGTAATTTTCAAGTTGAGAATTTTGTACTACAGCGAATGATGGTATAAATTTCCAAATGGACCCTGGCAGTAAAAAAAAACGTTCCTCACCTCTGACCTACAATATTATTTGTCTTTGCTTACCTCTTTATGCTCAAGCAGGACAGAGGGCATGCTGAGAGTTGTTGTTCTGCAATGCATACATTACAAACAAATGATATTCTAAGATTGCATTGAGCAGGATTCGGACATGCTGGGAGTTGTAGTTCTGTAATAACTGGAAGGCCACTTGCTTCAGATCCAAGATTGCAGTAAGACAGAGTTTGGCTTTTCCAGGCATGCTGAGAGCTGTAGTTCTGCAATCACTAGTAAATCGCTGCACTGAGCAGATCATTGTGCCTGCTGGGAGTTATAGTTGCTTGTAATATCAGGTTGTGTTCAGCGGGGCGCTGCCTGTTTGGGGAGTTTTCTGTGAGTTGTACAATAAGTAGAAACCTTCTTGCAGTGAGCAGGATGCTGGGCATTGTAGTGCCCCTGTTCCAGCACATCTGGCTGTGGCTCGGGCCGGTCAGAGGATTCCATTACTGTCGGCCGGGTGTTTGTGTTCCTGTTTTGCCCGCTGTTTGCCCCCCAGGAGCTGCTGTTTGCTGCCAGAGCGGATTACTGTATTAATGAGCGGCCGCGCTGGCACCGCGCTGTTTTCTATAGAAAGTGAATGTTTCCAAAGGCGGCCGAGCATCAGGCCCATAAACTGTAGGAGGAGATGGCCGCAGCTGGCGCTCCCCTGGCCGCCCGCCATCCACACCGGAGGGGAGAACAGAAACGGATTTGCTCATAGTTTATTAACATCAGATTTGGCCGAAGGGCTGGCAACATGGCCGACCACTGACCTTCTCCCACATCTGTGCCGCCATATGGAGGGGCTCGTTATAATGTCACCACGGCATACAGACCTCCGCCTGGCGCCACTCCTGGCTGCCCAGCCAAGACCTTTACCCCGGACAATGACCTGCAGTCCTGACCGCGGCCCTGACCAGTAATGACCTGCCGCCCTGACCGCGGCCCTGACCAGTAATGACCTGCCGCCCTGACCGCAGCCCTGGCCAATAATGACCTTACGCCCTGACCGCGGCCCTGACCAGTAATGCCCTGCCGCCCTGACCGATACCCTGACAAGTAATGACCTGCCGCCCTTACCAGTAATGACCTGCCACCCTGACCGCCCCTTTAACCACTAATGACTGCGTCCCTGGCCAGTAATGACCTGCCACCCTGACCAATAATGACCTGCCACCCTGACCACAGCCCTGGCCAATAATGACCTTACGCCCTGACCGCGGCGCTGACCAGTAATGACCTGCCACCCTGACCGATACCCTGACAAGTAATGACCTGCCGCCCTTACCAGTAATGACCTGCCGCCCTGACCGCCCCTTTAACCACTAATGACTGCGTCCCTGGCCAGTAATGACCTGCCACCCTGACCAATAATGACCTGCCACCCTGACCGCAGCCCTGGCCAATAATGACCTTACGCCCTGACCACGGCCCTGACCAGTAATGACCTGCCACCCTGACCGATACCCTGACAAGTAATGACCTGCCGCCCTGACCCTTCCCTGATCAGTAATGACCTGCCGCCCTGACCACGGCCTTTACCAGTAATGACCTGCCGCCCTGACCGCGGCCCTGACCAGTAATGACCTGCCGCACTGACCAGTAATGACCGCCGCACTGACCAGTAATGACCTGCCGCCCTGACCAGTAATGACCTGCCGCCCTTACCAGTAATGACCTGACGCCCTGACCCTTCCCTGATCAGTAATGACCTGCCGCCCTGACCACGGCCTTTACCAGTAATGACCTGCCGCCCTGACCGCGGCCCTGACCAGTAATGACCTGCCGCCCTGACCAGTAATGACCGCCGCACTGACCAGTAATGACCTGCCGCACTGACCAGTAATGACCGCCGCACTGACCAGTAATGACCGCCGCACTGACCAGTAATGACCTGCCGCCCTTACCAGTAATGACCGCCGCACTGACCAGTAATGACCGCCGCACTGACCAGTAATGACCTGCCGCACTGACCAGTAATGACCTGCCGCACTGACCAGTAATGACCTGCCGCCCTGACCGCTGCACTGACCAGTAATGACCTGCCGCCCTGACCGCTGCACTGACCAGTAATGACCTGCCGCCCTGACCGTGGCCCTGGCCAGTAATGAACTGACCGGATGTATGGCGGCTGCTTCATCTTTTCTTTGCAATTATTTTGACCAGTAATGACCGCCGCACTGACCAGTAATGACCGCCGCACTGACCAGTAATGACCGCCGCACTGACCAGTAATGACCTGCCGCCCTGACCAGTAATGACCTGCCGCCCTTACCAGTAATGACCTGACGCCCTGACCCTTCCCTGATCAGTAATGACCTGCCGCCCTGACCACGGCCTTTACCAGTAATGACCTGCCGCCCTGACCGCGGCCCTGACCAGTAATGACCTGCCGCCCTGACCACGGCCTTTACCAGTAATGACCTGCCGCCCTGACCGCGGCCCTGACCAGTAATGACCGCCGCACTGACCAGTAATGACCCGCCGCACTGACCAGTAATGACCGCCGCACTGACCAGTAATGACCGCCGCCCTGACCAGTAATGACCTGCCGCCCTGACCAGTAATGACCTGCCGCCCTGACCAGTAATGACCGCCGCACTGACCAGTAATGACCGCCGCACTGACCAGTAATGACCTGCCGCACTGACCAGTAATGACCTGCCGCCCTGACCGCTGCACTGACCAGTAATGACCTGCCGCCCTGACCGCTGCACTGACCAGTAATGACCTGCCGCCCTGACCGTGGCCCTGGCCAGTAATGAACTGACCGGATGTATGGCGGCTGCTTCATCTTTTCTTTGCAATTATTTTGACCAGTAATGACCGCCGCACTGACCAGTAATGACCTGCCGCCCTTACCAGTAATGACCTGACGCCCTGACCCTTCCCTGATCAGTAATGACCTGCCGCCCTGACCACGGCCTTTACCAGTAATGACCTGCCGCCCTGACCGCGGCCCTGACCAGTAATGACCGCCGCACTGACCAGTAATGACCTGCCGTACTGACCAGTAATGACCGCCGCACTGACCAGTAATGACCGCCGCACTGACCAGTAATGACCTGCCGCCCTGACCAGTAATGACCGCCGCACTGACCAGTAATGACCGCTGCACTGACCAGTAATGACCTGCCGCCCTGACCGCTGCACTGACCAGTAATGACCTGCCGCCCTGACCGCTGCACTGACCAGTAATGACCTGCCGCCCTGACCGTGGCCCTGGCCAGTAATGAACTGACCGGATGTATGGCGGCTGCTTCATCTTTTCTTTGCAATTATTTTGACCAGTGGCGCTCAGCGAAGGTGACACGTATCATTCCCTAGTCCCATAGGTATCACCAGGAGTCTCCTCATGAGGACTGACAGAGATCCCCCATAACAGTGAGTCATCCTCAGATCCCCCATAACAGTGCGTCACCCACAGATCCCCCATAACAGTGCATCATCCACAGATCCCCCATAACAGTGAGTCATCCTCAGATCCCCCATAACAGTGCGTCACCCACAGATCCCCCATAACAGCGCGTCATCCACAGACCCCCATAACAGTGCATCATCCATAGATCCCCCATAACAGCGCGTCATCCACAGATTCCCCATAACAGTGCATCATCCCCAGATCTCCCATAACAGTGCATCATCCCCAGATCCCCCATAACAGTGCGTCATCCACAGATCCCCCATAACAGTGCGTCATCCACAGATCCCCCATAACAGAGCGTCATCCACAGATCCCCATAACAGAGCATCATCCACAGATCCCCCATAACAGAGCGTCATCCACAGATCCCCCATAACAGTGCGTCATCCACAGATCCCCCATAACAGTGCGTCATCCACAGATCCCCCATAACAGTGCGTCATCCACAGATCCCCCATAACAGAGCATCATCCACAGATCCCCCATAACAGAGCGTCATCCACAGATCCCCATAACAGTGCGTCATCCACAGATCCCCCATAACAGTGCGTCATCCACAGATCCCCCATAACAGAGCGTCATCCACAGATCCCCATAACAGAGCATCATCCACAGATCCCCCATAACAGTGCGTCATCCACAGATCCCCCATAACAGAGCGTCATCCACAGATCCCCATAACAGAGCATCATCCACAGATCCCCCATAACAGAGCGTCATCCTCAGATCCCCCATAACAGCGCGTCACCCACAGATCCCCCATAACAGCACGTCATCCACAGATCCCCCATAACAGTGCGTCACCCACAGATCCCCCATAACAGCGCGTCATCCACAGATCCCCCATAACAGTGCATCATCCACAGATCCCCCATAACAGCGCGTCATCCACAGATCCCCCATAACAGTGCATCATTCACAGATCCCCCATAACAGCGCGTCACCCACAGATCCCCCATAACAGCACGTCATCCACAGATCCCCCATAACAGTGCGTCACCCACAGATCCCCCATAACAGCGCGTCATCCACAGATCCCCCATAACAGTGCATCATCCACAGATCCCCCATAACAGCGCGTCATCCACAGATCCCCCATAACAGTGCATCATTCACAGATCCCCCATAACAGTGCGTCATCCACAGATCTCCCATAATTCTCTGTACTATTTCCCCTGTTATATAATAACAGAAGGAGGAACAAGGAGCGAAATGGTAAAGAGCAATAGAAATTTTAATAATTAAATTCAATAAATAAACATCACATAGGTAATATAATCATGGCACGGAACAACAGAAAGTGCATGCTGTCAGGAACAGGCAGCACGCATTGGCTCATAACCCCCAGACCATTGCATTGGGTAAAAGCAAAGGGAATGGGAAAGAGCAAGGCAGGAAGGCTAAAAGAGGACGAGAGAAGAAAGGAAATCAGGTATAGGCTGGGGGTGCAAACAATATCCATTTAGGGCAGCAATCTGCCATAGTAGCATGTCACCCTGGTCAGTAGATAAATAATGCCTTACCAAGAGATAGATGGAGAGCACTGGGAAGATGGTGAACCGTGGCAGAAGAGAGCCCCAACGTACGTTTCGCCTAAGAGATGTTGGCTTTCTCAAGAGGTTATAACTACTTCCCCTGTTATATATAGGGTCTTATCCTGTAGACCCCGCACAGTACTACTTCCCCTGTTATATATAGGGTGTATATAGGGTCTTATCCTGTAGACCACGCACAGTACTACTTCCCCTGTTATATATAGGGTGTATATAAGGTCTTATCCTGTAGACCCCGCAGAGTACTACTTCCCATGTTATATATAGGGTCTTATCCTGTAGACCCTGCACAGTACTACTTGCCCTCCTATATATAGGGTGTATATAGGGTCTTATCCTGTAGACCCCACACAGTAATACTTCCTCTGTTATATATAGGGTGTATATAGGGTCTTCTCCTGTAGACCCCACACAGTACTACTTCCCATGTAATATATAGGGTCTTATCCTGTAGACCCCACAAAGTACTACTTCCCCTGTTATATATAGGGTCTTATCCTGTAGACCCTGCACAGTACTACTTCCTCTGTTATATATAGGGTGTATATAGGGTCTTATCCTGTAGACCCCGCACAGTATTACTTCCATTGTTATATATAGGGTGTATATAGGGTCTTATCCTGTTGACCCCACATAGTACTACTTCCTCTGTTATATATAGGGTGTATATAGGGTCTTATCCTGTAGACCCCACACAGTATTACTTCCATTGTTATATATAAAGTGTATATAGGGTCTTATCCTGTTGACCCCACATAGTACTACTTCCCCTGTTATATATAGGATGTATATAGGTTCTTATCCTGTAGACCCCGCACAATACTACTTCCCCTGTTATATATAGGGTGTATATAGGGTCTTATCCTGTAGACCCCGCACAGTACTACTTCCATTGTTATATATAGGGTGTATATATGGTCTTATCTTGTAGACCCCGCACAGTACTACTTCACCTGTTATATATAGTGTTTATAGGGTCTTATCCTGTAGACCCTGCACAGTACTACTTCCCCTGTTGTATATAGGGTCTAATACTGTAGACCCCGCACAGTACTACTTCCCCTGTTATATATAGGGTGTATATAGGGTCTTATCCTGTAGATCCCACACAGTGCTACTTCCCCTGTTATATATATAGGGTGTATATAGAGTCTTATCCTGTAGACCCCGCACAGTACTACTTCCCCTGTTATATATAGGGTGTATATAGGGTCTTATCCTGTAGATCCCGCTCAGTGCTACTTCCCCTGTTATATATATAGGGTGTATATAGAGTCTTATCCTGTAGACCCCGCACAGTGCTACTTCCCCTGTTATATATAGGGTGTTTATAGGGTTTTATTCTGTAGACCCCGCACAGTACTACTTCCCCTGTTATATATAGGGTCTTATCCTGTAGACCCCCGCACAGTACTACTTCCCCTGTTATATATAGGGTGTATATAGAGTCTTATCCTGTAGACCCCGCACAGTACTACTTCCCCTGTTATATATAGGGTGTTTATAGGGTCTTATTCTGTAGACCCCGCACAGTACTACTTCCCCTGTTATATATAGGGTCTTATCCTGTAGACCCCCGCACAGTACTACTTCCCCTGTTATATATAGGGTGTATATAGAGTCTTATCCTGTAGACCCCGCACAGTACTACTTCCCCTGTTATATATAGGGTGTATATAGGGTCTTATCCTGTAGACCCCGCACAGTACTACTTCCCCTGTTATATATAGGGTGTATATAGAGTCTTATCCTGTAGACCCCGCACAATACTATTTCCCCTGCAGTCCGTCCATCCCGCTGCTCCCTCCATTCATATTTTTGCCCTCCCTCCTCACTTTTTGGCAGTGCTGCGCTCTTTTCGATGCTACTGTGTAGCCCTCGTACTATGATGGTTTCTCCGCCAACCAAGGAGCCGGGAGGAACAATGTCGTCGTCTTCATGAGAAGCTTCCCGCTCGCAGGGATCCTGTTATTTAAAGTATGAGGCCAATGTTTTTTAAGAGAGAGGACGCCAGGCCTGGTCGTCTGCCAGCCTGCGTACAGTTGGCACGGACCATACTGGCATGGATGTGGCGGTATCCTGACATTTTCTTGCCAAGGGAAAGGAGCGAGAGCCAGGGAGCGGGAGGAGGCCGGGGCCTCCCATGTCTTGTAAGGATCTGCTCTACGAGGCGCTGCCAGCGACAGCCAGAAGGAAGGGATTGTGCCCGGCGGGCAGCATGAGGCGCATGCAGAAGAGGGCAGTCTGCATAGGGCAGGTCCTCCGAGGGCAGCAGTCTGCATGGGGCTGCGCCACCGAGGGCAGCCGTCTGCATGGGCAGCGCCTCCGAGGGTAGCAGTCTGCATGGGGCAGCGCCTCCGAGGGCAGTAGTCTGCATGGGTAGCGCCTCCGAGGGCAGCAGTGTGCATGGGCAGCGCCTCCGAGGGTAGCAGTCTGCATGGGGCAGCGCCTCCGAGGGCAGTAGTCTGCATGGGGCAGCGCCTCCGAGGGCAGTAGTCTGCATGGGGCAGCGCCTCCGAGGGCAGCAGTCTGTATGGGCAGCGCCTCCGAGGGCAGCAGTCTTCATGGGGCAGCGCCTCCGAGGGCAGCAGTCTGCATGGGGCAGCACCACCGAGGGCAGCCGTCTGCATGGGGCAGCGCCACCGAGGGCAGCAGTCTGCATGGGGCAGCGCCACTGAGGGCAGCAGTCTGCATGGGCAGCGCCACCGAGGGCAGCCGTCTGCATGGGGCTGCGCCACCGAGGGCAGCCGTCTGCATGGGGCAGCGCCTCCGAGGGCAGCAGTCTGCATGGGGCAGCGCCTCCGAGGGCAGCAGTCTGCATGGGGCAGCGCCTCCGAGGGCAGCAGTCTGCATGGGGCAGCGCCACCGAGGGCAGCAGTCTGCATGGGGCAGCGCCACCGAGGGCAGCAGTCTGCATGGGGCACCAGTATGGCCGCCCAAAGAAGTTGCCATCTATATATTTCTAAAGCCCAAGATGGCACCCCTGACCCCAGAGACACAATATCCTGGTTGTATTACTGTATCACTAGGAATTGCTGCTGCTCAGGATCTTGGGAAAGCTGGGTGATAACCAGTATGGCCGCCCAAAGAAGTTGCAATCTATATATTCCTGTAGCCCCATATGGCTTCCCTGACCCCAGAGACATAATATCTGGTGTTCTATTATTGTATTACTAGGCATTGCTGCTGCTCAGCATCCTGGGAAAGCTGGGTGATAACAGTGTGGCCGCCCAAAGAAGTTGCAATCTATATATTGATATGGCCCAATATGGTGCCCCTGAACCCAGACACACAGTATCCGGGGTTGTATTACTGTATTACTAGGCAATGCTGCTGCCCAGGATCCTAGGAAAGCTGGGTGATAACCAGTATGGCCATCCTTAGAAGTTGATATCTAGATTTGCTATAGCCCAATATGGCTGCCCTGACCCCATGGACACAATATCCAGGGTTGTATTACTGTATCAGTAGGCAATACTGCTGCTCAGGACCCTGAGAAAGCAGGATGATAACCAGTATGGCCGCCTAAAGAGGGTGCCATCAATCTATTGCTATAGGCCAATATGACTGCCCCGACCCCAGAGACTCAATATTCGGGGTTGTATTACTAGACAATGATATTGCTCAGGATCTTGGGAAAGCTGGGTGATGACCAGTATGGCCGCTAAAAGAAGTTGCCATCTATATATTGCTATAGCCCCATATGGCTCCCCTGACCCCAGAGACATAATATTCAGGGTTGTATTACTAGGCAATGCTGCTGCTCAGGATCCTGGGAAAGCTGGGTGAACATTCTCGTGGGAACTAGGGCCATAGTGGTTGTCATGGATTCCTCAAAATAGACACACGGACAAGGAGGAGGAGTATTTCAGGGTCACACAACTTTGTTAGAGCTATGATTGGCAACCAAAATGTGATTATATATAAGAAGGGATTTTTCTTGTCACCCAACTTTCCCAGATACATAGAATGATTGAGAACGGGAAAGCAAAGTATGTCATAATCTGTCACTCAGCTTTCCCAGAGCCCTGAGCTACAAATCTCTCTCATTTTGTAAGTAGATGGATATTTTTGGGCAGGGGGTTATTTTTTTCCTGCTGAGAAATAGGTTTTCATCCTGCCTTCCTATGTGGAAACCCTAATGGTGGTTATATTTGTTGTCACCCAGCTTTCCTAGAATAGGACATACCTGGGTTTACGCCATCCAGCCATCAGCCAATGAGAAGATGCTTCTAGAGATACAGGATTGGATTTCAGCCAATCAGAGGCCGAGCCAAAGAATGTATCTATTTCTGTAAACAATGACCAACAATGTATCAAATAGTGATGACATCATCTCTCTCAGCAGCCTCAGTGTAGGGTTATCACCCAGCTTTCCCAGACTACACTTCATCAAATTTAGGAAAAAAAGATGGATGACAACCAGATCTTACAGATTTCCCAGCGCCCATATATTTACACACAGATGAGTTCTGCCTTGCAACAAACTAGGAAGATTTACAAATCAGGGTTCTGGGAAAGCTGAGTGGCAGATTATTACTCATCCTCTGCTTTACATTTTCCACTCATTTTAGTTATCTGCATCTGGGAAAGCTGTGTGACTATCAATATGGCCATCACATCAGCTCTGCAATGTTTTCCTATCCATAACCCAGCTTTCCTATGCTCCATTATGGAGAAAATGCTATTCAGGGCTAAAATAAAGTTGGATGTTTCTTAAAACCTTCCTTCTTCTCTTTGTAACTTTTTTTGAGAAATCCATGTGACATTTAATATAGCTCCAGTTCCACACAGGTTGTGTTCACCCAGCTTTCCCAGGATCCTGGGAAACAGCAGTTCTCTTTAGTAATGCAGCTAGATCACCCTAGTCCTTGTGTCCCTGGTTTGACATGTGCAACTATAGGAAAGTTAGAAGACATGGTCTGAAGACGGTCAAAGCGGCTGTCACACAGCTTTTCCAGGATCCTGAACAGCAGCTTTCCTTAGTAATGCAGTGATATAACCGCAGATATTATATCCCTGATTGGCCATATGGAACTATAGGAAAGCTAGTTGGCAGCTTCTGCTGGAGCCGTATTGGCTGCCACCCAGCTTTCTCAAGATCCTGAACGGCAACTCTGTCATACAACCCCAGATATTGTATCCATGATTGTCCTTATGAAACTATAGAAAAGATATTTAACATCTATTGCGGACGGACATGTTGGCTGCCACCCAGCTTTCCCATAGACTATTTTGACTCCTGGAAAGTTTGGTGACTCTTCTTCCTCTTCTTTCGTATATCGTTATTTAGCAATTTTTGGGACAAATATTACAGTTGTTCACACAGCTTTCCCAGGATCCTGAGTGGCATTTGCCATTCGTCACTATTAGAAATCTGGATGAGAGCTGTAATGTCAGCCATGCTGCTTGTTATCCAGCTTTTCCAGATAAACTAAGAAACAATGGGCCAGTTTTTCTTAAAGGGGAACGTCCCTTAAAATGACGACATCCGATTGTCTTAATGCGGATTCTCCAGGCTTTTTCGTTGCGGTTTTATGATTTCTTGACGCAGTTAGTCCTCATCCTTTTTTTTTATTTTTGCATAATTGTCTTTTATGTGACGAGCCGTCCCTTTAAATAAAAGTAATAATGGGATAGTTGCAGGATGTTTTTTTCGGCTTCGTGCCACCGAGGCCGCGACCGTTCCAAGCGACAGGTCTGGATGTTTCCAGTGCGGACGGCGTCCTGCCGGCCAATAATCGGCTGTGTATTAATTCCAGGTTTTACATAAATCACAAGTCGCTGAGCGCGGCCAAGATCCACGATGGTATCAGCGGCGCCCGGGGCCAGCGGGAACATAATACCGCCTCATGTTACATAACACGCGGGCCACGCCGGCCGCACCACAGCCCACCTCCTCCACTGCTATCTGCCCTACATAGGGAGGGGGGCACTTATTTTTTTTATGACCAGGCGCACTTGCTGCTCTGGGAGAGCTGGGTGACTACCTCTTATGGCGGCCATATTGGTCGTCACTCAGAATATAATTTAAAGGGACATGCGCATTATGTTTGGGGCTGTGTAGATGCCGAGCCCCGGAGTGTAGTGGGCTGGAGTTTTCTCTTATATAATGTAAAGTAACAACTTATACAAACCAAGGAAGAGGAAGCCGTTAATTCCCCGCCGCACCCTCTTGGCGGGACCTGATGGTGCTGGGCCTGTGCCCCTCTATCCTCCCTGCAGCTTGTGGTCATTGTCTGTAGATGGAGCTGCTGTCATCTGACTGCAACTCGCTTCCTTGTCACCTGGCAGTGTCCTGATGGAGGCGCTGTCACCTGGCAGTGTCCTGATGGAGGCGCTGTCACCTGGCAGTCGTTCGGTGGAGGAGCTGTCACCTGGCAGTGTCCTGATGGAGGCGCTATCACCTAGCAGTCGTTCGGTGGAGGAGCTGTCACCTGGCAGTCGTTCGGTGGAGGAGCAGCTGTCACCTGGTGAAGATGGAGCTGCCGTCATTCCGATTGGGGAGTAATGGCCATCATCGGCTAGAAGAGACTGAAGGAGATGATTAATGTCTTGCCGTCAGGAGTGTGAAGGAAGGTCCCTTATATCATACTAATATAGGCACCTGTGTTATATCGTACTTCTATAGGAGCCTATGTTATATCATACTTCTATAGGAGCCTATGTTATATCACACTTCTATAGGAGCCTATGTTATATCATACTTCTATAGGAGCCTATGTTATATCATACTTCTATAGGAGCCTATGTTATATCATACTTCTATAAGAGTCTGTTATATCATACTAATATAGGAGCCTATGTTATAGCATACTTCTATAGGAGCCTATGTTATATCATACTTCTATAAGAGTCTGTTATATCATACTAATATAGGAGCCTATGTTATAGCATACTTCTATAGGAGCCTACGTTATAGTTTACTTCTATAGGAGCCTACGTTATAGCATACTTCTATAGGAACCTATGTTATATCATACTTCTATAAGAGTCTGTTATATCATACTTCTATAGGAGCCTATGTTATATCATACTTCTATAGGAGCCTATGTTATATCATACTTTTATAGGAGCCTATGTAATATCACACTTCTATAGGAGCCTATGTTATATCACACTTCTATAGGAGCCTATGTTATATCATAATTCTATAAGAGTCTGTTATATCATACTAATATAGGAGGCTATGTTATAGCATACTTTTATAGGAGCCTATGTTATAGCATACTTTTATAGGAGCCTATGTTATATCACACTTCTATAGGAGCCTATGTTATAGCATACTTCTATAGGAACCTATGTTATATCGTACTTCTATAGGAGCCTATGTTATATCGTACTTCTATAGGAGCCTATGTTATATAATACTTCTATAGGAAACTATGTTATATCATACTTCTATAGGAGCCTATGTTATATCATACTTCTATAGGAGCCTATGTTATATCACACTTCTATAGGAGCCTATGTTATATCATACTTCTATAGGAGCCTATGTTATATCATACTTCTATAGGAGCCTATGTTATATCATACTTCTATAAGAGTCTGTTATATCATACTAATATAGGAGCCTATGTTATAGCATACTTCTATAGGAGCCTATGTTATATCATACTTCTATAAGAGTCTGTTATATCATACTAATATAGGAGCCTATGTTATAGCATACTTCTATAGGAGCCTACGTTATAGTTTACTTCTATAGGAGCCTACGTTATAGCATACTTCTATAGGAACCTATGTTATATCATACTTCTATAAGAGTCTGTTATATCATACTTCTATAGGAGCCTATGTTATATCATACTTCTATAGGAGCCTATGTTATATCATACTTTTATAGGAGCCTATGTAATATCACACTTCTATAGGAGCCTATGTTATATCACACTTCTATAGGAGCCTATGTTATATCATAATTCTATAAGAGTCTGTTATATCATACTAATATAGGAGGCTATGTTATAGCATACTTTTATAGGAGCCTATGTTATAGCATACTTTTATAGGAGCCTATGTTATATCACACTTCTATAGGAGCCTATGTTATAGCATACTTCTATAGGAACCTATGTTATATCGTACTTCTATAGGAGCCTATGTTATATCGTACTTCTATAGGAGCCTATGTTATATCATACTTATATAGAAGCCTATGTTATATCATAATTCTATAGGAGCCTATGTTATATCACACTTCTATAGGAACCTATGTTATATCATACTCCTATAGGAGCCTATGTTATATCAAACTTATATAGAAGCCTATGTTATATCATAATTCTATAGGCACCTATGTTATATCATACTTCTATAGGAGCCTATGTTATATCATACTTCTATAGCAGCCTATGTTATATCATAATTCTATAGGAGCCTATGTTATATCATACTTCTATAGGAACCTATGTTATATCATACTTCTATAGGAGCCTATGTTATATCATACTTCTATGGGAGCCTATGTTATATTGTACTTCTATAGGAGCCTATGGTATATCACACTTCTATAGGAGCCTATGTTATATCATACTTCTATAGGAGCCTATGGTATATCACACTTCTATAGGAGCCTATGTTATATCATACTTCTATAGGAACCTATGTTATATCATACTTCTATAGGAGCCTATGTTATAGAATACTTCTATAGGAAACTATGTTATATCATACTTCTATAGGAGCCTATGTTATATCACACTTCTATAGGAGCCTATGTTATATCACACTTCTATAGGAACCTATGTTATATCATACTTCTATAGGAACCTATGTTATATCATACTTATATAGAAGCCTATGTTATATCATACTTCTATAGGAGCCTATGTTATAGAATACTTCTATAGGAAACTATGTTATATCATACTTCTATAGGAGCCTATGTTATATCACACTTCTATAGGAGCCTGTTATATCACACTTCTATAGGAGCCTATGTTATATCATACTTCTATAGGAGCCTATGTTATATCATACTTCTATAGGAGCCTATGTTATATCACACTTCTATAGGAGCCTGTTATATCACACTTCTATAGGAGCCTATGTTATATCATACTTCTATAGGAGCCTATGTTATATCATACTTCTATAGGAGCCTATGTTATATCATACTTCTATAGGAGCCTATGTTATATCATACTTTTATAGAAGCCTATGTTATATCATACTTCTATAGGAGCCTATGTTATAGAATACTTCTATAGGAGCCTATGTTATATTGTACTTCTATAGGAGCCTATGTTATATCATACTTCTATAGGAGCCTATGTTATATCATACTTTTATAGAAGCCTATGTTATATCATACTTCTATAGGAGCCTATGTTATAGAATACTTCTATAGGAAACTATGTTATATCATACTTCTATAGGAGCCTATGGTATATCACACTTCTATTGGAGCCTATGTTATATCACACTTCTATAGGAGCCTATGTTATATCATACTTCTATAGGAGCCTATGTTATATCATACTTCTATGGGAGCCTATGTTATATTGTACTTCTATAGGAGCCTATGGTATATCACACTTCTATAGGAGCCTATGTTATATCATACTTCTATAGGAGCCTATGGTATATCACACTTCTATAGGAGCCTATGTTATATCATACTTCTATAGGAACCTATGTTATATCATACTTCTATAGGAGCCTATGTTATAGAATACTTCTATAGGAAACTATGTTATATCATACTTCTATAGGAGCCTATGTTATATCATACTTCTATAGGAGCCTATGTTATATCACACTTCTATAGGAGCCTATGTTATATCACACTTCTATAGGAACCTATGTTATATCATACTTCTATAGGAACCTATGTTATATCATACTTATATAGAAGCCTATGTTATATCATACTTCTATAGGAACATATGTTATATCATACTTATATAGAAGCCTATGTTATATCATACTTCTATAGGAGCCTATGTTATAGAATACTTCTATAGGAAACTGTTATATCATACTTCTATAGGAGCCTATGTTATATCATACTTCTATAGGAGCCTATGTTATATTGTACTTCTATAGGAGCCTATGGTATATCACACTTCTATAGGAGCCTATGTTATATCATACTTCTATAGGAGCCTGTTATATCACACTTCTATAGGAGCCTATGTTATATCATACTTCTATAGGAGCCTATGTTATATCATACTTCTATAGGAGCCTATGTTATATCACACTTCTATAGGAGCCTGTTATATCACACTTCTATAGGAGCCTATGTTATATCATACTTCTATAGGAGCCTATGTTATATCATACTTCTATAGGAGCCTATGTTATATCATACTTCTATAGGAGCCTATGTTATATCATACTTCTATAGGAGCCTATGTTATATCATACTTTTATAGAAGCCTATGTTATATCATACTTCTATAGGAGCCTACGTTATAGCATACTTCTATAGGCACACATGCCTTACCATTCTATATTGTACCATACCTCTATACAAACCTACGTTTTATCAATCTTCAGCTATACCTTACTCCTATCCATGCTGACATCATGCCATACTTCAATAGGCATCTATATACTATGCCTTGAATAAGTCTTCATACCCTGTGAACTTTTCCCCATTTTTTCCGGTTACGCCCACAAACTTAAATGTATTTTATCGGGATTGTATGTGATAAAAATAAAGATTATTATATCAACACTAAGTAGAAAGTATTTGTGATGCGTACAAGGTTTTTAGAATTATTATAAATATATAAATCAACTAATTGTGAGGTGCATTAGTATTCAGCCCCCTGTAGTCTGATACCCCTTAATAAAAACGTGAGTGACCAGTTATCTCTAGAAGTCACATAATTAGTACATTGAGTCCACCTGGGTGTGATTTCTTCTCAGTATAACTA
Source organism: Phyllobates terribilis (assembly GCF_046119375.1). Taxonomy (NCBI): domain Eukaryota; kingdom Metazoa; phylum Chordata; class Amphibia; order Anura; family Dendrobatidae; genus Phyllobates; species Phyllobates terribilis. The sequence goes on along the minus strand of NW_027362763.1, from coordinate 48,311,530 downwards.
CAGCTGTTCTGTGGAGGCCTCAGAGGTTTATGTGAGAACATCAGGGATCAAACAGCGTCATGAAAACCAAGGAGCCTACCAGACAGGTCAGGGATAAAGCTGAAAACCAAGGAGCCCACCAGACAGGTCAGGGATAAAGCTGAAAACCAAGGAGCACACCAGACAGGTCAGGGATAAAGCTGAAAACCAAGGAGCCCACCAGACAGGTCAGGGATAAAGTTGTGGAGAAGAGTAAAGCAGGGTTAGGTTATAAAAAATATCCCAAACTCTAAGCATCTCATGGAGCACTGTTCAATCCATCATCCATAAATGAAGGGAGTATGGCTCAATTGCAAACCTACCAAGACATGGCCGTCCACCTAAACTGACATCCCAAGCAAGGAGAGCACCGATTAGAGAAGCAGCCAAAAGGCCGATGGTCACTGGAGGATCTGCAGAGATCCACAGCTCAGGTAGGAGAATCTGCCCACAGGAAAACTATTAGTCGTATACTCCACAAATCTGTCCTTTATGGAAGAGTGACAAGAAGAAAGACATTTATGAAAGCCATAAGAAGTCCTGTCTGCAGTTTGCAATAAACCATGTAGGGGACACAGCGAACATATGGAAGGAGGTGCTCTGGTCAGATGAGACAAGGAGAACTGTTTGGGCTAAATGCGAAACGGTATGTGTGGTGGAAAACTAACACTGCACATCACCCTGAAAACACCATCCCCACCGTCACACATGGTGGAGACAGCATCATGCTGTGGGGAGGCTTTTCTATAGCAGAGGCAGGGAAGCTGGACAGAGGTGATGGGAAAATGAATGGAGCTAAATACAGGTCAATCCTGGAGGAAAACCTGTTAGAGGCTGCATAAGACTCGGGGCGTAGGTTCACCTTCCAGGAGGACAACGACCCTAAACATCCTGCCAGAGCTACAATGGATGATTTAGATCAGAGCATATTCCTGTGTGTGAACGGCGCAGTCACAGTCCAGACCCAAATCCCAGAGAATCTGTGACAAGATGTGAAAACTGCTGATCACAGACGTCTCCATCCAATGTCACTGAGCGAGAGCGAGGGAAGAAGGGGCAAGATGTCACCTCTAGACGTGCAAAGCTGGAGAGACAGACCCCAAAAGACTGCAGAGAAAGCTGGAGAGACAGACCCCAAAAGACTGCAGCACAGAAAGCTGGAGAGACAGGCCCCAAAAGACTGCAGCAGAGAAAGCTGGAGAGACAGACCCCAAAAGACTGCAGCAGAGAAAGCTGGAGAGACAGACCCCAAAAGACTGCAGCAGAGAAAGCTGGAGAGACAGACCCCAAAAGACTGCAGCAGAGAAAGCTGGAGAGACAGACCCCAAAAGACTGCAGCAGAGAAAGCTGGAGAGACAGACCCCAAAAGACTACAGCAGTAATGGTAGAGAAAGGTGGTCCTACAAAGTACTGACTCTGGGGGCTGAATACTAATGCAGAGAACAATGCTCAGGTTTATATTTTTAAAACAATTAGAAAACCCTGTATCATTTCCTTTACACGTCACAAATGCTTGTTACTTTGTGTTGGTGTCATATAAAATCCTATTTGTGAAAAAATGTGGAAAAGTTCACGGGGTATGAAGAGTTTTTCACTGTACTGTACTTCTTTTGGCCCCTATATACCATACTTCCATACACTTTGATGAGGAGTCATTGCCGGAGTGATTACATCGTGTTCCCGGCAGGAAGACTCTTCAAAGGTAAATGGCATCTGCAGCCTGAATCAGCGAACTTCAAAGGCCGCCCCCGGGAATAGCGGGGTAGAGTATGGGATTCTAGAAGAGGACAATGACTCCTGGACACGACTGCGATTTTCCTGCAGTTCTTCCTTTCATCGTATACACCGCACCTACTGATCCGTGGGCGGCTCCCGAATCACGCGTTACTTTTATCTTCCATCGATCAAGGCCCTGTGATCTCATCGGATCGTCGGCACTGCCACCATCGCCAAATTAAGAGATTAGCAAGGTGGGATCTACCATCAGGGCTGCCAACCTTCCAGAAATTTCAGCACGGTCCGTAACAATAGGGCACATTTTGTCCATTCTGTAAAAAAAAAATGTTCTGTTTTTTTTTGAAGCTGGAGAAATTGGTATAGATTATTTTGACTCCTCTATGATATGTACACCTTTGTCTGTCAGTCCCCATTCACTGACGGCAAGGCATGATCTCGCAAACAGCAAAAAATAATTGTAGAAAGTAGATTAGAAAGTTGCAAAACTTTTCATCACATAGTGAATAGAATGGATGTCAGGAGGGTCCTTCCATAAGACAGAGAGGAAAGATCTGCTGCAGAAATAGCTGCTGCAGAAAGAAAGAGCTGCTGCATAAAGAAAGCTGCTGCAGAAAGAGCTGCTGCATAAAGAAAGCTGCTGCAGAAAGAAAGAGCTGCTGCAAAAAGAGCTGTTGCAAACAAATCCACCATGTGAAGCTGCAAAGGAAACATAGAGCCTTACTAGACTATTACTATGGCCCAGGGGTAAGAGAACCGGCACCCGTTGGCTGTTGAATGATGGGTCCATGTGTCACAACCCTTATAATAACACAAAATAGAAGGAAATGACCTCCTGCAAAATCGGATGTAGGTTAATTTATGAGGATTGTGTTCCATGGCAGCCTAGATATTATTATTATTATTATTATTATTATTTCTGTTTTATGTTTATTACGTTATTGTTTTTATCAGTGTATTTAGTATATTTTATTTTTATTATTATTTGTATTTTATGTTTACTATGTTTTTTATATTTTAGCTTATTATTATTTTTAATAATTTGTATGTAATGTGTGTTCTAGTAATCTTTTCAGCATTTTACCATATTTTTTATAGAATTATATAATTTTATTATAAATTATCACTTTAATGATACGTTATTATTTGCATTTAGTTAATTTTTATTCATTATGATCATTATTTTTGAAGCATATCTTATTTATTATGTGTTCTTTTATTCTTATTTTACCGTCTTTTGTTTTATGATCGTGGTTTTTTATTGTATTTTTATTATCTTTATTTCATGATTTGTGTTTTTACTCATTTTACTCACTATCTATATAATTTACTTTTATGTCATTTTTTTTTTTAAATTATATTTTTTTGCATTATATTCTTTTCCTGTCTGTAACGGGCAGAGCCCAGATTAACCCCTGCATGTCTGTCTAGTCTTCTGAGAATCCGCCGGTGACCAGCGTTATTTTCTTTGCAGCACGACTTTTCCTCGAATACTATAATTTTCACCTGTCAGACGCCGACTAAAATCCACTATTCTTTCTTTTTTTTTCTCGCCAACTCTCCGCATCCAGCGTAAGAGGCGGAAAAGCGAATAAATTCAGCTGTTTAACTGCAGCTTTTACCTTCACTGACAGCCGGTGATTATAAGCCTCTTTATAAAGGTTTTGGCCTCCGGGAGACTTCCAAGGCGAGACCTTGTAGATAATGGCGCTCGCTCAGAACCGGGGACAACGTCATGAACTGCTCCTCAGCCGCACGCTGCCTTAAATAATTTTGTTTTTTTCCTCACTGCTGCGGAGGATACGACGTGTTTTTTCAAAAACATTTCCAAAAAGTTTTGGCTCCGTCCTCTTCTGCCATTACATTTTTGGGGTAGCAAACAATACAACTCCAATAAGTTCTATAACTTGCACCCTCATATGACTTTACCATACAATTTCTCCCCCCAAAAAAGGGCGCCCCTAGTGACAACCTCACCTTAGTGCAGGGCTGGGGCTACACAGTGTGCACGAGCCTCTACAGAATTGTAGCCATAACGTAACTCCAATTGTTGCACTTTTGAAACTTTTTCAAACTTTTTTTATTTCGCCCATACTCGCCTCAGCCTAAAAAATGGTGATCCTTTAAGAGTGAGGATCTATAACTGTGCCTTGTGTTGTGGCATGTTACAGGAAAATATAGATTTTGTTTCCCCCCCTTCCAATCCCCTTGGAGCGGCCATGTGGTGTAGACCCTGTGAACATTCCTCGCTGAGTCTCTACCTCCCTCCGGGCAGATTCCATTCCGCTGAAACATTCCGTCTTCGATACAATGTAACACCCGGATCTCAGCTCTGGAACCGGCCCTTTAATTGACCATAGAGCGTGGGTTTTTGGGGCAGCCGGTCGTCCGCTGACCGTATTATTAGAAAGCCGGTGTCAACAGGTCATGTGACAGCGGTCGGCTTTGTATAATTCAGAGGGTACGTGGCTTCACCTGCTGGTAGTACCTGTTGGCAGGTGTCCCCGTATTTACTCCAGGGAGGATTTGCCGCTTCTCATTAAGCGGAGTGTCCTGATAAGAGGCGGCGTGGCCCCCGGCTCTTGGGGGGGAAAGCTGATCTGGGGCGATTCAGTGAAAGGGCGGCTCATGAATGATGCATCTCCACTTGACAATACTAAAAGCAGGGCGTTCACATGATCCCGCTCACAGGTAACCGTAAGTGGCAGATCACCATCATATAATGGAAGTCAAACGATGGCACGGATCGCCGCTGGGGACCACCTGACTGCGCTAAATCGGCCCTTTTGCTGCAAAACTAGGATTCAAAATATGCGACATTCCTTTAAGGGTTTCCCTTTAAACTTGTTCTAAAAAGTTTTGCAACTTTCTTAGACACTTTGAACTTCAATTCTGCTTGCTGTCATGGAATAGAAACCTTCCGCTTTGCAAAACTTGGCCTGATCCAAGGGAGACGGGTACAGGGCTTGTTATTAGACCACAGGTGCAAAGGTTTTTTTTATCACCAAAAGCAAGCGGAGATCTTGAAAACTATGAGGAAAATGAAACACGGGATACGTAATACAAGGTATAAGCGTTACCTATGTAAACCAAAATATGCATCCACTGGGCCATTTCCAAAATCTCTGCTTGCTGAATAGAAACCCTCTAGGGACTGATCACCGTACTATCCAAATAAAGTGGAATATAATAGAAATGCCTTTATCAGGCTGTGTATAGAATAATGTTTCTTCATTGACAGCAATCGGAGATTTTTCAGGAGGAATTCTCATACGAGAATGCTTAAGCTTTATCTACGGACACCTGAATACTTCTCAAATTCTCCAGTGAATTCTCCAGGCCTTTTTCATTATCACTGTTTGCTGTTGGAGAATAGAAATCCTCTACAGATGGATGAACGCTCCTAATCCTGTACAAATAACACAGGTGCGGGGCTTGTAAGTGTATATTAGGCTAACAATCCCCGTGTGTTTTGCAGGCATTGTATATGATAATGTTCCTATTCATTGACAGCAAGCAGAGACCTTTAAAAATGGCGAGGAATTGGAATACAAAACAAAGTGTAACACTTAAGCGTTATCTGCAGAAAATCTTTACATCTCTTAAACTCTCCTACTCTACTTTTTCAAAGTGTCTGTTTGCTGTCAGGGGGATAGAAACCCTCTAGTGAGCGATAATCCTGCCTACAAAATATGAGAACTCTTTCATGCAACAAACCGATTGCATTCACTGACAGCAAGCGGAGATCTTGAAAACATTTTCATGGAAAGCTGCAGCAGTTTTTATTGTCCTATGAGATGGAGGGGGTCCTCGTTATCTTTTTTGCCCCCCTTCTCGCCCCACCCAGGATCCATCTATTGTTCCGCTAGCCCGCAGCATAAGAAGTTCAGTTCCAGTGGCGGATAATCCCGACCCTACGCGGCTCCATTAAAGGGCTCTTTAGTAGCGGAGACGCAAGCAATGCGCCCAGCACGGCGAGGAATTAAAGCCGCAGTCACAAGGAGTCGCTTTATGTCTGATCTCCTTGAGCGGATTAATGGAGCGCTGCGGTTTAAGCGCCGACGCTTTGACTTTGTGACTCTGTAATTGTGTCCCCACGTCGTTTTAACTCCTCGGATTCGAGATGCCGTTGGGATAGATATGAAGAGGAGGAAGCAGAGGGGGGGGGGGGCCAGATGCATAAGTCATAACGCCCCTTCCGTATGGCAGGTGTACGGGAGTGAAGATTATGTAAATGGGGAGGGGGGGGCGACCTTTTAATGTATAAGTTCACCTGGAGGCGATTCTCTGCTTCTGCAAAAATGTCTACCATGTAAACACAAGGGGCATATAGCAGGGGTGCCTTCGTGTTTATTCATGGCAGTGTGTTTCAGTAGATCTGCGCCCGTTGTTGCTGTAGTGGTTTACGCTTTGAGGACGTGACCTTACATTTTCTGGAAGCCCCATATGGTTGTCACTTCCCCTACACCCCTCGCCCCTTCCAGTGATCGGAGTTCTCCAAGCTTTAGTTCAAAACCCACCCAAACTTTACTGCAAAGCATCATGGTCCTGAATATTTAGGGTCATTTTATAACCTTTCGTTAATAATTATTACTGAAAAGGTGTCACTCACCATAAATCTGTAATTGTATATTACCTGGTGTAAAAGCCGCTGTTCTCCCGAATCCGGCGATGTTTTTCTTTTGTTCCTGCGCCTTCTTTCCTGTATAGAAGTCTAGTCTTTATAGCCAAGTGGGTGTGATTCTAAATTCTTGTCTGTGGGTGTGTCCTTGAAGGATACACCCACCTGGCTAATAAGACTAGATTTATTTATTGGGAATATTGGGCCATATCTCAGGAACGGAGAGGCGCAAGAAGAAAATAAAAACATCGCCGGATTCAGGAGAACAGCGGCATTTACACCAGGTAAAAAGTTACATATTTCAGGAGAAAGTGACCGGCACCTAAGGATGCTATACTGGGATATAGTCATCAGCCAGGTGAAGCCATTCTATAGTTATCGGGTGTAGCTAAGTCTTTCCTTGGTTATGATAGACGGCAGCACTATAGATCTTTCTATTGTGGTCCAATTTTTCTTTGGCTGCAAGCCCCAAGCAAATCCTTACTCATCGCAAAAAGTGACCTGAAGATAGAAGCCTTGGATTATAGGTGACTGATTGGCTCCTTGTAAGTCATTTTCTAGTCAGTGCTGGGACTTCTTGCTGCGAGAGTGGAAGAGAGATCAGCTCCTCTCCTAAGGATTCTCACCCATTGTGTGTACCGCATATTCTTGTGCTGCCGTCTGGTATCACTTCACATTCCTGGAAAACCCAAAGCAGGTCCCTTCCAATTTGCTTCTCGCTTACATTTGCTTAAAGGGAATGTGTCATCAGAAAATGACCTATTGTTCAAACCAAGGTTTTGTGTATATATTGTTTTTAATTTTTGGCAATATTTTGTTTCATATCACGATTTTAAACATAGTGATATCCAATTTCACATTGGCCACTGAGGCTATTTTAGACTTTAAATTCTTGTTATTTTAGGAAGAGTTTACATCCATTTATTTATCATCAGAGACAGGATTACTATGACTGATAACACCTCCAACAAAAGATCCACCAATCACAATAGCTGACGTCACAGCTCACCTCCTCCTCCTGTACAATGACTGATAACACCTCTATATACAGTAGATAACACAGGATCCACCATTCACAATAGGTGATGTCACAGCTCACCTCCTCCTCCTCCTGTACAATGACTGATAACACCTCTATATACAGTAGATAACACAGGATCCACCATTCACAATAGGTGACGTCACAGCTCACCTCTTCCTGTACAATTACTGATACCTCTATGTACAGTAGATAACACAGGATCCACCATTCACAATAGGTGATATCACAGCTGACCTCCTCCTCCTGTACAATGACTGATAACGCCTCTATATACAGTAGATAACAAAGGATCCACCATTCACAATAGCTGATGTCACAGCTCACCTCCTCCTCCTCCTGTACAATGACTGATAACACCTCTATATACAATATAAGTTTCTCAATTGGTGCATATTAAAGATAGTATATATCTTGCTAAATAGCTAGCACCTACTGGTGGAAATCTAGGTTAGGTCGTTTAAACATAGATAAATACTTGAAGAGAGAAAATACGACCATATCAACCCAAAACAATTATAAAAATTAACTTTTATTCATAAATAGTATAAAAAGTTTACTTCATAGTCAATATAAGGCACAATACAGAAATACAGAAAGACACATATCATGTAGAAAAACCGTCTCACTGAAGGGACGATGTGGTCCACATATGAAAGGGGGCCTCGGCGCCACAGCAAAAGCATATATATCTAGTCCTTCATCTGTCATACCAATAAAGAGGACTATCAGATGGCCACAGTGTAATATCCATAATAATATCCATATAGTAGTGCATATCACAAGTAGTATCAAAGTACTTAAAAATACCTCATAGAGGACTCATAATCAATACTGTCAGAATGCCATATGCCAGCAGCTAAACTGTGCTTTTCATCATATCAAATGCTACATAAGAGACACTAATAATAGCCACAATGATACAATTATGGTCAAAATATGACGGCTAAAAAGATTCAATTAATTGAATTTATACTGGCAGAGTCTATATCGGACAAGTATAAAGATAAATAGGTACAAAATGGGGTAAGAAACAAGTACTGCATTGTATCAAGAGGATTACCTGGGCCACAAGCTGTGATGTCAAGGCACCCCCACATGGACCGCTCGCCCACCCAAACGCACGTTTCGGCGTTTGCCTTCTTCAGGGGGCACCCCCAATTGTATCATTGTGGCTATTATTAGTGTCTCTTATGTAGCATTTGATATGATGAAAAGCACAGTTTAGCTGCTGGCATATGGCATTCTGACAGTATTGATTATGAGTCCTCTATGAGGTATTTTTAAGTACTTTGATACTACTTGTGATATGCACTACTATATGGATATTATTATGGGTATTACACTGTGGCCATCTGATAGTCCTCTTTATTGGTATGACAGATGAAGGACTAGATATATATGCTTTTGCTGTGGCGCCGAGGCCCCCTTTCATATGTGGACCACATCGTCCCTTCAGTGAGACGGTTTTTCTACATGATATGTGTCTTTCTGTATTTCTGTATTGTGCCTTATATTGACTATGAAGTAAACTTTTTATACTATTTATGAATAAAAGTTAATTTTTATAATTGTTTTGGGTTGATATGGTCGTATTTTCTCTCTTCAAGTATTCACCTCTATATACAGTAGATAACACAGGATCCACCATTCACAATAGGTGATGTCACAGCTCACCTCCTCCTCCTGTACAATGACTGATAACACCTCTATATACAGTAGATAGCACAGGATCCACCATTCACAATAGGTGATGACACAGCTCACCTCCTCCTCCTCCTGTACAATGACTGATAACACCTCTATACAGTAGATAACACAGGATCCACCATTCACAATAGGAGATGTCACAGCTCACCTCCTTCTCCTGTACAATTGCTGATAACACCTCTATATACACTAGATAACACAGGATCCACCATTCACAATAGGAGATGTCACAGCTCACCTCCTTCTCCTGTAAAATGACTGATAACACCTCTATATATAGTAGATAACACAGGATCCACCATTCACAATAGGAGATGTCACAGCTCACCTCCTCCTCCTGTAAAATGACTGATAACATCTCTATATACAGTAGATAACACAGGATGCACCATTCACAATAGGTGATGTCACAGCTCACCTCCTCCTCCTTCTGTACAATGACTGGTAACACATGGGCAGTATGTATCAGGTGCTGGCTGCAGAGTTTTGCATTTTGTGTATTGATATTATACTATTAACGCTTCATTATTGGAAGCTTCTTATTCTGCAGCATTTTTCACACCTGCCTATAAATTTTGCTCAGCCTTGTGTATGTATACATATATATATAATGTTTGTATCTCCTGTATGTCCCTCTTGTCTGTCATCACTCCATGTGCGGTAACGTCCAGTCTCCCCGGGGGGGGCAGTCATCACATTAAAGTTTGTGAACCCGTTTCTCTTACTCTTTACTGAAGGGAAAATTATTTCCCAAGGTAAAAACTTTAATCTGATAAGATTTTTTCCCTCATTAGTCAGCGGTTAACCTGTAACCTTATCCGCAGACCTCACACAGATGGAAGGTTCTCCCCTCATTCCCTGCACTGATATTTAGCAGGACTTCTTTCCAGGTATTTTATCATAGATCCTAATAAAGTGGCCTGGTACCTGCACAGCTGAGGGTTTGTTACATTTGTATCCAGCCTAGAAACAAGGTGTGGGCAATTTATTTTCCGGAGGGGCCACGTAAGAGATTGTGACAGTTGGAAGCCGAACCAATAGGTTGAAATTAATTCTGTTCAATATTAACATATTAATTACAATTAATATTAATATAAATAATTAGATCACTTAACATTGAGAAGAATTAAGTATGAGTCACCTATATACCATATTAGCCTGCACACAGCCCCCTATATACCGTAAGGGCCCACTATATACAGTATGAGCCTTCCACATAGCGTCCTGTATACAGTATGAGCCCCTACATAGGTTCCTATTTATACAGTATGAGCCCCCGCATACATTTTTATACACACAGCCCCGTATATACAATATGAGCTCCCTATATACAGCATGAGCCTCTACATAGCCTCCTATATACAGAATGAGCCACTATATAGCCTCCTCTATACAGTATGAGCCCCTATATACAGTATGACCCCTCACATAGCCTCTCTATATATAGTGTGAGCTCCACCTAACCTCCCTATATACAGTATGAGCCCCCCTATAGCCTCCCTATATACAGTATGAGCCCCCCTATATACAGTATGAGCTCACATATAGCCTCCCTATATACAGTATGAGTCCCCCACATAGCCTCCCTATATACAGAATGAGCCACTATATAGCCTCCTCTATACAGTATGAGCCCCTATATACAGTATGACCCCTCACATAGCCTCTCTATATATAGTGTGAGCTCCACCTAACCTCCCTATATACAGTATGAGCCCCCCTATAGCCTCCCTATATACAGTATGAGCCCCCCTATATACAGTATGAGCTCACATATAGCCTCCAATATACAGTGTGAGACCCACATTTGGCTGTCTCGGTCCCTAGTTTGCCAAGGTCTGCTCCAGACAGTGGAAGAAACTATCAGGACAGAATGAAGATCTGCGAATCTGTGTAGAGGATTGTTTAGACAAGATACGTTGTAGCAAATTCTGAAGCTGTAAGAGGTAATAGGGCTTGTGCACACCTTGTGTATTTCCAGCGTTTCTTCAATACGTTTTTTTCGTGCATGGAATACTGTGCATATTCCTGTACTGGTAAATGACTGTGATTTCTGATGCCTCCTGCACACGCTGCTTTTTCTCCTTGCATATTTTAAGCAGTAACGCTTTTCTTTCAGGATTTTTCAACCATTCAAATTAAAGGAATAAAAGACGCAATGAAAATGCTTCAAAACCGCGTTTTCTTCCTGCCATGATGAGTTTTAGTGCAAAAAAAAAATCTACCTCAAATACTCATCGTGTGCACACACACTTAGCAGTCGGTGAATGGGAACATCCTGACCTATCAGAGACCTTGAAAATATGGCGTCCTAATCCTCCCCTCCCAGATAGAACATCATTTATAATATTTGATTCTTGCAAATCTTCCTGACAGCCCTTAAAGGGATTTTCCAGATTTATTAACCAAAAAATAAGGCTTACTAGATCTGCACAGAATTACTTGTTTCCATTCGGTGGCGTAGTTTAAAGCCCTTGGGCCCCAATGCAAAATCTCCAACAGGGCCCCCAACTACCACAGGTCTTTAATAGTATCCCCCCCCCCCCCAACTTGACATTCTCCCTGGAATGTCAAATGTCCTGAAATGAGTCAATGGAATCCATAGAGGATAGATCCCAGCGAGCTCCGCACGGCGCGCGCGGTAAATATGCCAATAGAATGGTCATATAGCATCTGACACATCCAATCCATATGTCAGTGTAAATATAGCATAAGGGCGATTAGAGCGCCCCCGGGAGGATGGTGACGCCACCACTTGACTTTTATGGTTTGGGTTTCCCCTTGACGCTGCTTTTAAAGTTCTACAACATACAGTACATGTGTATTTCAGTTCCCTTTAATTTTCAAGATCTCTGATTGCTGTCAGTAAATGGAAAGGTTCTTGTCACTTGTACAGACCTATTATGTCCTCCAGCCGAGGACTTCTTACAATTGTATCCGATCTAGTTGATCCTCTGCCAGCTATAACATCACCGACACAAATGTGGTTGCGTTGTGCTGATGGTTTGTAACAATGTTTCAGTAAAGGTTAAATGTCTATGAGCAGAGTCTCTACTCTTCAGCTTGCAGGTGATGAACTAGACTAGATGTGGGCAGCACCGCGCGGCCGTCGCCCACGCCCAGCCTCTCAATTTCACCAGTATCTGCATCCTGAGGAAGCTGATACAGGTGAATACAATGGTGGAGACCGGAGCCGTCAGCTCCCTCTACCACTATTCAGCCTTACTCTGTGACTGGACGCAGGAGGCGAGATGATGTCACTAGATGAAGCCTCAGTCCTCCAGCCACAGACAGGAGCAGTGCATCAGAGGGAGCACGGTTAGATGAGTAGTGTTTTTTTATCTATTCATTTTAATTATTGATCAGTTTGTTTTGGGGACCATTGTACTGTGTGTTTAGAGGCTGTGCGGTCCATCATACAGTGTGTGGGGAGCTGTGGCATCCATCATATTTTATGGGGAGTTCTGGGGTTCATCATACTTTGCGGAGGGCTTTGTGGGGGCATCATACTGTGTGGGGAGTTCAGGGGTTCATCATACTGTAGACAGGGCTTTGTGGGGGCATTATACTGTGTGGGGAGTTCGGGGTTCATCATACTGTAGGTAGGGCTTTGTGGGAGCATCATACTGTGTGGAGGGTTCCGGGGTTCATCATACTGTATGGAGGGCTTTGTGGGGTTCATCATACTGTACGTAGGGCTTTGTGGGGGCATCATACTGTGTGGTGAGCTCGGGGGTTCATCATACTGTAGGTAGGGCTTTGTGGGGGCATTATACTGTGTGGGGAGTTCGGGGTTCATCATACTGTAGGTTGGGCTTTGTGGGGGCATTATATTGTGTGGGGAGTTTGGGGTTCATCATACTGTAGGTAGTGCTTTGTGGGGGCATCATACTGTGTGGAGGTTTCTGGGGTTCATCATACTGTATGGAGGGCTTTGTGGGGGCATCATACTGTGTGGGGAGTTCTGGGGTTCATCATGCTGTACGTAGGGCTTTGTGGGGGCATCATACTGTGTGGAGAGTTCTGGGGTTCATCATACTTTGCGGAGGGCTTTGTGGGGGCATCATACTGTGTGGGGAGTTCTGGGGTTCATCATACTGTAGATAGGGCTTTGTGGGGGCATCATACTGTGTGGGGAGTTCAGGGTTCATCATACTGTAGGTAGGGCTTTGTGGGGGCATCATACTGTGTGGGGAGTTCAGGGTTCATCATACTGTAGGTAGGGCTTTGTGGGGGCATCATACTGTGTGGGGAGTTCTGGGGTTCATCATACTGTAGGTAGGGCTTTGTGGGGGCATCATACTGTGTGGAGAGCTCTGGGTTTCATCATACTTTTTGGAGGGCTTTGTGGGGGCATCATACTGTGTGGAGAGCTCTGGGTTTCATCATACTTTTTGGAGGGCTTTGTCGGGGCATCATACTGTGTGGAGAGCTCTGGGTTTCATCATACTTTTTGGAGGGCTTTGTGGGGGCATCATACTGTGTGGAGAGCTCTGGGTTTCATCATACTTTTTGGAGGGCTTTGTGGGGGCATCATACTGTGTGGGGAGTTCTGGGGTTCATCATACTGTAGGTAGGGCTTTGTGGGGGCATCATACTGTGTGGAGAGCTCTGGGTTTCATCATACTTTTTGGAGGGCTTTGTGGGGGCATCATACTGTGTGGAGAGCTCTAGGTTTCATCATACTTTTTGGAGGGCTTTGTGGGGGCATCATACTGTGTGGGGAGTTCTGGGGTTCATCATACTGTAGGTAGGGCTTTGTGGGGGCATCATACTGTGTGGAGAGCTCTGGGTTTCATCATACTTTTTGGAGGGCTTTGTGGGGGCATCATACTGTGTGGAGAGCTCTAGGTTTCATCATACTTTTTGGAGGGCTTTGTGGGGGCATCATACTGTGTGGAGAGCTCTGGGTTTCATCATACTTTTTGGAGGGCTTTGTGGGGGCATCATGCTGGGTGTAGCTGTTTATCAAGGCACAAGGGCTGAATAACAGGAGCAGGATGATTTATTAACTTTAGAAGAAGCAGTAAATTATACAGTCAGGAAATAGCATAAAACTAATGATTATGCAATGATTACAGCTTTATGTCAGAACTGGAAATATTGCATTTTCATCAGAGATCCGGCTCCAAGGAGGTAAAGGGGAGATGAGCTTTTCTGGAATCCTGTGGTGTCACTTATCTCACAATGTATCCTATGAGGAACATCTGACCTATCAAAACTATGCTTGCCCTGATGGTGAGGATGGCAGCGAATATAAGTGGGCAGTGCCAACATACCCTGAGCAGTAAACATTAATGAACGGTGCCAGCATCCCCTATTGTTCCTCCAGAGGCATAGCTAGGGTTTTGGTTCAGGTGGGGCGAAACTTCTGAGTAGGTCCCTAACCATGTAACCCTGATTACTGCTATGGTGGCGCACCCAGATAGTGGATGTTGGGGAACCTCAGCAGATGACCGCGCTGTTACAAAAATAATCTCTATACAAAGACCAGCACTGATATTACAGCCATATGGTGACATATAGTGGTAGATGCCTGTCCTGCAGAACATATAGGAGATCACAGCTCAGTTATATATAGTACCTTACAGCTGACGTTCTTTCTGATTAAATTGTTCACTTTTCCCGTCTTTTCCATCTGGCCCAGACCGACACGACGACTTCTCCATCCAGGACTCAGAGTCTCAGGTCTGCAGAGATCACAACAAAGACACATTTGACTCCTTACATTTCAGGCCCCGTCCCCATCTATTCCCAACCTGCACAAACCCCTCTTCCTGCTGATACCCCAATACTGAGCCGCCGCTGCTGCTGTATGTGTCCCTATTACTGCACCTGCTGTGTGCCCTCTAGATGGTAAAACAACCCTCTAGAATAAAGTAATGCCGTCTGCAAGTGCCCTGGAAAACAGTGCCCACATTGTGCCCCATAGAAAGTAATAATGCCCTCTGTGTGCCCCTTTGACAGTCATAATAACCTGAGTTCCCCTATAACAATAAGTGGCCACTTAAGATTTAATAATGTCCTGAGTCTCCCCCATGTACAGCCCCTCTCTACACAGTATGATGCTCTCCTATACATAGTATAATGCCCCCTCACTGTATAGTACCCCCCACAGTATACTGACCACTTAGTAGCCCCCAAACTGATGGCTCCAACACTGTATGATGGCCCCCACACTGTGCAAAAACCCCACATTATCTCCAACACTGTAAGATGGCCCCCACACTATACAAAGACCCCACATTATCTCCCACACTGTATGATGGTCCCCACACTATACAAAGATCCCACATTATCTCCCACACTGTATGATGGCCCCTACACTACACAAAGACCCCACATTATCTCCCACACTGTAAGAAGGCCCCCACACTATACAAAGACCCCACATTATCTCCCACACTGTATGACCCTAACTGTAATCCCCACACTGTACAAATAGCCTACATATAGTATAATGCCCCCCCATAGGCAGAGTCTGTAGTATAATGTGCCCCCCTCATAGGCAGAGTCTGTAGTATAATGCTCCCCCCCTCATAGGCAGAGTCTGTAGTATAATGTTTTCCCCCCCATAGGCAGAGTCTGTAGTATAATGTGCCCCCCTCCCTCATAGGCAGAGTCTGTAGTATAATGTGCCCCCCCCTCATAGGCAGAGTCTGTAGTATAATGTGCCCCCCCCCATAGGCAGAGTCTGTAGTATAATGTTTCCCCCCCATAGGCAGAGTCTGTAGTATAATGTTTCCCCCCCATAGGCAGAGTCTGTAGTATAATGTACCCCCCCCCATAGGCAGAGTCTGTAGTATAATGTTTCCCCCCCATAGGCAGAGTCTGTAGTATAATGTGCCCCCCCCCTCATAGGCAGAGTCTGTAGTATAATGCTCCCCCCCTCATAGGCAGAGTCTGTAGTATAATGTTTCCCCCCCATAGGCAGAGTCTGTAGTATAATGTTTCCCCCCCATAGGCAGAGTCTGTAGTATAATGCTCCCCCCCTCATAGGCAGAGTCTGTAGTATAATGTGTCCCCCCCTCATAGGCAGAGTCTGTAGTATAATGTGGCACCCCCTCCCCATAGGCAAAGTCTGTAGTATAATGTTTCCCCCCCATAGGCAGAGTCTGTAGTATAATGCTCCCCCCCTCATAGGCAGAGTCTGTAGTATAATGCTCCCCCCCTCATAGGCAGAGTCTGTAGTATAATGCTCCCCCCCCTCATAGGCAGAGTCTGTAGTATAATGTGCCCCCCCGCTCATAGGCAGAGTCTGTAGTATAATGTGGCCCCCCTCCCTCATAGGCAGAGTCTGTAGTATAATGTGGCCCCCCCTCCCTCATAGGCAGAGTCTGTAGTATAATGTGGCCCCCCTCCCTCATAGGCAGAGTCTGTAGTATAATGTTTCCCCCCCATAGGCAGAGTGTGTAGTATAATGTGCCCCCCTCCCTCATAGGCAGAGTCTGTAGTATAATGTGCCCCCCCTCCCTCATAGGCAGAGTCTGTAGTATAATGTGTCTCCCCCCCTCATAGGCAGAGTCTGTAGTATAATGTGCCCCCCCTCCCTCATAGGCAGAGTCTGTAGTATAATGTGCCCCCCCTCCCTCATAGGCAGAGTCTGTAGTATAATGTGCCCCCCCTCCCTCATAGGCAGAGTCTGTAGTATAATGTGCCCCCCCTCCCTCATAGGCAGAGTCTGTAGTATAATGTGCCCCCCCCATAGGCAGAGTCTGTAGTATAATGTGTCTCCCCCCCCTCATAGGCAGAGTCTGTAGTATAATGTGCCCCCCCATAGGCAGAGGCAAAAAAATGAATAAACACGATACTCACCTCTCCTCCTCGTTCCCTCGCTGCTCTGAGTGCCACGCCTGACCCGCACATCTTCAGCACAGCGGTCCGGGTACCAAGTGATGACGTCACTGACGTCAGACTCAGAGGGGACTGATGGGAGAGGGAGCTTTGCGCTCCCTCTCTCATCAGTGAACTTGCGGCGGGGGGGCCCGATGCTGGCACCGGGCCCCCTCCTGCTCAAGGGCCGCATATTGGCCGCCGGGCAGTGAAGAGATATCGAGTCTCCCTGCTCTACCCGGAATGTAACTGTATCGGCGTGCGCAGTTGCACAGCATAGCTCCGGGTGGGCCCCCTTAGAGCGCGAGGCCCGGGGCGACCGCCCCCTCGGTAGCTCCCCGGTAGCTACGCTGCTATGTTCCTCCCTTGAGCATACAATATTAGTTGGTAATGCTGTCGCCCTCTATAGTTTGTCCCCTGAGCAGCAAATATTAGCGGGTGGTGCCAGCATCCTTCTATAGTTCCTCCCCGGAGCAGTAAATATTAGTGTTACGGATCCGGGTGGTGGAACCTCTGTGTTGCGGTGCAAGGAGGGACCAGAGGGGCGTAACTAGGTATCAACTCGGACGGACCAAGGTCGTACGGCGGCTCAATCGACTCCGTGACCAGGGAAGGACCGAGCAGAGGGACCAGGTGCTACTGTGGGACCGACCTTGTATGAGAGCAGGTGACTCCCACGGGTCAGAAGGCAGGGACTGACCGGTACAGCAGATGAGCATGGCAGGCAGGTTGACGGGTGATCCGGGCAGACGGACTGGCAGACACGGCATGTAACAAGCAGGAGCCTCCAGGTAGGCTGGCTGGTAGGCACGGCAGGTAACAGGCAGGTGCTTCTAGGTAAGCGGGCTGGCAGGCACGGCAAGTAACGGGCAGGAGCCTCCAGGTAGGCTGGCTGGTAGGCACGGCAGGTAACAGGCAGGTGCTCCTAGGTAAGCGGGCTGGCAGGCACGGCAGGTAACGGGCAGGAGCCTCCAGGTAGGCTGGCTGGTAGGCACGGCAGGTAACAGGCAGGTACTCCTAGGTAAGTGGGCTGGCAGGCACGGCAGGTAACGGGCAGGAGCCTTCAGGTAGGCTGGCTGGTAGGCACGGCAGGTAACAGGCAGGTGCTCCTAGGTAAGCGGGCGGGCAGATCCCATAGACAAGCTGGCGGACTGGACTTGTAGTCAGGCTGGCGGACTGGACTGGTAGTCAGGCTGGCGGGCTGGACTGGTAGTCAGGCTGGCGGGCTGGACTGGTAGTCAGGCTGGCGGGCTGGACTGGTAGTCAGGCTGGCAGTGGGACCTGAGGGCTGAAGTAGAGTATAACACACAAAGCTACAACCTTGCACGGGCACCTCCATTTTGGAGGAGGTGCCTTTTATATGAGAGGTCCTCTGGCCATTGGCCGGGGACTCCTTAGGACGGCTCGCGCGTTGCCCCTTTAAGAGGGAGGGAGCGCACACGCCCTAAGCACAGTGCCCGGGGAGCTGCGCGTGCCGGCAGCAACAGAGGCAGGAGCGCCGGAGGACGCCGGGCAGGGAGCGCGGCGGTAAGTGGGACGGCATCTCTGCCTGACAGGGGGCAGAGACGCCGATACTACAATTAGCGGGTGGTGCCAGCATCCTTCTATAGTTCCTCCCCTGAGCAGTAAATATTAGCGGGTGATTCCAGCATCCTTCTATAGTTCCTCCCCTGAGCAGTAAATATTAGCGGGTGGTGCCAGCATCCTTCTATAGTTCCTCCCCTGAGCAGTAAATATTAGCGGGTGATGCCAGCATCCTTTTATAGTTCTTCCCCTGAGCAGTAAATATTAGCGGGTGGTGCCAGCATCCTTCTATAGTTCTTCCCCTGAGCAGTAAATATTAGCGGGTGGTGCCAGCATCCTTCTATAGTTCTTCCCCTGAGCAGTAAATATTCGCGGGTTGTGCCAGCATCCTTCTATAGTTCTTCCCCTGAGCAGTAAATATTCGCGGGTTGTGCCAGCATCCTTCTATAGTTCTTCCCCTGAGCAGTAAATATTCGCGGGTTGTGCCAGCATCCTTCTATAGTTCTTCCCCTGAGCAGTAAATATTAGCGGGTGGTGCCAGCATCCTTCTATAGCTGCTTCTCTGAGCAGCAAATATTACTGGCACAGTCTATGGGTGTCTTTAGGTCACCTCACCAATAGATATCAGAGGATCCAACTGAAGATCTTAGGTTCTGGAGATGTTTGACGTCTGAGAACCATCTGAAAATCTTGGCGAATATCTATCAACGGAATTAGATTGTAAGGTCCAGGGGCAGCCACACAGGGGCCCAGATGGGAGTGGGGCCCACTTCTACTTCCAAAGCAGACACATTATTACATTGCACAGGGGCCCTCTTCTGTCTGTGTCCAACCCTGGTAAGGTTTGACATTCGAGACCATAAACTTCTAGCCTCGGTGGATCCAAAACCACAGTAGGGGAAGGGCAGCGACAACTCCTGAGCACTTTCTTTGTGGTTCCTGACCCATCATGTGATGCAAACACTATTCATTAGTAGAACTCCATCTCTCACATTTCCAGGCGCCATTGTCATCTCCTTCTGCTTCCATTTACCTGTTCCTGTTATTATCTGGTATGGTGTCAGGACCACGGGTGGGGTCATGATGGGAGGGTCCTCTGCATAGCATCAGTCTTGTGGATTCTTTAGCAGCAGGACTATAAGGGGCTTGGGGTGGACAGGAATTTGGGACGGTGGCTCGCTGCCTTCCCGTGTTACAGTATCCTGGGCAGGTCGCCAGCTCTGAGCCGTAAATTATACAGTATATCGCCTCTAAAAACGCAATGTGATTCTCCACGCTGTCTATTGAGTTACATACGTGACACCTGCGCTCCTATGTATTCTTATTCTGGGAGCAGATGACAGGAGCTGGGATATAGCAAGCACCCATCAGAGGCCTAACATGTAGCCCCTGGGTCCCAGTATAAACTTTAACGTGCCCCCCCCCCCACATAAAAATAGTTTTGGTGCAGGGTCTGAATGTAAAAGCATCCAATGCACCCCCCCATAGTTTTTCCCCCTGTGCAGCAAATATTGGTGGGTGGGTTCGGTACCCATTATAGTGCCACCCCTGAGCATAAGATATTACTGGGCATGTATAGTCCTTTCTTCTATATTTTCCCCGAAACAGGAAATATAATTGGCTTTGGCTGGCATCCCTTATAGCTCATCCCCTGAGCAGCATTTTTTTGTGGGCAGCCCCAGCATCCCTCATAGTTATACCCATGAGCAGCAAATATTAGTGGGTAGTGCCCACATCCCCTATGGTTTCCTCATGACTACCAAATATTAGTGGGTTTTGCCAGCATCCTGTATAGATCCTCCCCTGAGCAGCAAATATAAGTGGGTGGGGTCAGCATCCCATATAGTACCAGCGCTCAGCAGAAAATATTAATGAGCAGCCCCAGAATCTCATATTTCCTGTGAAAATTTTTTTAGGTGGCGCACTCATCCCTTATAGTTTCACACCTGAGCAGCAAATAGTGGGTGGTGCCAGAATCCTGCATAGCTCCGCCCTCGAGTAGCAAATATTAGAGGTCATTGCCAGCACACCATACAGTTCATCTGCTGAGCAGCAAATATTAATGATCGGTCACAGCATCCCCTATATGTCCTTCACTGTGAGCAAAATAGTGTGTGGCACCAGCATCCTTTATAGTTTCTCACCTGAGCAGCAAATAGTGGGTGGTGCTAGGATCCCATATAGTTCTTCCCCCGAGCAGCATGCCATATAGTAGTTCCTCTGCTGAGAAGCAAATATTAATGAGCAGTCATAGCATCCCCTATATGTCTTTCACTGTGAAGAAAATAGTGTGTGGCACCAGCTTTCCCTTATAGTTTCACCACTGAGCAGCAAATATTAGTGGGTGGTACCAGGATCCCATATAGTTCCACCCCGAGCAGCAGATATTAGAGGGTGGTACCAGGATCCCATATAGTTCTTCCCCTGAGCAGCAAATATTAGTGGGTGGTGCCAGGATCCCATATAGTTCCTCCCCCGAGCAGCAGATATTAGTGGGTAGTGCCAGGATCCCATATAGTTCCTCCCCCGAGCAGCAGATATTAGTGGGTAGTGCCAGGATCCCATATAGTTCCTCCCCCGAGCAGCAGATATTAGAAGGTGGTGCCAGGACCCCATATAGTTCTTCCTCCGAGCAGCAGATATTAGAAGGTGGTGCCAGGATCCCATATAGTTCTTCCCCTGAGCAGTAGATATTAGAAGGTGGTGCCAGGATCCCATATAGTTCCACCCTGAGCAGCAGATATTAGTGGGTGGTACCAGGATCCCATATAGTTCCACCTCGAGCAGCAGATATTAGTGGGTGGTACCAGGATCCCATATAGTTCCACCACTGAACAGCAGATATTAGAGGGTGGTGCCAGGATCCCATATAGTTGCTCCCTTGAGCAGCAGATATTAGTGGGTGGTACCAGGATCCTATATAGTTCTTCCTCCGAGCAGCAGATATTAGTGGGTGGTACCAGGATCCCATATAGTTCCTCCCCTGAGCAGCAGATATTAGTGGGTGGTACCAGGATCTCATATAGTTCTTCCTCCGAGCTGCAGATATTAGTGGGTGGTGCCAGGATCCCATGTAGTTCCACCCCGAGCAGCAGATATTAGTGGGTGGTGCCAGGATCCCATATAGTTCTTCCTCTGAGCAGCAGATATTAGTGGGTGGTGCCAGGATCCCATATAGTTCTTCCTCCGAGCAGCAGATATTAGTGGGTGGTGCCAGGATCCCATGTAGTTCCACCCCGAGCAGCAGATATTAGTGGGTGGTGCCAGGATCCCATATAGTTCTTCCTCTGAGCAGCAGATATTAGTGGGTGGTGCCAGGATCCCATATAGTTCTTCTTCCGAGCAGCAGATATTAGTGGGTGGTGCCAGGATCCCATATAGTTCCTCCCCCGAGCAGCAGATATTAGTGGGTGGTGCCAGGATCCCATATAGTTCTTCCTCTGAGCAGCAGATATTAGTGGGTGGTACCAGGATCCCATATAGTTCTTCCTCCGAGCAGCAGATATTAGTGGGTGGTGCCAGGATCCCATATAGTTGCACCCCGAGCAGAAGATATTATGGGTCATTGATAGCATCCCCTATAGTTCCACCGCTGCTCAGTGAATTTTAGTACGAGGGGCTGAATTCACCGGTAGCTTCTGGGATTTTCCTTACAAGCAAATTGGATGCCAAGTTTTTCCGCAGGGGCTTCCAATATCCCAGATTGCTTTTTGCTTTTAGTCGCTGACTTTCCCTTTTTGGGTCTGAGTGCACTGTAGACCCTGGGAAGGTACTGGATCCCCTTACTGCCCATGTACATAGACATCCATCTTATTCTCTCTCTCTGTCTATAAGAACCTGAGACCACCAGAACGTTTTGCACTGATAGTGGAGTGCCCCTTTAAGTGCTCAGAGGCTACATAGTATAAATGAGGTTGTGTGATTATTATTAGAGAGCATTGTTGTATCGTGGGGGGCATCAGTGACCTTTCAGTATTACTCCCCCCCCCCGATGGTTTAGAAATCCTACTAATCTGCTATACACCGACCTTTAGAAGATAAGCTGGAAGTTTCCATATAATTCTGGTCCAATTATTCGGAACTTCTGATAAACCCGCATCCTGGCCTTCTGAAGAATGAAGAATGATCAGCGTTATCTTTAAAGGCGTTAGAAACATAATGTCACTGGGCTCAAAAACAGCGCCACCTCTGCCCACAGGTTGTATGCGGCATTGCAGTTTTGCACATTCACTTTTATAGTGATGAGCTGTGAACAGGGGTGGCGCTGTGTCTGGAAGAAAAGACCAAATGCCAAAAACACCTGCGTGCAAATCTGTAACTCCAGACTGAAAGCGGAGAAGCGTGTTACACGGGCGAGAAAGCTGAACCGACGGCAGCCGGCCGCCCCAGAGACCTGCACTAATGATCCTGAGCAGCCTTAACCATCTGCAGCTTCAGAGCTGAAATCTTCCAGCAACCCCAGCTGCTTCAGTGTCTGTATTCTGGAAAGTGTAGAAAAACGAAGCGGTGTCTGGTGGCACATGCATGCTGACTGTTTCCAGGCTGCAGAATTGTGACTGCAGTGCCGGAAGTAATGTGCATGAACTCACCTCTATCTGCAGTATATTTCTGCTTTAACCCTACGATATGCCATTGAGGCTCCTCTAAAATCTGGGCAGTGACTGCTGTTTACTCTTCCAAATAGGTCATTTAAAGGGATTAAAATAAATAAATATCTGGTATTGCAGCTATGCTCCAATGAAGTGAATGCAGCTGAGCAGCAATACCACACACGTCCTGCGGGCAGGGGTGGCGCTGTTTTTGCAAAAGAAAAAAAAAAAAAAAGCTTTATTTTGCAAATCAATTAAGATCAAATCTGACAAGACCCTTCAAGCTACAAAGCAGCGCTCCTCCAGAGCCTGTAGGTGGCACTGCAGAGACTGATTTGCTCCCTTCTAAGAGAGCTTATTTTGCATATTTTCCCATGAAGCATTGCCTGCAAGACTGAGTCTCCTCAATGAAAGCAGGTAGTGCCCCACAGCTCCCCCCACAGGCAAACTGTCAGACTGCACAATGGCTGCTGTGTCCCATTTACCCCGCCAGTAATGCTTCCGTACAATAGACTGGTATTGATGCCATTGTGTGCCCCCTCTCCAGGCTGGCACCGCGCCAGGTTAACGTTTGCTTTGTGGACTGTTTAATTAATGCTGCATGAAAGCCGAGTCGTCGTATAGAGAGAAAAGAATCAGTGATTTATTTAGCTCCAGATCCAGCGTCTGTGCCCTACTTTGTGCCACCCCCTTTAATTAGCCTCCTGCTCGCTCGGCATGATGTAACCCAACCTGGGCTATTGCATTACCAGCCTCCTCTGGCGCGGGGCTCCCTAGGTGTACTAATTGCTAATTGCTGTGCGTTTGCTCTCCGCGGGGCCGCGCTCCCCTCCGCTACCTGTTTTCTTTTCTGGAAATGTAAAAGCTCATTAAGGCTAAACAGTCGTTTGATGCCAGCGGCCGCTATCAGTGATAATTAGCCAATCGGCACACAGGGGACGGACAGCGCCTTTAAACTGGGCAGAGACGGACGAGAGGCGCAGGGAGCACAGAGGGGCGCAGGGAGCACAGAGGCGCAGGGAGCACAGAGGGGCAGGGAGCACAGAGGGGCGCAGGGAGCACAGAGGGGCGCAGGGAGCACAGAGGGATGTAGGGAGCACAGAGGGGCGCAGGGAGCACAGAGGGGCGCAGGGAGCACAGAGGGGCGCAGGGAGCACAGAGGGGCAGGGAGCACAGAGGGGCGCAGGGAGCACAGAGGGGCAGGGAGCACAGAGGGGCGCAGGGAGCACAGAGTGGCGCAGGGAGCACAGAGTG
Source organism: Phyllobates terribilis (assembly GCF_046119375.1). Taxonomy (NCBI): domain Eukaryota; kingdom Metazoa; phylum Chordata; class Amphibia; order Anura; family Dendrobatidae; genus Phyllobates; species Phyllobates terribilis. The sequence goes on along the minus strand of NW_027362763.1, from coordinate 48,287,208 downwards.
GCGCAGGGAGCACAGAGTGGCGCAGGGAGCACAGAGGGGCGCAGGGAGCACAGAGGGGCGCAGGGAGCACAGAGGGGCGCAGGGAGCACAGAAGGGCGCAGGGAGCACAGAGGGGCGCAGGGAGCACAGAGGGGCGCAGGGAGCACAGAGGGGCGCAGGGAGCACAGAGGGGCGCAGGGAGCACAGAGGGGCGCAGGGAGCACAGAGGGGCGCAGGGAGCACAGAGGGGCGCAGGGAGCACAGAGGGGCGCAGGGAGCACAGAGGGGCGCAGGGAGCACAGAGGGGCGCAGGGAGCACAGAAGGGCGCAGGGAGCACAGAGGGGCGCAGGGAGCACAGAGTGGCGCAGGGAGCACAGAGTGGCGCAGGGAGCACAGAATGGCACAGGGAGCACAGAGGGGCGCAGGGAGCACAGAGGGGCGCAGGGAGCACAGAGGGGCGCAGGGAGCACAGAGGGGCGCAGGGAGCACAGAAGGGCGCAGGGAGCACAGAGGGGCGCAGGGAGCACAGAGGGGCGCAGGGAGCACAGAGGGGCACAGGGAGCACAGAGGGGTGCAGGGAGCACAGAGGGGCGCAGGGAGCACAGAAGGGCGCAGGGAGCACAGAGGGGCGCAGGGAGCACAGAGGGGCGCAGGGAGCACAGAGGGGCGCAGGGAGCACAGAGCGGCGCAGGGAGCACAGAGGGGCGCAGGGAGCACAGAAGGGCACTGACTCTGCGCAGATCTTGCTACATTGTCTCTTAGGGGAAGTTTTAAAAGTTTTGAGAAAACTCCTGTAACTCAAAATCCGTCAGATTATTCCAGATTATTAGAAGGACAAGATCATAAAGGGCAGAGGAAAATGTAATATTCTTCCTCTGTGGTGAATGTCAGGCAGAAAGGCAGTGTCCTAGGGCGACATAGACGAGGGGGGAAACGTCAGAAGGAAGAGGCTCAACTGTATGGAAACCATAAAGAATGGAAAGCTCTGTATCTAATGGTCAATGAAAGGGGGAAAATGAAAATTCCTCCGGGGGGGATTTATTACTATTAATAATTATCTATCTATATATCTATCATCTTCTTATACTACCCCCAATGACATCCATTATACTAGAATGATTAGAATTATTAGAACTGCGCAGAAAAAAATTCTAATTTACACTAAACGTCTTTCCCTGGCATCCAGTAATGTAGATATGTGATTGTCCTGATAATCTAGGATGCTCCATGCCGGATTATGGGAATATCTATAGCGCTCGTCTGCGGAATCAGACGCCAGATGTTTGTAAATGATACAAATAGGCTGAGAGCGGTGGCCGGTGCTGAGGTACCGCCGCTCCTGCCTGGACCCCCTCCCCCCACCGGTGACACCGCATTGTCCTCAGATGCACCGGCCCTTCTCTGTATCCCCTCCGGCTGCTGCTCATAGTGTATGTATACAGCGTGTGAGCGAGAGCTGTGATTGGCTGCGGAGGACGGGGACCAGCGAGGCTGCTACTAATATATATCTCTCCATTACCTATATATATTATCTGTCTTCTGTCTGTTATCTATCATCTATTATCTATCATCTATCTATTATCTATCTATTATCTATTATCTATCTATTATCTATCATCTATCCATTATCTATCTATCATCTATCTATCATCTATCTATTATCTATCTATTATCTATCATCTATCTATCATCTATCTATCATCTATCTATCATCTATCTATTATCTATCATCTATCTATCATCTATCTATTATCTATCTATCATCTATCTATCATCTATCTATTTATCATCTATCTATCATCTATCTATTATCCATCTATCATCTATCTATCATCTATCTATTATCTATCTATCATCTATCTATCATCTATATATCATCTATATATCATCTATCTATCATCTATATATCATCTATCTATTATCTATTATCTATCTATCATCTATCTATCATCTATCTATTATCTATCTATCATCTATCTATCATCTATATATCATCTATCTATTATCTATCTATCTGTCATCTATCTATCATCTATCTATCATCTATCTATTATCTATCTATTATCTATCTATTATCTATCATCTATCTATTATCTATATATTATCTATTATCTATCTATCATCTATATATCATCTATCTATTATCTATATATTATCTATTATCTATCTATCATCTATATATCATCTATCTATCATCTATCTATTATCTATTATCTATCTATTATCTATCTATTATCTATCATCTATCTATTATATATCATCTATCTATTATCTATCTATCATCTATCTATTATCTATCTATATATCATCTATCTATTATCTATCATCTATCTATCATCTATCTATTATCAATCTATTATCTATCATCTATCTATTATCTATCATCTATCTATCATCTATCTATTATCTATCTATCATCTATCATCTATCTATTATATATCATCTATCTATTATCTATCTATCATCTATCTATTATCTATCTATATATCATCTATCTATTATCTATTATCTATCTATCATCTATCTATTATCAATCTATTATCTATCATCTATCTATTATCTATCATCTATCTATCATCTATCTATTATCTATCTATCATCTATCTATTATCAATCTATCATCTATCATCTATCTATTATCTATCTATTATCTATTATCTATCTATTATCCATCTATCTATCATCTATCTATCATCTATCTACTATCTATCTATCTATCTATCATCTATCTATTATATATCATCTATCTATTATCTATCTATCATCTATCTATTATCTATCATCTATCTATTATCTATCATCTATCTATTATCTATCTATTATCTATCTATCATCTATCTATTATCTATCTATTATCTATCTATCATCTATCTATTATATATCATCTATCTATTATCTATCTATTATCTATCTATCATCTATCTATTATCTATCTATCATCTATCTATTATCTATCATCTATCTATTATCTATCTATTATCTATCTATCTATTATCTATTATCTATCTATCATCTATCATCTATCTATTATCTATCATCTATCTATTATCTATCTATCATCTATTATCTATCTATTATCTACCTCCTGTATGTAACATTCATCCTTCTGTCCATTATAACACATGACAGGTGACTTTGAGTCCTCATTTGATTTCTAATACCCCGGCTGCTGCAGAACCTCTTTATGAAGCTTATGTTTCCCATTGCCCAATATTGGCAGTATACTGCTTTCATCACGGGCACCTCGGGCCTCAGTCTCTGGGTCCATAGGGCGGAGATCTCGGGCACAGCATAGAGGGGCGGTGGCCGGGCGGACATCTACTGAGCCCTCCCCTCCCTACATGATGTGGATTGTGATCTTGTAGAGGGGTAGATCTGAGGGGTGGAGGGTATGGTAGAGGGGTGATCTGAGGTCCGTGGCGGCCATATGTGTACTGCGTCCATAGGCACAGGATTGGGGACGGGTGGCCTTTAGACCCTCAGGTGCGATGCTTATGGGGGGCTCTCGGTGTGTGATCAGTCCTGTGGCCTTTCAGGTGAATGATGGCAGTTGCCCCCTTTGCCCATGGTTGTCTTTGCTGTAGAGCCCGCTCTTCTCTATGCCCGGGCTTTAGGCCGGCATCGTGCCCGCTGTATGTATTCTCTATGGGCCTCTTGGCGCTGCCGTCCCCTCTCAGTACTGAATGAAACCGTCAGCTTGTCCCAAAATAGCCAGACGCAGCAGGATTTCCTGAGCTTCCGCCATTCCTTCCTCTTCCCCACAATCACGGCTCGTCTTCCTCCGGACCACCCTGACCTGTCACAACACTCCCGCCCTCCGCAGGGTCTTGGCACCCGGCTCGCCGCACACTGCCGAGTTATGTAATGTGCTGGCACGGCCCAGGCCTCACCCGGCGGCGTCATCACCAGCTGCTTTACGTGGCGGCAGAATCCACGAGACACACGGATCAGGATGACTACCCTCATCATTGCCCGTGTGCCAGCAACAGAACATGGCACCGCTCTCCCGTCTAGGGGGACACTTACAGTAGACGGCAGCCTCGGTCCACCCACCACATTCACTACCTGGATGTAGCAGAGCTGAGATTGTGCTTCTGCTATTTCCTTTCTGCATCGTGATACAAGTGAATGGGGGAGCAGACATCGGGGAATGGGGGAGCAGACATTGGGGAATGGGGGAGAAGACATCGGGGAATGATGGGAGCAGACATCGGGGAATGGGGGAGCAGACATCGGGGAATGAGGGAGCTGACATTGGGGAATGAGGGAGCAGACATTGGGGAATGGGGGAGCAGACATTGGGGAATGAGGGACCAGACATTGGGGAATGAGGGAGCAGACATCGGGGAATGGGGGACCAGACATTGGGGAATGGGGGACCAGACATTGGGGAATGAGGGAGAAGACATTGGGGAATGGGGGAGCAGACATTGGGGAATGAGGGAGCAGACATTGGGGAATGGGGGACCAGACATTGGGGAATGGGGGACCAGACATTGGGGAATGGGGGAGCAGACATTGGGGAATGGGGGAGCAGACATTGGGGAATGGGGGAGCAGACATTGGGGAATGGGGGAGCAGACATTGGGAAATGGGGGAGCAGACATTGGGGAATGGGGGAGCAGACATTGGGGAATGGGGGAGCAGACATTGGGGAATGGGGGAGCAGACATTGGGGAATGGGGGAGCAGACATTGGGGAATGGGGGAGCAGACATTGGGGAATGAGGGAGCAGACATTGGGGAATGAGGGAGCAGACATTGGGGAATGAGGGGAGCAGACATCGGGGAATGGGGGAGCAGACATCGGGGAATGGGGGAGCAGACATTGGGGAATGGGGGAGCAGACATTGGGGAATGAGGGAGCAGACATTGGGGAATGAGGGAGCAGACATTGGGGAATGAGGGGAGCAGACATCGGGGAATGAGGGGAGCAGACATCGGGGAATGGGGGAGCAGACATCGGGGAATGAGGGAGCAGACATCGGGGAATGAGGGGAGCAGACATTGGGGAATGAGGGGAGCAGACATTGGGGAATGAGGGGAGCAGACATCGGGGAATAGGGGAGCAGACATCGGGGAATGAGGGAGCAGACATCTGGGAATGAGGGGAGCAGACATTGGGGAATGAGGGACCAGATATTGGGGAATGGGGAAGCTGACATTGGGGAATGAAGGAGCAGACATCGGGGAATGAGGGGAGCAGACATCGGGGAATGAGGGGAGCAGACATTGGGGAATGGGGGACCAGACATTGGGGAATGAGGGAGCAGACATCGGGGAATGACGGACCAGACATTGGGGAATGAAGGAGCAGACATCGGGGAATGGGGGAGCAGACATCGGGGAATGAGGGAGCAGACATCGGGGAGAGGGGAGCAGACATTGGGGAATGGGGGAGCAGACATTGGGGAATGGGGGAGCAGACATTGGGGAATGAGGGAGCAGACATTGGGGAATGAGGGAGCAGACATTGGGGAATGAGGGAGCAGACATTGGGGAATGAGGGAGCAGACATTGGGGAATGAGGGGAGCAGACATTGGGGAATGAGGGGAGCAGACATTGGGGAATGAGGGAGCAGACATTGGGGAATGAGGGGAGCAGACATTGGGGAATGAGGGAGCAGACATCGGGGAATGAGGGGAGCAGACATTGGGGAATGAGGGAGCAGACATCGGGGAATGAGGGGAGCAGACATTGGGGAATGAGGGGAGCAGACATTGGGGAATGAGGGGAGCAGGCATCGGGGAATTATCTATTATCCATCTATCATATATCTATTATCTATCTATTATCTATCATCTATCTATTATCTATCTATTATCTATTATCTATCTATTATCTATCTATCATCTATATATTATCTATTATCTGTCTATTATCTATCTATTATCTATTATCTGTCTATTATCTATCTATTATCTATATATTATCTATTATCTGTCTATTATCTGTCTATTATCTGTCTATTATCTATCTACTATCTATCTATTATCTATCTATTATCTATCTATATATTATCTATTATTTATCTATTATCTATCTATTATCTATCTATTATCTATCTATTATCTATCATCTATCTATTATCTATCTATATATTATCTATTATCTGTCTATTATCTATCTATCTATTATCTATCACCTATTATCTATCTATTATCTATCATCTATCTATTATCTATCTATCTATTATCTATCATCTATTATCTATATATTATCTATCCTCTGTCCTCTATCTATTATCTATCCTCTATCTATTATCTATCTATCTATCATCTATCTATTATCTATCATCTATCTATTATCTATCTATTATCTATCATCTATCTATTATCTATCATCTATTATCTAGCTATTATCTATCATCTATCTATCATCTATCTATTATCTGTCTATTATCTATCTATTATCTATCTATTATCTATCTATATATTATCTATTATTTATCTATTATCTATCTATTATCTATCTATTATCTATCTATTATCTATCATCTATCTATTATCTATCTATATATTATCTATTATCTGTCTATTATCTATCTATTATCTATCACCTATTATCTATCTATTATCTATCATCTATCTATCTATTATCTATCATCTATTATCTATATATTATCTATTATCTATCCTCTATCTATTATCTATCTATTATCTATCATCTATCTATTATCTATCTATCTATTATTTATCATCTATTATCTATATATTATCTATTATCTATCCTCTATCTATTATCTATCCTCTATCTATTATCTATCTATCTATCATCTATCTATTATCTATCTATTATCTATCATCTATCTATTATCTATCATCTATTATCTAGCTATTATCTATCATCTATCTATCATCTATCTATTATCTGTCTATTATCTGTCTATTATCTATCTATTATCTGTCTATTATCTGTCTATTATCTATCTATTATCTGTCTATTATCTACCTATTATCTATCTATTATCTGTCTATTATCTATCTATTATCTATCATCTATCTATTATCTATTATCTATCTATTATCTATCATCTATTATCTATCTATCATCTATTATCTATCTATTATCTATCTATCATCTATCATCTATTATCTATCTATTATCTATCATCTATCTATTATCTGTCATCTATTATCTATCATCTATTATCTATATATTATCTATTATCTATCATCTATTATCTATCATCTATCTATTATCTGTCATCTATTATCTATCTATCATCTATTATCTATCTATTATCTATCTATTATCTATCATCTATCATCTATTATCTATCTATTATCTATCTATCATCTATCATCTATCTATTATCTATCTATTATCTATCATCTATTATCTATCTATCATCTATCTATCATCTATCTATTATCTATCATCTATCTATTATCTATCATCTATCTATTATCTATCTATTATCTATTATCTATCTATCATCTATTATCAATCTATTATCTATCATCTATCTATTATCTATCATCTATTATCTATTATCTATCTATTATCTATCTATTATCTATTATCTATTATCTATCTATCTATCATCTATTATCTATCTATTATCTATCTATTATCTATCTGTGTCTCATGGACACTTGGGTCCATTCTCCTTTAATTGATGATGGCGGCGTTCCTGCTCCTAACCTTGAGGCGGTGGATCTCTGCGCCCCCTCCAGTCGCGCTCAGTAATGTATTCCGCGGGGGTCTCCCGGGTATTTGCAGCGAGAGCTTTTAAAAGATAGAAACTTCCAGATTGGCATCTAATGAAATGTAGTATTTCAGTCCATTACTGTAAGTGGCTGTGTATGTGGGCGCCGCCGACACTTCTGTCTCATCCGAGAGGAGGGATCTGTTACCGACTGTCTAATCTGCAGCGCCTGAAACGGGAAAACCAATTCCCATCAGATCTAAGCGAGTACCGAGCTCCTAGAAGAGCAGTCACCCAACTTTCCCACAGCCCTGATGTGTAACCTGGGGATGTATCACTGCAGAACTGGACCCATTACTATGTGTTTCTATCATTTAAAAGTTTTAGAAAGTTCTAATAAAGCATTCTAAGATCTCTGCTTCCTGTCAGTGAATAGGAGCTTTCTTCTAGGACTTCACCTTTTTTCTTTTTAATTTATCCTACACAGATACATTGTAACAAAGTGTTAGGGCAAGAAATGATTTGCACTGGATACAATTGTAGCAAACCCTCAGCTGAGGGATGTAATTAATCATTTTTAGATTATTGATACTTAATGTCTGCTCACCTGCTGACCCCCCACTCCTGATTACAGCATGCAACGTTTCAGCATTGTAAGAGTTAACCCCTTAAATTGGTGACAGGGATCGTGGGGCTCTATCACAGGACTTAGATTGCAAGCTCCAAGGATAAGCGCTGTGTCCTGTCTGTTCACATGTACGTACTGACTGTACAACATATAGGTGTATACAGTATATATATGTAGAGGCACAGAGGGATGCGTGTATACTGTGTGTGACCATTGCGGTGTATTGCCGTGTAGTGGGCTCTGTGACCACATGTCCTGATCTGATACTGATTTACTCTCTTCTTACAGAGAAAACTCCTGGTGCCGATGACGATGTTCAGAAGTCTGATATCTCGTCCAGCAGCGGAGGAGTCATAGAGAAGGAGTCTCTGGGTCCTCTCCTCCTAGAGGTAATAACTCTGCTACCATCATGGCAATAGCACTGTGAGATCTGTACACTGACACAGGACATTGGGGGAAGCTACTGTGCAATCCTAAGGAATATGTCCATCACTGACTCCATCCTGTATTATACTCCAGAGCTGCACTCACTATTCTGCTGGTGCAGTCACTGTGTACATACATTACATTACTGATCCTGAGTTACATCCTGTATTATTCTCCAGAGCTGCACTCACTATTCTGCTGGTGCAGTCACTGTGTACATACATTACATTACTGATTCTGAGTTACATCCTGTATTATACCCCAGAGCTGCACTCACTATTCTGCTGGTGCAGTCACTGTGTACATACATTACATTACTGATCCTGAGTTACATCCTGTATTATACTCCAGAGCTGCACTCACTATTCTGCTGGTGCAGTCACTGTGTACATACATTACATTACTGATCTCGAGTTACATCCTGTATTATACCCCAGAGCTGCACTCACTATTCTGCTGGTGCAGTCACTGTGTACATACATTACATTACTGATCCTGTACTGATCCTGAGTTACATCCTGTATTATACTCCAGAGCTGCACTCACTATTCTGCTGGTGCAGTCACTGTGTACATACATTACATTACTGATCCTGTACTGATCCTGAGTTACATCCTGTATTATACCCCAGAGCTGCACTCACTATTCTGCTGGTGCAGTCACTGTGTACATACATTACATTACTGATCCTGAGTTACATCCTGTATTATACCCAAGAGCTGCACTCACTATTCTGCTGGTGCAGTCACTGTGTACATACATTACTGATCCTGAGTTACATCCTGTATATACAGTGGTGGCCAAAAGTATTGGCACCCCTGCAATTCTGTCAGATAATACTCCGTTTCGTCCTGAAAATGATTGCAATCACAAATTCTTTGGTATTATTATCTTCATTTAATTTGTCTTCAATGAAAAAAACACAAAAAGAATTGTCCTAAAGCCAAATTGGATATAATTCCACACCAAACCTAAAAAAGGGGGTGGACAAAAGTATTGGCACTGTGTGAAAAATCATGTGATGCTTCTCTAATTGGTGTAATTAACAGCACCTGTAACTTACCTGTGGCACCTAACAGGTGTTGGCAATAACTAAATCACACTTGCAGCCAGTTAACATGGATTAAAGTTGACTCAACCTCTGTCCTGTGTCCTTGTGTGGACCACATTGAGTATGGAGAAAAGAAAGAAGACCAAAGAACTGTCTGAGGACTTGAGAAACCAAATTGTGAGGAAGCATGAGCAATCTCAAGGCTACAAGTCCATCTCCAAAGACCTGAATGTTCCTGTGTCTTCCGTGCGCAGTGTCATCAAGAAGTGTAAAGCCCATGGCACTGTGGCTAACCTCCCTAGATGTGGACGGAAAAGAAAAATTGACAAGAGATTTCAACGCAAGATTGTGCGGATGGTGGATAAAGAACCTCGACTAACATCCAAACAAGTTCAAGCTGCCCTGCAGTCCGAGGGTACAACAGTGTCAACCCGTACTATCCGTCGGCGTCTGAATGAAAAGGGACTGTATGGTAGGATACCCAGGAAGACCCCACTTCTTACCCCGAGACATAAAAAAGCCAGGCTGGAGTTTGCCAAAACTTACCTGAGAAAGCCTAAAACGTTTTGGAAGAATGTTCTCTGGTCAGATGAGACAAAAGTAGAGTTTTTTGGGAAAAAGCATCAACATAGAGTGTACAGGAAAAAAAAAAAGAGGCATTCAAAGAAAAGAACACGGTCCCTACAGTCAAACATGACGGAGGTTCCCTGATGTTTTGGGGTTGCTTTGCTGCCTCTGGCACTGGACTGCTTGACCGTGTGCATGGCATTATGAAGTCTGAAGACTACCAACAAATTTTGCAGCATAATGTAGGGCCCAGTGTGAGAAAGCTGGGTCTCCCTCAGAGGTCATGGGTCTTCCAGCAGGACAATGACCCAAAACACACTTCCAAAAGCACTATAAAATGGTTTGAGAGAAAGCACTGGAGACTTCTAAGGTGGCCAGCAATGAGTCCAGACCTGAATCCTATAGAACACCTCTGGAGAGATCTCAAAATGGCAGTTTGGAGAAGGCACCCTTCAAATATCAGGGACCTGGAGCAGTTTGCCAAAGAAGAATGGTCTACAATTCCAGCAGAGCATTGTAAGAAACTCATTGATGGTTACCGGAAGCGGTTGTTCCCAGTTATTTTGGCTAAAGGTTGTGCAACCAAGTATTAGGCTGAGGGTGCCAATACTTTTGTCCGGCCCTTTTTTGGAGTTTTGTGTGAAATGATCAATGATTTGATTTTTGCTTCATTCTCTTTTGTGTTTTTTCCTTGCAAGCAAATTAAATGAAGAGAATAATACCAAAGAATTTGTGATTGCAATCATTTTTAGGAAGAAACTGAGTATTATCTGACAGAATTGCAGGGGTGCCAATACTTTTGGCCACTACTGTATATATATATATATTTATTTACACAGCCGGTGAAATAACTGTTGAACACGTCAATATTGAATATGGTTTGTTACTGACATCTGGTGAGAATTTCATGTCAATAGCACTTTTAGAAATAGATTTACTTACAAAGATTGCTGATGTGTTGAATATTTATGTCACCCTCTGTATATATATCTTGTGTGTGTATATATAATTATACAGTACAGACCAAAAGTTTGGACACACCTTCTCATTTAAAGATTTTTCTGTATTTTCATGACTATGAAAATTGTACATTCACACTGAAGGCATCAAAACTATGAATTACCACATGTGGAATTATATACTTAACAAAAAAGTGTGAAACAACTGAAAATATGTCTTATATTCTAGGTTCTTCACAGTAGCCACCTTTTGCTTTGATGACTGCTTCGCACACTCTTGGCATTCTCTTGATGAGCTTTTTTGTTAAGTATATAATTCCACATGTGTTAATTCATAGTTTTGATGCCTTCAGTGTGAATGTACAATTTTCATAGTCATGAAAATACAGAAAAATCTTTAAATGAGAAGGTGTGTCCAAACTTTTGGTCTGTACTGTACATACATATCGTCGTATCTGCAGCTGGTGACGGTCGTCCGTTGCTATTGGTCGTATTTGTCTTGTTACTTTGTATCACGTCTCCGTCTGGATCTTGTGCAGGAATAAACGTTGCTTAGCAACCAGCATCGTCAGCGAGTCACTAAGGGCCACGTTCACGGTGACTGACACGTCGCTTCCTGTCTGTGTCTTTCTGTCGCGCTCAGTACTTTATAGACTGTACCATCTCCCAGGTATTGATTGCCAGAGCGGAGGGAGGGGGGTCTTTTGGCTTTCAGGACCCTCGATCAGCTGATTGCAGCTTGGAGCCTCCTGGGCTTCTGCTCTTTGTCACTTCCTATTTTATACATCAGCCTATATCAAAAATGTGCAGACACTGAACCAGCAGGGGGCGGCGGTGAGAAGCAATGTTTTGCTGCAGCTTTGGCTGTGACTGGAGTATAACACAGATTCCATATGTCAATCGTGATTGTGCCATTGGAAGGGTTAATGAGGCGTGTGCCAGGTAGAAGAAGGACGTCTGTGGATAATGGAGGACGTCAGCAGGTGCGGGGCTGCTGGCTGATAGGAGATCAGTCCTTGACTGGTGAGCACACATGCTGCGGTTTCGTCACAGTGTACAACGTGCCGACAGTGACCTTGTTGCGCTCTCATGGTGGTGATATGGTCTCCTCGACAGAACAGATGTAGGCCCACCACTGCGGGGGATGACACGGGGGGCAGCTTTCAGGCCACGTCCACACGTCTCTTCGCTTTTGCAGCCTCGCGTTACAATGTAACAGAAAAAAAGCTTGTTTTTTAGGGATCGTTGCAGCGGTTCGGGAGGTGGACATTAGAGTCTAATGTTTCCATTCATTTGCAGCAAGCAGGGATCTTACTGAGAGATGCTGCACATCTCGTATCTTGATGGTATGGTGCGGTATATGGGGTACAAAGATAGTGGGGTCATTCTTCATCAATGGAAACCTCAATGCCACTGGATATCTGAAATTGCCACATGATGATGTGTTGCCCTCTTTATGCACTGAAGATGGCACGTTCCCTGAGTTTTTCCAACAAGATGGTGCACCACCACATTATGGGGGTCAGGTCCGAGTCAGGTCCTACATGAACAGTTTCTTGGAAAGTGGATTGGTCGTCTTGGGCCAGTTGAATGGCCACCAAGGTCTCCCGATCTGACCCCCTTAGACTTTTATCTTTGGGGTCACCTGAAGGCAATTGTCTATGCTGTGAAGATACGAGATGTGCAGCATCTGAAACAACAGATACTGGAAGCCTGTGCGGCATTTCTTCTGCGGTGCTGCTATCAGTTTGTCAAGAGCGGGAGAAGAGGGTTGCATTGACAATCCAACACAATGGACAGCACTTTGAACACATTTTATAAGTGGTCCTAAACTTGTAAAAAACTCATATCACTCCCCCAGTGGTCAAGGATTACGAGTGGGGATAAAACGAACTGCCACATAGTGCTCAGTAATAAAATCAATATCAGCATGGCGCCACTTTGTGGCCAGTTATCAAGAAGAGTAGTAACAGAACTGCACCACCTAGTGGTAATTATAAAAAGCGATGTACTTACAGTGCATGGTGCATCCTACCGACTGCACAGGTCTGGAGCGTAAATGCCGTCGTATTTTCATATTTTATTTATTTATTTTGTAAATTTAACAGTAGAATCAAATATGAAAAAAAAATGCCTCTTTCCCTGTGTTGTGACCACTTCTTCTTGTCTCCCGCACTCATCACTCATATTCAAAATCTGCTCAAATCTGTCTACAGATCTGTCTGCAGTACAGGATCAAATTACACCTGCTGCCTATAGAAGTCTATGGAGAGGGAGGGAGACACAGAGACAAACTGCTGAGGCTTCTAGTACAAGGAGAAAACTGCTGAAAGTGCAGAATGCAAGTCATAATGGCCAGAAATAGGGATACAGTTACCTGAAATAACAAGTCAGCAGACGGTATCACACAGGATAGGATTAGATACACGGCTCAGCAGACAGTGTCACACAGGAGAGGATTAGATACACGGCTCAGCAGACAGTATCACACAGGATAGGATTAGATACACGGCTCAGCAGACAGTATCACACAGGATAGGATTAGATACACGGCTCAGCAGACAGTGTCACACAGGATAGGATTAGATACACGGCTCAGCAGACAGTGTCACACAGGAGAGGATTAGATACACGGCTCAGCGGACAGTGTCACACAGTATAGGATTAGATACACGGCTCAGCAGGCAGTATCACACAGGATAGGATTAGATACACTGGTCAGCAGACAGTATCACACAGGAGAGGATTAGATACACGGCTCAGCAGACAGTATCACACAGGATAGGATTAGATACACGGCTCAGCAGACAGTGTCACACAGGAGAGGATTAGATACACGGCTCAGCGGACAGTGTCACACAGTATAGGATTAGATACGCGGCTCAGCAGACGGTATCACACAGGATAGGATTAGATACACGGCTCAGCAGACAGTATCACACAGGATAGGATTAGATACACGGCACAGCAGACAGTATCACACAGGAGAGGATTAGATACACGGCTCAGCAGACAGTATCACACAGGATAGGATTAGATACACGGCTCAGCAGACAGTATCACACAGGATAGGATTAGATACACAGCACAGCAGACAGTATCACACAGGATAGGATTAGATACACGGCACAGCAGACAGTATCACACAGGATAGGATTAGATACACGGCACAGCAGACAGTATCACACAGGATAGGATTAGATGCACAGCTCAGCAGACAGTATCACACAGGATAGGATTAGATACACGGCTCAGCAGACAGTATCACACAGGAGAGGATTAGATACACGGCTCAGCAGACAGTATCACACAGGATAGGATTAGATACACGGCTCAGCAGACAGTATCACACAGGATAGGATTAGATACACGGCACAGCAGACAGTATCACACAGGATAGGATTAGATACATAACTCAGCAGTCAGTATCACACAGGATAGGGTTAGATACACGGCTCAGCAGACAGTATCACACAGGATAGGATTAGATACACGGCTCAGCAGACAGTGTCACACAGGATAGGATTAGATACATAACTCAGCAGTCAGTATCACACAGGATAGGATTAGATGCACGGCTCAGCAGACAGTATCACACAGGATAGGATTAGATACACGGCTCAGCAGACAGTATCACACAGGAGAGGATTAGATACACGGCTCAGCAGACAGTATCACACAGGAGAGGATTAGATACACGGCTCAGCAGACAGTATCACACAGGAGAGGATCAGATACACGGCTCAGCAGACAGTATCACACAGGATAGGATTAGATACACGGCTCAGCAGACAGTATCACACAGGATAGGATTAGATATACAGCTCAGCAGACAGTATCACACAGGATAGGATTAGATACACTGGTCAGCAGTCAGTATCACACAGGATAGGATTAGATACACTGCTCAGCAGACAGTATCACACAGGATAGGATTAGATACACGGCTCAGCAGACAGTGTCACACAGTATAGGATTAGATACACTGGTCAGCAGTCAGTATCACACAGGATAGGATTAGATACACTGCTCAGCAGACAGTATCACACAGGATAGGATTAGATACACTGGTCAGCAGACAGTGTCACACAGTATAGGATTAGATACACTGGTCAGCAGTCAGTATCACACAGGATAGGATTAGATACACGGCTCAGCAGACAGTATCACACAGGATAGGATTAGATACACGGCTCAGCAGACAGTATCACACAGGAGAGGATTAGATACACGGCTCAGCAGACAGTATCACACAGGAGAGGATTAGATACACGGCTCAGCAGACAGTATCACACAGGATAGGATTAGATACACGGCTCAGCAGACAGTACCACACAGGATAGGATTAGATACACGGCTCAGCAGACAGTATCACACAGGATAGGATTAGATATACGGCTCAGCAGACAGTGTCACACAGTATAGGATTAGATACACTGCTCAGCAGACAGTATCACACAGGATAGGATTAGATACACTGGTCAGCAGTCAGTATCACACAGGAGAGGATTAGATACACTGCTCAGCAGACAGTGTCACACAGGATAGGATTAGATACACGGCTCAGCAGACAGTGTCACACAGGATAGGATTAGATACACAGCTCAGCAGACAGTATCACACAGGATAGGATTAGATACACGGCTCAGCAGACAGTACCACACAGGAGAGGATTAGATACACGGCTCAGCAGACAGTATCACACAGGATAGGATTAGATATACGGCTCAGCAGACAGTGTCACACAGTATAGGATTAGATACACTGCTCAGCAGACAGTATCACACAGGATAGGATTAGATACACTGGTCAGCAGTCAGTATCACACAGGAGAGGATTAGATACACGGCTCAGCAGACAGTATCACACAGGAGAGGATTAGATACACGGCTCAGCAGACCATATCACACAGGATAGGATTAGATACACGGCTCAGCAGACGGTGTCACACAGTATAGGATTAGATACACTGCTCAGCAGACAGTATCACACAGGATAGGATTAGATACACGGCTCAGCAGACAGTATCACACAGGAGAGGATTAGATACACGGCTCAGCAGACAGTATCACACAGGATAGGATTAGATACACGACTCAGCAGACAGTATCACACAGGATAGGATTAGATACACGGCTCAGCAGACAGTGTCACACAGGATAGGATTAGATACACGGCTCAGCAGACAGTATCACACAGGATAGGATTAGATACACGGCTCAGCAGACGGTATCACACAGGATAGGATTAGATACACGGCTCAGCAGACAGTATCACACAGGAGAGGATTAGATACACGGCTCAGCAGACGGTATCACACAGGAGAGGATTAGATACACTGCTCAGCAGACAGTATCACACAGGATAGGATTAGATACACGGCTCAGCAGACAGTATCACACAGGAGAGGATTAGATACACAGCTCAGCAGACAGTATCACACAGGAGAGGATTAGATACACGGCTCAGTAGACAGTATCACACAGGAGAGGATTAGATACACGGCTCAGCAGACAGTATCACACAGGAGAGGATTAGATTCACAGCTCTGCAGACAGTATTACACAGGATAGGATTAGATACACGGCTCTGCAGACAGTATCACACAGGAGAGGATTAGATACACGGCTCAGCAGACAGTATCACACAGGATAGGATTAGATACACGGCTCAGCAGACAGTATCACACATTATAGGATTAGATACACGGCTCAGCAGACAGTGTCACACAGTATAGGATTAGATACACGGCTCAGCAGACGGTGTCACACAGGATAGGATTAGATACACGGCTCAGCAGACAGTATCACACAGGATAGGATTAGATACACGGCTCAGCAGACGGTATCACACAGGATAGGATTAGATACACTGCTCAGCAGACGGTATCACACAGGAGAGGATTAGATACACTGCTCAGCAGACAGTATCACACAGGAGAGGATTAGATACACAGCTCAGCGGACAGTATCACACAGGATAGGATTAGATGCACAGCTCAGCAGACAGTATCACACAGGAGACGATTAGATACACGGCTCAGTAGACAGTACCACACAGGAGAGGATTAGATACACGGCTCAGCAGACAGTACCACACAGGAGAGGATTAGATACACAGCTCAGCAGACAGTATCACACAGGATAGGATTAGATACACAGCTCAGCAGACAGTATCACACAGGATAGAATTAGATACACGGCTCAGCAGACAGTATCACACAGGAGAGGATTAGATACACGGCTCTGCAGACAGTATCACACAGGATAGGATTAGATACACGGCTCAGCGGACAGTATCACACAGGATAGGATTAGATACACGGCTCAGCAGACAGTATCACACAGAATAGGATTAGATACACGGCTCAGTACACAGTATCACACAGGATAGGATTAGATACACGGCTCAGCAGACAGTATCACCCAGGAGAGGATTAGATACACGGCTCAGCAGACAGTATCACACAGGAGAGGATTAGATACACAGCTAAGCAGACAGTATCACACAGGAGAGGATTAGATACACGGCTCAGCAGACAGTATCACACAGGATAAGATTAGATACACAGCTCAGCAGACAGTATCACACAGGATATGATTAGATACACAGCTCAGCAGACGGTATCACACAGGATAGGATTAGATACCAGGCTCAGTAGACAGTATCACACAGGATAGGATTAGATACACAGCTCAGTAGACAGTATCACACAGGATAGGATTAGATACACGGCTCAGCAGACAGTATCACACAGGAGAGGATTAGATACACAGCTCAGCAGACAGTATCACACAGGAGAGGATTAGATACACGGCTCAGCAGACAGTATCACACAGGAGAGGATTAGATACACGGCTCAGCAGACAGTATCACACAGGAGAGGATTAGATACACGGCTCAGTAGACAGTATCACACAGGATAGGATTAGATACACAGCTCAGCGGACAGTATCACACAGGATAAGATTAGATACACAGCTCAGCAGACAGTATCACACAGGATATGATTAGATACACAGCTCAGCAGACGGTATCACACAGGATAGGATTAGATACCAGGCTCAGTAGACAGTATCACACAGGATAGGATTAGATACACAGCTCAGTAGACAGTATCACACAGGATAGGATTAGATACACGGCTCAGCAGACAGTATCACACAGGAGAGGATTAGATACACAGCTCAGCAGACAGTATCACACAGGAGAGGATTAGATACACGGCTCAGCAGACAGTATCACACAGGAGAGGATTAGATACACGGCTCAGCAGACAGTATCACACAGGAGAGGATTAGATACACGGCTCAGTAGACAGTATCACACAGGATAGGATTAGATACACGGCTCAGCAGACAGTATCACACAGGATAGGATTAGATACACGGCTCAGTACACAGTATCACACAGGATAGGATTAGATACACGGCTCAGTAGACAGTACCACACAGGAGAGGATTAGATACACGGCTCAGCAGACAGTATCACACAGGATAGGATCAGATACACGGCTCAGTACACAGTATCACACAGGATAGGATTAGATACACGGCTCAGTAGACAGTATCACACAGTATAGGATTAGATACATAACTCAGTAGACAGTATCACACAGGATAGGATTAGATACATGGCTCAGCAGACAGTATCACACAGGAGAGGATTAGATACATGGCTCAGCAGACAGTATCACCCAGGAGAGGATTAGATACACGGCTCAGCAGACAGTATCACACAGGAGAGGATTAGATACACAGCTAAGCAGACAGTATCACACAGGAGAGGATTAGATACACGGCTCAGCAGACAGTATCACACAGGAGAGGATCAGATACACAGCTCAGCAGACAGTATCACACAGGAGAGGATTAGATACACGGCTCAGTAGACAGTATCACACAGGATAGGATTAGATACACGGCTCAGCAGACAGTATCACACAGGATAGGATTAGATACACTGCTCAGCAGACAGTATCACACAGGAGAGGATTAGATACACGGCTCAGCAGACTGTATCACACTGGATAGGATTAGATACACAGCTCAGCGGACAGTATCACACAGGATAAGATTAGATACACAGCTCAGCAGACAGTATCACACAGGATAGGATTAGATACACAGCTCAGCAGACAGTATCACACAGGATAGGATTAGATACACGGCTCAGTAGACAGTATCACACAGGAGAGGATTAGATACACGGCTCAGCAGACAGTATCACACAGGAGAGGATTAGATACTCGGCTCAGCAGACAGTATCACACAGGAGAGGATTAGATTCACAGCTCAGCAGACAGTATCACACAGGAGAGGATTAGATACACAGCTCAGCAGACAGTATCACACAGGAGAGGATTAGATTCACAGCTCAGCAGACAGTATCACACAGGAGAGGATTAGATACACGGCTCAGCAGACAGTATCACACAGGAGAGGATTAGATACACAGCTCAGCAGACAGTATCACACAGGAGAGGATTAGATTCACAGCTCAGCAGACAGTATCACACAGGAGAGGATTAGATACACAGCTCAGCAGACAGTATCACACAGGATAGGATTAGATTCACAGCTCAGCAGACAGTATCACACAGGAGAGGATTAGATACACGGCTCAGCAGACAGTATCACACAGGATAGGATTAGATTCACAGCTCAGCAGACAGTATCACACAGGATAGGATTAGATACACAGCTCAGCAGACAGCATCACACAGGAGAGGATTAGATACACGGCTCAGCAGACAGTATCACACAGGAGAGGATTAGATTCACAGCTCAGCAGACAGTATCACACAGGATAGGATTAGATACACAGCTCAGCAGACAGCATCACACAGGAGAGGATTAGATACACGGCTCAGCAGACAGTATCACACAGGATAGGATTAGATACACGGCTCAGCAGACAGTATCACACAGGATAGGATTAGATACACGGCTCAGCAGACAGTGTCACACAGGTGAGGAGTAGATACACGGCTCAGCAGACAGCACCACACAGGATAGGATTAGATACACGGCTCAGCAGACAGTATCACACAGGAGAGGATTAGATTCACAGCTCAGCAGACAGTATCACACAGGAGAGGATTAGATACACGGCTCAGCAGACAGTATCACACAGGATAGGACTAGATACATGGCTCAGCAGGCAGTATCACACAGGAGAGGATTAGATACACGGCTCAGCAGACAGTATCACACAGGAGAGGATTAGATACACTGGTCAGCAGACAGTATCACACAGGGTAGGATTAGATTCACAGCTCAGCAGACAGTATCACACAGGAGAGGATTAGATACACGGCTCAGCAGACAGTATCACACAGGAGAGGATTAGATACACGGCTCAGCAGACAGCATCACACAGGAGAGGATTAGATACACGGCTCAGCAGACAGCATCACACAGGAGAGGATTAGATTCACAGCTCAGCAGACAGTATCACACAGGAGAGGATTAGATACAGCTCAGCAGACAGTATCACACAGGAGAGGATTAGATACACGGCTCAGCAGACAGTATCACACAGGAGAGGATTAGATACACGGCTCAGCAGACAGTATCACACAGGAGAGGATTAGATACACGGCTCAGCAGACAGTATCACACAGGAGAGGATTAGATACACGGCTCAGCAGACAGTATCACACAGGAGAGGATTAGATTCACAGCTCAGCAGACAGTATCACACAGGAGAGGATTAGATACAGCTCAGCAGACAGTATCACACAGGAGAGGATTAGATACACGGCTCAGCAGACAGTATCACACAGGAGAGGATTAGATACACGGCTCAGCAGACAGTATCACACAGGATAGGATTAGATACACAGCTCAGCAGACAGTATCACACAGGAGAGGATTAGATCCACAGCTCAGCAGACAGTATCACACAGGATAGGATTAGATACACAGCTCAGCAGACAGTATCACACGGGAGAGGATTAGATACACGGCTCAGTAGACAGTATCACACAGGAGAGGATTAGATACACAGCTCAGCAGACAGTATCATATTGGATAGGATTAGATACGCGGCTCAGCAGACAGTATCACACAGGAGAGGATTAGATACACGGCTCAGCAGACAGTATCACACGGGAGAGGATTAGATACACGGCTCAGTAGACAGTATCACACGGGAGAGGATTAGATACATGGCTCAGTAGACAGTATCACACAGGAGAGGATTAGATACACAGCTCAGCAGACAGTATCATATTGGATAGGATTAGATACACGGCTCAGCAGACAGTGTCACACAGGAGAGGATTAGATACACGGCTCAGTAGACAGTATCACACAGGAGAGGATTAGATACACGGCTCAGCAGACAGTATCACACAGGATAGGATTAGATACACAGCTCAGCAGACAGTATCACACAGGAGAGGATTAGATACACGGCTCAGCAGACAGTATCACACGGGAGAGGATTAGATACACGGCTCAGTAGACAGTATCACACAGGAGAGGATTAGATACACAGCTCAGCAGACAGTATCATATTGGATAGGATTAGATACACGGCTCAGCAGACAGTGTCACACAGGAGAGGATTAGATACACGGCTCAGTAGACAGTATCACACAGGAGAGGATTAGATACACGGCTCAGCAGACAGTATTACACAGGATAGGATTAGATACACGGCTCAGCAGACAGTATCACACTGGAGAGGATTAGATACACGGCTCAGCAGACAGTATCACACAGGATAGGATTAGATACACGGCTCAGCAGACAGTATCACACAGGAGAGGATTAGATACATGGCTCAGCAGACAGTATCACACAGGATAGGATTAGATACACGGCTCAGCAGACAGTATCACACAGGAGAGGATTAGATACACGGCTCAGCAGACAGTATCACACAGGATAGGATTAGATACACGGCTCAGCAGACAGTATCACACAGGAGAGGATTAGATACACGGCTCAGTAGACAGTACCACACAGGAGAGGATTAGATACACGGCTCAGCAGACAGTATCACACAGGAGAGGATTAGATACACGGCTCAGCAGACAGTATCACACAGGATAGGATAGATACACGGCTCAGCAGACAGTATCACACAGGAGAGGATTAGATACACGGCTCAGCAGACAGTATCACACAGGATAGGATTAGATACACAGCTCAGCAGACAGTATCACACAGGAGAGGATTAGATACACGGCTCAGCAGACAGTATCACACGGGAGAGGATTAGATACACGGCTCAGTAGACAGTATCACACAGGAGAGGATTAGATACACAGCTCAGCAGACAGTATCATATTGGATAGGATTAGATACACGGCTCAGCAGACAGTGTCACACAGGAGAGGATTAGATACACGGCTCAGTAGACAGTATCACACAGGAGAGGATTAGATACACGGCTCAGCAGACAGTATTACACAGGATAGGATTAGATACACGGCTCAGCAGACAGTATCACACTGGAGAGGATTAGATACACGGCTCAGCAGACAGTATCACACAGGATAGGATTAGATACACGGCTCAGCAGACAGTATCACACAGGAGAGGATTAGATACATGGCTCAGCAGACAGTATCACACAGGATAGGATTAGATACACGGCTCAGCAGACAGTATCACACAGGAGAGGATTAGATACACGGCTCAGCAGACAGTATCACACAGGATAGGATTAGATACACGGCTCAGCAGACAGTATCACACAGGAGAGGATTAGATACACGGCTCAGTAGACAGTACCACACAGGAGAGGATTAGATACACGGCTCAGCAGACAGTATTACACAGGAGAGGATTAGATACACGGCTCAGCAGACAGTATCACACAGGATAGGATAGATACACGGCTCAGTAGACAGTACCACACAGGAGAGGATTAGATACACGGCTCAGCAGACAGTATCACACTGGAGAGGATTAGATACACGGCTCAGTAGACAGTATCACACAGGATAGGATTAGATACACGGCTCAGCAGACAGTATCACACAGGATAGGATTAGATACACGGCTCAGCAGACAGTATCACACAGGATAGGATTAGATACACGGCTCAGCAGACAGTATCACACAGGAGAGGATTAGATACACGGCTCAGCATACAGTATCACACAGGATAGGATTAGATACACAGCTCAGCAGACAGTATCACACTGGAGAGGATTAGATACACGGCTCAGCAGACAGTATCACACAGGATAGGATTAGATACACGGCTCAGCAGACAGTATCACACAGGAGAGGATTAGATACACGGCTCAGCAGACAGTATCACACAGGATAGGATTAGATACACGGCTCAGCAGACAGTATCACACAGGAGAGGATTAGATACACGGCTCAGTAGACAGTACCACACAGGAGAGGATTAGATACACGGCTCAGCAGACTGTATCACACTGGATAGGATTAGATACACGGCTCAGCAGACAGTATCACACAGGATAGGATTAGATACACAGATCAGCAGACAGTATCACACATGGTAGGGTTAGATACACAGAATCACACATTGTAGAATTAGATACACTGAAGGTACGGGGTACACTGGGTGTACACTGGGGTTTGAGATGTTGGGGGTATAAGGTACCCTGGGAGTATGGGGTACATTGGGAGTATGAGGTACACTGGGGGTATGAGGTACGGGGTACACTGGGGGTTTGATATGTTGGGGGTATAGGGTACCCTGGGAGTATGGGGTACCCTGGGAGTATGGGGTACACTGGAGATATGGGGTACACTGGGGATACGGGGTACACTGGAGATATAGGGTACACTGGGGATACGGGGTACACTGGGGGTATGGGGTACACTGGGGGTATGCGGTACGGGGTACACTGTGGGTGTGAGGTACACTGGGGGTATGAGGTACGGGGTACACTGGGGGTTTGAGGTGTTGGGGGCATAGGGTACCCTGGGAGTACGGGGTACACTGGGGATACGGGGTACACTGGGAGTACGGGGTACACTGGGGTTATAGGGTGCGAGGTACACTAGTTGAGCTCTTCACATGGACCTCAGCCGCTTTGATCTCTCCCGTCGTCTTTGTTCTCTGCAGGAGTCGGAGGAGAAATCGTTTTATTCTTAGGACCAGGAGGTTCCTGCTGCTGAAATAAGAGACAGTTTACAGGAATTCTCCTGTCCGCGCCGCGGGCCCAGATCCTGGGGCGACATGAACGATCGTTCCCCTGCCAGCGGTGGCGGCGTGGGCAGGAGATATCTGTGCAGCAGGGACAGGGTTAACCGCATTGTCTCTTCTTCATTTATGGGTACAATTACACAGTGCTTGTGACCACGAGGAGCCGCACAATTTACTTTCCGCAGTTTGTTGCTCTGAACCTGACGGAGGATCTCTGGGTGCAGCCGAGGCCCCGTGCTCCGGCGAGGCTGCAGGTGACCGGCCCGAGCGGTCAGTCCTCAGGGGCGCACCGTCCCCCGATAAGCAGGAGGCAGAGGAGCGGTGTGCTCCTGAAGGCTGGAGATGAGGACCCTGCTCCTGTGCAGCTGTGCGCAGCCTGTTCCTATCATGCAGCATGGACAGGGTTAACTGTAGAATACTCCTGTGCAGGGGTGCAACTACAATGGGTGCAGGGGTTGCAATCGCACCCGGGCCCTGGAGCCTAGGGGGGCCCAAAAAGTGAAAAGACCAATACTATTAAAGACTTGCAATAATTGGGGCCCATGAACTTCTGCTCATACCATGCAGCATGGACAGGGTTAACAGCGCAGTGCTCCGGTCCAGGCCGCACCGTTCCCCTGCGAGCGGCGGTGTGCAGGGACTGGATGTCAGAGATTTCCGCGTGGTTTCCGGTTTTGGCGGTGGCACTTGTTAATAATTACCGCGGTACATTAGATGCTGTTGTATTAGGCCCCCGGCCAGACAAAAAGGCCTGGAAGGGGAATGTCCTCCGCGTTCCCAGCCGTGACATAACGCTGGCAGGACAACAACCACCAACCTCCGCTGGAGGAACAGCTGTGAGCTCGGCCCTGACACCTCTCCAGACCCTGACGGCGTGCAACAAGGGGGTCACAGACCAACCAGGCCAACACGGGGTGTTTGCAATACCTCCGCTTGCTGTCACTAAATACTAGCATCATTCTAGTCCACATAGACCCATATAATACTCCTCACAGCTGAGGGTTTGGTACAATTGTATCTAGTGTAGACAAGCGGCCTGATACATTGTAACAAGGTATCAGCCAAGGAGATGTGTCTGGACTGTAGCAAAAGCTCAACTGTTCGGAAAACCCCAAGTTTCTGGAATATGTTCCCTGATATGTTCTTTTCAAAAAAATCTTCACTTTTTCTTAGTTTTTGGGACGCACCAATACCAAATATTATTATTATTATTTTTTTTTTTTATTTAAAGTCAAAAAAGCAAAAGCTAAGCCTGTCTGGTATTGCCACGACCGTAGAAAAATCCGACCTACAAAACCTAAAATTAATTAACCTGTCGTGTAAATGCTGTAAATTAAAAAAAAAAAATCCGTTTTCCGATCGCTACAACTCCCACAAAAGAAAAAACTAAAAAAAAAGTGATAAAAATGTCATATTTACCCCAAAATGATGTCATTAAAAACGCAGTTTGCCACCAAAAGAGAAATAAAAAGTTACTGGTCTCAGAAAATATTGACAAAACTATTTTTTTTTACAAAGTTTTGATTTTTTTTTTTTTTTTTAACCCACTCGAATCATTTAAAATTTTAAAAAAAAACTTTTGGAAGTTGGTTATCTCTGACCTGGAGAATCCTGATGTCAGGTGGGTTGTTACTGTACGCTAAACCCCCAAAAAACATGGCGTAGTTGTATTTGTTTTTCTTTATATTTATCTATTGTTTTTATTTTTCTACTTCTTTTTGTGGCAAACTGCAGTTTTTATTGATATAATTTTGGGGTAAATAGAACATTTTTATCACTTTTTTTATAGTTTTTTTTTTGGTGGGAGTTGTAGTGATCGGATTTTTTTTTCCTGGTTTTCAGCGCATTATATGGTAATGTGAATGATGTCATTGAAAGGTACAATATAGTATATATATATATATATATATATATATACAGTATATATTTATATACTATTTCACCGCTCTGCCGCTTCTCTTCTCAGGCTCTGGACGGGTTCTTCTTCGTGGTGAACCAGGAGGGCCGGATCGTCTTTGTCTCGGAGAATGTCACCAATTATCTGGGCTACAAGCAGGAGGAGCTGATGAAGGACAGCATCTACAGCATCCTCCACGTGGGCGACCATGAGCAGTTCGTCAAGAACCTGCTGCCCAAATCCTTAGGTGAGAAGCCGCGACATCACTGTGAGCTGGTCTATACAGTCACGGCTCAAAGTGTTGGCACCCTTGAAATTGTCCCAGAAAATAAAGTTCTTCCCCCAGAAAGTTATCACAATTCCGCACATTTTGTTATACACACGTTTATTTCCTTTCTGTGTTTTGGAACAACACAAAAAACAGAGAAAAAAGTCGTATTGGACATAATTTCACACAAAACTCCCAAAATGGGCCGGACAAAATTATTGTCACCCTGAACTTAATATTTGGTCGCCCCCTGTGGAATAAATAGCTGCAATCAATCGCTTCCTGTAACCATCAGCTTGTTCCTCCTCTCAGCTGGGATCTTGGACTCTTCTTACAATCTTCCAGGTCTCTCATATGTGAAGACGTCTTCTCCCAACTGCAACTGTAAGATCTCTCCACAGGTGTCAATGGGATTTAGATCCGGACTCATTGCTGCCCCTTCAGAACTCTCCAGCACTTTCTTTCCATCCATTTCTGGGGGCTTCTTGAAGTATGTTTGGGGTCATTGTCCTGCTGGAAGACCCATCACATAGGACACAGCTTTCTGACACTGGGCACTACATTGCCACCCAAATCCTTTAATAATCTTCAGATTTCATGATGCTTTGCACACAGTCAAGGCACCCAGTGCTAGAGGCAGCAAAACAACCTCAAAACATCTTTGAACCTCCACCATATCTGACTGTAGGTACAATGTTCTTTTCTTTGTAGGCCTCATTCCATTTTTGGTAAATAATAGAATGATGTGCTTTACCAAAAAGCTCTATCTTGGACTCATCTGTCCACAAGACGCTTTCCAAGAAGGATTTTGACTAACTTATGTACATTTTGGCAAACTGCAGTCTAGCTTTTTCATGTCTCTATGTCATCAGTGGGAGGATCCTCCTGGGTCTCCTGCCATAGCGTTTCATTTCATTCACATGTATATGGATACTTTGCGCTGACACAGATGCACCCTGAGCCTGCAGGACAGATTGAATTTCTTTGGAACTTGATTGGGGCTTCTTATCCACAGTCCGGAATATCCTTCGTTGCAACTTTTCATACATTTTTCTCTGCCGTCCACATCCAGGGAGATTATTTACAGTGCTATGGGTTGTAAACTTCTTGATTATGCCGCGCACCGTGGACAAAGGAACATCAAGATCTCTGGAGATGGACTTGTAACCTTGAGATTGTTGATATTGTTCAATAATTTTGGTTCTCAAGTCCTCAGACAGTTCTCTTCTCCTTTTTCTGTCCTCCATGCTTTTTATCTGGTTTCAGGAGTGATTTTCATATTACCCCCAACTGTTACTTGCCACAGGTGAGTGTGAATGAGCATCACATTCTTGAAACAAAGTGGTATACCAACAATTTTGGAAAAGTGCCAACAATTTTGACCGGCCCATTTTTGGGGTTTTCTGTGAAATTTGTCCAATATTCCCTTTTTTCTTCCTTTTTTTAATTTGGTCACTTTTGGTCATGACTGTATCTATCTATCTATGTGATGGTATCTCTGCAGCGATTTATCTCCCCTGATAAGCAAAGCATGGAGCATTGATATTCCTATTCCTGGATCTTTCTCCCCTCCGTAGATGAGGGTCCGTACACATGTGATGGTCGGAGAGCTCGGTCTGCTTTAGTCTAATGTCTATGGGGGTCTCTAGGGTCCTGCTGCTGAAGAGTGGGGGCTTTCTTTATATTGACCCCTGAACATCACCCCTAGTCAGCCATTCTGGGAGCTGGGTCTCGCCGCCTCCATCACGATGCACTTATTATTGTTTTTCACTCCCTTCCTTCTTCTTTGCAGTCAATGGAGCCCCCTGGTCCCAAGAAGCCAACAGACGAAACAGCCATACGTTAAACTGTCGAATGCTGATTCGGCCCCCAGATGAGACGGGCGCGGAGAACCAGGAGGCGCGACAGCGGTACGAAGTGATGCAGTGCTTCACTGTGTCCCAACCCAAATCCTTCAAGGAGGAAGGAGAAGGTGAGACGGCGGCGCTGCAGGTGGTGCTGGGCGTCCGCTGCATCGTGCAGCTGCTTCCTGGTGTCCTGACCCCGATCACTGATCCTCTGTCTATTTCATTAGGGGTGCGGTCTGGGGTCTGTGTTTATTAAGAGAGGTCTGGGGTCTGTATTAGATTAGGGGTCTGCTTTTAGGTCTGTATTAGCTTACAGCTCTGGTCTGGGGTCTGTATTAGTTTAGGGGTCTAGACTGGAGTCTGTATTAGGTTAGGGGGTCTTGAGTCTGTATTAGATTAGGGGTCTGGTCTAGGGTCTATAATAAGTTCGGGGTCTGGTCTGGGGTCTGTATTAGTTTAGGGTTCTGGTCTGGGGTCTGTATTCGTTTAAAGGTCTGGTCTGGGTCTGTATTAGTTTAGTGGTCTGGTCTGGGGTCAGTATTAATTTAGGGGTCTGGTCTGGGATCTGTATTAGTTTAGGGGTCTGGTCTGGGGTCAGTATTAGTTTAGGGGTCTGGTCTGGGGTCTGTATTAGGTTAGGAGTCTGGTCTGGGGTCTATAAGAAGTTCAGGGTCTTTTCTGGGTTCTGTATTAGTTTAGAGGTCTGGTCTGGAGTATGTATTAGGCTAGGGGTCTGGTTTGGGGTCTGTATTAGGCTAGGGGTCTGGTGTGGGTTCTGTATTAGGCTAGGGGTCTGGTCTGGGGTCTGTATTAGTTTTGGGCTTTGGTCTGGGGACTGTATTAGTTTAGGGGTCTGGTCTGGGTTCTGTATTAGTTTAGGGGTCTGGTCTGGGCTCTGTATTAGGTTAGGGGTCTGGTCTGGGGTCTGTATTAGGTTAGGGGTCTGGTCTGGGCTCTGTATTAGGTTAGGAGTCTGGTCTGGGGTCTGTATTAGGTTAGGGGTCTGGTCTGGGGTCTGTATTAGGTTAGGGGTCTGGTCTGGGATCTGTATTAGGTAAGGGGTCTGTTTTAGGTAAGGGGTCTGGTCTGGGGTCTGTATTAGGTTAGGGGTCTAGTCTAGGGTCAGTATTAGGTTAGGAGTCTTGTCTGGGGTCTGTATTAGGTTAGGAGTCTTGTCTGGGGTCTGTATTAGGTTAGGGGGTCTTGGATGTGTATTAGGCTAGGGGTCTTGTCTGGGCTCTGTATTAGGTTAGGGGTCTGGTCTGGGCTCTGTATTAGGTTAGGGGTCTGGTCTGGGCTCTGTATTAGGTTAGGGGTCTGGTCTGGGCTCTGTATTAGGCTAGGGGTCTGGTCTGGGGTCTGGATTAGGTTAGGGGTCTGGCCTGGGCTCTGTATTAGGTTAGGGGTCTGGCCTGGGCTCTGTATTAGTTTAGGGGTCTGGTCTGGGGTCTGTATTAGTTTAGGGGTCTGGTCTGGGGTCTGTATTAGGTTAGGGTCTGGTCTGGGCTCTGTATTAGGTTAGGGGTCTGGTCTGGGCTCTGTATTAGGTTAGGGGTCTGGTCTGTGCTCTGTTTTAGGCTAGGGGTCTGGTCTGGGGTCTGGATTAGGTTAGGCGTCTGGCCTGGGCTCTGTATTAGGTTAGGGGTCTGGCCTGGGCTCTGTATTAGTTTAGGGGTCTGGTCTGGGGTCTGTATTAGTTTAGGGGTCTGGTCTGGGGTCAGTATTAGTTTAGGGGTCTGATCTGGGGTCCGTATTAGTTTAGGGGTCTGGTGTCTGTATTAGGTTAGCGGTCTGGTTTGTGGTCTATAAAAAGTTCAGGGTCTGGTCTGGGTTCTGTATTAGTTTAGAGGTCTGGTCTGGAGTATGCATTAGGCTAGGGGTCTGATTTGGGGTCTGTATTAGGCTAGGGGTCTGGTCTGGGTTCTGTATTAGGTTAGGGGTCTGGTCTGGGGTCTGTATTAGTTTTGGGCTTTGGTCTGTGGTCTGTATTAGTTTAGGGTCTGGTCTGGGTTCTGTTTTAGGTTAGGGGTCTGGTTTCTGTATTAGTTTAGGGGTCTGGTCTGGGCTCTGTATTAGGTTAGGGGTCTGTTCTGGGGTCTGTATTAGGTTAGGGGTCTGGTCTGGGGTCTGTATTAGGTAAGTGGTCTGGTCTGGGGTCTATATTAGGTAAGGGGTCTGGCCTGGGGTCTGTATTAGGTTAGCAGTCTAGTCTAGGGTCAGTATTAGGTTAGGGTTCTGGTCTGGGGTCTGTATTAGGTTAGGGGGTCTTGGATGTGTATTAGGCTAGGGGTCTGGTCTGGGCTCTGTATTAGGTTATGAGACTGGTCTGGGGTCTGTATTTGGCTAGGGGTCTGGTCTTGGCTCTGTATTTGGCTAGGGGTCTGGTCTGGGGTCTGTATTAGGTTAGGGGTCTGGTCTGGGCTCTGTATTAGGTTAGGAGACTGGTATGGGCTCTGTATTAGGTTAGGAGTCTGGTCTGGGCTCTGCATTTGGCTAGAGGTCTGGTCTGGGGTCTGTGTTAGGTTAGAGGTCTGGTCTGGGCTCTGTAATAGGTTAGGGGTCTGGTCTGGGCTCTGTATTAGGTTAGGAGTCTGGTATGGGCTCTGTATTAGGTTAGGAGTCTGGTCTGGGGTCTGTATTAGGTTAGGGGTCAGGTCTGGGGTCTGTATTAGTTTATGGGTCTGGTCTGGGCTCTGTATTAGGTTAGGAGTCTGGTCTGGGCTCTGTATTAGGTTAGAGGTCTGGTCTGGGCTCTGTAATAGGTTAGGGGTCTGGTCTGGGCTCTGTATTAGGTTAGGAGTCTGGTATGGGCTCTGTATTAGGTTAGGAGTCTGGTCTGGGGTCTGTATTAGGTTAGGGGTCAGGTCTGGGGTCTGTATTAGTTTAGGGGTCTGGTCTGGGCTCTGTATTAGGTTAGGAGTCTGGTATGGGCTCTGTATTAGGTTAGGAGTCTGGTCTGGGGTCTGTGTTAGGTTAGGGGTCTGGTCTGGGCTCTGTATTTGGCTAAGGGTTTGGTCTGGGGTCTGTGTTAGGTTAGGGGTCTGTTCTGGGCTCTGTATTAGGTAAGGGGTCTGGTCTGGGCTCTGTATTAGGTTAGGGGTCTGGTCTGGGCTCTGTATTAGGTTAGGAGTCTGGTCTGGGGTCTGTGTTAGGTTAGGGGTCTGGTCTGGGCTCTGTATTTGGCTAAGGGTTTGGTCTGGGGTCTGTGTTAGGTTAGGGGTCTGTTCTGGGCTCTGTATTAGGTTAGGGGTCTGGTCTGGGGTCTTTGTTGGGTTAGGGGTCTGGTCTGGGCTCTGTATTAGGTTAGGGGTCTGGTCTGGGCTCTGTATTAGGTTAGGGGTCTGGTCTGGGCTCTGTATTAGGTTAGGAGTCTGGTCTGGGCTCTGTATTAGGTTAGGGGTCTGGTCTGGGGTCTGTATTAGGTTAGGAGTCTGGTCTGGGGTCTGTGTTAGGTAAAGGGTCTGGTCTGGGCTCTGTATTAGGTTAGGGGTCTGGTCTGGGGTCTGTATTAGGTTAGGAGTCTGGTCTGGGGTCTGTATTAGGTTAGGAGTCTGGTCTGGGGTCTGTGTTAGGTAAAGGGTCTGGTCTGGGGTCTGTGTTAGGTAAAGGGTCTGGTCTGGGCTCTGTATTAGGTTAGGGGTCTGGTCTGGGGTCTGTATTAGGTTAGGAGTCTGGTCTGGGGTCTTTATTAGGTTAGGAGTCTGGTCTGGGGTCTGTGTTAGGTAAAGGGTCTGGTCTGGGGTCTGTGTTAGGTAAAGGGTCTGGTCTGGGCTCTGTATTAGGTTAGGGGTCTGGTCTGGGGTCTGTATTAGGTTAGGAGTCTGGTCTGGGGTCTGTGTTAGGTTAGGAGTCTGGTCTGGGCTCTGTATTAGGTTAGGGGTCTGGTCTGGGGTCTGTATTAGGTTAGGGGTCTGGTCTGGGGTCTGTATTAGGTTAGGAGTCTGGTCTGGGGTCTGTGTTAGGTTAGGAGTCTGGTCTGGGGTGTGTTAGGTTAGGAGTCTGGTCTGGGGTGTGTTAGGTTAGGAGTCTGGTCTGGGGTGTGTTAGGTTATGGATCTTAGTTTATTTGTATTTTATGTATTTATTTTATGTCATTTGTCTCTGGCCTCACCTCCGTCTAACAGGTCTCAGACTAATCAGCTTCCTGCAGCGGCAGCAGTAGCCCTCCTCCACTATCCCGTCCTCCTCCACTATCTCGTTCTCCTCCTCTATACCGTCCTCCTCCTCTATACCGTCCTCCTCCTCTATACCGTCCTCCTCCACTATCCCGTCCTCCTCCTCTATACCGTCCGCCTCCTCTATACCGTCCGCCTCCTCTATACCGTCGTCCTAATCTATCCCGTCCTCCTCCTCTATACCGTCCTCCTCCACTATCCCGCCCTCCTCCTCTATACCGTCCTCCTCCACTATCCCGCCCTCCTCCTCTATACCGTCCTCCTCCTCTATACCGTCCTCCTCCACTATCCCTTCCTCCTCATCTATACCATCCTCCTCCACTGTCCCGTCCTCCTCTACTATCCCGCCCTCCTCCACTATCTCGCCCTCCTCCACTATCTCGCCCTCCTCCACTATCTCGCCCTCCTCCACTATCCCGCCCTCCTCCACTATCCCGCCCTCCTCCACTATCCCGCCCTCCTCCACTTTCCCATCCTCCTCCACTGTTCCGTCCTCCTCCACTGTTCCGTCCTCCTCCACTGTTCCGTCCTCCTCCAATGTCCCGCCCTCCTCCACTGTCCTGCCCTCATCCACTGTCCCGTCCTCCTCCACTGTCCCGTCCTCCTCCACTGTCCCGTCCTCCTCCACTATCCCGTCCTCCTCCACTGTCCCGTCCTCCTCCACTATCCCGCCCTCTTCCACTATACCATCCTCCACTATCCCGCCCTCCTCCACTATCCCGCCCTCCTCCACTATCCCGTCCTCCTCCACTATCCCGTTCTCCACTATCCCATCCTCCTCCACTATCCCGCCCTCCTCCACTATTCAGTCCTCCTCCACTATCCCGCCCTCCTCCACTATCCCGCCCTCCTCCACTGTCCCGTCCTCTTCGACTGTCCCGTCCTCCTCCACTATCCCGCCCTCCTCCGCTATCCCGCCCTCCTCCACTGTCCTGTCCTCCTCCACTGTCCCGTCCTCCTCCACTGTCCCGTCCTCCTCCACTATCCCGTCCTCCTCCACTATCCCGTCCTTCTCCACTATCCCGTCCTCCTCCACTATCCCGTCCTCCTCCACTATCCCGTCCTCCTCCACTATCCCGTCCTCCTCCACTATCTCTTCCTCCCCCACTGTCCCGTCCTCCACTGTCCCATCCTCCTCCACTGTTCCGTCCTCCTCCACTATCCAGTCCTCCTCCACTATCCCACCCTCCTCTACTATCCCGCCCTCCTCCACTATCCCGCCCTCCTCCACTATCCCGCCCTCCTCCACTATCCCATCCTCCTCCACTATCCCGTCCTCCACCACTATCCCCCCTCCTCCACTATTCGGTCCTCCTCCACTGTCCCGTCCTCCTCCACTGTCCCGTCATCCTCCACTGTACCGCTCTCCTCCACTGTCCCATCCTCCTCTGCTATCTCGTCCTCCTCCTTTATTCAGTCCTCCTCCACTATCCCGTCCTCCTCCACTATCCCGTCCTCCTCCACTATCCTGCCCTCCTCTGCTATCCCGTCCTCCACTATCCCGTCTTCCACTATCCCGTCCTCCTCCACTATCCCGTCCTCCTCCACTATTCTGTCCTCCTCCACTATCCCATCCTGCTCCACTATCCCGTCCTCCTCCAATATTACGTCCTCCTGCACTGTCCCATCCTCCTCCACTATTCCTTCCTCTTCCACTATCCCCTCCTCCACTATCCCGTTCTCCACTATCCCGTTCTCCACTATCCCGTCCTCCACTATCCCGCCCTCCTCCACTATCCCATCCTCCTTCACTATCCCGTCCTCCTTCACTATCCCGTCCTCCTCCTCTACCGTCCTCCTCCTCTATACCGCCCTCCTCCTCTATACCATCTTCCTCCACTATCCCGTCCTCCTCCTCTATACTGTCCTCCTCCACTATCCCGCCCTCCTCCTTTATACCATCCTCCTATACTATCCCTCCCTCCTCCACTCTCCCGCCCTGCTCCACTATCCCGCCCTCCTCCACTATCCCGCCCTCTTCCACTATCCCCCCCTCCTCCACTATCCCGCCCTCCTCCACTATCCTGCCCTCTTCCACTATCCCGCCTTCTTCCACTATCCCGCCCTCCTCCACTATCCTGCCCTCTTCCACTATCCCGCCCTCCTCCACTATCCCGCCCTCCACCATTATCACGCCCTCCTCCACTATCCCGCCCTCCTCCACTATACCGTCCTCCTCCACTGTCCCGTCCTCCTCCACTGTCCCGCCCTCCTCCACTATACCGTCCTCCTCCACTGTCCCGTCCTCCTCCACTGTCCCGTCCTCCTCCACTGTCCCGCCCTCCTCCACTATACCGTCCTCCTCCACTGTCCCACTCTCTTCCACTGTCCCCCCCTCCTCCACTGTCCCCCCCTCCTCCACTGTCCCGCCCTCCTCCACTGTCCCGCCCTCCTCCACTGTCCCGCCCTCCTCCACTGTCCCATCCTCCTCCACTGTCCCATCCTCCTCTACTGTCCCGTCCTCCTCCACTATCCCATCCTCCTCCACTATCCCATCCTCTACTATCCCGCCCTCCTCCACTGTCCCGTCCTCCTCGACTGTCCCATCCTCCTCCGCTATCCCGTCCTCCTCCACTGACCCGTCCTCCTCCACTGTCCCGTCCTCCACTATCCCGTCCTCCTCCACTATCCCGCCCTCCTCCACTATCCCGTCCTCCTCCACTATCTCTTCCTCCTCCACTGTCCTTTCCTCCACTGTCCCGTCCTCCTCCACTGTCCCGTCCTCCTCCACTATCCCGTCC
Organism: Phyllobates terribilis; assembly: GCF_046119375.1. Lineage (NCBI taxonomy): Eukaryota > Metazoa > Chordata > Amphibia > Anura > Dendrobatidae > Phyllobates > Phyllobates terribilis. The sequence goes on along the minus strand of NW_027362763.1, from coordinate 48,251,873 downwards.
TCCTCCACTATCCCGTCCTCCTCCACTATCCCGTCCTCCTCCACTATCCCGTCCTCTTCCACTATCTCTTCCTCCTCCACTGTCCCGTCCTCCACCACTATCCCCCCTCCTCCACTATTCGGTCCTCCTCCACTGTTCCGTCCTCCTCCACTGTCCCATTCTCCTCCACTGTACCGTTCTCCTCCACTGTCCCATCCTCCTCTACTATCTCATCCTCCTCCTTTATTCAGTCCTCCTCCACTATCCCGTCCTCCTCCACTATCCCGTCCTCCTCCACTATCCCGTCCTCCTCCACTATCCCATCCTTCTCCACTATCTCTACCTCCTCCACTGTCCCGTCCTCCTCCACTGTCCCGTCCTCCACTGTCCCATCCTCCTCCACTGTCCCGTCCTCCTCCACTATCCCGTCCTCCTCCACTATCCCGTCCTCCTCCACTATCCCGCCCTCCTCTACTATCCCGCCCTCCTCCACTATCCCGCCCTCCTCTACTATCCCGTCCTCCTCCACTATCCCGCCCTCCTCCACTATCCCATCCTCCTCCACTATCCCGTCCTCCACCACTATCCCCCCTCCTCCACTGTTCCGTCCTCCTCCACTGTTCCGTCCTCCTCCACTGTTCCGTCCTCCTCCACTGTTCCGTCCTCTTCCACTGTCCCGTCCTCCTCCACTGTACCGTTCTCCACTGTCCCATCCTCCTCTATCTCGTCCTCCTCCTCCACTATCCCGTCCTCCTCCACTATCCCGTCCTCCTCCACTATCCCGTCCTCCTCCACTATCCCGTCCTTCTCCACTATCCCGTCCTCCACTATCCCGTCTTCCACTATCCCGTCCTCCTCCACTATCCCGTCCTCCTCCACTATCCCGTCCTCCTCCACTATCCCGTTCTCCTTCACTATCCCGTCCACCTCCACTATTCTGTCCTCCTCCACTATCCCATCCTGCTCCACTATCCCGTCCTCCTCCAATATTACGTCCTCCTGCACTATCCCATCCTCCTCCACTATTCCTTCCTCTTCCACTCTCCCGTCCTCCACTATCCCGTTCTCCACTATCCCGTTCTCCACTATCCCGTCCTCCACTATCCCGCCCTCCTCCACTATCCCGCCCTCCTCCACTATTCTGTCCTCCTCCACTATCCCATCCTCCTTCACTATCCCATCCTCCTTCACTATCCCGCCCTCTTCCACTATCCCGCCCTCTTCCACTATCCCATCCTCCTCCACTATCCCGTCCTCCTGCACTATACCATCCTTCTCCACTATCCCTTCCTCCACTATCCCATCCTCCTTCACTGTCCCGTCCTCCTCCACTGTCCCGTCCTCCTCCACTATCCCGTCCTCCTCTACTATCCCGTCCTCCTCCACTATCCTGTCCTCCTCCACTATCCCTTCCTCCTTCACTATCCCTCCGTCTTCCACTATCCCGTCCTCCTCCACTATCCCGTTCTCCTCCCCTATTCTGCCCTCCTCCACTATGCCGTCCTCCAGCCCCGCCACTTTCACCAAACTCATCCACTCATTTAGTCCCCGTTAAACAGCCCCCATTCTCTAGAGCAATGGTGATTCAGGAGTGGGTTTGGGTGTTACTGTAACAGGTTGAGGGAGGAGTGATGATATCAACAATGTTAGTAAAGGCGGCCATAATTATAAGGTTTAGTACAATCTATGCCCGTACACGCTCTGCCCCGTATTTGCCCTTCCCCGTACACACTCTACCCCGTACACTCTCTGTCCCGTACACGCCCTTCCCCGTACACACTCTGCCCCGTACACGTCCTTCCCCATACACATCCTGCCCTGTCCTGTACATGCCCTGCCCCATACAAGCTCTGCTCTGTACACGCCCTGCTCTGTAGACGCCCTGCCCCTTAAAAGCCCTGCCCCATACATGCCTTACCCCCTACACGCCCTGCCCCGTACAAGCCCTGCCCTGTACACGCCCAGTCCCGTAGATGACCTTCCCAGTACAAGCCCTGCCTCGTATGCACCCTGTCCCGCACTCCCTGTCCTGTATATGCACTGTCCCGTACACACCCTTCCCATACAAGCCCTGCCCCATACACACCTTGCCCCTTACACGCCTTGCCCTGCCCTGCACACGCCCTTTCCCAAACACATCCTGCCCAGTACAGCCCCTTCCCTGAACAGCCCTTTCCCTGAACAGCCCCTTCCCTGAACAGCCCCTTCCCAGTACAGCCCCTTCCCTGTACAGCCCCTGCCCTGTACAGCCCCTTCCCCGTACAGCCCCTTCCCCGTACAGCCCCTTCCCCATACAGCCCCTTCCCCGTACAGCCCCTTCCCCGTACAGCCCCTTCCCTGTACAGCCCCTTCCCCGTACAGCCCCTTCCCAGTACAGCCCCTTCCCAGTACAGCCCCTTCCCTGTACAGCCCCTGCCCCGTACAGTCCCTTCCCCGTACAGTCCCTTCCCGGTACAGCCCTTTCCCGGTACAGCCCTTTCCCGGTACAGCCCTTTCCCGGTACAGCCCCTTCCCTGTACAGCCCCTTCCCTGTACAGCCCCTTCCCGGTACAGCCCCTTCCCGGTACAGCCCCTTCCCTGTACAGCCCCTTCCCTGTACAGCCCCTTCCCTGTACAGCCCCTTCCCGGTACAGCCCCTTCCCGGTACAGCCCCTTCCCGGTACCGCCCCTTCCCTGTACAGCCCCTTCCCGGTACAGTCCCTTCCCTGTACAGCCCCTTCCCTGTACAGCGTCTTCTCGGTACAGCCCCTTCCTAGTACAGCCCCTTCCCAGTACAGCCCCCTGTATAGCCCCTTCCCAGTACAGCCCCCTGTACAGCCCCTTCCCTGTACAGCCCCTTCCCTGTACAGCCCCTTCCTTGTACAGCCCCTTCCCTGTACAGCCCCTTCCTTGTACAGCCCCTTCCCAGTACAGCCCCCTGTACAGCCCCTTCCCAGTACAGCCCCCTGTACAGCCCCTTCCCAGTACAGCCCCCTGTACAGCCCCTTCCCGGTACAGCCTCTTCTCGGTACAGCACCTTCCCTGTACAGCCCCTTCCTAGTACAGCCCCTTCTTAGTACAGCCCCTTCCCAGTACAGCCCCCTGTACAGCCCCTTCCCAGTACAGCCCCCTGTACAGCCCCTTCCCGGTACAGCCTCTTCTCGGTACAGCCCCTTCTTAGTACAGCCCCTTCCCAGTACAGCCCCCTGTACAGCCCCTTCCCAGTATAGCCCCCTGTACAGCCCCTTCCCTGTGCAGCCCCTTCCCTGTACAGCCCCTTCCCGGTACAGACCCTTCCTGGTACAGTCCCTTCCTAGTACAGTCCCTTCCTAGTACAGCCCCTTCCTAGTACAGCCCCTTCCCAGTACAGCCCCCTGTACAGCCCCTTCCCAGTACAGCCCCCTGTACAGCCCCTTCCCAGTATAGCCCCTGCCCAATACAACTCCTCCCAAGTGCAGTCACATTGTAGTACTGTCCCCGCGGCTCTCAGTACCGCCCCTGCGCAGTGCCATCTCCTCCACATACAGTCACTTTCCAGTACACGCTGTGCATGGACGGCTGCACTAACCCATCTCTTTCCCTCCTCACAGATTTCCAGTCCTGTCTCATCTGCATAGCTCGGAGATTACCTCGGCCCTCACCCATCACCTCGCTAGAATCTTTCATGACCAAGCAAGATGCTACAGGTGAGAGGACGGGAGCGAAGGGGCAATACACCAGGCTCATCAGGATGCCCCCCGCTGCCCTCCGGCTCTAAGTCAGATATTCTGTCAGTCAGCAGTCACCACTAGGGGGAGCCTCTGTAGACAGATTTATAAGCAGTATATAGAGGGGGCCTGACAGGTGTGTGACGCCCCATGCAGGCGCTGTTTACCCCCCTCGTATCTCAATCCCAGGTCCAAGGTATCTTGCTAAGACTAGCACTTGGCACCATGAACCCACCTAGTATGTAGCCATAATGCCCCCATTGTTACAGGAATGAAATATGTCAGCTGTTCAGCGCGATTCCTGTGGACAAAGGCTCTTGGATCCCGGCGTCATTTATCACTTTATTATGAGACATTGAGGTTCCTATGTACAATGTATGTGTTGTCCGCAGCTTCACGCTGAATACAATCATTATCCCGCTGCCTGAGAGGGGCTTTGTTGTAATGGCAAAAAATGAGCAGTAATCTATGTCACCACTAGGGGCGCCGGTAATCCAGTTCTGTTAGAATAAATGGTGCTGCTGCTCCCACTGTGAACTCATAGACCAAACCTGCAAGGTGACCCCCATGGATCTGCAGTATCCTGGCTCTGATATGTAGAGGCGGCATGCCATGGTGAGGTGCAGGCACATGGGGCACGGCGCAACATTTGTACCAGGATTCCCAAGAGTCCCATGTATAACTATACTCAGGGGCAAATGCAGACATGTCAGAGAAGACAAGAAGGGCGTCCACAGTGGAAACAACAAAATACGCCCCCCTCCATCCCAAAGCATGGATAATCCAGGACTTTACAAACAGTGAATAACCCGCAAAATCTCCTGCCTCCCTACACGCAGACATAGAGATCAATAATGGAATTCTGTCCACCTACAGTCACCACTAGAGGGAGCTCAATACATATAGATTTATACATCCACCACTAGGGGGAGCACACTACATACAGATTTATACAGTCACCACTAGGGGGAGCTCTCTACATACAGATTTAGAGGGCCACCACTAGGGGGAGCTCATTAAATACAGATTTATACAGTCACCACTAGGGGGAGCTCGCTACATACAGATTTCAGATTTATACAGCCACCACTAGGGGGAGCTCACTACATACAGATTTATACAGCCACCACTAGAGGGAGCTCACTACATACAGATTTATACAGCCACCACTAGAAGGAGCTCACTAAATACAGATTTATACAGTCACCACTAGAGGGAGCACACTAAATACAGATTTATACAGTCACCACTACAGGGAGCTCACTACATACAGATTATACAGTCACCACTAGGGGGAGCTCACTACATACAGATTTATACAGCCACCACTAGAGGGAGCTCGCTACATACAGATTTATACAGCCACCACTAGAGGGAGCTCACTACATACAGATTTATACAGCCACCACTAGAGGGAGCTCAATACATACAGATTTATACAGCCACCACTAGAAGGAGCTCACTAAATACAGATTTATACAGTCACCACTAGAGGGAGCACACTAAATACAGATTATACAGTCACCACTAGAGGGAGCTCACTACATACAGATTATACAGTCACCACTAGGGGGAGCTCACTACATACAGATTTATACAGCCACCACTAGAGGGAGCTCGCTACATACAGATTTATACAGCCACCACTAGAGGGAGCTCACTACATACAGATTTATACAGCCACCACTAGAGGGAGCTCATTACATACAGATTTATAAAGTCACCACTAGGTGGAGCTCACTACATACAGATTTATACAGCCACCACTAGAGGGAGCTCTCTACATACAGATTTATAAAGGCACCACTAGGGGGAGCTCATTAAATACAGATTTATACAGCCACCACTAAAGGGGGCTCACTACATAAAGATAAATACATCCACCACTAGGGGGACTTTACTACACACAGATTTATACAGTCACCTCTAGAGGGAGCTCATTACATACAAATTTACACAGTCACCACTAGAGGGAGCTCACTAAATACAGATTTATACAGTCACCACTAGAGGGAGCTCACTACATACAGATTTATACAGCCACCACTAGAGGGAGCTCACTACATACAGATTTATACAGACACCACTAGAGGGCGCTCACTAAATACAGATTTATACAGCTCCCACTAGAGGGAGCACACTAAATACAGATGTATACAGCCACCACTAGAGGGAGCTCATTACATACAGATTTATACAGCCACCACTAGAGGGAGCTCATTACCAACCAATATATACAGCCACCACTATGGGAGCTCATTACATACAAATTTATACAGCTACCACTAGGGGGAGCTCACTACATACAGATATATACCACTATTAGTGAGCTCCCCCTAGTGGTGGCAGAAATAAAGGTTATAATCATCTTAGATTCTTGGGGAAAAATTAGAATGGTGAGAATATTTCCTGGTCCTGGGAACCTCTGCCCCTCACTAAGGCCTCCTCGTCTCGATTACACGCCATATGCATAATGTAACCGCAGTGTTTGCACCTCGGGGCACTCAGAGGTGCACCATACTGCTATAGAAAGATGTATGGCGGTGTTTTTCCCCTGAATTCCTCTCATTAGATCCTGGTTACATTGTATCAATTTAGGAAGAATACATTGATACATGACGATTGTTAGCTCTTGGGATCAGCACATCTGCCTTGCTCCGATGTTGTGCTCAGTCTTCACACCTCCATAGACTGCAGCTGACAAGTGACAAATTGATATCACAGCTCTGTCTGCAAACACGGATGAGAGACGTTTCATTCTCCACTTATTTCCATTGGCGCAGTGACAGAGCGGCCGAGAGGTTGTGTAAACAGCGGCTCATAAACCTTCTCCCCTTATCCAGAAATCTCTGCTCCGAGAGGCTGCGGTGGCCGAATCCCAACTATAAATGCCATTGTGTGTAATTATGGGAGACAATAACAGGAGACGCAGTCCGGCTACGGCATCAATGGCTTATTTATTATTTATTTATTTATTTTTAGGAAAAATCATCTCCATTGATACTAGTACACTGAGAGCTTCTGGCAGCACAGGGTGGGAAGACCTGGTGAGAAAATGTATCTATGCTTTCTTCCAAGCTCAGGGTACAGAACCGTCTTACGCCAAACAACTTTTTCAAGAAGGTGAGTGCACAAGAGACATAGGGTGTCCGTACAGAAGTCCCCTCCATGTAGACATAACGTTACTGATCCTGCATTATACTCCAGAGCTGCACTCACTATTCTGCTGGTGCAGTCACTGTGTACATACATTACATTACTGATCCTGTACTGATCCTGAGTTACATCCTGTATTATACTCCAGAGCTGCACTCACTATTCTGCTGGTGCAGTCACTGTGTACATACATTACATTACTGATCCTGTACTGGTCCTGAGTTACATCCTGTATTATACCCCAGAGCTGCACTCACTATTCTGCTGGTGCAGTCACTGTGTACATACATTACATTACTGATCCTGTACTGATCCTGAGTTACATCCTGTATTATACTCCAGAGCTGCACTCACTATTCTGCAGGTGCAGTCACTGTGTACATACGCTCAGTGCAGGATTAGTAATGTATGTATGTATATATTTATATATATATATACGCAGTGGTGAAAATAAGTCGTTGATACACTGCCGATTTTGCAAGTTTCCCCACCTACAAAGAATGGAAAAGTCTTTTTTACAATTACAGAGGTCAGACGTTTCCTGTAGTTCTTCACCAGGTTTGCACACACTGCAGCAGGGATTTTGGCCCCTTCCCCCATACTGATCTTCTCCAGATCTTTCAGGTTTCGGGGCTGTCGCTGGGTAACATTGAATTTCAGCTCCCTCCGAAGATTTTCTATTGGGTTCAGGTCTGGAGACTGGCTAGGCCACTCCAGGACCTTGAAATGCTTCTTATGGAGCCGCTCCTTAGTTGCCCTAGGTGTGGTGTGTGTTTCAGGTTATTGTCATGCTGGAAGACCCAGCCACGACCCATTTTCAACGCTCTTACTGAGGGAAGGAGGTTGTTGGCCAAAATCCTTCGATACATGACCCCATCTTTCCCCCCTTCAATACGGTGCAGTCGTCCTGTCCTCTTTGCAGAAAAGCGCCTCCAAAGTATGATGTTTCCCCCACCGTGCTTCACTTTTGGGACAGTGTTCTTGAGGTTGTACTCATCCTTCTTCTTCCTCCAAACACGGCGAGTGGAGTTGATACCAAAAAGTTCTACTCTGGTCTCAACTGACCACATGACCTTCTCCCGTGCCTCCTCTGGATCATCCAGATGGTCATTGGTGAACTTCAAACGGGCCTGGACAAGTGCTGGCGTGAGCAGGGGGACCTTGCCTGCCCTGCAGGATTTTAATCCATGACGGCGTAGTGTGTTACTAACGGTAATGTTTGAGACTGTGGTTCCAGCTCTCTTCAGGTCATTGACCAGGTCCTCCTGGGTAGTTCTGGGCTGATTCCTGACCTTTCTCAGAATCATCCTTACCCCACGAGGCGATATTCTGCATGGAGCCCTAGACCGAGGAAGACTGACAGTCATCTTGTGTTTCTTCCATATTCTAATAATTGTGCCAACAGTTGTTGCCTTCTCACCAAGCTGCTTGCCTATTGTCCTGTAGCCCATCCCAGCCTTGTGCAGGTCTACAATTTTGTCGCTGGTGTCCTTAGACAGCTCTTTGGTCTTGGCCATGGTGGAGAGGTTGGATTGTGATTGATTGAGTGTGTGGACAGGTGTCTTTTATACAGTTAACGAGATAAAACAGGTGCAATTAATACAGGTAATGAGTGCAGAGTAGGAGGCTTCTTAAAGAAACACTAACAGGTCTGAGAGAGACAGAATTCTTGCTGGTTGGTCGGTGATCAAATACTTATTTCATGCAATAAAATGCAATTTAATTATGTAAAAATCCTACAATGGGATTTTCTGGATTTTATTCTTTCTTTGTAGGTGGGAAAACCTGCAAAATTGGCAGCGTATCAAATACTTTATTTTCCCACTGTACATTGAGATCTCTGGCAGAATAGTGAGTGCAGCTCTGGAGTATAGTAGTGGCTGTAACGCTTCTGTATTAATGCGTCCTACACTTCCGTTCTGCTTCCGCAGTGATGATGAAGGGAACGGCCTGCAGTCCATCATACAAGTTCACCCTGAGCGATGGGACGGAGCTGAGCGCGCACACCAAGTGCAAGCTGTACTACCCTCAGAGTCCTGACATGCAGCCTTTCGTCATGGGAATTCATTTCATTGAAAGGTGATGGAGCGATTTGCAAGTGACCGCAGACCTGCATTGCTGTTGACGTAAAGGGGAGCTCCACCTCCCAGCATTTTTGTCGTTGATCTCCCGTCACTTGGTTTTCTTGTGTTTTCTTACGTCTCTTTTATGTGTTTTTTTTAGGGATCAAAGCTCTCTTTGTACACAAGACAACACTAACTCAGGAATGTCACTACCCCGACTCAGCCCCTCAATTAACTCCACCATGTCGCCAGCTCCGGGGGTTCCCTTCTCTTCTACCACCTCTGTATCCAGTGGCAACATGCTGACCTCTATCATGAACCAGCAGCCGGTCACTGGCCTTCATAACATCAGCAGCTCCAACACCAGCCAAACAAACTATGGATGTTCCCCTGGAAGTCAGATGGGAACCAACGTTGCCTTAAACATGGGGCAGGCTGGACCCCAAAACAGTACCAATCTAAACCTCAACAGTTCCCCCATGAGCAGTCCAGGGATAAGTCCTCCTCATTTCATGTCTCCAAGACCTCGAGGAAGTCCAGGTCTGGTATCCCGGCCTCGAGCTTCAGGTAATCCCTTTTCTCCCCCGATGCCTACCATGCACTCCCCGGTGGGGATCTCCAGCAACGGCTGTAACAATACCAACAGATCCTTCTCCAATATTCCACCAAACTCAATGCCTATACTCAACGAAGGACCCATGACCCCCGTAGGGTATTCTTCTCCATCTCCTGGCATGATGGGTGGGCTGTGCTCCAACAACAGTGGTAGACTATTCTCTAATCCCCAGGGCATGAACGATGGACCTACCAACCAGTCAACTTATTCTACCACGTCTCCTGTCCTACGACAGGTCTCGTCCCAGAGCTCTCCAGGGAGACTCAGTATGCAGCCCATAAAAATGGAGCCCAAGGACAACGGTCTTGGGAATGGTGGTGACAACCGGGTTGGGGATGGAGATAGCAAAAGTTCCTTGGCTGCTTCAAGTCAAAAACTTGTACAACTCTTGGCAACCACTGCAGAGAACAAGTTGCGGGATGGTGACCTGACCTGTAGAGATCCTTTAACTTGTCCTGTCGTTTCCAACTCGAGCTGTGGAAGTTCCTCCTCGAGCAGCGGGACGTGTCCTTCATCTCACAGCTCATTGACGGAGAGGCACAAATTGCTACACAGACTCCTCCAAGAAGGGAGTCCTTCGGACATAAGTACTTTGTCTTTAGACCACGACAAGAAAAGCTCCGGGTCCAGCAGTAGTCAGGCGCAAGGGAACACGTCGGAGATAAAAGTGGAGAAAAAGGACTCCAAAGACCAGATTCTTCGTAACCTGCTGGACAAGGATGAGAAGGAGATAAAAACACCTTCTCTGAGTCTGGAGGACGTGAAGGTGAAAGTGGAGAAGACGGAGTCCATCGATCAGTGCGTCTCCACGGCCAACACTCTGAGGAAATCAGTGCAAGAAGACGTAAAACTGGAGACACATGACCAGGTGAGTGAGAACACAGACACCCCGTACACCCGAGCTATCCCAAACCTGGTACTGCAACTGCTGCGAGCTGGGAGTCAGGGTACTGACACTCGGGGTACAGGATAATGACACTTGGGGTACAGGATAATGACGCTGATACTCGGGGTACAGGATAATGACGCTGACAGTCGGGGTACAGGATAATGACACTGACACTCAGGGTACAGGATAATGACGCTGACACTCAGGGTACAGGATAATGACGCTGACACTCAGGGTACAGGATAATGACGCTGACACTCAGGGTACAGGATAATGACGCTGACACTCAGGGTACAGGATAATGACGCTGACACTCAGGGTACAGGATAATGACACTGACACTGGGGGTACAGGATAATGACACTGACACTGGGGGTACAGGATAATGACACTGACACTCGGGGTACAGGATAATGACGCTGACACTCGGGGTACAGGATAATGACGCTGACACTCGGGGTACAGGATAATGATACTCGGGGTACAGGATAATGACACTCGGGGTACACGATAATGACACTGACACTCGGGGTACAGGATAATGACGCTGACACTCGGAGTACAGGATAATGACACTGACACTCGGGGTACAGGATAATGACATTGACACTCGGGGTACAGGATAATGACGCTGACACTCGGGGTACAGGATAATGACGCTGACACTCGGGGTACAGGATAATGACGCTGACACTCTGGGTACAGGATAATGGCACTGACACTCGGGGTACAGGATAATGACGCTGACACTCGGGGTACAGGATAATGACGCTGACACTCGGGGTACAGGATAATGACACTCGGGGTTCAGGATAATGACACTGACACTCGGGGTACAGGATAATGACGCTGATACTCGGGGTACAGGATAATGACGCTGACACTCAGGGTACAGGATAATGACACTGACACTCGGGGTACAGGATAATGACACTGACACTCAGGGTACAGGATAATGACGCTGACACTCGGGGTGCAGGATAATGGTACTGACACTCGGGGTGCAGGATAATGGTACTGACACTCGGGGTACAGGGTAATGACACTGACACTCGGGGTACAGGATAATGACACTGACACTCGGGGTACAGGATAATGACACTGACACTCGGGGTACAGGATAATGACACTGACACTCGGGGTACAGGATAATGACACTGACACTCGGGGTACAGGGTAATGACACTGACACTCCGGGTACAGGATAATGACACTGACACTTGGGGTACAGGATAATGATACTGACACTCAGGGTTGTTACCGCTTTCAGCCCCCCTTTGATCCAGTACATCATTGGGGTGCATTGTGATCTCCTCTTGTGCCTTGGTGGTGTCTGCGGCCCTATCTCGGCCCCTCTTCCTCCTCCGCTCTCGGACAGCTGGATGAACTATATTTCACTCCCAGAGCTGGAATCAGATCCTTTGCTCCCCGGTTCCTCTGGGAGGTGGAGATGAGGGGTTTCCTCATCTGCTGCACTTTGGGGTCTCAGACTCTGAACCATTGACTCCACCTATTTTATAATTACATAGTGTAACATTGTATCATGGAACAACCTGAGGTTACAAATGTCTTCACTGGAAGCCACAATCTCCAGTCCTGCAGGAAGGTGTAACCCACCAGGTCAGAGCTGCAGTGTAAAGTAATTGTCTGCCTTTGTTATGGGGTCACCGTGTCTGCCTCTGTTATGGGGGCGCTGTGTCTGCCTCTGTTATGGGGGCACTGTGTCTGCCTCTGTTATGGGGGCGCTGTGTCTGCCTCTATTATTGGGGCGCTTTATTACGGGGCGCTGTGTCTGGCTGTATTACGGGGGCTATGTGTCTGCCTCTATTATGGGGGCGCTGTGTCTGGCTGTATTACGGGGGTGACGTGTCTGCCTCTATTATGGGGGCGCTGTGTCTGGCTGTATTATGCGGGCGCTCTGTCTGGCTGTATTACAGGGCGCTGTGTCCGGCTCTATTACGGGGGCGCTGTGTCCGGCTCTATTACGGAGGCGCTGTCTGCCTCTATTACGGGGGCGCTGTGTCCGGCTCTATTACGGAGGCGCTGTGTCTGCCTCTATTACGGGGGCGCTGTGTCCAACTCTATTATGGGGCGCTGTGTCCGGCTCTATTACGGGGGCGCTGTGTCTGCCTCTATTACGGGGCACTGTGTCCAGCTCTATTACGGGGCACTGTGTCCAGCTCTATTACGGGGCACTGTGTCTTCCTCTATTACGGGGGCGCTGTGTCCAGCTCTATTACGGGGGCGCTGTGTCTGGCTCTATTACAGGGGCGCTGTGTCTGCCTCTATTATGGAGGCGCTGTGTCTGCCTCTATTAAGGGGGCGCTGTGTCTGCCTCTATTACGGAGGCGCTGTGTCTGCCTCTATTACGGGGGCGCTGTGTCTGCCTCTATTACGGGGGCGCTGTGTCTGCCTCTATTACGGGGGCGCTGTGTCTGCCTCTATTACGGGGGCGCTATGTCCAGCTCTATTACGGGGGCGCTGTGTCCAGCTCTATTACGGGGGCGCTGTGTCTGCCTCTATTACGGGGGCGCTGTGTCTGCCTCTATTACGGGGGCGCTATGTCCAGCTCTATTACGGGGGCGCTGTGTCCAGCTCTATTACAGGGGCGCTGTGTCTGGCTCTATTACGGGGGCGCTGTGTCTGCCTCTATTATGGAGGCGCTGTGTCTGCCTCTATTAAGGGGGCGCTGTGTCTGCCTCTATTACGGGGCACTGTGTCCGGCTCTATTACGGAGGCGCTGTCTGCCTCTATTACGGGGGCGCTGTGTCTGCCTCTATTACGGGGGCGCTGTGTCTGCCTCTATTACGGGGGCGCTATGTCCAGCTCTATTACGGGGGCGCTGTGTCCAGCTCTATTACGGGGGCGCTGTGTCTGGCTCTATTACGGGGGCGCTGTGTCTGCCTCTATTATGGAGGCGCTGTGTCTGCCTCTATTAAGGGGGCGCTGTGTCTGCCTCTATTACGGGGCACTGTGTCCGGCTCTATTACGGAGGCGCTGTCTGCCTCTATTACGGGGGCGCTGTGTCCGGCTCTATTACGAGGGCGCTGTGTCCGGCTCTATTACGGGGGCGCTGTGTCCGGCTCTATTACGGGGGCGCTGTGTCCAGCTCTATTATGGAGGCGCTGTGTCTGCCTCTATTACGGGGGCGCTGTGTCCGACTCTATTATGGGGGCGCTGTGTCCGCCTCTATTACGGGGCACTGTGTCCAGCTCTATTACGGGGGCGCTGTGTCTGCCTCTATTACGGGGGCGCTGTGTCTGCCTCTTATGGGGGCGCTGTGTCCGGCTCTATTACGGGGCGCTGTGTCTGGCTCTATTATGGGGCGCTGTGTCCGCCTCTATTACAGGGGCGCTGTGTCTGCCTCTATTATGGGGCGCTGTGTCTGCCTCTATTACGGGGGCGCTGTGTCCGGCTCTATTACGGGGCGCTGTGTCTGGCTCTATTACGGGGCGCTGTGTCCGCCTCTATTACAGGGGCGCTGTGTCTGCCTCTATTATGGGGCGCTGTGTCTGCCTCTATTATGGAGGCACTGTGTCTGCCTCTATTACGGGGGCGCTGTGTCCGGCTCTATTACGGGGCGCTGTGTCTGCCTCTATTATGGAGGCACTGTGTCTGCCTTTATTACGGGGGCGCTGTGTCCGCCTCTATTACAGGGGCGCTGTGTCTGCCTCTATTATGGGGCGCTGTGTCTGCCTCTATTATGGAGGCACTGTGTCTGCCTCTATTACGGGGGCACTGTGTCTGCCTCTATTACGGGGGCGCTGTGTCTGCCTCTATTACGGGGGCGCTGTGTCTGCCTCTATTACGGGGGCGCTGTGTCTGCCTCTTATGGGGGCGCTGTGTCCGGCTCTATTACGGGGCGCTGTGTCTGGCTCTATTACGGGGCGCTGTGTCCGCCTCTATTACAGGGGCGCTGTGTCTGCCTCTATTATGGGGCGCTGTGTCTGCCTCTATTACGGGGGCGCTGTGTCCGGCTCTATTACGGGGCGCTGTGTCTGGCTCTATTACGGGGCGCTGTGTCCGCCTCTATTACAGGGGCGCTGTGTCTGCCTCTATTATGGGGCGCTGTGTCTGCCTCTATTATGGAGGCACTGTGTCTGCCTCTATTACGGGGGCGCTGTGTCCGGCTCTATTACGGGGCGCTGTGTCTGCCTCTATTATGGAGGCACTGTGTCTGCCTTTATTACGGGGGCGCTATGTCCGCCTCTATTACAGGGGCGCTGTGTCTGCCTCTATTATGGGGCGCTGTGTCTGCCTCTATTATGGAGGCACTGTGTCTGCCTCTATTACGGGGGCACTGTGTCTGCCTCTATTACGGGGGCGCTGTGTCTGCCTCTATTACGGGGGCGCTGTGTCTGCCTCTATTACGGGGGCGCTGTGTCCGGCTCTATTACGGGGCGCTGTGTCTGGCTCTATTACGGGGCGCTGTGTCCGCCTCTATTACAGGGGCGCTGTGTCTGCCTCTATTATGGGGCGCTGTGTCTGCCTCTATTATGGAGGCACTGTGTCTGCCTCTATTACGGGGGCGCTGTGTCCGGCACTATTACGGGGCGCTGTGTCTGGCTCTATTACGGGGGGCGCCGTTGACTCCGTGGAGTAGGGAGCGGGGTCCCCGCGGTGACGGCCGGGGAGCAGTGAGATGTCGCCGGCTCCGACTCTGACTATTATGTTTTTGAACTGAAGACTTTACTTACGGGAACCTGGCAACAGGCGCCATGGCGATGGGGCACCGAGACATCGGCATCTGGTGATGGCAGCACCGCGCTCCTCAGGCCGCAGTCACTTATGGATGTTTAGTGTCTCTGTTAGGAAGGACCCCGAACACAACAGGACCCCCCATACCGGAGAGAATCAATGGAGGGATTCTCTGCCGAAACAAAGGGGAGGAGGATCCGGACGGGTCAATGTGCCAGAGGGTCCAGACCATCCTCCCCTGCCCAGGCATCTCCTGTATATAATTATATTTGTACAGCTGGTATAACCTGGACATCTCCTGTATATAATTATATATGTACAGCTGGTATAACCTGGGCATCTCCTGTATATAATTATATATGTACAGCTGGTATAACCTGGGTATCTCCTGTATATAATTATATATGTACAGCTGGTATAACCTGGGTATCTCCTGTATATAATTATATATGTACAGCTGGTATAACCTGGGCATCTCCAGTATATAATTATATATGTACAGCTGGTATAACCTGGGTATCCTCTGTATATAATTATATATGTACAGCTGGTATAACCTGGGCATCTCCTGTATATAATTATATATGTACAGCTGGTATAACCTGGGCATCCTCTGTATATAATTATATATGTACAGCTGGTATAACCTGGGCATCTCCTGTATATAATTATATTTGTACAGCTGGTATAACCTGGGCATCTCCTGTATATAATTATATATGTACAGCTGGTATAACCTGGGCATCTCCTGTATATAATTATATATGTACAGCTGGTATAACCTGGGTATCTTCTGTATATAATTATATATGTACAGCTGGTATAACCTGGGCATCTCCTGTATATAATTATATTTGTACAGCTGGTATAACCTGGGCATCTCCTGTATATAATTATATATGTACAGCTGGTATAATCTGGGCATCTCCTGTATATAATTTTATATGTACAGCTGGTATAACCTGGGCATCTCCTGTATATAATTATATATGTACAGCTGGTATAACCTGGGCATCTCCTGTATATAATTATATATGTACAGCTGGTATAACCTGGGCATCTCCTGTATATAATTATATATGTACAGCTGCTATAACCTGGGCTCTCCTGTATATAATTATATATGTACAGCTGCTATAACCTGGGCATCTCCTGTATATAATTATATATGTACAGCTGGTATAACCTGGGCATCTCCCGTATATAATTATATATGTACAGCTGGTATAAGCTGGGCATCTCCTGTATATAATTATATATGTACAGCTGGTATAACCTGGGCATCTCCTGTATATAATTATATATGTACAGCTGGTGTAACCTGGGCATCTCCTGTATATAATTATATATGTACAGCTGGTGTAACCTGGGCATCTCCCGTATATAATTATATATGTACAGCTGGTATAAGCTGGGCATCTCCTGTATATAATTATATATGTACAGCTGGTATAACCTGGGTATCTTCTGTATATAATTATATATGTACAGCTGGTATAAGCTGGGCATCCTCTGTATATAATTATATATGTACAGCTGGTATAACCTGGGCATCTCCTGTATATAATTATATATGTACAGCTGGTATAACCTGGGCATCTCCTGTATATAATTATATTTGTACAGCTGGTATAACCTGGGCATCTTCTGTATATAATTATATATGTACAGCTGGTATAACCTGGGCATCTCCTGTATATAATTATATATGTACAGCTGGTATAACCTGGGCATCTCCTGTATATAATTATATATGTACAGCTGGTATAACCTGGGCATCTCCTGTATATAGTTATATATGTACAGCTGGTATAACCTGGGCATCTCCTGTATATAATTATATATGTACAGCTGGTATAACCTGGGCATCTCCTGTATATAATTATATATGTACAGCTGCTATAACCTGGGCTCTCCTGTATATAATTATATATGTACAGCTGCTATAACCTGGGCATCTCCTGTATATAATTATATATGTACAGCTGGTATAACCTGGGCATCTCCCGTATATAATTATATATGTACAGCTGGTATAAGCTGGGCATCTCCTGTATATAATTATATATGTACAGCTGGTATAACCTGGGCATCTCCTGTATATAATTATATATGTACAGCTGGTGTAACCTGGGCATCTCCTGTATATAATTATATATGTACAGCTGGTGTAACCTGGGCATCTCCCGTATATAATTATATATGTACAGCTGGTATAAGCTGGGCATCTCCTGTATATAATTATATATGTACAGCTGGTATAACCTGGGTATCTTCTGTATATAATTATATATGTACAGCTGGTATAAGCTGGGCATCCTCTGTATATAATTATATATGTACAGCTGGTATAACCTGGGCATCTCCTGTATATAATTATATATGTACAGCTGGTATAACCTGGGCATCTCCTGTATATAATTATATTTGTACAGCTGGTATAATCTGGGCATCTTCTGTATATAATTATATATGTACAGCTGGTATAACCTGGGCATCTCCTGTATATAATTATATATGTACAGCTGGTATAACCTGGGCATCTCCTGTATATAATTATATATGTACAGCTGGTATAACCTGGGCATCTCCTGTATATAGTTATATATGTACAGCTGGTATAACCTGGGCATCTCCTCTATATAATTATATATGTACAGCTGGTATAACCTGGGCATCTCCTGTATATAATTATGTATGTACAGCTGGTATAACCTTGGCATCTCCTGTATATAGTTATATATGTACAGCTGGTATAACCTGGGCATATTCTTTATATAATTATATATATACAGCTGGTATAGCTGGTGAGTACTGCAGACAGCACAGCTTGGGGTCTCTCCCCTGTCGCTCCCCTTGCGCGGCTTCTCCTATTTGTTTCTGCTCTCATTCTGTAAGATGTGCCGTTCTCCTAATATCGTCAATATCTCTCCTTATTTGCTCACTTGAGCATAAGCACTCTCCACTTCTCTCCTCTTTTCTCCTGTTCTCTCCTCTTCTCAGCTCTCCTCTTTTCCTCTCCTCCTCTGTTCTCCTCTCATCTGCTCTCCTGTTTTCTCCTCTGCTCTCCTCTTCTCCTCCCCTCTTCTGTTCTCTCTCATCTTTTCTCCTCTGCTCTCCTCTTTTCCTCTCCTGCTCTGTTCTCCTCTCTCCTCTGCTCTCCTCTTCTCCTCCCCTCTTCTGTTCTCTCTCATCTTCTCTTCTCTGCTCTCCTCTTCTCCTCCCCTCTTCTGTTCTCTCTCATCTTCTCTCCTCTGCTCTCCTCTTCTCCTCCCCTCTTCTGTTCTCTCTCATCTTTTCTCCTCTGCTCTCCTCTTCTCCTCCCCTCTTCTGTTCTCTCTCATCTTCTCTTCTCTGCTCTCCTCTTCTCCTCCCCTCTTCTGTTCTCTCTCATCTTCTCTCCTCTGCTCTCCTCTTCTCCTCCCCTCTTCTGTTCTCTCTCATCTTCTCTTCTCTGCTCTCCTCTTCTCCTCCCCTCTTCTGTTCTCTCTCATCTTCTCTCCTCTGCTCTCCTCTTCTCCTCCCCTCTTCTGTTCTCTCTCATCTTCTCTCCTCTGCTCTCCTCTTCTCCTCCCCTCTTCTGTTCTCTCTCATCTTCTCTCCTCTGCTCTCCTCTTCTCCTCCTCTCTTCTGTTCTCTCTCATCTTCTCTTCTCTGCTCTCCTCTTCTCCTCCCCTATTCTGTTCTCTCTTTTCTCCTCTGCTCTTCTATCCTCTGCTCTCCTCTTCTCCTCCCCTCTTCTGTTCTCCTCTCTCCTCTGCTCTCCTCTTCTCCTCCCCTTTTCTGTTCTCTCTCATCTTCTCTCCTCTGCTCTCCTCTTCTCCTCCCCTATTCTGTTCTCTCTCATCTTCTCTTCTCTGCTCTCCTCTTCTCCTCCCCTCTTCTGTTCTCTCTTTTCTCCTCTGCTCTTCTATCCTCTGCTCTCCTCTTCTCCTCCCATCTTCTGTTCTCTCTTTTCTCCTCTGCTCTTCTATCCTCTGCTCTCCTCTTCTCCTCCCATCTTCTGTTCTCTCTCATCTTCTCTCCTCTGCTCTCCTTTCTTCTCTCCTTTGCTCTCATCCTCTGTTCTCCTCTCTCATCTTCTCTCCTTTCCTCTTATCTCCTCTCCTCTCCTCTGGAGCATTTATTCATCCACTTCAGTAGATTTATCGATGATGCTTCAAGTGTTTTCTGGGGCAGTGGATTCCGCAGGGAGTTTACACTTAAAGGGCAGCTCCACCTGGATCTCCCCCAAACTGATACCTTCAGCTTCCAGAATTGTGGCGATGTCATTAGAATTAACCTAAATGTGGAGGGCTGCATAGTGGGGACGCCTGATGCTCTGCTGCCAGGATGCTCTCTGCTGCAGATACATTGTGTATGAGATCTCAGGCGCCCCTTGTGGTAAGGTTGCTAACTGCATGCATTATAATATTGGTAACTTTTGCCTCCTTTTTTCTGCAGTTTGCAGCCGAGTTCGATCAGCTGGACCAGCTGCTTCCAACACTGGAAAAAGAGGTTCCTGGATTTGGGGGAACAGAACAGACAGAAAGCGGGTTACCTCTGAAGACCGGAATACTCCCGACCTCTTTACCAGCTGGTACCGTGGCACGGACACCCACAGGGCTTAACAGTAAGTTTGGCCTTAGATGTTAGATATTGCCCAGCCAATCGCCTTCTCCGAGATCAGCGCTTCTGCTAATGGCCGGGCGCCGCTTCTCTCCGGAATTTATCGGATTAAGCAGATAAAAATCAACTTTATCTGACATTTTTCTAGCATTACCGACACTCGCATCCATTTCTGATCCATCTTACCTCACCTGATCCGAAGTCACATCGCTTCCTCCTCCGCTCACTACCAAAGCTGCGTTCAGACTTTTCGACGACTAGCGGTTCATTCTGTTAGATTAGATCTGTAAGATTTTACCCCTTCTGTCTGACGGGGTGAACTGCAATCCTAGATCGATAATCAGATTTTTGGATGCAGCTTTGGTTGTGAGTGGAGCAGAAAAGTAAAAATCATTACAAAAGTAAGCAAAAAAAAAAAAAAAAAAATTGCTATAATACATGACTGATTTACCTCTAAAAGAAAAAAATATCGACTTGTCGGAACAGTAATGGCGGCCATCTTGGTTGTCACCCAGCTTTCCCGGAAGCTGAAAAAAATGGAATTAATACCGCCAAGGATTTTTTTTTCTAGTCCTATGGTATTGCAGTGTGGAAGCGATGGCCATGCGGCCTTGTCTGGATGGTTTGTGTAACATTCACCCCCTGGGCACTGACGCCATAAATCTGCCAGGCGGGGGAGGGGAGAGTGTTTTATCTCATAGAGCTGCTGCCGTGATTTGTATGAGTGACCCGCTGCCAGGAATCAGCATTAATACTCATCCTGGCCCAGATTGGAGGACATGAGGCTGATTTATGGCCGCGATGGGAGGAAGACGCCTCTGATAGATTGGATGCACCGGGCTGGGGGCCTCCTCTGGAGTCAGTGCACTGCACCCCACCTCCTCCGTACCGGCGCTCATAATTCAGCAGTAGGGCTAAAGATCATTGCTATAGATTGCACACACTGGTGGGGGGGGGGGGATGGGCCGGTGTAAGGTCGGCCAAATATATAAAAACAATCCTCTTTTTCCAATATGTTCGTATGATTACAATTTTCAATATTTAGAGGGATATTCCATTTGTATTTAAATCAATGTATAATGAAAAGTTTTGAAAGTTTTGAATATTCGTTTGTGTTTCAAGTTCTAATGATTATCAACACCTCTGCTTGCTGAGTACATCGACCAAGTAAAATGCACCAGACGAAATGGCCCAATCTATGCCATGCACCAATTTCTTATGTCTTACACACTTTTTATGCATCGATGGAAAGGTTTGAATAGTTTCTAGCGATAGAGGCAAAACTTAAGAGGGGTTGGAAAATTCAGCAGATTTATTAAAGAGTAAGTAAACTTTTTTTATGTTAGTGATTGTTCAGCCTTTGCATCTTTGTTATATACTCCATGACCTTACCATGCTTCCTTCTTTCTCAAACACCGTGCGGAGGGTGCAGTTTTTACTGCCCAGTTCATGCTCTTTTACAAGCTGCTTTGAACTGCTGCTCTAGGAAGAATCCCCAGACTCAAAAACTATTTCCAAACACTCTCCCCTGTCTGAACATGGGGAGGGAATCGGAGAAGCTCAGACGGGAGAGTGTGTAAGTTTTGTTTACTTCTTCCTAGAGCAGCAGGTTTTTGAAGGTGCAGTTTTTACTGCCTAGTTCATGCTATTTTACCAGCTGCTTTGAACTGCTGCTCTAGGAAGAATTAAACACAATTTCCACACTCTCCCGTCTGAGCTTCTCCGATTCCCTCTCCATGTTCAGACAGGGGAGAGTGTTTGGAAATAGTGTTTGAGTCTGGATTCTTCCTAGAGCAGCAGTTCAAAGCAGCTTGCAAAAGAGCATGAACTGGGCAGTAAAAGCAGCACATTCAGCACGGTGTTTGAGAGCGAAGGTAGCAAGGTAAGGTCATGTAGTATATTACAAAGCTTCATAACATTAATAAAGCTAATCAATAATTAAATTAAAAAAGTTAACCAAGAGTTTGAATGAAAAGAAGCCGCAAATTTATCATACAGCAGATGCCACGGACATAAATTTGGCAAAATCGCTGTCAGTCATGCTGTGTAAACTTAGGACAGCTACTCTTCCTTATTTCCAAAGGATTAAAGTCCCAAATGTCACATCGGAGGGTTTATTACCATTGTATCCAGTCCAGACAATCTTCATCATATCAAATCTATGTCTTAGTTTGTAACAATGTATCAATTCAGGCAATAGTTTGTTACAATGTAGCAGTGCAGATAAATGTTGTTACAATGTATCAGTACCGGTAAATGTTTGTTACAATGTATCAATGCAGGGAAGTGTTTGATAAAGTGTATCGGTGTAATCAAAGGTTGTTGCAATGTATCAGTGCAGGCAACAGATGAAATACAATGCATCAGTGCAGTTAAAGGTTGGTTGCAATGTATCAGTGCAGGTAAAAGTGAGTTACAACACAATTCAAGTTTGGTTACAATGTATCAGTGTAGGTAATAGCTTGTTACAATGTATCAGTGCAATTAAAGGTTGTTACAGTCTATCAATGCTGCTAATTGTTACAATGTATCAGTGCAGGTAAAGGTTGGTTACAATGTACCAGCGCAGATAACTGTTGGTTACAATGTATCAGCGCAGACAATGGTTGGTTACAATGTATCAGCGCAGATAACTGTTGGTTACAATGTATCAGCACAGGTAAAGGTTGGCTACAATGTATCTGAGCAGGTAAAGGTTGGTTACAATGTATCAGCACAGGTAAAGGTTTGTTACAATGTATCAGTTCAGGTAAATGTTGGTTGCAATGTATCCGTTCAGATAAAGGTTAGTTACAGTGTATCAACGCAGATAATGGTTGGTTACAATGTATCAGCGCAGATAACTGTTGGTTACAATGTATCAGCACAGGTAAAGGTTGGCTACAATGTATCTGAGCAGGTAAAGGTTGGTTACAATGTATCAGCACAGGTAAAGGTTTGTTACAATGTATCAGTTCAGGTAAATGTTGGTTGCAATGTATCCGTTCAGATAAAGGTTAGTTACAGTGTATCAACGCAGATAATGGTTGGTTACAATGTATCAGCGCAGATAACTGTTGGTTACAAGAGTGCCTTTTTTTCTCATTTGTATCTCAGATCACCAAACTGGTTTGCGACTTTCATCCTAGGAATGGCTGGGTGGTCTCGGCTTAGGGACCCCACTGATGTTCTTTACTCGGTGGGTGCAGGACATATTAGAAGGTCATTTGACGCCGCGGTATTCCCCTTTAAAATCCCAACATGTTGGGTTCAGTTTGCACAGTCCATACAGTTCAATCCGTTCATTGGGGAAATTCTGTACTTGTAATTGTAATGACTCTGGAGCCGCTCTGATAACATTTCCCGCTCGCACTGTATATACTGTATATATATCATAATTTGTTTTTAGAAATTCCGTGCAGTCGCATCCCGATTTCTGCGCCTTAAAATAAACAAACATCTGGAGCTGGCCGAGGCCAAAATGAAATGGAGTCAAATAGGAGCAAATATTTGCACAGAAAGTCTCAATAAGCTCTGGAAGGGAGTCTGTTCTGCAAAAGGCGTCAAGACATTTGACAAGCGTGAAAGAAACTTTTTACCGACCCTTACTGGGAAAAAAAAAAAAGCCCACGGCAAAACTACACGGCCCTCGAAATGATTGTTCGTAACCTACCCTTAAAGGGGGTGTCCGTGGTTAGAAAAATAGCGCCGCCACACCTGATCAGAGGCTTTGTTTGGTATTGCAGCTCAGCTCCATTCACTTCACTCTTCCTCTGCTTGCTTGCTTACCTCCGAACTTGCATGTTTTCTTTTATTAGAGAATGAGGGGTCTAAATAGAGGAAATGGAGCACTATAGTGGGAGCCAAACTCCCTTTATACTGCTGGGTTGTGCCAACTGGGACACAAGGGCCTAAAATGGTGCATTGTCTTCTCCTCATCTTTCCACGATCATTGTGTCAAAGTGCTAAGGAGAAATGTCCTTTACTGGTTCTCACCAGCAAACGGATAAAAGACCGACCTTGATCGTGTTCCCGATCTCTCTTTAGCTACTGTAGTTAAAAGTTGTTTTGCCACCAACGACAGTAAGATAAAAAAAAGTCACGTCCATGATGGCCACCTTGAGAAGCCACTTGGAGTTGATAGTCACCCTTCTCAGGTCTGATAGTCTCTACTTTATCCACCAATAGGTTAATGCAGTTGATATAAAGATCTTAACGGGTGAGAATAAGCAGCAAAGAATGTTTAAAAGAATTTTAGGCAAGTTTTTTCATGTTCGGAGGAGGGGGGGAGCAATCTTGGGCCGTATCCAAAGTCAAACCTGCGGAGACGCTAAGCTAGATTTTGCCTGTGTTGTTTTTTTTTTCATGGACTTTGTAAGATGCCATAGGGATTGCCAGAAGGATGTCTGGATTTGAGCCTGTTCACCTCTCCCAGAGCCGGGCTGTCAACTCTCAAGGACAACAACTGACTAAGTCCTATAGAAGCATGTCACTCAACCCTTGGAAACTGAGCCAGGCTCTCATGGCCCCCCATCACAGCAACACCTACTAGGTATGAGTGATCGCTGACAGCTCTGTCTATGCTTCATTGAGGCCTCTGTCAGCCATGAACTTGGAGGCACTTACAGGTTCTCTACAGCAAGCTGTGTACTGAGCCGAGGTGTCACAACCGAAGGACCTCCTGGAATGGAGACTAGACTGAAAGTAGTCTTGTTGGGGCAGGTATTAAAGTAAAACGTAGCTGTACACAGTGATGATCAAAAAAAGATTACATAGTACTTACACCATGGTGCTAATAACTCCCAACACCAAAGACCCTTTGCCGAAGAGTCAATACTAAGGAGTCTACATCAAAGAGGCTACAGCAATGAGCCTATACCATGGATCCTACACTACAAAGCCTATACCTAAGAGTCTACATTATGGAGGCCACACCAAAGAGCCTACACTATGAGGCTTACCCTAAGAAACCTATACTGTAGAGCCTACACCATGTGCTAATAACAAGGAACCAACACCTAAGAGTCTGTGCCAAAGAACCTATACTCTAGAGTCTACACAAAACAGCCTGTATCACCGAATCTACATGAAGGAGCCTATGTCAAAGGGTCTACACCATGGAGCCTACACCAAAAAGTCTACACTATGAGGCTTACACTGTGAAACATATACTGTGGAACTTACACCTATGTGAAAGAGTGGAAACTAAGGAGTCTACACCAAAGAGCCTATCGCAATTAGCCTATACCATAGATCCTACACCGTAAACCCTAAACTACAAAACCTATACCTAAGAGTCTACATTATTGAGCCTACACCAAAGAAACTACATTACAAGGCTTTCACTGTGAAACCTATACTGTGGAGCTTACTCCATTTGTCAACAACAAGGAACCAACAAAGAGCCTACGCTAAAGTGTCTATACTATAGAGTCTGCACGAAAGAGCCTGCATCACCAAGCCTATACCATAGATCCTACACTATGAACACCAAATTACAAAGCCTAAACCTAAAAGTCTACATTAGGGAGCATACACCAGTCTACACATTGGGCTTTCACATTGAAACCTACACCTTGGACTTTACACAATGCTGCCAAAAATAATGAACCAACATCAAATAGCCTATTACAGAGTGTATACTAAAGAGCCTGCATCACCAAGCCTACATGGAGGAGCCTATACAAAAGGATCTACACCATAGAGCCTATTCCAAAGAGATTACACAATGTAGTCTGCACCAAAAAGTTTATACTATGGAGGCTACAATATGGAGTCTTCCCTGTGGAACCTTTACCATAGAGCCTACATCACTCCTATACTAAAGTGTTTATACTAAGGAGTATACAACAAAGCACCTACCATCCAGAATCTACACTGTGGACTCTACACCCTGGAGCCTTCACCAAAGAGACTACACTAAAGAGTTTACACTAAGTATCCTAAATAGTGTGGCCTACACCAAAAAGTCTACGGTATGGAGCCTACACAAAAGAGTCTACACTAAGTATCTTAAATAGTGTGGCCTACACCAAAAAGTCTACGGTATGGAGCCTACACAAAAGAGTCTACACTAAGTATCCTAAATAGTGTGGCCTACACCAAAAAGTCTACGGTATGGAGCCTACACAAAAGGGTCTACACTAAGTATCCTACAAAGTGGGGCCTACACCAAAAAGTCTACGGTATGGAGCCTACACAAAAGGGTCTACACTAAGTATCCTACAAAGTGGGGCCTACACCAAAGAGTCTACTTTATGGAGCTTAGCCATAGACGAATAAGCCTATATTACTGTGTCTACAGCATGGAGCCTACACTACGAAGTATATCCCAGAAAGCTTACACTATGGAGCGTTTCCTAAAGAGTCCAGATTAATAAGTGTACACCAAAGCACCTGCATCATGAACTCTAGAAAAAAAGACTCTAAATCACATAGTCTACCCAAGGTGTCAGCGCCCACCTAGACTACTCCAAGGAAGGTTCCCCAATAAGTCTATACTTCGTAGAGTTTTTCAGTTAGGACATCATGTCTTGTTGAATGGAAGGTTTCTCCAGTTCTGGAATATATTCTACTATGTAATCTAGCACAAGTGACACATGTTATCAGAGCTCTAGATTAACCACACGACACCATGGCTGTAGACCTCAGAACATCAGATAAACCTTCTTGATTCCAATGATCCAACCAGTGGTGTAAACTATTAGCCCACAACCATTTTTTAACCTCAGTTTCTTGGGTGGTTTGAGTTGATAAGTGGTGGAATTTGTCACTTTTTAAGGAAAATAATAACTTTGGTGACCAAAATGAGTCATGGTCTTGGTCAGGGAAGAATTTGAGAAGATAGAACAGGATGTCCTATATCTAAAATGGGCATCAAAATGCAGTAGCGTTTTCTTAAGATTTGAAGGTGGTAACCCCCTTGCCTGGGGATGTTGAGGGGAAGGGGGGTATCATTTCTGTTCTAATATTTCTGTAAGTATTGCATGGTAAGATGACTGCATGGATGCCGCATGTACATGGCATGACCCTAACCACACACATGCATGTTCCTTACTCCTTAGATTTCAATGGCATCAACCCAACTCAGTCTCCCTTTGGATTCTGTGAGTCCTTAGACCCAGAACCGAATCCATTCCCTGCACCTACTGACACCAGTCCCCGGTCAGGACTGACACCGGAGCAGGGCCGCGGAGTTTTACCTGGAGCGCCAACATTTCAGACAGATCCTGGTATGTAATACTAATGTCCCAATCTCACAATATTTTTGGATTTATATCTGTACATGGATTGGAGTAGCTTAATATTATGGATGTTTGAACTAGTTATTTACACCTCCGGTAAAGGGCTGTCAAATATACAGAGGGCTATCTATTTAATTGCCCCATATCGGTGCCCATGGTAGGTTTTGCCTAATACCTCTTCCCTTTGATAATCCTAAACTCTGGTTCTCAAAATCCCTATACAATCATCAATAGTATGCCTGTGTTTTCTTATCATTACCGAAGACTTCTCCAGTGCTTCACCTATAGTCTAGAATGCTCTACCTTGGGCAGTTAGACTCAAGTCACAGCTTGGGCTTTAGCTGACAATTCATCATTTTAGGGACCATCACATATCGCAGTAATTCTTCCTATCGAATGAGAACTTATCCACTAATCGTCTGGAAAGATAGATCTTCATGTAACATTTTATTCATCTTTGTTCCTCGGTGCATCTACAGTCTTATTAGAGATTAGATCAGTCTTCAATACCTCCATTGTTTCTGCTTTCCTTGTTCACTTTTAGTCAAATTTTCAATTCCTAATGGATTTATCATTCAGCAGGGGTCCTTGTGGGCCCTGGAATTATTTAACCCCTCTTTGTTAGGATTTATTCTTCTTTCACGTCCCTATAAATCCGCAATTATGGTCTGCAGAGAATTGCGCCGGCAGATGTGTGTAAATACAGTCTCATCTCATTAGGATATATCTTGTATAATATGCATGTTAAGTGCCTGAACACAGAGCCAGCCACACGGGCCCCGGCCTGACATCTCCAAGCTGTTTTTCTTAGTACGGTTTGCATATGAAGAGCTGGATAGAAATGTGATATGTGACTAAGGTACATATGTGTGTGTTACCGTCTCCCTAGCACCATGTAATCTGTCACCCCAGGGAGGGAAATCAGAGCTTCCAACAGGTTTACATTTACGGCCGCGAATGAAGAGGAGTTCTGTTTATGGCAAGTTGTATTTTTGTGCTATGTAAATTGTGCAAGGACTGCGGGTAACACGGGGGGCACTTGGGCTTCCCCCCAACCATCCACCCATCGGAGCCATCAAGATAACAATATCTAGGAGGAGATAGTCCCGCTTTTCATAAGTTGGTAGAAATCAGAAAAGGAGCCAGTGAAGATGACTTGTTGCAGATTTCAGTTTTCAGCAGAATCCTTCATCCCTCTGACATTGTGGCACTTAACTCTGTTACCAAGGACATACAGCAAACATTATATTCTTCACTATCAAGAAGAGAATACACACTGAGTAACTAGAGAGGTCACACAATACGGAACTGTAACCCTTCAGCTTTCAGCAGGATTATTATGGGAGAACCATTCTGCTGAAAGCTGAATTCTGCATCAATCACATTGTTTCTGGGATATTATCAACTGGTACAAAGTAAGAAAATGCCACCGACTGTGAGACCACTGAGCGTGAGATGGTGTGAGATAGCGCCACCTAGAGTAACATCTAGTGTGAGAAAACACCACCTAGTGTGCTATTGTGAGTAAGAAAGTGCCACCTAGTGGGAGATGGTGAGTTGATCTCTGATAGTCCCTGGTGGGCTTAATCCTTAATCCTGTGATTCAATCGCCGCCATGGACAGCTGAGATTTGTGGCCTCTGAATTCTGAAAGTGACTCGGCCCTATAGTTTTCCATTGTACTGAGATGACTAATGCGTGTTCAATGTGATTACAGCAGTATGAATTATCTGTATATAATTTATGTTCTCTATGTGTACAGTACATAACTACTATATAATGTCTCCCCTGGGGGTATTTAAAGGATAGTAACCAAATTTATGCAAACTATGGAACTTTTTCTCAACTTATTGTTTTTCTTCTCTTTATGACTTTTTCTTTTTGTTATCGGATAGAAAAAAAGTTTCACACCGACCTGATAACTCTGCAAATCACAGCAACCTCGTGTGTAGTAATTTGCGAGTAATGCCACCTACTGGCTTGATCCACTCATTGCAGATCAAATAACGAAAAACAAGTATTAGTCTTTGAGAATAAAATAATATTCTGTATTTATCAGTCCATATGAATATGCATACCCAACTTTTTAAGTTTTTTTTTTTTTTGTTTGTTTAGGTTTGCCGGACTCGGACTTGAGAATTGCAGACCAGTTCGGACAGTCGGGGCTTGCTGACCAGATGACGTGGTCGGACAGCTTGACTTTACTGAACCGTGTGACTACGAGCACGCAGGAAGAGTGAGTATTTGGTGATACTTTTGTCATATACGTGGATGAAGATCTAGAAGTTTAAGTTTTGAGTCTTCCCTATGGTTGATTCAAGTCAGATCAGACATTGTGATCACATAACTATAGTTTTAGAAAGGAACCCTACATATGATAGCCGCCCCAATTTTAGGGCATGTTATAGGAAAATAAGTCACTCCAACATTGAAGGTCAATGAGACGTTACCCCCCGACGCTAACAGCCATCTTGCTCATTGAATGGAGTTATCTTTAAAGAAGATGTCCACTACTTTGACGCAGTTGAATGGAAGGCGGATGTGCAGTTACAAGCGGCGGCCATTGCAACTTGACGGCCAGGCACCGCAGGTAAGGACATCCGGCCGCCGCCGCCAGCACCGCTAACAGCTGATCGGCGGGGGTGCTGCGTGCGTACATCCTACAGATAGGGCATCATTGTCAACGTAGTGGACAACTCCTTTAATGTTAGGTGGAGTTACCCTTTAAGAATTAACTTAAAGGGGTTTCTAGGTGTTTAACAACCTCTCGTTCATAGGGCAAGTTGAGCTAATATCGGTCTACAGTGAGATCCCCTTTTAGGACAACATCACCATGGATAGATCTCCAGGGATTTAAATAGATCTCATCAGAACAGTTGGGGCTTTTAGGAAAGCGGGAACCGCCACTCACAAAGGGTTAACAATTGGCCACTTTAATTATTTTTTTTAAGATGAAGCTTCACCCCTAATGGGGGCGGAGTCGGTGCTGTGCAGATTATTTTGAAACGTCGGATTAAATTCAAATTCAATTGTAACTGCCGTTTCCACTTGTAGCGGAATGTCCGTGTTCCGTTAGCTCCTCCCCCTCCATAGAACTTTGAGCAGCCATTGTCATCTCCTGTCTCAGTGATGGGAAAGTCCGTCTTCACTGCAGACTGCAGATATTACCTGTGAATTGAGAATTTTGAGGAGGAGAAAGAGGCAGATTTCTTCTGATAAGATAGATTACAAAGTTTCTAATTTTCACGTCCACTATTCATTTATGGAAAAAAAAAAAAAAAAAAATTAAAACGACGGTTACTCTTTTAAATTAAAAATGTAAATTGAATTCATTTGTATTTGCGAGGAGGCGTGAGGAATTTATGGAAAATATGTCTCCCTCCGCAGCCTGCAGTATAGCCCAGGCCCGTCCCAACCCTTCGCTGGGCCCCTCACATATGTTGTCCTTTACTGCTCGCGATCCAGCAGAAGGAAACTTAAAGAACGAAGCTGAGCGGAGACTGGAAAGTGCGCCGGCCATCCGCGTCCATAATATCTCCGTCGCCTTCCACTCCATCATAATAGCAAGTGCCCAGAAGGAACGTAGAGACGTATGTGCAGCCATTACCGGACCCTTTACCTCATCGGTGGGGTCTTCTGAGGACGCAGAGCACAAAACATTGCACGGCTGCCTGGCTATTTATAGAAAGCTTACAGCCGTCTGTTATTCTTTGGGTCTCTGCTCCTTAAAAAGCTTTGGGAAGTTTCTAGAGAGTTTAGGGCAGACCAATGGAATCACATGCTGCCCCCCCCCCCCCCCGGGGAGTATGCACCGATAATCCCCTCTTTGCTCCCCTTCGATGCTTTTGAAGGAAATCAAAGGCACCTGAATTCCCAGGGCATAATAGGATCGTCCTGAAGGCTTTGAATACTTTTTTTTTTCGTCCTGCATCCGTAATCGGCTTGTTTGCCTGTGAGGATAGCACATTGCCACCTTGTGGTCACTTGTGGGATAGCAGTACAAGTGTGACAATGGCTGAACGCAGCCAAGTTTTAGGTCAGGGATACATGGGGACATGTCACTGTTACCAGTCCTGGCTTGTCAGTCATATCACTGCTTGGACAGCACAAGAAGGTGGCGTCATTGTCATCTTCAGGATTAGATACTCTAGCAATGTCTGATCGGTGGTGGATTAGATACTCTAGTAATGCCTGATCGCTGGTAGATTAGATACACTAGGAATGCCTGATCAGTGATGGATTAGATACGCTAATAATGTCTAATCATTGATGCATGGATCACATACACTAATAATTTCTGACTGGTGGTGATTTAGATACACTAATAATGTCTTGTCAGTGACAATGGATCAGATACACTAATGTCTGATCGATGGTAGGGTGTGGATTAGATACACTAATTATGCCTGATCAGTGGTGTATGGATCAGATATATTATTAATACCTGATTTGTGGTGTATTAGATACACTAATAATGTCTTATCGGTGGTGGATTGGATGCACTGTTATTGTCTGATACATGGACTATGAATGAGATATATTATAAATGTCTGGTGGAGTTTGGATTAGATACACCACTAATGTCTGTTTGCTCGTGTGTGGACTAGATACACTGTTAATATCTGATCAGCGATGAAATAGATTCACTATTAAAGTCTAATCGGTGCATATGGATTAGATACTATTCATGTCTGATCAGTGGTGGATTAGATACACTATTACAGAGTGGTCACTGTATATGGATTAGATACTATTCATGTCTGAGCATTGGTAGATTAGATACTATTAAGGCCTGCTCAATGCTGTAACACAAGTGTGAGTTGGTGAAGGGCACAACGGTGGTCCTCCAGAGATGACACTGGGAATTATACCTAACTTCGTCATATAAGATTTAGACTTCGGACGGGAAGAAAATTGCATGAGTCGAATCCTCGGTGGTGGGTGGTGGCTGGCACCCTGTAGAAGTGGTGGCTGGCGCCTTGTAGAGGTGGCAGGTGGTGGCTGGCACCCTGTAGAGGTGGTGGGTGGTGGCTGGCGCCTTGTAGAGGTGGCGGGTGGTGCCTGGCACCCTGTAGAGGTGGCGGCTGGCACCCTGTAGAGGTGGCAGGTGGTGGATGGAGCCCTGTAGAGGTGGCGGGTGGTGGCTGGCGCCCTGTAGAGGTGGCGAGTGGTGGCTGGCACCCTGTATAGCTGGCCGGTAGTGGCTGGCGCCCTGTACAGGTGGCGGGTTGTGGCTGGCTCCCTGTAGAGGTGGCGGGTGGTGGCTGGCGACCTGTAGAGGTGGCGGGTGGTGGCTGGCGCCCTGTAGAGGTGGCGAGTGATGACTGGCGCCCTGTAGAGGTAGCTGGTGGTGGCTGGCGCCCTCTAGAGGTGGCGGGTGGTGGCTGGTGCCCTCTCGATGGCATCATTCAACCATCTTACTTTACAGCTGTGCTCACAAACAGGTCTTCTAATTTGCTTATTTTGGAGGGTTTCATCTCTTTGCCCCTTTGCAGTGCCCATTTTATGCCCCTGCTATGAAGGAGTTAAAACTGCTCCGGGCAACACCGGGCTGGGACTCTTTTCCCCTTCGGAGCTGCGCTCATACTGCCGTCTCCACATCTGGTACTCATCTATCACTAAAAGAATAAACATTACCGGTTCTGGGGAAGCGCGCGCTCCACGTACTCGCTATCAAAGCTGCCTTCTGTTTCACTGGCACGTCGCAGGGTTTTATTAGCCTGGGTGTAATTATGGTTTTTTTTTTCAATTCGGAGGGGACCTGATACTTTTTATATATTGGAAACACTCAGGAGTGGAGCGTCGATGGAGTTGTGTAGGAGCTCCAAGGCCCCTGGGTCAGTGGTGACCTCTTAATTCTTTACATATGATGGTTCCTACGCAACACACAGAATGAACACACAGTGGGCTTCACTAGATTATTGCTGTTAACCCTCGAAGTCTATGGCTATTGTGCAGGCACCAGGGGGTTTCAGTTGTCAATCTAATGCCATGTTATGACCAAGACCCTATCTGCAATGGAAACTTTTTAGAAACTTTTATGCCATGATAAACTTTAAGAGAACGCTATGCCACTGCCACTGAATATGGGAGATTCTCGGCAGGAGGCTTAGAAGAAAGGGGTATAGTTCTCTTGGTCATCACCACCACTAACACATCCGATGACTTTTAGATCCCATGGTGGCCATCTTTGATCCTCCAGTCCGGGTGCCGTAGGGTACAGAGGCCTTAGTTTAGTCTCAGACTACATTGCCATTCTATGGAAACATTCAGAACCATATGACATTTGCTCCAACAACCTCTTCTAAATAGTCCCTCCTTTTTTTTTGTAACGTTGCCTGTAGACCAGCTATTATGGTCCGAGGGTCTACTTTGATGCCAGTTTTGGGGCAGTTAGTAGATTTTCTGGAACCAACTTGGGCTTGGTATTAGACAAGGAAGAAAATACTTCCCAGTCACCGTTTTTAGGTTGGCGTTGGCTAATGGCGGGGTGGAATTCCGTTTTTCTCCATTCTTCATCCTTAACCCCTGCAAGGAGGAGTTGTGGACCTTACCATGGTCAGTCCTTCACCCAGCTGATATCGGGCTGGGCTAGAGACGTAGTCAGAACCAATCTCGGTTGGCAACACAATGGTGAACGTCAAGGCCAAAGTCGAAATCTGAAGACTAAGTTGTAAGTCACAGACCACTCTACTATCTAATGGCCTCTTATGTTGACAAAATTTGGCTTCTCCACTTGGAGTAGAAGTGTTTCGGCACCAGTCTGACATTTCATAACACTAGAAGAATGGTGGAGGGTAATGGACAGCCAATGTTGGCTTCTGATTTTAGTCATTGGGGTGGTAAGCCATGGCTAGGAAATATGGCACCCATGGACGGATGAGACGTCTTTATAGACAGGGACCTAGATCATATGAAGTTATCGGAGCCCCTCGTGCCCCACACTCGTGTCTCCAGCTTCTGCACTAATGTTCTTAGACAATTTGCTTTCTCCATGATTAAAACAAGGACAATCCACGTAAGGCAACGATTTATGTCATTGACTAAGCACATGGTAACCTCTGTCGTTGTGCCCGCAGCTCCATATCTGCTTTGTCTTCCTCTGCAGGATTGATGACTTTCTGTGTCCTCCAACCACCATGGAGGGACAAAACGACGAGAAGATCCTGCTGGAGCAGCTCGTATCCTACCTCAACGGCAAAGACGAGAACGAGCTGGCCGAACTGGACAGAGCCCTGGGAATCGACAAGCTAGTGCAGGTACGGAGGGCGGACGGGGGAAGCCACGGGAAGCCGAGGGTCGAGCCGGTGGTCGGGAGAGACCTTCATGTGCAGAACGAAGGTCAGGAGGCTGCAGGATATGGTGACATTGATGTGACAAGTAGATTCAGAGAAAGCCGGAATATTTCATCTGTATTTTGGCTACATAACAACCACAGTATTGAGTATTCCCAGTAATGGTGCCACCTTTGTCAGTAGGATTTGTCTGGTATTGCAGCCCAGCTCCTTTTCAAGTGAATAGAGCTGAGCTGCAATACAACATACAACCTGCGGACAGGGTGGGGCGCAAAACTTTAGAAAAAAGCAGCCATATTTTTCTTTAAAGGGATTGGGATCATAATAAAGGATTTTGTTAATTTATAGAAACAGCGCCACTCTTGTCTGTTGTTGGTTTTACAGATTTTTCTTGTTCAACTGATTGGAGCTGAGCTGCAATACTGGGCAAAGCCTACAGACCAGAGTGGCGCTATATTCTAATCCTGAAACATCCTATAATCATGATTTTAGAGCAGATTTTATCAAAAACACCGTTCTGATGATTTTAGAACAATAAAGGTCCAAATATAAATCTTCATGTGTTTGTTGTGGTGGGGAAGTGTTAGCAGTGAGGTCTCACATCATATTATGTCATGGGCGATATCTGCGCTTATGAAGTGTATATATTTATCTTGGCTAACATTCTACTTATTGCCGTCCCATAGGGAGGGGGTCTGGACGTCGTCACTGACAGATTTCCTCAACAAATGCCCGTCGCTCCGGTCCTCATGGAACAGAAGCCGGGAATGTATCCTCAGTCCTATCCTGCTGCCCCTCCCAACGCAGGACTTCCCAGTCCCTTCTCCAGCATGGTCAGACAGAAGACCAATTATGGACCTATGCCAGTTCAAGTGCCACAATCTCTGCAGCGAGCAACTCATCCAAATGCTCTGAACATGCAACCTCGACAGGCGCTGCCCAGGCCAGGAACAGCCTCCAACCAGCTACGTCTGCAGCTTCAGCAGCGGCTACAAGGGCAGCAGCAGGTAACATAGTACAGATGACAACCAAGAATATAGCTGCTATAATACTGCCCCTATGTACAAGAATATAACTACTATAATACTGCTCCTATGTACAAGAATATAACTACTATAATACTGCTCCTATGTACAAGAATATAACTACTATAATACTGCCCCCTATGTACAAGAATATAACTACTATAATACTGCCCCTATGTACAAGAATATAACTACTATAATACTGCTCCTATGTACAAGAATATAACTACTATAATACTGCTCCTATGTACAAGAATATAACTACTATAATACTGCTCCTATGTGCAAGAATATAACTACTATAATACTGCTCCCTATGTATAAGAATATAACTACTATAATACTGCTCCTATGTACAAGAATATAACTACTATAATACTGCCCCCTATGTACAAGAATATAACTACTATAATACTGCCCCTATGTACAAGAATATAACTACTATAATACTGCCCCTATGTACAAGAATATAACTACTATAATACTGCCTCTTATGTATAAGAATATAACTACTATAATACTGCCCCCTATGTACAAGAATATAACTACTATAATACTGCCCCTATGTACAAGAATATAACTACTATAATACTGCTCCCTATGTATAAGAATATAACTACTATAATACTGCTCCTATGTACAAGAATATAACTACTATAATACTGCTCCTATGTACAAGAATATAACTACTATAATACTGCCCCCTATGTACAAGAATATAACTACTATAATACTGCCCCTATGTACAAGAATATAACTACTATAATACTGCCCCTATGTACAAGAATATAACTACTATAATACTGCCCCCTATGTACAAGAATATAACTACTATAATACTGCCCCTATGTACAAGAATATAACTACTATAATACTGCCTCTTATGTATAAGAATCTAACTACTATAATACTGCTCCTATGTACAAGAATCTAACTACTATAATACTGCCCCCTATGTACAAGAATATAACTACTATAATACTGTCCCCTTTGTACAAGAATATAACTACTATAATACTGTCCCCTTTGTACAAGAATATAACTACTATAATACTGCTCCCTATGTACAAGAATATAACTACTATAATACTGCTCCCTATGTACAAGAATATAACTACTATAATACTGCCTCCTATGTACAAGAATATAACTACTATAATACTGCCTCCTATGTACAGAATATAACTGCTATAATACTGCCCCCTATGTACAAGAATATAACTACTATAATACTGCCCCTATGTACAAGAATATAACTACTATAATACTGCCCCCTATGTGCAAGAATATAACTACTATAATGCTGCCCCTATGTACAAGAATATAACTACTATAATACTGCCCCCTATGTGCAAGAATATAACTACTATAATACTGCCCCCTATGTACAAGAATATAACTACTATAATACTGTCCCCTTTGTACAAGAATATAACTACTATAATACTGCCTCCTATGTACAGAATATAACTACTATAATACTGCCCCCTAAGTACAAGAATATAACTACTATAATACTGCTCCCTATGTACAAGAATATAACTACTATAATACTGTCCCCTTTGTACAAGAATATAACTACTATAATACTGTCCCCTTTGTACAAGAATATAACTACTATAAAACTGCTCCCTATGTACAAGAATATAACTACTATAATACTGTCCTTATGTACAAGAATATAACTACTATAATACTGCTCCTATGTACAAGAATATAACTACTATAATACTGCTCCCTATGTACAAGAATATAACTACTATAATACTGCCTCCTATGTACAAGAATATAACTACTATAATACTGCCTCCTATGTACAGAATATAACTACTATAATACTGCCCCCTATGTACAAGAATATAACTACTATAATACTGCCCCTATGTACAAGAATATAACTACTATAATACTGCCCCCTATGTGCAAGAATATAACTACTATAATGCTGCCCCTATGTACAAGAATATAACTACTATAATACTGCCCCCTATGTGCAAGAATATAACTACTATAATACTGCCCCCTATGTACAAGAATATAACTACTATAATACTGTCCCCTTTGTACAAGAATATAACTACTATAATACTGCCTCCTATGTACAGAATATAACTACTATAATACTGCCCCCTATGTACAAGAATATAACTACTATAATACTGCTCCCTATGTATAAGAATATAACTACTATAATACTGTCCCCTTTATACAAGAATATAACTACTATAATACTGCTCCCTATGTACAAGAATATAACTACTATAATACTGTCCTTATGTACAAGAATATAACTACTATAATACTGCTCCTATGTACAAGAATATAACTACTATAATACTGCTCCCTATGTACAAGAATATAACTACTATAATACTGCTCCCTATGTACAAGAATATAACTACTATAATACTGTCCCCTTTGTACAAGAATATAACTACTATAATACTCTCCCCTTTGTACAAGAATATAACTACTATAATACTGCTCCTATGTACAAGAATATAACTACTATAATACTGCTCCTATGTACAGAATATAACTACTATAATACTGCTCCCTATGTACAAGAATATAACTACTATAATACTGTCCTTATGTACGAGAATATAACTACTATAATACTGCTCCTATGTACAAGAATATAACTACTATAATACTGCTCCTATGTACAAGAATATAACTACTATAATACTGCCCTCTATGTACAAGAATATAACTACTATAATACTGCTCCTATGTACAAGAATATAACTACTATAATACTGCTCCTATGTACAAGAATATAACTACTATAATACTGGTCCCTATGTACAAGAATATAACTACTATAATACTGACTCCTATGTACAGAATATAACTACTATAATACTGCCCCCTATGTACAAGAATATAACTACTATAATACTGCCCCTATGTACAAGAATATAACTACTATAATACTGCCCCCTATGTGCAAGAATATAACTACTATAATACTGCCCCTATGTACAAGAATATAACTACTATAATACTGCCCCCTATGTACAAGAATATAACTACTATAATACTGTCCCCTTTGTACAAGAATATAACTACTATAATACTGCCTCCTATGTACAGAATATAACTACTATAATACTGCCCCTATGTACAAGAATATAACTACTATAATACTGTCCCCTTTGTACAAGAATATAACTACTATAATACTGCCTCCTATGTACAGAATATAACTACTATAATACTGCCCCCTATGTACAAGAA
The DNA here is from genome assembly GCF_046119375.1 of Phyllobates terribilis. Classification (NCBI taxonomy): domain Eukaryota; kingdom Metazoa; phylum Chordata; class Amphibia; order Anura; family Dendrobatidae; genus Phyllobates; species Phyllobates terribilis. The sequence goes on along the minus strand of NW_027362763.1, from coordinate 48,213,393 downwards.
TATAACTACTATAATACTGCTCCCTATGTATAAGAATATAATTAATACTGCCCCTATGTACAAGAATATAACTACTATAATGCTGCTCCTATATACAAGAATATAATTACTATAATACTGCCCCCTATGTACAAGAATATAACTACTATAATACTGCTCCTATGTACAAGAATATATCTACTATAATACTGCTCCTATGTACAAGAATATAACTGCTATAATACTGCCCCCTATGTACAAGAATATAACTAATACTGCTCCTATGTACAAGAATATAACTGCTATAATACTGCCCCCTATGTACAAGAATATAACTACTATAATACTGCCCCCTATGTACAAGAATATAACTACTATAATACTGCCCCCTATGTACAAGAATATAACTACTATAATACTGCTCCTATGTACAAGAATATATCTACTATAATACTGCTCCTATGTACAAGAATATAACTGCTATAATACTGCCCCCTATGTACAAGAATATAACTACTATAATACTGCCCCTATGTACAAGAATACAACTACTATAATACTGCCCCCTATGTACAAGAATATAACTACTATAATACTGCTCCTATGTACAAGAATATAACTACTATTATACTGCCCCTATGTACAAAACTATAACTACTATAATACTGACCGCTATGCACAAGAATATAACTACTATAATACTGCCCCCTATGTACAAGAATATAACTACTATAATACTGCCCCCTTTGTACAAGAATATAACTACTATAATACTGCTCCTATGTACAAGAATATAACTACTATAATACTGCTCCTATGTACAAGAATATAACTACTATTATACTACCCCTATGTACAAGAATATAACTACTATAATACTGCCCGCTATGCACAAGAATATAACTACTATAATACTGCCCCTATGTACAAGAATATAACTACTATAATACTGCCCCTATGTACAAGAATATAACTACTATAACACTGCCTCCTATGTACAAGAATATAACTACTATAATACTGCCCCCTATGTACAAGAATATAACTACTATAATACTGCTCCTATGTACAAGAATATAACTACTATAATACTGCCCCCTATGTACAAGAATATAACTACTATAATTCTGCCCCCTTTGTACAAGAATATAACTACTATAATACTGCTCCTATGTACAAGAATATAACTACTATAATACTGCCCCTTATGTACAAGAATATAACTACTATAATACTGCCCCCTTTGTACAAGAATATAACTACTATAATACTGCCCCCTATGTACAAGAATATAACTACTATAATACTGTCCCCTTTGTACAAGAATATAACTACTATAATACTGCTCCCTATGTACAAGAATCTAACTACTATAATACAGCCCCCTATGTACAAGAATCTAAGTACTATAATACTGCTCCTATGTACAAGAATCTAACTACTATAATACTGCCCCCTATGTACAAGAATATAACTACTATAATACTGTCCCCTTTGTACAAGAATATAACTACTATAATACTGTCCCCTTTGTACAAGAATATAACTACTATAATACTGCCCCCTATGTGCAAGAATATAACTACTATAATGCTGCCCCTATGTACAAGAATATAACTACTATAATACTGCCCCCTATGTACAAGAATATAACTACTATAATACTGCCCCTATGTACAAGAATATAACTACTATAACACTGCCTCCTATGTACAAGAATATAACTACTATAATACTGCCCCCTATGTACAAGAATATAACTACTATAATACTGCTCCTATGTACAAGAATATAACTACTATAATACTGCCCCCTATGTACAAGAATATAACTACTATAATTCTGCCCCCTTTGTACAAGAATATAACTACTATAATACTGCTCCTATGTACAAGAATATAACTACTATAATACTGCCCCCTATGTACAAGAATATAACTACTATAATACTGCCCCCTTTGTACAAGAATATAACTACTATAATACTGCCCCCTATGTGCAAGAATATAACTACTATAATACTGTCCCCTTTGTACAAGAATATAACTACTATAATACTGCTCCCTATGTACAAGAATCTAACTACTATAATACAGCCCCCTATGTACAAGAATCTAAGTACTATAATACTGCTCCTATGTACAAGAATCTAACTACTATAATACTGCCCCCTATGTACAAGAATATAACTACTATAATACTGTCCCCTTTGTACAAGAATATAACTACTATAATACTGTCCCCTTTGTACAAGAATATAACTACTATAATACTGCCCCCTATGTGCAAGAATATAACTACTATAATGCTGCCCCTATGTACAAGAATATAACTACTATAATACTGCCCCCTATGTGCAAGAATATAACTACTATAATACTGCCCCCTATGTACAAGAATATAACTACTATAATACTGTCCCTTTTGTACAAGAATATAACTACTATAATACTGCCTCCTATGTACAGAATATAACTACTATAATACTGCCCCCTATGTACAAGAATATAACTACTAGAATACTGCTCCCTATGTACAAGAATATAACTACTATAATACTGTCCCCTTTGTACAAGAATATAACTACTATAATACTGCTCTCTATGTACAAGAATATAACTACTATAATACTGTCCTTATGTACAAGAATATAACTACTATAATACTGCTCCTATGTACAAGAATATAACTACTATAATACTGCTCCCTATGTACAAGAATATAACTACTATAATACTGCTCCCTATGTACAAGAATATAACTACTATAATACTGTCCCCTTTGTACAAGAATATAACTACTATAATACTCTCCCCTTTGTACAAGAATATAACTACTATAATACTGCTCCTATGTACAAGAATATAACTACTATAATACTGCTCCTATGTACAGAATATAACTACTATAATACTGCTCCCTATGTACAAGAATATAACTACTATAATACTGTCCTTATGTACAAGAATATAACTACTATAATACTGCTCCTATGTACAAGAATATAACTACTATAATACTGCTCCCTATGTACAAGAATATAACTACTATAATACTGCTCCTATGTACAAGAATATAACTACTATAATACTGGTCCCTATGTACAAGAATATAACTACTATAATACTGCCTCCTATGTACAGAATATAACTACTATAATAATGCCCCCTATGTACAAGAATATAACTACTATAATACTGCCCCTATGTACAAGAATATAACTACTATAATACTGCCCCCTATGTACAAGAATATAACTACTATAATACTGTCCCCTTTGTACAAGAATATAACTACTATAATACTGCCTCCTATGTACAGAATATAACTACTATAATACTGCCCCTATGTACAAGAATATAACTACTATAATACTGTCCCCTTTGTACAAGAATATAACTACTATAATACTGCCCCCTATGTACAAGAATATAACTACTTTAATACTGCCTCCTATGTACAGAATATAACTACTATAATACTGCCCCTATGTACAAGAATATAACTGCTATAATACTGCCCCCTATGTACAAGAATATAACTACTATAATACTGCCTCCTATGTGCAGAATATAACTACTATAATACTGCCCCCTATGTACATGAATATAACTACTATAATACTGCTCCCTATGTACAAGAATATAACTACTATAATACTGCTCCTATGTACAAGAATATAACTACTATAATACTGGTCCCTATGTACAAGAATATAACTACTATAATACTGCCTCCTATGTACAGAATATAACTACTATAATAATGCCCCCTATGTACAAGAATATAACTACTATAATACTGCCCCTATGTACAAGAATATAACTACTATAATACTGCCCCCTATGTACAAGAATATAACTACTATAATACTGCCCCTATGTACAAGAATACAACTACTATAATACTGCCTCCTATGTACAAGAATATAACTACTATAATACTGCCCCTATGTACAAGAATATAACTACTATAATACTGCCCCTATGTACAAGAATATAACTACTATAATACTGCCCCCTATGTACAAGAATATAACTACTATAATACTGCCCCCTATGTACAAGAATATAACTACTATAATACTGCTCCTATGTACAAGAATATAACTACTATAATACTGCCCGCTATGTACAAGAATATAACTACTATAATACTGCCCCTATATACAAGAATATAACTACTATAATACTGCCCCCTATGTACAAGAATATAACTACTATAATACTGCCTCCTATGTACAGAATATAACTACTATAATACTACTCCTATGTACAAGAATATAACTACTATAATACTGCTCCTATGTACAAGAATATAACTACTATAATACTGCCCCCTATGTACAAGAATATAACTACTATAATACTGCCCCCTTTGTACAAGAATATAACTACTATAATACTGCCCCCTATGTACAAGAATATAACTACTATAATACTGCCTCCTATGTACAGAATATAACTACTATAATACTGCCCCTATGTACAAGAATATAACTACTATAATACTGCCCCCTATGTACAAGAATATAACTACTATAATACTGCCTCCTATGTGCAGAATATAACTACTATAATACTGCCCCCTATGTACAAGAATATAACTACTATAATACTGTCCCCTTTGTAAAAGAATATAACTACTATAATACTGTCCCCTTTGTACAAGAATATAACTACTATAATACTGCTCCCTATGTACAAGAATATAACTACTATAATACTGCTCCCTATGTACAAGAATATAACTACTATAATACTGCCTCCAATGTACAAGAATATAACTACTATAATACTGCCTCCTATGTACAAGAATATAACTACTATAATACTGCTCCCTATGTACAAGAATATAACTACTATAATACTGTCCCCTTTGTACAAGAATATAACTACTATAATACTCTCCCCTTTGTACAAGAATATAACTACTATAATACTGCTCCTATGTACAAGAATATAACTACTATAATACTGCTCCTATGTACAGAATATAACTACTATAATACTGCTCCCTATGTACAAGAATATAACTACTATAATACTGTCCTTATGTACAAGAATATAACTACTATAATACTGCTCCTATGTACAAGAATATAACTACTATAATACTGCTCCCTATGTACAAGAATATAACTACTATAATACTGCTCCTATGTACAAGAATATAACTACTATAATACTGGTCCCTATGTACAAGAATATAACTACTATAATACTGCCTCCTATGTACAGAATATAACTACTATAATACTGCCCCCTATGTACAAGAATATAACTACTATAATACTGCCCCTATGTACAAGAATATAACTACTATAATACTGCCCCCTATGTGCAAGAATATAACTACTATAATACTGCCCCTATGTACAAGAATATAACTACTATAATACTGCCCCCTATGTACAAGAATATAACTACTATAATACTGTCCCCTTTGTACAAGAATATAACTACTATAATACTGCCTCCTATGTACAGAATATAACTACTATAATACTGCCCCTATGTACAAGAATATAACTACTATAATACTGTCCCCTTTTTACAAGAATATAACTACTATAATACTGCCCCCTATGTACAAGAATATAACTACTATAATACTGCCTCCTATGTACAGAATATAACTACTATAATACTGCCCCTATGTACAAGAATATAACTACTATAATACTGCCCCCTATGTACAAGAATATAACTACTATAATACTGCCTCCTATGTGCAGAATATAACTACTATAATACTGCCCCCTATGTACAAGAATATAACTACTATAATACTGCCCCCTATGTACAAGAATATAACTACTATAATACTGCCCCTATGTACAAGAATACAACTACTATAATACTGCCTCCTATGTACAAGAATATAACTACTATAATACTGCCCCTATGTACAAGAATATAACTACTATAATACTGCTCCTATGTACAAGAATATAACTACTATAATACTGCCCCCTATGTACAAGAATATAACTACTATAATACTGCTCCTATGTACAAGAATATAACTACTATAATACTGCTCCTATGTACAAGAATATAACTACTATAATACTGCCCGCTATGTACAAGAATATAACTACTATAATACTGCCCCTATATACAAGAATATAACTACTATAATACTGCCCCCTATGTACAAGAATATAACTACTATAATACTGCCTCCTATGTACAGAATATAACTACTATAATACTACTCCTATGTACAAGAATATAACTACTATAATACTGCTCCTATGTACAAGAATATAACTACTATAATACTGCCCCCTATGTACAAGAATATAACTACTATAATACTGCCCCCTTTGTACAAGAATATAACTACTATAATACTGCCCCCTATGTACAAGAATATAACTACTATAATACTGCCTCCTATGTACAGAATATAACTACTATAATACTGCCCCTATGTACAAGAATATAACTACTATAATACTGTCCCCTATGTACAAGAATATAACTACTATAATACTGCCTCCTATGTGCAGAATATAACTACTATAATACTGCCCCCTATGTACAAGAATATAACTACTATAATACTGTCCCCTTTGTAAAAGAATATAACTACTATAATACTGTCCCCTTTGTACAAGAATATAACTACTATAATACTGCTCCCTATCTACAAGAATATAACTACTATAATACTGCTCCCTATGTACAAGAATATAACTACTATAATACTGCCTCCTATGTACAAGAATATAACTACTATAATACTGCCTCCTATGTACAAGAATATAACTACTATAATACTGCTCCTATGTACAAGAATATAACTACTATAATACTGCTCCTATGTACAAGAATATAACTACTATAATACTGCTCCCTATGTACAAGAATATAACTACTATAATACTGCTCCTATGTACAAGAATATAACTACTATAATACTGGTCCCTATGTACAAGAATATAACTACTATAATACTGCCTCCTATGTACAGAATATAACTACTATAATACTGCCCCCTATGTACAAGAATATAACTACTATAATACTGCCCCTATGTACAAGAATATAACTACTATAATACTGCCCCCTATGTGCAAGAATATAACTACTATAATACTGCCCCTATGTACAAGAATATAACTACTATAATACTGCCCCCTATGTACAAGAATATAACTACTATAATACTGTCCCCTTTGTACAAGAATATAACTACTATAATACTGCCTCCTATGTACAGAATATAACTACTATAATACTGCCCCTATGTACAAGAATATAACTACTATAATACTGTCCCCTTTGTACAAGAATATAACTACTATAATACTGCCCCCTATGTACAAGAATATAACTACTATAATACTGCCTCCTATGTACAGAATATAACTACTATAATACTGCCCCTATGTACAAGAATATAACTACTATAATACTGCCCCCTATGTACAAGAATATAACTACTATAATACTGCCTCCTATGTACAAGAATATAACTACTATAATACTGCCCCTATGTACAAGAATATAACTACTATAATACTGCTCCTATGTACAAGAATATAACTACTATAATACTGCCCCCTATGTACAAGAATATAACTACTATAATACTGCTCCTATGTACAAGAATATAACTACTTTAATACTGCCCGCTATGTACAAGAATATAACTACTATAATACTGCCCCTATATACAAGAATATAGCTACTATAATACTGCCCCCTATGTACAAGAATATAACTACTATAATACTGCCTCCTATGTACAGAATATAACTACTATAATACTGCTCCTATGTACAAGAATATAACTACTATAATACTGCCCCCTATGTACAAGAATATAACTACTATAATACTGCCCCCTTTGTACAAGAATATAACTACTATAATACTGCCCCCTATGTACAAGAATATAACTACTATAATACTGTCCCCTTTGTACAAGAATATAACTACTATAATACTGCTCCCTATGTACAAGAATCTAACTACTATAATACAGCCCCCTATGTATAAGAATCTAACTACTATAATACTGCTCCTATGTACAAGAATCTAACTACTATAATACTGCCCCCTATGTACAAGAATATAACTACTATAATACTGTCCCCTTTGTACAAGAATATAACTACTATAATACTATCCCCTTTGTACAAGAATATAACTACTATAATACTGCTCCCTATGTACAAGAATATAACTACTATAATACTGCTCCCTATGTACAAGAATATAACTACTATAATACTGCCTCCTATGTACAAGAATATAACTACTATAATACTGCCTCCTATGTACAGAATATATCTACTATAATACTGCCCCCTATGTACAAGAATATAACTACTATAATACTGCCCCTATGTACAAGAATATAACTACTATAATACTGCCCCCTATGTGCAAGAATATAACTACTATAATGCTGCCCCTATGTACAAGAATATAACTACTATAATACTGCCCCCTATGTGCAAGAATATAACTACTATAATACTGCCCCCTATGTACAAGAATATAACTACTATAATACTGTCCTCTTTGTACAAGAATATAACTACTATAATACTGCCTCCTATGTACAGAATATAACTACTATAATACTGCCCCCTATGTACAAGAATATAACTACTATAATACTGCTCCCTATGTACAAGAATATAACTACTATAATACTGTCCCCTTTATACAAGAATATAACTACTATAATACTGCTCCCTATGTACAAGAATATAACTACTATAATACTGTCCTTATGTACAAGAATATAACTACTATAATACTGCTCCTATGTACAAGAATATAACTACTATAATACTGCTCCCTATGTACAAGAATATAACTACTATAATACTGCTCCCTATGTACAAGAATATAACTACTATAATACTGTCCCCTTTGTACAAGAATATAACTACTATAATACTCTCCCCTTTGTACAAGAATATAACTGCTATAATACTGCTCCTATGTACAAGAATATAACTACTATAATACTGCTCCTATGTACAGAATATAACTACTATAATACTGCTCCCTATGTACAAGAATATAACTACTATAATACTGTCCTTATGTACAAGAATATAACTACTATAATACTGCTCCTATGTACAAGAATATAACTACTATAATACTGCTCCTATGTACAAGAATATAACTACTATAATACTGCCCTCTATGTACAAGAATATAACTACTATAATACTGCTCCTATGTACAAGAATATAACTACTATAATACTGCTCCTATGTACAAGAATATAACTACTATAATACTGCTCCTATGTACAAGAATATAACTACTATAATACTGCTCCTATGTACAAGAATATAACTACTATAATACTGGTCCCTATGTAGAAGAATATAACTACTATAATACTGCCTCCTATGTACAGAATATAACTACTATAATACTGCCCCCTATGTACAAGAATATAACTACTATAATACTGCCCCTATGTACAAGAATATAACTACTATAATACTGCCCCCTATGTGCAAGAATATAACTACTATAATACTGCCCCTATGTACAAGAATATAACTACTATAATACTGCCCCCTATGTACAAGAATATAACTACTATATTACTGTCCCCTTTGTACAAGAATATAACTACTATAATACTGCCTCCTATGTACAGAATATAACTACTATAATACTGCCCCTATGTACAAGAATATAACTACTATAATACTGTCCCCTTTGTACAAGAATATAACTACTATAATACTGCCTCCTATGTACAGAATATAACTACTATAATACTGCCCCTATGTACAAGAATATAACTACTATAATACTGCCCCCTATGTACAAGAATATAACTACTATAATACTGCCTCCTATGTGCAGAATATAATTACTATAATACTGCCCCCTATGTACAAGAATATAACTACTATAATACTGCCCCCTATGTACAAGAATATAACTACTATAATACTGCCCCTATGTACAAGAATACAACTACTATAATACTGCCCCCTATGTACAAGAATATAACTACTATAATACTGCCCCTATGTACAAGAATATAACTACTATAATACTGCTCCTATATACAAGAATATAACTACTATAATACTGCCCCCTATGTACAAGAATATAACTACTATAATACTGCTCCTATGTACAAGAATATATCTACTATAATACTGCTCCTATGTACAAGAATATAACTGCTATAATACTGCCCCCTATGTACAAGAATATAACTACTATAATACTGCCCCTATGTACAAGAATATAACTACTATAATACTGCCTCCTATGTACAAGAATCTAACTACTATAATACTGCCCCCTATGTACAAGAATATAACTACTATAATACTGTCCCCTTTGTACAAGAATATAACTACTATAATACTGTCCCCTTTGTACAAGAATATAACTACTATAATACTGCTCCCTATGTACAAGAATATAACTACTATAATACTGCTCCCTATGTACAAGAATATAACTACTATAATACTGCCTCCTATGTACAAGAATATAACTACTATAATACTGCCTCCTATGTACAGAATATAACTACTATAATACTGCCCCCTATGTACAAGAATATAACTACTATAATACTGCCCCTATGTACAAGAATATAACTACTATAATACTGCCCCCTATGTACAAGAATATAACTACTATAATACTGCCCCCTATGTACAAGAATATAACTACTATAATACTGTCCCCTTTGTACAAGAATATAACTACTATAATCCTGCCTCCTATGTACAGAATATAACTACTATAATACTGCCCCCTAAGTACAAGAATATAACTACTATAATACTGCTCCCTATGTACAAGAATATAACTACTATAATACTGTCCCCTTTGTACAAGAATATAACTACTATAATACTGTCCCCTTTGTACAAGAATATAACTACTATAAAACTGCTCCCTATGTACAAGAATATAACTACTATAATACTGTCCTTATGTACAAGAATATAACTACTATAATACTGCTCCCTATGTACAAGAATATAACTACTATAATACTGCTCCCTATGTACAAGAATATAACTACTATAATACTGTCCTTATGTACAAGAATATAACTACTATAATACTGCTCCTATGTACAAGAATATAACTACTATAATACTGCTCCCTATGTACAAGAATATAACTACTATAATACTGCTTCCTATGTACAAGAATATAACTACTATAATACTGTCCCCTTTGTACAAGAATATAACTACTATAATACTCTCCCCTTTGTACAAGAATATAACTACTATAATACTGCTCCTATGTACAAGAATATAACTACTATAATACTGCTCCTATGTACAGAATATAACTACTATAATACTGCTCCCTATGTACAAGAATATAACTACTATAATACTGTCCTTATGTACGAGAATATAACTACTATAATACTGCTCCTATGTACAAGAATATAACTACTATAATACTGCTTCCTATGTACAAGAATATAACTACTATAATACTGTCCCCTTTGTACAAGAATATAACTACTATAATACTCTCCCCTTTGTACAAGAATATAACTACTATAATACTGCTCCTATGTACAAGAATATAACTACTATAATACTGCTCCTATGTACAGAATATAACTACTATAATACTGCTCCCTATGTACAAGAATATAACTACTATAATACTGTCCTTATGTACGAGAATATAACTACTATAATACTGTCCTTATGTACGAGAATATAACTACTATAATACTTCTCCTATGTACAAGAATATAACTACTATAATACTGTCCTTATGTACGAGAATATAACTACTATAATACTGCTCCTATGTACAAGAATATAACTACTATAATACTGCCCTCTATGTACAAGAATATAACTACTATAATACTGCTCCTATGTACAAGAATATAACTACTATAATACTGCTCCTATGTACAAGAATATAACTACTATAATACTGCTCCTATGTACAAGAATATAACTACTATAATACTGGTCCCTATGTACAAGAATATAACTACTATAATACTGCCTCCTATGTACAGAATATAACTACTATAATACTGCCCCCTATGTACAAGAATATAACTACTATAATACTGCCCCCTATGTACAAGAATATAACTACTATAATACTGTCCCCTTTGTACAAGAATATAACTACTATAATACTGCCTCCTATGTACAGAATATAACTACTATAATACTGCCCCTATGTACAAGAATATAACTACTATAATACTGTCCCCTTTGTACAAGAATATAACTACTATAATACTGCCTCCTATGTACAGAATATAACTACTATAATACTGCCCCTATGTACAAGAATATAACTACTATAATACTGCCCCCTATGTACAAGAATATAACTACTATAATACTGCCTCCTATGTGCAGAATATAACTACTATAATACTGCCCCCTATGTACAAGAATATAACTACTATAATACTGCCCCTATGTACAAGAATACAACTACTATAATACTGCCCCCTATGTACAAGAATATAACTAATACTGCCCCTATGTACAAGAATATAACTGCTATAATACTGCTCCTATATACATGAATATAACTACTATAATACTGCTCCTATGTACAAGAATATAACTACTATAATACTGCCCCCTATGTACAAGAATATAACTACTATAATACTGCCCCCTTTGTACAAGAATATAACTATTATAATACTGCTCCTATGTACAAGAATATAACTATTATAATACTGCTCCTATGTACAAGAATATAACTACTATAATACTGCTCCTATGTACAAGAATATAACTACTATTATACTGCCCCTATGTACAAAACTATAACTACTATAATACTGACCGCTATGCACAAGAATATAACTACTATAATACTGCCCCCTATGTACAAGAATATAACTACTATAATACTGCCCCCTTTGTACAAGAATATAACTACTATAATACTGCTCCTATGTACAAGAATATAACTACTGTAATACTGCTCCTATGTACAAGAATATAACTACTATTATACTGCCCCTATGTACAAGAATATAACTACTATAATACTGCCCGCTATGCACAAGAATATAACTACTATAATACTGCCCCTATGTACAAGAATATAACTACTATAATACTGCCTCCTATGTACAAGAATATAACTACTATAATACTACCCCCTATGTACAAGAATATAACTACTATAATACTGCTCCTATGTACAAGAATATAACTACTATAATACTGCCTCCTATGTACAAGAATATAACTACTATAATACTGCCTCCTATGTACAGAATATAACTACTATAATACTGCCCCCTATGTACAAGAATATAACTACTATAATACTGCCCCTATGTACAAGAATATAACTACTATAATACTGCCCCCTATGTGCAAGAATGTAACTACTATAATGCTGCCCCTATGTACAAGAATATAACTACTATAATACTGCCCCCTATGTGCAAGAATATAACTACTATAATACTGCCCCCTATGTACAAGAATATAACTACTATAATACTGTCCCCTTTGTACAAGAATATAACTACTATAATACTGCCTCCTATGTACAGAATATAACTACTATAATACTGCCCCCTATGTACAAGAATATAACTACTATAATACTGCTCCCTATGTACAAGAATATAACTACTATAATACTGTCCCCTTTGTACAAGAATATAACTACTATAATACCGTTCCCTTTGTACAAGAATATAACTACTATAATACTGCTCTCTATGTACAAGAATATAACTACTATAATACTGTCCTTATGTACAAGAATATAACTACTATAATACTGCTCCTATGTACAAGAATATAACTACTATAATACTGCTCCCTATGTACAAGAATATAACTACTATAATACTGCTCCCTATGTACAAGAATATAACTACTATAATACTGTCCCCTTTGTACAAGAATATAACTACTATAATACTCTCCCCTTTGTACAAGAATATAACTACTATAATACTGCTCCTATGTACAAGAATATAACTACTATAATACTGCTCCTATGTACAGAATATAACTACTATAATACTGCTCCCTATGTACAAGAATATAACTACTATAATACTGCCCCCTATGTACAAGAATATAACTACTATAATACTGCCCCCTATGTACAAGAATATAACTACTATAATACTGCCTCCTATGTACAGAATATAACTACTATAATACTGCCCCTATGTACAAGAATATAACTACTATAATACTGCCCCCTATGTCCAAGAATATAACTACTATAATACTGCCTCCTATGTGCAGAATATAACTACTATAATACTGCCCCCTATGTACAAGAATATAACTACTATAATACTGTCCCCTTTGTACAAGAATATAACTACTATAATACTGTCCCCTTTGTACAAGAATATAACTACTATAATACTGCTCCCTATGTACAAGAATATAACTACTATAATACTGCTCCCTATGTACAAGAATTTAACTACTATAATACTGCCTCCTATGTACAAGAATATAACTACTATAATACTGCCTCCTATGTACAAGAATATAACTACTATAATACTGCTCCTATGTACAAGAATATAACTACTATAATACTGCTCCCTATGTACAAGAATATAACTACTATAATACTGCTCCTATGTACAAGAATATAACTACTATAATACTGGTCCCTATGTACAAGAATATAACTACTATAATACTGCCTCCTATGTACAGAATATAACTACTATAATACTGCCCCCTATGTACAAGAATATAACTACTATAATACTGCCCCTATGTACAAGAATATAACTACTATAATACTGCCCCCTATGTGCAAGAATATAACTACTATAATACTGCCCCTATGTACAAGAATATAACTACTATAATACTGCCCCCTATGTACAAGAATATAACTACTATAATCCTGCCTCCTATGTACAGAATATAACTACTATAATACTGCCCCTATGTACAAGAATATAACTACTATAATCCTGCCTCCTATGTACAGAATATAACTACTATAATACTGCCCCTATGTACAAGAATATAACTACTATAATACTGTCCCCTTTGTACAAGAATATAACTACTATAATACTGCCCCCTATGTACAAGAATATAACTACTATAATACTGCCTCCTATGTACAGAATATAACTACTATAATACTGCCCCTATGTACAAGAATATAACTACTATAATACTGCCCCCTATGTACAAGAATATAACTACTATAATACTGCCTCCTATATACAGAATATAACTACTATAATACTGCCCCCTATGTACAAGAATATAACTACTATAATACTGCCCCCTATGTACAAGAATATAACTACTATAATACTGCCCCTATGTACAAGAATATAACTACTATAATACTGCCCCTATGTACAAGAATATAACTACTATAATACTGCCCCCTATGTACAAGAATATAACTACTATAATACTGCCTCCTATATACAGAATATAACTACTATAATACTGCCCCCTATGTACAAGAATATAACTACTATAATACTGCCCCCTATGTACAAGAATATAACTACTATAATACTGCCCCTATGTACAAGAATATAACTACTATAATACTGCTCCTATGTACAAGAATATAACTACTATAATACTGCCCCCTATGTACAAGAATATAACTACTATAATACTGCTCCTATGTACAAGAATATAACTACTATAATACTGCCCGCTATGTACAAGAATATAGCTACTATAATACTGCCCCTATATACAAGAATATAGCTACTATAATACTGCCCCCTATGTACAAGAATATAACTACTATAATACTGCCTCCTATGTACAGAATATAACTACTATAATACTGCTCCTATGTACAAGAATATAACTACTATAATACTGCTCCCTATGTACAAGAATATAACTACTATAATACTGCCTCCTATGTACAAGAATATAACTACTATAATACTGCCTCCTATGTACAGAATATAACTACTATAACACTGTCCCCTTTGTACAAGAATATAACTACTATAATACTGCCTCCTATGTACAGAATATAACTACTATAATACTGCCCCCTATGTACAAGAATATAACTACTATAATACTGCTCCCTATGTACAAGAATATAACTACTATAATACTGTCCCCTTTGTACAAGAATATAACTACTATAATACCGTTCCCTTTGTACAAGAATATAACTACTATAATACTGCTCTCTATGTACAAGAATATAACTACTATAATACTGTCCTTATGTACAAGAATATAACTACTATAATACTGCTCCTATGTACAAGAATATAACTACTATAATACTGCTCCCTATGTACAAGAATATAACTACTATAATACTGCTCCCTATGTACAAGAATATAACTACTATAATACTGTCCCCTTTGTACAAGAATATAACTACTATAATACTCTCCCCTTTGTACAAGAATATAACTACTATAATACTGCTCCTATGTACAAGAATATAACTACTATAATACTGCTCCTATGTACAGAATATAACTACTATAATACTGCTCCCTATGTACAAGAATATAACTACTATAATACTGCCTCCTATGTACAGAATATAACTACTATAATACTGCCCCTATGTACAAGAATATAACTACTATAATACTGCCCCCTATGTCCAAGAATATAACTACTATAATACTGCCTCCTATGTGCAGAATATAACTACTATAATACTGCCCCCTATGTACAAGAATATAACTACTATAATACTGTCCCCTTTGTACAAGAATATAACTACTATAATACTGTCCCCTTTGTACAAGAATATAACTACTATAATACTGCTCCCTATGTACAAGAATATAACTACTATAATACTGCTCCCTATGTACAAGAATATAACTACTATAATACTGCCTCCTATGTACAAGAATATAACTACTATAATACTGCCTCCTATGTACAAGAATATAACTACTATAATACTGCTCCTATGTACAAGAATATAACTACTATAATACTGCTCCCTATGTACAAGAATATAACTACTATAATACTGCTCCTATGTACAAGAATATAACTACTATAATACTGGTCCCTATGTACAAGAATATAACTACTATAATACTGCCTCCTATGTACAGAATATAACTACTATAATACTGCCCCCTATGTACAAGAATATAACTACTATAATACTGCCCCTATGTACAAGAATATAACTACTATAATACTGCCCCCTATGTGCAAGAATATAACTACTATAATACTGCCCCAATGTACAAGAATATAACTACTATAATACTGCCCCCTATGTACAAGAATATAACTACTATAATACTGTCCCCTTTGTACAAGAATATAACTACTATAATCCTGCCTCCTATGTACAGAATATAACTACTATAATACTGCCCCTATGTACAAGAATATAACTACTATAATACTGTCCCCTTTGTACAAGAATATAACTACTATAATACTGCCCCCTATGTACAAGAATATAACTACTATAATACTGCCTCCTATGTACAGAATATAACTACTATAATACTGCCCCTATGTACAAGAATATAACTACTATAATACTGCCCCCTATGTACAAGAATATAACTACTATAATACTGCCTCCTATATACAGAATATAACTACTATAATACTTACCCCTATGTACAAGAATATAACTACTATAATACTGCCCCCTATGTACAAGAATATAACTACTATAATACTGCCCCTATGTACAAGAATATAACTGCTATAATACTGCCCCTATGTACAAGAATATAACTACTATAATACTGCCCCCTATGTACAAGAATATAACTACTATAATACTGCCTCCTATATACAGAATATAACTACTATAATACTGCCCCCTATGTACAAGAATATAACTACTATAATACTGCCCACTATGTACAAGAATATAACTACTATAATACTGCCCCTATGTACAAGAATATAACTACTATAATACTGCTCCTATGTACAAGAATATAACTACTATAATACTGCTCCTATGTACAAGAATATAACTACTATAATACTGCTCCTATGTACAAGAATATAACTACTATAATACTGCCCGCTATGTACAAGAATATAGCTACTATAATACTGCCCCTATATACAAGAATATAGCTACTATAATACTGCCCCCTATGTACAAGAATATAACTACTATAATACTGCCTCCTATGTACAGAATATAACTACTATAATACTGCTCCCTATGTACAAGAATATAACTACTATAATACTGCCTCCTATGTACAAGAATATAACTACTATAATACTGCCTCCTATGTACAAGAATATAACTACTATAATACTGCCTCCTATGTACAGAATATAACTACTATAATACTGTCCCCTTTGTACAAGAATATAACTACTATAATACTGCCTCCTATGAACAGAATATAACTACTATAATACTGCCCCTGTGTACAAGAATATAACTACTATAATACTGTCCCCTTTGTACAAGAATATAACTACTATAATACTGCCCCCTATGTACAAGAATATAACTACTATAATACTGCCTCCTATGTACAGAATATAACTACTATAATACTGCCCCTATGTACAAGAATATAACTACTATAATACTGCCCCCTATGTACAAGAATATAACTACTATAATACTGCCTCCTATGTGCAGAATATAACTACTATAATACTGCCCCCTATGTACAAGAATACAACTACTATAATACTGCCCCTATGTACAAGAATACAGCTACTATAATACTGCCCCCTATGTACAAGAATATAACTACTATAATACTGCCCCTATGTACAAGAATATAACTACTATAATACTGCTCCTATGTACAAGAATATAACTACTATAATACTGCCCCCTATGTACAAGAATATAACTACTATAATACTGCTCCTATGTACAAGAATATAACTACTATAATACTGCCCGCTATGTACAAGAATATAACTACTATAATACTGCCCCTATATACAAGAATATAACTACTATAATACTGCCCCCTATGTACAAGAATATAACTACTATAATACTGCCTCCTATGTACAGAATATAACTACTATAATACTGCTCCTATGTACAAGAATATAACTACTATAATACTGCCCCCTATGTACAAGAATATAACTACTATAATACTGCCCCCTTTTTACAAGAATATAACTACTATAATACTGCCCCCTATGTACAAGAATATAACTACTATAATACTGCCTCCTATGTACAGAATATAACTACTATAATACTGCCCCTATGTACAAGAATATAACTACTATAATACTGCCCCCTATGTACAAGAATATAACTACTATAATACTGCCTCCTATGTGCAGAATATAACTACTATAATACTGCCCCCTATGTACAAGAATATAACTACTATAATACTGTCCCCTTTGTACAAGAATATAACTACTATAATACTGCTCCCTATGTACAAGAATATAACTACTATAATACTGCTCCCTATGTACAAGAATATAACTACTATAATACTGCCTCCTATGTACAAGAATATAACTACTATAATACTGCCTCCTATGTACAAGAATATAACTACTATAATACTGCTCCCTATGTACAAGAATATAACTACTATAATACTGCTCCTATGTACAAGAATATAACTACTATAATACTGGTCCCTATGTACAAGAATATAACTACTATAATACTGCCTCCTATGTACAGAATATAACTACTATAATACTGCCCCCTATGTACAAGAATATAACTACTATAATACTGCCCCTATGTACAAGAATATAACTACTATAATACTGCCCCCTATGTGCAAGAATATAACTACTATAATACTGCCCCTATGTACAAGAATATAACTACTATAATACTGTCCCGTTTGTACAAGAATATAACTACTATAATACTGCCTCCTATGTACAGAATATAACTACTATAATACTCCCTCTATGTACAAGAATATAACTACTATAATACTGTCCCCTTTGTACAAGAATATAACTACTATAATACTGCCCCCTATGTACAAGAATATAACTACTATAATACTGCCTCCTATGTACAGAATATAACTACTAAAATACTGCCCTTATGTACAAGAATATAACTACTATAATACTGCTCCTATGTACAAGAATATAACTACTATAATACTGCTCCCTATGTACAAGAATATAACTACTATAATACTGCTCCCTATGTACAAGAATATAACTACTATAATACTGCTCCCTATGTACAAGAATATAACTACTATAATACTGTCCCCTTTGTACAAGAATATAACTACTATAATACTGCTCCTATGTACAAGAATATAACTACTATAATACTGCTCCTATGTACAGAATATAACTACTATAATACAGCTCCCTATGTACAAGAATATAACTACTATAATACTGTCCTTATGTACAAGAATATAACTACTATAATACTGCTCCTATGTACAAGAATATAACTACTATAATACTGCTCCTATGTACAAGAATATAACTACTATAATACTGCCCTCTATGTACAAGAATATAACTACTATAATACTGCTCCTATGTACAAGAATATAACTACTATAATACTGCTCCTATGTACAAGAATATAACTACTATAATACTGCTCCTATGTACAAGAATATAACTACTATAATACTGCCCCCTATGTGCAAGAATATAACTACTATAATACTGCCCCTATGTACAAGAATATAACTACTATAATACTGCCCCCTATGTACAAGAATATAACTACTATAATACTGCCCCCTATGTACAAGAACATAACTACTATAATACTGCCCCCTATGTACAAGAACATAACTACTATAATACTGCCCCCTATGTACAAGAATATAACTACTATAATACTGCCCCCTATGTACAAGAATATAACTACTATAATACTGCCCCTATGTACAAGAATATAACTACTATAATACTGCCCCCTATGTACAAGAATATAACTACTATAATACTGCCCCTATGTACAAGAATATAACTACTATAATACTGCCCGCTATGTACAAGAATATAACTACTATAATACTGCCCCTATATACAAGAATATAACTACTATAATACTGCTCCTATGTACAAGAATATAACTACTATAATACTGCCCCCTATGTACAAGAATATAACTACTATAATACTGCTCCTATGTACAAGAATATAACTACTATAATACTGCCCGCTATGTACAAGAATATAACTACTATAATACTGCCCCTATGTACAAGAATATAACTACTATAATACTGCCCCCTATGTACAAGAATATAACTACTATATTACTGTCCCCTTTGTACAAGAATATAACTACTATAATACTGCCTCCTATGTACAGAATATAACTACTATAATACTGCCCCTATGTACAAGAATATAACTACTATAATACTGCCCCCTATGTACAAGAATATAACTACTATAATACTGCCTCCTATGTGCAGAATATAACTACTATAATACTGCCCCCTATGTACAAGAATATAACTACTATAATACTGCCCCCTATGTACAAGAATATAACTACTATAATACTGCCCCTATGTACAAGAATACAACTACTATAATACTGCCCCCTATGTACAAGAATATAACTACTATAATACTGCCCCTATGTACAAGAATATAACTACTATAATACTGCTCCTATGTACAAGAATCTAACTACTATAATACTGCCCCCTATGTACAAGAATATAACTACTATAATACTGTCCCCTTTGTACAAGAATATAACTACTATAATACTGTCCCCTTTGTACAAGAATATAACTACTATAATACTGCTCCCTATGTACAAGAGTATAACTTCTATAATACTGCTCCCTATGTACAAGAATATAACTACTATAATACTGCCTCCTATGTACAAGAATATAACTACTATAATACTGCCTCCTATGTACAGAATATAACTACTATAATACTTTCCCCTTTGTACAAGAATATAACTACTATAATACTGCCTCCTATGTACAGAATATAACTACTATAATACTGCCCCTGTGTACAAGAATATAACTACTATAATACTGTCCCCTTTGTACAAGAATATAACTACTATAATACTGCCCCCTATGTACAAGAATATAACTACTATAATACTGCCTCCTATGTACAGAATATAACTACTATAATACTGCCCCTATGTACAAGAATATAACTACTATAATACTGCCCCCTATGTACAAGAATATAACTACTATAATACTGCCTCCTATGTGCAGAATATAACTACTATAATACTGCCCCCTATGTACAAGAATATAACTACTATAATACTGCCCCCTATGTACAAGAATATAACTACTATAATACTGCCCCTATGTACAAGAATACAACTACTATAATACTGCCCCCTATGTACAAGAATATAACTACTATAATACTGCCCCTATTTACAAGAATATAACTACTATAATACTGCTCCTATGTACAAGAATATAACTACTATAATACTGCCCCCTATGTACAAGAATATAACTACTATAATACTGCTCCTATGTACAAGAATATAACTACTATAATACTGCTCCTATGTACAAGAATATAACTACTATAATACTGCCCGCTATGTACAAGAATATAACTACTATAATACTGCCCCTATATACAAGAATATAACTACTATAATACTGCCCCCTATGTACAAGAATATAACTACTATAATACTGCCTCCTATGTACAGAATATAACTACTATAATACTGCTCCTATGTACAAGAATATAACTACTATAATACTGCCCCCTATGTACAAGAATATAACTACTATAATACTGCCCCCTTTGTACAAGAATATAACTACTATAATACTGCCCCCTATGTACAAGAATATAACTACTATAATACTGCCTCCTATGTACAGAATATAACTACTATAATACTGCCCCTATGTACAAGAATATAACTACTATAATACTGCCCCCTATGTACAAGAATATAACTACTATAATACTGCCTCCTATGTACAAGAATATAACTACTATAATACTGTCCCCTTTGTACAAGAATATAACTACTATAATACTGTCCCCTTTGTACAAGAATATAACTACTATAATACTGCTCCCTATGTACAAGAATATAACTACTATAATACTGCTCCCTATGTACAAGAATATAACTACTATAATACTGCTCCCTATGTACAAGAATATAACTACTATAATACTGCCTCCTATGTACAAGAATATAACTACTATAATACTGCCTCCTATGTACAAGAATATAACTACTATAATACTGCTCCTATGTACAAGAATATAACTACTATAATACTGCTCCCTATGTACAAGAATATAACTACTATAATACTGCTCCTATGTACAAGAATATAACTACTATAATACTGGTCCCTATGTACAAGAATATAACTACTATAATACTGCCTCCTATGTACAGAATATAACTACTATAATACTGCCCCCTATGTACAAGAATATAACTACTATAATACTGCCCCTATGTACAAGAATATAACTACTATAATACTGCCCCCTATGTGCAAGAATATAACTACTATAATACTGCCCCTATGTACAAGAATATAACTACTATAATACTGCCCCCTATGTACAAGAATATAACTACTATAATACTGTCCCCTTTGTACAAGAATATAACTACTATAATACTGCCTCCTATGTACAGAATATAACTACTATAATACTGCCCCTATGTACAAGAATATAACTACTATAATACTGTCCCCTTTGTACAAGAATATAACTACTATAATACTGCCCCCTATGTACAAGAATATAACTACTATAATACTGCCTCCTATGTACAGAATATAACTACTATAATACTGCCCCTATGTACAAAAATATAACTACTATAATACTGCCCCCTATGTACAAGAATATAACTACTATAATACTGCCTCCTATATACAGAATATAACTACTATAATACTGCCCCCTATGTACAAGAATATAACTACTATAATACTGCCCCCTATGTACAAGAATATAACTACTATAATACTGCCCCTATGTACAAGAATATAACTACTATAATACTGCTCCTATGTACAAGAATATAACTACTATAATACTGCCCCCTATGTACAAGAATATAACTACTATAATACTGCTCCTATGTACAAGAATATAACTACTATAATACTGCCCGCTATGTACAAGAATATAGCTACTATAATACTGCCCCTATATACAAGAATATAGCTACTATAATACTGCCCCCTATGTACAAGAATATAACTACTATAATACTGCCTCCTATGTACAGAATATAACTACTATAATACTGCTCCTATGTACAAGAATATAACTACTATAATACTGCCCCCTATGTACAAGAATATAACTACTATAATACTGCCCCCTTTGTACAAGAATATAACTACTATAATACTGCCCCCTATGTACAAGAATATAACTACTATAATACTGTCCCCTTTGTACAAGAATATAACTACTATAATACTGCTCCCTATGTACAAGAATCTAACTACTATAATACAGCCCCCTATGTACAAGAATCTAACTACTATAATACTGCTCCTATGTACAAGAATCTAACTACTATAATACTGCCCCCTATGTACAAGAATATAACTACTATAATACTGTCCCCTTTGTACAAGAATATAACTACTATAATACTGTCCCCTTTGTACAAGAATATAACTACTATAATACTGCTCCCTATGTACAAGAATATAACTACTATAATACTGCTCCCTATGTACAAGAATATAACTACTATAATACTGCCTCCTATGTACAAGAATATAACTACTATAATACTGCCTCCTATGTACAGAATATAACTACTATAATACTGCCCCCTATGTACAAGAATATAACTACTATAATACTGCCCCCTATGTGCAAGAATATAACTACTATAATGCTGCCCCTATGTACAAGAATATAACTACTAAAATACTGCCCCCTATGTGCAAGAATATAACTACTATAATACTGCCCCCTATGTACAAGAATATAACTACTATAATACTGTCCCCTTTGTACAAGAATATAACTACTATAATACTGCCTCCTATGTACAGAATATAACTACTATAATACTGCCCCCTATGTTCAAGAATATAACTACTATAATACTGCTCCCTATGTACAAGAATATAACTACTATAATACTGTCCCCTTTATACAAGAATATAACTACTATAATACTGCTCCCTATGTACAAGAGTATAACTACTATAATACTGCTCCCTATGTACAAGAATATAACTACTATAATACTGCTCCCTATGTACAAGAATATAACTACTATAATACTGCCTCCTATGTACAAGAATATAACTACTATAATACTGCCTCCTATGTACAAGAATATAACTACTATAATACTGCTCCTATGTACAAGAATATAACTACTATAATACTGCTCCCTATGTACAAGAATATAACTACTATAATACTGCTCCTATGTACAAGAATATAACTACTATAATACTGGTCCCTATGTACAAGAATATAACTACTATAATACTGCCTCCTATGTACAGAATATAACTACTATAATACTGCCCCCTATGTACAAGAATATAACTACTATAATACTGCCCCTATGTACAAGAATATAACTACTATAATACTGCCCCCTATGTGCAAGAATATAACTACTATAATACTGCCCCTATGTACAAGAATATAACTACTATAATACTGCCCCCTATGTACAAGAATATAACTACTATAATACTGTCCCCTTTGTACAAGAATATAACTACTATAATACTGCCTCCTATGTACAGAATATAACTACTATAATACTGCCCCTATGTACAAGAATATAACTACTATAATACTGTCCCCTTTGTACAAGAATATAACTACTATAATACTGCCCCCTATGTACAAGAATATAACTACTATAATACTGCCTCCTATGTTCAGAATATAACTACTATAATACTGCCCCTATGTACAAGAATATAACTACTATAATACTGCCCCCTATGTACAAGAATATAACTACTATAATACTGCCTCCTATATACAGAATATAACTACTATAATACTGCCCCCTATGTACAAGAATATAACTACTATAATACTGCCCCTATGTACAAGAATATAACTACTATAATACTGCTCCTATGTACAAGAATATAACTACTATAATACTGCCCCCTATGTACAAGAATATAACTACTATAATACTGCTCCTATGTACAAGAATATAACTACTATAATACTGCCCGCTATGTACAAGAATATAGCTACTATAATACTGCCCCTATATACAAGAATATAGCTACTATAATACTGCCCCCTATGTACAAGAATATAACTACTATAATACTGCCTCCTATGTACAGAATATAACTACTATAATACTGCCCCCTATGTACAAGAATATAACTACTATAATACTGCCCCCTATGTGCAAGAATATAACTACTATAATGCTGCCCCTATGTACAAGAATATAACTACTAAAATACTGCCCCCTATGTGCAAGAATATAACTACTATAATACTGCCCCCTATGTACAAGAATATAACTACTATAATACTGTCCCCTTTGTACAAGAATATAACTACTATAATACTGCCTCCTATGTACAGAATATAACTACTATAATACTGCCCCCTATGTTCAAGAATATAACTACTATAATACTGCTCCCTATGTACAAGAATATAACTACTATAATACTGTCCCCTTTATACAAGAATATAACTACTATAATACTGCTCCCTATGTACAAGAATATAACTACTATAATACTGTCCTTATGTACAAGAATATAACTACTATAATACTGCTCCTATGTACAAGAATATAACTACTATAATACTGCTCCCTATGTACAAGAATATAACTACTATAATACTGCTCCCTATGTACAAGAATATAACTACTATAATACTGCTCCCTATGTACAAGAATATAACTACTATAATACTGCTCCCTATGTACAAGAATATAACTACTATAATACTGTCCCCTTTGTACAAGAATATAACTACTATAATACTCTCCCCTTTGTACAAGAATATAACTACTATAATACTGCTCCTATGTACAAGAATATAACTACTATAATACTGCTCCTATGTACAGAATATAACTACTATAATACTGCTCCCTATGTACAAGAATATAACTACTATAATACTGTCCTTATGTACAAGAATATAACTACTATAATACTGCTCCTATGTACAAGAATATAACTACTATAATACTGCTCCTATGTACAAGAATATAACTACTATAATACTGCCCTCTATGTAGAAGAATATAACTACTATAATACTGCTCCTATGTACAAGAATATAACTACTATAATACTGCTCCTATGTACAAGAATATAACTACTATAATACTGCTCCTATGTACAAGAATATAACTACTATAATACTGGTCCCTATGTACAAGAATATAACTACTATAATACTGCCCCTATGTACAAGAATATAACTACTATAATACTGCCCCCTATGTGCAAGAATATAACTACTATAATACTGCCCCTATGTACAAGAATATAACTACTATAATACTGCCGCCTATGTACAAGAATATAACTACTATATTACTGTCCCCTTTGTACAAGAATATAACTACTATAATACTGCCTCCTATGTACAGAATATAACTACTATAATACTGCCCCTATGTACAAGAATATAACTACTATAATACTGTCCCCTTTGTACAAGAATATAACTACTATAATACTGCCTCCTATGTACAGAATATAACTACTATAATACTGCCCCTATGTACAAGAATATAACTACTATAATACTGCCCCCTATGTACAAGAATATAACTATTATAATACTGCCTCCTATGTGCAGAATATAACTACTATAATACTGCCCCCTATGTACAAGAATATAACTACTATAATACTGCCCCCTATGTACAAGAATATAACTACTATAATACTGCCCCTATGTACAAGAATACAACTACTATAATACTGCCCCCTATGTACAAGAATATAACTACTATAATACTGCCCCCTATGTACAAGAATATAACTACTATAATACTGCCCCTATGTACAAGAATATAACTACTATAATACTGCTCCTATATACAAGAATATAACTACTATAATACTGCCCCCTATGTACAAGAATATGACTACTATAATACTGCTCCTATGTACAAGAATATATCTACTATAATACTGCTCCTATGTACAAGAATATAACTGCTATAATACTGCCCCCTATGTACAAGAATATAACTACTATAATACTGCCCCTATGTACAAGAATATAACTACTATAATACTGCCTCCTATGTACAAGAATATAACTACTATAATACTGCCCCCTATGTACAAGAATATAACTACTATAATACTGCTCCTATGTACAAGAATATAACTACTATAATACTGCCCCCTATGTACAAGAATATAACTACTATAATACTGCCCCCTTTGTACAAGAATATAACTACTATAATACTGCTCCTATGTACAAGAATATAACTACTATAATACTGCCCCCTATGTACAAGAATATAACTACTATAATACTGCCCCCTTTGTACAAGAATATAACTACTATAATACTGTCCTTATGTACAAGAATATAACTACTATAATACTGCTCCTATGTACAAGAATATAACTACTATAATACTGCTCCTATGTACAAGAATATAACTACTATAATACTGCCCTCTATGTACAAGAATATAACTACTATAATACTGCTCCTATGTACAAGAATATAACTACTATAATACTGTCCCCTTTATACAAGAATATAACTGCTATAATACTGCTCCCTATGTACAAGAATATAACTACTATAATACTGTCCTTATGTACAAGAATATAACTACTATAATACTGCTCCTATGTACAAGAATATAACTACTATAATACTGCTCCCTATGTACAAGAATATAACTACTATAATACTGCTCCCTATGTACAAGAATATAACTACTATAATACTGTCCCCTTTGTACAAGAATATAACTACTATAATACTCTCCCCTTTGTACAAGAATATAACTACTATAATGCTGCTCCTATGTACAAGAATATAACTACTATAATACTGCTCCTGTGTGCAGAATATAACTACTATAATACTGCTCCCTATGTACAAGAATATAACTACTATAATACTGTCCTTATGTACAAGAATATAACTACTATAATACTGCCCCCTATGTGCAAGAATATAACTACTATAATACTGCCCCTATGTACAAGAATATAACTACTATAATACTGCTCCTATGTACAAGAATATAACTACTATAATACTGCCCCCTATGTGCAAGAATATAACTACTATAATACTGCCCCTATGTACAAGAATATAACTACTATAATACTGCCCTCTATGTACAAGAATATAACTACTATAATACTGTCCCCTTTGTACAAGAATATAACTACTATAATACTGCCTCCTATGTACAGAATATAACTACTATAATACTGCCCCTATGTACAAGAATATAACTACTATAATACTGTCCCCTTTGTACAAGAATATAACTACTATAATACTGCTCCTATGTACAAGAATATAACTACTATAATACTGCTCCTATATACAAGAATATAACTACTATAATACTGCCTTCTATGTACAGAATATAACTACTATAATACTGCCGCTATGTACAAGAATATAACTACTATAATACTGCCCCCTATGTACAAGAATTTAACTACTATAATACTGCCTCCTATGTGCAGAATATAACTACTATAATACTGCCCCCTATGTACAAGAATATAACTACTATAATACTGCCCCCTATGTACAAGAATATAACTACTATAATACTGCCCCTATGTACAAGAATACAACTACTATAATACTGCCCCCTATGTACAAGAATATAACTACTATAATACTGCCCCTATGTACAAGAATATAACTACTATAATACTGCTCCTATGTACAAGAATATAACTACTATAATACTGCCCCCTATGTACAAGAATATAACTACTATAATACTGCTCCTATGTACAAGAATATAACTACTATAATACTGCCCGCTATGTACAAGAATATAACTACTATAATACTGCCCCTATATACAAGAATATAACTACTATAATACTGCCCCCTATGTACAAGAATATAACTACTATAATACTGCCTCCTATGTACAGAATATAACTACTATAATACTGCTCCTATGTACAAGAATATAACTACTATAATACTGCCCCCTATGTACAAGAATATAACTACTATAATACTGCTCCTATGTACAAGAATATAACTACTATAATACTGCCCGCTATGTACAAGAATATAACTACTATAATACTGCCCCTATATACAAGAATATAACTACTATAATACTGCCCCCTATGTACAAGAATATAACTACTATAATACTGCCCCCTATGTACAAGAATATAACTACTATAATACTGCTCCTATGTACAAGAATATAACTACTATAATACTGCTCCCTATGTACAAGAATATAACTACTATAATACTGCCCCCTATATACAAGAATATAACTACTATAATACTGCCCCCTATGTGCAAGAATATAACTACTATAATACTGCTCCTATATACAAGAATATAACTACTATAATACTGCTCCTATGTACAAGAATATAACTACTATAATACTGCTCCTATATACAAGAATATAACTACTATAATACTGCTCCTATGTACAAGAATATAACTACTATAATACTGCTCCTATATACAAGAATATAACTACTATAATACTGCTCCTATATACAAGAATATAACTACTATAATACTGCCCCTATGTACAAGAATATAACTACTATAATACTGCCCCTATGTACAAGAATATAACTGCTATAATACTGGTAATATAACGCTCTGCTGCAGGGGGTGATCTGACTTCTTATCCTCCATCAGGTCCTGATATTTGTTTCTCTTTCTGTCTCTCTCAGATTCTGCACCAGAGCCGTCAGGCCCTTCTCAGTCAGTTTGGCGTTGGTAACGCGGTGCAGATGGGCATGAGGCCGGGCTTACCACAAGCCATCACCCCTCAGGTATTGTTGATGAGAAGATGGTTATATTGCGGTCTTATAACCCTGTAACCTCTCTGAGTCACGGAGCAGCCCCCTTCCTATTGTAGACCGGTTTCTGGACATCGGGTCTGGTCCTCATTGCTTGTGCTTGACCCTTTTTTTGCCTCTTTCTCCACAGCCTCCGATAAACGCTCAGATGCTCGCCCAGCGCCAGCGGGAGCTGTACAGCCAGCAGCATCGTCAACAGCAGCAGCAAATCATGCAGCAAAGAGCCCTGCTGATGAGGCAGCAAAATTTTGGCAACAACCTCCCCCCTAATGCTGGACTTCCCGTCACCATCGGGGCTTCCCGGCTCCCACAAGGACCTCCTCAGCAGTTTCCTTACCCTCACAGTTATGGTACAAACCCCGTGAACCCACCTCCGTCCACAAGTCCCTTTTCACCTCTGGCCACAACCCCTGAGGCCACCTTGCCAAACCGTGGAGGCGCCACCAGAGGAGGGTTAGTGAACAGAGGCATGATGGGAAACGTCGGGGGACAGTTTGGAGCTGGGATGAACCCTCAGATGACGCCAAATGTCTTTCAGTACTCGGGAACAGGTAGGTGGGGGGGAACAAAAATTAATGTCCAATATCTGTGTGTGGGGCGGTGACAACTGTGGTTGTCAGTAGGGCTCGCAACTTTTAACCTTTTCTGGTTTTAGTTATTATATAAGCTGGAAAATTTGGCCTGAGATTACACAGCAACCATATTCTGCATCTATTTCCTGCAGGTATCAGCCAGCAGGCGGATCCAACATTTGCCCCATCACTAAGCCCCACCAGTCCCCTGATGTCGCCTCGTCTAACTCCTTCTCAAAGTCCAATGCTCCAGCAGAATCCATCCACACCCGGGTACCAGTCACCTGATCTTAAAAGTTGGCAGCAAAGCACTCTGGGAAGCTCAAGGTAAGTGCAGCGCCCATCCAGTTGGTCCAATTTGGACATACAGTTAGGTCCATATATATTTGGACAGAGAGAACATTTTTCTAATTTTGGTTCTAGACATTACCACAATGAATTTTAAACAAAACAATTCAGATGCAGTTGAAGTTCAGACTTTCAGCTTTCATTTGAGGGTATCCACATTAAAATTGGATGAAGGGTTTAGGAGTTTCAGCTCCTTAACATGTGCCACCCTGTTTTTAAAGGGATCAAAAGTAATTGGACAGATTAAATAATTGTAAATAAAATGTTCATTTCTAGTACTTGGTTGAAAACCCTTTGTTAGCAATGACTGCCTGAAGTCTTGACCTCATGGACATCACCAGACGCTGTGTTTCCTCCTTTTTGATGCTCTGCCAGGCCTTCACTGCGGTGGTTTTCAGTTGCTGTTTGTTTGTGGGCCTTTCTGTCTGAAGTTTAGTCTTTAACAAGTGAAATGCATGCTCAATTGGGTTGAGATCAGGTGACTGACTTGGCCATTCAAGAATATTCCACTTCTTTGCTTTAATAAACTCCTGGGTTGCTTTGGCTTTATGTTTTGGGTCATTGTCCATCTGTAGTATGAAACGACGACCAATCAGTTTGGCTGCATTTGGCTGGATCTGAGCACACAGTATGGCTCTGAATACATCAGAATTCATTCGGCTGCTTCTGTCCTGTGTCACATCATCAATAAACACTAGTGACCCAGTGCCACTGGCAGCCATGCATGCCCAAGCCATCACACTGCCTCCGCCGTGTTTTACAGATGATGTGGTATACTGTGGATCATGAGCTGTACCACGCCTTTGCCATACTTTTCTCTTTCCATCATTCTGGTAGAGGTTGATCTTGGTTTCATCTGTCCAAAGAATGTTCTTCCAGAACTGTGCTGGCTTTTTTAGATGTTTTTTAGCAAAGTCCAGTCTAGCCTTTTTATTCTTGATGCTTATGAGTGGCTTGCACCGTGCAGTGAACCCTCTGTAGTTACTTTCATGCAGTCTTCTCTTTATGGTAGATTTGGATATTGATACGCCTACCTCCTGGAGAGTGGTGGTCACTTGGTTGGCTGTTGTGAAGGGGTTTCTCTTCATCATGGAGATGATTCTGCGATCATCCACCACTGTTGTCTTCCGTGGGCGCCCAGGTCTTTTTGCATTGATGAGTTCACCAGTGCTTTCTTTCTCAGGATGTACCAAACTGTAGATTTTGCCACTCCTAATATTGTAGCAATTTCTCGGATGGGTTTTTTCTGTTTTTGCAGCTTAAGGATGGCTTGTTTCACCTGCATGGAGAGCTCCTTTGACCGCATGTTTACTTCACAGCAAACCTTCCAAATGCAAGCACCACACCTCAAATCAACTCCAGTCCTTTTATCTGCTTAATTGAGAATGACATAACGAAGGGATTGCCCACACCTGTCCATGAAATAGCCTTGGAGTCAATTGTCCAATTACTTTTGGTCCCTTTAAAAACAGGGTGGCACATGTTAAGGAGCTGAAACTCCTAAACCCTTCATCCAATTTTAATGTGGATACCCTCAAATGAAAGCTGAAAGTCTGAACTTCAACTGCATCTGAATTGTTTTGTTTAAAATTCATTGTGGTAATGTCTAGAACCAAAATTAGAAAAATGTTCTCTCTGTCCAAATATATATGGACCTAACTGTATATATACTTCTTGATAGAGTGAAAGATGTATATAGTCATCTCGGGGATGGCCAAGGCACTTGCGGCAATTGTGGAGTTTGACAGAGGGAGAGCACTCCTCCAGTCAGCCCATTGAACCTAACAATGCCTTAGACCAAAGCCTAGTCGATCCTGCCAGTGGGGGGAGTCTTAATAGGCTGCTTATAAGTATATAAGCCAGGATAATACACTGCACTAGGTAAGTAGTGCAGTGTATTATTTATGCCATCAAAGGATCACTTGTTTAGGTTCCCTTGTGGGATTATCAAATATAAACAGTGTAAAAAAATAGCAAAAACAAAGCCAGAATTGCCATTTTTTTTGTTTATCTTGCTTCCCAGAAATAGAAATAAAAAGCGATAAAAACCTGTCGAATGCATCCCAAAATTATCTAATTAAAAATATTAGCTTGTATAAATTTGTAAAAAAGCATTTACCTAAAAAGAGATGCTATCTCTAAATCTGACAAGATATGGGGTCTATGGATTGATGGCTCTGGTTTGACATCTAGGGTACTGAGGGGGTTTTGCCTCGGCTTGCTTTGAGTTATGTTTATATGATGCCTCAAATTAAACTTCTTTGAAAATGAATAAAAATGTCATTAATACTTCCACAAGTTCTATGTAATTGGATGGACCATTGTTACTATGTTCAAATATTTCTTCATCTAATTCTGCTGGTTTTGCAGAGACAAGATGTATAAATAACTATGTTTAATGCTTCTTAAGGTTGGGGGGTGGAGAGCTGGGCTTCTCCAATGTTTGTCTGCTTGTTGTTGTTTTTGTTTTTTTTTACCTTTGTGAAAATCTTTATAAAAATTACTAAAAAACATTTGATTTAAGAAAAAAAAATATCAGCTTGTTACACAAAACAACAAGCAGCGGACAGGACAAGTTATTGCTCTCCGAAAAAAAAAGACAAACAATAATAGTTTTCTTTAGAAAGTGATTTTCTTAAGCGAAACTAATAAAAAAACAAAAAAACAACTAAAAATGGTATAAATTGGGTATCAGCGTAAACGGATTAACCCATATTATAAAATTCTATCATTATTTATTTCACTCGGCGAACGCCGTTAAATATAAATCTGAAAAAGGACCTAAAAATGTCAGAATTGCTGTTTTTTTTTGTTTTTTTTTGTTCAACCCTCCGGCTAAAAATATGAAATGAAAAGTAACCGAAAAGTCCTGGGAATAAAAGAAAATGGCAACAGTGAAAACTACAAGAAAAACCGTCACGCGGCTGTGTATATGGAAGAATAAAACGTTGTCTCAGACGTGGCAACCATAAATGATTTTTTTTTTCTAAAGTGACGCTTTTTGTGCCAAAGTATCAAAAGAGAAAAAAATATATAAATTTGGTATCGATATTTTTAGATTAACGTGCAGAATACATTTTCCATGTCAACTGTACTGAAAACAAAAAAAATGTGATTCTGTCTCCCAAAATAATTAACAAAATGTTACAGGTACAAAAAAAAAAAACCCCTGTAACAACGAAAACTACCCTAAAAATCACTCCTATTGCTCCATTAATGGAAGAATGTGGTGACATAAAAACAATTTTGTTGTTTGCTTTCAAACATCATTGTTAAATACAATACCAGATAAAAGAGCTAAAAAAAAGAGCTCTCTGATGGAATCTCAGTTAACTCATTCTGCAGCCAGCAATAGACAGGGCAACACAGAGGATACAGAAAGCAAACGGTGCTAAATGTTTAATGAAACCCAAATGCAAAAATCATTTTTTACCCAAAATTCAGTTCAAAAGACAAAAAAAAAAAAACACCTAAATGTGGACTACCCCTTTAAGCAGACCGCCTGCTTTTAGTCCTGCCGATCACAGTGATTAGCAAGCACTTTCCTGTAATGATTTCTTATCCTGCTTTCACAGCGTCTTTGGGCAAGCAGGACAGACCCAGCCGACCGCAGGACAGCAAGGAATGTACAACAACATGAGCATCACGGTGTCCATGGGGGGCAACAATGCCGGCGTCCAGAATGTCAATCAGATGACGGGGCAGATGCAGATGAGCTCCCTGCCCATGCAGGCCATGAACAGCATGTGTACGGAGCAGGTCAGTGATGGGGCGTATATATATATATATATATCGGTGGTAAGATGCCATACAGCATCATAAATAAATGGGTAAATAATACCGCCAGGCAGTGCACATATAATAGTGCAGCCTATAGAGCACGGTAGTAATACTGGTATACAGTGACGCCTAGTAACGGATCTCCCTTACAGCAGGTGAACGATCCATCTCTGAGACCAGGCGGACTTTACTGCAACCAACTCTCCTCAACGGATCTGCTGAAAACGGAGCCGGACACAGGGCAGGTAAAAATAAATGGCAGCTGGTCGGCTTCACTAGGTGGTGGAACCTGATGGCCACGCACCCCACAAATTAATTTTGGGGTCATGGGGTTCTAATTTACTGTGGACTGTACAGTATATAGGGAACATATATGCAGTATATGTCTGAGATCACATATGGCGGCACAGTACATCTCTGGGGGGGACACTATGATAAAGTATATCTCTGGGGCACATGTGGCGGTAGAGTATTTGAGTGCACATATGGCGGCACAGTACATCTCCGGGGGAGCACTATGATAAAGTATACCTCTGGGGCACATGTGGCGGTAGGGTATTTGAGTGTACATATGGCGGCACAGTACATCTCCGGGGGAGCACTATGATAAAGTATATCTCTGGGGCACATATAGTGGTAGAGTATTTGAGTGCACATATGGCGGCACAGTACATCTCCGGGGGAGCACTATGATAAAGTATACCTCTGGGGCACATATAGCAGTAGAGTATTTGAGTGCACATATGGCGGCACAGTACATCTCCGGGGGAGCACTATGATAAAGTATATCTCTGGGGCACATATAGCGGTAGAGTATTTGAGTGCACATATGGCGGCACAGTACATCTCCGGGGGAGCACTATGATAAAGTATACCTCTGGGGCACATATAGCAGTAGAGTATTTGAGTGCACATATGGCGGCACAGTACATCTCTGGGGGGACACTATGATAAAGTATATTTCGGGTGGCACAGCTCACCTCTCGGCACGCACTATATATCGGACACTCAGCAGTCTGATTGTCAGGCCATGTTGGGAGTTGTATTCTATTCTTTTTTTTTGCCACCATCACTAAATCTGACAGATTAATTTTCACATGTCATTTACAAATGTCCAAGGAGGTAAAGGGGGCAGACGGGAGCCGGGTCTTGTATCTGACATCCTCTTTCTCCCAGCAGGTACAACAAGTACAAGTCTTTGCAGACGTTCAGTGTACAGTGAACCTCGTGGGCGGGGACCCATACCTGAACCAATCAGGATCCATCTCTACCCAAAAGACCACCCCCGGACCCCAAACACCACAGGCTCAACAAAAGAGCCTTCTGCAACAGCTGCTGACTGAATGATAGCGTGTTATGGAGCGGGCCTTGCTAACGGGAGCGATAAAAACACGTGAAACGCGGATGAGTTATAGAAGTATACATATACGCAGCGTATATACGTTCTATATTTTTGCAGGAGATGTCCGATATCTCTTACACCGCAGCCTTCCTTTTGGGGACGAACGAAGACTGCGAAGCAAAAGACGTGTTGACAAACGTCAGAAAAAAAAGGAGAGCGAAAGAGGAGAGAAAAACATTCAAAAACATTTGTCGCAGTTTTTTGTTTTTTTAACAAATCCCCTCGAGCCCCATGTCCTTTTTTCAGATCGTGCTTGGTCGGCATCGGACTTTTTGGAGAAAGAGAGAGACAGAATGAGAGCTGTAGGGCTGGGACAATCGGACCCTCGGTCCCCCTTTCGAGCCAAATGACAGATGATAGTTATTTTTGTACGCAGTTGCTGTGATGACACTGAACGGGACGGGCGCGTTTTCTGCCGCCTGGGAGAAGAATGTCGCAGAACGTCAGTTTCAGCTGGTTCTGTCACTGATGTGGAACCCGAAGTAGAAAGGATGGAGGAGAAAAAATAAAAATGGAGGGTTCTGGGCAATTTACGGGTGGCGGGGATTGGGGGGGAAAGAAAGAAAAAAACAAAAAAAACAACAAAAAGAGAAAGTCTATATATATTATACCGAGGTAAAGCGCATCTTTGTTGCAGCTGAAGTGCATTTGTAGAGCTATTTCTGGCTAGTATGTACAATCATGTTTCTACCAAGTGAGAGACCCGCTTTGCGCACCTTTTTTTGTGGGGGGGGGCCATGTTTTTTAACCCTTTCTCACTGCTGGAGCAGTCGAGGGTGGCGGCCCTCAATATATATATATTTTTTTTGTTTTCCTGAAGTTTCAAAAACTTTCTTGAAAAATAAAAATTGAAAAAAAAAAAAGTCTTCAAATCGCGGAGTTTAAACTAAAGTTATTATTTTATTTTTTTTCTTACCCTCCGCTTGTAAACACAAAGAAGCCCGAAAAACGCCGTTAACCCCTTCCAAACTTTGTAACATTTAGTCGACACATTTGATCTTTGCAAACCTCGGGGGTCAAGGCAGCATTATATAACTACTACTCCTAGCATCATTTATGTCAACGACCGTCTTTTATTATTGGGATTTTTTTTTATTTTTTTTTTTTACTTTTTCGTCACATTTTAATTGCTGGGAGGGAAGAAAAAAAAAAGATGTAACGGCGGATAACTTGCACTTTTGGGGACACTTCTGATTTTGGAATATCATAAAAAAACATTTACCAAAAATGAAAAAAAAAAAAGTAAACTAGGTTAAATAAAAAATTGGCAACATTTTGAAATTTTTCTTTTTTTTTCAAAATATTTATACTTAATTTAAAAATGTGCCGGTCCCTGCTCGAGTGGCCACGGTGCCAGTCATTAGCCGCCGGACTAGAGCCCATCGGACACCCTGCTACCTGCCGCGTCGCCCTGATGGGTCAGGGATGCCGAGAGGTCAGAGGATCTCCAGTCTGGCGGCCACGGACTATCGATGTGACCGCTCCTCCCCGGTTCTGCCGATTCTTTTTTTGTATAATTGAATAATAATTTTTTTTTTTTTTACAAACAAATCAACATAATAATTATTGAAAATTCTATTGAATTAATTAAACATAAAAAAGTAAAATATTTTTTAGTTTGGGCATGTCTGGTTCTGATTTAATTGTGTGGGTTCGGAAAGCGGTCCACTCTTGTCCTGGGTGGGCATTGCAGCTGATCGAGCGAATGAGGTTGAGTTGCAATACCAGGCATGACCTATGTTCAAGAGTGGCGCTGTTTCTTGGAAAAAAAATAATATATTTTTAAACTACTCAGTGATTTTTGTTTTTTCACCCTCATCAATTAAAGGGCTTATGAAGACAATCCCTGTCCATATATTAGGGTATTTGGACATTTTAGGGGGATCTCACCTTTATGGATCAGAGTTGCTTAGTAGGTCCAGTTCTGTTCTAGCACCCCCTTGGTCATTTTTTATGAACGGCACCATTTTTATTTACTTTTTTCATTACTTCCTCCCGAAAAAAAAATCAGTTGTTTGCCAAGAGTAGGACCCCCGGCGATCAGCTCATCGCCTCGGCGGTTGCATTTTAAAAGAGGTTGTCTCTGTTATTTGTGTCTGTGGTTTTATACAATTATTTTTTTTGCTGGAAATATTCTCAAATTTTTTTTATTTTTATTGTCAACCACAATTTTTGAGAAAAATTGGGTAAAATATTATTTTAAATCCCCATTTTGTTTTGTTTTTTTTATTTCAATTTTTAATATTATTTTCAAATTCTTCAAGTCTCAGTCAGAATTTTTTTTTTTTTTTAGTGACGTTAAAAATTAGGCAAAAGAAGTAACAAAAAAAAAAATTAAAAGCACTATCAAATCTCAAAGAATTTCTTTGAGATGACATCCCTAATATACGACCAGATCACAGGCGACAACATTTTTTAGTTTTATGTTTATTTGATGTATCAAAGATTTCTACCGAGGAACGATAGAAAAGAAATAAAGATCAAATATTGAAAAGTTAAGTTTTTGGGAGGGAGCAGACTTCAGAATGAAAACGATAAATAAATATTTATCAAGGACGGCCACAAAAAATAAATAAAAATACCCCAACTCCACAGCGCCCCCTAGCGATCTCACTTGAAAATATATTAAAAAAAATAATAATAATCTGTTGCAGAGAAGAGGTCTTAAGTTCATGTCCCCGTCAGTAAAACGGTGTACATACAATGTATCCATCACTATGCAGGGCTGGATCTACTTCCTAGGTGCCCATCAGGACTCCTAGGGGTGGCAGGAGGGGAGACGATAGCGTGCATGTTCAGAGGCAGTCAGAACAGTCATTGATATTTTGCTTTGAATTTCTTATAAAAAAAAAATAATAATAATTAAACTTTTTAAAAGTTTCCTCTTACGACCAAAGTTTCTTTAGATATTTCTAGCTGTATAATTAATTTTTTAGAAAAAAAATAATTGTAAAAAAATTTTCAAAAATGTCCCTTCACAAGCAAAACTTCTATCAAAATTTACAATCATATAATTAATTTTGAAAAAAAAAAAATGTTTTGTTTTTTTTTTATTTCCCTTCAAGGTGAAAATTTCTGTTGATATTTACGTCCATAAAATTAATTTTTTGGGGAAAAAAAATGTAAATTTTTTTCTTTTAAATTTCCATTGAAAAAAAAGCAAAAAGTCTTGATCTTTATGATCATACAATTAATTTTTGGGGGAGAAAAAAATTGTACATTTTTTTTTTAAAAAATTTCCATTAAAAAAGCAAAATGTCTTGATACATACAGACATAGAATTACTTTTTTTTTGGGGGGGGGGGGGAATGGTAAAATATGTTTAGAAATATCCATTCAAAAAGCAAAATATCTTGATTCTTACAACCATTAAAAAAAGTCCCCCAAAAAATAATATATATTTTTTTTTTTAAGAGTTCCCTTCACAGTAAAAGTTGATATTTACAACTATAGAATTAATTCTTTGGAAAACAATAAAAAAAATGAAATCTATATATATTTTTAAATTTCCTTTGATATTTAGGACCTTAGAAAATGATTGGCACCTCTTTGGAAAAGGCTAGAAAATAGCAACCCATGAAACGCTGTGTATTTTTGTTAGGGGGTCATTCATGGGCACATCCTGTGATACCCAAGACGGAAGTAGTTGCTGACACATTCGCAAGTCGTATTACAAGGTTATTAATTGTTGGACAGGATAAGGATAACATGGCTGTTTTTATAATAAACAAAAACAAAACAGTGCCACTCCTGTTCTCAGGCTATGAGTGGTATCGCAGCTCTGCTTAATTAATTTCAGCTGCAATACCAAATCCATCCTGCGAATACGTTTGGCGCTGTTTCTTCAAGTACGCAGCTATGTTTTTGAAATCCCAGACAAGCCCTTAAAATCCAGCCCTGCCACTATGCATTCTGAGACAGAACTTTCCTGTTTCATTCCTGCAAACAGCTTTCAGATGTCTATAGTCTAAGACAAGTAATCGCTTTAACCTGCTGCTAGGATCTTGTATATACCCTCCAAAACTCGCCATTACTAAGTTCATAACAATGTAACCTTATACTCAGGATATTCCTTCTGCCTGTGCCTACGACGGCACAAAGCAGCGGGAATCTGTATATTTTTTATCTTGCTTTTACATTACGGATAGGGCCTTTATTGTTTCTTTTTTTTGTTTTCTTTTTTTTATGTACATGGAAGGACATCGCTATTTACACCAGTATTTTTTTTTTTTATATTAGTTAGATTTCGGGGGGAGAGTACAGTATAAAAGACATGTATAGTCATTTTGTAAGGAATGTTTTTAGGTTGTCTTTTTGGTTATTCAATGGCACTGCCTTTTATTGTTTGGTTGTATTTTCCTTACGTACCTCAGCTTTTTACAATATCCGCCATTCCTATCGGAATTAGTACTGACCTCTGTAGGATTTTGCCATATTAAGGTGACCTACAAGTGTGTTTTTTTGTTCTTTTTTTTTTATTATTTTTAAGCCGGTGTATTAATATGTACACATACACTCAAAAAAAAATGTTTTTTTCCTTTTATTCAGAGACAATAAAAAATAATTTCAAAATCTTTCATCCAAACACGATGCTTAAAACAAATGTTAAAAAGTTACACTTTACGATAGACTGATAAAAAAGGAAAGATGCTTAAAACAAATGTTAAAAAGTTACACTTTACGATAATTGAAAGAAAAAGGCAAGATGCTTAAAACAAATGTTAAAAAGTTACACTACGATAATTGAAAGAAAAAGGAAAGATGCTTAAAACAAATGTTAAAAAGTTACACTTTACAGATAGTAATAAAAAAAATGTTTTCAATCTATCAATATTGAGGTCTAGAACCTTAAAGGGGTTGTCCATGTCAATTTTTTTTTAAGCAGATAGAATGGTAAAAGAACGAGAGAGAAGTTTACAGATTCTTCATATCCTCCTCATTACTTCCCAAGTTCTTTGCTGGCCTCCACTTCCTGCTGTACAGGAAGTGACTGCTCAGCCAATCACTGGCTGCATTTGTGAACCGCCTAAATCATTGATTGGCTAACAGTCATTTCCTGTCTAGCAGGAAGTATCAGGATAGGAGCGTCTGTTATTAGCGACGTACTTACAAACAAATTCAAAGTGGACAACCCCTTTAATAGATATCTGGCTAAAAAAACACATTTCTAATGAGGATGCTAATAATAATTATAGCAAGTTTTATTTTTTTATAGTTTTTTTTAATTAAAAAAGGCATGCGTATTTGACAGTAGGGATATGTTCACACAAATTTCTTGAGCGGCTCCTCTCCAAAGCCGCTTTAAAACTTTTCCTATTTATTTCTCCGTCAAATCTACTTTGCCGATAACGAGTTTTTGTGCACTTTTTTTTTTTTTTCCTGAAAAGATTAAAACAAAAAGGGCACGTGTCACGTCTTTTTTTACGGCGATGGTTCATACTTAGGCACCCTTGTTATTTTTGAACACTTCTAAAAACTCCATGTGAGAAGAGTCTAAAAATGAGCAAATAAACAAAAAATCTGTTAGAATAAAAGGGAAAAAAAAAAGTTACATTCTGGTCCTTATAATTGGCGATATCTATAGTCGTATTTACAAAGAAAAAATACATTTTGAAATTTTACATTTTTTAAATTGAATCAATTAAAAATATAAAATACAAAAAAAAATTTAAGTTTTAATGTAAACTTTTCAAAGTAAGTTTTTATTTTAGTCCGCAATTGGACTGTCCATTTACAAGTCCTACGTCCCAGACAACATTTGGGTCCTAAACCACTCAAATATTGTATATAAAAAAATAAAAAAAAATCATAAAAAATAAAAGTGTATGTGTACATATCTGCATGTACTCTGCCTCTCGTAGAAAAGGCAGTGCCTCCGAATCATTGCGTCAGTACCTGACCTTGTAATGTTTGCTGCTGCCAGCACTTAGCTGTATATAAGCTCCAATTGCGTCTTTTTATTTCTTTTATTTTGTTTTTGTTTGTTTTTTTTGGGCGCCTTTCACTTTCTTAAAAATCTGACTTCTGAACCTTGTAACTAAACTAACCAGCATGTCGATGTTTTTTTTTGTTGTTGTTTTTTTTTGTTTGTTTGTTTGTTTGTTTTTTCTGGCTCCAAATCCTACTTACTAAAGAATAAAAAATTGTAAAACTCTTAAAAAAAAATAAAATAAAACAAAAACGTAGGGCCCCATACCTTTTAGCATTTCGATAAATTGCTACAAAAATTTATTCTTACATTTTAAAAAAATAAATAAAAAAAAAAATCAAGATTCTTTAGCCAGCCGCTTTTCGTAAATGTAAAAAAAAAAAGGTATGATGATGAGTTTCAAAGATTTTATATGACAA
Organism: Phyllobates terribilis; assembly: GCF_046119375.1. Classification (NCBI taxonomy): domain Eukaryota; kingdom Metazoa; phylum Chordata; class Amphibia; order Anura; family Dendrobatidae; genus Phyllobates; species Phyllobates terribilis. Next base: position 48,170,013 of record NW_027362763.1, on the reverse strand, counting down.
TGGTTTCTTAAAAAAAAAAAAAAAGTTAAACATCGGGAATTTTTCATATTTTCCCCCCTTCATGGAGAAAAAAAAAAAAAAGTTTTCTGCTCAATACAGATTTGTTCCCTTTAAAAAAAAAATGTTTTATATTTTTTTGTTTGAATTAAATGCTGGCTATTGTAATGGATGAAATAATTTATTGTTAAAAAATAAATAAATTAAAAAAAAAATAAAGACTGATCTTGCTTTTTAATTTCCTAAGGAAAACTGCATAGCGAAAACAATTTTAATTTGTTGCTTCTATTTTCTCTTTTTTTTTTTTTTTTTTTGAAATTTTTAGGAGTAAAGGAAAGAATGTAAGATGGAAAATGGATGAACAATTCATACAGATTTTTCCAGTGCTGATTTTTTTTTTTTTTTTTTTAAGTTTGCTAAAACAAAAAAAAAAAAAAAAAAAAGGCAAATTTAAAAAAGAAAAAAAAAAACATTTTATGCATTAAAAAAAAAAGAATGTAAGGTGCCCCATGAACCCATGTGATTCCAGATACCTGTGACATGTTGCTAAAACAGTTGCTCCATATTTTGGAACCCCCTTTTTTCTGCCGCGAGGCTCTGCGTTGTCATGCGGGCCCACGCTGGGCGGATCTTGCAGGTGGTGAAGTGGTTATGGTGGTTGAATAATACTGCTTTGTGCTGTTATATTATTGGCTTGTTCAATGTTTAATTATTCTGTTTATTGTAAATAAAGTCATTTAAAATTCTGATATTTTTAGTCTTTATTTTTATAAATTTGAAAAATTTTAATATTCTGTTCAAAAAATTCTTTCCCTAAATCCCATAGACTATAATGTAACGTGCCACATTTCCACTTATTGCTTCAAGAATAACCCTCAAGAATCATCATTTATTGGGCATTTCTCATGATCTAGGCCATAACTCGGCATACCCCAACACAATGCGGCCCTAATTATAAATGTACTGTTGGTGAATTCTGCATTAGGCTATGTTTCCACATACAGGATTTTGATGCAGTTTTCTGAAGCCTAAGTCAATACTGGTGTTACACGCAAGCCGCTAGGTTCAGATAGGGGTGAGACAGGTTACATGAATTCTTTGGAATCCTGGGGGAATCGTTACTCAGGGCGACCATAGACCATGTGCTGCAGCTTCTTTCAGGCGCACAGGGGTATTGACCTTCAGGCACAGACACGTAGGTTGTTTCACTTGCTGACCAGACACACTTGTCAAGAGTCCTCATAAACGGTAGAACAGTAGCATTTAATAAGAAGCCGCACAGCCAGTGCAAGTTAAGTCTTATGAGCAACAGGCTCCAGTGACAAACAGTGCAGTTTCCTTAGCAGCACAGCAGTTCACAGTCTTCCCAGTAGTACAGGACAGCACAGTTCTAATGCAAAGGCACATTAATGAACACAGCATTCTTTACAGCTAGTGTTGAGCGATACCTTCCGATATCAGGAAATATCGGATCGGATTGGAACGGGCCAATACTCAAAAAGTATCGGATATCGCCGATTCCGATACCGGAAACCAATGCAAGTCAATGGGACACAAATATCGGAATGAAAATAAACCCTTTCTTTCCTTGTAGGTTAATTCTACATGAAGGAAAACAACTAACAATAATGTAGAATGTATTACGCGAAAAGCTGGCAATTCAGCAGCGGCATACACCGGTACCCGACAATTTATAACAGAAAGAATAGAGCTTCACACATAGATTAGATAGATAGAAACATGTCAGTCACATATATATGAAGTACAGTGACAGTGCTGCTTACTGTACTTGTCATTTAGTGTAAAGGATTTATTTAAAAAAATAATAGTGTTTTCATGCACTGTCTCTTTAAGAAAGCCGGCCGGCAATTCAGCAGCGGTACCCGACAATTTAGAACAGAAAGATAGAGCATCACACATAGATTAGATAGATAGAAACATGTCAGTCACATATATAATAAGTACAGTGATAGTGTTCATTACTGTACTTGTCATTTAGTGTTAAAATAAAGGATTTATTAAAAAAAAATTAGCGTGGGGTTCCCCTTAATTTTAGTCTCTAGCGGAGGTTAAGCAGACAGCTGGGGCAGATGTTTGAAGCCTGGGAAGGGGTAATACCCACGGAGCTTCCCAGGCTACTAATATCAGCCCCCAGCTGAATACCTAGCCTTTACTAGCTATTAAAATGGGGGACCCCCCCAAAAAAATGACGTGGGGTCCCCCCTATTTTAATAGCTAGCAAAGGCTAGGCAGACAGCTGGGTGCTGATATTATTAGCCCAGGAAGGGTGCCATGAATATTGGCCCCCTCCCAGGCTAGAAACACCAGCTATCAGCCGTCCCAGAAATGGCGCATCCATAGGATGAGCCAATTCTGGCACATAGCCTCGCTCTTCCCACTGCCCTGTAGCGGTGGCAGTGGGGTAATAGGGCTGGGGTTCATGTCAGCTTATAATGCCAGCTGACATCAAGCCCAGGTTAGTAATGGAGAGGCGTCTATAAGACACCCCCATTACTAACCCCATAGTCAAAGTTACAAAAAAACACAAACACCCAGAATAAAGTCCTTTAATTGAAATAAAGACACAATTCTTTATGGTTCTAAATTAAACCATACTTACCATCACGCCCATTCCAGCTGAAGCCAACAATCTCCTGCAATAAAAGAAAAATAATAAACCAACATCATCCTTACCTTCCCATGGATCCCACGACAGCTTCAGCTCTGCTACATCGAGATGACAGGCTGGACCGCAGCAGAACGCTGCCATCCAGCCTGTCATCCCGCAGAGACTGAGAAGCGCAGGCATGCCTGTGCTCCTCAGTGTCAGGCTGTGACGGCATCCAGATGAGCCGAGGTCATGTCCAATGAACTCAGCTCACCTCATGCACGTCACTGACAGCGTGGGAAAATTCTCCTGCATTCAGCGCTGAGTGCAGGAGAATTCTCCCACGCTGTCAGTGACGTGCATGAGGTGAGCTGAGTTCATTGGACATGAACTCGGCTCATCTGGATGCCGTCACAGCCAGACACTGAGGAGCGCAAGCATGCCTGCGCTTCTCAGTGTCTGCGGGATGACAGGCTGGATGGCAGCATTCTGCTGCGATCCAGCCTGTCATGTGAATGTAGCAGAGCTGAAGCTGTCGTGGGAACCATGAAAAGGTAAGGATGATGTTGGTTTATTATTTTTCTTTTATTGCAGGGGATCGTTGGCTTCAGCTGGAATGGGCGTGATGGTAAGTATGGTTTAATTTAGAACAATAAAGAATTGTGTCTTTATTTCAATTAGAGGACTTTATTCTGGGTGTTGTGTTTTTTTTTTAACTTTCACTATGGGGTTAGTAATGGGGGTGTCTTATAGACGCCTCTCCATTACTAACCTGGGCTTGATGTCAGCTGGCATTATAAGCTGACATCAACCCCAGTCCTATTACCCCACTGCCACCGCTACAGGGCAGTGGGAAGAGCGAGGCTAAGTGCCAGAATTGGCGCATCCTACATCACTGAATACTGACCAAAAGAGAAGCCCACCACCAGGAAAACAGATGACCAGACTAGGGCACACTAAAGGAAAAAAACCTCCAGAGGAGAGCGGCCCTCCGTGTACCCAGTCTCTCATACTCCAGAGAACGCACCTTCACCAGGTCACCGAGTATGGTCCTAAACACATTGTCCACTGGGAGGATTTTCCTTTGCGTCGATACTAAGCACCGTGCGTTCCACGTGTGATACCTAACCACTGCGCTAACTAAATAAAAGGTGCAGCGGTCCCGACCACCCAGGTCCCCGAATGCTCCATAGGCCCATTCCGCATAAGAGAGACCGGCCAGCCAATAGAGGGACAACCAAGCAGGAAGTGGTCCATGGTACCACAATGCTCCCAAGGACAGTTCATGTCCTCAGAGCTCCTACACTTAAGGCTGTACCTTACACAGTTTCCCATGGAAGAAGCACCAAGCCAAGTCCCAAAACTTCGAGGGGATCCTGATAGAATTAAAAAAATATAAATCCAACCCAAGATCTCGTTAACAGAACTCTTTTGTCAAGGAACTTCCTTGGCAGAGCCCTGAGCTCCCACATTCCCAGACTCCACTGTCGAATTACCTTCAGCAGAAGGGTAGTTTAAGCCAGATGTCCATGCGGTGTGCGAAGATCCTTCACTTACCCTCCTGTCTCCCATTCCTGAAAGGCTGAAACCATCCGCTACAGGAGAATACCCCACAGAGGTTCCCACTCTTTCTAGAGATTTGCAATATTGATCTTCATGAAGGTATTCACAAGGAATACCACAGGGTTGAGCATACCCAACCCTCCTAGTCTCCTCGTATGGTTAGTAACCTCTCACAGTTGAAAGAACAGACTTTAGACCCGAGTCCAGAGAGGCTCCAGCAAGATGCATGCACTGCCCAGATAGATCAGCAAAGGGAGCAGGTAAGTTTTGATCAGGTTTACCCTTTCCCTTGAAATCCAAAAATCAACCCTTCCAGAGGTTCACTTTCCCAATTTTGTTTTGGGTAATCCAAGTGGCCAAATTCAATACCGAGGACTTTTGCAGAGATTTGGGACCCTCGAAGGGTCTCCAGGATATCAAAACCAGGATCTCCTACTCCCAGCCAGAGACTCTCACACATATCCTGGTTAATATTGGACTCGGATGTCTGCAAGTAGCAGTCTACCTCGGAAATCATCCACTCTGTCTCTCCAACCAAGAACATCTTGTACAATACAAAGTTATATTGTGGTACCGCGCTAACCAGAAAAATCGATGTAAATACTTTTATGTCCAAAAATGACAAAAGTATTCTCGGAGTGATACCTTCATTGGCTAACCAGAAGGAAATATTATATATATATATATATATATATATATATATATATATATATATATATATATATATATATATATATATATATATATATATATATATATATATATATATATACACAAGCTTTCAGGGCACAGAGGCTCCTTCTTCAGGCAATATTACAAATGAATTGATAAGACACAAGGCACAACATTTAAGAGATGTTACAGCAAGACATTTGTTCATGAGGTGTAAGGGGTGATGCCTCCTAATGAGAAGTCTAAGATTTAGGGTTTTTAGTTGCAAATGGCAAGTCTGTGGGAATGTTAAATTATCTGGTGGAGGTGTGAATTGAATTCATGTAGTGAGTCATAAACCCAGGTGTTAGATTGAGTCCTGCTGTCAAGGAATTGAACATCCTTATCAATTTGAATTCCCAAATTTTTCTTTCTCTGTCGTTCTTGCAATGACCTTTTAGTACTAAAACTTTTAGAATGAATTTACACAGACACACAATTAAGAATGAACTGGACACGCACGTGGGAAAACATTTCCCTGGCCTGGGACATTGTATGAAAGTTCTAAAAGTAAAGAGGTTGAAAAGAATCGGTCTTAGCAGAGATCCCTGCGGGCCCCGCTGCTCCCGGCACAGATCCCCGCAGTCCCCACTGCTCCCAGTACAGATCCCCGCGGTCCCCGCTGCTCCAAGTACAGATCCCCGCGGTCCCCACTGCTCCCAGTACAGATCCCTGCGGTCCCCACTGCTTCCAGTACAGATCCCTGCAGTCCCCACTGCTCCCTTTACAGATCCCCACTGCTCCCAGTACAGATCCCTGCGGTCCCCACTGATCCCAGTACTGATCCTTGCGGTACCCCACTGATCCCAGTACTGATCCTTGCGGTACCCCACTGCTGACTATATGCCATTTAGCCAATTCCTTACCCATCTGCGTATAGTTCCCCCAAGTCCTGGCTTCTGTAGCTTCAGTATAAGGCTGTTATGTGGTACAGGATCAAAGTCCAGATAAATCACATCTGCCGCATTACCAACATCCAGATTTGCACTTACCTCCTCATAGAACCCAACATGTTGGTTAGACACAACTTATCCTTCATGAACCCATGCTGATTATAATTTATTATATTATTCTCTGCGATATAACTCTGCAAGCAGGGCCGGCTCCAGGTGTTTCTGGGCCCCGGGCGAAAGAGTCTCAGTGGCCCCTTTAACACATACCACGATTCATGATGCACAGATACCGCAGAGAAATATACAGTACAATGCAAAGATTTCACTTCTTACATTACATGAGTGATATCTATTGTAAATTCTACAATAGCTCAGAAACTGGCGAATCGCTCCACACAGTATACTGGCCCCCATATAAGGCTCCATACGGAATACTGGCCCCCATATAACGCTTCATACGGAATACTGGCCCCCATATAAGGCTCCATACGGAATACCGGCCCCCATATAACGCTCCATGCAGAATACTGGCTCCCATATAAGGCTCCATACGGAATACTGGCCCCCATATAACGCTCCATGCAGAATACTGGCTCCCATATAAGGCTCCATACGGAATACTGGCCCCCATATAACGTTCTATACAGGATACTGGCCCCCATATAACGCTCCGTACAGGATACTGGCCCCCATATAATGCTCCATACAGAATATTGGCTCCCATATAACACTCCATACAGAATACTGGCCCCCATATAATGCTCCATACAGAATACTGGCCCCCATATAATGCTCCATACAGAATACTGGCCCCCATATAATGCTCCATACAGAATACTGGCCCCCATATAACACTCCATACAGGATAGTGGCCCCCATATAATGCTCCATACAGGATACTGGTCCCCATATAACGCTCCATACAGAATACTGGCCCCCATATAATGCTCCATACAGGATACTGGCCCCCATATAACGCTCCATACAGGATACTGGCCCCCATATAACGCTCCGTACAGGATACTGGCCCCATATAACACTCCATACAGGATACTGGCCCCCATATAATGCTCCATGCAGTCTGTTCCCCCCTTAAAATGCCCCATGTAGGATGTCACCCCCCATATAATGCCCCATGCAGGATGTCACCCCCCATATAATGCCCCATGCAGGATGTCCCTTCTCCCCCCATATAATGCCCCATGCAGAATGTTCCTTCTCCCCCCATATAATGCCCCATGCAGGATGTTCCTTCTCCCCCCATATAATGCCCCATGCAGGATGTTCCTTTACCCCCCATATAATGCCCCAAGCAGGATGTCACCCCCCCATATAATGCCCCATGCCTTCATACATTAAAAAAAAAATAAAAAAATCAAATACTCACCTCACTCCTCCTCACCTGCTGCCGCTGTTCAGGTCCAGACTCGTCCCGCTCTGCGCTGCCTGTGACGGTTCAGGGGAAGGCGAGGTGGAAAGATGTCACCGCACCCTCTGACCTGAGACGTCACAGGGAGCGCACAGCAGGAACACAGCGAATCTGCGGAGGCACAGGGAGAGGTAAGTATCCGGCTGCCGGGGCCCTGAGCAAGCGGGGGAGAAGGGAGGGGGCTGGCACCGCTCTCCTCCACCCATAGCCCGGCGGGGTGCCCGACCGCGAGTGGGCCCCCCGCCTGCTCAGGGCTCCGGCACTTGCCCAGGTGCGCCGGACGCTGACGCCGGCCCTGTCTGCAAGTCATCTCTTACGATGCCCTCAAACACTCTGCACACTACATGAGAGCTTAAGTTTTACCATGAACGTCCAGGCCCCCAACAAGATACCAAACTCCTCATGGCATCTCTACCACCTCTCGAGCCACATCATATCATAAGAAGAAGGCGACTCGTTACAAGTCATCATGGTCACTTTCTTGACTTGGTTTTGGTGAAACACCACCTGAACGGCAAAGTCTTGTCAGCCGGGCTCATTCTTTGCCAACTCATAATTCGACCAGAAGAGCTCAAGCCCCTCCGGGGAAAGAAAGCTGACATCAAACTCAGGCGTGGAATAGGGACGTATCAAGGCGTAGATGTCAATCACCTTGAAGCCCATCTTCAGCAGGAGCTCCACAACCTTAGACCTTGGAGGACATGCTGTGATCAGAAGGCCACAAGGCCACGACTCTCTCTGCAGGAGTGGTCTCAGGGTCTTCCTTCAGGAGTGCACTGCTCCTCTACTATATCCCAGCCGGCAGCATTGTGCTAATGATTGATTGGCAATTCGCAGGTTGCACCGCCTATTTTATCTACTCATAATATTAAGGCAACCCATGAAGAATATATATTTACTTACAAAAAAAAAAAAAACAAAGAAAAATGAATCCAAAAAAAAAGCAAATAAATACAGATTTAATTAAATGTAATTAATTACATAAAAAAAAGTTTCTTGCTGCAGACAGGTCAGAAAACGAGATCCAAAGGCATCAATAAAAACCAAGAATGGTTCATATTCCCGCCATTCACTTCAAAAGTTTAAACTTTTTCAAGTAGCGATGCACTTCATCTTTAGGGTACGGTCTGAGAGCGATACACGTGGCAATGTTCTCAGGCTGCTCAACCCACATTTTGTGGTCAATATCAGCCTCCTTTAGAGTCTCCCCTAAACCGGTCAATGTGACCTCATCTGGGACCTGGAAGGAAAAGCACCAAAAATACACAGTATTAAAAAAGTTATATTCCTGTACATAGGGGGCAGTATTATAGTGGTTATATTCTTGTACATAGGGGGCAGTATTATAATAGTAGCTATATTCTTGTACATAGGGAGCAGTATTATAGTAGTTATATTCTTGTACATAGGGGGCAGTATTATAGTAGTTATATTCTTGTACATAGGGGCAGTATTATAGTAGTTATATTCTTGTACATATGGGTAGTATTATAGTAGTTATATTCTTGTACATAGGAGCAGTATTATAGTAGTTATATCCTTAGATATAGGGGCAGTATTATAGTAGTTATATTCTTGTACATAGGGGCAGTATTATAGTAGTTATATTTTTGTACATAGGGGCAGTATTATAGTAGTTATATTCTTGTACATAGGGGACAGTATTATAGTAGTTATATTCTTGCACATAGGGGGCAGTATTATAGTAGTTATATTCTTGTACATAGGAGCAGTATTATAGTAGTTATATTCTTGTACATAGGGGCAGTATTATAGTAGTTATATTCTAGTACATAGGGGCAGTATTATAGTAGTTATATTCTTGCACATAGGGGCAGTATTATAGTAGTTATATTCTTGTACATAGGAGCAGTATTATAGTAGTTATATTCTTGTACATAGGGGCAGTATTATAGTAGTTATATTCTTGTACATAGGGGGCAGTATTATAGTATATTCTAGTACATAGGGGCAGTATTATAGTAGTTATATTCTTGTATATAGGAGCAGTATTATAGTAGTTATATTCTTGTACATAGGAGCAGTATTATAATAGTTATATTCTTGTACATAGGAGCAGTATTATAGTAGTTATATTCTTGTACATAAGGGCAGTCTTATAGTAGTTATATTCTTGTACATAGGAGCAGTATTATAGTAGTTACATTCTTGTACATAGGAGCAGTATTATAGTAGTTATACTATTGTACATAGGGGGCAGTATTATAGTAGTTATATTCTTGTACATAGGGAGCAGTATTATAGTAGTTATATTCTTGTACATAGGGGGCAGTATTATAGTAGTTATATTCTTGTACATAGGAGCAGTATTATAGTAGTTATACTATTGTACATAGGGGGCAGTATTATAGTAGTTATATTCTTGTACATAGGGGGCAGTATTATAGTAATTATATTCTTGCACATAGGAGCAGTATTATAGTAGTTATATTCTTGTACATAGGGGGCAGTATTATAGTAGTTATATTCTTGTACATAGGAGCAGTATTATAGTAGTTATATTCTTGTACATAGGGGCAGTATTATAGTAGTTATACTATTGTACATAGGGGGCAGTATTATAGTATATTCTCGTATGTAGGGGCAGTATTATGATGTGCATGGCCTCACCTCTAGCACTACTTTGTGCATGCTGTCCAGCTCCTGCAGATAAGCCTGGGTGTGTGGGTGCTGGTAGTGCAGGTGAATGGCAGCTGTTGCAGCATGACAGGCCTGAGCCACCAGAGCTCCCAGTGGCCACCCGAGAGCTGACTGCAGATCCCTGCGGAGCACCACGTACTGCACCAGCGCTGCCATTCAGCCTCCTCCTGGTAGCTTCTGCAATCTGCTCATTTGTCAAGTTGACTGCTGTTAATAAAGTTATTTCGTGCCATATAGCCACATATTAAACTAGAAAGAATGAGAACCAAATATGATTGGTCAGATGTCTGACCATTCACCAATCATAACCGTAGGAAATAAGGATTTTTATTGGTTGTGCTTTCCACTAACCACCAATCAGCGTGCACTTTTGACCTATCGTCTGTTTCCTGGCAACGTTTGAGATTCAGACATTAGAGAACCAATGACTATAAGCCGTCTGTCTCCATGTGAGCGGCCACGGAGGTAATGTTGCTGTAAGCGCTGATGGTCTACGACATAATGGCTGCCCATTAATAATAGCTGCTGTGATTGGAGACAAACATATATCGCTTTTTAACGTTGTCACATTTCCTATTAACCAGATAGGAGGAGTTGTTTGCTCTGAAACTTCAGCATATTGGCGGCAGATATGATCCCACAAAGGTCGGTGTTGTCAAGCTTTGCATTGGTCACACTACAGGTCGCAGCATTCCCTTACACCCACAGTCTGTGTCCAGCGTGCATGTGTCCTCGCTGCATACAAAGCAGAAGGACTACAAGCCTCAGCATGTCCACTCAGTGTTACAGTCCCCATAACAGCAGGGACTAGAAGTCTCAGAGTGCTCTACTCTCAGCTCTGCATCAAAATGGGCTTCTGTTATCTCCTGCGTAGTACTACAACTCCCAGCATGTTCAAATAGTCTGCAGCTCTAAGCTGGGAGTTGTAGTTCACCTTTTTCCTTTTGATAAATATTTTCTTTCCGGCAGAATCCACAAGAAAAAGAAAAAAAAAAACACCAAATATATAAATTTTCTTTTTATTTTTTAATGGGTTAATTAGGAGATTTAAACATTTATTTTTATTTAATTTTTTCTTTCTTTTTATTCCCCTTCGGGAACTGGAATCGCTGATGGTTTCGGTACAATGTGCAGCCGAGCAGATTCAACTAACTGTTTTATATATATTTATAATGTATGTGTGTGTATGTATATATATATATATATATATATATATATATATATATATATATATATATATATATATATATATATCTTATTATATTTTTATTAATTGTTATATATATAATTGTTCTACTTTTTATTGTTATTATTTACTATAAACATATATACATTATTTTTACTAATTGTTACCTATAGATATATCACTGCTCTACTGTTTGCTGTGTGTATATAGATAGGAGAACCATTGAGCATAGTGCCATAAAAAACTTTATTTCATAAATAATTCATTTAAGATTAGTACATCACATCAACAATTTAGAATTTTATACAGGCTGAGACATGCGGCCAAATAGTCCCCCATTTTTTATTGCAGACCTCTACAGAGGGTCCATCCCAGGGGTCATAGGGAATGCTAGTGCAGGGATAGAGAGAGAGACAAACACATACACTAATGTTAGGTTATGGAGCCCACTCTACCACAAAAGCTACATTACACCTCACTCACCCAATGAAGGAGGGTCCAAATCTGAGCGGAACCGCGCAGGGACAGGACACTGGCAAAAACGAGCCTCGACGCGCGTTTCGCTGGTGATTACTCTTGGCTTTCTCAAGAGGCATTTATTATATAATGTGTGTGCTCTTTTTATTTATTATGAATTGTTGCTCTTATTTTCCTACCACTTTATCCCCTCTTTAGGTAACTTTCGGCATTTTCTCGGTGTCTGGGTGATCAGCGGCAGCCATGGAGCAGGTGCAGACGTTCTTCAGGGAAGGTGAGATCTTCTTAACGTTTCTACATTACGTCGTGTGACTTCAGGATCCAAAAAAAAAAAAAAGAAGCAAACATGGTGGAAACGTCAGCGAAATTAAGGTTTTGGGGTCAGTTTTATTGTTATAGGGCTTTTCCCCATTAAGGCTAGTGGACCCCAAACGCTTTTATATGCCGTACTTATGATAGAGCAGAGCCGGTGCTCGCCCTCCCTGGATCCAACGCTGTCTGCCGCTGCGGTCTCCATGTTTTGGCTGCAGTGGTGACATCACATTGACAGTGCACATCCCCGCTGCAGACGATCACTGAATTCAGTGATTTATGGTATTGGATAGGGATTCACAGGGCTCCCAATGTTTTCAGACGCTGAGTGGTTCTCAGGAAGTTCAAAAGTTTTTTGCTTCTTTGTAACAAGAAAAAAAAATTAAAAATTAAATGTAAATTGTAAATTCTTTTTGTTATTTTTAATTAAAATTTTTTATTTAACGTTTAGTCAATTTTAAATAATTTTTTTATACCCTAAAATGTCACAATAACGGTCACTATCAGCATTGTGTGTCTGGTAAGATTATGTGACCGGTCACATGGTGATCGCTGAGATTTACGTTTTTGATCATCTATTTACTATTTGTCCAGGATAGGAGTTATCTCAGATCCCGGCCGTTATAGTGAGTTGTGATTCCTCCAGGATAGGCGTTATCTCCGAGCCCAGCCGTTATAGTGAGTTGTGATTCCACCAGGATAGGAGTTATCTTAGATCCCGGCCGTTGTAGTGAGTTGTGATTCCACCAGGATAGGAGTTATCTCAGATCCCGGCCGTTATAGTGAGTTGTGATTCCTCCAGGATAGGAGTTATCTCCGAGCCCAGCCTTTATAGTGAGTTGTGATTCCTCCAGGATAGGAGTTATCTCAGATCTCGGCCGTTGCAGTGAGTTGTGATTCCTCCAGGATAGGAGTTATCTCAGATCTGGGCCGTTGCAGTGAGTTGTGATTCCTCCAGGATAGGAGTTATCTCAGATCTCGGCCGTTGCAGTGAGTTGTGATTCCTCCAGGATAGGAGTTATCTCACATCTCGGCCGTTGCAGTGAGTTGTGATTCCTCCAGGATAGGAGTTATCTCAGATCCCAGTTGTTATAGTGAGTTGTGATTCCACCAGGATAAGAGTTATCTCAGATCCCAGCCATTTTTATTGACGTTCTTTAGCCAGGGCATGTTGGGAGTTGTAGTGTCTGTGCGCAGGGCTTTCTGACCTGTCTGTCTCCGGGGGGGGAAGGCGTCCTCTCACATCTAGAACAGCTGGAGACTTTGTCGCACAACTTGGCTGAGAAGCAGGAGCTGAGCCGGCGGCAGGAGGACGTCCTGCAGGAGAAGAGGGAGATCCTCCTCCACCTGAAGAAGGAGCGGGACGAGCTGCAGGCCAAGATCAAGCGGCAAACGGAGGAGGTGAGTGCCGCCCGTCCACACCCCGCGGCGCACACCTGACAACTGCGCCTAATCCTGAGCCATCGTGTCACCAGATCCAGGCGTTAACTGCGACCGATGAGGGAAACCGCCGGCTGCAGCCGAACACCCGGAAAGCCATGCGGGACCTGAGGCTGGAGGAGATGGAGGGTGCCATGGAGGCGCTGTGGTTCACAGGTCAGTAGGAAATGGTTATAGCAGGGTTGTCAGAGCTGTACGATTGGAGTCAGCTTGTCTGGATACAACTGTGACGAACCCTCAGCTGTGCACAGGTCCGCTCACACTGTCTGTGCCCCCAGGAGTCAGCGGGAAGAAGACGGACAACGGCTTCTGCTTCTGCCTCAGCACGGCCTTTGAAGGCCACTACCTGGACTCCTATTACCTGCAGGTGAATAATATGGAGAAGCCGCACATCCGCCGTCACTCCATTCCCGCCTTCATCCCTCTTGCAAAAATCACCAAGAACCTGCGGGAAAACCTGAAAAAATTCCTCTGTGATCTGACGGATCACTTGAACGGCTTTGCCGGGAGAAAATTCCAGGCGGATCGGCTCCAGGTACCCTCATAGACTTGGCTGTATATCCCCTCTGCTTGCTGTCAGCGAATTAAATCGCTCATTTTGTCTTCTGCGCACCCCTCTTGTTGCACGGCGCACCCCTCTTGTTGCACGGCGCACCCCTCTTGTTGCACACCTCACTCTCCAGATCTCTCCATTATTTATATCGCTGGGCAATGCTGCCACCTGCTGGATAAATAAGTTATGTCTCCTCTACAGCAGGAGAAAACTCACATCTCAGCATTTAAGCCACTTAATGCTGTCCCTGTACAAGTGGAGGATAGCCTTGTAATCGGGACACCCACATACATTACTCCCTGATGTGCTGTTTGCTGCCTGTTTCAAATTTCTCTCTTGTGGGAGTGTCTCTCCCAGTAATACAGGCTGGATGTGAGGTCTGTGTGTCTCTCCCAGTAATATAGGCTGGATGTGAGGTCTGTGTGTCTCTCCCAGTAATATGGGCTGGATGTGAGGTCTGTGTGTCTCTCCCAGTAATATAGGCTGGATGTGAGGTCTGTGTGTCTCTCCCAGTAATATAGGCTGGATGTGAGGTCTGTGTGTCTCTCCCAGTAATATAGGCTGATATGAGGTTTGTGCGCGTCTCCCAGTAATATAGGCTGGATGTGAGGTCTGTGTGTCTCTCCCAGTAATATAGGCTGGATGTGAGGTCTGTGTGTCTCTCCCAGTAATATAGGCTGGATGTGAGGTCTGTGTGTCTCTCCCAGTAATATAGGCTGGATGTGAGGTTTGTGCGCGTCTCCCAGTAATATAGGCTGGATGTGAGGTCTGTGTGTCTCTCCCAGTAATATAGGCTGGATGTGAGGTCTGTGTGTCTCTCCCAGTAATATAGGCTGGATGTGAGGTCTGTGTGTCTCTCCCAGTAATATAGGCTGGATGTGAGGTCTGTGTACCTCTCCCAGTAATATAAGCTGGATGTGAGGTCTGTGTGTCTCTCCCAGTAATATAGGCTGGATGTGAGCTCTGTGTGTTTCTCCCAGTAATATAGGCTGGATGTGAGGTCTGTGTGTCTCTCCTAGTAATACAGGCTGGATGTGAGGTCTGTGTGTCTCTCCCAGTAATATAGGCTGGATGTGAGGTCTGTGTGTCTCTCCCAGTAATATAGGCTGGATGTGAGGTCTGTGTGTATCTCCCAGTAATATAGGCTGGATGTGAGGTCTGTGTGTCTCTCCCAGTAATATAGGCTGGATGTGAGGTCTGTGTGTCTCTCCCAGTAATATAGGCTGGATGTGAGGTCTGTGTGTCTCTCCTAGTAATATAGGCTGGATGTGAGGTTTGTGTGTCTCTCCCAGTAATATAGGCTGGATGTGAGGTCTGTGTGTCTCTCCCAGTAATATAGGCTGAATGTGAGGTCTGTGTGTCTCTCCCAGTAATATAGGCTGAATGTGAGGTATGTGTGTCTCTCCCAGTAATATAGGCTGGATGTGATGTCTGCGTGTCTCTCCCAGTAATATAGGCTGGATGTGAGGTCTGTGTGTCTCTCCTAGTAATATAAGCTGGATGTGAGGTCTGTGTGTGTCTCCCAGTAATATAGGCTGGATGTGAGGTCTGTATGTCTCTCCCAGTAATATAGGCTGGATGTGAGGTTTGTGTGACTCTCCCAGTAATATAGGCTGGATGTGAGGTCTGTATGTCTCTCCCAGTAGTATAGGCTGGATGTGAGGTTTGTGTGACTCTCCCAGTAATATAGGCTGGATGTGAGCTCTGTGTGTCTCTCCCAGTAATATAGGCTGGATGTGAGCTCTGTGTGACTCTCCAGTAATATAGGCTGGATGTGAGGTCTGTGTGTCTCTCCCAGTAATACAGGCTGGATGTGAGGTCTGTGTGTCTCACCCAGTAATATAGACTGGATGTGAGGTCTGTGTGTCTCACCCAGTAATATAGACTGGATGTGAGGTCTGTGCGTATCTTCCAGTAATATAGGCTGGATGTGAGGTCTGTGTGTCTCTCCCAGTAATATAGGCTGGATGTGAGGTCTGTGTCTCTCCCAGTAATATAGACTGGATGTGAGGTCTGTGTCTCTCACAGTAATATAGGCTAGATGCGAGGTCTGTGTGTCTCTCCCAGTAATATAGGCTGGATGTGAGCTCTGTGTATCTCTCCCAGTAATATAGGCTGGATGCGAGGTCTGTGTGCCTCTCCCAGTAATATAGGCTGGATGTGAGGTCTGTGTGTCTCTCCCAGTAATATAGGCTGGATGTGAGGTCTGTGTGTCTATCCCAGTAATATAGGCTGGATGTGAGGTCTGTGTGTCTCTCCCAGTAATATAGGCTGGATGTGAGCTCTGTGTGTCTCTCCCGGTAATATAGGCTGGATGTAAGGTCTGTGTCTCTCCCAGTAATATAGGCTGGATGTGAGGTCTGTGTGTCTCTCCCAGTAATATAGGCTGGATGTGAGGTCTGTGTGTCTCTCCCAGTAATATAGGCTGGATGTAAGGTCTGTGTCTCTCCCAGTAATATAGGCTGGATGCGAGGTCTGTGTGCCTCTCCCAGTAATATAGGCTGGATGTGAGGTCTGTGTGTCTCTCCCAGTAATATAGGCTGGATGTGAGGTCTGTGTGTCTCTCCCAGTAATATAGGCTGGATGTGAGGTCTGTGTGTCTCTCCCAGTAATATAGGCTGGATGTGAGCTCTGTGTGTCTCTCCCGGTAATATAGGCTGGATGTAAGGTCTGTGTCTCTCCCAGTAATATAGGCTGGATGTGAGGTCTGTGTGTCTCTCCCAGTAATATAGGCTGGATGTGAGGTCTGTGTGTCTCTCCCAGTAATATAGGCTGGATGTGAGCTCTGTGTGTCTCTCCCGGTAATATAGGCTGGATGTAAGGTCTGTGTCTCTCCCAGTAATATAGGCTGGATGTGAGGTCTGTGTGTCTCTCCCAGTAATATAGGCTGGATGTGAGCTCTGTGTGTCTCTCCCGGTAATATAGGCTGGATGTAAGGTCTGTGTCTCTCCCAGTAATATAGGCTGGATGTGAGGTCTGTGTGTCTCTCCCAGTAATATAGGCTGGATGTGAGCTCTGTGTGTCTCTCCCGGTAATATAGGCTGGATGTAAGGTCTGTGTCTCTCCCAGTAATATAGGCTGGATGTGAGGTCTGTGTGTCTCTCCCAGTAATATAGGCTGGATGTGAGGTCTGTGTGTCTCTCCCAGTAATATAGGCTGGATGTGAGCTCTGTGTGTCTCTCCCGGTAATATAGGCTGGATGTAAGGTCTGTGTCTCTCCCAGTAATATAGGCTGGATGTGAGGTCTGTGTGTCTCTCCCAGTAATATAGGCTGGATGTGAGGTCTGTGTGTCTCTCCCAGTAATATAAGCTGGATGTGAGCTCTGTGTGTATCCAGTTTGCTGCTATCTTCATTTGTTCATTAATCAGCACAACTTCTACCCCCGCACTTGTTTCCCCTTCATGTGCTTTTCTCCTTATTCACAGCCTGTGTTCTCTACCCTCACCGTACACTAGATACTTTCGCCCCTCTCCACACTGTGGAGATCTGTCTGTACCTTCCCCATCTCTCTGCTGCTTTCTCTGATACTAAGAGAATGATGAGAGAGATGGAGTAGGAGTGCTGACGGACTTGTCACATTTTTTTACTAACTTGACTAACAGAAGAATGGTTGAAATTTTGTAATGAAGACGGTTTAGAAAGTATCTTATCTTTTGCAATGGTGTTAGGTCTAAAGGCCAAAATAATGTGTTTGGGCCATAATCAGGTCAGGTTGTCGGTAACATCCAGAGTGCAGACCCTCTTTTCCTCAGGGACCCCACCCATGGTGTCTTTACTTGTTCGCCGGTTTTCCTATTAGCTCTCCTGCTGCGGATGATCTTCGTTGCTCCTCTCCTGGATAATCGCATGCTTTCTCGCCATCTCCTATACAGGACGCCCCAGGCGCCTACGTCCCGAACACCCTGCAGAGGAATTCCCTTCACACCGTCATCTCCTTCCAATACAACGTTTCAATCGATGGACGGAATTTCTGCTTCTCTGCAAAGCTATTATACGGCGCCATTACCCGCGTTCTCCCGACAGAGGCGCAGGTCACGTGTCCAGGTAACGGAAGCAGCCACCATCCTTTCCAGTTCTCATTTCTGGGCCTCGTCTTTGTGGCAGGTTAATAAAGTTTGCTTTGTTTTGACATTTCAGAAAACATCGGACCTGTGCGTGAGGCGGCGTCCTCCCACGCCGCGTTATTTCGCAGCACCCCCTTACATAGGGTCCTGGAGTCACTGACCGCCTAATGGATGGGACGGCTCAAAGGAGGTGGGGAGCAAGAGATGGCGGAATATGCAATGAAGTCAAAGAACCAAAAGTTCTAAAACTATGTCCTATACTTTTTTATTTTCTATATTGCTGACCGCCCTCTGGTGGTGAAGATGAGGATGGCAGATTTATATAGTTTCTTATGATTTTGTAATGTAATACATTGCAAAACTTCTAACCGCTGAGATGCCGCTGTCACTTTTGACGCAGCGTCTAAGGCGTAAACTTTCGGAGCAGGGTACAGCTGTAACTGGCTTTGTCATGGGGAGATAAACTCATTTTTAAGATCCCAACTTAATAAAGAAATTTTAAAAATACACCTTAAGAAGGATCTCAATAGCTCAATTAAATAGTAAAATTATTTTTTTCTCTGGATTGTCTCAACCTAATCAGTCTCACGTGCGTCTGTGTGCAAAGATTCACGGCTTTAGTGCAAGATTTTACTTTACCGGAGCTTCGGGAAAAACTGTACGCCGCGTTCCAAATTATTATGCAAATTGCAGTTCAATGTCATAAAGATGTAATTTTTTTTGCTTTTCCCATAAACTCATGGACGGTTTGTGTCCCAGGGTCTTTGGATCACTGAAATCAATCTCAAACACCTATGATAATTAGTTTACCAGGTGCCGAATTAAAGGAAAACTACTTAAGAAGGACTTTTTGCGTTATTAAGCAGCCGCAGGTTTCAAGCAATATGGGAAAGAAAAAAAGAAATCTCTGCTTCAAATAGTGCAACGCCGAGCTCGGACAAGGTATCAAAACAGATATTTCATGAAAATTTAAGCGTGATCATCAAACCATGAAGAGATTTGTGGCTGATACTGAGCACAAAATGGTTTGTGCAGATAAAGGCATAACGAGGAAGGTTTTCTGCCAGATAAATTCATCGGATTAAGAGAGCAGCTGTTAAAATACCATTACATAGCAGCAAACAGGTATTTGAAGCTGCTGGTGCCTCTACCTCTCCCCTGGCAGAAAAAAACGCATGCGGATTGTACATGCGGATTGTACATTCGTTTTTCCTGCCAGGGACATGCGGATGTGAAGCGTTCTTCACTTGCATTTCTGCATGCGGGTTATCAAGCGCTTTCCAAGTGATTTTAGCATCACTTGGAAAGTGCTTGACAACTTGGTCACACTATATAAATCCATGCAAGCGGTTAAAAATAAAAAATAAATCTATACTTACCTTCCGATGGCCCCCGGTGTCTTGCTTCGCTCGGTCCTGGCTGCCGGCAGCGGTACACTGAAGGACCTGCCAACGTCAGCATCGCATAACCCGTCACATGACTATGACGTCAGCGCAGGTCCTTCAGTCCATCGCGATCTGCCGGCATGAGAGGACGAGTGCACCGCGGGCCATCAGTAGGTAAGTATAATGTATATTTTTTATTTTATTCTTTTTTTTTTTTACAGGTTCTATGGTACCCGGGTCTGGAGGAGAGTCTCCTGTCCTCCACACCCGGGTACCATCCGCACATTGAAACGCGTGAAATCCGTACAGATCCAGTCATGCGGATATTAATCGATTCAATGCAAGTCAATGGCGGCGAAAACGCAGCGCTTCCGCAAAATAATTGGTAGTGCTGCGTTTTTTTCCGCAATGATAATCCGCAGCGGAAATTTCCGCAGCATGTGCATAGCACATGCGGATTATCATTGGGGAACATGGCAGACCTACTACCAAGCGTTTTTGCCGCTGTGGAAACGCTTAAAAAACGCATCGTGGGCACACAGCCTCAAAGACTTTGTGGGTGATGAAGCTTCAAGACTCCTCCTGTATGGAGAAAGTAGTCGCAGGCATTGCTCAGCTGTGATTTTGGCCCCTTCTTCCGCACACACTTTCACATCCTGAAGGTCCCGTTGTCCTTCTATGATCTCTGAGCTTTAGTTCCTTCTATACGATTTCTCTTGGATTCAGGTCCGGTGATCGGCTCGGCCATTCTAGCTGCTTTATTTTCTTCCTCCGAAATCATTTCAGTGTTTCCTTGGCTGTGTGTTTGGGATCATTGTCTTGCTGAAATGTCCACCCTCGTTTCATCTTCATCATCCTGGTATTTGGCAGAAGATTTTTATCAAGAATGTCTCAGTACATTTGTCCATTCATCCTTTCTTCAATTATATAAAGTTTGCCAGTGTGTGGATTGGGAGATTTGTCCAATAAAATGTGACGGTTGAAGATTTGAACATTATATCGACCTTTCAGGAAAATCAGAGAAAAAATAGTAGTTGCATAATTTGGAACTCTGCGTATGCGCTTACCGTCTGAATTCATGGAGCAGTTGCATCAAACCAATGCGTATAGCTTTTCATAGGAGCTGTGTACACCAAACGATAGGAGATTTATAACTATTCAGTCTAACTATAGAGTCCGAGTGTTACTCTCAGAAACATACAGTCATATGAAAAAGTTTGGGCACCTCTATTAATCTTCAGCTTAATGTTTTATAAAAATTGGTGTTTTTGCAACAGCTATTTCAGTTTGATCTATGTAATAACTGTTGGACACAGTAATGTTTCTGCCTTGAAATGAGGTTTATTGTACTAACAGAAAATGTGCAATCTGCATTCAAACAAAATTTGACAGGTGCATAAGTATGGGCACCTCACCAGAAAAGTGACATTAATATTTAGTAGATCCTCCTTTTGTCTCTAGTCGCTTCCTGTAGCTTTTAATGATTTCCTGGATCCTGGATGAAGGTATTTTTGACCATTCCTCTTTACAAACAATTCCAGTTCAGTTAAGTTTGATGGTCGCCGAGCATGGACAGCCCTCTTCAAATGATCCCACAGATGGTCAATGATATTCAGGTCTGGGGACTGGGATGGCCATTCCAGAACATTGTAATTGTTCCTCTGCATGAATGCCTGAGTAGATTTGGAGCGGTGTTTTGGATCATTGTCTTGCTGAAAGATCCATCCCCTGCGTAACTTCAACTTTATCACTGATTCTTGAACATTATTGTCAAGAATCTGCTGATACTGAGTGGAATCCATGAGTCCCTCAACTTTAACAAGATTCCCAGTGCCGACATTGGCCACACAGCCCCAAAGCATGATGGAACCTCCACCAAATTTTACTGTGGGTAGCAAGTGTTTTTCTTGGAATGCTGTGTTTTTTTGCCGCCATGCATAACGCCTTTTTGTATGACCAAACAACTCAATCTTGGTTTCATCAGTCCACAGGACCTTCTTCCAAAAAGAAATTGGCTTCTCCAAATGTGCTTTTGCATACCTCAGCCGACTCTGTTTGTGGCGTGCTTGCAGAAACGGCTTCTTTCGCATCACTCTCCCATACAGCTTCTCCTTGTGCAAAGTGCGTTGTATAGTTGACCGATGCACAGTGACACCATCTGCAGCAAGTTGATGCTGCAGCTCTCTGGAGGTGGTCTGAGGATTGTCCTTGACTGATCTCACCATTCTTCTTCTCTGCCTTTCTGATGTTTTTCTTGGCCTGCCACTTCTGGCCTTAACAAGAACTGTCCCTGTGTTCTTCCATTTCCTTACTATGTTCCTCACAGTGGAAACTGACAGGTTAAATCTCTGAGACAGCTTTTTGTATCCTTCCCCTGAACAACTATGTTGAATAATCTTTGTTTTCAGATCATTTGACAGTTGTTTTGAGGAGCCCATGATGCCACTCTTCAGAGGAGATTCAAACAGGAGAACAACTTGCAAGTAGCCACTTTAAGTAGCTTTTCTCATGATTGCATACACCTGGCTATGAAGTTCAAAGCTCAATGAGGTTACAAAACCAAAAAAAGTGCTTTAGTAAGTCAGTAAAAAGTAGGTAGGAGTATTTAAAACAAGAAAATGATAAGGGTGCCCATACTTATGCACCTGTCAAATTTAGTTTGAATGCAGATTGCACATTTTCTGTTAGCACAATAAACCTCATTTCAAGGCAGAAACATTACTGTGTCCAACAGTTATTACATATATCAAACTGAAATAGCTGTTGCAAAAACACCAATTTTTATAAAACATTAAGCTTAAGATTAATAGGGGTGCCCAAACTTTTTCATATGACTGTAGCCCATGTAAATAAGATCTAATTTTAACAATTTTGTGTCCCGCTTTTTTTTTTTTTTTGGTGGCCATATCGATCCATATGTCGTGTGCAGCGACTTCCGTAAGGTTACACTTTTAAAACAAGCCTGTGTAGTGCAAAGAGGCAGTCACTTGTAAAGCAGGTAGAACTTGTGACCACTTCTGTACTCGGAGCTACTTGTATTTATATGGTGGTCACACACAAAGAAGGATATAACCTGAACGTACACAACCTATGGAATATGGTAGGGAGAAGAGAAATCCAGCCGTAAATCAATACAGACCGGAGTCAATAATAGCAAGAGTGCAGTTTATTAAAAGCAAATACCAAAAAAATGACAACAGATGTGAATCGAAAATAATGAACATTGTGTCACCTCTGCCGAGACGTTAACAAGTGTCGTCATACTGAAGAACCAACCCTGGCGTCAGGAGGCTGCCCGTAAAGTCAGTCTACAACAGCAAATAGATTTTACCAGTTGCATTTGCTTTGGTTTGGACTCGATCATGAAATCATTACTCTTCATATTTTAAGAGATTGTTGTGATAGAAACTTTCTAAATTGAAATAGAAAAAAAAAAATGTTTTATTAGGTTCCTCCTTGATCTTCAGTGCTCATCACGTTGCCCGTAGCCGGATATCATTTTTTTCCATGGCATCTTTAATCGTGTTGATTTTAATTCGGTAAACCCCTGTTGGGTTCATCCCTATGGTCCCAATTTCATGGCCAATTATCGACCCTCTATGGCGAGGAGAACAAACCAGTCCAGCTTAGGAGAAGCCAGAGACTTGGCAACAAAAACATTCACAAAGTTTTGTGATGAAGAAGCTTCAAGTGCTGGAGTCTGAGACCCGGCAGATTTTGGTCTGACTTGATGATCCATTTGCCTTGTCTCGAGTCATCCTAAGACCATTCTTATTCCCAACTTCTTTACCCGTCCTACTGGAGACCTTTTCCATCTCCCACATTCTTATTCCCAACTTCTTTACCTGTCCTACTGGAGACCTTTTCCATCTCCCGCATTCCTACCATAAAATCTGACTTGGGTGGAACGTCTGATGATATTTCAAGGAATAATCAGACGTAAGAACTGTTGACTTCAAAATACCCTTGGAGCACTTTCATTCGATGTCTCCTTTGACATCTTACTCTTCGCCGAACCTTTCCCTTTCCACTGAAGCCTTCATTATATTTCTTCCTTTCGACCCCCTTGTCACCATCATGCAAGAGCTCGATGATTTGTACAGTGATGGGTTATGATTGAAACCATGAGAAAGTTTTGGAAAACCTCCCTATGTCCCAAGTCGTCTCTTACTTGCATTGGGACATAAAGTGGCCATAAACATTAGATCACCGTGAACTGCACCCACCAATTTCAGCAAGACCAGTCAACCATCTCAAGCAGTACCCTAAACCTTCCTCGACCACAGATGTGACTGACAAAGGGGGCAAGACGGGTCAGGCACAACGGATTTCAACATACCTGAACCTTTGTTCTCGTCTCTGTTGGGATTGAGCAATGTACAGCCAACGTTGGTGGTGTCTAAATAGGCAACTGATGTCCTCCACAGTTCGGACCGTACAAGTATATTATGGGGAAAGATCAAGACCGGTGAAGACCCTTTTCTAATAGAAGTGTTGTCCATTGGAAATGTATTTAGACAAATGGAGGTCCACTAGGTAGTGGAGGCAGGCCCTAAGGACACTGTCCCTCCCTGCAATTCGGCCTTTCATCGTTTCTAAAGAAAAGCTCCATTATTTTACAGGCTGAAGCTACGTTGAGAAAATGCTTTTTTTCGTGAGGCCGTGACTTCTACTCTAGTCCCATCCAGAGCTGCATTCATAAATCCACTGCCTGCCACCTGGGATCCGTCAGCCCTGCAGTGACAGGCTCTCCCGCTACATCTTGGCTGAGCTTACATGCAGATGATACGTTTTGCTACATATAGATAAAGTGTTACATAAAATAGAGGCAATGCATTTACTCCTACAGGACCCCCCCGGGGAAATAGGAAGCCCCTTACAGGCAGGTTGGTTTTGTCCTCTTTTTTATTAGGCAGTGAAAACTTCTACAAGGGTGTGACTACCGCAGGTGCTGCAATGTCGGATGTGCGAGGATGGTATGTAGTGTGCTGGTGTCTGCAGGTAGCTCCAGTAAGGGACCCCATTATTATCTGTGATCTAACACTGCATGTAGACTGCTGGTACAGTGCTTGGTCCGGACTCCCACAATGCACCACTGCCCTGAGAGTCCACAAGTAAGTAATCATCATTCTAAATGCAGCGTTGAATGTGACTAAGGAAGTGGCAGTATTTGGCAAAACACGGTAAAGGGGGCAGTCTACAGTCATGGCCAAAAGTTTTGAGACTTACATAAATTTTAGTTCTCACTAAACTTGCTGCTTCAGTTTTTATAGTGGCACTCTAGATAAGACTGATCAAAGTCAATCCTTGCCATGAAAATTAATGAACGGCTTACATCATTTCAGTGATCTCATTAGCAGAGGAGAAAGTGTTAACGAGGACAAGGCAGCTGATGTCACTCCGTCTTGCTGATTTTAAAAGAGTCAGTTGCTTTTCTTTGTTAACCATGGTTAGCTCCAAGGAAACGTGCAGTCGTCATTACTTTGCATCGAAAGGCTTTACAGGCAAGGACATTGCTGTTTGTAAGATTTTCCCTAAATCAACTATCACCAAGAACTTCAAATAGAGAGATTTTACTTGCAGTGAAGAAGGCTTCAAGGAGTCCAAGAAAGTCCAGCAAGTGCCAGGACTATCTCTTAAAGAGGCTTCAGCTACTGGATCAGTTCTACACCAGTGCAGAGCTTGCTCAGAAATGGCAGCAGGTAGGTGTTAGTGTATCTGCACGCACAGTGAGACAAAGGCTTTTGGAGGCTGCCTGGTGTCAAGAAGGGCAGCAAAGAAGCCTCTTCTCTCCAGGAAAATTATCAAGGACAGGGAGATTCTGCAGTGTGTACAGGGATTGAACTGCAGAGGACGGGGGTTAAGTTATTGTCCCAGACTAAGCCTTTTTACACTGTTTGGGACATTTAGAAGAATGATTGTCCAGAGAAGAGAAGAAGACACTGCCATGATTACTGTGTCATCCAACAGTAAAGCCTCCTGAGACCATTCATGTGTGGGGGCTTCTCATCCATGGAGGGGCTACCTCACAATTTTGCCTAAGATGGCCATGAATAAAAAAACAGGATCTAAACTTCCTCCAAGAGCAACTTCTCCCATCATCCAGCAGCAATGAGGTGATGAGGCTTTTACCAGCATGATGGAGACCATGTCACAAGGCAAAGGTGAGAACTAAGTGGCTCGGTGAATAAAATATTGATGTTTTGGGTCCAGGAAACTCCCCACAAAACCCCAGAAATTGTGATAACCTCCGAGCTCTGATGAGACAAGAATGGGCGGCCATTCGTCAGGATCTTCCCAGAAGCCGATATCCATCTGCCCGGCAGCGCTGGGGAATATTCAGGCGTCACAGAAACTTCACATATAGTGTAAAAACTTCTGGAATGTTTAGAATGGTACGTTCGTAACCAATGAAACATCCGACTAAAAGAGCGAAAAACACTGAAGAGGCAAAATGTTAACCAAAATTTGTGTCAGTCTCAGAACTTTTGCCCATGACTGTATATACAGCTGTACACTGCTCCTATTGGCCACTAGGAAGCAGTCTATATACAACTGTATAATTCATCTGTTGACCACTAGGGGCAGTCTCCATACAGCTGTATAGTGGTGCTATTTACCATAAGGAGGCAGAGTACATACCGCCAGATGATGCTCCTATGACCACTAGGGGGCAGTCTACTTATAGCCGTATATAATTCATTCATTGACCTCTTACAGCTGTATATTGCACCTATATGCATCGTTATATTGCTCCTACAGACCACTAGGGGCAGTCTATATTCAGCCACATAATGCTCTTATTGACCACCAGGTCGCAGTCAACATACATCTGGGTAACATACCTATTGACCACTAGGGGGTAAACTGTATACCGCTGTGTAATCCACCTATTGACCACTGGGGGACAGAGTGTATACAGCCGTATAATGCCCCTGATGACCATCGGGGGGCAGTCTACATATGTAAGTGGAAAGAATCTGTGCAGGACCCCTCTTCAGAGAGAACTGTATTAGCATGGAAAGAGGTTCGGTGCCGAGGTCATGCCTAACCCAGTTCTCCTCTTGCAAACCTTTCCTTTGGGTAATTATGTATGAAAATGAACAATTATCAAACAATTCCCTGCACTGGTAATATAAATAAATAAATTACTGATAATTATATTGCATTCATCTTGCTTCCTCCACCCCAGCTGAATCCTCCCCACCCCAGAGGGGGCCGTAGACGTAACGATTTACCGTCCATAAAAGACCCAACATTAACCAATGTACTTGATCAAGTACTCACAGTGAATTAACGCTTTCTACCCTTCAAGACAAAAAGGATATTTAAGAAAAAAAAAAAATCCAAAAAATTCTGGATCAAAAAGGACAATAGTGAAGGATGGTCAATGGACGTCATCTCCATGGCCAAGAATACGACTCGATGGACCAGATCCGAGAACATGACTCCAATCCCAGCTCTGCCCCTTCATACGGCTCCCGTCATACAGCGCTTCGTCAGAACTTCTATATATATAATATATTTATAATTCGTAAAAATATAAATTTGAAAAAAAAAAACAACGTAAATTAAATCTCTGTCCATAGACGACCTGTGTCCGCGTCCCTCTATATAGTTATCTTTTTGCATTTTCCTCTGTGTCTATGATTCCCGTTCCAGGTAATAAAACGTTACGGGGTTTTTTTTTTTCGTTTTTTTTTTGGAAGCTGCGGGTTTTCTTCATATAAAAGTATATTATTTTTTTTTGTTTTTTTTGTATGTGTGTGTTTTTGTTAAGAAAAATAGAAATCACAGAGACTCTCGAAGAAGTCAGCTCTGTCCGAAGCGGTGACACGTCATCGATAAATCGTCGGTAGAACAGTCTCTTTTTTTTTTTTTTTTTTCCCCCTCCCTCGAGTACCTGGGAAATGATTAAATGGAGGGGAGAATAAGCAGCAGTGATCGGGGTGCAGGCCGTATCTGGAAGGGGGGGGATACCAGCCGACAATCAAAAATATAAATGCTTTCGATCTTAATTTGTTTTCGTCATGTGTTATGTATATAGTTTTTCTTTTTTCTTAATTTTTTTTTTCCATTTTTTTTTTTTTTTTTTTTTACTCCAAATATAATGAAATATATTGCACTCTCGTCGTAGCATTCCCACTAACTACATGGGCAAGGTTATGGGTATTATCACAGCAAACTAGCAGTAAATTAGCCGTCCCGTCGCCCCAATAGAAAGTCCCAACGCGTTGTTGGTTTTTTTTTGACCTTATGTGCTCATCTTCTACGTTTCGGGGGGGACAAGTTTAAATTAAAACTTGAATATTGTGTCGTGAAGCATCCAATATGCATTCTCTATGATACCAAAAAAGTCAACACAGGCCCTTCGGCTGACAGCCTCCACCATTTGGGGTCTACTGGATTTTTGTCAAAAAAACGCTGTCTCTCTCTTTCGAGTCTCTTCGTGAACCTGTGCAGTCAAAAGTCTTAAAAAGGCAACTCCAGAAATAAAGAAACTTGTATTTATAGGTGTATATGTCATCTATTATGTCCATTTATATCTATTCCTCTGGCGTGTGGAGGATGTAGGGTTTCCTTGTCAGTCTGGATGGACTTCATGTTTATGGCATTTCTGCTGGACGGGTGGTCTACAGATCAAGAGTTTTCCACCACTTGGTGGGGCAGAGTGACCGAGGAGCCGTTGATGAAGGAACCTTGTTTGTCCCGTCCTTTCATGAAGAAAGTGAGAAGTTCACCTTTCCCTTTGACGTAGATGGGTCCTCTCCTGACAAAGCGGAAGCCGTACTCCTTCAAGATGTCATGGGTGTCTTCTACAACCTGGAAGAGTGAACGAGAAGATGAATCACTCTCGGCACCATATGATCCTGGATCTTCTCGTTTACTTACTGGCACCATTAACTCTGGAACCTACGAGTAACCAAGCTCCAGAAAACACTTGCTATAGGGTGAGGAAAGAAAGATGGACACTGATATTAAGAACACAGTGACTTCAACAACTTTGCGGTAGCCTACCGTAGCCAACTCAACTGATTCTTTTTTTGCTCTTTCGTTTTTTATCCTCCACTTCATCCAAGAGTAGAGATTAGTAAATAACTTTGGAATTAAATTCTACGAGAATGTTACAAAAATCCGTATTTGCCAAAATGAGGATTTTTTTTTTGCAATTTGCTTCTGTGCCGTTGTAAAAAGTCATCAAAATGTTAAAGAATAAAAATAACCTGTTGTACTCACCTCTCCGGACCCTCCGCTCCTCAACGTCACCTGTTCCGGTCTTCATCGCATCTTTAGATCCCGAGGCCTTTCACACTGGGCCGGGGCACTTGGGTTTGATATACCTGGGAGGGTTTCTGCATGCGCCGGCAAACATGATGGCGTATGCCAAGACACCGTGATGTTTTGCACAGAACCCTTCCAAACAAAACCGGAAGTCCCGTCCCAGTGTGAACGGCAGGGGGAATTTAGCGTGACTGACGGCGATCTGAAGATCGGAAGAGGACCAGATGAGTGAAGGTGGAGCAGCAGAGGGGCCGAATAGAAGTTTTTTTTTTTTTACATCTTACATTTATTATTCTCTGGGGTTTGGACAGAGACCCCCCCAGACCAATAAATTTGAATAACTTCTCCACCAATCGAATTTCTTGGAAAAGAAGATAATTTGAATTCGTGTATCATTTTTCTTTCTTTTAGATTTAGCTTCTTTTTTAAAAAAAAATGTAAAACTTTTATAAATAATTGCTATGTCGCCCTTTTCTGAGACACGTAACTTTTTTTTCGTTCCCCGGTCTATAGAGCTGTAGGGGGGCTAGTTTTTTTTTGCATAACGAGCTCTCGCTTTTATTGATATCGTTTTGGGGCACATATAATAATTTGATCATTTTTATTGCATTTTTTGTTTGCTTTAATTTTTTATGCCATTCACCATATGGGTTAATTCATTTTATATTTTTATAGTTTTTTTGGAGGGAGGCGGTGATATAAAATATGCCTATTTTTTAACATAATTTTTTTTTTATTCAAATTAGGAAAGGTGAAAGTCATGTTTAATATTGGTATATCGGTCTTCCATATGGTCACTGTATGGCGGTAATATTGGTGCTAGTATTCGCCTAGCCTGACTTGCTCCTGTGTTGTCCGTACCTGGATGTTGCCCATGACGCCGGTAGACTCCATTCTGCTGGCGACGTTCACCGTGTTCCCCCAGATGTCATAGTGAGGTTTGCGAGCGCCGATGACACCAGCCAGTACTCCGCCCTTATTGAGTCCTGAGGAAAGAAAAGCATATTACTCAGCAATACTGATAAGGAGTCTTGGTATCTTCATAGGGAAGGAGACGGGTTACTTGGAAGTACTTTTTCTACAGGTATGTGGATTTTAGGAGACACTATTCCCATGTGAGGCTTGCTTTTTCCAAACTTCGCCAAACTCCATTAAAAAAAACAAAAACAAACTGTAAAGTGAATCATATGGAAGCGCTCACTGACTATCAACATGGATACATAAATATATTCACATTGCAGACAAATCATCTTATTACTGCATCTCCGTGTACAACAGGACTATAGAGCAACACTTACCTATCCGCAGCATGAAGTTATTAAACGACTGGTAGTTGATGTTCATTAACGTCACCTTCATTGCCAGAGCGAAGTCAGCGAGATCAGCAAGATGCTGCCAGCGTTCCTTATCCGAGATCTCTTCTTTCTATGGATACATCAAAATAATCCATAGGGGCAGTATTATAGTAGTCATATTCTTGTACATAGGGGGCAGTATTATAGTAGTTATATTCTTGTACATAGGGGGCAGTATTATAGTAGTTATATTCTTGTACATAAGGGCAGTATTATAGTAGTTATATTCTTGTACATAGGGGGCAGTATTATAGTAGTTATATTCTTGTACATAGGAGCAGTATTATAGTAGTTATATTCTTGTACATAGGAGCAGTATTATAGTAGTTATATTGTTGTACATAGGGGCAGTATTATAGTAGTTATATTCTTGTACATAGGAGCAGTATTATAGTAGTTATATTCTTGTACATAGGGGGCAGTATTATAGTAGTTATATTCTTGTACATAGGGGGCAGTATTATAGTAGTTATATTCTTGTACATTGGAGCAGTATTATAGTAGTTATATTCTTGTACATAGGGGGCAGTATTATAGTAGTTATATTATTGTACATTGGAGCAGTATTATAGTAGTTACATTCTTGTACATAGGGGGCAGTATTATAGTAGTTATATTCTTGTATATAGGAACAGTATTATAGTAGTTATATTCTTGTACATAGGAGCAGTATTATAGTAGTTATATTCTTGTACATAGGGGCAATATTATAGTAGCTATATTCTTATACATAGGGGCAGTATTATAGTAGTTATATTCTTGTACATAGGAGCAGTATTATAGTAGTTATATTCTTTTACATAGGAGCAGTATTATAGTAGTTATATTCTTGTACATAGGAGCAGTATTATAGTAGTTATATTCCTGTACATAGGGAGCAGTATTATAGTAGTTATATTCTTGTACATAGGAGCAGTATTATAGCAGTTATATTCTTGTACATAGGGGGCAGTATTATAGTAGTTATATTCTTGTATATAGGGAGCAGTATTATAGTAGTCATATTCTTGTACATAGGGAGCAGTATTATAGTAGTTATATTCTTGTACATAGGGGGCAGTATTATAGTAGTTATATTCTTGTACATAAGGGCAGTATTACAGTAGTTATATTCTTGTACATAGGAGCAGTATTATAGTAGTTATATTCTTGTACATAGGAACAGTATTATAGTAGTTATATTCTTGTACATAGGGAGCAGTATTATAGTAGTTATATTCTTGTACATAGGGGCAGTATTATAGTAGTTATATTCTTGTACATAGGGGCAGTATTATAGTAGTTATATTCTTGTACATAGGAGCAGTATTATAGTAGTTATATTCTTGTACATAGGGGCAGTATTATAGTAGTTATATTCTTGTATATAGGGGCAGTATTATAGTAGTTATATTCTTGTATATAGGGGCAGTATTATAGTAGCTATATTCTTGTACATAGGAGCAGTATTATAGTAGTTATATTCTTGTATATAGGGGCAGTATTATAGTAGTTATATTCTTGTACATAGGGGCAGTATTATAGTAGTTATATTCTTGTACATAGGAGCAGTATTATAGTAGTTATATTCTTGTATATAGGGGCAGTATTATAGTAGTTATATTCTTGTATATAGGGGCAGTATTATAGTAGCTATATTCTTGTACATAGGAGCAGTATTATAGTAGTTATATTCTTGTATATAGGAGCAGTATTATAGTAGTTATATTCTTGTACATGGGGCAGTATTATAGTAGTTATATTCTTGTACATTGGAGCAGTATTATAGTAGTTATATTCTTGTACATAGGGGGCAGTATTATAGTAGTTATATTCTTGTACATTGGAGCAGTATTATAGTAGTTATATTCTTGTACATAGGGGGCAGTATTATAGTAGTTATATTCTTGTATATAGGAGCAGTATTATAGTAGTTATATTCTTGTACATAGGAGCAGTATTATAGTAGTTATATTCCTGTACATAGGGAGCAGTATTATAGTAGTTATATTCTTGTACATAGGAGCAGTATTATAGTAGTTATACTCTTGTACATAGGGAGCAGTATTATAGTAGTTATATTCTTGTACATAGGAGCAGTATTATAGTAGTTATATTCTTGTACATAGGGAGCAGTATTATAGTAGTTATATTCTTGTACATAGGGGCAGTATTATAGTAGTTATATTCTTGTACATAGGGTGCAGTATTATAGTAGTTATACTCTTTTACATTGGAGCAGTATTATAGTAGTTATATTCTTGTACATAGGGAGCAGTATTATAGTAGTTATATTCTTGTACATAGGGGCAGTATTATAGTAGTTATATTCTTGTACATAGGGTGCAGTATTATAGTAGTTATATTCTTGTACATAGGGGCAGTATTATAGTAGTTATATTCTGGTATATAGGAGCAGTATTATAGTAGTTATATTCTTGTACATAGGAGCAGTATTATAGTAGTTATATTCTTGTACATAGGGGGCAGTATTATAGTAGTTATATTCTTGTATATAGGAGCAGTATTATAGTAGTTATATTTTTGTACATAGGAGCAGTATTATAGTAGTTATATTCTTGTATATAGGGGCAGTATTATAGTAGTTATATTCTTGTACATAGGAGCAGTAATATAGTAGTTATATTCTTGTACATAGGAGGCAGTATTATAGTAGTTATATTCTTGTATATAGGGGCAGTATTATAGTAGTTATATTCTTGTATATAGGGGCAGTATTATAGTAGTTATATTCTTGTACATAGGAGCAGTATTATAGTAGTTATATTCTTGTACATAGGAGCAGTATTATAGTAGTTATATTCTTGTATATAGGGGCAGTATTATAGTAGTTATATTCTTGTACATAGGGGGCAGTATTATAGTAGTTATATTCCTGTACATAGGGGGCAGTATTATAGTAGTTATATTCTTGTATATAGGGGCAGTATTATAGTAGTTATAATCTTGTACATAGGAGCAGTATTATAGTAGTTATATTCTTGTACATAGGGGGCAGTATTATAGTAGTTATATTCTTGTACATAGGAGCAGTATTATAGTAGTTATATTCTTGTACATAGGAGCAGTATTATAGTAGTTATATTCTTGTACATAGGGGGCAGTATTATAGTAGTTATATTCTAGTACATGGGAGCAGCATTATAGTAGTTATATTCTAGTACATAGGAGCAGTATTATAGTAGTTATATTCTTGTACATAGGGGCAGTATTATAGTAGTTATATTCTTGTACATAGGGACAGTATTATAGTAGTTATATTCTTGTACATAGGAGCAATATTATAGTAGTTATATTCTTGTATATAGGGGGCAGTATTATAGTAGTTATATTCTTGTATATAGGGAGCAGTATTATAGTAGTCATATTCTTGTACATAGGGAGCAGTATTATAGTAGTTATATTCTTGTACATAGGGGGCAGTATTATAGTAGTTATATTCTTGTACATAAGGACAGTATTATAGTAGTTATATTCTTGTACATAGGAGCAGTATTATAGTAGTTATATTCTTGTACATAGGAACAGTATTATAGTAGTTATATTCTTGTACATAGGGAGCAGTATTATAGTAGTTATATTCTTGTACATAGGGGCAGTATTATAGTAGTTATATTCTTGTATATAGGGGGCAGTATTATAGTAGTTATATTCTTGTACATAGGGGGCAGTATTATAGTAGTTATATTCTTGTACATAGGGAGCAGTATTATAGTAGTTATATTCTTGTACATAGGGGGCAGTATTATAGTAGTTATATTCTTGTACATAGGGGCAGTATTATAGTAGTTATATTCTTGTACATAGGGAGCAGTATTATAGTAGTTATATTCTTGTACATAGGGAGCAGTATTATAGTAGTTATATTCTTGTACATAGGGGGCAGTATTATAGTAGTTATATTCTTGTACATAGGGGCAGTATTATAGTAGTTATATTCTTGTACATAGGGGCAGTATTATTGTTAGAACCTTGCTCTTAAGTTTTTTCCTTTGCTGGTCACATGACCTTGTTGGCCTATTTAATCCTGCTCCGCCCTTCTGGCTTTGCTGGACTTCATTGTATAACTACTTTCTAGCTAGCCTGTGCTCTGTATCTAACTCTGTTAGTTTGCTTGGTCTACGGACCTCAGTGTTCTATATATTTTGTTTGTTTGTCAGTCTGCTACTATTTCTGTTAGGAGGTGTCCCATTTTCCTCCCAGTCCTTAGTACTTGTAGGGATTCCTTCCCCACATCTATAGGTCTCCGTACAGACTAGCTTAGGACTTTAGCAGGTCTGATCGCAGGATCAGGTTCCCTGTTACATCGTAGGGATTCAGCTGAGTTCTATCGTAGGGACAGATTTCCTCTCTTTCCTTAGCTCTGGTAGCAGAACATAACAGTAAGTCCAGCCTGCAAATTCTCTAAGGAAAGATTTTTCTGTTCCATCATGGTGTCGGTTCAGGATTTGGCTCATCGCCTGCAGGGACTCTCTCTGGAGGTGGCCGAGCTCCGTCAGCACGTGAGTAACTGTCCTGGAGCACATTTCTTGGAGCCTAAGGTATGTTTGCCGGATTTATTTTTTGGTGAACACCGAGAATTTTTTTCATTTAAAAATGCTTGCTTATTGTATTTTCGTTTGACACCCAAGTCCTCTGAGGATGAATCCCAGCGCATAGGGTTCATAATGTCACTTTTGTGCAAAGAGCCTCAGGAGTGGGCCTTTTCTTTGCAACCTAGTGATACATGCTTCAGATCAGTGGATAGTTTTTTTTCTGCTTTGGGGCTATTATATGATGATCCTGACCGTGTCGCATCAGCTGAGACTGAGTTGAGACGTTTGAGACAGGGATCAGGTAATGTGGAAAAATATTGTACTCATTTCCGTCGTTGGTCTACTCAAACAGGGTGGAACGATTCTGCTCTGAAAAGTCTATTTCTTGCTGGGCTCAATGAAAGGGTTAAAGACCTGCTAATTGCTTATCCTACACCTGAAGATTTGCAACAGGCTATGCAATTAGCTATACGGGTGGATAGGAGACTGCGTGCAAGGGTTAATGAGAGCAAATCCTCTGCTATGTCAGTTTCTGGTTATGAGAATGTGTGTACTAACAGTGGTGAACCGATGGAGATTGGAGCGATGGCACCTCGCTCTCAAGAAAAAGATCGCAGATTTTTTGAAGGCTTGTGTTTCTATTGCGGAAAATCTGGTCATTTGATTAAAGGCTGTGAGCTTCGTATGAAGAAAGAAAAAAAAATGGTCAGTCATGCCCGTATTGCCTGTTTAAATTCCAAGGGTGTATTTTTAGCTGCTTCCACGATTGCTCAGGAAAAATTAATGGAATTTCGGGTGTTTGTTGATTGTGGGTCTACTCTGAATGTAATTGATGGGGGATTCTTGAAAAGACTCAATTTAAAACCCGAACCTTTATCATCCCCCATTGCTGTGGTTTCTGTGGATGGTTCCCCTTTGAAGAATATTACTCTCAAGGTCTGTGAATTTCCTCTCACTATTAATGGTGTTCACCATGAGAAATTGGATTTGGTAGTGTTGAATAACTTGCCTTCTCCAGTAATATTGGGATTGCCCTGGTTAAAATTTCACAATCCTGTACTGGATTGGTCTACCAGTGAAATTAAATCCTGGAGCCATAAATGTTATGACAAGTGTTTTAACGGGCGTATTGCAGCTTTGGATAGGGGAGAATTGCCTGTTCCTATTCAGGATTTTTGGAGAGTTTTTTCTGAGAAGGAATCGCAGGTTTTGCCTCCCCATAGAGACTATGATTGTTCTATTGAATTTGTCCCTGGAGCGACTCTTCCTAAGAGTCGTTTATTTAACCTTACTATTCCTGAGAGGAAGGCTTTGGAGGAATACATACAGACAAGTTTGGCCGCCGGTCACATTAGGCCCTCTAAGTCTCCTGTGGCGGTTGGATTTTTTTTTGTAAAAAAAAAGGACGGCGGTTTACGTCCTTGTCTGGATTTTCGTGAGATTAACAAAATTACTGTACGCAATCCTTACACACTGCCATTGATTCCTGATCTGTTTAACCAGTTAATGGGGGCCAAGTGGTTCTCTAAAATTGACCTTAAGGGGGCATACAATCTGTTGCGCATGAAGGAGGGTGACGAATGGAAGACTGCTTTTAACACTCCTGTGGGTCATTTTGAGAATCTGGTTATGCCTTTTGGTCTTACTAATGCTCCTGCATTTTTTCAGAATCTTATTAATGACATCCTTAGACCTTTGATCGGCAAAAATGTGGTTGTGTATTTGGATGACATTTTGATTTATTCGCCGGATCTGGAGTCTCATTGGCGGAGCGTACGTGAGGTATTACAGTTGTTAATGGACAATTCGCTTTTTGCTAAGCTGGAGAAATGTGAGTTCGCTGTACAGAGAATTAGTTTTTTGGGCTACATTATCTCCAGTGAAGGTTTTGAGATGGACCCGGTTAAAGTTCAAGCTGTACAGGAATGGCCTAGGCCTATTGGTTTGAAATCGATACAGAGGTTTTTAGGTTTCGCCAATTATTACAGAAAATTCATAAAAATTTTTTCTAGTATTGTCAAACCTCTGACCGATCTCACCAGGAAAGGTGCTGATGCGGTTCAGTGGTCTTCTGAGGCCATTGAAGCTTTTGTGTATCTCAAGGAGAGGTTCACCTCTGCTCCCATCCTTATGCAGCCTGATGTGACTAAGCCGTTTTTGGTTGAGGTTGATGCTTCCTCTGTGGGGGTTGGCGCAGTATTGTCTCAGGATAACGGGGATGGATTACATCCCTGTGCCTTTTTTTCAAAAATTTTTTCGGAGACTGAACTGAATTACGATATTGGTAATCGGGAATTATTGGCTATTAAACTCGCATTTGAACACTGGCGCCACTTCTTGGAAGGTGCGGAATTTCCCGTTCAGGTTCTTACGGATCATAAAAATCTGATATATCTTGATGCTGCCAAGCGCCTGAATGCCCGTCAGGCTAGGTGGGCACTGTTTTTCTCGCGGTTTAATTTCTCCGTTACTTACATCCCTGGTACTAAGAATGTTAAGGCGGATGCCTTGTCTCGCAGTTTTTCTCCCATAGTCGGTGCTGAGAAAGAGGAAAACATTTTACAAGAAGGTGTTGTGATAGCTGCTTTGGACTCCGTTTTGGAAGATGAGATTCTTAAAGCACAGGAGAATGCCCCATCTAACACTCCCCATGGGAGGTTGTTTGTGCCTGAGACCTTTAGGAGAGATTTGTTTGTTGAGTGTCACAAATCTCGGTTGGCAGGTCATCCCGGAATCTCTGAGACCAAGAGACTGGTGGGTCGCAGTTTTTGGTGGCCTGGATGGCAGAAAGAAGTCATTAAGTGGGTGCGTCAATGTACTATATGTGCTAGATCTAAGTCCTCACATACTCCTGCTGCGGGGTTGCTTTGTCCTTTGGAGGTTCCCAGTGCTCCTTGGACACATTTGGCTATGGACTTTATAACTGACCTTCCCCCCTCTGAGGGTTTTACTGTCATCTGGGTGGTCGTGGACTGTTTTAGCAAGATGTGTCACTTGGTTCCCTTCGTCAAACTGCCCTGCGCTAAAACTCTCGCTAAGGCCTTTGTCAAGGAAATTGTCAGACTTCATGGCATTCCTACTGACATTGTTTCTGATAGGGGTCCTCAGTTCGTGGCTCGTTTTTGGCGTGCCTTTTGTGACAGGTTGGGAGTTCATTTGTCGTTCTCGTCCGGATATCATCCTGAATCTAATGGCCAGAGAGAAAGGAAAAACTAGGATGTTGAGCAGTTCTTGCGTTGTTTTGTGGCAGACAATCAAGAGGGGTGGTCTGAGTTTCTGCCACTTGCTGAATTTGCTCTGAACAATCATACATCTTCTTCTGCTGGTTGTTCGCCTTTTTTTTGTTGTTCTGGGAGACATCCGTCGTTTGGGTCGTTCTCCAAGTTGGGATCTGCCGTGCCTGAGGAGGAGAATTTTTCCGGTGATTTGGAGAGAGTTTGGACGGATGTGCGTGGTAATCTTCAGGAGGCCAACAGAAAATCTAAAGACTACTTTGATAGGAAACGACAGGAGGTTTTGTTCGCTGTTGGTGACATGGTTTGGTTGTCCTCTAGGAATCTGCGGTTGAGGATTCCTTCTAAGAAATTGGGTCCCAAGTTTGTAGGGCCCTTTAAGGTGCTTCAGGTTGTCAACCAATCTGCTGTTAGGTTGGAGGTTCCTACCTCCTGGAGAATTAATCCGGTATTTCATGTCTCTCTGTTAAAAAAAGCTGTTGTGTCGGATGGTGACGCCTCTGCCTCTGTTCCTCCGGTGGTGGAGGACGGGGAATATGAAATTTCTCGCATCCTTAACTCTAGACGGTATAGAGGTAGTTTGCAGTATCTTGTGGCCTGGAAAGGTTTCGGACCCGAGGATAACTCTTGGGTGAGGTCAGATGATGTTTCCGCGTCCAGACTTATCAGAGCGTTTCACAGGAGATTTCCTGATAAGCCTGGTCCTAGGGGATCCGGAGGATCCTCTTAGAAGGGGGGGTACTGTTAGAACCTTGCTCTTAGGTTTTTTCCTTTGCTGGTCACATGACCTTGTTGGCCTATTTAATCCTGCTCCGCCCTTCTGGCTTTGCTGGACTTCATTGTATAACTACTTTCTAGCTAGCCTGTGCTCTGTATCTAACTCTGTTAGTTTGCTTGGTCTACGGACCTCAGTGTTCTATATATTTTGTTTGTTTGTCTGTCTTCTACTATTTCTGTTAGGAGGTGTCCCATATTCCTCCCAGTCGTTAGTACTTGTAGGGATTCCTTCCCCACATCTATAGGTCTCCGTACAGACTAGCTTAGGACTTTAGCAGGTCTGATCGCAGGATCAGGTCCCCTGTTACATCGTAGGGATAAAGCTGAGTTCTATCGTAGGGACAGATCTCCTCTCTTTCCTTAGCTCTGGTAGCAGAACATAACAATTATAGTAGTTATATTCTTGTACATAGGAGCAGTATTATAGTAGTTATATTCTTGTATATAGGGGCAGTATTATAGTAGTTATATTCTTGTATATAGGAGCAGTATTATAGTAGTTATATTCTTGTATATAGGGGCAGTATTATAGTAGTTATATTCTTGTATATAGGGGCAGTATTATAGTAGCTATATTCTTGTACATAGGAGCAGTATTATAGTAGTTATATTCTTGTATATAGGGGCAGTATTATAGTAGTTATATTCTTGTACATAGGGGGCAGTATTATAGTAGTTATATTCCTGTACATAGGGGGCAGTATTATAGTAGTTATATTCTTGTATATAGGGGCAGTATTATAGTAGTTATAATCTTGTACATAGGAGCAGTATTATAGTAGTTATATTCTTGTACATAGGGGGCAGTATTATAGTAGTTATATTCTTGTACATAGGAGCAGTATTATAGTAGTTATATTCTTGTACATAGGAGCAGTATTATAGTAGTTATATTCTTGTACATAGGGGGCAGTATTATAGTAGTTATATTCTAGTACATGGGAGCAGCATTATAGTAGTTATATTCTAGTACATAGGAGCAGTATTATAGTAGTTATATTCTTGTACATAGGGGCAGTATTATAGTAGTTATATTCTTGTACATAGGGACAGTATTATAGTAGTTATATTCTTGTACATAGGAGCAGTATTATAGTAGTTATATTCTTGTATATAGGGGGCAGTATTATAGTAGTTATATTCTTGTATATAGGGAGCAGTATTATAGTAGTCATATTCTTGTACATAGGGAGCAGTATTATAGTAGTTATATTCTTGTACATAGGAGCAGTATTATAGTAGTTATATTCTTGTATATAGGGGCAGTATTATAGTAGTTATATTCTTGTATATAGGGGCAGTATTATAGTAGTTATATTCTTGTATATAGGAGCAGTATTATAGTAGTTATATTCTTGTATATAGGGGCAGTATTATAGTAGTTATATTCTTGTATATAGGGGCAGTATTATAGTAGCTATATTCTTGTACATAGGAGCAGTATTATAGTAGTTATATTCTTGTATATAGGGGCAGTATTATAGTAGTTATATTCTTGTACATAGGGGGCAGTATTATAGTAGTTATATTCCTGTACATAGGGGGCAGTATTATAGTAGTTATATTCTTGTATATAGGGGCAGTATTATAGTAGTTATAATCTTGTACATAGGAGCAGTATTATAGTAGTTATATTCTTGTACATAGGGGGCAGTATTATAGTAGTTATATTCTTGTACATAGGAGCAGTATTATAGTAGTTATATTCTTGTACATAGGAGCAGTATTATAGTAGTTATATTCTTGTACATAGGGGGCAGTATTATAGTAGTTATATTCTAGTACATGGGAGCAGCATTATAGTACTTATATTCTAGTACATAGGAGCAGTATTATAGTAGTTATATTCTTGTACATAGGGGCAGTATTATAGTAGTTATATTCTTGTACATAGGGACAGTATTATAGTAGTTATATTCTTGTACATAGGAGCAGTATTATAGTAGTTATATTCTTGTATATAGGGGGCAGTATTATAGTAGTTATATTCTTGTATATAGGGAGCAGTATTATAGTAGTCATATTCTTGTACATAGGGAGCAGTATTATAGTAGTTATATTCTTGTACATAGGGGGCAGTATTATAGTAGTTATATTCTTGTACATAAGGGCAGTATTATAGTAGTTATATTCTTGTACATAGGAACAGTATTATAGTAGTTATATTCTTGTACATAGGGAGCAGTATTATAGTAGTTATATTCTTGTACATAGGGGCAGTATTATAGTAGTTATATTCTTGTACATAGGGGCAGTATTATAGTAGTTATATTCTTGTACATAGGGGCAGTATTATAGTAGTTATATTCTTGTACATAGGAGCAGTATTATAGTAGTTATATTCTTGTATATAGGGGCAGTATTATAGTACTTATATTCTTGTATATAGGGGCAGTATTATAGTAGCTATATTCTTGTACATAGGAGCAGTATTATAGTAGTTATATTCTTGTATATAGGGGCAGTATTATAGTAGTTATATTCTTGTACATGGGGCAGTATTATAGTAGTTATATTCTTGTACATTGGAGCAGTATTATAGTAGTTATATTCTTGTACATAGGGGGCAGTATTATAGTAGTTATATTCTTGTACATTGGAGCAGTATTATAGTAGTTATATTCTTGTACATAGGGGGCAGTATTATAGTAGTTATATTCTTGTATATAGGAGCAGTATTATAGTAGTTATATTCTTGTACATAGGAGCAGTATTATAGTAGTTATATTCCTGTACATAGGGAGCAGTATTATAGTAGTTATATTCTTGTACATAGGAGCAGTATTATAGTAGTTATATTCTTGTACATAGGGAGCAGTATTATAGTAGTTATATTCTTGTACATAGGAGCAGTATTATAGTAGTTATATTCTTGTACATAGGGAGCAGTATTATAGTAGTTATATTCTTGTACATAGGGGCAGTATTATAGTAGTTATATTCTTGTACATAGGGGGCAGTATTATAGTAGTTATACTCTTTTACATTGGAGCAGTATTATAGTAGTTATATTCTTGTACATTGGAGCAGTATTATAGTAGTTATATTCTTGTACATAGGAGCAGTATTATAGTAGTTATATTCCTGTACATAGGGAGCAGTATTATAGTAGTTATATTCTTGTACATAGGGGCAGTATTATAGTAGTTATATTCTTGTATATAGGAGCAGTATTATAATAGTTATATTCTTGTACATATGTACATAGGAGCAGTATTATAGTAGTTATACTCTTTTACATTGGAGCAGTATTATAGTAGTTATATTCTTGTACATAGGGGCAGTATTATAGTAGTTATATTCTTGTACATTGGAGCAGTATTATAGTAGTTATATTCTTGTACATTGGAGCAGTATTATAGTAGTTATATTCTTGTACATAGGAGCAGTATTATAGTAGTTATAT
Source organism: Phyllobates terribilis (assembly GCF_046119375.1). NCBI lineage: Eukaryota > Metazoa > Chordata > Amphibia > Anura > Dendrobatidae > Phyllobates > Phyllobates terribilis. The sequence continues at coordinate 48,128,145 of NW_027362763.1, read as the reverse complement.
TCCTGTACATAGGGGGCAGTATTATAGTAGTTATATTCTTGTACATAGGGGCAGTATTATAGTAGTTATATTCTTGTATATAGGAGCAGTATTATAGTAGTTATATTCTTGTACATAGGAGCAGTATTATAGTAGTTATATTCCTGTACATAGGGAGCAGTATTATAGTAGTTATATTCTTGTACATAGGAGCAGTATTATAGTAGTTATATTCTTTTACATAGGGGGCAGTATTATAGTAGTTATATTCTTGTATATAGGAGCAGTATTATAGTAGTTATATTCTTGTACATAGGAGCAGTATTATAGTAGTTATATTCTTGTATATAGGGGCAGTATTATAGTAGTTATATTCTTGTACATAGGAGCAGTATTATAGTAGTTATATTCTTGTACATAGGAGGCAGTATTATAGTAGTTATATTCTTGTATATAGGGGCAGTATTATAGTAGTTATATTCGTGTATATAGGGGCAGTATTTTAGTAGTTATAATCTTGTACATAGGAGCAGTATTATAGTAGTTATATTCTTGTACATAGGGGGCAGTATTATAGTAGTTATATTCTTGTACATAGGAGCAGTATTATAGTAGTTATATTCTTGTACATAGGAGCAGTATTATAGTAGTTATATTCTTGTACATAGGGGGCAGTATTATAGTAGTTATATTCTAGTACATGGGAGCAGCATTATAGTAGTTATATTCTAGTACATAGGAGCAGTATTATAGTAGTTATATTCTTGTACATAGGGGCAGTATTATAGTAGTTATATTCTTGTACATAGGGACAGTATTATAGTAGTTATATTCTTGTACATAGGAGCAGTATTATAGTAGTTATATTCTTGTATATAGGGGGCAGTATTATAGTAGTTATATTCTTGTACATAGGGGCAGTATTATAGTAGTTATATTCTTGTATATAGGGGCAGTATTATAGTAGTTATATTCTTGTACATAGGAGCAGTATTATAGTAGTTATATTCTTGTACATAGGAGCAGTATTATAGTAGTTATATTCTTGTACATAGGGGGCAGTATTATAGTAGTTATATTCTTGTACATAGGGGCAGTATTATAGTAGTTATATTCTTGTATATAGGGGCAGTATTATAGTAGTTATAATCTTGTACATAGGAGCAGTATTATAGTAGTTATATTCTTGTACATAGGGGGCAGTATTATAGTAGTTATATTCTTGTACATAGGAGCAGTATTATAGTAGTTATATTCTTGTACATAGGGGGCAGTATTATAGTAGTTATATTCTAGTACATGGGAGCAGCATTATAGTAGTTATATTCTAGTACATAGGAGCAGTATTATAGTAGTTATATTCTTGTACATAGGGGCAGTATTATAGTAGTTATATTCTTGTACATAGGGACAGTATTATAGTAGTTATATTCTTGTACATAGGAGCAGTATTATAGTAGTTATATTCTTGTACATAGGGGCAGTATTATAGTAGTTATATTCTTGTACATAGGGGCAGTATTATAGTAGTTATATTCTTGTATATAGGGGCAGTATTATAGTAGTTATATTCTTGTACATAGGGGGCAGTATTATAGTAGTTATATTCTTGTACATAGGAGCAGTATTATAGTAGTTATATTCTTGTACATAGGGAGCAGTATTATAGTAGTTGTTATGCACACGCCCGGGCTAAGCGGCGTGTGCGTGTGATTGGTAGTGATTCCACTGGACCGTGCCGGAGAGTGAATGCCTGGAGGGGCGTGACTAAGTATTCACCCGATCCGACCAGGGTCGCACGACGGCATACGACGCCAGTGCACCAAGGAGGAACCGAGCAGAGGGACCAGGTGCTACTCCAGGACAGACCCCGGACACGGCTGTTGACCCACACAGGGGAATACAGGAACAGGCTGGTAGGCTGGCACACAGACTGGTGGGTATAGGCAGGCACGACTGGTATGCAGGCAGGCGGGTATGCAGGCAGGGGGGTAAAGGCAAGCACAGCTAGTGTGCAGACAGGGAGGCACTAGCAGGTAGGAACACAGGCGGGATAGGACCCAGTACACACCGGGACTCAGGAACAATACAGGCAGAGGGTTACAGGCAAGCACAGCTAGAGTGCAGACAAGGCTGAGCAGGGAGGACAGGGCTCTGTTCACACGGAACAGACAGGAAGGGAAAGACAGAGCCAGATACTCACACAGTACTTGCAGAGACAACAAGCAGGAGTTAGGTACGAGTTCAGACTCTGCAGAAAAAGGAAGGGAACGGACATAGAGGCAAAACAGGAAAAGGACAGGAGAGAGTTCAGACTGGAACTGAGTGTACGGAGGAGACCGACACTGCAGAGGGATACAGGAGCGGGTCTGGGAATACGGCCCCCAGAGAGGCGGAACGAACAGGCAAGGAGCGTGTTCAGACAGGACAGACCAGACACAGGAGCGGGTCTAGGAAATCGGCCACTAGAAGGCGAAACGAACAGGCAAGGAGCGTGTTCAGACAGGACAGGCCAGACACAGGAGCGGGTCTAGGAAATCGGCCACTAGAAGGCGAGAGGAACAGGCTAGGAGCGTGTTCAGACAGGACAGACAAGAGAACAAGAAAGGACTCAGTTCAGACACGGGAGCTGATACCGCAAAGCAGGAGAAATACAGGACTCAGTTCAGACACGGGAACTGATACAAAAAGCAGGAGACAAGAGACGGGACCTGGCACCTTCAGAGTGCAAGCACACACTGAAGGAAACACTATGCTCAGGCAGGGATAGAAGGGAGCTGCTGAGCTATATACCAAGTGACAGACAGCAATAGGCTGAGGACGCACAAGGGGTGTGACCCACAGCAGGTACAAAAGGCAGGAAGTGATCGGGCGCCGCCCTTAAGCAGCAGAAACAGACACAAACAGACAGCATGGAGGGAAGCCAGAGAGACATTCTGGACAGGAGATCAAGTGCGCCCTCTTGCACAGTGGGAGATGGACCACCATGCAAGGACGCCGCCAGGTATGTTACAGTACCTCCCCCTTACGCCCCCTCTTCTTCAGGCCTGCCAGAATCTTCCGCAGGGAATTCGAGGGCCAGTCGTTCACTGGGTTGGAGGGGGACAGAGACTTAAGGGTAATCTCTGCTTCGAGGTACATCTTGTCAAGCTCACAGGAAGAAATAGACGGGTTATCACGTACATAATGAGGAAAAGTCACTGTCTCTTTGTTATCTGGTGGTATCCCGGAGGATTCAGGAAACAACTGGAGGTCCTCCGCCGGGTCAGAAGAGTGCAGAGGCTCAGAGAAAACAACTGCTTCAGAGTACACTAGGTCGGACTCACTGGAGGAAGCAGGCGAGGTATCGGGTACCGAGTATAGGAAAGTCTCTGTCCATTCACCACCAGGTGGCACCCCGAAGGGTTCTGGAGACAGCTGGCGGTCCTCCGCCTGGTCAGAGGGGTGTAGAGACTCACGGGTAACCTCTGCTTCAGAGTACACTAGGTCGGACTCACTGGAGGAAGCAGGCGAGGTATCGGGTACCGAGTATAGGAAAGTCTCTGTCCATTCACCACCAGGTGGCACCCCGAAGGGTTCTGGAGACAGCTGGCGGTCCTCCGCCTGGTCAGAGGGGTGTAGAGACTCACGGGTAACCTCTGCTTCAGAGTACACTAGGTCGGACTCACTGGACGAAGCAAGCGAGGTATCAGATCCAGGATATAGGAAAGTCTCTGTCCATTCACCACCAGGTGGCACACCGAAGGATTCTGAACACAACTGGAGGTCCTCCGCCTGGTCGGAGGGGTGTAGAGACTCAGGAGTAACCTCTGCTTCGGAGTACACTAAGTTGGACTCACTAGACGAAGCGAGCGAGGTATCAGGTACAGAGTATAGGAGAGTCTCTGTCCTTTCGCTACCAGGTAGCACCCCGAAGGGTTCAGGAGACAACTGGAGATCCTCCGCCTGGTCGGAGGGGTGTAGAGACTCGGAGGTAACTACCACTTTGGGGTACCCATTGTCAGGCTCACAGGACGAAGCGGACAAAGTATTGAGTACCGGGTGTAGAGAAGTCTCTCTCCATTTGTCATCGAGTGGTATCCCGGAGGGTTCAGGAGGCAACAGGGGATCCTCCGCCAGGTAGTAGAGGTGCACAGACTCTGAGGTAACCACAGCTTTGGAGCATCCTTGGACATGCACACCGGTTAAAGAGAAAGAAGCATCTGATGCCGGGTGCAGGAAGTTCTCCTGTGTGGAGTCTGGATGGGCAGAAGTCTCTTCGGCCAGGAGAACTGGTGCACTACCCACGCACATTACCCATTGGGGTTTCTCCGGGATACAGGGAGATGAAGCTTCAGTAGGGACTTCAAGGTTGGGGTCAGGAGGTCTCAGGGAGGACAGACCCTGGCGTGACGGCTTGCCTCTAAGTCTAGCACGTCTGGACTGCCTCTTGAGGTTGAGAGAAGTATTCCGGAAAGCGTAGTCACCCTGTGAGGATTCTGGGTGGGCAGTAGTCTCATTGGGCTGGAGGACTATTGCGCTACCCACACACATTACCCGTCGGGGCTGCTCCGGGATATTGGGAAGTGAAGCTTCAGCAGGGGCTTTAGAGTTAGGGTCCTCGAAGACCATACGAAAGGCCACCAGGAAGGCCTGCAGGTCAAGGATGACAGGATCCCATGCTTCCCATAGGGGGGTGACCCATTTCAAGGCATCACCCGCTAGGTAGTCAATCATAAAGGCCACTTTAGCCCAATCGGAAGGAAAATAGAGAGGGTAGGCCTTAAAGTGTAGCATGCATTGCTCCACAAATGCACGACACTGTCTTGGATCCCCATAGTAACGTGGCGGATCCGCAGGAACGAGAGCTGATAGATCCATCTGGACGGGTGCGTAATTCGCCTGGAACTCAGCTAAAGGGGGAAAAAAATTTATTTATTTATTTTAATGCATGTATTCGCTGGAAAAACTTCTCAAAGAGCGAAGGCCGTGGGGCTCAACGGGAACCATGGCCTGAGCATGCTGTTATGCACACGCCCGGGCTAAGCGGCGTGTGCGTGTGATTGGTAGTGATTCCACTGGACCGTGCCGGAGAGTGAATGCCTGGAGGGGCGTGACTAAGTATTCACCCGATCCGACCAGGGTCGCACGACGGCATACGACGCCAGTGCACCAAGGAGGAACCGAGCAGAGGGACCAGGTGCTACTCCAGGACAGACCCCGGACACGGCTGTTGACCCACACAGGGGAATACAGGAACAGGCTGGTAGGCTGGCACACAGACTGGTGGGTATAGGCAGGCATGACTGGTATGCAGGCAGGCGGGTATGCAGGCAGGGGGGTAAAGGCAAGCACAGCTAGTGTGCAGACAGGGAGGCACTAGCAGGTAGGAACACAGGCGGGATAGGACCCAGTACACACCGGGACTCAGGAACAATACAGGCAGAGGGTTACAGGCAAGCACAGCTAGAGTGCAGACAAGGCTGAGCAGGGAGGACAGGGCTCTGTTCACACGGAACAGACAGGAAGGGAAAGACAGAGCCAGATACTCACACAGTACTTGCAGAGACAACAAGCAGGAGTTAGGTACGAGTTCAGACTCTGCAGAAAAAGGAAGGGAACGGACATAGAGGCAAAACAGGAAAAGGACAGGAGAGAGTTCAGACTGGAACTGAGTGTACGGAGGAGACCGACACTGCAGAGGGATACAGGAGCGGGTCTGGGAATACGGCCCCCAGAGAGGCGGAACGAACAGGCAAGGAGCGTGTTCAGACAGGACAGACCAGACACAGGAGCGGGTCTAGGAAATCGGCCACTAGAAGGCGAAACGAACAGGCAAGGAGCGTGTTCAGACAGGACAGGCCAGACACAGGAGCGGGTCTAGGAAATCGGCCACTAGAAGGCGAGAGGAACAGGCTAGGAGCGTGTTCAGACAGGACAGACAAGAGAACAAGAAAGGACTCAGTTCAGACACGGGAGCTGATACCGCAAAGCAGGAGAAATACAGGACTCAATTCAGACACGGGAACTGATACAAAAAGCAGGAGACAAGAGACGGGACCTGGCACCTTCAGAGTGCAAGCACACACTGAAGGAAACACTATGCTCAGGCAGGGATAGAAGGGAGCTGCTGAGCTATATACCAAGTGACAGACAGCAATAGGCTGAGGACGCACAAGGGGTGTGACCCACAGCAGGTACAAAAGGCAGGAAGTGATCGGGCGCCGCCCTTAAGCAGCAGAAACAGACACAAACAGACAGCATGGAGGGAAGCCAGAGAGACATTCTGGACAGGAGATCAAGTGAGCCCTCTTGCACAGTGGGAGATGGACCACCATGCAAGGACGCCGCCAGGTATGTTACAGTAGTTATATTCTTGTACATAGGGGCAGTATTATAGTAGTTATATTCTTGTACATAGGGGCAGTATTATAGTAGTTATATTCTTGTACATAGGAGCAGTATTATAGTAGTTATATTCTTGTATATAGGAGCAGTATTATAGTAGTTATATTCTTGTCTATAGGGGCAGTATTATAGTAGTTATATTCTTGTCTATAGGGGCAGTATTATAGTAGTTATATTCTTGTATATAGGGGCAGTATTATAGTAGCTATATTCTTGTACATAGGAGCAGTATTATAGTAGTTATATTCTTGTATATAGGGGCAGTATTATAGTAGTTATATTCTTCTACATTGGAGCAGTATTATAGTAGTTATATTCTTGTACATAGGGGGCAGTATTATAGTAGTTATATTCTTGTACATTGGAGCAGTATTATAGTAGTTATATTCTTGTACATAGGGGGCAGTATTATAGTAGTTATATTCTTGTATATAGGAGCAGTATTATAGTAGTTATATTCTTGTACATAGGAGCAGTATTATAGTAGTTATATTCCTGTACATAGGGAGCAGTATTATAGTAGTTATATTCTTGTACATAGGAGCAGTATTATAGTAGTTATATTCTTGTACATAGGGGGCAGTATTATAGTAGTTATATTCTTGTACATAGGAGCAGTATTATAGTAGTTATATTCTTGTACATAGGGGGCAGTATTATAGTAGTTATATTCTTGTATATAGGAGCAGTATTATAGTAGTTATATTCTTGTATATAGGAGCAGTATTATAGTAGTTATATTCTTGTATATAGGGGCAGTATTATAGTAGTTATAATCTTGTACATAGGAGCAGTATTATAGTAGTTATATTCTTGTACATAGGGGGCAGTATTATAGTAGTTATATTCTTGTACATAGGAGCAGTATTATAGTAGTTATATTCCTGTACATAGGGAGCAGTATTATAGTAGTTATATTCTTGTACATAGGGGCAGTATTATAGTAGTTATATTCTTGTACATAGGGGGCAGTATTATAGTAGTTATACTCTTTTACATTGGAGCAGTATTATAGTAGTTATATTCTTGTACATAGGGGCAGTATTATAGTAGTTATATTCTTGTATATAGGAGCAGTATTATAGTAGTTATATTCTTGTACATAGGAGCAGTATTATAGTAGTTATATTCCTGTACATAGGGAGCAGTATTATAGTAGTTATATTCTTGTACATAGGGAGCAGTATTATAGTAGTTATATTCTTGTACATAGGAGCAGTATTATAGTAGTTATATTCTTGTACATAGGGGGCAGTATTATAGTAGTTATATTCTTGTATATAGGAGCAGTATTATAGTAGTTATATTCTTGTACATAGGAGCAGTATTATAGTAGTTATATTCTTGTACATAGGAGCAGTATTATAGTAGTTATATTCTTGTACATAGGAGGCAGTATTATAGTAGTTATATTCTTGTATATAGGGGCAGTATTATAGTAGTTATATTCTTGTACATAGGAGCAGTATTATAGTAGTTATATTCTTGTACATAGGAGCAGTATTATAGTAGTTATATTCTTGTATATAGGGGCAGTATTATAGTAGTTATATTCTTGTACATAGGGGGCAGTATTATAGTAGTTATATTCCTGTACATAGGGGGCAGTATTATAGTAGTTATATTCTTGTATATAGGGGCAGTATTATAGTAGTTATAATCTTGTACATAGGAGCAGTATTATAGTAGTTATATTCTTGTACATAGGGGGCAGTATTATAGTAGTTATATTCTTGTACATAGGAGCAGTATTATAGTAGTTATATTCTTGTACATAGGAGCAGTATTATAGTAGTTATATTCTTGTACATAGGGGGCAGTATTATAGTAGTTATATTCTAGTACATGGGAGCAGCATTATAGTAGTTATATTCTAGTACATAGGAGCAGTATTATAGTAGTTATATTCTTGTACATAGGGGCAGTATTATAGTAGTTATATTCTTGTACATAGGGACAGTATTATAGTAGTTATATTCTTGTACATAGGAGCAGTATTATAGTAGTTATATTCTTGTATATAGGGGGCAGTATTATAGTAGCTATATTCTTGTACATAGGGGCAGTATTATAGTAGTTATATTCTTGTATATAGGGGCAGTATCATAGTAGTTATATTCTTGTACATAGGGGGCAGTATTATAGTAGTTATATTCTTGTAAATAGGAGCAGTGTTATAGTAGTTATATTCTTGTACATAGGGGGCAGTATTATAGCAGTTATATTCTTGTAAATAGGAGCAGTGTTATAGTAGTTATATTCTTGTATATAGGGGCAGTATTATAGTAGTTATATTCTTGTACATAGGAGCAGTATTATAGTAGTTATATTCTTGTATATAGGGGCAGTATTATAGTAGTTATATTCTTGTACATAGGGGGCAGTATTATAGTAATTATATTCTTGTATATAGGGGCAGTATTATAGTAGTTATATTCTTGTACATAGGGGCAGTATTATAGTAGTTATATTCTTGTACATAGGAGCAGTATTATAGTAGTTATATTCTTGTATATAGGGGCAGTATTATAGTAGTTATATTCTTGTACATAGGAGCAGTATTATAGTAGTTATATTCTTGTATATAGGGGCAGTATTATAGTAGTTATATTCTTGTATATAGGGGCAGTATTATAGTAGCTATATTCTTGTACATAGGAGCAGTATTATAGTAGTTATATTCTTGTATATAGGGGCAGTATTATAGTAGTTATATTCTTGTACATGGGGCTGTATTATAGTAGTTATATTCTTGTACATTGGAGCAGTATTATAGTAGTTATATTCTTGTACATAGGGGGCAGTATTATAGTAGTTATATTCTTGTACATTGGAGCAGTATTATAGTAGTTATATTCTTGTACATAGGGGGCAGTATTATAGTAGTTATATTCTTGTACATAGGGGGCAGTATTATAGTAGTTATATTCTTGTATATAGGAGCAGTATTATAGTAGTTATATTCTTGTACATAGGAGCAGTATTATAGTAGTTATATTCCTGTACATAGGGAGCAGTATTATAGTAGTTATATTCTTGTACATAGGAGCAGTATTATAGTAGTTGTATTCTTGTACATAGGGAGCAGTATTATAGTAGTTATATTCTTGTACATAGGAGCAGTATTATAGTAGTTACATTCTTGTACATAGGGAGCAGTATTATAGCAGTTATATTCTTGTACATAGGGGCAGTATTATAGTAGTTATATTCTTGTACATAGGGGGCAGTATTATAGTAGTTATACTCTTGTACATTGGAGCAGAATTATAGTAGTTATATTCTTGTACATAGGGGCAGTATTATAGTAGTAATATTCTTGTACATTGGAGCAGTATTATAGTAGTTATATTCTTGTACATAGGGGGCAGTATTATAGTAGTTATATTCTTGTATAAAGGAGCAGTATTATAGTAGTTATATTCTTGTACATAGGAGCAGTATTATAGTAGTTATATTCCTGTACATAGGGAGCAGTATTATAGTAGTTATATTCTTGTACATAGGGGGCTGTATTATAGTATTTATATTCTTGTACATAGGGGCAGTATTATAGTAGTTATATTCTTGTACATAGGGAGCAGTATTATAGTAGTTATATTCTTGTACATAGTGGGCAGTATTATAGTAGTTATATTCTTGTACATAGGGGGCAGTATTATAGTAGTTATATTCTTGTAGATAGGGGGCAGCATTATATTAGTTATATTCTTGTACATAGGAGCAGTATTATAGTAGTTATATTCTAGTACATAGGGGGCAGTATTATAGTCGTTATATTCTTGTACATAGGGGTAGTATTATAGTAGTCATATTCTTGTACATAGGGACAGTATTATAGTAGTTATATTCTTGTACATAGGAGCAGTATTATAGTAGTTATATTCTTGTATATAGGGGGCAGTATTATAGTAGTTATATTCTTGTATATAGGGAGCAGTATTATAGTAGTCATATTCTTGTACATAGGGAGCAGTATTATAGTAGTTATATTCTTGTACATAGGGGGCAGTATTATAGTAGTTATATTCTTGTACATAAGGGCAGTATTATAGTAGTTATATTCTTGTACATAGGAGCAGTATTATAGTAGTTATATTCTTGTACATAGGAACAGTATTATAGTAGTTATATTCTTGTACATAGGGAGCAGTATTATAGTAGTTATATTCTTGTACATAGGGGCAGTATTATAGTAGTTATATTCTTGTACATAGGGGCAGTATTATAGTAGTTATATTCTTGTACATAGGAGCAGTATTATAGTAGTTATATTCTTGTATATAGGAGCAGTATTATAGTACTTATATTCTTGTATATAGGGGCAGTATTATAGTAGCTATATTCTTGTACATAGGAGCAGTATTATAGTAGTTATATTCTTGTATATAGGGGCAGTATTATAGTAGTTATATTCTTGTACATTGGAGCAGTATTATAGTAGTTATATTCTTGTACATAGGGGGCAGTATTATAGTAGTTATATTCTTGTACATTGGAGCAGTATTATAGTAGTTATATTCTTGTACATAGGGGGCAGTATTATAGTAGTTATATTCTTGTACATAGGAGCAGTATTATAGTAGTTATATTCTTGTACATAGGGAGCAGTATTATAGTAGTTATATTCTTGTACATAGGGGCAGTATTATAGTAGTTATATTCTTGTACATAGGGGGCAGTATTATAGTAGTTATACTCTTTTACATTGGAGCAGTATTATAGTAGTTATATTTTTGTACATAGGGGCAGTATTATAGTAGTTATATTCTTGTACATTGGAGCAGTATTATAGTAGTTATATTCTTGTACATTGGAGCAGTATTATAGTAGTTATATTCTTGTACATAGGAGCAGTATTATAGTAGTTATATTCCTGTACATAGGGAGCAGTATTATAGTAGTTATATTCTTGTACATAGGGGCAGTATTATAGTAGTTATATTCTTGTACATAGGAGCAGTATTATAGTAGTTATATTCTTGTACATAGGAGCAGTATTATAGTAGTTATACTCTTTTACATTGGAGCAGTACTATAGTAGTTATATTCTTGTACATAGGGGCAGTATTATAGTAGTTATATTCTTGTACATTGGAGCAGTATTATAGTAGTTATATTCTTGTACATTGGAGCAGTATTATAGTAGTTATATTCTTGTACATAGGAGCAGTATTATAGTAGTTATATTCCTGTACATAGGGGGCAGTATTATAGTAGTTATATTCTTGTACATAGGGGCAGTATTATAGTAGTTATATTCTTGTATATAGGAGCAGTATTATAGTAGTTATATTCTTGTACAAAGGAGCAGTATTATAGTAGTTATATTCCTGTACATAGGGAGCAGTATTATAGTAGTTATATTCTTGTACATAGGAGCAGTATTATAGTAGTTATATTCTTGTACATAGGGGGCAGTATTATAGTAGTTATATTCTTGTATATAGGGGCAGTATTATAGTAGTTATATTCTTGTACATAGGAGCAGTATTATAGTAGTTATATTCTTGTTTATAGGGGCAGTATTATAGTAGTTATATTCTTGTACATAGGAGCAGTATTATAGTAGTTATATTCTTGTACATAGGAGGCAGTATTATAGTAGTTATATTCTTGTATATACGGGCAGTATTATAGTAGTTATATTCTTGTATATAGGGGCAGTATTATAGTAGTTATATTCTTGTACATAGGAGCAGTATTATAGTAGTTATATTCTTGTACATAGGAGCAGTATTATAGTAGTTATATTCTTGTATATAGGGGCAGTATTATAGTAGTTATATTCTTGTACATAGGGGGCAGTATTATAGTAGTTATATTCCTGTACATAGGGGGCAGTATTATAGTAGTTATATTCTTGTATATAGGGGCAGTATTATAGTAGTTATAATCTTGTACATAGGAGCAGTATTATAGTAGTTATATTCTTGTACATAGGGGGCAGTATTATAGTAGTTATATTCTTGTACATAGGAGCAGTATTATAGTAGTTATATTCTTGTACATAGGAGCAGTATTATAGTAGTTATATTCTTGTACATAGGGGGCAGTATTATAGTAGTTATATTCTAGTACATGGGAGCAGCATTATAGTAGTTATATTCTAGTACATAGGAGCAGTATTATAGTAGTTATATTCTTGTACATAGGGGCAATATTATAGTAGTTATATTCTTGTACATAGGGACAGTATTATAGTAGTTATATTCTTGTACATAGGGGGCAGTATTATAGTAGTTATATTCTTGTACATTGGAGCAGTATTATAGTAGTTATATTCTTGTATATAGGAGCAGTATTATAGTAGTTATATTCTTGTACATTGGAGCAGTATTATAGTAGTTATATTCTTGTACATAGGGGGCAGTATTATAGTAGTTATATTCTTGTACACAGGGGGCAGTATTATAGTAGTTATATTCTTGTATATAGGAGCAGTATTATAGTAGTTATATTCTTGTACATAGGAGCAGTATTATAGTAGTTATATTCCTGTACATAGGGAGCAGTATTATAGTAGTTATATTCTTGTACATAGGAGCAGTATTATAGTAGTTGTATTCTTGTACATAGGAGCAGTATTATAGTAGTTATATTCTTGTACATAGGGGCAGTATTATAGTAGTTATATTCTTGTACATAGGGGGCAGTATTATAGTAGTTATACTCTTGTACATTGGAGCAGAATTATAGTAGATATATTCTTGTACATAGGGGCAGTATTATAGTAGTAATATTCTTGTACATTGGAGCAGTATTATAGTAGTTATATTCTTGTACATAGGGGGCAGTATTATAGTAGTTATATTCTTGTATATAGGAGCAGTATTATAGTAGTTATATTCTTGTATATAGGAGCAGTATTATAGTAGTTATATTCCTGTACATAGGGAGCAGTATTATAGTAGTTATATTCTTGTACATAGGGGGCTGTATTATAGTATTTATATTCTTGTACATAGGGGCAGTATTATAGTAGTTATATTCTTGTACATAGGGAGCAGTATTATAGTAGTTATATTCTTGTACATAGTGGGCAGTATTATAGTAGTTATATTCTTGTACATAGGGGGCAGTATTATAGTAGTTATATTCTTGTAGATAGGGGGCAGCATTATATTAGTTATATTCTTGTACATAGGAGCAGTATTATAGTAGTTATATTCTAGTACATAGGGGGCAGTATTATAGTAGTTATATTCTTGTACATAGGGGGCAGTATTATAGTAGTTATATTCTATTACATAGGGGGCAGTATTATAGTAGTTATATTCTTGTCCATAGGACCAATATTATAGTAGTTATATTCTTGTACATAGGAGCAGTATTATAGTAGTTATATTCTTGTACATAGGAGCAGTATTATAGTAGTTATATTCTTGTATATAGGGGGCAGTATTATAGTAGTTATATTCGTGTACATAGGAGCAGTATTATAGTAGTTATATTCTTGTATATAGGGGCAGTATTATAGTAGTTATATTCTTGTACATAGGAGCAGTATTATAGTAGTTATATTCCTGTACATAGGGAGCAGTATTATAGTAGTTATATTCTTGTACATAGGAGCAGTATTATAGTAGTTGTATTCTTGTACATAGGGAGCAGTATTATAGTAGTTATATTCTTGTACATAGGAGCAGTATTATAGTAGTTACATTCTTGTACATAGGGAGCAGTATTATAGCAGTTATATTCTTGTACATAGGGGCAGTATTATAGTAGTTATATTCTTGTACATAGGGGGCAGTATTATAGTAGTTATACTCTTGTACATTGGAGCAGAATTATAGTAGATATATTCTTGTACATAGGGGCAGTATTATAGTAGTAATATTCTTGTACATTGGAGCAGTATTATAGTAGTTATATTCTTGTACATAGGGGGCAGTATTATAGTAGTTATATTCTTGTATATAGGAGCAGTATTATAGTAGTTATATTCTTGTACATAGGAGCAGTATTATAGTAGTTATATTCCTGTACATAGGGAGCAGTATTATAGTAGTTATATTCTTGTACATAGGGGGCTGTATTATAGTATTTATATTCTTGTACATAGGGGCAGTATTATAGTAGTTATATTCTTGTACATAGGGAGCAGTATTATAGTAGTTATATTCTTGTACATAGTGGGCAGTATTATAGTAGTTATATTCTTGTACATAGGGGGCAGTATTATAGTAGTTATATTCTTGTAGATAGGGGGCAGCATTATATTAGTTATATTCTTGTACATAGGAGCAGTATTATAGTAGTTATATTCTAGTACATAGGGGGCAGTATTATAGTAGTTATATTCTTGTACATAGGGGGCAGTATTATAGTAGTTATATTCTATTACATAGGGGGCAGTATTATAGTAGTTATATTCTTGTCCATAGGACCAATATTATAGTAGTTATATTCTTGTACATAGGAGCAGTATTATAGTAGTTATATTCTTGTACATAGGAGCAGTATTATAGTAGTTATATTCTTGTATATAGGGGGCAGTATTATAGTAGTTATATTCGTGTACATAGGAGCAGTATTATAGTAGTTATATTCTTGTATATAGGGGCAGTATTATAGTAGTTATATTCTTGTACATAGGAGCAGTATTATAGTAGTTATATTTTTGTACATAGGAGCAGTATTATAGTAGTTATATTCTTGTACATAGGAGCAGTATTATAGTAGTTATATTCTTGTATATAGGGGCAGTATTATAGTAGTTATATTCTTGTACATAGGGGCAGTATTATAGTAGTTATATTCTTGTATATAGGGGCAGTATTATAGTAGTTATAATTTTGTACATAGGAGCAGTATTATAGTAGTTATATTCTTGTACATAGGAGCAGTATTATAGTAGTTATATTTTTGTACATAGGAGCAGTATTATAGTAGTTATATTCTTGTACATTGGAGCAGAATTATAGTAGATATATTCTTGTACATAGGGGCAGTATTATAGTAGTAATATTCTTGTACATTGGAGCAGTATTATAGTAGTTATATTCTTGTACATAGGGGGCAGTATTATAGTAGTTATATTCTTGTATATAGGAGCAGTATTATAGTAGTTATATTCTTGTACATAGGAGCAGTATTATAGTAGTTATATTCCTGTACATAGGGAGCAGTATTATAGTAGTTATATTCTTGTACATAGGGGGCTGTATTATAGTATTTATATTCTTGTACATAGGGGCAGTATTATAGTAGTTATATTCTTGTACATAGGGAGCAGTATTATAGTAGTTATATTCTTGTACATAGTGGGCAGTATTATAGTAGTTATATTCTTGTACATAGGGGGCAGTATTATAGTAGTTATATTCTTGTAGATAGGGGGCAGCATTATATTAGTTATATTCTTGTACATAGGAGCAGTATTATAGTAGTTATATTCTAGTACATAGGGGGCAGTATTATAGTAGTTATATTCTTGTACATAGGGGGCAGTATTATAGTAGTTATATTCTATTACATAGGGGGCAGTATTATAGTAGTTATATTCTTGTCCATAGGACCAATATTATAGTAGTTATATTCTTGTACATAGGAGCAGTATTATAGTAGTTATATTCTTGTACATAGGAGCAGTATTATAGTAGTTATATTCTTGTATATAGGGGCAGTATTATAGTAGTTATATTCGTGTACATAGGAGCAGTATTATAGTAGTTATATTCTTGTATATAGGGGCAGTATTATAGTAGTTATATTCTTGTACATAGGAGCAGTATTATAGTAGTTATATTTTTGTACATAGGAGCAGTATTATAGTAGTTATATTCTTGTACATAGGAGCAGTATTATAGTAGTTATATTCTTGTATATAGGGGCAGTATTATAGTAGTTATATTCTTGTACATAGGGGCAGTATTATAGTAGTTATATTCTTGTATATAGGGGCAGTATTATAGTAGTTATAATCTTGTACATAGGAGCAGTATTATAGTAGTTATATTCTTGTACATAGGGGGCAGTATTATAGTAGTTATATTCTTGTACATAGGAGCAGTATTATAGTAGTTATATTCTTGTACATAGGAGCAGTATTATAGTAGTTATATTCTTGTACATAGGGGGCAGTATTATAGTAGTTATATTCTAGTACATGGGAGCAGTATTATAGTAGTTATATTCTAGTACATAGGAGCAGTATTATAGTAGTTATATTCTTGTACATAGGGGCAGTATTATAGTAGTTATATTGTTGTATATAGGGAGCAGTATTATAGTAGTTATATTCTTATACATAGGAGCAGTATTATAGCAGTTATATTCTTGTACATGGGAGCAGTATTATAGTAGTTATATTCTTGTATATAGGAGCAGTATTATAGTAGTTATATTCTTGTACATAGGGACAGTATTATAGTAGTTATATTCTTGTACATAGGAGCAGTATTATAGTAGTTATATTCTTGTATATAGGGAGCAGTATTATAGTAGTTATATTCTTATACATAGGAGCAGTATTATAGTAGTAATATTCTTGTACATGGGAGCAGTATTATAGTAGTTATATTCTTGTATATAGGAGCAGTATTATAGTAGTTATATTCTTGTACATAGGGACAGTATTATAGTAGTTATATTCTTGTACATAGGAGCAGTATTATAGTAGTTATATTCTTGTATATAGGGGGCAGTATTATAGTAGTTATATTCTTGTACATAGGGGCAGTATTATAGTAGTTATATTCTTGTATATAGGGGCAGTATTATAGTAGTTATATTCTTGTACATAGGGGGCAGTATTATAGTAGTTATATTCTTGTACATAGGAACAGTATTATAGTAGTTATATTCTTGTATATAGGGGCAGTATTATAGTAGTTATATTCTTGTACATAGGAGCAGTATTATAGTAGTTATATTCTTGTACATAGGGGGCAGTATTATAGTAGTTATATTCTTGTACATAGGGGCAGTATTATAGTAGTTATATTCTTGTACATAGGAGCAGTATTATAGTAGTTATATTCTTGTACATAGGGGGCAGTATTATAGTAGTTATATTCTTGTATATAGGGGCAGTATTATAGTAGTTATATTCTTGTACATAGGAGCAGTATTATAGTAGTTATATTCTTGTACATAGGGGGCAGTATTATAGTAGTTATATTCTTGTATATAGGGGCAGTATTATAGTAGTTATATTCTTGTACATAGGAGCAGTATTATAGTAGTTATATTCTTGTACATAGGGGGCAGTATTATAGTAGTTATATTCTTGTTTATAGGAGCAGTATTATAGTAGTTATATTCTTGTACATAGGGGGCAGTATTATAGTAGTTATATTCTAGTACATGGGAGCAGTATTATAGTAGTTATATTCTAGTACATAGGAGCAGTATTATAGTAGTTATATTCTTGTACATAGGGGCAGTATTATAGTAGTTATATTCTTGTACATAGGGACAGTATTATAGTAGTTATATTCTTGTACATAGGAGCAGTATTATAGTAGTTATATTCTTGTACATAGGGGGCAGTATTATAGTAGTTATATTCTTGTACATAGGGGCAGTATTATAGTAGTTATATTCTTGTATATAGGGGCAGTATTATAGTAGTTATATTCATGTACATAGGAGCAGTATTATAGTAGTCATATTCTTGTATATAGGGGCAGTATTATAGTAGTTATATTCTTGGACATAGGAGCAGTATTATAGTAGTTATATTCTTGTATATAGGGGCAGTATTATAGTAGTTATATTCTTGTACATAGGAGCAGTATTATAGTAGTTATATTCTTGTACATAGGAGGCAGTATTATAGTAGTTATATTCTTGTATATAGGGGCAGTATTATAGTAGTTATATTCTTGTATTTAGGGGCAGTATTATAGTAGTTATATTCTTGTACATAGGAGCAGTATTATAGTAGTTATATTATTGTACATAGGAGCAGTATTATAGTAGTTATATTCTTGTATATAGGGGCAGTATTATAGTAGTTATATTCTTGTACATAAGGGGCAGTATTATAGTAGTTATATTCTTGTATATAGGGGCAGTATTATAGTAGTTATAATCTTGTACATAGGAGCAGTATTATAGTAGTTATATTCTTGTACATAGGGGGCAGTATTATAGTAGTTATATTCTTGTACATAGGGGCAGTATTATAGTAGTTATATTCTTGTATATAGGGGCAGTATTATAGTAGTTATATTCTTGGACATAGGAGCAGTATTATAATAGTTATATTCTTGTATATAGGGGCAGTATTATAGTAGTTATATTCATGTACATAGGAGCAGTATTATAGCAGTTATATTCTTGTATATAGGGGCAGTATTATAGTAGTTATATTCTTGTATATAGGGGCAGTATTATAGTAGTTATATTCTTGTACATAGGGGCAGTATTATAGTAGTTATATTCTTGTACATAGGGGCAGTATTATAGTAGTTATATTCATGTACATAGGGGCAGTATTATAGTAGTTATATTCTTGTATATAGGGGCAGTATTATAGTAGTTATATTCTTGTACATAGGGGCAGTATTATAGTAGTTATATTCATGTACATAGGAGCAGTATTATAGTAGTTATATTCTTGTATATAGGGGCAGTATTATAGTAGTTATATTCTTGGACATAGGAGCAGTATTATAGTAGTTATATTCTTGTATATAGGGGCAGTATTATAGTAGTTATATTCTTGTACATAGGGGGCAGTATTATAGTAGTTATATTCTTGTACATAGGGGCAGTATTATAGTAGTTATATTCTTGTACATAGGGACAGTATTATAGTAGTTATATTCTTGTACATAGGAGCAGTATTATAGTAGTTATATTCTTGTACATAGGGGGCAGTATTATCGTAGTTATATTCTTGTACATAGGGGCAGTATTATAGTAGTTATATTCTTGTATATAGGGGCAGTATTATAGTAGTTATATTCATGTACATAGGAGCAGTATTATAGTAGTTATATTCTTGTATATAGGGGCAGTATTATAGTAGTTATATTCTTGGACATAGGAGCAGTATTATAGTAGTTATATTCTTGTATATAGGGGCAGTATTATAGTAGTTATATTCTTGTACATAGGAGCAGTATTATAGTAGTTATATTCTTGTACATAGGAGGCAGTATTATAGTAGTTATATTCTTGTATATAGGGGCAGTATTATAGTAGTTATATTCTTGTATTTAGGGGCAGTATTATAGTAGTTATATTCTTGTACATAGGAGCAGTATTATAGTAGTTATATTATTGTACATAGGAGCAGTATTATAGTAGTTATATTCTTGTATATAGGGGCAGTATTATAGTAGTTATATTCTTGTACATAGGGAGCAGTATTATAGTAGTTATATTCTTGTATATAGGGGCAGTATTATAGTAGTTATAATCTTGTACATAGGAGCAGTATTATAGTAGTTATATTCTTGTACATAGGGGGCAGTATTATAGTAGTTATATTCTTGTACATAGGGGCAGTATTATAGTAGTTATATTCTTGTATATAGGGGCAGTATTATAGTAGTTATATTCTTGGACATAGGAGCAGTATTATAGTAGTTATATTCTTGTATATAGGGGCAGTATTATAGTAGTTATATTCATGTACATAGGAGCAGTATTATAGCAGTTATATTCTTGTATATAGGGGCAGTATTATAGTAGTTATATTCTTGTATATAGGGGCAGTATTATAGTAGTTATATTCTTGTACATAGGGGCAGTATTATAGTAGTTATATTCTTGTACATAGGGGCAGTATTATAGTAGTTATATTCATGTACATAGGGGCAGTATTATAGTAGTTATATTCTTGTACATAGGGGCAGTATTATAGTAGTTATATTCTTGTACATAGGGGGCAGTATTATAGTAGTTATATTCTTGTACATAGGGGGCAGTATTATAGTAGTTATATTCTTGTATATAGGGGCAGTATTATAGTAGTTATATTCTTGTACATAGGAGCAGTATTATAGTAGTTATATTCTTGTACATAGGGGGCAGTATTATAGTAGTTATATTCTTGTATATAGGGGCAGTATTATAGTAGTTATATTCTTGTATATAGGGGCAGTATTATAGTAGTTATATTCTTGTACATAGGGGGCAGTATTATAGTAGTTATATTCTTGTACATAGGGGGCAGTATTATAGTAGTTATATTCTTGTACATAGGGGCAGTATTATAGCAGTTATATTCTTGTACATAGGAACAGTATTATAGTAGTTATATAACTATATCAGCAGGCGGAGGCATGGCTTCTGACCCAGGTGGAGGGGAGGGGAGCTGGGCCGATGATCCAGGGAAAGCCCCTGGTCTGTAGTCTGGCCTGCAGCCTGCACCTGATGGTAATGGAAAGCTGGAGATGGTGGCTGGTGAGTCTTCTAAACCTGCTTGTTATGTTGGAGGATTAAATGCTAAAGTTACAAGGCAAAGTATATTTAAGCTGGAATTGCATATCAGCAAACTAAAAGAAGAAATTAAGAAAGAGACTGATCCTAAGGTAAAACTGATGAAGTGCGAGTGTCTGGATGATTGCAGCCGAGAGCTGCTGATCAGGAAAGAAAAACTGGAGAAAGGTTTAATCTCTGTGCCCAGAAAGGAGACTTGGGCTAAAGAGAAAAAAAAAGGATCCAGAGCCCAGACTGTGAGCAGAAAATGCTTTATTGGGAATAAGGACATTAAATATAAAACTGTGTACAGCATTGTGGAGCAAGGAAGCCCAGTGAGAAATGCAGCGCTGATATCAGGGGCACAATGTGAGGGGTCCGAGACACCAGAAAGTGCTGCAGAGGAAAGTGTGCCAGCAAACGAGGGGTTAACTGCAGTGACCTCTGTATGCAGCAATGAAGTGAGCTCAGCTGCTGAGAGTGAGAAAGAAAGTGCACCCTGTACCGATACTGTGAGTGAGACCCCCCTCAGCGCTGTGAGTGAGACCCCGCTCACTGGTGCTAGTGAATGTCTGTCTGCAACAGATAATACAAATATTATAATGGACTCTGAACCATCCATGTCAGTGAATAGAGACAATACTGTGCAGCAATCAGTGGTGATGGACTCTATGTCATGTATGTCAGTGGATGGAGACCACACTGCAGTGGTAATGGACTCTGAGCCCTCCATGTCAGCGGATGGAGACCACACTGCAGTGGTAATGGACTCTGAACCCTCCATGTCAGTGAATAGAGACAATACTGTGCAACCATCAGTAGTAGATCTGGGTGTTGTTGCAGCACAGTCAGGTGTCAGTAATCATGGAGCTAGGGAGAGCTCCAGCACTAATCCTCCAGCAGCGGTGGAGATCTCCAGCACTGATCCACCTGTGGCTGGTGAAAGCTCCGGCACTGACCCATCTGCGGCTGGTGAAAGCTCCGGCACTGACCCATCTGCTGACCATCAGTTCAGGAGACTGTTCTCTAATGTCACCAGACCAGTGAACCCCCCGCCTCAGAGGAGAAACGCAGTCAGGATAAAATACACAGGACCAGAGGAGAACATCCCATCCAGAATTTACATTGGGAAAGTTCTCCTAAAAGACTTCATGAAGTTCAATGCGTCTGAGGTCTACGCTCTGATCCATATCCCATCCAGCAGGATCTATGACATCAGCTTTAAGCTCCAGTGCGATCTGGATTTGTTCTGGAACATCTATAATGACACCAGAGAAGATGAGATCTGGGATCACCTCCATTGTATCCAGCTGTCTAAGCCGCAGGAGATAACGGCCACTGTCCTGTTCCAGTCTGAGGTGGTGGCGGTGGCGGATCTGCAGCACTGGCTGAACCGGCAGTGCATAGTGAGAAGTCATCCCGACAAGATCTATGATGAGGAGCAGATATGGAATGGAGGATATACACTGAAAATCCAGCTGATACAAGAGAGCGGTGTGACCAGACATCTGCCGCACTCCTTCTACCTGGGCTCAGAGAGGGGGATCTGCTACTACCCTGGTCAGCCACGTCTGTGCCATAGATGTGGGGGCCGGCATCTCGCCATAAACTGCTCTCGTATCACATGCTCATTATGTGGACAGTCAGGTCATACAAAGGACAAATGCACAGGAGCTGTCATCTGTAATCTGTGCTCAGAACCAGGGCATACGTTCCGGGACTGCCGGCATGCAGAACATAATAAATATAATGGCCAGACCTCCTCAGAAGTTATTCAGGAAGATGTCACCAGAGGTTCTGATGTCCCAGAAGCTGGTATGGATGAGGACAGAAGTCACAGTATCAGTGAACCTGCTCCAGAGTCTGAGGTACTAACGGATGCTGCACTACTAGGACCACCAGCCACTGAAGAACCACCTAAAGGCCCACCAGCCACTAAAGAAAGACCTAAACCGCCATCAGCCAATATAATAAGACCTAAGCTTCGATCAGCCACTAAAGTAGGGCCTAAAACGCCAGTTGTTAAAGAGAGGCCTAAGGTGTCCAGAAAGCCTGTCACCAAACCAACCAAACATCAGCCCAGTACATCTGTGGAAGCAGTTAGTCCGCCTGCACTGTCCAGTGTGGATGAGGAAGGCTTTGTGACCGTAAAAAGAAAAAATGCATCTGTGGATCCCACCAGAAAAGTCACAACAGTACAGAAAACCTCTGAGCCTCCAGTGCTGGCGATAAGTCCTGGACGTTACAATGTGCTGGGAGAAGACCAAGATGAAGAGTCACAAATGGAGCAAAGTCCTTCATGCGTCCTCGAAAACGTCTCTGATGAGGGGGATCCTGACCCTCCCGTGTCCACAAAGAGATGGGGCACTACAGGTGACAGCAGTGGAAGGAGGAAGAAGACCAAAAAGTCTAAGTGATCAGGATGCGGCTGAGAATAAACTCCATTAATGTGAACAGTGTGAGGACTGTGAGCCGGCGGCAGGCGATTTACCAGCGTTTGTCTGACGAGAGATCTGACGTCTTCTTCTTGCAGGAGACGTATTTGAAGAGCAATGCTCATGTGTATGCAGCCAAGAGAGACTGGAGACTTGGGCCGTCATACTGGTCCTTCGGTCTGGAGAGAAATGACGGTGTGGGGGTCCTCTTTAATACCATGAATGTCCAGGTGGACAGAGTCCTGGAGATCTGTCCGGGTCGCTGTCTGATGCTGGACTTTACATTGGACTCCATCCATTATAGAGCGATAAACATTTATGTTCCGCAGACCAGGAAAGAGCGGAGGGAACTATTTGACCACATGAAACCATATTGCTTTACATCTAAAGTATTTATATTGTGTGGGGACTTTAATAATGTGTCCTGTAATGTGGACAGATCCAGCAGTCATAAGCAACTAAGATATGATGAGACGTTCCTTAATAATATAGTCCAGCAGGCCCACCTAGTAGACCCCTATGGGTCTCATCATACCAGTAAGATGTACACTTACCATAAGGGTGGTAATGCCAGTAGGATAGACCGGGTGTATATAAAGAGGGAGGTGAGATGCTCTCAGTACAGGATCAGCCCCCTGGAGTATTCGGACCATTGTATGGTGAATGTGACGCTGGATCTGGCCCAAGCTGTGGTCTGTGGAAAGGGGTACTGGAAGGTGAACAGCTCTGTGGTCCAAGATCCTCGGTTCAGAGAGGCCTTCACCACATTCTATAATGAACGTAGGACCACCCAGTGTATGTGTGATGACACAGCTGAGTGGTGGGAGATCATGAAGAGTGACATCAAGCAGTTTATTATACGAGCAGCCAGGAGACGTAGTAATATGGATTATATGAGATACACAGCCCTGAGACTGCACCTCAGCCGGCTATACAGCAGGATGAATGGTGGTGAGGAGGTGGACGGACGGAGCGTCAGCCATATAAAGCAGCGGATGAGGGAGCTGCAGTACGATCGCCTCAAGTCTCTCAAGGCGGAGGGACAGTTTGATAGTTGGGGCGTCCATAACCCAGATCCCTTTATTGCCTGTAAGAACAGGGTTAGTAAGAAGCTGATCACTGGCTTGTTAGATGAGAATGGGGTGGAGCAGTCAGAGCCGGAGAAAGTCAACAGGATCATTGGGGATTATTATAGAGATCTGTATAAAGGGGCTCATATTAATAAGGATGACATTAAAGCTTATCTGAAGGGGGTGTCCCTACCAACGTTAGACCTGGTGCAGGCAGATAGTATGGCCGATCCCATAACTGAGGATGAGGTGAAGAGGAGCATTGACTCCTTAAAGGCCAACAAGAGCCCAGGACTGGACGGCCTGACCAGCGAGTTTTACAAAGAGTTCAGGGACTTGTTGGCTCCGGACCTGGTGCAGGTCTATAATGATTGCCTCTCTGCAGGGAAGCTCCTACAGTCCCAGTATAGATCTGTTCTGGTTCTCTTAGCAAAGAAGGGAAATCTAAAAGATGTAAAGAACTGGCGTCCACTGTCTTTGCTAAACACTGACTATAAAATCCTGGCCAAGATCTTGTATTATCGGCTGAGTGAGGTGGCGAGTGAGCTGATCATCGCCAACCAGACGTGTGGTGTGAAGGGTCGGACGATAGAGGACTCATTGCTGCTGGTGAGAGAAGCTGTGACGTACATTAAGAAGCACAATGTGGGGGCGTATATTGTGGGCTTAGACCAGAGTAAAGCCTTTGATAGAGTCCATCATGACTACCTGTACCAGGTGTTGTTACACTATGGCCTCCTGGTGCGGTTTGTGCAGTGGCTGCAGGTTCTGTATAAGGAGGCTGTAAGCCTGCCGCTGATTAATGGTCACTTGGCTGAGCCCTTCAGGATCATGTCAGGGGTGAGGCAGGGCTGTCCTCTCAGCCCATTGTTGTATGTCTTTAGTCTGGATCCTTTCCTCAGAAAAGTGCAGGATCATAGAGGTTTCACAGGGCTGAGGTGTTGCCTGCAGAGTACAGTGGAGGATGTAAAGTTCTGCGCCTATGCGGATGACGTGTCGGCGGTGGTGTCTTCTAGAGAAGACTGTACGGCTCTACAGCAGGAGATGACAGCCTTCTCCAATGTGTCTAACTCCTCTGTGAACATGGAGAAGAGCGAGGCGTTGTGGTTGGGGGGTGACAGTGATGTCTTCTCTGTGCCCTTCAGAACAGTTCAGGGTCAGATAAAGATTTTGGGAGTAGTGTTTGGAGCTGTAGATGATGGGAAGGTGAACTGGGAGGAGAAGCTGGTGGTGTGTGAGCCGAAGGTGCAGAGCTGGAGACACTGGAAGCTGACGTATCTGGAGAAGGTCCGCCTGCTGAAGACCTTCCTGCTCCCGCTCTTCCTCTATATCAGTGTGGTGTTCCCTGTGCCCGATGTGTTACTCCCCAGACTTACCAATGTCTTCTTTCACTTCTTGTGGGGTAACAGAGTGAATGTGGTCAGGAGAAACATTGTCTATCTCCCCCATAAGGAGGGTGGTCTCTCCATGCCCTGTCCTGAGCTCTTCTTTAATCTCATGTTTCTTATGAAGAATTTCTCTTTTTGTAAGAATTCAGAGAAGACGCCATGGTCTTGTTTGTTTAAGAGCCAGATCCAGCAGTTTGTGTCCGTGTGGTCGGTAGGGGACCCCATCAAGAGAATCTCAGGCCGACTAAAGAATAATGTTTCTTGGTATGGTGTCCATGTAATAAGTAAGGTTATTAGATGGAGGATCCTGTATGAGGACGTCAGGCAGCTCAGTAGGAAGGAGTTGTATAAGAACGTGCTGTCATCTCACTTTAGTGTCCATGTTCAATTGAGGGGCGCCCCAAGTCTAGATGTAAAACAGGCTGCAAAAAACGTACTAGATCCCAGAGTTCCCCCTCATATGAGAGACGTGGCGTGGCTGGGGCTCCATGGTAAGATGTACGTCAGAGATAACCTAAAGTGCAGGAATGTATCAGACAGATCCTGTCCTAGAGAAGAGTGCCCCCATATACAGGAGACTATGGAGCATCTGCTGCTAGAGTGTCCCCGTATACAGGAGACTATGGAGCATCTGCTTCTAGAGTGTCCCTTCAGTATGCAGGTATGGGAGTGTGTGTCCTTGTCCCTAAAGTTACCGCACCTGGTGGGACAGTCGTATGGTCAGCTGCTGTACGGAGACTTCCAACCTGAGCTCAGGGCGTATAACCGAAGCTCACTATATGTAATAAATGTGGTGACCATCTATCATCTGTGGTGCGCACGGTGCTGCCTGCTCATCAATAAGGAGGTCCTGTCCTGTGATAGTGTCAGGTATAAGATCCTGGAAAGTCTCAAGTCAGTGTATAAGAAGGACATAAAGATTAACTCAGGTAATGTGAACTGGAGGAACTTTCATGTGGCGGGATTTATCAACGTTATCTAATATTATTGTGTAAGTGATGTAACAACACAGTATTTATTTTCTTTAATATTTATTATTTTGTGATTTTAATGTAATTATTCTGTAATATTTGGTTGTCAGTTTTAAATAAAAAGATCATTATAGTAGTTATACTCTTGTACATAGCGGTTACAGTATTATAGTAGTTATATTCTTGTACATAGGGGCAGTATTATAGTAGTTATATTCTTGTACATAGGGGGACAGTATTATAGTAGTTATATTCTTGTACATAGGGGCAGTATTATAGTAGTTATATTCTTGTACATAGGGGCAGTATTATAGTAGTTATATTCTTGTACATAGGGGCAGTATTATAGTAGTTATATTCTTGTACATAGGGGCAGTATTATAGTAGTTATATTCATGTACATAGGGGCAGTATTATAGTAGTTATATTCTTGTATATAGGGGCAGTATTATAGTAGTTATATTCTTGTATATAGGAGCAGTATTATAGTAGTTATATTCTTGTACATAGGAGCAGTATTATAGTAGTTATATTCTTGTACATAGGGGCAGTATTATAGTAGTTATATTCTTGTACATAGGGGGCAGTATTATAGTAGTTATATTCATGTACATAGGAGCAGTATTATAGTAGTTATATTCTTGTATATAGGGGCAGTATTATAGTAGTTATATTCTTGTACATAGGGGGCAGTATTATAGTAGTTATATTCTTGTATATAGGGGCAGTATTATAGTAGTTATATTCTTGTACATAGGGGGCAGTATTATAGTAGTTATATTCTTGTATATAGGGGCAGTATTATAGTAGTTATATTCTTGTACATAGGAGCAGTATTATAGTAGTTATATTCTTGTACATAGGGGGCAGTATTATAGTAGTTATATTCTAGTACATGGGAGCAGTATTATAGTAGTTATATTCTAGTACATAGGAGCAGTATTATAGTAGTTATATTCTTGTACATAGGGGCAGTATTATAGTAGTTATATTGTTGTATATAGGGAGCAGTATTATAGTAGTTATATTCTTATACATAGGAGCAGTATTATAGTAGTTATATTCTTGTACATGGGAGCAGTATTATAGTAGTTATATTCTTGTACATAGGAGCAGTATTATAGTAGTTATATTCTTGTATATAGGGGGCAGTATTATAGTAGTTATATTCTTGTACATAGGGGCAGTATTATAGTAGTTATATTCTTGTATATAGGGGCAGTATTATATTAGTTATATTCTTGTACATAGGGGGCAGTATTATAGTAGTTATATTCTTGTACATAGGAACAGTATTATAGTAGTTATATTCTTGTATATAGGGGCAGTATTATAGTAGTTATATTCTTGTACATAGGAGCAGTATTATAGTAGTTATATTCTTGTACATAGGGGGCAGTATTATAGTAGTTATATTCTTGTACATAGGGGCAGTATTATAGTAGTTATATTCTTGTACATAGGAGCAGTATTATAGTAGTTATATTTTTGTACATAGGGGGCAGTATTATAGTAGTTATATTCTTGTATATAGGGGCAGTATTATAGTAGTTATATTCTTGTACATAGGAGCAGTATTATAGTAGTTATATTCTTGTACATAGGGGGCAGTATTATAGTAGTTATATTCTTGTATATAGGGGCAGTATTATAGTAGTTATATTCTTGTACATAGGAGCAGTATTATAGTAGTTATATTCTTGTACATAGGGGGCAGTATTATAGTAGTTATATTCTTGTATATAGGAGCAGTATTATAGTAGTTATACTCTTGTACATAGGGGGCAGTATTATAGTAGTTATATTCTAGTACATGGGAGCAGTATTATAGTAGTTATATTCTAGTACATAGGAGCAGTATTATAGTAGTTATATTCTTGTACATAGGGGCAGTATTATAGTAGTTATATTCTTGTACATAGGGACAGTATTATAGTAGTTATATTCTTGTACATAGGAGCAGTATTATAGTAGTTATATTCTTGTACATAGGGGGCAGTATTATAGTAGTTATATTCTTGTACATAGGGGCAGTATTATAGTAGTTATATTCTTGTATATAGGGGCAGTATTATAGTAGTTATATTCATGTACATAGGAGCAGTATTATAGTAGTTATATTCTTGTATATAGGGGCAGTATTATAGTAGTTATATTCTTGGACATAGGAGCAGTATTATAGTAGTTATATTCTTGTATATAGGGGCAGTATTATAGTAGTTATATTCTTGTACATAGGAGCAGTATTATAGTAGTTATATTCTTGTACATAGGAGCAGTATTATAGTAGTTATATTCTTGTATATAGGGGCAGTATTATAGTAGTTATATTCTTGTACATAGGGGGCAGTATTATAGTAGTTATATTCTTGTATATAGGGGCAGTATTATAGTAGTTATAATCTTGTACATAGGAGCAGTATTATAGTAGTTATATTCTTGTACATAGGGGGCAGTATTATAGTAGTTATATTCTTGTACATAGGGGCAGTATTATAGTAGTTATATTCTTGTATATAGGGGCAGTATTATAGTAGTTATATTCTTGGACATAGGAGCAGTATTATAGTAGTTATATTCTTGTATATAGGGGCAGTATTATAGTAGTTATATTCATGTACATAGGAGCAGTATTATAGCAGTTATATTCTTGTATATAGGGGCAGTATTATAGTAGTTATATTCTTGTATATAGGGGCAGTAATATAGTAGTTATATTCTTGTAGATAGGGGCAGTATTATAGTAGTTATATTCTTGTACATAGGGGCAGTATTATAGTAGTTATATTCATGTACATAGGGGCAGTATTATAGTAGTTATATTCTTGTATATAGGGGCAGTATTATAGTAGTTATATTCTTGTACATAGGGGCAGTATTATAGTAGTTATATTCATGTACATAGGAGCAGTATTATAGTAGTTATATTCTTGTATATAGGGGCAGTATTATAGTAGTTATATTCTTGGACATAGGAGCAGTATTATAGTAGTTATATTCTTGTATATAGGGGCAGTATTATAGTAGTTATATTCTTGTACATAGGGGGCAGTATTATAGTAGTTATATTCTTGTATATAGGGGCAGTATTATAGTAGTTATATTCTTGTACATAGGAGCAGTATTATAGTAGTTATATTCTTGTACATAGGGGGCAGTATTATAGTAGTTATATTCTTGTATATAGGGGCAGTATTATAGTAGTTATATTCTTGTATATAGGGGCAGTATTATAGTAGTTATATTCTTGTACATAGGGGGCAGTATTATAGTAGTTATATTCTTGTGCATAGGGGGCAGTATTATAGTAGTTATATTCTTGTACATAGGGGCAGTATTATAGCAGTTATATTCTTGTACATAGGAACAGTATTATAGTAGTTATATTATTGTACATAGGAGCAGTATTATAGTAGTTATATTCTTGTACATAGGAGCAGTATTATAGTAGTTATATTCTTGTACATAGGGACAGTATTATAGTAGTTATATTCTTGTACATAGGGGCAGTATTATAGTAGTTATATTCTTGTATATAGGGGCAGTATTATAGTAGTTATATTCATGTACATAGGAGCAGTATTATAGTAGTTATATTCTTGTATATAGGGGCAGTATTATAGTAGTTATATTCTTGGACATAGGAGCAGTATTATAGCAGTTATATTCTTGTATATAGGGGCAGTATTATAGTAGTTATATTCTTGTATTTAGGGGCAGTATTATAGTAGTTATATTCTTGTACATAGGAGCAGTATTATAGTAGTTATATTCTTGTACATAGGAGCAGTATTATAGTAGTTATATTCTTGTATATAGGGGCAGTATTATAGTAGTTATATTCTTGTACATAGGGGGCAGTATTATAGTAGTTATATTCTTGTATATAGGGGCAGTATTATAGTAGTTATAATCTTGTACATAGGAGCAGTATTATAGTAGTTATATTCTTGTACATAGGGGGCAGTATTATAGTAGTTATATTCTTGTACATAGGGGCAGTATTATAGTAGTTATATTCTTGTATATAGGGGCAGTATTATAGTAGTTATATTCTTGTACATAGGGACAGTATTATAGTAGTTATATTCTTGTACATAGGGGCAGTATTATAGTAGTTATATTCTTGTATATAGGGGCAGTATTATAGTAGTTATATTCATGTACATAGGAGCAGTATTATAGTAGTTATATTCTTGTATATAGGGGCAGTATTATAGTAGTTATATTCTTGGACATAGGAGCAGTATTATAGTAGTTATATTCTTGTATATAGGGGCAGTATTATAGTAGTTATATTCTTGTACATAGGAGCAGTATTATAGTAGTTATATTCTTGTACATAGGAGGCAGTATTATAGTAGTTATATTCTTGTATATAGGGGCAGTATTATAGTAGTTATATTCTTGTATTTAGGGGCAGTATTATAGTAGTTATATTCTTGTACATAGGAGCAGTATTATAGTAGTTATATTCTTGTACATAGGAGCAGTATTATAGTAGTTATATTCTTGTATATAGGGGCAGTATTATAGTAGTTATATTCTTGTACATAGGGGGCAGTATTATAGTAGTTATATTCTTGTATATAGGGGCAGTATTATAGTAGTTATAATCTTGTACATAGGAGCAGTATTATAGTAGTTATATTCTTGTACATAGGGGGCAGTATTATAGTAGTTATATTCTTGTACATAGGGGCAGTATTATAGTAGTTATATTCTTGTATATAGGGGCAGTATTATAGTAGTTATATTCTTGGACATAGGAGCAGTATTATAGTAGTTATATTCTTGTATATAGGGGCAGTATTATAGTAGTTATATTCATGTACATAGGAGCAGTATTATAGCAGTTATATTCTTGTATATAGGGGCAGTATTATAGTAGTTATATTCTTGTATATAGGGGCAGTATTATAGTAGTTATATTCTTGTAGATAGGGGCAGTATTATAGTAGTTATATTCTTGTACATAGGGGCAGTATTATAGTAGTTATATTCATGTACATAGGGGCAGTATTATAGTAGTTATATTCTTGTATATAGGGGCAGTATTATAGTAGTTATATTCTTGTACATAGGGGCAGTATTATAGTAGTTATATTCATGTACATAGGAGCAGTATTATAGTAGTTATATTCTTGTATATAGGGGCAGTATTATAGTAGTTATATTCTTGGACATAGGAGCAGTATTATAGTAGTTATATTCTTGTATATAGGGGCAGTATTATAGTAGTTATATTCTTGTACATAGGGGGCAGTATTATAGTAGTTATATTCTTGTATATAGGGGCAGTATTATAGTAGTTATATTCTTGTACATAGGAGCAGTATTATAGTAGTTATATTCTTGTACATAGGGGGCAGTATTATAGTAGTTATATTCTTGTATATAGGGGCAGTATTATAGCAGTTATATTCTTGTATATAGGGGCAGTATTATAGTAGTTATATTCTTGTACATAGGGGGCAGTATTATAGTAGTTATATTCTTGTACATAGGGGGCAGTATTATAGTAGTTATATTCTTGTACATAGGGGCAGTATTATAGCAGTTATATTCTTGTACATAGGAACAGTATTATAGTAGTTATATTATTGTACATAGGAGCAGTATTATAGTAGTTATATTCTTGTACATAGGAGCAGTATTATAGTAGTTATATTCTTGTACATAGGGACAGTATTATAGTAGTTATATTCTTGTACATAGGGGCAGTATTATAGTAGTTATACTCTTGTACATAGGGGTTACAGTATTATAGTAGTTATATTCTTGTACATAGGGGCAGTATTATAGTAGTTATATTCTTGTACATAGGGGCAGTATTATAGTAGTTATATTCTTGTACATAGGGGCAGTATTATAGTAGTTATATTCATGTACATAGGGGCAGTATTATAGTAGTTATATTCTTGTATATAGGGGCAGTATTATAGTAGTTATATTCTTGTACATAGGGGCAGTATTATAGTAGTTATATTCATGTACATATGAGCAGTATTATAGTAGTTATATTCTTGTATATAGGGGCAGTATTATAGTAGTTATATTCTTGTACATAGGGGGACAGTATTATAGTAGTTATATTCTTGTACATAGGGGCAGTATTATAGTAGTTATATTCTTGTACATAGGGGGACAGTATTATAGTAGTTATATTCTTGTACATAGGAGCAGTATTATAGTAGTTATATTCTTGTACATGGGGCAGTATTATAGTAGTTATATTCTTGTACATAGGGGCAGTATTATAGTAGTTATATTCTTGTACATAGGGGGACAGTATTATAGTAGTTATATTCTTGTACATAGGGGCAGTATTATAGTAGTTATATTCTTGTACATAGGAGCAGTATTATAGTAGTTATATTCTTGTACATAGGAGCAGTATTATAGTAGTTATATTCTTGTACATAGGGGCAGTATTATAGTAGTTATATTCTTGTACATAGGAGCAGTATTATAGTAGTTATATTCTTGTACATAAGGGGCAGTATTATAGTAGTTATATTCTTGTACATAGGGGCAGTATTATAGTAGTTATCTTCTTGTACATAGGAGCAGTATTATAGTAGTTATATTCTTGTACATAGGGGGCAGTATTATAGCAGTTATATTCTTGTACATAGGGGGCAGTATTATAGTAGCTATATTCTTGTACATAGTAGCAGTATTATAGTAGTTATATTCTTGTACATAGGAGCAGTATTATAGTAGTTATATTCTTGTACATAGGAGCAGTATTATAGTAGTTATATTGTTGTATATAGGGGCAGTATTATAGTAGTTATATTCTTGTACATAGGAGCAGTATTATAGTAGTTATATTCTTGTACATAGGGAGCAGTATTATAGCAGTTATATTCCTGTACATAGGGGGCAGTGTTATAGTAGTTATATTCTTGTACATAGGGGGCAGTATTATATTAGTTATATTCTTGTACATAGGGGGCAGTATTATAGTAGTTATATTCCTGTACATAGGAGCAGTATTATAGTAGTTATATTCTTGTACATAGGGGCAGTATTATAGTAGTTGTATTCTTGTACATAGGAGCAGTGTTATAGTAGTTACATTCTAGTACATATGGGCAGTATTATAGTAGTTATATTCTTGTACATAGGGGGCAGTATTATATTAGTTATATTCTTGTACATAGGGGGCAATATTATAGTAGTTATATTCTTGTACATAGGAGCAGTATTATAATAGCTATATTCTTGTATAGAGGAGCAGTATTATAGTAGTTATATTCTTGTACATAGGAGCAGTATTATAGTAGTTATATTCTTGTACATAGGAGCAGTATTATAGCAGTTATATTCTTGTATATAGGAGCAGTATTATAGTAGTTATATTCTTGTACATAGGGGGCAGTATTATAGTAGTTATATTCTTGTACATAGGAGCAGTATTATAGTAGTTATATTCTTGTACATAGGAGCAGTATTATAGCAGTTATATTCTTGTATATAGGAGCAGTATTATAGTAGTTATATTCTTGTACATAGGGGGCAGTATTATAGTAGTTATATTCTTGTACATAGGAGCAGTATTATAGTAGTTATATTCTTGTACATAGGGGGCAGTATTATAGTAGTTATATTCTTGTACATAGGGGGCAGTATTATAGTAGTTATATTCTTGCACATATGGGCCGTATTATAATAGTTAAATGACATTTTAAGACACAGGGCAACCAACCTTGATAGTGTTGTAGCCATTCGTGTTGGAGTCTGGAGTGACTCCGGATGCAGCCATGTAAGTGCTTCCTATGGTTTTAATCTTCGTGATACATCGAAACTGGGGCTCATCCAACAACTTAAAAAAAAAGAAAGAAATAGATATGACATTGCAGCATGTCTTGTTGTTTTAGACATCATCTGACTGCGTCCATCCTTATAATAGGTGAATCTTATCAATGTGACCCAAAATGGGTTCTGAGGAAACACGTAGATGGACCACTCTTTTTTAATGATGTGAAACACGTAAATGGACTACTCTTTCTTAATGATGTCACTAGTCCAAGTCCTGTTGCTTACGGCACTCTTAGTCCTTCATTTGTCCTCTTTGTTAATGACTGTTCTCAGTCTACAAGTAAGTAACTTACAGCGTCAAAATCTGAGATGATCTCATTGAGGAACCTGAGACACTCGATCCCTCCATTGTTGATACTTTCTTCTGTATAAAAGTCAGAGAAGTTTGGGATAGAAGCGAACATCACTCCAATCTCATCGTAAGATTGACTGTACAGTTCCTGAGTAACAGGGAAAAAATACAGATCAGCTGAACATCACATAATTAGCACGGTAACGAGCTTCCATGGTACTTTGAGTCTATCTTCTCACTTTTTACCTCATCTCTCTTTTTGGAGCCCAGAAAATGTCGAGCTACGTGCTCAGGTAACATGTTGGTGACCAGAGCCTCATTCCACCGCCTCATGTCATAGACTTTCTCCTTCTGGTCATGTACATCAATTTTCCATAAAAACAGGGTTCTGGCTAACTTCTCCACCTAGAAGAGAAAGCTACGACTTACGGTTGACCTTTCACAATTGTCAATAGATCTAGACAATTTTGGTGGGATGTTCTAACAATGAGTCACGTGGACCTGTGTTCCCTTTTTCCAGGAACTCCCCTAGGGAAACATATGCAATTGAGATATTTTATAGACTTGTCTGGTGGAAGACTTATTTTTCTGCATAGTGTGGGTGGCAGGAGAAAGAAGCACAATGTGTCCATCTTCAGAATAAATGATTAAAACAACTTACATGTCGGGCAAAGTAATAGAAACTGAGCATCATGATGAAGATCATCACTGTCATGGAATATTTGGAAGGAACCAGATAAGCACTGTAGAAAAAAAGAATGCTATGTAAATTTTAAGAAGAATATAAATTCAGTCTGCAAATCACATAGAATTTATTGATCAATGTAATATGTGACAATGTAATATTTCAATGTGAGATTAATTAATTTAATTCTGCAGCATCACATTAATTCATATTGAGATGGTTTCAAATAGTATTGTGACTTTTAATGACATCTCATATTTCAAAATAGATACAATTTTATATGATGTTCCAGTGTGGATTATATAGGGGAGGTGTTTCACATTAGAGGGTACATCGAAGATGTTTTAGTACAGAAGGGGGTATATACGATGTTTAAGTGTGGAGGATATATAGATGATGTGTCAGAATAGAGAATACATCAAAGATGTTTTACTATAGAAGGGGCTATACACAATGTTTAAGTGTGGAGGATACATAGATGATGTGTCAGAATAGAGAATACATCAAAGATGTTTTACTATAGAAGGGGCTATACACAATGTTTAAGTGTGGAGGATATATAGATGATGTGTCAGAATAGAGAATACATCAAAGATGTTTTACTATAGAAGGGGCTATACACAATGTTTAAGTGTGGAGGATACATAGATGATGTGTCAGAATAGAGAATACATCAAAGATGTTTTACTATAGAAGGGGGTATATACGATGTTTAAGTGTGGAGGATATATAGATGATGTGTCAGAATAGAGAATACATCAAAGATGTTTTATTATAGAAGGGGCTATACACGATGTTTAAGTGTGGAGGATACATAGATGATGTGTCAGAATAGAGAATACATCGAAGATGTTTTACTATAGAAGGGGCTATACACGATGTTTAAGTGTGGAGGATACATAGATGATGTGTCAGAATAGAGAATACATCAAAGATGTTTTACTATAGAAGGGGCTATACACAATGTTTAAGTGTGGAGGATACATAGATGATGTGTCAGAATAGAGAATACATCAAAGATGTTTTACTATAGAAGGGGCTATACACGATGTTTAAGTGTGGAGGATATATAGATGATGTGTCAGAATAGAGAATACATCAAAGATGTTTTACTATAGAAGGGGCTATACACAATGTTTAAGTGTGGAGGATACATAGATGATGTGTCAGAATAGAGAATACATCAAAGATGTTTTACTATAGAAGGGGCTATACACAATGTTTAAGTGTGGAGGATACATAGATGATGTGTCAGAATAGAGAATACATCGAAGATGTTATACTATAGAAGGGGGTATATACGATGTTTAAAGGGGTATTCCCATCTCCAAGATCATATCCCAATATGTAGTAGGTGTAATAATAATAATATTAGCAAATATCTCCAATTAGAAATGTAGTATAGTATTTTTGATTCGCTATGCCACTTACCTCATGTGCAGGCAATACAGGACCTTAGGTATCCACGGTTACGACCACTAGCAGCTAGCTAACTAACTGTCACTTTATCAGTGGACATAACCATGGATACCTAAGGTCCTGCAATGCCTGCACATAAGGAAAGAGACATAGCAAAGCAGAAAAACTATACCACATTTCTAATTGGAGATATTTGCTAATATTATTATTATTATTACATCTACTACATATTGGGATAGGATCTTGGAGATGGGAATACCCCTTTAAGTGTGGGGGATATATAGATGATGTTTCACAATAGAGAATACATCGAAGATGTTTCAGTATAAAAGGGGGTATATACCATGTTTAAGTGTGGAGGATATATAGATGATGTTTCAGATTAGAGAGTATATTGAAGATGTTTCAGTATAGAAGGGGGTATATACCATGTTTAAGTGTGGAGGATATATAGATGATGTTTCAGATTAGAGAGTATATTGAAGATGTTTCAGTATAGAAGGGGGTATATACCATGTTTAAGTGTGGAGGATATATAGATGATTCAGAATAAGAAATATATCGAAGATATTTCAGTATGGAGGAGGATATGCAGATGCTGTTACAGTGTGCTAGATATATAGAAGTTTTGCCAGTGTAGAGGATATAGAGACGCTGTTCCAGTGGTGAGAAAAAATAGACATTGTTTCAGTATGGAGGATACATAAATGATGTTCCGTTTTGAAAGAAACATATCATGGAACTGATACATCAAAGTGTTTACGCCAAAAAACTGGAGTAAAAAAAACTTTGATTAGTCACAAAATTATTGTCCAACCCAGAGTTTTGCAAACATTTTGCGACTTTTGGTGTTTTCACACTAATTTCAAGCAGTTCCGCCAAATTGGGCGGAGCTAGGGAGAAACCGACGCATGTCTACGCCTGCCTGTCAATTTTATGTAAAGTGGTGGCATTTCTTACGCCAGAAATGTTACTCCAGTCCCTGACTATTAACATTTCAGGCGAGGCGCACGCCACTGATAAGATGCAAAGAATTCATTAAGTGTCATGCAGTCTCTTAATGAATCCGGCACATCTTATTTCAGCACAACCCTCATTAACACTGACATAGCACACGCCGGTCTTACTGAATCGGGGTCTATGTTCCAGTGTTGAAAAAATATACACTGTGTGCTTATTAGGCAATTTGTATTTTTGATGATAATTTTATTATTGAACATCTCCAGTTCTGTCATCAGTCTAAAAGGTTAATAAAAAGTCACAGTGCGGTTTTGTTTTAGGAGACTATCTCTGTGTACAGAATTGTTATGTAACGAAATGAAAAATGTAAATTTTCCATCTCAATTGTTTCTTTCCATCTGTTACAGTGAGAATAAGGACAAACATCAATTTGCAAAATACATTTCTGACATTTCACAAAAAATCTGTGACCAATATAGTAATATGTCCGCCCTTCTTTTTAGTAACAGTCATAAGCTCCATCTATGGAGTTTGTCAGTTTCTTCATCTTTTTGGGCAGCACCACCCTCAGTACCAGAAATTGATCAGAGAGGGGACTGTTCTCCTTTACTGTTAATCTCCCGTGGAAGAAGGGTCAGAAGTTCTCACTAGGGTTTAGATCCAGTAAGGAAGTGGCTGTGTGATTATTCTTGATCTTTAAACAAGTTGTCCAGTACTTATCCTACTGATAGCGCATCAATGTCTGATCGGCCAGGGTCCGGCATACCCGCCGATCAGCTGCTATCGGTGTCGGCGGCCACCGGCCGGAAGTACTTACTTGCCGAGCTTGGCCACCTAGTTGTAGTGGCCACCGAGGGGTACTACACATCTGCCTCCTATTCAATGGGAGGCTTTTACTGGCACTGAGTCAATGCTGCCCATGGAGCCTTGTCCTGCAGAACAATCCTGGTTTTCATGAAAGATGCAGACTTTTTCCTGCACCACCGCTTGAAAAAGTTTCTTCTAAAAACTAGCAGGAGGTTTGGGAGGTGACTTTGAGTTAATCTTCAACCTGAAAAGGTCCAACTAGCTCATCTTAAATAATCCCAGCCAATAGCAGAACCCACCTCCACCTTGATGGTGTCTGAGTGGAAGTGGAGGTCTGTGCCCAGTACTGATCCAGCCCATCCATCTGGTCCATAAAGAGTCACTTTCATCTCATCAGTCCATAAAACCTATGAAAAAAAACTCTTTGGATATTCTTGGCACAGTCCTGATGTTTCCATTTTGTGTGTCTTGTTCAGTGGTGGTCGGGTTCAGCCTCCTTACCTCGGCCATGTCTTTGAGCAGTGAACACCTTGTACTTCTGTGTCTTGCTCGGTGGTAGTTGAGTTCAGCCTTCCTTTCCTCGGCCATGTCTCTGATCACCTTATACTTCTGTGTCTTGCTCAGTGGTGGTCGGGCTCAGTCTCCTCACCTCGCCGTGTCTCTGAGCACTGAACATCTTGTACTTCTGTGTCTTGCTCAGTGGTGGTCGGGCTCAGCCTCCTCACCTCGGTCGTGTCTCTGAGCACTGAACACCTTGTACTTTTGGCCTCCAGGGAGGCTGCAGTTCTGGAATATGACAGCACTGGAGGATTATTGCTTCCAGGTCGCTTCACGTCTGCTTCTCGTATCTTTGGCCATTAATGTTCTCTAATTTTCTCCCACGTTTTTGCCCCTTGGTGACTATTAGAACCAGCAAAAGTTTTGTTGCTGTGATCACCCCAATATCTGAGCAATTTCAGGAGCTGTGTCCTCTCCAAGAAGTGCAACAATTTTTTACCTTTCAGACTCAGTTAAATCTCTTTGTTGGCCCACTTTGATTGAGGAAAACAAGTTGACTAATAATTCTGTACACCGTGATGAAGGGCGTGGTATCATTAGGCCACACCACCTTATTACACAAATACACATCACCTGATCTGCTTCATCCAATATTCATTCAAGTTTATGGAGACTGGAGGTCAAAAATCTGCATAAGAATGATGATATGGTCAAAATACTCACTTCACTAATGATTCTGAACATGGTGTAGATCATGTTTCAGTATAACAGATACATAGACTAAATCCCAGTGTAGAGGATACATTGACGATGTTCCAGTGTGTAAAAATGTATAGACAATGTTTCATTGGGAGAATATATAGACAATGTTTCTTATTGGAGGATACATAGACAATGTTCTAATGTGGAGGATACATAGACGATGTTCCAGTGTGTATGATACATAGACAAAATTCTATTGTGGAGGATACATAGACGATGTTTCAAAATAGAGACTACATCAAAGATGTTTCTGTACGGAGGGTGATATGACCATTTTTTAGTGTGGAGGATATATAGATTATGTTTCAGTGTGGAGGATACATAATCTACAGTCATGGCCAAATGTTTTGAGACTGACAAAAAATTTGGCTTTCACAAAGTTTGCTGCTTCTGTTTTTATGGTGGCAATTTGCATTAACTCTAGATTGTTAATGTTTAAGAAAAGTGATCACATGCAAAAAAAATTGCAGTCATTCTTTGCCATGAAAATTAACTTAATAAAAAAAAACATTCCTACTGACTTTCAGCCCTGCCACAAACTGACCTGTTTACATTATTTCTGTGATCTTCTTGTTAGCTCAGGAAAATGTGCTAAGGAGTACAAAGCAGCTGATATCACTTTGTCATGCTAATTGAATTATAAGAGCAGACTGGTTGGTTTAAAAGGGGGCTGGTGCCTGACATCTTTGTATTTTTCTGTTAACCATGATTGTGTCCAAGGAAACACATGGCAGTCATCATTGCTTTGCATTAAAATAGCTTTACAGGCAAGGACATTGCTGCTTGTAAGATTGCCCCTAAATCATCCATTCATTAGATCATCTAGAACTTCAAAAATAAAGGTTTAATTGCTGCGAAAAAGGATTCAGATCACCCAGGAAGTCCAGCAAGCACCAGGGCTGTCTCCTAAAGAGGATTCAGCTGCAGGATTGGTTAAACGCCAGTGCAGAGCTTACTCAGGAATGGCAGCGTGCAGGTGTCAGTGCATTTGCATGCATAGTGAGGCAAAAACTTTTGGAGGCTGGCCTGTTGTCATGTATGGCAGCAAAAGCGCCACTCCTCTCCAAGAAAAGCATCAGGGACAAACTGACAACATTCTGCACGAAGTACAGGGATTGGACTACGAGGGACTGGTGTAAAAGTTATTTTCTCAAATGAACCCCCCATCACATTGAGAAATCCAGAGGAGGAATGATGAACGCTACCATGAGTCCTGTGTTATGCCAACTGTAAAGTATTCTGAGATAATAAACAATGGTATCTAAACATTCCCCTAGAGCAACTTCTCCCAACGATCCAAGAGCAATATGGTGATGAATAATGCGTTTTCCAGCATGAAGAAGACTATGTCACAATACAAAAGCCATAATTAAGTGGCTCAGTGAACAAAACATTGACATTTTGGGTCCAGGAAACACTCTAGATCTCAATCCCATTAAGAACCTTTATTCAATGCTCAAAAATCAGGTTAACAAACAAAACCACATAAATTGTGATAAATTGCAAGGAATAATTTAGCGAGAATGGGCAAATTGCAGCAAAAGTCTTGAAAATCTAGAGTCTTGAATAATCTTGATATATTTGTTGATAAAACAATATAAACATATTAAATGCTTATATTTCTACTTCAACAACCACAGACGCATCTGTTAAAAGCTCTAAAAATACAGAAGCAGCAAACTTTGTGAAAAGCTAAATTTGTGTCAATCTTTAACTTTTTGCTCACAACTGTATCTCCCAGCGCGGTGGATATATAGACGATGTTCCTGTATTGAGGACACAAACAACGTTCTAATGTGGAGAATATATAGACAATGTTCTAGTGTACATAATCGTTGCAGTGTGGAGAATATATATAGATAATGTTCCAGTGTAACGGATACATAGACGATGTTTCAGTGTAGAGGCTACATAGACTACACTCCAGTGTGGAAGATACATAGACAATGTTCCAGTGTAAGCAATACATAAACAATAGTTTAGTGTGGAGGGCTACATTCCATTGTGGAGGACACATATGTGACACATTGACTATGTTCCAGTTTGTAAGATATATTGATGATATTCAAGTATAGAACATTCATAGACTACATTCCTGTGTGGAGGATACCTAGATGATGTTCCAGTGTGGAGGATACATAGACTATGTTCCTGTGTGGAGGATACATAGAAGATATTTTAGTGTGGAGGATACATAGACTATGCTTGAATGTGGAGGCAATCTCCAAATGTGGAGGATACATAGACAATGTTTCAGTGTGGCGAATGCATAGACAATGTCCCAGTCTGGAGAATTTATAGACGACGTTTTAGTGTGGCAAATACATAGACAATGTCCCAGTGTGGAGGATACATAGAAGATGTTTCAGTGTGGAGGATACATAGACGATGTCCCAGCATGGAGAATACATAGATGATGTCCCATTGTGGAGGATACATAGAAGATGTTTCAGTGTGGAGAATACATAAACAATATTCTAGTGTGGAGGATATATTGATGATGTTTGAGTGTAGAGGATACATAGAAGATATTTCAGTGTGGAGGATACATAGACTATGCTCTAATGTAGAGGCAATCTTCAAGTGTGGAGGATACATAGACAATGTTTCAGTGTGGCGAATACATACACGATGTCCCAGTCTGGAGAATTTATATGCAACTTTTTAGAGTGGCGAATACATAAGATGATGTCCCAGTGTGGAGGATTTATAGATGTTTCAATGTGGAGGATACATAGACGATGTCCCAGTGTGGAGAATACATACATGATGTTTCATTGTGGAGGATACATAGATGATGTTCCAATGTGGAGAATTTATATACAATATTCTAATGTGAGGATATATTGATGATGTTCAAGTGTAGAGGATACATAAACTACATTCTTGTGTGGAGGATACATAGAAGATCTTACAGTGTGGAGGATACATAGACTATGTTCCCGTGTGGAGGATACATAGAAGATATTTCAGTTTGGAGGATGCATAGACTATGTGCCAATGTGGAAAATACATAGACAATGTCCGAGTGTGGAGGATACGTAGATGATGTCCCATTGTGGAGGATACATAGAAGATAGGAAAAAGGAAGCATGGCCAGCTAATTTATATAAAACATAGCCTTCATTGAGCCATTAAAATCGGTGCTCCACAATAATAAATACATGTGCACTACAAGGATCAGGACCTACGTGTTTCAACATGCAGTCTTAGTCATGGCTTAATAAAGGCTATGTTTTATATAAATTAGCTGGCCACGCTGGTTTACCTTTTTTCCTATTTGGACTGCGGCTACTCTGACCGGATCCGGGTGAGGCTGAAGGGCTCCATACCCTAAATGGTGAGCAGACACATTTGTCTTTTGTTGATACACAGAAGATGTTTCAGTGTGGAGAATACATAGACAATGTTCTAGTTTGGAGAACATGTCGATGATGTTTCAGAATGGAGTATAAATAGACAATATTTTAATGTAGAGGATATATAGATCAGATTTCATAATTATCGATATAAAGATGATGTTCCAATGTGGAGGAACATAGATGATGTTTCAGTGTGGAGGATACAATGATGATGTCCCAGGGTTGAGGATACATCAAAGATTTCTCAGTCTGGAGGATACACAGATGATGTCCCAGTGTGGAGGATATGTAGAAAATGTGTCAGTGTGGAGGATACGTAGACGATGTTCTAGTGTGTGAAACATATCGATGTTTCAGAATGGAGGGTAATATTTCAATTTTGAGGATATATAGATGAGGATTCAGAATTATCGATATAAAGATAATGTTCCAGTGTGGAGGATACATAGACATTGAATCAGTTTGAAGAATATATAGAGGAAATATAATGATGTTTCCATACAGAGGATATATAGTATACATTAATTCTCAGTTTGGATTTTACGTAGATGCTATTTCAGTGCAGTGGATATGTATAGATAATGTTTTAGCATAAGTGATTTACAGAAGTTGATTCAGTGTGGAGAATTTTCAGACAAGGTTTTAATATAGAGACTATATAAATGATGTTTAAATATAGATGATATATAAATAGCGTTCTAGTGTGGAGGATATATAGATGATCTTTCTGTATAAATAAACAGGCAATGTTTCAGCATGTAGGATATATAGACAATATTTTGCACTTTTTCAGTCACCGTTTCTTTTCATCAGTCTATGTGTACAGAATACGATGCTGTATTCTGGAAAGAACAAACAAATGGACAATTCTATCGTCCTACCTGCTAATCATGGATTAACTTGCATGATAACACAAAGGTGTAATAAAGGCAAATAACACACAACTGTCAACTATTTTTTTAAAAGGTTAATGGGGTATCAGCAAATGTGCATAATTTGTGGTGTTAGTCAATACAGAGTTTTTTTTGTAAAGTTACATTTTGTAATAATGTAGCAAATTCATAGTGCCTTTATAGACCATGTT
This sequence comes from Phyllobates terribilis, assembly GCF_046119375.1. Lineage (NCBI taxonomy): Eukaryota > Metazoa > Chordata > Amphibia > Anura > Dendrobatidae > Phyllobates > Phyllobates terribilis. The sequence goes on along the minus strand of NW_027362763.1, from coordinate 48,083,837 downwards.
TTGGTGTAGGCATATGGTTTATATACAGTACAGACCAAAAGTTTGGACACACCTTCTCATTTAAAGATTTTTCTGTATTTTCCTGACTATGAAAATTGTACATTCACACTGAAGGCATCAAAACTATGAATTAACACATGTGGAATTATATACTTAACAAAAAAGTGTGAAACAACTGAAAATATGTCTTATATTCTAGGTTCTTCAAAGTAGCCACCTTTTGCTTTGATGACTGCTTTGCACACTCTTGGCATTCTCTTGATGAGCTTCAAGAGGTAGTCACTGGAAATGGTTTTCACTTCACAGGTGTGCCCTGTCAGGTTTAATAAGTGGGATTTCTTGCCTTATAAATGGGGTTGGGACCATCAGTTGTGTTGTGCAGAAGTCTGGTGGATACACAGCTGATAGTCCTACTGAAAAGACTGTTAGAATTTGTATTATGGCAAGAAAAAAGCAGCTAAGTAAAAAAAAACGAGTGGCCATCATTACTTTAAGAAATGAAGGTCAGTCAGTCCGAAAAATTGGGCAAACTTTGAAAGTGTCCCCAAGTGCAGTTGCAAAAACCATCAAGCGCTACAAAGAAACTGGCCCACATGAGGACCGCCCCAGGAAAGGAAGACCAAGAGTCACCTCTGCTTCTGAGGATAAGTTTATCCGAGTCACCAGCCTCAGAAATCGCAGGTTAACAGCAGCTCAGATTAGAGACCAGGTCAATGCCACACAGAGTTCTAGCAGCAGACACATCTCTTCAACAACTGTTAAGAGGAGACTTTGTGCAGCAGGCCTTCATGGTAAAATAGCTGCTAGGAAACCACTGCTAAGGACAGGCAACAAGCAGAAAAGACTTGTTTGGGCTAAAGAACACAAGGAATGGACATTAGACCAGTGGAAATCTGTGCTTTGGTCTGATGAGTCCAAATTTGAGATCTTTGGTTCCAACCACCGTGTCTTTGTGCGACACAGAAAAGGTGAACGGATGGACTCTACATGCCTGGTTCCCACCGTGAAGCATGGAGGAGGAGGTGTGATGGTGTGGGGGGGGCTTTGCTGGTGACACTGTTGGGGATTTATTCAAAATTGAAGGCATACTGAACCAGCATGGCTACCACAGCATCTTGCAGCGGCATGCTATTCCATCCGGTTTGCGTTTAGTTTGACCATCATTTATTTTTCAACAGGACAATGACCCCAAACACACCTCCAAGCTGTGTAAGGGCTATTTGACCAAGAGGCAGAGTGATGGGGGGCTACGCCAGATGACCTGGCCTCCACAGTCACCAGACCTGAACCCAATCGAGATGGTTTGGGGTGAGCTGGACCGCAGAGTGAAGGCAAAAGGGCCAACAAGTGCTAAGCATCTCTGGGAACTCCTTCAAGATTGTTGGAAGACCATTTCCGGTGACTACCTCTTGAAGCTCATCAAGAGAATGCCAAGAGTGTGCAAAGCAGTCATCAAAGCAAAAGGTGGCTACTGTGAAGAACCTAGAATATAAGACATATTTTCAGTTATTTCACACTTTTTTGTTAAGTATATAATTCCACATGTGGTAGTTCATAGTTTTGATGCCTTCAGTGTGAATGTACAATTTTCATAGTCAAGAATATACAGAAAAATCTTTAAATGAGAAGGTATGTCCAAACTTTTGGTCTGTACTGTATGTATTGTATTTTGTTTTATTTGCCATCTCTTCTCTCAAAATGAGCCATAACAGATTACACCTTCTTTTCTTCAACCCGATATCATTTATTGAAGTCACACTTACACGTAGCTGTTGAAACGCTTCCTGTCGTAGTCATCGAATATCGGCCTCCAGGCGTAGATATTCACAACTCCGACAGCGATAGTGATCATCAGCATGAGGGTGAGCTTCACCATGTGGCTGACCTGAACCAACATGATGGTGGCGATCAGAGCTAGGATGGCAATGTAGCTGTAATATTTGGGGTTATCCACGCAGCCCCAGTATTCTGATGTCTGATCGGTGCTGTTGTAAGCAGTGGAGTAGTACTGCAAACAGCTGAGCTGTGGAGGAAACAGAAAGACACAATGTAACGAGATCTCATACACAAGGATGGACATAATACAGAGCCGCGATGGGACCCCTGTCTGGAGAAAGGGGGCCCGGCTCCAGCAGACGTCAGCAAGGACCTTCTTACCAGACACTGCATTGGCAAGCGTGGAGAATTAATCTTATGGAAAGAAGACAAGAGCGGGGAATTTTAAGGGGCATGGGGCGTTATCCAGCACCAAGAGAGGATCCCATATCATTTTTGTTTTGTAGCCAAAGGAAGGTGGGGGTTCTGAAAAATTGTCTCCCTTACCATATCCACAATATCCGCCATTGTTAAAATAAAGATGGCCGACATCGCCCAAGTATTTCTTGCCCATCTAGTCCGGTCAATCCAAGTGGAAAAGGCAACCAACTTTTTGGGAAAAACCTATGAAAATAGAAAAAATAAAAAAATGGTGAAGATTCCATAGCGGATTCTTCAGTCTCGTCTCGCCCGGTACGGTCCGATCATCGCCCACTTATTAGATGAAGGATTTTCCATGTCAGGACAGCTTAACAGTTTCTTACCCGGGGGAAAATGGCTGCCAGCGAACAGATGGTTAAAACCAAGAGAAGGATTTCCCCGATGACAAACGTCACGTAGTTGGCGATCAATCTAGAGAGGACAAGAAGACAGGTATGTGAGGATGATGAGGACGAGGGGTCATCTGTAAGGTGAACCAGGGGTCCGTGAGGACATCACACGTCACCCGCACTGGGAGGGTCCCCCGTATTACAGCCGGTGATATGCTCGTCAGTGTATAGGCAGTGTGCTGGTGGCACTGTTATGGAGGCACTAAGGTTCTCTCTTGGAGGCACTGTGGCTGCCATTATAGGTTCAAAGTTCTCTTTGTTATGGTTATAAATGGCTGTCATCTTTTAGAAGGGCACTGTGAATGTCACTATTATGGAGGCATTGTGAATGTCACTATTATGGTGGCACTGTGGATGTCACTATTATGGAGGCATTGTGAATGTCACTATTATGGAGGCACTGTGAATGTCACAATTATGGGGGCACTGTGGATGTCACTATTAGGAGGACACTGGATTTTACTATTGTGAGGGTACAACAACAGTCACTGTTATGGGGGCATTGTGACTATCACTGTTAAGGGGGCACTGTGACTGTCACTATTAGGGGGGCACTGTGGTTGTCACTGTTATTAGAGAACCACGACTGTTATTATTATGAGACGATGGCTGTCGCTATTATGACGGCATTCTAGCTATGAATTAATCATTAATGACAACGCTACAGACCAAAGCAAAGTATCAGCAGACGTTGCTGGAATCACAGCTACATTTCTGGAATGTCTGAGGCTAGTATTACTGCTAAATTGATGTAAACTGTGATCTCCAGCAGGTAGGTGAGAATATTATATGATGGTCCCTTTGCTGCCTGCACAGTGCATTACTCAGCAGGGGGCGACAGTGAGCACAGGATAAGGCTCCTCCCAGGACAAGGAGAGCACAGGATAAGGCTCCTCCCAGGACAAGGAGAGCACAGGATAAGGCTCCTCCTAGGACAAGGAGAGCACAGGATAAGGCTCCTCCCAGGACAAGGAGAGCACAGGATAAGGCTCCTCCCAGGACAAGGAGAGCACAGGATAAGGCTCCTCCCAGGACAAGGAGAGCACAGGATAAGGCTCCTCCCAGGACAAGGAGAGTGTAACATACCTGGCGGCGTCCTTGCATGGTGGTCCATCTCCCACTGTGCAAGAGCGCGCACTTGATCTCCAGTCCAGAATGTCTCTCTGGCTTCCCTCCATGCTGTCTGTTTGTGTCTGTTTCTGCTGCTTAAGGGCGGCGCCCGATCACTTCCTGCTTTTTGTACCTGCTGTGGGTCACACCCCTTGTGCGTCCTCAGCCTATTGCTATCTGTCACCTGGTATATAGCTCAGCTGCTCCCATCTATCCCTGCCTGAGCATAGTGTTTCTTTCAGTGTGTGCTTGCACTCTGAAGGTGCCAGGTCCCGTTCTTTGTCTCCTGCTTTGCGGTATCTGTTCCCGTGTCTGAACTGAGTCCTGTCTATGTCTCCTGCCTTGCGGTTTCAGTTCCCGTGTCTGAACTGAGTCCTGTCTGTGTTCTCTTGTCTGCCTATCCTGGAGGCTGTATTTCCAGGCCTGTCTGAACACGCTCCTAGCCTGTTCCTCCCGCCTTCTAGGGGCCGATTATCTAGACCCGCTCCGGTATCTTGTCTGTCCTGTCTGAACACGCTCCTAGCCTGTTCCTCCCGCCTTCTAGGGGCCGATTACCTAGACCCGCTCCGGTATCTTGTCTGTCCTGTCTGAACACGCTCCTAGCCTGTTCCTCCTGCCTTCTAGGGGCCGATTACCTAGACCCGCTCCTGTATCTTGTCTGTCCTGTCTGAACACGCTCCTTGCCTGTTCATCCTGCCTCTCTGGGGGCCGTATTCCCAGACCCGCTCCTGTATTCCGCTGCAGTGTCGGTCTCCTCCATACACTCAGTTCCAGTCTGAACTCTCTCCTATCCTTTACCTGTTTTGCCTCTATGTCCGTTCCCTTCCTTTTTCTGCAGAGTCTGAACTCGTACCTAACTCCTGCTTGTTGTCTCTGTACTCCCGTTTGTGAGTTTGTGGTCCACTCGCTACTTCTCTGCTAGTACCCTGTGGGTGTCTGGCTCTGCCTTTCCCTTCCTGTCTGTTCCGTGTGAACAGAGGCCTGTCCCCCCTGCTCAGCCTTGCCTGCTCTGACTCCTTTGCTCACCGCTCCGGCGGTTCTAGCCTGCTCTGACTCCTTTGCTCACCGCTCCGGCGGTTCTAGCCTGCTCTGACTCCTTTGCTCACCGCTCCGGCGGTTCTAGCCTGCTCTGACTCCTTTGCTTACCGCTCCGGCGGTTCTAGCCTGCTTTGACTCCTTTGCTCGCTGCTCCGGCAGCCTTGCTCCGCTCTGACCCTTTTGCTCACTGCTCCGGCAGTCTCGCTCCGCTCTTATCCTTTTGCTCACTGCTCCGGCAGTCTTGCTCCACTCTTGCTCACCGCTCCAGGCGGTCTCGTCTTGCTCCACTCTTGCTCACTGCTCCGGCAGTCTCGCTCAGCTCTGACCCTTTGCTCACCGCTCCTGGCGGCCTTGTCCTGCTCTACTCTTGCTCACCGCTCCAGGCGGCTTTGTCCTGCCCTGTTCTCGCTCACCTCTCTGGGCGGCCTCACTCTGCTGTGTTTGTCCGCCACATCTGTGGTTCTGTTCCTGAGTCCCAGTGTGTACTGGGTCCTATCCCGCCAGTGTCCCTACCTGCTAGTGCCTCCCTGTCTGCACTCTAGCTGTGCTTGCCTGTACCCCTCTGCCTGTATTGTTCCTGAGTCCCAGTGTGTACTGGGTCCTATCCCGCCTGTGTTCCTACCTGCTAGTGCCTCCCTGTCTGCACTCTAGCTGTGCTTGCCTGTACCCCCCTGCCTGCATACCCGCCTGCCTGCATACCAGTTGTGCCTGCCTATACCCACCAGTCTGTGTGCCAGCCTACCAGTCTGTTCCTGTATTCCCCTGTGTGGGTCAACAGCCGTGTCCGGGGTCTGTCCTGGAGTAGCACCTGGTCTCTCTGCTCGGTTCCTCCTTGGTGCACTGGCGTCGTATGCCGTCGTGCCACCTTGGTCGGATCGGGCAGATACTTAGTTACGCCCCTCCAGGCACTCTCCGGTTCATGGCACAGTGGAATCACTACATAAACACGCACACGCCAGTCAGTCCGGGCGTGTGCATAACAGAGAGCACAGGATAAGGCTCCTCCCAGGACAAGGAGAGCACAGGATAAGGCTCCTCCTAGGACAAGGAGAGCACAGGATAAGGCTCCTCCCAGGACAAGGAGAGCACAGGATAAGGCTCCTCCCAGGACAAGGAGAGCACAGGATAAGGCTCCTCCTAGGATAAGGAGAGCACAGGATAAGGCTCCTCCCAGGACAAGGAGAGCACAGGATAAGGCCCCTCCCAGGACAAGGAGAGCACAGGATAAGGCTCCTCCCAGGACAAGGAGAGCACAGGATAAGGCTCCTCCCAGGACAAGGAGAGCACAGGATAAGGCTCCTCCCAGGACAAGGAGAGCACAGGATAAGGCTCCTCCCAGGATAAGGAGATAGTGACAGCATTCACAACACAATAAGGAGGTTTAGAAAAGACTTGTATTAATAATATCCGTATTATGTAACATAAGAATGATTACTGCATCATTCATGATAATATGAGCCGTGGCTGGAGATGCCCTTTAAGAAGTCAGACAGTCAGTGACAGGTGACGTAAAATCATTACAATGGACTCACACGGGGTCTATCAGCATCTGGACCACAGCCGTGAAAAGGAGGACAACACAGGAACAGCTGAACGCCGCACCACTTTGCTTCTCTTTCTCCACTGAGAAGCGGGTTTCCATCTCCGGGTTGATGAACCGCATGGACAGACGGTAGGTATACTTCCCTTTCAAGCTAAAGAGACAGAAATAAAAGCCATAAAAGGCCATGTGTTTGGGATTGAACAATGACAACCAATGCTGATTTCATTCCTACCATACAGGACACAGAAGTGCTCACACAATCTTAAAGGGTTACTCCACCTAAATAAGTACTCACACGCATTATTAAGTACATACTCGCCAACTCTCCTAAAACATCTAGGAAGTTTCTTAAAAAAAAAGCAAGAGTCTTCTGAGAACTCTTAGAAGAGATCAAATCTCCTGGACCCTGATGAAACTGCTTAAAACCTGTAGGAATTTAACGATTCTGTAGTGTATTTTGTGCCCTAACATCTCGGGGTGACAGGGACTGAGGCATGGGGGGAGATGTGGTCTCTAAAGGGGGGAAAGGATGCGGTCAAGAAGCTGCACAGTATCAGGCAGGTGCTACATAAGCCCAGTGACTTTGTTATATATACAGCGGTGTCACACTTAAATCTTTCAGATCACAAAACAAATATAAATATTAGACAAAGATAACACAAGTAAAACACAAAGTGCCGTTTTTAAATGAAGATCTTTTATTATTAAGGGAAAAAGAAATCCAAACCTATAAAGCCCTGTGTGAAAAAGTGATTGCCCCCTAAACCTAATAACCGGTTGGGCCCTTAGCAGCAACAACTGAAATCAAGCGTTTGCGATAACTGGCAATGAGTCTTTACGCTCTGGAGAAATTTTGGCCGCTCATCTTTTCAGAATTGTTGTAATTCAGCCACATTGGAGGGTTTCTGAGCATGAACTGCCTTTTTAAGGTCCGGTCACATCATCTCAATCGGATTAAGATCAGGACTTTGACTAGGCCACTCCAAAGTCTTAATTTTGTTTTTCTTAAGCCATTCAGAGGTGGACTTGCTGGTGTTTTGGATCATTGTCCTGCTGCATAACCCAAGTGCGCTTCAGCTTGAGGTCACGAACAGATGGCCGGACATTGTCCTTCAGGATTTTTTGGTAGACAGCAGAATTCATGGTTCCAATTATCACAGCAAGTCTTACAGGTCCTGAAGCAGCAAAACAGCCCCAGACCTTCACACAACCACCACCATATTTTATTGTTGGTATGATGTTCTTTTTCTGAAATGCTGTGTTACTTGTACACCAGATGTAATGGGACATACACCTTCCAAAAAGTTCTACTTTTGTCTCGTCAGTCCACAGAGTATTCTACTAAAAGTCTTGGCGATCATCAAGATGTTTTCTGGCAAAACTGAGACAAACCTTTATGTTCTTTTTGCTCAGCAGTAGTTTTCGTCTTGGAACTCTGCCATGCTGTCATTTGTGCCAAGTCTCTTTCTTATGGTGGAGTCATGAACACTGACCTTAACTGAGGCAAGTGAGGCCTGCAGTTCTTTGGATGTTGTTGTGGAGTCATTAGTGATCTCTTGGATGAGTCGTCGCTGAGCTCTTGGGGTAATTTTGGTCAGCCACTCCTGGGAAGGTTCACCATTGTTCCATGTTTTTGCCATTTGTGGATAATGGCTCTCACTGTGGTTCGCTGGAGACCCAAACCTTTAGAAACTTGCTTTATAACCTTTGGCCATACTGATATGACGCGCCCCCTGGGCCAGTGTTGTTTGGGGGATACCCGGAGCCGGATCAGATGGGGGTTGTAGTCTCCGAGTGGCGGTGACCCGGTCCGTGCCCAGGGTGTCAAGCTCAGTGTGTGGCAGTCCTACAGATGTTACTGGATGTTCTTTTGTGTCGACTACACCACCCGTTGAATTGCGGTCAATACGGCCGCCGCTGCAGCAGGGTCCGCTGAGGCTGGTGATGTGTGTGCAGCTCAGGTAGTATAACCCCCAACGGGAGGGGTATAGCCTCAGGGGGTCAGTTGTAGAGGATGGTGGTTGTGGAGGTGCAGTGAGGATGGTAATGAGACTCAGAGTCGGGCTGTGCAGTTCAGGGTCTTTACTTACTGCTGTTATTCTGGTCACTCCGGCCTTGAGCGACCGCCCGAGCCGTGCTGCGTCCACCAGGTCCTGGACTCGGCCAACTCCCAAGTAATTCTGGAGCGTGATCCTGAGCTCCCTTTCTGACGTTCCTTCTCTCTGGCCTTCCCCACCAGGGATCCACCTAAGTCCGGCTCCCTCGGGCCTCTTGTTGGTAAACCCTTGTCTCTGGGTTCCCTGACCCTATTCTTGGTCTGCCTTCCGGGTGAATTTAGTGGGTGGTCGTGGCAGATCCTGCCCACGACCTCCGGTCTCTGGCTAAGGATTAGGGCCCTCCACCAGCTTGGGATCCGGTACCCTTGTGCCAACTCTTCACCCTCTGGTCTAATTTTGGGATCTTGGAGTTCTCTCTTCTCCCCCTCTGGGTCCTTCTTTCTCCTCTCTCTCTCTGGGCCTTGGAGCTGGCTGAGCTTCTCTGCTCTGCTCCTCAGGTTACACTCTGACAGACTGACCCTGTTCTAAGATGGTGCCCACCTTATATACTCCCTCTATGTGTGAGCTCAGGTGACCAGCACCCAATGAGCTCCTATCTTTACCCAGACTACTCCCCCTATCTGCCCCTACACTACTGGGATGTTCCAACCCCCTCCCACTCCAGCCAGGGACAGACGCTGTCGTACCTGCACATAAACTGGTGGGAGTACCGTTGATCTGTCCCCCGGAAATGGGATGTATGTAGTGCATGCAGCCTACTAGCTCAGTTCCACACTCCATCCTTACCCGGGAGTGGAATACCACACCTCTGGCTTGAGGTGTAATACCCCTGTAGCAGCCGAATCCTCAGGGTGCTACATTCCCCCCTGGTAAATCACAGCACGTCCTCGGGCTGTAAAAGAATAAAAACATCCACAAACATACAAATTTTCTTTCAAAAACATCATAAACATATAAAACATTATATATATCATCAGCATAAAACTTTTCATATAAATAACATTCTTGTAAACATTCCTGTCTCTGGTTCCTCCGGTCACGGTGCAACTTGTGACCGGGTAAAGCGCGACAGTCTCTTTAAGAAAAACAACAGTTTACTATAAAACCGGTAGGGGGCGCCTTAGGAAGCGCAACTATATACAAGGGGAATATGGCCGCTCTCAGTCCTCGGCCAGGTATTAAGAACTAGGGACACACGGGTATCAGTTCACACTTTGTCCCAACGGGGAACATATTTTAAATAAGTAACAGTTCTTGGTACCCCGACGGGCAACTTTATACAGTCTCTCTCTACCGTACTTCAACGACGGCGTCCTCCTGCTTTTTCTTTGGATTCAGACCCGTCCGGGTCCTCTTGCTCCTCCTCACACCGCAGCTCCTCCTCCGTCAGGCGATGCACATGGAGGGCGTAGGGTTCTTTGGCACACTTGTGCCGGGTGAAGGTGACCTCGTCCCCTACATACAGGTCACGACCTCTGTGTCCCTCCGGCAGATGGCTTTCTACGTCTCTGCGGGTCACAAAGACGTCGCCGGGGGTATGATGGTCTCTAATGAAGCCCCACCCATGCTGCAGGTTGAATTTAATCACAGTCCCGGTGGTACGGGGACCATGAGCTGCACGGGGATCTCTCCTGGTCCGGCTCTTCTGCTCCGCGCTTCTTATCTGCATCTGCTGTTCCCGGACCCGCCTCTCTCTCCGCTCCTTCTCGAAGACCTCGAGCTGCTGGCGGCAGCACTCTGCACGCTCCGCTGCGGCCGCCCGAGTCTCCTGAGTGAACCCCATGAGGTCTTCTCCAGTGGGGTCCCACTCAAACTGTGCCTCCTCCAGCGGGGGCGAGGTCCTCTTTACGGGCTTCGGAGCCGGAATCAGGGGCTCGCACATGGGCCTTGCCTTTTGGAGTTCCAGCTGAATATACTCCTGGGGCCATATGAAGGGCTGTCCATCCGGGCACGTATGCTGGGCGAATAGATCTTCACCCAGGTGCGGCACTCTAGATGTTGAGGGCGCGTTGATGGTAGCGGCGCCCGGGTTAACCAGGCCTTGCGACCAGGCCTGGGGCACCTTAAAGGCAAAGGGCACCGTAAGAACGGCGGCGCCCTGGGTTATTCGGCCCTGCGACCAGGCCGGTGGCTCCGCGGAGGTAGGGGGCGCTGTTGGAATTGCGGCGCCCGGGTGTACTAGGCCTTGCGACCAGGCCGGTGGTATTTCCTGCTTGGCCACGCTCGAGGTCGAGGCGTGTGACGTCACAGGGGTCGCGGCCGCGGTTTCCGGTTGAGGCCTAGTCGGCGGCAGTGACGATGCAGCGACGGGCACGGCAGGGGGAACTTCGGGCTCTGCGACGGGGAGCTGGGGCAGGCACGCGGTTTCCCGGCTCGGGGTAGAGACGTCCCCTTTACCTGCCTCCATCCGTTCAGCTCCCTTCTCGGCGCCGTCTCCGGCCTTCAGTCCTCCTGCACCATCCTCAGAGGCGGTCTGTCTCCTCGTCTCGGGCGGCGTGCTCCGCTGTCGGGTCTCGGTCCGCTGGGCCATCTCTCGGCTCCACTCCGCCAACGTCTCTCGCTGTACCCGGGCCATCCTCCGTGCGAGGCCCTCCAGCGCAGTCTGTGCACACTCCCGGTCTCGGGGGAGCTGTGCCAGGACCTCCACTAAGCCTAGTGGGGTCGTTGCTTGCAGCAGGCTCCTGACCACTGGGTCGGTGCTGCCTGACTCTCCCTCCATCTCCGGGTACGACTTCTCCGGAGTCCTCTCCAGACTTCTTGTCTCCTGGTGCGCTCTCTCCAGACTGCTCCAAGCGACACCCATCTTTGCTCTCTTGTTCTGTCTCCGCCCACATTGAGGGTGGTCCCGGGGCAACTTAGTGATTGTCAGTTCCAGGGGCAGTTCTTTTACGCTGATGGACACTTCCAGCATCACAGTCTCTGTTGGTGGGCGCGGTTTCCGCTTTTGGCGCCATTCTTCGACCTGGCCCACGATGGGAGGTGGCCTCTTGCCACCCTCTGGCACGCCCATAATGGCGTCCGCTCTTCCAAGGCGGGAAATCTTTGGAAATGGCGGGAATCGTCTCCCAGTGGCGGGAAACTCCATGGATGGCGGGAAAAAGCTGCAAATGGCGGACAACCGTCGGGAAACGACCTGTGATGGGGTCCGTTGGCGGGGACCCTCCGGAACCGGCGGGAGACTTCTTTTTAAGGTAACGGTGTACTTTTCTTCAGGCACGCAGTACCCGGTTGTTGCGGGCACGTTATCCTGCCGACTACGCCAAAGTTGACGCGCCCCCTGGGCCAGTGTTGTTTGGGGGATACCCGGAGCCGGATCAGATGGGGGTTGTAGTCTCCGAGTGGCGGTGACCCGGTCCGTGCCCAGGGTGTCAAGCTCAGTGTGTGGCAGTCCTACAGATGTTACTGGATGTTCTTTTGTGTCGACTACGCCACCCGTTGAATTGCGGTCAATACGGCCGCCGCTGCAGCAGGGTCCGCTAAGGCTGGTGATGTGTGTGCAGCTCAGGTAGTATAACCCCCAACGGGAGGGGTATAGCCTCAGGGGGTCAGTTGTAGAGGATGGTGGTTGTGGAGGTGCAGTGAGGATGGTAATGAGACTCAGAGTCGGGCTGTGCAGTTCAGGGTCTTTACTTACTGCTGTTATTCTGGTCACTCCGGCCTTGAGCGACCGCCCGAGCCGTGCTGCGTCCACCAGGTCCTGGACTCGGCCAACTCCCAAGTAATTCTGGAGCGTGATCCTGAGCTCCCTTTCTGACGTTCCTTCTCTCTGGCCTTCCCCACCAGGGATCCACCTAAGTCCGGCTCCCTCGGGCCTCTTGTTGGTAAACCCTTGTCTCTGGGTTCCCTGACCCTATTCTTGGTCTGCCTTCCGGGTGAATTTAGTGGGTGGTCGTGGCAGATCCTGCCCACGACCTCCGGTCTCTGGCTAAGGATTAGGGCCCTCCACCAGCTTGGGATCCGGTACCCTTGTGCCAACTCTTCACCCTCTGGTCTAATTTTGGGATCTTGGAGTTCTCTCTTCTCTCCCTCTGGGTCCTTCTTTCTCCTCTCTCTCTCTGGGCCTTGGAGCTGGCTGAGCTTCTCTGCTCTGCTCCTCAGGTTACACTCTGACAGACTGACCCTGTTCTAAGATGGTGCCCACCTTATATACTCCCTCTATGTGTGAGCTCAGGTGACCAGCACCCAATGAGCTCCTATCTTTACCCAGACTACTCCCCCTATCTGCCCCTACACTACTGGGATGTTCCACCCCCCTCCCACTCCAGCCAGGGACAGACGCTGTCGTACCTGCACATAAACTGGTGGGAGTACCGTTGATCTGTCCCCCGGAAATGGGATGTATGTAGTGCATGCAGCCTACTAGCTCAGTTCCACACTCCATCCTTACCCGGGAGTGGAATACCACACCTCTGGCTTGAGGTGTAATACCCCTGTAGCAGCCGAATCCTCAGGGTGCTACAGATAGATCTCAATTACTTTTTTTCTCATTTCTTTCTGAATTTCTTTGGATCGTAGCATGATGTCTTTGCTTTTGAGGATCTTTTGGTCTACTTCACTTTGTCAGACGGTTCCTATTTAAGCGATTTTGTGATTGAGAACAGGTGTGGCAGTAATCAGGCCTGTGTGTGGCTAGGGAAATTGAACTCAGCTTCCCAAAGATGTGATAAACCACAGCTAATTTATGTTTTAAGGGGGAGGTGGGGCAATCACTTTTTTTACACAGGGCCCTGTAGGTTTGGATTTCTTTTTCCCTTAATAATAAAGACCTTCTTTTACATACTGCATTTTTCTATTTACTTGTGTTATCTTTGTCTAATATTTAAATTAGTTTTGTGAAACATTTAAGTGTGACAAACATGACAAAGAATAAGAAATCAGGAAGGGGGCAAACACTTTTTCACACCACTGTATATTAAGCATTTATTTCTCCACCCACGAGGAGCGGCTAATCTATTCTGTGCACATAAAAGAAGAGGAGCCCAAAAAGGCGAGATAAAAATGGGTCATGATGGCCAATTCTCATCTCCTTGAACAGGTCTACTAAAAAAGGGGATGAGACCAAGCAGGAATGTCGTGATCTGCCTCTATAGTATGTAATGTACAGAGGTGGAGGTAAAATATTGATTTCAGACCCGAAGGGCTGGATGGGAGACTTGCATTTGAGGGTTAGTTAAGTTGGAGGATTAAAGGGGGTAGTCCAAAGTAGATCACCCTCTTAATATAAAAAAAGCCAGCCCCTTTTTGGAGTAAGGGTCTGCGAGGCAGAGGAATGACTCACACTTGCACAGTCTCTCTCTCCAGCAAGGCTTCATTCAGCAGTTTGTTCAGCTCCTGCTCGTTCTGCTGAGCGTCAATGACTCTCTCGGCCAAGTCTCTCAAGCGGAGGCGTCTGCGGGGGTTGGGGAAAGATGGGTTCACCACCTGTGACGAGATAGGGGAGCACATAAGAAATTATTGTGATGCTGAGCGGCAATGCTGCATCATCCCTCATCCCCACAGCTACAGATTTCCTAAATACTGCATCCTATAAGATAGGATACATGGCAGAAAAAAAAAGTCTTCAGCCCTATGACCCCCACTGAGTGTTTCCATACACTGACAGTAAGCAGAGATCTTGAAACCTTTGAAGGATATTGAGTCGGCGTATGGTGCCCCATATATGATGATCACTATGCCCCCTCGTTGTGCTGCAGTGCAACTTTCTGGATTATCAGATGTTGGATTAAAGGGATTTTGCAGTGCTCAGAAATAAGCAAAATACTAAAACAGAACAAATCTGACCCATATTTTACCATATATATGCTGAACTGGATATATATATATATATATATATATATATATATATACTATATATATGTATATACATAACAACAGCTTAGATTTTGCTTGCTCACTGCAGTCATAAAAGGATCCTCCAGGGGGCGCCACAGCAGAAGGGACTGCTCCATGTGTCACATATAACAGGCAGAAACAGGGAATGTGCCTTGATTGCCTGGGATCAGACACGGCCGGCCATATTCCTGAGCGGATCACCCTAGATACTATTATTTATGTTACGGATCAGCCGGGCTTTTCTGCAAGTTAGCGATTGTGTTAGAATCTAAAATTCACAAGGTCATGGAAATACTGTAGAATTGATTGAGAGATGTTAGACCAATGCCACTAAATATATACAGAGCTGTTAAGTAAGAAAAAAAAAAAAAGACCCCAGGCCAGGCCCCTCCAAATGTTTTCAACCTCAAATTAATATCAGACACCAGACTAAACCCCTAAATTAATTTCAGACTTCAGATCGGTTCCCCTTAATATATACCGAACCTCTAAATAGAAATTAGACCCCAGGCCCCTCTTACTGCATTCACATCCTAAAGTAATATCAGACCCCAGACTAAACCCTTAAATTAATTTCAGACCCCTGAAATATAATCAAACCCTCTAAAGGATATTAGATGTCAGACCATTTCCCCTCAATATAAACAAAGCTTCTAAGTTAACATAAGACCCCAGCCCAGGCCCCTCTAAATGTATTCCCATCCTAAATTAAAATCAGACCCCAGACTAACTTCTACATTAATGTCAGACCCCCCAGGACGTATTAAAACCTTCTAAATAATATCACGCCTCAAACCAATCCAGCTAAGTATATAAAGAGCTGCTAATTAAAAAAGACCCCAGGCCTGGCCCCTCTCAAGGTATTCACATCCTAAATTAATATCAGACCCCAGACAGACCCCTAAATTAATCTCAATCCCCTGAAATATAATCAAACCCTCTAACTAATCTCAGACCTTTTCCCCTCAATATATATAAAGCCTCTAAATTAATATTAGACCCCAGCCCAGGCCCCTCTAAATATATTCACATCATTAAGATCAGCCTCCAGACTAACTTCAGCATTAATGTCAGACCCCCATGATGTATTAAAACCTTCTAAGTATATACAGAGCTGCTAAAGTAATATAAGACCCCAGGCCAGGTCCCCCTGAATGTATTTAAACCATAAATTAATATCAGACCAGACAGCACTGCTAAATTAATTTCAGACCCCTGAGACTGTATTCAAAACATCTAAATAATATCAGACCTCAGTCCAGTCCCGCTAAATTATTATAAGACCCCAGGCCAGGCCCCTCTGAGTGTATTTAAGCCCTAAATTATTAATATTACACCACAGACTAAACCCTAAATAAATTTAGACACACTATATTAATTTAGGACCCAGACTCATAACAGACTTCCTAAATATATTGAGACTCCCTATATTCCTTTCAGACCCCAGACCAGAACCCAGCACTCATTTCAGACCCACCAAATATATTCTGACCCCACACCATACCCATAAATTAATTCAGTCCCCGGACTAGACCTTTACATTTATTTCAGACACCAGCCCCTTGAAATGTATTCACATCCACTAATTAATATCAGACCTCAGACCAGTCCCCCTAAATTAATTTAATATAACAGGCCAGACCCCTCTACATGTATTCAAACCCTAAACTAAATCCCCTAAATATACGAAGACCCAAGATTAGACCCCAAGATTAAATTCATACCCCAATATTCATACCCTTTAAATATCAGACCTCAGACCATACCCGCTAAATGTATCCTTTGAGACATCCAGCCCGGGTTTCCATATACTGAAATGAAAATTGCCCACCCACATGTGGCCCTCAGCAATTTGGCAACCCCCCCCCCCCCACTTTAAGAGGTCAGTGTTGAGGGGTCCTGACTGACATAATCCCCATAATCACATATCTAAAGTATATCCTACTGAACACCCTTTTAGGCTGGCACGGCGACTCACTCTGGTGTCCAGCTCCTCGTTCTCGTCCGGGGTGGTGCAGGTTGTGTGGATGCTGCCATTACACTCCTTGGTGTTGATCAATTGCGGGGAGTTTCCGTGCGACGACGTCAGCGAAAGCTTCTGAACAGAATGAGAAAGGGGAAACAAAGTAGCAAACTTACCCATCAGCACACTGAGCCCCGCCCATAGTTTATCTAAGCCACACCCAGTCATGCTAACCACGCCCACGAGGAACCGAGCCAACCTCTTTCTGCCCTGAAGGTGGTGTTAGACACGGAAAAAAAATTGCCGGGCGTAACAGACTGGGCAATGTCTGGTAAATTACCCGACTCGCGGACTCCTGGGACATAGTAAGGACATCAGTAACACTTACCACTCCATTTATTCCATTCTTATTTACAGGCTGCTTGGGGACAACCACCAAGTATGTGACAATGCCCTTCTCTCGCAGGTAGTCGCACCTCGTGCCGCCTTCTCCGGGCTCCACATCAAATTCCCCCTTCAGACAATCATAAGTGCTTTGGGAGATGTGCACCCGTCTGTGATCAGGGGCAAAATAGGAGAGGTCAGACGTTCACTATTCTTGGTCCATTCATTGGGAAAATAAAAACACTGATTAGGCTTTCTAGAAGTTAAAAGTGTATATAAAGTTATAGGCAGGTGTGGGAAAATACTGCAAAGTGAGAAGACTGCAAATACAGAAGTGTTAAAGAAGTTGTCCAGTACTTTATATTACCCCCCCCCAATGTATCCCCCCAGGGCCCCTAAGACTTTTTGTAATTACCTTACGTTGCCGATAATGCCTGTGAGTGGCGCTATCCTTGGCCGCTCACAGGCATCACGTGACCCCCCGCTGAGTGAGGCGTGACTCAGCGCTGGGGTCCCCGCGGTGGCTGCTGGGTTGTGGACAGGGTTACCCCCCGGCGTCACACCCAGCATCCACCACGCGCTTTCCCAATGAATGGAGAGAGGCAGAGCGCACGGTGGATGCCGGGTGTGACGCGGGGGGGGGTAACCCCGCCCACAGCCTGGCATCCACCTGGAACACGGAAGACAAAGACCCCCGGCTGCTGCCAGCACTTGGGCGACGGGCGGTCACCAGATACTGATGATGGAGGCGACGTGCGGTTACCAGATATTGATGACGGAGGAGACCGGTGGTCACCAGATACTGATGATGGAGGCGACAGGTGGTAACGAGATACTGATGACGGAGGAGACGGGTGGTCACCAGATAGTAATGTTGAAGGCGACGGGTGGCCACCAAATACTGATGATGGAGGTGACGGGCAGTCACCAGATACTGATGATGGAGGCGATGGGTGGTCACAAGATACTGATCATGGAGGCGACGGGCAGTCACCAGATACTGACGATGGAGGCAAAGGGCGGTCACCAGATACTGATGATGGAGGGGACGAGCGGTCACCAGATACTGATGATGGAGGTGACGGGTGGTCACCAGATACTGATGATGGAAGCGACGGGCGATCACCAGATACTGATGATGGAGGCGATGGGTGGTCACAAGATACTGATGATGGAGGCGACGGGCAGTCACCAGATACTGACGATGGAGGCAAAGGGCGGTCACCAGATGCTGATGATGGAGGTGACGGGTGGTCACCAGATACTGATGATGGAAGCGACGGGCGATCACCAGATACTGATGATGGAGGCGATGGGTGGTCACAAGATACTGATGATGGAGGCGACGGGCAGTCACCAGATACTGACGATGGAGGCAAAGGGCGGTCACCAGATGCTGATGATGGAGGCGACGGGCAGTCACCAGATACTGACGATGGAGGCAAAGGGCGGTCACCAGATACTGATGATGGAGGTGACGGGCGGTCACTAGATACTGATGATGGAGGCGACGGGCAGTCACCAGATACTGACGATGGAGGCAAAGGGCAGTCACCAGATACTGATGATGGAGGTGACGGGCGGTCACTAGATACTGATGATGGAGGCGATGGGTGGTCACAAGATACTGATGATGGAGGCGACGGGCAGTCACCAGATACTGACGATGGAGGCAAAGGGCGGTCACCAGATACTGATGATGGAGGGGACGAGCGGTCACCAGATACTGATGATGGAGGTGACGGGTGGTCACCAGATACTGATGATGGAGGTGACGGGCGGTCACCAGATACTGACGATGGATGCGACAGGCGGTCACCAGATACTGATGATGGAGGAGATGGCCGGTCACCAGATACTGATGATGGAGGCGAAGGGCGGTCACCAGATACTGATGTTGGGAACAAGATGTTGGGAACAACCTTCTGCCTTCATAATCTGTGTACGAGTGACAACTACCTAGCAGTGAAGGAGGCGACGGGAGGTCACCAGATACTGATGGGATTTATATTTCTCTTTTTTTCATTCACTTTGCATTTTGTTAATTGATAAAAAATAAACTAGTAACCCTCCTAGTTCTAGAATCTTCCACATTTTTTCCACACCTGCCTAAAACCAATGCACAGTACAGTATATATCACCCTCTATTTTAGGGCACCTTACCCGGGGATTCCTCCAGCCTCCATCTTGTTAGCCAGCGTGACATCCGTAGACCACACATCATATTGCCAACGTTTCTGTCCCAGAACTCCTCCGATGACGGTCCCTGTGTGAACGCCCACACGCATGTCCACGTCTGTTTTTGTCTTCTCTCTTACGTACCTTCACAAGCAAACAAAACATCAAAAGTCTTAACAGTCATGTCATGTTTGACAGTTTTATTACGTGTGAGGATTGTCTATTTCTTACACATTCCTCACATGTATTAAAGCTGCCAAACCATCGCAAATCATGCACACGGGAACGATTCAACCATATCACCGAGCAGCTGTAACTACTTGGTGCTCGGCCCGAGCATACTCGCCGAAAGGGTTAACAAAACATACTCGCTCATCACTAATAATTACCCAAATCAGTCACCTAGACCCCGGCGTGTTTCGCACATTTGCTAGGTCTAGGGCAGTGCAGGATGCATTCTAGCATTCCTGGTGGTCTAGGGCAGTGAAGGATGCATTCTAGCATTCCTGGTGGTCTAGGGCAGTGCAGGATGCATTCTAGCATTCCTGATGGTCTGGGGCAGTGAAGGATGCATTCTAGCATTCCTGGTTGTCTAGAACAGTGAAAGATGCATTCTAGCATTCCTGGTGTTCTAGAACAGTGATGGATGCATTCTAGCATTCCTAGTGGTCTAGGGCAGTGAAGGATACATTCTAGCATTCCTGGTGGTCTAGGGCAGTGCAGGATGCATTCTAGCATTCCTGGTGGTCTAGGACAGTGAAGGATGCATTCTAGCATTCCTGGTGGTCTAGGGCAGTGCAGGATGCATTCTAGCATTCCTGGTGGTCTAGGGCAGTGCAGGATGCATTCTAGCATTCCTGGTGGTCTAGGGCAGTGCAGGATGCATTCTAGCATTCCTGGTGGTCTAGGGCAGTGCAGGATGCATTCTAGCATTCCTGGTGGTCTAGGGCAGTACAGGATGCATTCTAGCATTCCTGGTGGTCTAGGGCAGTGCAGGATGGATTCTAGCATTCCTGGTGGTCTAGGGCAGTGCAGGATGCATTCTAGCATTCCTGGTGGTCTAGGGCAGTGCAGGATGCATTCTAGCATTCCTGGTGGTCTAGGGCAGTGCAGGATGCATTCTAGCATTCCTGGTGGTCTAGGGCAGTGCAGGATGGATTCTAGCATTCCTGGTGGTCTAGGGCAGTGCAGGATGCATTCTAGCATTCCTGGTGGTCTAGGGCAGTGAAGGATGCATTCTAGCATTCCTGGTGGTCTAGGGCAGTGCAGGATGCATTCTAGCATTCCTGGTGGTCTAGGGCAGTGCAGGATGCATTCTAGCATTCCTGGTGGTCTAGGACAGTGAAGGATGCATTCTAGCATTCCTGGTGGTCTAGGGCAGTGCAGGATGCATTCTAGCATTCCTGGTGGTCTAGGGCAGTGCAGGATGCATTCTAGCATTCCTGGTGGTCTAGGGCAGTGCAGGATGCATTCTAGCATTCCTGGTGGTCTAGGGCAGTGCAGGATGCATTCTAGCATTCCTGGTGGTCTAGGGCAGTGCAGGATGGATTCTAGCATTCCTGGTGGTCTAGGGCAGTGCAGGATGCATTCTAGCATTCCTGGTGGTCTAGGGCAGTGCAGGATGCATTCTAGCATTCCTGGTGGTCTAGGACAGTGAAGGATGGATTCTAGCATTCCTGGTGGTCTAGGGCAGTGAAGGATGCATTCTAGCATTCCTGGTGGTCTAGGGCAGTGAAGGATGCATTCTAGCATTCCTGATGGTCTGGGGCAGTGAAGGATGCATTCTAGAATTCCTGGTTGTCTAGAACAGTGAAAGATGCATTCTAGCATTCCTGGTGGTCTAGGCAGTGAAGGATGGATTCTAGCATTCCTGGTGGTCTAGGGCAGTGAAGGATGCATTCTAGCATTCCTGGTGCTCTAGGGCAGTGAAGTATGCATTCTAGCATTCCTGGTGGTCTAGGGCAGTGCAGGATGCATTCTAGCATTCCTAGTGGTCTAGGGCAGTGAAGGATACATTCTAGCATTCCTGGTGGTCTAGGGCAGTGCAGGATGCATTCTAGCATTCCTGGTGGTCTAGGACAGTGAAGGATGCATTCTAGCATTCCTGGTGGTCTAGGGCAGTGCAGGATGCATTCTAGCATTCCTGGTGGTCTAGGGCAGTGCAGGATGCATTCTAGCATTCCTGGTGGTCTAGGGCAGTGCAGGATGCATTCTAGCATTCCTGGTGGTCTAGGGCAGTGCAGGATGGATTCTAGCATTCCTGGTGGTCTAGGGCAGTGCAGGATGCATTCTAGCATTCCTGGTGGTCTAGGGCAGTGCAGGATGCATTCTAGCATTCCTGGTGGTCTAGGGCAGTGCAGGATGCATTCTAGCATTTCTGGTGGTCTAGGACAGTGAAGGATGCATTCTAGCACTCCTGGTGGTCTAGGGCAGTACAGGATGCATTCTAGCATTCCTGGTGGTCTAGTACAGTGCAGGATGCATTCTAGCATTCCTGGTGGTCTAGGGCAGTGCAGGATGCATTCTAGCATTCCTGGTGGTCTAGGGCAGTGCAGGATGCATTCTAGCATTCCTGGTGGTCTAGGGCAGTGCAGGATGCATTCTAGCATTCCTGGTGGTCTAGGACAGTGAAGGATGGATTCTAGCATTCCTGGTGGTCTAGGGCAGTGCAGGATGCATTCTAGCATTCCTGGTGGTCTAGGGCAGTGCAGGATGCATTCTAGCATTCCTGGTGGTCTAGGGCAGTGCAGGATGCATTCTAGCATTCCTGGTGGTCTAGGGCAGTGCAGGATGCATTCTAGCATTCCTGGTGGTCTAGGGCAGTGCAGGATGTATTCTAGCATTCCTGGTGGTCTAGGGCAGTGCAGGATGCATTCTAGCATTCCTGGTGGTCTAGGGCAGTGCAGGATGCATTCTAGCATTCCTGGTGGTCTAGGACAGTGCAGGATGCATTCTAGCATTCCTGATGGTCTAGGGCAGTGCAGGATGCATTCTAGCATTCCTGGTGGTCTAGGGCAGTGCAGGATGCATTCTAGCATTCCTGGTGGTCTAGGACAGTGCAGGATGCATTCTAGCATTCCTGGTGGTCTAGGGCAGTGCAGGATGCATTCTAGCATTCCTGGTGGTCTAGGACAGTGAAGGATGGATTCTAGCATTCCTGGTGGTCTAGGGCAGTGCAGGATGCATTCTAGCATTCCTGGTGGTCTAGGGCAGTGCAGGATGCATTCTAGCATTCCTGGTGGTCTAGGACAGTGAAGGATGGATTCTAGCATTCCTGGTGGTCTAGGGCAGCGCAGGATGCATTCTAGCATTCCTGGTGGTCTAGGACAGTGAAGGATGCATTCTAGCATTCCTGGTGGTCTAGGGCAGTGAAGGATGCATTCTAGCATCCCTGGTGGTCTAGGGCAGTGCAGGATGCATTCTAGCATTCCTGGTGGTCTAGGGCAGTGAACGATGCATTCTAGCATTCCTGGTGGTCTAGAACAGTGAATGATGCATTCTAGCATTCCTGGTGGTCTAGGACAGTGCAGGATGCATTCTAGCATTCCTGGTGGTCTGGGGCAGTGCAGGATGCATTCTAGCATTCCTGGTGGTCTGGGGCAGTGAAGGATACATTCTAGCATTCCTGGTGGTCTAGAACAGTGCAGGATGCATTCTAGCATTCCTGGTGGTCTAGGGCAGTGCAGGATGCATTCTAGCATTCCTGGTGGTCTGGGGCAGTGAAGGATACATTCTAGCATTCCTGGTGGTCTAGAACAGTGCAGGATGCATTCTAGCATTCCTGGTGGTCTAGGGCAGTGCAGGATGCATTCTAGCATTCCTGGTGGTCTAAGGCAGTGCAGGATGCATTCTAGCATTCCTGGTGGTCTAGGGCAGTGCAGGATGCATTCTAGCATTCCTGGTGGTCTAAGGCAGTGCAGGATGCATTCTAGCATTCCTGGTGGTCTAGGGCAGTGCAGGATGGATTCTAGCATTCCTGGTGGTCTAGGGCAGTGCAGGATGCATTCTAGCATTCCTGGTGGTCTAGGGCAGTGCAGGATGCATTCTAGCATTCCTGGTGGTCTAGGGCAGTGCAGGATGCATTCTAGCATTCCTGGTGGTCTAGGGCAGTACAGGATGCATTCTAGCATTCCTGGTGGTCTAGGACAGTGAAGGATGCATTCTAGCATTCCTGGTGGTCTAGGGCAGTGCAGGATGCATTCTAGCATTCCTGGTGGTCTAGGGCAGTGCAGGATGCATTCTAGCATTCCTGGTGGTCTAGGGCAGTGCAGGATGCATTCTAGCATTCCTGGTGGTCTAGGGCAGTGCAGGATGCATTCTAGCATTCCTGGTGGTCTAGGGCAGTGCAGGATGGATTCTAGCATTCCTGGTGGTCTAGGGCAGTGCAGGATGCATTCTAGCATTCCTGGTGGTCTAGGGCAGTGCAGGATGCATTCTAGCATTCCTGGTGGTCTAGGACAGTGAAGGATGGATTCTAGCATTCCTGGTGGTCTAGGGCAGTGAAGGATGCATTCTAGCATTCCTGGTGGTCTAGGGCAGTGAAGGATGCATTCTAGCATTCCTGATGGTCTGGGGCAGTGAAGGATGCATTCTAGCATTCCTGGTGGTCTAGGCAGTGAAGGATGGATTCTAGCATTCCTGGTGGTCTAGGGCAGTGAAGGATGCATTCTAGCATTCCTGGTGCTCTAGGGCAGTGAAGTATGCATTCTAGCATTCCTGGTGGTCTAGGGCAGTGCAGGATGCATTCTAGCATTCCTAGTGGTCTAGGGCAGTGAAGAATACATTCTAGCATTCCTGGTGGTCTAGGGCAGTGCAGGATGCATTCTAGCATTCCTGGTGGTCTAGGACAGTGAAGGATGCATTCTAGCATTCCTGGTGGTCTAGGGCAGTGCAGGATGCATTCTAGCATTCCTGGTGGTCTAGGGCAGTGCAGGATGCATTCTAGCATTCCTGGTGGTCTAGGGCAGTGCAGGATGCATTCTAGCATTCCTGGTGGTCTAGGGCAGTGCAGGATGGATTCTAGCATTCCTGGTGGTCTAGGGCAGTGCAGGATGCATTCTAGCATTCCTGGTGGTCTAGGGCAGTGCAGGATGCATTCTAGCATTCCTGGTGGTCTAGGGCAGTGCAGGATGCATTCTAGCATTCCTGGTGGTCTAGGGCAGTGCAGGATGCATTCTAGCATTTCTGGTGGTCTAGGACAGTGAAGGATGCATTCTAGCACTCCTGGTGGTCTAGGGCAGTACAGGATGCATTCTAGCATTCCTGGTGGTCTAGGACAGTGCAGGATGCATTCTAGCATTCCTGGTGGTCTAGGGCAGTGCAGGATGCATTCTAGCATTCCTGGTGGTCTAGGGCAGTGCAGGATGCATTCTAGCATTCCTGGTGGTCTAGGGCAGTGCAGGATGCATTCTAGCATTCCTGGTGGTCTAGGACAGTGAAGGATGGATTCTAGCATTCCTGGTGGTCTAGGGCAGTGCAGGATGCATTCTAGCATTCCTGGTGGTCTAGGGCAGTGCAGGATGCATTCTAGCATTCCTGGTGGTCTAGGGCAGTGCAGGATGCATTCTAGCATTCCTGGTGGTCTAGGGCAGTGCAGGATGTATTCTAGCATTCCTGGTGGTCTAGAGCAGTGCAGGATGCATTCTAGCATTCCTGGTGGTCTAGGGCAGTGCAGGATGCATTCTAGCATTCCTGGTGGTCTAGGACAGTGCAGGATGCATTCTAGCATTCCTGATGGTCTAGGGCAGTGCAGGATGCATTCTAGCATTCCTGGTGGTCTAGGGCAGTGCAGGATGCATTCTAGCATTCCTGGTGGTCTAGGACAGTGCAGGATGCATTCTAGCATTCCTGATGGTCTAGGGCAGTGCAGGATGCATTCTAGCATTCCTGGTGGTCTAGGACAGTGAAGGATGGATTCTAGCATTCCTGGTGGTCTAGGGCAGTGCAGGATGCATTCTAGCATTCCTGGTGGTCTAGGGCAGTGCAGGATGCATTCTAGCATTCCTGGTGGTCTAGGGCAGTGCAGGATGCATTCTAGCATTCCTGGTGGTCTAGGGCAGTGCAGGATGCATTCTAGCATTCCTGGTGGTCTAGGGCAGTGCAGGATGCATTCTAGTATTCTTGGTGGTCTAGGGCAGTGCAGGATGCATTCTAGCATTCCTGGTGGTCTAGGGAAGTGCAGGATGCATTCTAGCATTCTTGGTGGTCTAGGGCAGTGCAGGATGCATTCTAGCATTTCTGGTGGTCTACGGCAGTGAAGGATGCATTCTAGCATTCCTGGTGGTCTAGGGCAGTGCAGGATGCATTCTAGCATTCCTGGTGGTCTAGGGCACTGCAGGATGCATTCTAGCATTCCTGGTGGTCTAGGGCAGTGCAGGATGCATTCTAGCATTCCTGGTGGTCTAGGGCAGTGCAGGATGCATTCTAGCATTCCTGGTGGTCTAGGGCAGTGCAGGATGCATTCTAGCATTTCTGGTGGTTTAGGGCAGTGCAGGATGCAATCTAGCATTCCTGGTGGTCTAGGGCAGTGAAGGATGCATTCTAGCATTCCTGGTGGTCTAGGGAAGTGCAGGATGCATTCTAGCATTCCTGGTGGTCTAGGGCAGTGAAGGATGCATTCTAGCATTCCTGGTGGTCTAGGACAGCGCAGGATGCAATCTAGCATTCCTGGTGGTCTAGGACAGTGAAGGATGCATTCTAGCATTCCTGGTGGTCTAGGGCAGTGCAGTATGCATTCTAACATTCCTGGTGGTCTAGGGCAGTGCAGGATGGATTCTAGCATTCCTGGTGGTCTAGGGCAGTGCAGGATGCATTCTAGCATTCCTGGTGGTCTAGGGCAGTGCAGGATGCAATCTAGCATTCCTGGTGGTCTAGAACAGTGAAGGATGCATTCTAGCATTCCTGGTGGTCTAGGGCAGTGCAGGATGCATACTAGCATTCCTGGAGGTCTAGGGCAGTGCAGGATGCATTCTAGCATTCCTGGTGGTCTAGGGCAGTGCAGGATGCATTCTAGCATTCCTGGTGGTCTAGGACAGTGAAGGATGGATTCTAGCATTCCTGGTGGTCTAGGGTAGTGCAGGATGCATTCTAGCATTCCTGGTGGTCTAGGACAGTGAAGGATGGATTCTAGCATTCCTGGTGGTCTAGGGCAGTGAAGGATGCATTCTAGCATTCCTGGTGGTCTAGGGCAGTGACGGATGCATTCTAGCATTCCTGATGGTCAGGGGCAGTGAAGGATACATTCTAGCATTCCTGGTTGTCTAGAACAGTGAAAGATGCATTCTAGCATTCCTGGTGTTCTAGAACAGTGATGGATGCATTCTAGCATTCCTAGTGGTCTAGGGCAGTGAAGGATACATTCTAGCATTCCTGGTGGTCTAGGGCAGTGCAGGATGCATTCTAGCATTCCTGGTGGTCTAGGACAGTGAAGGATGCATTCTAGCATTCCTGGTGGTCTAGGGCAGTGCAGGATGCTTTCTAGCATTCCTGGTGGTCTAGGGCAGTGCAGGATGCATTCTAGCATTCCTGGTGGTCTAGGGCAGTGCAGGATGCATTCTAGCATTCCTGGTGGTCTAGGGCAGTGTAGGATGGATTCTAGCATTCCTGGTGGTCTAGGGCAGTGCAGGATGCATTCTAGCATTCCTGGTGGTCTAGGGCAGTGCAGGATGCATTCTAGCATTCCTGGTGGTCTAGGGCAGTGCAGGATGCATTCTAGCATTCCTGGTGGTCTAGGGCAGTGCAGGATGCATTCTAGCATTTCTGGTGGTCTAGGACAGTGAAGGATGCATTCTAGCACTCCTGGTGGTCTAGGGCAGTACAGGATGCATTCTAGCATTCCTGGTGGTCTAGGACAGTGCAGGATGCATTCTAGCATTCCTGGTGGTCTAGGGCAGTGCAGGATGCATTCTAGCATTTCTGGTGGTTTAGGGCAGTGCAGGATGCATTCTAGCATTCCTGGTGGTCTAGGGCAGTGCAGGATGCATTCTAGCATTTCTGGTGGTCTAGGACAGTGAAGGATGCATTCTAGCACTCCTGGTGGTCTAGGGCAGTACAGGATGCATTCTAGCATTCCTGGTGGTCTAGGACAGTGCAGGATGCATTCTAGCATTCCTGGTGGTCTAGGGCAGTGCAGGATGCATTCTAGCATTCCTGGTGGTCTAGGGCAGTGCAGGATGCATTCTAGCATTCCTGGTGGTCTAGGGCAGTGCAGGATGCATTCTAGCATTCCTGGTGGTCTAGGACAGTGAAGGATGGATTCTAGCATTCCTGGTGGTCTAGGGCAGTGCAGGATGCATTCTAGCATTCCTGGTGGTCTAGGGCAGTGCAGGATGCATTCTAGCATTCCTGGTGGTCTAGGACAGTGAAGGATGGATTCTAGCATTCCTGGTGGTCTAGGGCAGTGCAGGATGCATTCTAGCATTCCTGGTGGTCTAGGGCAGTGCAGGATGCATTCTAGCATTCCTGGTGGTCTAGGGCAGTGCAGGATGCATTCTAGCATTCCTGGTGGTTTAGGGCAGTGAAGGATGGATTCTAGCATTCCTGGTGGTCTAGAACAGTGAAAGATGCATTCTAGCATTCCTGGTGGTCTAGGACAGTGAAGGATGGATTCTAGCATTCCTGGTGGTCTAGGGCAGCGCAGGATGCATTCTAGCATTCCTGGTGGTCTAGGACAGTGAAGGATGTATTCTAGCATTCCTGGTGGTCTAGGGCAGTGAAGGATGCATTCTAGCATCCCTGGTGGTCTAGGGCAGTGCAGGATGCATTCTAGCATTCCTGGTGGTCTAGGGCAGTGAACGATGCATTCTAGCATTCCTGGTGGTCTAGAACAGTGAAGGATGCATTCTAGCATTCCTGGTGGTCTAGGACAGTGCAGGATGCATTCTAGCATTCCTGGTGGTCTGGGGCAGTGAAGGATACATTCTAGCATTCCTGGTGGTCTAGAACAGTGCAGGATGCATTCTAGCATTCCTGGTGGTCTAGGGCAGTGCAGGATGCATTCTAGCATTCCTGGTGGTCTAAGGCAGTGCAGGATGCATTCTAGCATTCCTGGTGGTCTAGGGCAGTGCAGGATGCATTCTAGCATTCCTGGTGGTCTAGGGCAGTGCAGGATGCATTCTAGCATTCCTGGTGGTCTAGGGCAGTGCAGGATTCATTCTAGCATTCCTGGTGGTCTAGGGCAGTGCAGGATGCATTCTAGCATTCCTGGTGGTCTAGGGCAGTGCAGGATGCATTCTAGCATTCCTGGTGGTCTAGGGAAGTGCAGGATGCATTCTAGTATTCCTGGTGGTCTAGGGCAGTGCAGGATGCATTGTAGTATTTCTGGTGGTCTACGGCAGTGAAGGATGCATTCTAGCATTCCTGGTGGTCTAGGGCAGTGCAGGATGCATTCTAGCATTCCTGGTGGTCTAGGGCAGTGCAGGATGCATTCTAGCATTCCTGGTGGTCTAGGGCAGTGCAGGATGCATTCTAGCATTCCTGGTGGTCTAGGGCAGTGCAGGATGCATTCTAGCATTCCTGGTGGTCTAGGGCAGTGCAGGATGCATTCTAGCATTTCTGGTGGTTTAGGGCAGTGCAGGATGCATTCTAGCATTCCTGGTGGTCTAGGGCAGTGAAGGATGCATTCTAGCATTCCTGGTGGTCTAGGGCAGTGCGGGATGCATTCTAGCATTCCTGGTGGTCAAGGACAGTGAAGGATGCATTCTAGCATTCCTGGTGGTCTAGGGCAGAGCAGAATGCATTCTAGCATTCCTGGTGGTCTAGGGCAGTGAACGATGCATTCTAGCATTCCTGGGGTCTAGAACAGTGAAGGATGCATTCTAGCATTCCTGGTGGTCTAGGACAGTGCAGGATGCATTCTAGCATTCCTGGTGGTCTGGGGCAGTGAAGGATACATTCTAGCATTCCTGGTGGTCTAGAACAGTGCAGGATGCATTCTAGCATTCCTGGTGGTCTAGGGCAGTGCAGGATGCATTCTAGCATTCCTGGTGGTCTAACGCAGTGCAGGATGCATTCTAGCATTCCTGGTGGTCTAGGGCAGTGCAGGATGCATTCTAGCATTCCTGGTGGTCTAGGGCAGTGCAGGATGCATTCTAGCATTCCTGGTGGTCTAGGGCAGTGCAGGATGCATTCTAGCATTCCTGGTGGTCTAGGGCAGTGCAGGATGCATTCTAGCATTCCTGGTGGTCTAGGGCAGTGCAGGATGCATTCTAGCATTCCTGGTGGTCTAGGGAAGTGCAGGATGCATTCTAGCATTCCTGGTGGTCTAGGGCAGTGCAGGATGCATTCTAGCATTTCTGGTGGTCTACGGCAGTGA
This sequence comes from Phyllobates terribilis, assembly GCF_046119375.1. Classification (NCBI taxonomy): domain Eukaryota; kingdom Metazoa; phylum Chordata; class Amphibia; order Anura; family Dendrobatidae; genus Phyllobates; species Phyllobates terribilis. The sequence goes on along the minus strand of NW_027362763.1, from coordinate 48,054,775 downwards.
AGGATGCATTCTAGCATTTCTGGTGGTCTAGGGCAGTGCAGGATGCATTCTAGCATTCCTGGTGGTCTAGGGCAGTGCAGGATGCATTCTAGCATTCCTGGTGGTCTAGGGCAGTGCAGGATGCATTCTAGCATTCCTGGTGGTCTAGGGCAGTGCAGGATGCATTCTAGCATTTCTGGTGGTTTAGGGCAGTGCAGGATGCATTCTAGCATTCCTGGTGATCTAGGGCAGTGAAGGATGCATTCTAGCATTCCTGGTGGTCTAGGGCAGTGCAGGATGCATTCTAGCATTCCTGGTGGTCAAGGACAGTGAAGGATGCATTCTAGCATTCCTGGTGGTCTAGGGCAGAGCAGAATGCATTCTAGCATTCCTGGTGGTCTAGGGCAGTGCAGGATGCATTCTAGCATTCCTGGTGGTCTAGGGCAGTGCAGGATGCATTCTAGCATTCCTGGTGGTCTAGGGCAGTGCAGGATGCATTCTAGCATTTCTGGTTGTCTACGGCAGTGCAGGATGCATTCTAGCATTCCTGGTGGTCTAGGGCAGTGCAGGATGCATTCTAGCATTCCTGGTGGTCAAGGGCAGTGCAGGATGCATTCTAGCATTCCTGGTGGTCTAGGGCAGTGCAGGATGCATTCTAGCATTCCTGGTGGTCTAGGGCAGTGCAGGATGCATTCTAGCATTCCTGGTCGTCTAGGGCAGTGCAGGATGCATTCTAGCATTCCTGGTGGTCTAGGACAGTGAAGGATGCATTCTAGCATTCCTGGTGGTCTAGGGCAGTGCAGTATGCATTCTAACATTCCTGGTGGTCTAGGGCAGTGCAGGATGCATTCTAGCATTCCTGGTGGTCTAGGACAGAGAAGGATGGATTTTAGCATTCCTGATGGTCTAGGGCAGTGAAGGATGCATTCTAGCATTCCTGGTGGTCTAGGACAGTGAAGGATGGATTCTAGCATTCCTGGTGGTCTAGGACAGTGAAGGATGGATTCTAGCATTCCTGGTGGTCTAGGACAGTGAAGGATGCATTCTAGCATTCCTGGTGGTCTAGAACAGTGCAGGATGCATTCTAGCATTCCTAGTGGTCTAGGACAGTGAAGGATACATTCTAGCATTCCTGGTGGTCTGGGGCAGTGCAGGATGCATTCTAGCATTCCTGGTGGTCTAGAACAGTGATGGATGCATTCTAGCATTTCTAATGGTCTAGGGCAGTGAAGGATACATTCTAGCATTCCTGGTGGTCTAAGGCAGTGCAGGATGCATTCTAGCATTCCTGGTGGTCTAGGGCAGTGCAGGATGCATTCTAGTATTCCTGGTGGTCTAGGACAGTGAAGGATGGATTCTAGCATTCCTGGTGGTCTAGGGCAGTGCAGGATGCATTCTAGCATTCCTGGTGGTCTAGGGCAGTGCAGGATGCATTCTAGCATTCCTGGTGGTCTAGGACAGTGAAGGATGGATTCTAGCATTCCTGGTGGTCTAGGGCAGCGCAGGATGCATTCTAGCATTCCTGGTGGTCTAGGACAGTGAAGGATGCATTCTAGCATTCCTGGTGGTCTAGGGCAGTGAAGGATGCATTCTAGCATCCCTGGTGGTCTAGGGCAGTGAAGGATGCATTCTATCATTCCTGGTGGTCTAGGGCAGTGAACGATGCATTCTAGCATTCCTGGTGGTCTAGAACAGTGAAGGATGCATTCTAGCATTCCTGGTGGTCTAGGACAGTGCAGGATGCATTCTAGCATTCCTGGTGGTCTGGGGCAGTGAAGGATACATTCTAGCATTCCTGGTGGTCTAGAACAGTGCAGGATGCATTCTAGCATTCCTGGTGGTCTAGGGCAGTGCAGGATGCATTCTAGCATTCCTGGTGGTCTAAGGCAGTGCAGGATGCATTCTAGCATTCCTGGTGGTCTAGGGCAGTGCAGGATGCATTCTAGCATTCCTGGTGGTCTAGGGCAGTGCAGGATGCATTCTAGCATTCCTGGTGGTCTAGGGCAGTGCAGGATGCATTCTAGCATTCCTGGTGGTCTAGGGCAGTGCAGGATGCATTCTAGCATTCCTGGTGGTCTAGGGCAGTGCAGGATGCATTCTAGCATTCCTGGTGGTCTAGGGAAGTGCAGGATGCATTCTAGCATTCCTGGTGGTCTAGGACAGTGAAGGATGGATTCTAGCATTCCTGGTGGTCTAGGGCAGTGCAGGATGCATTCTAGCATTTCTGGTGGTCTACGGCAGTGAAGGGTGCATTCTAGCATTCCTGGTGGTCTAGGGCAGTGCAGGATGCATTCTAGCATTCCTGGTGGTCTAGGGCAGTGCAGGATGCATTCTAGCATTCCTGGTGGTCTAGGGCAGTGCAGGATGCATTCTAGCATTCCTGGTGGTCTAGGGCAGTGCAGGATGCATTTTAGCATTCCTGGTGGTCTAGGGCAGTGCAGGATGCATTCTAGCATTTCTGGTGGTTTAGGGCAGTGCAGGATGCATTCTAGCATTCCTGGTGGTCTAGGGCAGTGAAGGATGCATTCTAGCATTCCTGGTGGTCTAGGGCAGTGCAGGATGCATTCTAGCATTCCTGGTGGTCTAGGGCAGTGCAGGATGCATTCTAGCATTCCTGGTGGTCTAGGGCAGTGCAGGATGCATTCTAGCATTCCTGGTGGTCTAGGACAGTGAAGGATGCATTCTAGCATTCTTGGTGGTCTAGGGCAGTGCAGTATGCATTCTAACATTCCTGGTGGTCTAGGGCAGTGCAGGATGCATTCTAGCATTCCTGGTGGTCTAGGACAGTGAAGGATGGATTCTAGCATTCCTGGTGGTCTAGGGCAGTTGAGGATGCATTCTAGCATTCCTGGTCGTCTAGGGCAGTGCAGGATGCATTCTAGCATTCCTGGTGGTCTAGGGCAGTGCAGGACGCATTCTAGCATTCCTGGTGGTCTAGGACAGTGAAGGATGGATTTTAGCATTCCTGGTGGTCTAGGACATTGGATTGATTCTAGCATTCCTGGTGGTCTAGGACAGTGAAGGATGGATTCTAGCATTCCTGGTGGTCTAGGACAGTGAAGGATGCATTCTAGCATTCCTGGTGGTCTAGAACAGTGCAGGATGCATTCTAGCATTCCTAGTGGTCCAGGGCAGTGAAGGATACATTCTAGCATTCCTGGTGGTCTGGGGCAGTGCAGGATGCATTCTAGCATTCCTGGTGGTCTAGAACAGTGATGGATGCATTCTAGCATTTCTAGTGGTCTAGGGCAGTGAAGGATACATTCTAGCATTCCTGGTGATCTAAGGCAGTGCAGGATGCATTCTAGCATTCCTGGTGGTCTAGGGCAGTGCAGGATGCATTCTAGCATTCCTGGTGGTCTAGGGCAGTGCAGGATGCATTCTAGCATTCCTGGTGGTCTAGGGCAGTGCAGGATGCATTCTAGCATTCCTGGTGGTCTAGGGCAGTGCAGGATGCATTCTAGCATTCCTGGTGGTCTACGGCAGTGCAGGATGCATTCTAGCATTCCTGGTGGTCTAGGGCAGTGCAGGACGCATTCTAGCATTCCTGGTGGTCTAGGACAGTGAAGGATGGATTTTAGCATTCCTGATGGTCTAGGGCAGTGAAGGATGCATTCTAGCATTCCTGGTGGTCTAGGACAGTGAAGGATGGATTCTAGCATTCCTGGTGGTCTAGGACAGTGAAGGATGGATTCTAGCATTCCTGGTGGTCTAGGACAGTGAAGGATGCATTCTAGCATTCCTGGTGGTCTAGAACAGTGCAGGATGCATTCTAGCATTCCTAGTGGTCTAGGGCAGTGAAGGATACATTCTAGCATTCCTGGTGGTCTGGGGCAGTGCAGGATGCATTCTAGCATTCCTGGTGGTCTAGAACAGTGATGGATGCATTCTAGCATTTCTAGTGGTCTAGGGCAGTGAAGGATACATTCTAGCATTCCTGGTGGTCTAAGGCAGTGCAGGATGCATTCTAGCATTCCTGGTGGTCTAGGGCAGTGCATGATGCATTCTAGCATTCCTGGTGGTCTAGGGCAGTGCAGGATGCATTCTAGCATTCCTGGTGGTCTAGGGCAGTGCAGGATGCATTCTAGCATTTCTGGTGGTTTAGGGCAGTGCAGGATGCATTCTAGCATTCCTGGTGGTCTAGGGCAGTGAAGGATGCATTCTAGCATTCCTGGTGGTCTAGGGCAGTGCAGGATGCATTCTAGCATTCCTGGTGGTCTAGGACAGTGAAGGATGCATTCTAGCATTCCTGGTGGTCTAGGGCAGAGCAGAATGCATTCTAGCATTCCTGGTGGTCTAGGGCAGTGCAGGATGCATTCTAGCATTCCTGGAGGTCTAGGACAGTGAAGGATGCATTCTAGCATTCCTGGTGGTCTAGGGCAGTGCAGGATGCATTCTAGCATTTCTGGTGGTATAGGGCAGTGCAGGATGCATTCTAGCATTCCTGGTGGTCTAGGGCAGTGCAGGATGCATTCTAGCATTCCTGGTGGTCTAGGGCAGTGCAAGATGCATTCTAGCATTCCTGTTGGTCTAGGGCAGTGCAGAATGCATTCTAGCATTCCTGGTGGTCTAGGGCAGTGCAGGATGCATTCTAGCATTCCTGGTGGTCTAGGGCAGTGCAGGATGCATTCTAGCATTCCTGGTGGTCTAGGACAGTGAAGGATGCATTCTAGCATTTCTGGTGGTCTAGGGCAGTGCAGGATGCATTCTAGCATTCCTGGAGGTCTAGGACAGTGAAGGATGCATTCTAGCATTTCTGGTGGTTTAGGGCAGTGCAGGATGCATTCTAGCATTCCTGGCGGTCTAGGGCAGTGCAGGATGCATTCTAGCATTCCTGGTGGTCTAGGGCAGTGCAGGATGCATTCTAGCATTCCTGGTGGTCTAGGGCAGTGCAGGATGCATTCTAACATTCCTGGTGGTCTAGGGCAGTGCAGGATACATTCTAGCATTCCTGGTGGTCTAGGACAGTGAAGGATGGATTATAGCATTCCTGGTGGTCTAGGGCAGTGAAGGATGCATTCTAATATTCCTGGTGGTCTAGGGCAGTGCAGGATGCATTCTAGCATTCCTGGTGGTCTAGGGCAGTGCAGGATGCATTCTAGCATTCCTGGTGGTCTAGGACAGTGAAGGATGGATTCTAGCATTCCTGGTGGTCTAGGGCAGTGCATGATGCATTCTAGCATTCCTGGTGGTCTAGGGCAGTGCAGGATGCATTCTAGCATTCCTGGTGGTCTAGGGCAGTGCAGGATACATTCTAGCATTCCTGGTGGTCTAGGGCAGTGCAGGATGCAATCTAGCATACCTGGTGGTCTAGGGCAGTGAAGGATGCATTCTAGCATTCCTGGTGGTCTAGGGCAGTGCAGTATGCATTCTAACATTCCTGGTGGTCTAGGGCAGTGCAGGATGCATTCTAGCATTCCTGGCTGTCTAGGGCAGTGCAGAATGCATTCTAACATTCCTGGTGGTCTAGGGCAGTGCAGGATGCATTCTAGCATTCCTGCTGGTCTAGGGCAGTGCAGAATGCATTCTAGCATTCCTGGTGGTCTAGGGCAGTGCAGAATGCATTCTAGCATTCCTGGTGGTCTAGGGCAGTGCAGGATGCATTCTAGCATTCCTGGTGGTCTAGGGCAGTGCAGGATGCATTCTAGCATTCCTGGTGGTTTAGGGCAGTGAAGGATGCACTCTAGCATTCCTGGTGGTCTAGGGCAGTGAAGTATGAATTCTAGCATTCCTGGTGGTCTAGGGCAGTGCAGGATGCATTCTAGCATTCCTGGTGGTCTAGGGCAGTGCAGGATGCATTCTAGCATTCCTGGTGGTCTAGGGCAGTGCAGGATGCATTCTAGCATTCCTGGTGGTCTAGGGCAGTGCAGGATGCATTCTAGCATTCCTGGTGGTCTAGGGCAGTGCAGGATGCAATCTAGCATTCCTGGTGGTCTAGGACAGTGAAGGATGCATTCTAGCATTCCTGGTGGTCTAGGGCAGTGCAGGATGCATTCTAGCATTCCTGGTGGTCTAGGGCAGTGCAGGATGCATTCTAGCATTCCTGGTGGTCTAGGACAGTGAAGGATGCATTCTAGCATTCTTGGTGGTCTAGGGCAGTGCAGGATGCATTCTAGCATTCCTGGTGGTCTAGGACAGTGCAGGATGCATTCTAGCATTCCTGGTGGTCTAGGACAGTGCAGGATGCATTCTAGCATTCCTGGTGGTCTAGGGCAGTGCAGGATGCATTGTAACATTCCTGGTGGTCTAGGGCAGTGCAGGATGCATTCTAACATTCCTGGTGGTCTAGGGCAGTGCAGGATGCATTCTAGCATTCCTGGTGGTCTAGGACAGTGAAGGATGGATTATAGCATTCCTGGTGGTCTAGGGCAGTGAAGGATGCATTCTAGCATTCCTGGTGGTCTAGGGCAGTGCAGGATGCATTCTAGCATTCCTGGTGGTCTAGGGCAGTGAAGGATGCATTCTAGCATTCCTGGTGGTCTAGGGCAGTGCAGGATGCATTCTAGCATTCCTGGTGGTTTAGGGCAGTGAAGGATGGATTCTAGCATTCCTGGTGGTCTAGAACAGTGAAAGATGCATTCTAGCATTCCTGGTGTTCTAGAACAGTGATGGATGCATTCTAGCATTCCTGGTGGTCTAGGGCAGTGCAGGGTGCATTCTAGCATTCCTGGTGGTCTAGGACAGTGAAGGATGCATTCTAGCATTCCTGGTGGTCTAGGGCAGTGCAGGATGCATTCTAGCATTCCTGGTGGTCTAGGGCAGTGCAGGATGCATTCTAGCATTCCTGGTGGTCTAGGGCAGTGCAGGATGCATTCTAGCATTCCTGGTGGTCTAGGGCAGTGCAGGATGCATTCTAGCATTCCTGGTGGTCTAGGGCAGTGCAGGATGCATTCTAGCATTCCTGGTGGTCTAGGGCAGTGCAGGATGCATTCTAGCATTCCTGGTGGTCTAGGGCAGTGCAGGATGCATTCTAGCATTCCTGGTGGTCTAGGGCAGTGCAGGATGCATTCTAGCATTCCTGGTGGTCTAGGGCAGTGCAGGATGCATTCTAGCATTCCTGGTGGTCTAGGGCAGTGCAGGATGCATTCTAGCATTCCTGGTGGTCTAGGGCAGTGCAGGATGCATTCTAGCATTCCTGGTGGTCTAGGACAGTGAAGGATGGATTCTAGCATTCCTGTTGGTCTAGGGCAGTGCAGGATGCATTCTAGCATTCCTGGTGGTCTAGGGCAGTGCAGGATGCATTCTAGCATTCCTGGTGGTCTAGGACAGTGAAGGATGGATTCTAGCATTCCTGGTGGTCTAGGGCAGCGCAGGATGCATTCTAGCATTCCTGGTGGTCTAGGACAGTGAAGGATGGATTCTAGCATTCCTGGTGGTCTAGGGCAGTGAAGGATGCATTCTAGCATCCCTGGTGGTCTAGGGCAGTGCAGGATGCATTCTAGCATTCCTGGTGGTCTAGGGCAGTGAACGATGCATTCTAGCATTCCTGGTGGTCTAGAACAGTGAAGGATGCATTCTAGCATTCCTGGTGGTCTAGGACAGTGCAGGATGCATTCTAGCATTCCTGGTGGTCTGGGGCAGTGAAGGATACATTCTAGCATTCCTGGTGGTCTAAGGCAGTGCAGGATGCAATCTAGCATTCCTGGTGGTCTAGGGCAGTGCAGGATGCATTCTAGGATTCCTGGTGGTCTAGGGCAGTGCAGGATGCATTCTAGCATTCCTGGTGGTCTAGGGCAGTGCAGGATGCATTCTAGCATTCCTGGTGGTCTAGGGCAGTGCAGGATGCATTCTAGCATTCCTGGTGGTCTAGGGCAGTGCAGGATGCATTCTAGCATTCCTGGTGGTCTAGGGCAGTGCAGGATGCATTCTAACATTCCTGGTGGTCTAGGGCAGTGCAGGATGCATTCTAACATTCCTGGTGGTCTAGGGCAGTGCAGGATGCATTCTAGCATTCCTGGTGGTCTAGGACAGTGAAGGATGGATTCTAGCATTCCTGGTGGTCTAGGGCAGTGAAGGATGCATTCTAGCATTCCTGGTGGTCTAGGGCAGTGCAGGATGCATTCTAGCATTCCTGGTGGTCTAGGGCAGTGAAGGATGCATTCTAGCATTCCTGGTGGTCTAGGGCAGTGCAGGATGCATTCTAGCATTCTTGGTGGTTTAGGGCAGTGAAGGATGGATTCTAGCATTCCTGGTGGTCTAGAACAGTGAAAGATGCATTCTAGCATTCCTGGTGTTCTAGAACAGTGATGGATGCATTCTAGCATTCCTGGTGGTCTAGGGCAGTGCAGGATGCATTCTAGCATTCCTGGTGGTCTAGGACAGTGAAGGATGCATTCTAGCATTCCTGGTGGTCTAGGGCAGTGCAGGATGCATTCTAGCATTCCTGGTGGTCTAGGGCAGTGCAGGATGCATTCTAGCATTCCTGGTGGTCTAGGGCAGTGCAGGATGCATTCTAGCATTCCTGGTGGTCTAGGGCAGTGCAGGATGCATTCTAGCATTCCTGGTGGTCTAGGACAGTGAAGGATGGATTCTAGCATTCCTGGTGGTCTAGGGCAGTGCAGAATGCATTCTAGCATTCCTGGTGGTCTAGGGCAGTGCAGGATGCATTCTAGCATTCCTGGTGGTCTAGGACAGTGCAGGATGCATTCTAGCATTCCTGGTGGTCTAGGGCAGTGCAGGATGCATTCTAGCATTCCTGGTGGTCTAGGGCAGTGAAGTATGAATTCTAGCATTCCTGGTGGTCTAGGGCAGTGCAGGATGCATTCTAGCATTCCTGGTGGTCTAGGGCAGTGCAGGATGCATTCTAGCATTCCTGGTGGTCTAGGGCAGTGCAGGATGCATTCTAGCATTCCTGGTGGTCTAGGGCAGTGCAGGATGCATTCTAGCATTCCTGGTGGTCTAGGGCAGTGCAGGATGCATTCTAGCATTCCTGGTGGTCTAGGGCAGTGCAGGATGCAATCTAGCATTCCTGGTGGTCTAGGACAGTGAAGGATGCATTCTAGCATTCCTGGTGGTCTAGGGCAGTGCAGGATGCAATCTAGCATTCCTGGTGGTCTAGGACAGTGCAGGATGCATTCTAACATTCCTGGTGGTCTAGGGCAGTACAGGATGCATTCTAGCATTCCTGGTGGTCTAGGGCAGTGCAGGATGCATTCTAGCATTCCTGGTCGTCTAGGACAGTGCAGGATGCATTCTAGCATTCCTGGTGGTCTAGGACAGTGCAGGATGCATTCTAGCATTCCTGGTGGTCTAGGGCAGTGCAGGATGCATTCTAACATTCCTGGTGGTCTAGGGCAGTGCAGAATGCATTCTAACATTCCTGGTGGTCTAGGGCAGTGCAGGATGCATTCTAGCATTCCTGGTGGTCTAGGGCAGTGCAGGATGCATTCTAGCATTCCTGGTGGTCTAGGACAGTGCAGGATGCATTCTAGCATTCCTGGTGGTCTAGGACAGTGCAGGATGCATTCTAGCATTCCTGGTGGTCTAGGACAGTGCAGGATGCATTCTAGCATTCCTGGTGGTCTAGGGCAGTGCAGGGTGCATTCTAGCATTCCTGGTGGTTTAGGGCAGTGAAGGATGCATTCTAGCATTCCTGGTGCTCTAGGGCAGTGAAGTATGCATTCTAGCATTCCTGGTGGTCTAGGGCAGTGAAGTATGCATTCTAGCATTCCTGGTGGTCTAGGACAGTGCAGGATGCATTCTAGCATTCCTGGTGGTCTAGGGCAGTGCAGGGTGCATTCTAGCATTCCTGGTGGTTTAGGGCAGTGAAGGATGCATTCTAGCATTCCTGGTGCTCTAGGGCAGTGAAGTATGCATTCTAGCATTCCTGGTGGTCTAGGGCAGTGAAGTATGCATTCTAGCATTCCTGGTGTTCTAGGACAGTGCAGGATGCATTCTAGCATTCCTGGTGGTCTAGGGCAGTGAAGTATGCATTCTAGCATTTCTGGTGGTCTAGGGCAGTGCAGGATGCATTCTAGCATTCCTGGTGGTCTAGGGCAGTGCAGGATGCATTCTAGCATTCCTGGTGGTCTAGGGCAGTGCAGGATGCATTCTAGCATTTCTGGTGGTCTAGGGCAGTGCAGGATGCATTCTAGCATTCCTGGTGGTCTAGGGCAGTGCAGGACTCATTCTAGCATTCCTGGTGGTCTAGGACAGTGAAGGATGCATTCTAGCATTCCTGGTGGTGTAGGGCAGTGCAGGATGCATTCTAGCATTCCTGGTGGTCTAGGGCAGTGAAGGATGCATTCTAGCATTCCTGGTGGTCTAGGACAGTGAAGGATGGATTCTAGCATTCCTGGTGGTCTAGGGCAGTGCAGGATGCATTCTAGCATTCCTGGTGGTCTAGGGCAGTGAAGGATGCATTCTAGCATTCCTGGTGGTCTAGGGCAGTGAAGGATGCATTCTAGCATTCCTGGTGGTCTAGGGCAGTGCAGGATGCATTCTAGCATTCCTGGTGGTCTAGGGCAGTGAAGGATGCATTCTAGCATTCCTGCTGGTCTAGGGCAGTGAAGGATGCATTCTAGCATTCCTGGTGGTCTAGGGCAGTGCAGGAAGCATTCTAGCATTCCTGGTGGTGTAGGGCAGTGCAGGATGCATTCTAGCATTCCTGGTGGTCTAGGACAGTGCAGGATGCATTCTAGCATTCCTGGTGGTGTAGGGCAGTGCAGGATGCATTCTAGCATTCCTGGTGGTCTAGGGCAGTGAAGGATGCATTCTAGCATTCCTGGTGGTCTAGGGCAGTGCAGGATGCATTCTAGCATTTCTGGTGGTCTAGGGCAGTGCAGGATGCATTCTAGCATTCCTGGTGGTCTAGGGCAGTGAAGGATGCATTCTAGCATTCCTGGTGGTCTAGGGCAGTGCAGGATGCATTCTAGCATTTCTGGTGGTTTAGGGCAGTGAAGGATGGATTCTAGCATTCCTGGAGGTCTAGGACAGTGAAGGATGCATTCTAGCATTCCTGGTGGTCTAGGGCAGTGCAGGATGCATTCTAGCATTCCTGGTGGTCTAGGACAGTGAAGGATGCATTCTAGCATTCCTGGTGGTCTAGGGCAGTGCAGGATGCATTCTAGCATTCCTGGTGGTCTAGGACAGTGAAGGATGGATTCTAGCATTCCTGGTGGTCTAGGGCAATGCAGGATGCATTCTAGCATTCCTGGTGGTCTAGGGCAGTGCAGGATGCATTCTAGCATTCCTGGTGGTCTAGGGCAGTGCAGGACGCATTCTAGCATTCCTGGTGGTCTAGGACAGTGAAGGATGGATTATAGCATTCCTGGTGGTCTAGGGCAGTGAAGGATGCATTCTAATATTCCTGGTGGTCTAGGGCAGTGCAGGATGCATTATAGCATTCCTGGTGGTCTAGGGCAGTGCAGGATGCATTCTAGCATTCCTGGTGGTCTAGGGCAGTGCAGGATGCAATCTAGCATACCTGGTGGTCTAGGGCAGTGAAGGATGCATTCTAGCATTCCTGGTGGTCTAGGGTAGTGCAGGATGCATTCTAGCATTCCTGGTGGTCTAGGGCAGTGAAGGATGCATTCTAGCATTCCTGGTGGTCTAGGGCAGTGCAGGATGCATTCTAGCATTCCTGGTGGTCTAGGGCAGTGAAGGATGCATTCTAGCATTCCTGGTGGTCTAGGGCAGTGCAGGATACATTCTAGCATTTCTGGTCGTCTAGGGCAGTGAAGGATACATTCTAGCATTCCTGGTGATCTAGGGCAGTGCAGAATGCATTCTAGCATTTCTGGTGGTCTAGGGCAGTGCAGAATGCATTCTAGCATTTCTGGTGGTCTAGGGCAGTGCAGGGTGCATTCTAGCATTCCTGGTGGTCTAGGGCAGTGCAGGATGCATTCTAGCATTTCTGGTGGTCTAGGGCAGTGAAGGATGCATTCTAGCATTCCTGGTGGTCTAGGGCAGTGAAGGATGCATACTAGCATTCCTGGTGGTCTAGGACAGTGCAGGATGCATTCTAGCATTCCTGGTGGTCTAGGACAGTGCAGGATGTATTCTAGCATTCCTGGTGGTCTAGGACAGTGCAGGATGCATTCTAGCATTCCTGGTGGTCTAGCACAGTGCAGGATGCATTCTAGCATTCCTGGTGGTCTAGCACAGTGCAGGATGCATTCTAGCATTCCTGGTGGTCTAGTACAGTGAAGGATGCATTCTAGCATTCCTGGTGTGCTAGGGAAGTGCAGGATGCATTCTAGCATTCCTGGTGGTCTAGGGCAGTGCAGGATGCATTCTAGCATTCCTGGTGGTCTAGCACAGTGCTGGATGCATTCTAGCATTCCTGGTAGTCTAGGGCAGTGAAGGATAGATTCTAGCATTCCTGGTGGTCTAGGACAGTGCAGGATGCATTCTAGCATTCCTGGTGGTCTAGGGCAGTGCAGGATGCATTCTAGCATTCCTGGTGGTCTAGGGCAGTGAAGGATACATTCTAGCATGCCTGGTGGTCTAGGGCAGTGCAGGATGCATTCTAGCATTCCTGGTGGTCTAGGGCAGTGCAGGATGCATTCTAGCATTCCTGGTGGTCTAGGGCAGTGCAGGATGCATTCTAGCATTTCTGGTGGTCTAGGGCAGTGAAGGATACATTCTAGCATGCCTGGTGGTCTAGGGCAGTGCAGGATGCATTCTAGCATTTCTGGTGGTCTAGGGCAGTGAAGGATACATTCTAGCATTCCTGGTGGTCTAGGGCAGTGCAGGATGCATTCTAGCATTCCTGGTGGTCTAGGGCAGTGCAGGATGCATTCTAGCATTCCTGGTGGTCTACGGCAGTGCAGGATGCATTCTAGCATTCCTGGTGGTCTAGGGCAGTGAAGGATACATTCTAGCATTCCTGGTGGTCTAGGGCAGTGCAGGATGCATTCTAGCATTCCTGGTGGTCTAGGGCAGTGCAGGATGCATTCTAGCATTCCTGGTCGTCTAGGGCAGTGCAGGATGCATTCTAGCATTTCTGGTGGTCTAGGGCAGTGAAGGATACATTCTAGCATGCCTGGTGGTCTAGGGCAGTGAAAGATACATTCTAGCATTCCTGGTGGTCTAGGACAGTGCAGGATGCATTCTAGCATTCCTGGTGGTCTAGGGCAGTGAAGGATACATTCTATCATTCCTGGTGGTCTAGGGCAGTGCAGGATGCATACTAGCATTCCTGGTGGTCTAGGACAGTGCAGGATGCATTCTAGCATTCCTGGTGGTCTAGGACAGTGCAGGATGCATTCTAGCATTCCTGGTGGTCTAGGACAGTGCAGGATGCATTGTAGCATTCCTGGTGGTCTAGGACAGTGCAGGATGCATTCTAGCATTCCTGGTGGTCTAGGACAGTGCAGGATGCATTCTATCATTCCTGGTGGTCTAGGGCAGTGCAGGATGCATACTAGCATTCCTGGTGGTCTAGGACAGTGCAGGATGCATTCTAGCATTCCTGGTGGTCTAGGACAGTGCAGGATACATTCTATCATTCCTGGTGGTCTAGGGCAGTGCAGGATGCATACTAGCATTCCTGGTGGTCTAGGACAGTGCAGGATGCATTATAGCATTCCTGGTGGTCTAGGGCAGTGCAGGATGCATTCTAGCATTCCTGGTGGTCTAGGACAGTGCAGGATGCATTCTAGCATTCCTGGTGGTCTAGGGCAGTGAAGGATACATTCTATCATTCCTGGTGGTCTAGGGCAGTGCAGGATGCATTCTAGCATTCCTGGTGGTCTAGGGCAGTGCAGGATGCATTCTAGCATTCCTGATGGTCTAGGGCAGTGCAGGATGCATTCTAGCATTTCTGGTGGTCTAGGGCAGTGCAGGATGCATTCTAGCATTCCTGGTGGTCTAGGGCAGTGCAGGATGCATTCTAGCATTCCTGGTGGTCTAGGGCAGTGAAAGATACATTCTAGCATTCCTGGTGGTCTAGGACAGTGCAGGATGCATTCTAGCATTCCTGATGGTCTAGGGCAGTGCAGGATGCATTCTAGCATTCCTGGTGGTCTAGGGTAGTGCAGGATGCATTCTAGCATTCCTGGTGGTCTAGGACAGTGCAGGATGCATTGTAGCATTCCTGGTGGTCTAGGACAGTGCAGGATGCATTCTAGCATTCCTGGTGGTCTAGGACAGTGCAGGATGCATTCTATCATTCCTGGTGGTCTAGGGCAGTGCAGGATGCATACTAGCATTCCTGGTGGTCTAGGACAGTGCAGGATGCATTCTAGCATTCCTGGTGGTCTAGGACAGTGCAGGATACATTCTATCATTCCTGGTGGTCTAGGGCAGTGCAGGATGCATACTAGCATTCCTGGTGGTCTAGGACAGTGCAGGATGCATTATAGCATTCCTGGTGGTCTAGGGCAGTGCAGGATGCATTCTAGCATTCCTGGTGGTCTAGGACAGTGCAGGATGCATTCTAGCATTTCTGGTGGTCTAGGGCAGTGCAGGATGCATTCTAGCATTCCTGGTGGTCTAGGGCAGTGCAGGACTCATTCTAGCATTCCTGGTGGTCTAGGACAGTGAAGGATGCATTCTAGCATTCCTGGTGGTGTAGGGCAGTGCAGGATGCATTCTAGCATTCCTGGTGGTCTAGGGCAGTGAAGGATGCATTCTAGCATTCCTGGTGGTCTAGGACAGTGAAGGATGGATTCTAGCATTCCTGGTGGTCTAGGGCAGTGCAGGATGCATTCTAGCATTCCTGGTGGTCTAGGGCAGTGAAGGATGCATTCTAGCATTCCTGGTGGTCTAGGGCAGTGAAGGATGCATTCTAGCATTCCTGGTGGTCTAGGGCAGTGCAGGATGCATTCTAGCATTCCTGGTGGTCTAGGGCAGTGAAGGATGCATTCTAGCATTCCTGCTGGTCTAGGGCAGTGAAGGATGCATTCTAGCATTCCTGGTGGTCTAGGGCAGTGCAGGATGCATTCTAGCATTCTTGGTGGTGTAGGGCAGTGCAGGATGCATTCTAGCATTCCTGGTGGTCTAGGACAGTGCAGGATGCATTCTAGCATTCCTGGTGGTGTAGGGCAGTGCAGGATGCATTCTAGCATTCCTGGTGGTCTAGGGCAGTGAAGGATGCATTCTAGCATTCCTGGTGGTCTAGGGCAGTGCAGGATGCATTCTAGCATTTCTGGTGGTCTAGGGCAGTGCAGGATGCATTCTAGCATTCCTGGTGGTCTAGGGCAGTGAAGGATGCATTCTAGCATTCCTGGTGGTCTAGGGCAGTGCAGGATGCATTCTAGCATTTCTGGTGGTTTAGGGCAGTGAAGGATGGATTCTAGCATTCCTGGAGGTCTAGGACAGTGAAGGATGCATTCTAGCATTCCTGGTGGTCTAGGGCAGTGCAGGATGCATTCTAGCATTCCTGGTGGTCTAGGACAGTGAAGGATGCATTCTAGCATTCCTGGTGGTCTAGGGCAGTGCAGGATGCATTCTAGCATTCCTGGTGGTTTAGGACAGTGAAGGATGGATTCTAGCATTCCTGGTGGTCTAGGGCAATGCAGGATGCATTCTAGCATTCCTGGTGGTCTAGGGCAGTGCAGGATGCATTCTAGCATTCCTGGTGGTCTAGGGCAGTGCAGGACGCATTCTAGCATTCCTGGTGGTCTAGGACAGTGAAGGATGGATTATAGCATTCCTGGTGGTCTAGGGCAGTGAAGGATGCATTCTAATATTCCTGGTGGTCTAGGGCAGTGCAGGATGCATTCTAGCATTCCTGGTGGTCTAGGGCAGTGCAGGATGCATTCTAGCATTCCTGGTGGTCTAGGACAGTGAAGGATGGATTCTAGCATTCCTGGTGGTCTAGGGCAGTGCATGATGCATTCTAGCATTCCTGGTGGTCTAGGGCAGTGCAGGATGCATTATAGCATTCCTGGTGGTCTAGGGCAGTGCAGGATGCATTCTAGCATTCCTGGTGGTCTAGGGCAGTGCAGGATGCAATCTAGCATACCTGGTGGTGTAGGGCAGTGAAGGATGCATTCTAGCATTCCTGGTGGTCTAGGGTAGTGCAGGATGCATTCTAGCATTCCTGGTGGTCTAGGGCAGTGAAGGATGCATTCTAGCATTCCTGGTGGTCTAGGGCAGTGCAGGATGCATTCTAGCATTCCTGGTGGTCTAGGGCAGTGAAGGATGCATTCTAGCATTCCTGGTGGTCTAGGGCAGTGCAGGATACATTCTAGCATTTCTGGTCGTCTAGGGCAGTGAAGGATACATTCTAGCATTCCTGGTGATCTAGGGCAGTGCAGAATGCATTCTAGCATTTCTGGTGGTCTAGGGCAGTGCAGAATGCATTCTAGCATTTCTGGTGGTCTAGGGCAGTGCAGGGTGCATTCTAGCATTCCTGGTGGTCTAGGGCAGTGCAGGATGCATTCTAGCATTTCTGGTGGTCTAGGGCAGTGAAGGATGCATTCTAGCATTCCTGGTGGTCTAGGGCAGTGAAGGATGCATACTAGCATTCCTGGTGGTCTAGGACAGTGCAGGATGCATTCTAGCATTCCTGGTGGTCTAGGACAGTGCAGGATGTATTCTAGCATTCCTGGTGGTCTAGGACAGTGCAGGATGCATTCTAGCATTCCTGGTGGTCTAGCACAGTGCAGGATGCATTCTAGCATTCCTGGTGGTCTAGCACAGTGCAGGATGCATTCTAGCATTCCTGGTGGTCTAGTACAGTGAAGGATGCATTCTAGCATTCCTGGTGTGCTAGGGAAGTGCAGGATGCATTCTAGCATTCCTGGTGGTCTAGGGCAGTGCAGGATGCATTCTAGCATTCCTGGTGGTCTAGCACAGTGCTGGATGCATTCTAGCATTCCTGGTAGTCTAGGGCAGTGAAGGATAGATTCTAGCATTCCTGGTGGTCTAGGACAGTGCAGGATGCATTCTAGCATTCCTGGTGGTCTAGGGCAGTGCAGGATGCATTCTAGCATTCCTGGTGGTCTAGGGCAGTGAAGGATACATTCTAGCATGCCTGGTGGTCTAGGGCAGTGCAGGATGCATTCTAGCATTCCTGGTGGTCTAGGGCAGTGCAGGATGCATTCTAGCATTCCTGGTGGTCTAGGGCAGTGCAGGATGCATTCTAGCATTTCTGGTGGTCTAGGGCAGTGAAGGATACATTCTAGCATGCCTGGTGGTCTAGGGCAGTGCAGGATGCATTCTAGCATTTCTGGTGGTCTAGGGCAGTGAAGGATACATTCTAGCATTCCTGGTGGTCTAGGGCAGTGCAGGATGTATTCTAGCATTCCTGGTGGTCTAGGGCAGTGCAGGATGCATTCTAGCATTCCTGGTGGTCTTCGGCAGTGCAGGATGCATTCTAGCATTCCTGGTGGTCTAGGGCAGTGAAGGATACATTCTAGCATTCCTGGTGGTCTAGGGCAGTGCAGGATGCATTCTAGCATTCCTGGTGGTCTAGGGCAGTGCAGGATGCATTCTAGCATTCCTGGTCGTCTAGGGCAGTGCAGGATGCATTCTAGCATTTCTGGTGGTCTAGGGCAGTGAAGGATACATTCTAGCATGCCTGGTGGTCTAGGGCAGTGAAAGATACATTCTAGCATTCCTGGTGGTCTAGGACAGTGCAGGATGCATTCTAGCATTCCTGGTGGTCTAGGGCAGTGAAGGATACATTCTATCATTCCTGGTGGTCTAGGGCAGTGCAGGATGCATACTAGCATTCCTGGTGGTCTAGGACAGTGCAGGATGCATTCTAGCATTCCTGGTGGTCTAGGACAGTGCAGGATGCATTCTAGCATTCCTGGTGGTCTAGGACAGTGCAGGATGCATTGTAGCATTCCTGGTGGTCTAGGACAGTGCAGGATGCATTCTAGCATTCCTGGTGGTCTAGGACAGTGCAGGATGCATTCTATCATTCCTGGTGGTCTAGGGCAGTGCAGGATGCATACTAGCATTCCTGGTGGTCTAGGACAGTGCAGGATGCATTCTAGCATTCCTGGTGGTCTAGGACAGTGCAGGATACATTCTATCATTCCTGGTGGTCTAGGGCAGTGCAGGATGCATACTAGCATTCCTGGTGGTCTAGGACAGTGCAGGATGCATTATAGCATTCCTGGTGGTCTAGGGCAGTGCAGGATGCATTCTAGCATTCCTGGTGGTCTAGGACAGTGCAGGATGCATTCTAGCATTCCTGGTGGTCTAGGGCAGTGAAGGATACATTCTATCATTCCTGGTGGTCTAGGGCAGTGCAGGATGCATTCTAGCATTCCTGGTGGTCTAGGGCAGTGCAGGATGCATTCTAGCATTCCTGATGGTCTAGGGCAGTGCAGGATGCATTCTAGCATTTCTGGTGGTCTAGGGCAGTGCAGGATGCATTCTAGCATTCCTGGTGGTCTAGGGCAGTGCAGGATGCATTCTAGCATTCCTGGTGGTCTAGGGCAGTGAAAGATACATTCTAGCATTCCTGGTGGTCTAGGACAGTGCAGGATGCATTCTAGCATTCCTGATGGTCTAGGGCAGTGCAGGATGCATTCTACCATTTCTGGTGGTCTAGGGTAGTGCAGGATGCATTCTAGCATTCCTGGTGGTCTAGGGCAGTGAAAGATACATTCTAGCATTCCTGGTGGTCTAGGGCAGTGCAGGATGCATTCTAGCATTCCTGGTACTCTAGGACAGTGCAGGATGCATTCTAGCATTCCTGGTGGTCTAGGGCAGTGCAGGATGCATTCTAGCATTCCTGGTGGTCTAGGACAGTGAAGGATGGATTCTAGCATTCCTGGTGGTCTAAGACAGTGAAGGATGCATTCTAGCATTCCTGGTGGTCTAGGGCAGTGCAGGATGGATTCTAGCATTCCTGGTGGTCTAGGGCAGTGCAGGATGGATTCTAGCATTCCTGGTGGTCTAGGACAGTGAAGGATGGATTCTAGCATTCCTGGTGGTCTAGGGCAGTGCAGGATGCATTCTAGCATTCCTGGTGGTCTAGGGCAGTGCAGGATGGATTCTAGCATTCCTGGTGGTCTAGGGCAGTGCAGGATGCATTCTAGCATTCCTGGTGGTCTATGACAGTGAAGGATGCATTCTAGCATTCCTGGTGGTCTAGGACAGTTAAGGATGCATTCTAGCATTCCTGGTGGTCTAGGGCAGTGCAGGATGCATTCTAGCATTCCTGGTGGTTTAGGGCAGTGCAGGATGCATTCTAGCATTCCTGGTGGTCTAGGGCAGTGCAGGATGCATTCTAGCATTCCTGGTGGTCTAGGGCAGTGCAGGATGCATTCTATCATTCCTGGTGGTCTAGGACAGTGCAGGATGGATTCTAGCATTCCTGGTGGTCTAGGGCAGTGCAGGATGCAATCTAGCATTCCTGGTGGTCTAGGGCAGTGAAGGATGCATTCTAGCATTCCTGGTGGTCTAGGGCAGTGAAGGATGCATTCTAGCATTCCTGGTGGTCTAGGGCAGTGCAGGATGCATTCTGGCATTTCTGGTGGTCTAGGACAGTGCAGCATTCATTCTAGCATTCCTGGTGGTCTAGGGCAGTGCAGGATGCATTCTAGCATTCCTGGTGGTCTAGGGCAGTGCAGGATGCATTCTAGCATTCCTGGTGGTCTAGGGCAGTGCAGGATGCATTCTAGCATTCCTGGTGGTCTAGGGCAGTGAAGGATACATTCTATCATTCCTGGTGGTCTAGGGCAGTGCAGGATGCATTCTAGCATTCCTGGTGGTCTGGGGCAGTGAAGGATACATTCTATCATTCCTGGTGGTCTAGGGCAGTGCAGGATGCATTTTAGCATTCCTGGTGGTCTAGGGCAGTGAAGGATACATTCTATCATTCCTGGTGGTCTAGGGCAGTGAAGGATACATTCTAGCATTCCTGGTGGTCTAGGGCAGTGCAGGATGCATTCTAGCATTCCTGGTGGTCTAGGGTAGTGCAGGATACATTCTAGCATTCCTGGTGGTCTAGGGCAGTGCAGGATGCATTCTAGCATTCCTGGTGGTCTAGGGCAGTGCAGGATGCATTCTAGCATTCCTGGTGGTCTAGGGCAGTGAAGGATGCATTCTAGCATTCCTGGTGGTCTAGGGCAGTGAAGGATACATTCTATCATTCCTGGTGGTCTAGGGCAGTGAAGGATACATTCTAGCATTCCTGGTGGACTAGGGCAGTGAAGGATGCATTCTAGCATTCCTGGTGGTCTGGAGCATCACCGGTGCAGTGGAATGGCTAATGTCCCCTCCAGGCTCTAGTGTTCTTCTGGTTTTAACATTAGACTGAATAGTGACAGTTCAGCTTCCTGTTCTCTCCCTGCACTGATCATAGAGCTGAGTACCTGTACAGCTGCACAGTTTTCTCCATGAGGCAGAGCAATTCAGGATCACTCTGTCTGATCATTAAATTCATCTAGCACTAGGTTAATCTGAGCAGCAAGTCGAAAGAAAGCCTGCCATTGTGATTGTAAGGTCCACAGGTGAATATTGTAAATGGGGTTTATCATTAATCTACACTGCACATCCCCGGACAGACGGGCCGGAGCTTTTTTTTTTTTGCCTTTCTTCCAATCCAAACCCATGAGCCAAGTCATTATTATATCATTTTATAAGGAGTTGTCCTCTACTTAGCAGTGTATATCAGTGAACAGCTAATCAGCGGAGCCGCGTGTCTGACTTCTACTAATCTGACATATAAGTATCAGGTCCGGCTCCTACTAATCTGACATATAAGTATCAGGTCCGGCTCCTACTAATCTGACATATAAGTATCAGGTCCGGCTCCTACTAATCTGACATATAAGTATCAGGTCCGGCTCCTACTAATCTGACATATAAGTATCAGGTCCGGCTCCTACTAATCTGACATATAAGTATCAGGTCCGGCTCCTACTAATCTGACATATAAGTATCAGGTCCGGCTCCTACTAATCTGACATATAAGTATCAGGTCCGACTCCTACTAATCTGACATATAAGTATCAGGTCCGGCTCCTACTAATCTGACATATAAGTATCAGGTCCGGCTCCTACTAATCTGACATATAAGTATCAGGTCCGACTCCTACTAATCTGACATATAAGTATCAGGTCCGGCTCCTACTAATCTGACATATAAGTATCAGGTCCGGCTCCTACTAATCTGACATATAAGTATCAGGTCCGGCTCCTACTAATCTGACATATAAGTATCAGGTCCGACTCCTACAAATCTGACATATAAGTATCAGGTCCGACTCCTACTAATCTGACATATAAGTATCAGGTCCGACTCCTACTAATCTGACATATAAGTATCAGGTCCGGCTCCTACAAATCTGACATATAAGTATCAGGTCCGGTTCCTACTAATCTGACATATAAGTATCAGGTCCGGCTCCTACTAATCTGACATATAAGTATCAGGTCCGGCTCCTACTAATCTGACATATAAGTATCAGGTCCGGCTCCTACTAATCTGACATATAAGTATCAGGTCCGGCTCCTACTAATCTGACATATAAGTATCAGGTCCGACTCCTACTAATCTGACATATAAGTATCAGGTCCGGCTCCTACTAATCTCCTACTAATCTGACATATAAGTATCAGGTCCGACTCCCACTAATCTGACATATAAGTATCAGGTCTGGCTCCTACTAATCTGACATATAAGTATCAGGTCCGACTCCTACTAATCTGACATATAAGTATCAGGTCCGGCTCCTACTAATCTGACATATAAGTATCAGGTCCGGCTCCTACTAATCTGACATATAAGTATCAGGTCCGGCTCCTACTAATCTGACATATAAGTATCAGGTCCGACTCCTACAAATCTGACATATAAGTATCAGGTCCGACTCCTACTAATCTGACATATAAGAATCAGGTCCGACTCCTACTAATCTGACATATAAGTATCAGGTCCGGCTCCTACTAATCTGACATATAAGTATCAGGTCCGGCTCCTACTAATCTGACATATAAGTATCAGGTCCGACTCCTACTAATCTGACATATAAGTATCAGGTCCGGCTCCTACTAATCTGACATATAAGTATCAGGTCCGACTCCTACTAATCTGACATATAAGTATCAGGTCCGACTCCTACTAATCTGACATATAAGTATCAGGTCCGACTCCTACTAATCTGACATATAAGTATCAGGTCCGGCTCCTACTAATCTGACATATAAGTATCAGGTCCGACTCCTACTAATCTGACATATAAGTATCAGGTCCGACTCCTACTAATCTGACATATAAGTATCAGGTCCGGCTCCTACTAATCTGACATATAAGTATCAGGTCCGGCTCCTACTAATCTGACATATAAGTATCAGGTCCGACTCCTACTAATCTGACATATAAGTATCAGGTCCGGCTCCTACTAATCTGACATATACGTATCAGGTCCGACTCCTACTAATCTGACATATAAGTATCAGGTCCGGCTCCTACTAATCTGACATATAAGTATTAGGTCCGGCTCCTACTAATCTGACATATAAGTATCAGGTCCGGCTCCTACTAATCTGACATATAAGTATCAGGTCCGACTCCTACTAATCTGACATATAAGTATCAGGTCCGACTCCTACTAATCTGACATATAAGTATCAGGTCCGGCTCCTACTAATCTGACATATAAGTATCAGGTCCGGCTCCTACTAATCTGACATATAAGTATCAGGTCCGACTCCTACTAATCTGACATATAAGTATCAGGTCCGACTCCTACTAATCTGACATATAAGTATCAGGTCCGGCTCCTACTAATCTGACATATAAGTATCAGGTCCGGCTCCTACTAATCTGACATATAAGTATCAGGTCCGACTCCTACTAATCTGACATATAAGTATCAGGTCCGACTCCTACTAATCTGACATATAAGTATCAGGTCCGGCTCCTACTAATCTGACATATAAGTATCAGGTCCGGCTCCTACTAATCTGAGATATAAGTATCAGGTCCGACTCCTACTAATCTGACATATAAGTATCAGGTCCGGCTCCTACTAATCTGACATATAAGTATCAGGTCCGGCTCCTACTAATCTGACATATAAGTATCAGGTCCGGCTCCTACTAATCTGACATATAAGTATCAGGTCCGACTCCTGAGAGTTTTCGTTGCAATTGGAAACACAACAGTGTAACAGAAATATTCCACGTGTAGCCCCGACCAACGTGGCACTTACGAAATGGCGTCCACCATGGCCAGACCCATCATGATGGAGCAGTAGGCATGGTCCTCTCGGTAGTCCGGGAGGCCGCAGATACAGTAATAACAGTCGCCCAGAATCTTGATCCTCAGCTGGTGATATTTCTAGAAAACCAAAAGGCCCAAGTATTAGGAGGTCAGGACGGCGTGTCCAATGTGGTCAGTCATGTGGCTTCCAAACCCCCCCAACCTCAGCTCTGCTACACCCGTATATATACCTATATATATATATATACACATAACTCACCGCTGCAAGCTTGTCGAAGCGGGCAAATAATTCATTGAGCAGCTTTACCAGCTCCTGGGCGCTGCAGGATGATGAGAGCTGCGTGAAGCCTACGATATCCGCGAAGAGTATACTGTCAGGAGACAGAGAGAATCAGGGTCATTATCTACCATGAAGATTCACTGTGTGCAGTGCCACTCTTGGCCGCAGGTTGTGAGCGGTATTGCAGTTCAGCCCTGATTCTCTCCAATGGAGCTGAGATGCAGAACCGGACACAAGCCATGGACTGGTGTCTGGAAGAAGGCGGCCATGTTTATCTAATCACAAGCATTCGAACACTGGTTTCCCCACAATAGATAAGGGCTCCTGATTGGGCCCCGTCATACCTGACGTTCTCGTGCCGGTACATGTACATGGTGTTAAACTGCTGCAGCTCCTTCTGTTTTTGGTCTTTCTTCATGTCGTTCAGCATCTCATCCGCAATATGTTTGGGCAGAATGGAGAGGAGGAGACGTTCCTGCGAGAGATACACAAGAGCCAGGATGAGAAGGAGCCATTGTCCTCGGTTTACGGCAAATCCCAGAACATGAGGTGCTGGAAAACTTCTCCAGGAAAATTACCCCCCCCCCAAAAAAAAGAGTCCCATGACCGCCCCCTGCTGCACAGGTAGTCTCCAGTCACCTCTAGGAACTGAGTGATGTAGATTTACCATGACCTACCCACAAGGACCCGTGCAATGTATCTACCACAGTCCACCTGGGCTCATAGAATGTATCTACCACTGTCCACCTGGGCTCATAGAATGTATCTACCACTGCCCACCTGGGCTCATAGAATGTATCTACCACTGTCCACCTGGGCTGATAGAATGTATCTACCACTGTCCACCTGGGCTGATAGAATGTATCTACCACTGTCCACCAGGACTCATAGAATGTATCTACCACTGCCCACCTGGGCTCATGGAATGTAAATACCACTGTCCACCAGGACTCATGGATTGTACAGTACATACTACTGTCCACCAGGACTCATGGATTGTACAGTACACACCACTGTCCACCAGGACTCATGGATTGTACAGTACATACTACTGTCCACCAGGACTCATGGATTGTACAGTACATACCACTGTCCACCAGGACTCATGGATTGTACAGTACATACCACTGTCCACCAGGACTCATGGATTGTACAGTACACACCACTGTCCACCAAGACTCATGGATTGTACAGTACACAGCACTGTCCACCAGGACTCATGGATTGTACAGTACATATCACTGTCCACCAGGACTCATGGATTGTACAGTACACACCACTGTCCACCAGGACTCATGGATTGTACAGTACACACCACTGTCCACCAGGACTCATGGATTGTACAGTACACACCACTGTCCACCAGGACTCATGGATTGTACAGTACACACCACTGTCCACCAGGACTCATGGATTGTACAGTACACACCACTGTCCACCAGGACTCATGGATTGTACAGTACACACCACTGTCCACCAGGACTCATGGATTGTACAGTACATATCACTGTCCACCAGGACTCATGGATTGTACAGTAAATAGCACTGTCCACCAGGACTCATGGATTGTACAGTACACACCACTGTCCACCAGGACTCATGGATTGTACAGTACACACCACTGTCCACCAGGACTCATGGATTGTACAGTACATACCACTGTCCACCAGGACTCATGGATTGTACAGTACACACCACTGTCCACCAGGACTCATGGATTGTACAGTACATAGCACTGTCCACCAGGACTCATGGATTGTACAGTACACAGCACTGTCCACCAGGACTCATGGATTGTACAGTACATACCACTGTCCACCAGGACTCATGGATTGTACAGTACACACCACTGTCCACCAGGACTCATGGATTGTACAGTACACACCACTGTCCACCAGGACTCATGGATTGTACAGTACATAGCACTGTCTACCAGGACTCATGGATTGTACAGTACACACCACTGTCCACCAGGACTCATGGATTGTACAGTACACACCACTGTCCACCAGGACTCATGGATTGTACAGTACATAGCACTGTCCACCAGGACTCATGGATTGTACAGTACATACCACTGTCCACCAGGACTCATGGATTGTACAGTACATACCACTGTCCACCAGGACTCATAGAATGTATCTACCACTGTCCACCAGGACTCATAGAATGTATCTACCACTGTCCACCAGGACTCATAGAATGTATCTACCACTGTCCACCTGGGCTCATGGATTGTACAGTACATACCACTGTCCACCAGGACTCATGGATTGTACAGTACATACCACTGTTCACCAGGACTCATGGATTGTACAGTACACACCACTTTTCACCAGGACTCATGGATTGTACAGTACACACCACTGTCCACCAGGACTCATGGATTGTACAGTACACACCACTGTCCACCAGGACTCATGGATTGTACAGTACATAGCACTGTCCACCAGGACTCATGGATTGTACAGTACATAGCACTGTCCACCAGGACTCATGGATTGTACAGTACATAGCACTGTCCACCAGGACTCATGGATTGTACAGTACACACCACTGTCCACAAGGACTCATGGATTGTACAGTACATACCACTGTCCACAAGGACTCATGGATTGTACAGTACATAGCACTGTCCACCAGGACTCATGGATTGTACAGTACACACCACTGTCCACCAGGACTCATGGATTGTACAGTACACACCACTGTCCACCAGGACTCATGGATTGTACAGTACACACCACTGTCCACCAGGACTCATGGATTGTACAGTACACACCACTGTCCACCAGAACTCATGGATTGTACAGTACACACCACTGTCCACCAGGACTCATGGATTGTACAGTACATACCACTGTCCACCAGGACTCATGGATTGTACAGTACATACCACTGTCCACCAGGACTCATGGATTGTACAGTAAATAGCACTGTCCACCAGGACTCATGGATTGTACAGTACATACCACTGTCCACCAGGACTCATGGATTGTACAGTACACACCACTGTCCACCAGGACTCATGGATTGTACAGTACACACCACTGTCCACCAGGACTCATGGATTGTACAGTACACACCACTGTCCACCAGAACTCATGGATTGTACAGTACACACCACTGTCCACCAGGACTCATGGATTGTACAGTACATACCACTGTCCACCAGGACTCATGGATTGTACAGTACATACCACTGTCCACCAGGACTCATGGATTGTACAGTAAATAGCACTGTCCACCAGGACTCATGGATTGTACAGTACACACCACTGTCCACCAGGACTCATGGATTGTACAGTACATACCACTGTCCACCAGGACTCATGGATTGTACAGTACACACCACTGTCCACCAGGACTCATGGATTGTACAGTACACACCACTGTCCACCAGGACTCATGGATTGTACAGTACATATCACTGTCCACCAGGACTCATGGATTGTACAGTACACACCACTGTCCACCAGGACTCATGGATTGTACAGTACACACCACTGTCCACCAGGACTCATGGATTGTACAGTACACACCACTGTCCACCAGGACTCATGGATTGTACAGTACACACCACTGTCCACCAGGACTCATGGATTGTACAGTACATAGCACTGTCCACCAGGACTCATGGATTGTACAGTACACACCACTGTCCACCAGGACTCATGGATTGTACAGTACACACCACTGTCCACCAGGACTCATGGATTGTACAGTACACACCACTGTCCACCAGGACTCATGGATTGTACAGTACATAGCACTGTCCACCAGGACTCATGGATTGTACAGTACACACCACTGTCCACCAGTAATCATGGATTGTACAGTACACAGCACTGTCCACCAGGACTCATGGATTGCACAGTACATACCACTGTCCACCAGGACTCATGGATTGTACAGTACATAGCACTGTCCACCAGGACTCATGGATTGTACAGTACACACCACTGTCCACCAGGACTCATGGATTGTACAGTACATACCACTGTCCACCAGGACTCATGGATTGCACAGTACACACCACTGTCCACCAGGACTCATGGATTGTACAGTACACACCACTGTCCACCAGGACTCATGGATTGTACAGTACATAGCACTGTCCACCAGGACTCATGGATTGTACAGTACACACCACTGTCCACCAGGACTCATGGATTGTACAGTACACACCACTGTCCACCAGGACTCATGGATTGTACAGTACACACCACTGTCCACCAGGACTCATGGATTGTACAGTACATAGCACTGTCTACCAGGACTCATGGATTGTACAGTACACACCACTGTCCACCAGGACTCATGGATTGTACAGTACACAGCACTGTCCACCAGGACTCATGGATTGTACAGTACACAGCACTGTCCACCAGGACTCATGGATTGTACAGTACATACCACTGTCCACCAGGACTCATGGATTGTACAGTACATACCACTGTCCACCAGGACTCATGGATTGTACAGTACATACCACTGTCCACCAGGACTCATGGATTGTACAGTACATACCACTGTCCACCAGGACTCATGGATTGTACAGTACACACCACTGTCCACCAGGACTCATGGATTGTACAGTACACACCACTATCCACCAGGACTCATGGATTGTATAGTACACACCACTGTCCACCAGGACTCATGGATTGTATAGTACACACCACTGTCCACCAGGACTCATGGATTGTACAGTACACACCACTGTCCACCAGGACTCATGGATTGTACAGTACACACCACTGTCCACCAGGACTCATGGATTGTACAGTACATATCACTGTCCACCAGGACTCATGGATTGTACAGTAAATAGCACTGTCCACCAGGACTCATGGATTGTACAGTACACACCACTGTCCACCAGGACTCATGGATTGTACAGTACACACCACTGTCCACCAGGACTCATGGATTGTACAGTACATACCACTGTCCACCAGGACTCATGGATTGTACAGTACACACCACTGTCCACCAGGACTCATGGATTGTACAGTACATAGCACTGTCCACCAGGACTCATGGATTGTACAGTACACAGCACTGTCCACCAGGACTCATGGATTGTACAGTACATACCACTGTCCACCAGGACTCATGGATTGTACAGTACACACCACTGTCCACCAGGACTCATGGATTGTACAGTACACACCACTGTCCACCAGGACTCATGGATTGTACAGTACATAGCACTGTCTACCAGGACTCATGGATTGTACAGTACACACCACTGTCCACCAGGACTCATGGATTGTACAGTACACACCACTGTCCACCAGGACTCATGGATTGTACAGTACATAGCACTGTCCACCAGGACTCATGGATTGTACAGTACATACCACTGTCCACCAGGACTCATGGATTGTACAGTACATACCACTGTCCACCAGGACTCATAGAATGTATCTACCACTGTCCACCAGGACTCATAGAATGTATCTACCACTGTCCACCAGGACTCATAGAATGTATCTACCACTGTCCACCTGGGCTCATGGAATGTAAATACTACTGTCCACCAGGACTCATGGATTGTACAGTACATACCACTGTCCACCAGGACTCATGGATTGTACAGTACATACCACTGTTCACCAGGACTCATGGATTGTACAGTACACACCACTGTCCACCAGGACTCATGGATTGTACAGTACACACCACTGTCCACCAGGACTCATGGATTGTACAGTACATAGCACTGTCCACCAGGACTCATGGATTGTACAGTACATAGCACTGTCCACCAGGACTCATGGATTGTACAGTACATAGCACTGTCCACCAGGACTCATGGATTGTACAGTACACACCACTGTCCACAAGGACTCATGGATTGTACAGTACATACCACTGTCCACAAGGACTCATGGATTGTACAGTACATAGCACTGTCCACCAGGACTCATGGATTGTACAGTACACACCACTGTCCACCAGGACTCATGGATTGTACAGTACACACCACTGTCCACCAGGACTCATGGATTGTACAGTACACACCACTGTCCACCAGGACTCATGGATTGTACAGTACACACCACTGTCCACCAGAACTCATGGATTGTACAGTACACACCACTGTCCACCAGGACTCATGGATTGTACAGTACATACCACTGTCCACCAGGACTCATGGATTGTACAGTACATACCACTGTCCACCAGGACTCATGGATTGTACAGTAAATAGCACTGTCCACCAGGACTCATGGATTGTACAGTACATACCACTGTCCACCAGGACTCATGGATTGTACAGTACACACCACTGTCCACCAGGACTCATGGATTGTACAGTACACACCACTGTCCACCAGGACTCATGGATTGTACAGTACACACCACTGTCCACCAGAACTCATGGATTGTACAGTACACACCACTGTCCACCAGGACTCATGGATTGTACAGTACATACCACTGTCCACCAGGACTCATGGATTGTACAGTACATACCACTGTCCACCAGGACTCATGGATTGTACAGTAAATAGCACTGTCCACCAGGACTCATGGATTGTACAGTACACACCACTGTCCACCAGGACTCATGGATTGTACAGTACATACCACTGTCCACCAGGACTCATGGATTGTACAGTACACACCACTGTCCACCAGGACTCATGGATTGTACAGTACACACCACTGTCCACCAGGACTCATGGATTGTACAGTACATATCACTGTCCACCAGGACTCATGGATTGTACAGTACACACCACTGTCCACCAGGACTCATGGATTGTACAGTACACACCACTGTCCACCAGGACTCATGGATTGTACAGTACACACCACTGTCCACCAGGACTCATGGATTGTACAGTACACACCACTGTCCACCAGGACTCATGGATTGTACAGTACATAGCACTGTCCACCAGGACTCATGGATTGTACAGTACACACCACTGTCCACCAGGACTCATGGATTGTACAGTACACACCACTGTCCACCAGGACTCATGGATTGTACAGTACACACCACTGTCCACCAGGACTCATGGATTGTACAGTACATAGCACTGTCCACCAGGACTCATGGATTGTACAGTACACACCACTGTCCACCAGTAATCATGGATTGTACAGTACACAGCACTGTCCACCAGGACTCATGGATTGCACAGTACATACCACTGTCCACCAGGACTCATGGATTGTACAGTACATAGCACTGTCCACCAGGACTCATGGATTGTACAGTACACACCACTGTCCACCAGGACTCATGGATTGTACAGTACATACCACTGTCCACCAGGACTCATGGATTGTACAGTACACACCACTGTCCACCAGGACTCATGGATTGTACAGTACACACCACTGTCCACCAGGACTCATGGATTGTACAGTACATAGCACTGTCCACCAGGACTCATGGATTGTACAGTACACACCACTGTCCACCAGGACTCATGGATTGTACAGTACACACCACTGTCCACCAGGACTCATGGATTGTACAGTACACACCACTGTCCACCAGGACTCATGGATTGTACAGTACATAGCACTGTCTACCAGGACTCATGGATTGTACAGTACACACCACTGTCCACCAGGACTCATGGATTGTACAGTACACACCACTGTCCACCAGGACTCATGGATTGTACAGTACACAGCACTGTCCACCAGGACTCATGGATTGTACAGTACACAGCACTGTCCACCAGGACTCATGGATTGTACAGTACATACCACTGTCCACCAGGACTCATGGATTGTACAGTACATACCACTGTCCACCAGGACTCATGGATTGTACAGTACATACCACTGTCCACCAGGACTCATGGATTGTACAGTACACACCACTGTCCACCAGGACTCATGGATTGTACAGTACACACCACTATCCACCAGGACTCATGGATTGTATAGTACACACCACTGTCCACCAGGACTCATGGATTGTATAGTACACACCACTGTCCACCAGGACTCATGGATTGTACAGTACATACCACTGTCCACCAGAACTCATGGATTGTATAGTACACAGCACTGTCCACCAGGACTCATGGATTGTACAGTACATAGCACTGTCCACCAGGACTCATGGATTGTACAGTACATAGCACTGTCCACCAGGACTCATGGATTGTACAGTACACAGCACTGTCCACCAGGACTCATGGATTGTACAGTACATAGCACTGTCCACCAGGACTCATGGATTGTACAGTACACAGCACTGTCCACCAGGACTCATGGATTGTACAGTACATAGTACTGTCCACCAGGACTCATGGATTGTATAGTACACAGCACTGTCCACCAGGACTCATGGATTGTACAGTACACAGCACTGTCCACCAGGACTCATGGATTGTACAGTACACAGCACTGTCCACCAGGACTCATGGATTGTACAGTACATAGCACTGTCCACCAGGACTCATGGATTGTACAGTACACAGCACTGTCCACCAGGACTCATGGATTGTACAGTACATAGCACTGTCCACCAGGACTCATGGATTGTACAGTACATAGCACTGTCCACCAGGACTCATGGATTGTACAGTACATAGTACTGTCCACCAGGACTCATGGATTGTATAGTACACAGCACTGTCCACCAGGACTCATGGATTGTACAGTACACACCACTGTCCACCAGTGGAATATACACACTATTGTCCATTCAAGTTAATGAAATGTACATGATCCGGACTCAGAAAGTATATAACACTGTCCTCCAGGGCTCATACAGTTGTCTACCAAAAAAAGCTTCCCCTCACCCAAGGGCAGCAATGTAAATAATATAAAACAATGACAAAAATCCAACCCAACACTTCATAATAACATTGAAATAACATCAGTATTTTATCTCTTAACCATGATCCTCTTCAAGTCTTCAGAAGGATCATCCAAGGAGGCCTCAACTTCTTAGGGGGAAAGATTACTGTATGAGATAAAGCTCATGGTGTCCACACAAGATCACAACTTCAGCCTGAAGAAGACTTCAGGGACAACATCAAGCCTGACGTAACATCCGTTCCTGTTGGTAGAGCATGGCTATGGATTGGTGCTCCAGCTGGGCACGAGGTGGTCCGCTCTCTGTGGGGGGCCAGTTAGCTTTCTCAAGTGCTCTAGGGAATCATTTCACAGCTTTAAAGTGGTTTGGATTCATCACACCTGAAAAATGTATTAAAATGTGCGGCAGAGTCAAGAGGAGCAACATGACGCCTGACGTCAGCAGGGCTGGATTAGAAGATCTGCCGAGTAACTGCTAAAAAGTGTGAACTCGGCAGAGACTCCAACCCCATCATATCCAGGATTTATGTCGTTCCAGAAGAGCTTCCTATTAAATCAATTTTTGGATATTTGGGGTTCCTTAGTACGGGTTTCGATATGGAGTAGAAAACACCCTAGGGAGTCAGGTTGTCCAGGCTTGGATCTACACTTTGCCTCATGTGGTTATTCAAACTTTATCAAACTTGAGTAACAAATCCTCAAGGGTTTGGAGAGAGCACAGACGCTCCCCTGCTACCTTCATATTTTACCTAGGTGGAGTCTCGGAGTCTATATACTGGCTCGTACGTGGTATTTAATAATCGCTTATGTCTCAGAAGTAGAGAAAATTTCTAATAATCTGCACAAACTTTAGATTAGTGATCGGGACATATTTTGTACCCATTTTCAATAAGAATTTGGCAAAGTTCAGGAGTATGGTTGGGGGGTCATTAAAGGGTTTCCCAGGCATTTTTTTTAACGAATGAGCAACGTCTGATTGTCCTTAGGGCTGAGTACCGTTCTCATCCCTATAAACAGTGCTCGGTTTAGGCACCATTCATTTGGGGGGGGGGACACCTTACCCCCATATAATTGACAGCCGCTTAACTAACACGCATGTTGGATCACAGCTAGCAGCGCACACATTTTATCCTTGGTCTTGACCTCTATGGTCATTATTCATCGCCGGTCACACTGTGATGGGACCACCCATTTAGCGATGGATTTATCTCTTCATTTCCATTCTACGTGGTGCCTGATCCTTCCACAGTCTCTACGTTTCGTAAAGTTTCAATTTTCTCATACGTTTTGGCTACGTTGCAGGAGTAAAGGAGTTGTATCCATTTTTCTTACAAATTGGAGTTTCCTTAAAATCTCTCTCTCTCGCTCTCTTCTCTCTCTCTTCTCTCTCTCTCTCTTCTCTCTCTCTCTCTTCTCTTCTCTCTCTCTTCTCTCTCTCTTCTCTTCTCTCTCTTCTCTCGCTCTCTTCTCTCTCTCTCTCTTCTCTCTCTCTCTCTCTCTCTCTTCTTCTCTCTCTCTTCTCTCTCTCTTCTCTCTCTCTCTTCTCTCTCTTCTCTCTTCTCTCTCTTCTCTCTCTCTTCTCTCTCTCTCTCTCTCTCTCTTCTCTCTCTCCTCTCTCTCTTCTCTCCTCTCTCTTCTCTCTCTCTTCTCTTCTCTCTCTCCTCTCTCTTCTCTCTCTCTTCTCTCCTCTCACTTCTCTCTCTCTTCTCTTCTCTCTCTCTCTCTTTCTTCTCTTCTCTCTCTCTTCTCTCTCTTCTCTCTCTTCTCTCTCTCTTCTCTCTCTCTTCTCTTCTCTCTCTCTTCTCTCTCTCTTCTCTCTTCTTTCTCTTCTTTCTCTTCTCTCTCTCTATTCTCTCTCTCTTTCTTCTCTCTCTCTTCTCTCTCTTCTCTCTCTTCTATCTCTCTCTTCTCTCTCTCTCTTCTCTCTCTTCTCTCTCTCTCTTCTCTCTCTTCTATCTCTCTCTTCTCTCTCTCTCTTCTATCTCTCTCTCTTCTCTCTCTTCTATCTCTCTCTTCTCTCTCTCTTCTCTCTCTTCTATCTCTCTCTTCTCTCTCTCTTCTATCTCTCTCTTCTCTCTCTCTTCTATCTCTCTCTCTTCTCTCTCTTCTCTCAACAGACAAGTTACTATCAGATTTTTCCTGACAGACACTAAGTAGGACAAGATAAAATCGAGCTTTCAAAAAAAACCACAAGATATCTGTGTCCAAATCCGGCAGAGCGCCAGCTGCTGGACCTGCCTGTATATGGACAGATTCATCATGTAGAGGGAAGGAGACGGATAAAGAGCAAGACAGAGAGGAAAATATTATTTTACCCCTCCATAAAGCACTGGTGTGACCAAACCTTGACTACGCAGTCCACCTTTTTCGGCTACAGTTCATAAAAAAAAAAGCTACAAAAAAATTCAGAGAAGAGAACAGTTAGCATCTTCTCTGCTCCCACAACACATATGTCCAAACTCCAAAATGTTCCCTCTGCTACAGCAGAGAAACGCTGAAGTTCTGCAGTAAAAAGGAGGAGGCGATTCAGGCCTCTGTGCTCTGAGCGGAGTTCTGTGTTTCTGTCTATTATCAACATCATTATCCTCTAAGTGTATCCGGACGGCTAAACACGAGCACAATAATCTCATTAGATTCTGAAATAACCTCGCAGAGTAATCAAAATATTCCCATTGTACCCAGCCCTGGTAACAGCTCCTCGCCCAACCTGCAGGACGGGTCCCCAAGGTACCACCATGTGTCAACCTGGAGGAGACTGTAACAAGATCCAGCAGAGGCACAAACACCGCGCTAATACGCACAAACGCAAGGGGGCAGTATTATACCTGCCATACATTGCATATTACAGTACACAGGAGACAGTATTATAGTAGTTATATTCTTGTATATAGGGGGCAGTATTATAGTAATTATGTTCTTGTATATAGGGGACAGTATTATAGTAGTTATATTCTTGTACATAGGGGGCAGTATTATAGTAGTTATATTCTTGTACATAGGAGCAGTATTATAGTAATTATATTCTTGTATATAGGGGACAGTATTATAGTAGTTATATTCTTGTACATAGGGGGCAGTATTATAGTAGTTATATTCTTGTACATAGGGGCAGTATTATAGTAGCTATATATTCTTGTACATAGGGGCAGTATTATAGTAGTTATATTGTTGTACATAGATGACAGTATTATAGTAGTTACATTCTTGTACATAGGGGCAGTATTATAGTAGTTATATATTCTTGTACATAGGGGCAGTATTATAGTAGTTATATTCTTGTACATAGGGACAGTATTATAGTAGCTATATATTCTAGTACATAGGGGCAGTATTATAGTAGTCATATTCTTGTACATAGATGACAGTATTATAGTAGTTACATTCTTGTACATAGGGGCAGTATTATAGTAGTTATATTCTTGTACATAGGGGCAGTATTATAGTAGTTATATTCTAGTACATAGGGCAGTATTATAGTAGTTATATTCTTGTACATAGATGACAGTATTATAGTAGTTATATTCTTGTACATAGGGGCAGTATTATAGTAGTTATATTCTTGTACATAGGGGCAGTATTATAGTAGTTATATTCTTGTACATAGGAGCAGTATTATAGTAGTTATATTCTTGTACATAGGGGGCAGTATTATAGTAGCTATATATTCTAGTACATAGGGGCAGTATTATAGTAGTCATATTCTTGTACATAGATGACAGTATTATAGTAGTTATATTCTTGTACATAGGGGCAGTATTATAGTAGTTATATTCTTGTACATAGGGGCAGTATTATAGTAGTTATATTCTAGTACATAGGGCAGTATTATAGTAGTTATATTATTGTATATAGGGGCAGTATTATAATAGTTATATTCTTGTACATAGGGGCAGTATTATAGTAGTTATATTCTTGTACATAGGAGCAGTATTATAGTAGTTATATTCTTGTACATAGGGGCAGTATTATAGTAGTTATATTCTTGAACATAGGAGCAGTATTATAGTAGTTATATTCTTGTACATAGGGGCAGTATTATAGTAGTTATATTCTTGTACATAGGGGCAGTATTATAGTAGTTATATTCTTGTATTTAGGAGCAGTATTATAGTAGTTATATTCTTGTACATAGGGGCAGTATTATAGTAGTTATATTCTTGTACATAGGGGGCAGTATTAAAGTAGTTATATTCTTGTACATAGGGGGCAGTATTATAGTAGTTATATTCTTGTACATAGGGGCAGTATTATAGTAGTTATATTCTTGTACATAGGAGCAGTATTATAGTAGTTATATTCTTGTACATAGGGGGCAGTATTATAGTAGTTATATTCTTGTACATAGGGGCAGTATTATAGTAGTTATATTCTAGTACATAGGGGCAGTATTATAGTAGTTATATTCTTGTATATAGGGGCTGTATTATAGTAGTTATATTCTTGTACATAGATGACAGTATTATAGTAGTTATATTCTTGAACATAGGAGCAGTATTATAGTAGTTATATTCTTGTACATAGGGGCAGTATTATAGTAGTTATATTCTTGTACATAGGGGCAGTATTATAGTAGTTATATTCTTGTATTTAGGAGCAGTATTATAGTAGTTATATTCTTGTACATAGGGGCAGTATTATAGTAGTTATATTCTTGTACATAGGAGCAGTATTATAGTAGTTATATTCTTGTACATAGGGGGCAGCATTATAGTAGTTATATTCTTGTACATAGGGGCAGTATTATAGTAGTTATATTCTAGTACATAGGGGCAGTATTATAGTAGTTATATTCTTGTATATAGGGGCTGTATTATAGTAGTTATATTCTTGTACATAGGGGCAGTATTATAGTAGTTATATTCTTGTACATAGGGGGCAGTATTAAAGTAGTTATATTCTTGTATATAGGGAGCAGTATTATAGTAGTTATATTCTTGTACATGGGAGCAGTATTATAGTAGTTATATTCTTGTACATAGGGGCAGTATTATAGTAGTTATATTCTTGTACATAGGGGCAGTATTATAGTAGTTATATTCTAGTACATAGGGGCAGTATTATAGTAGTTATATTCTTGTATATAGGGGCTGTATTATAGTAGTTATATTCTTGTACATAAATGCAGTATTATAGTAGTTATATTCTTGAACATAAGAGCAGTATTATAGTAGTTATATTCTTGTACATAGGAGCAGTATTATAGTAGTTATATTCTTGTACATAGGGGGCAGTATTATAGTAGTTACATTCTTGGATTTAGGAGCAGTATTATAGTAGTTATATTCTTGTACATAGGGGCAGTATTATAGTAGTTATATTCTTGTACATAGGGGGCAGTATTAAAGTAGTTATATTCTTGTACATAGGGGGCAGTATTATAGTAGTTATATTCTTGTACATAGAGGCAGAATTATAGTAGCTATATATTCTTGTACATAGGGGCAGTATTATAGTAGCTATATATTCTTGTACAAAGGGGCAGTATTATAGTAGTTATATTCTTGTACATAGATGACAGTATTATAGTAGTTATATTCTCATACATAGGAGCAGTATTATAGTAGTTATATTCCTGTACATAGGGGCAGTATTATAGTAGCTATATATCCTTGTACATAGGGAGCAGTATTATAGTAGTTATATTCTTGTATATAGGGGGCAGTATTATAGTAGTTATATTCTTGTATATAGGGGCAGTATTATAGTAGTTATATTCTTGTACATAGGGGCTGTATTATAGTAGTTATATTCTTGTACATAGGAGCAGTATTATAGTAGTTATATTCTTGTACATAGGGGCAGTATTATAGTAGTTATATTCTTGTACATAGGGGCAGTATTATAGTAGTTATATTCTAGTACATAGGGGCAGTATTATAGTAGTTATATTCTTGTATATAGGGGCTGTATTATAGTAGTTATATTCTTGTACATAGGGGCAGTATTATAGTAGTTATATTCTTGTACATAGGGGGCAGTATTAAAGTAGTTATATTCTTGTATATAGGGAGCAGTATTATAGTAGTTATATTCTTGTACATGGGAGCAGTATTATAGTAGTTATATTCTTGTACATAGGGGCAGTATTATAGTAGTTATATTCTTGTACATAGGGGCAGTATTATAGTAGTTATATTCTAGTACATAGGGGCAGTATTATAGTAGTTATATTCTTGTATATAGGGGCTGTATTAAAGTAGTTATATTCTTGTACATAAATGCAGTATTATAGTAGTTATATTCTTGTACATAGGAGCAGTATTATAGTAGTTATATTCTTGTACATAGGGGCAGTATTATAGTAGTTACATTCTTGGATTTAGGAGCAGTATTATAGTAGTTATATTCTTGTACATAGGGGCAGTATTATAGTAGTTATATTCTTGTACATAGGGGGCAGTATTAAAGTAGTTATATTCTTGTACATAGGGGGCAGTATTATAGTAGTTATATTCTTGTACATAGAGGCAGAATTATAGTAGCTATATATTCTTGTACATAGGGGCAGTATTATAGTAGCTATATATTCTTGTACAAAGGGGCAGTATTATAGTAGTTATATTCTTGTACATAGATGACAGTATTATAGTAGTTATATTCTCATACATAGGAGCAGTATTATAGTAGTTATATTCCTGTACATAGGGGCAGTATTATAGTAGCTATATATTCTTGTACATAGGGAGCAGTATTATAGTAGTTATATTCTTGTATATAGGGGGCAGTATTATAGTAGTTATATTCTTGTATATAGGGGCAGTATTATAGTAGTTATATTCTTGTACATAGGGGCTGTATTATAGTAGTTATATTCTTGTACATAGGAGCAGTATTATAGTAGTTATATTCTTGTACATAGGGGCAGTATTATAGTAGTTATATTCTTGTACATAGGGGCAGTATTATAGTAGTTATATTCTAGTACATAGGGGCAGTATTATAGTAGTTATATTCTTGTATATAGGGGCTGTATTATAGTAGTTATATTCTTGTACATAGATGACAGTATTATAGTAGTTATATTCTTGAACGTAGGGGCAGTATTATAGTAGTTATATTCTTGTACATAGGAGCAGTATTATAGTAGTTATATTCTTGTACATAGGGGCAGTATTATAGTAGTTATATTCTTGTATTTAGGAGCAGTATTATAGTAGTTATATTCTTGTACATAGGGGCAGTATTTTAGTAGTTATATTCTTGTACATAGGGGGCAGTATTAAAGTAGTTATATTCTTGTACATAGGGGGCAGTATTATAGTAGTTATATTCTTGTACATAGAGGCAGAATTATAGTAGCTATATATTCTTGTACATAGGGGCAGTATTATAGTAGCTATATATTCTTGTACATAGGGGCAGTATTATAGTAGTTATATTCTTGTACATAGATGACAGTATTATAGTAGTTATATTCTCGTACATAGGAGCAGTATTATAGTAGTTATATTGCTGTACATAGGGGCAGTATTATAGTAGCTATATATTCTTGTACATAGGGAGCAGTATTATAGTAGTTATATTCTCGTATATAGGGGGCAGTATTATAGTAGTTATATTCTCGTATATAGGGGGCAGTATTATAGTAGTTATATTCTCGTACATAGGGGGCAGTATTATAGTAGTTATATTCTTGTACATAGGGGCAGTATTATAGTAGCTATATATTCTTGTACATAGGGGCAGTATTATAGTAGTTATATTCTTGTACATAAGGGCAGTATTATAGTAGCTATATATTCTAGTACATAGGGGCAGTATTATAGTAGTTATATTCTTGTACATAGATGACAGTATTATAGTAGTTATATTCTTGAACATAAGAGCAGTATTATAGTAGTTATATTCTTGTACATAGGGGCAGTATTATAGTAGTTATATTCTTGTACATAGGGGCAGTATTATAGTAGTTATATTCTTGTATTTAGGAGCAGTATTATAGTAGTTATATTCTTGTACATAGGGGCAGTATTATAGTAGTTATATTCTTGTACATAGGAGCAGTATTATAGTAGTTATATTCTTGTACATAGGGGGCAGCATTATAGTAGTTATATTCTTGTACATAGGGGGCAGCATTATAGTAGTTATATTCTTGTACATAGGGGCAGTATTATAGTAGTTATATTCTAGTACATAGGGGCAGTATTATAGTAGTTATATTCTTGTATATAGGGGCTGTATTATAGTAGTTATATTCTTGTACATAGGGGCAGTATTATAGTAGTTATATTCTTGTACATAGGGGGCAGTATTAAAGTAGTTATATTCTTGTATATAGGGAGCAGTATTATAGTAGTTATATTCTTGTACATGGGAGCAGTATTATAGTAGTTATATTCTTGTACATAGGGGCAGTATTATAGTAGTTATATTCTTGTACATAGGGGCAGTATTATAGTAGTTATATTCTAGTACATAGGGGCAGTATTATAGTAGTTATATTCTTGTATATAGGGGCTGTATTATAGTAGTTATATTCTTGTACATAAATGCAGTATTATAGTAGTTATATTCTTGAACATAAGAGCAGTATTATAGTAGTTATATTCTTGTACATAGGAGCAGTATTATAGTAGTTATATTCTTGTACATAGGGGCAGTATTATAG
The DNA here is from genome assembly GCF_046119375.1 of Phyllobates terribilis. NCBI lineage: Eukaryota > Metazoa > Chordata > Amphibia > Anura > Dendrobatidae > Phyllobates > Phyllobates terribilis. The sequence goes on along the minus strand of NW_027362763.1, from coordinate 48,014,023 downwards.
TAGTTACATTCTTGGATTTAGGAGCAGTATTATAGTAGTTATATTCTTGTACATAGGGGCAGTATTATAGTAGTTATATTCTTGTACATAGGGGGCAGTATTAAAGTAGTTATATTCTTGTACATAGGGGGCAGTATTATAGTAGTTATATTCTTGTACATAGAGGCAGAATTATAGTAGCTATATATTCTTGTACATAGGGGCAGTATTATAGTAGCTATATATTCTTGTACAAAGGGGCAGTATTATAGTAGTTATATTCTTGTACATAGATGACAGTATTATAGTAGTTATATTCTCATACATAGGAGCAGTATTATAGTAGTTATATTCCTGTACATAGGGGCAGTATTATAGTAGCTATATATCCTTGTACATAGGGAGCAGTATTATAGTAGTTATATTCTTGTATATAGGGGGCAGTATTATAGTAGTTATATTCTTGTATATAGGGGCAGTATTATAGTAGTTATATTCTTGTACATAGGGGCTGTATTATAGTAGTTATATTCTTGTACATAGGAGCAGTATTATAGTAGTTATATTCTTGTACATAGGGGCAGTATTATAGTAGTTATATTCTTGTACATAGGGGCAGTATTATAGTAGTTATATTCTAGTACATAGGGGCAGTATTATAGTAGTTATATTCTTGTATATAGGGGCTGTATTATAGTAGTTATATTCTTGTACATAGGGGCAGTATTATAGTAGTTATATTCTTGTACATAGGGGGCAGTATTAAAGTAGTTATATTCTTGTATATAGGGAGCAGTATTATAGTAGTTATATTCTTGTACATGGGAGCAGTATTATAGTAGTTATATTCTTGTACATAGGGGCAGTATTATAGTAGTTATATTCTTGTACATAGGGGCAGTATTATAGTAGTTATATTCTAGTACATAGGGGCAGTATTATAGTAGTTATATTCTTGTATATAGGGGCTGTATTAAAGTAGTTATATTCTTGTACATCAATGCAGTATTATAGTAGTTATATTCTTGTACATAGGAGCAGTATTATAGTAGTTATATTCTTGTACATAGGGGCAGTATTATAGTAGTTACATTCTTGGATTTAGGAGCAGTATTATAGTAGTTATATTCTTGTACATAGGGGCAGTATTATAGTAGTTATATTCTTGTACATAGGGGGCAGTATTAAAGTAGTTATATTCTTGTACATAGGGGGCAGTATTATAGTAGTTATATTCTTGTACATAGAGGCAGAATTATAGTAGCTATATATTCTTGTACATAGGGGCAGTATTATAGTAGCTATATATTCTTGTACAAAGGGGCAGTATTATAGTAGTTATATTCTTGTACATAGATGACAGTATTATAGTAGTTATATTCTCATACATAGGAGCAGTATTATAGTAGTTATATTCCTGTACATAGGGGCAGTATTATAGTAGCTATATATTCTTGTACATAGGGAGCAGTATTATAGTAGTTATATTCTTGTATATAGGGGGCAGTATTATAGTAGTTATATTCTTGTATATAGGGGCAGTATTATAGTAGTTATATTCTTGTACATAGGGGCTGTATTATAGTAGTTATATTCTTGTACATAGGAGCAGTATTATAGTAGTTATATTCTTGTACATAGGGGCAGTATTATAGTAGTTATATTCTTGTACATAGGGGCAGTATTATAGTAGTTATATTCTAGTACATAGGGGCAGTATTATAGTAGTTATATTCTTGTATATAGGGGCTGTATTATAGTAGTTATATTCTTGTACATAGATGACAGTATTATAGTAGTTATATTCTTGAACATAGGGGCAGTATTATAGTAGTTATATTCTTGTACATAGGAGCAGTATTATAGTAGTTATATTCTTGTACATAGGGGCAGTATTATAGTAGTTATATTCTTGTATTTAGGAGCAGTATTATAGTAGTTATATTCTTGTACATAGGGGCAGTATTTTAGTAGTTATATTCTTGTACATAGGGGGCAGTATTAAAGTAGTTATATTCTTGTACATAGGGGGCAGTATTATAGTAGTTATATTCTTGTACATAGAGGCAGAATTATAGTAGCTATATATTCTTGTACATAGGGGCAGTATTATAGTAGCTATATATTCTTGTACATAGGGGCAGTATTATAGTAGTTATATTCTTGTACATAGATGACAGTATTATAGTAGTTATATTCTCGTACATAGGAGCAGTATTATAGTAGTTATATTGCTGTACATAGGGGCAGTATTATAGTAGCTATATATTCTTGTACATAGGGAGCAGTATTATAGTAGTTATATTCTCGTATATAGGGGGCAGTATTATAGTAGTTATATTCTCGTATATAGGGGGCAGTATTATAGTAGTTATATTCTCGTACATAGGGGGCAGTATTATAGTAGTTATATTCTTGTACATAGGGGCAGTATTATAGTAGCTATATATTCTTGTACATAGGGGCAGTATTATAGTAGTTATATTCTTGTACATAAGGGCAGTATTATAGTAGCTATATATTCTAGTACATAGGGGCAGTATTATAGTAGTTATATTCTTGTACATAGATGACAGTATTATAGTAGTTATATTCTTGAACATAGGAGCAGTATTATAGTAGTTATATTCTTGTACATAGGGGCAGTATTATAGTAGTTATATTCTTGTACATAGGGGCAGTATTATAGTAGTTATATTCTTGTATTTAGGAGCAGTATTATAGTAGTTATATTCTTGTACATAGGGGCAGTATTATAGTAGTTATATTCTTGTACATAGGGGCAGCATTATAGTAGTTATATTCTTGTACATAGGGGGCAGCATTATAGTAGTTATATTCTTGTACATAGGGGCAGTATTATAGTAGTTATATTCTAGTACATAGGGGCAGTATTATAGTAGTTATATTCTTGTATATAGGGGCTGTATTATAGTAGTTATATTCTTGTTCATAGGGGCAGTATTATAGTAGTTATATTCTTGTACATAGGGGGCAGTATTAAAGTAGTTATATTCTTGTATATAGGGAGCAGTATTATAGTAGTTATATTCTTGTACATGGGAGCAGTATTATAGTAGTTATATTCTTGTACATAGGGGCAGTATTATAGTAGTTATATTCTTGTACATAGGGGCAGTATTATAGTAGTTATATTCTAGTACATAGGGGCAGTATTATAGTAGTTATATTCTTGTATATAGGGGCTGTATTATAGTAGTTATATTCTTGTACATAAATGCAGTATTATAGTAGTTATATTCTTGAACATAAGAGCAGTATTATAGTAGTTATATTATTGTACATAGGAGCAGTATTATAGTAGTTATATTCTTGTACATAGGGGCAGTATTATAGTAGTTACATTCTTGGATTTAGGAGCAGTATTATAGTAGTTATATTCTTGTACATAGGGGCAGTATTATAGTAGTTATATTCTTGTACATAGGGGGCAGTATTAAAGTAGTTATATTCTTGTACATAGGGGGCAGTATTATAGTAGTTATATTCTTGTACATAGAGGCAGAATTATAGTAGCTATATATTCTTGTACATAGGGGCAGTATTATAGTAGCTATATATTCTTGTACAAAGGGGCAGTATTATAGTAGTTATATTCTTGTACATAGATGACAGTATTATAGTAGTTATATTCTCATACATAGGAGCAGTATTATAGTAGTTATATTCCTGTACATAGGGGCAGTATTATAGTAGCTATATATCCTTGTACATAGGGAGCAGTATTATAGTAGTTATATTCTTGTATATAGGGGGCAGTATTATAGTAGTTATATTCTTGTATATAGGGGCAGTATTATAGTAGTTATATTCTTGTACATAGGGGCTGTATTATAGTAGTTATATTCTTGTACATAGGAGCAGTATTATAGTAGTTATATTCTTGTACATAGGGGCAGTATTATAGTAGTTATATTCTTGTACATAGGGGCAGTATTATAGTAGTTATATTCTAGTACATAGGGGCAGTATTATAGTAGTTATATTCTTGTATATAGGGGCTGTATTATAGTAGTTATATTCTTGTACATAGGGGCAGTATTATAGTAGTTATATTCTTGTACATAGGGGGCAGTATTAAAGTAGTTATATTCTTGTATATAGGGAGCAGTATTATAGTAGTTATATTCTTGTACATGGGAGCAGTATTATAGTAGTTATATTCTTGTACATAGGGGCAGTATTATAGTAGTTATATTCTTGTACATAGGGGCAGTATTATAGTAGTTATATTCTAGTACATAGGGGCAGTATTATAGTAGTTATATTCTTGTATATAGGGGCTGTATTAAAGTAGTTATATTCTTGTACATAAATGCAGTATTATAGTAGTTATATTCTTGTACATAGGAGCAGTATTATAGTAGTTATATTCTTGTACATAGGGGCAGTATTATAGTAGTTACATTCTTGGATTTAGGAGCAGTATTATAGTAGTTATATTCTTGTACATAGGGGCAGTATTATAGTAGTTATATTCTTGTACATAGGGGGCAGTATTAAAGTAGTTATATTCTTGTACATAGGGGGCAGTATTATAGTAGTTATATTCTTGTACATAGAGGCAGAATTATAGTAGCTATATATTCTTGTACATAGGGGCAGTATTATAGTAGCTATATATTCTTGTACAAAGGGGCAGTATTATAGTAGTTATATTCTTGTACATAGATGACAGTATTATAGTAGTTATATTCTCATACATAGGAGCAGTATTATAGTAGTTATATTCCTGTACATAGGGGCAGTATTATAGTAGCTATATATCCTTGTACATAGGGAGCAGTATTATAGTAGTTATATTCTTGTATATAGGGGGCAGTATTATAGTAGTTATATTCTTGTATATAGGGGCAGTATTATAGTAGTTATATTCTTGTACATAGGGGCTGTATTATAGTAGTTATATTCTTGTACATAGGAGCAGTATTATAGTAGTTATATTCTTGTACATAGGGGCAGTATTATAGTAGTTATATTCTTGTACATAGGGGCAGTATTATAGTAGTTATATTCTAGTACATAGGGGCAGTATTATAGTAGTTATATTCTTGTATATAGGGGCTGTATTATAGTAGTTATATTCTTGTACATAGGGGCAGTATTATAGTAGTTATATTCTTGTACATAGGGGGCAGTATTAAAGTAGTTATATTCTTGTATATAGGGAGCAGTATTATAGTAGTTATATTCTTGTACATGGGAGCAGTATTATAGTAGTTATATTCTTGTACATAGGGGCAGTATTATAGTAGTTATATTCTTGTACATAGGGGCAGTATTATAGTAGTTATATTCTAGTACATAGGGGCAGTATTATAGTAGTTATATTCTTGTATATAGGGGCTGTATTAAAGTAGTTATATTCTTGTACATAAATGCAGTATTATAGTAGTTATATTCTTGTACATAGGAGCAGTATTATAGTAGTTATATTCTTGTACATAGGGGCAGTATTATAGTAGTTACATTCTTGGATTTAGGAGCAGTATTATAGTAGTTATATTCTTGTACATAGGGGCAGTATTATAGTAGTTATATTCTTGTACATAGGGGGCAGTATTAAAGTAGTTATATTCTTGTACATAGGGGGCAGTATTATAGTAGTTATATTCTTGTACATAGAGGCAGAATTATAGTAGCTATATATTCTTGTACATAGGGGCAGTATTATAGTAGCTATATATTCTTGTACAAAGGGGCAGTATTATAGTAGTTATATTCTTGTACATAGATGACAGTATTATAGTAGTTATATTCTCATACATAGGAGCAGTATTATAGTAGTTATATTCCTGTACATAGGGGCAGTATTATAGTAGCTATATATTCTTGTACATAGGGAGCAGTATTATAGTAGTTATATTCTTGTATATAGGGGGCAGTATTATAGTAGTTATATTCTTGTATATAGGGGCAGTATTATAGTAGTTATATTCTTGTACATAGGGGCTGTATTATAGTAGTTATATTCTTGTACATAGGAGCAGTATTATAGTAGTTATATTCTTGTACATAGGGGCAGTATTATAGTAGTTATATTCTTGTACATAGGGGCAGTATTATAGTAGTTATATTCTAGTACATAGGGGCAGTATTATAGTAGTTATATTCTTGTATATAGGGGCTGTATTATAGTAGTTATATTCTTGTACATAGATGACAGTATTATAGTAGTTATATTCTTGAACATAGGGGCAGTATTATAGTAGTTATATTCTTGTACATAGGAGCAGTATTATAGTAGTTATATTCTTGTACATAGGGGCAGTATTATAGTAGTTATATTCTTGTATTTAGGAGCAGTATTATAGTAGTTATATTCTTGTACATAGGGGCAGTATTTTAGTAGTTATATTCTTGTACATAGGGGGCAGTATTAAAGTAGTTATATTCTTGTACATAGGGGGCAGTATTATAGTAGTTATATTCTTGTACATAGAGGCAGAATTATAGTAGCTATATATTCTTGTACATAGGGGCAGTATTATAGTAGCTATATATTCTTGTACATAGGGGCAGTATTATAGTAGTTATATTCTTGTACATAGATGACAGTATTATAGTAGTTATATTCTCGTACATAGGAGCAGTATTATAGTAGTTATATTGCTGTACATAGGGGCAGTATTATAGTAGCTATATATTCTTGTACATAGGGAGCAGTATTATAGTAGTTATATTCTCGTATATAGGGGGCAGTATTATAGTAGTTATATTCTCGTATATAGGGGGCAGTATTATAGTAGTTATATTCTCGTACATAGGGGGCAGTATTATAGTAGTTATATTCTTGTACATAGGGGCAGTATTATAGTAGCTATATATTCTTGTACATAGGGGCAGTATTATAGTAGTTATATTCTTGTACATAAGGGCAGTATTATAGTAGCTATATATTCTAGTACATAGGGGCAGTATTATAGTAGTTATATTCTTCTACATAGATGACAGTATTATAGTAGTTATATTCTTGTACATAGGGGCAGTATTATAGTAGTTATATTCTTGTACATAGGGGCAGTATTATAGTAGTTATATTCTAGTACATAGGGGCAGTATTATAGTAGTTATATTCTTGTATATAGGGGCAGTATTATAGTAGTTATATTCTTGTACATAGGGGCAGTATTATAGTAGTTATATTCTTGTACATAGGAGCAGTATTATAGTAGTTATATTCTTGTATATAGGGGGCAGTATTATAGTAGTTATATTCTTGTATATAGTGGCAGTATTATAGTAGTTATATTCTTGTACATAGGGGCAGTATTATAGTAATTATATTCTTGTACATAGGAGCAGTATTATAGTAGTTATATTCTTGTACATAGGGGCAGTATTATAGTAATTATATTCTTGTACATAGGGGCAGTATTATAGTAATTATATTCTTGTACATAGGAGCAGTATTATAGTAGTTATATTCTTGTACATAGGGGCAGTATTATAGTAGTTATATTCTTGTACATAGGGGCAGTATTATAGTAGTTATATTCTAGTACATAGGGGCAGTATTATAGTAGTTATATTCTTGTACATAGGGGCAGTATTATAGTAATTATATTCTTGTACATAGGAGCAGTATTATAGTAGTTATATTCTTGTACATAGGGGCAGTATTATAGTAGTTATATTCTTGTACATAGGGGCAGTATTATAGTAGTTATATTCTAGTACATAGGGGCAGTATTATAGTAGTTATATTCTTGTACATAGGGGCAGTATTATAGTAGTTATATTCTTGTATTTAGGAGCAGTATTATAGTAGTTATATTCTTGAACATAGGGGCAGTATTATAGTAGTTATATTCTTGTACATAGGAGCAGTATTATAGTAGTTATATTCTTGTACATAGGGGCAGTATTATAGTAGTTATATTCTTGTATTTAGGAGCAGTATTATAGTAGTTATATTCTTGTACATAGGGGCAGTATTATAGTAGTTATATTCTTGTACATAGGGGGCAGTATTAAAGTAGTTATATTCTTGTACATAGGGGGCAGTATTATAGTAGTTATATTCTTGTACATAGAGGCAGAATTATAGTAGCTATATATTCTTGTACATAGGGGCAGTATTATAGTAGCTATATATTCCTGTACATAGGGGCAGTATTATAGTAGTTATATTCTTGTACATAGATGACAGTATTATAGTAGTTATATTCTCGCACATAGGAGCAGTATTATAGTAGTTATATTGCTGTACATAGGGGCAGTATTATAGTAGCTATATATTCTTGTACATAGGGAGCAGTATTATAGTAGTTATATTCTCATATATAGGGGGCAGTATTATAGTAGTTATATTCTCGTATATAGGGGGCAGTATTATAGTAGTTATATTCTCGTACATAGGGGGCAGTATTATAGTAGTTATATTCTTGTACATAGGGGCAGTATTATAGTAGCTATATATTCTTGTACATAGGGGCAGTATTATAGTAGTTATATTCTTGTACATAAGGGCAGTATTATAGTTGCTATATATTCTAGTACATAGGGGCAGTATTATAGTAGTTATATTCTTGTACATAGATGACAGTATTATAGTAGTTATATTCTTGTACATAGGGGCAGTATTATAGTAGTTATATTCTTGTACATAGGGGCAGTATTATAGTAGCTATATTCTAGTACATAGGGGCAGTATTATAGTAGTTATATTCTTGTATATAGGGGCAGTATTATAGTAGTTATATTCTTGTACATAGGGGCAGTATTATAGTAGTTATATTCTTGTACATAGGAGCAGTATTATAGTAGTTATATTCTTGTATATAGGGGCAGTATTATAGTAGTTATATTCTTGTACATAGGGGCAGTATTATAGTAGTTATATTCTAGTACATAGGGGCAGTATTATAGTAGTTATATTCTTGTATAAAGGGGCTGTATTATAGTAGTTATTTTCTTGTACATAGATGACAGTATTATAGTAGTTATATTCTTGAACATAGGGGCAGTATTATAGTAGTTATATTCTTGTACATAGGAGCAGTATTATAGTAGTTATATTCTTGTACATAGGGGCAGTATTATAGTAGTTATATTCTTGTATTTAGGAGCAGTATTATAGTAGTTATATTCTTGTACATAGGGGCAGTATTATAGTAGTCATATTCTTGTACATAGGGGGCCGTATTAAAGTAGTTATATTCTTGTACATAGGGGGCAGTATTATAGTAGTTATATTCTTTTACATAGAGGCAGAATTATAGTAGTTATATTCTTGTACATAGGGGGCAGTATTATACTAGTTATATTCTTGTACATAGGAGCAGTATTATAGTCGTTATATTCTTGTACATAGGGGCAGTATTATAGTAGTTATATTCTTGTACATAGGGGCAGTATTATAGTAGTTATATTCTTGTACATAGGGGCAGTACTATAGTAATTATATTATTGTACATAGGGGGCAGTATTATAGTAGTTATATTCTTGTACATAGGGGCAGTATTATAATAGTTATATTCTTGTACATAGGAGCAGTATTATAGTAGTTATATTCTTGTACATAGGGGCAGTATTATACTAGTTATATTCTTGTACATAGGAGGCAGTATTATAGTAGTTATATTCTTGTACATAGGGGGCAGTATTATAGTAGTTATATTCTTGTACATAGGAGCAGTATTATCGTAGTTATATTCTTGTACATAGGGGCAGTATTATAGTAGTTATATTCTTGTACATAGGGGGCAGTATTATAGTAGTTATATTCTTGTACATAGGAGGCAGTATTATAGTAGTTGTATTCTTGTACATAGGGGGCAGTATTATAGTAGTTATATTCTTGTACATAGGAGCAGTATTATAGTACTTATATTCTTGTACATAGGGGCAGTATTATAGTAGTTATATTCTTGTACATAGGGGCAGTATTATATTAGTTATATTCTTGTACATAGGGGGGCAGTATGAGTGTGGTCGTATTCTTAATAATTTGGACCTACTCCATATCATTAATATGAAGGAATTGCTTGGTGTATTAAGCCACATGGAGGGGATAGCGGGTGCTGTGTCTTCCTGTCAGTGGTCCTCTTTACGTTGGTCCCCGCTCAGTTACGTATCACACAGGACCCTGGACACGGGCTCAGTCAGCGCTATTCTGTGCACAGACATGGCGGTGTGCACCTACTGCTGCTACTGAAGAATTCACCAGTCAGTCGTCATGGTAACCTGGACAGTTCAGTGCAGGCCCGAGCCTCCATTTCTACCACGGCTTCCTCTCTCACCAGTCCGCAGATTAGTATTCAGCGGGAACGTCTTCTGTGGGAGCGGAGGCCGCGGGTTTATAAATAGCTGCACAATTTCTGCTCTGTAATATGTGCAGGCTAAATATACACAGAGAATATCCTCTAATCTGCCGTCCACTAATCCACATGTTTCGTGTATAGAAATGCGTAATCTCACAAGACAGTATTGTAGCTGTGATGCTCTGCGTGCGCCATCTCGATACCTTGGCTGCCTTCTTCCACCGCTCCTCGCTCCGGTTCTGATGCTCACGTATCTACTGTAGGTGCTTTGGGCGTTGGCCGGGGGCCATCTTGGGTCCTCTGATCCATATGGCGGCCGCCGTAGGTCGCGAGTTCTGAAATGTGTATTTTGAAGATTGCGCCATCTTGACAACTTTGTTGGAAAAATTATTTTCTTATTATTAATGAATATTAAATTTTTTTAAAAAATCATAATATTTAGTGTTATTTTTAGATTCTGAGCCCCTGAGGGTGAGACGTCCTGAGAACATACAGGGAGTTCACCGGCGCCCACTCGCTCCGTGACGGGAGTCTCGGGACAGGGCGAGCATGTGAGTCTCCCCAGGCGCCCTGGGAAACGACCGTGGAAACAATGGTGACCTCTCATAGATCTCCGGACCCCGGAGCTCATTCCATGAGCCCAGCACAAAATCAGCTCCCATATCTGTCCTAAACCAGCTGATACACATGAGGAGCCCATTTTAAGGCTTAAACCTTATTTAACCACAGAAGCAGTGACCGGGATACTTAAGTATTATTGGAAGTCCTCCAGGGCTTCAGAATATCCCGTTTAAACAAATTTAAAGGGGACCTCTTACTTTCCAAAACTATGTAATATTTTTACCCCATGTAAATGTCGCTGTTCTCCTGAATCCGGCTATGTTTTTCTTTTCTTCCTGCGCCTCTCCATTCCTGAGATATAGCCCTCTTTTAACCTGTATACAAATCAAGGCTTTTTTTCCAAGCAGGTGTGGTCTTCAAGGACACACCCACAAATAATTGAGAACCACTCCCACTTGACTGAAAAGACTAGATTTATGTGTAGGGAAAAAGAGGTCATATCTCAGGAACGGAGAGGCGCAGGAACAAAAGAAAAACATTGCCGGATTCAGGAGAACAGCAGCTTTTACATCATACGGCATATTTATGGCAAATGACAGGTCCTCTTTAAAACTCCATTTTTCTCATCAGCCTGGTGAATAACATAAATGGGTATTCCCATTGCAGATATTTTTGGAACACAATCATTTCAGGCCTACAGATATAAGTCACCTTTGCCTAGCAGAATGAGGATCAGGGGACTTTTATTCTTCCCATTTGACCCCCTTTAAGCACCACAGCCAATGTCGAACTGTACTAAACTAAAGGGGTAGTTCACTTTTTTTTAACAGGTGTGTTGGTTACATGATTTTGTGACGCTTTTTCTCCTTCTTCACACATTGCATAGTTGTTCTGTTCTCAAAATGGCAGCCTATGGAGGAACATGTTACCAGATCTATCAATCAGCCTCTTCCAATACTGCACATGTGAAAGCTGTTTTTCTCAAGTCACATTTAAAGCATCATTCACAATTTTTCTGGCTGCCATTTTGAGTCCATCTTCACATTGTTACTGTATTCTTGATCTCCTTGTAAGGGCTTGGCCCCTTATAAAATAGTATATAGTGGCCCTAGTAGTAGAACAGTTGCCCAATTTGGGATGGGGGAACAAAGAGGAGACAGTTCAGAAACACTTAACTCACAAACACACAAAGAACTTTATGGTTCAGGCAACATGCTTGAACAGAGGTAAAAGGTTGGTATTTACAGTGATGGTTGGTTACCACTTTTAACACAACCTGCTGGCACTCTCTTCAGCAGTCCTTCCTATACTTTTTCTCCATCTCAGTACAGCACAACACACTGTTGCTTGTCACAATTGGTCTCTCTCAGTCACCTGTCTCAGTAGTAATGTCCTGCTGTTGCTCTAATCTGCCAATCTTCTGCACTCCTGCAGCCCACTCACTCAGTTACCTTGTATCAGTGCTCATCTAAATGGTGGCGATGGCTTATGGCTGAATATAGTAAGCAAAGTTACCTTGTTCAAGGTGGGGAAGACCTTTGGGTGGCACTTGTAGTAAATGTCTTTTTTGGTTACAGTCTATCAAGAGGCAACATGCTCTTGAACAGATGTAAAAGGTTGGTATTTGTAATGATGGTTGGTTACCACTTTTAACACACCCTGCTGGCACTCTCTTCAGCAGCCCTTCCTGTACTTTTGCTCCATCTCAGTACAGCACAACACACTGGTATTGCTTGTCACAATTGGTCTCTCTCAGTCACCGGTTTTAGTAGTAATGTCCTGCTGTTGCTCTTGTCTGCCAATCTTCTGAACTCCTGCTGCCCACTCACTCAGTTACCTTGTATCAGTGCTCACCTAAATGGTGGCGATGGCTTATGGCTGAATATAGTAATCAAAGTTACCTTGTCCAAGGTGGAGCAAGCCCTGAAGAAGACCTTTGGGTGGCACTTGTTGTAAATGTCTTTTTTGGTTACAGTCTATCAAGAGGCAACATGCTCTTGAACAGAGGTAAAAGGTTGGTATTTGTAATGATGGTTGGTTACCACTTTTAACACACCCTGCTGGCACTCTCTTCGGCAGCCCTTCCTGTACTTTTGCTCCATCTCAGTACAGCACAACACACTGTTATTGCTTGTCACAATTGGTCTCTCTCAGTCACCGGTCTCAGTAGTAATGTCCTGCTGTTGCTCTTGTCTGCCAATCTTCTGCACTCCTGCAGCCCACTCACTCAGTTACCTTGTATCAGTGCTCACCTAAATGGTGGCGATGGCTTATGGCTGAATATAATAAGCAAAGTTACCTTGTCTAAGGTGGGGCAAGCCCTGAAGAAGACCTTTGGGTGGCACTTGTAGTAAATGTCGTTTTTGGTTACAGTCTATCAAGAGGCAACATGTTTGAACAGAGGTAAAAGGTTGGTATTTTTAATGATGGTTGATTACCACTTTTAACACACCCTGCTGGCACTCTCTTCAGCAGCCCTTCCTGTACTTTTGCTCCATCTCAGTGCAGAACAACAAACTGTCATCGTTTGTCACAGCTGGTCTCTCAGCAAGCAAAGTTACCTTGTCCAAGGTGGGGAAAGCCCCGAAGAAGACCTTTGGGTGGCACTTATAGTAAATGGCCTGGATAAACTGAGGAGTCACAATTATGTTAAGACTCGAACACATGACAATATGTCACTTCCCAAGCGTGTAACCAATCTTGCAAGATGCAAGAAAGCCAGTGCTTTCAGTCACTTCATACTTCACACATTGAAGAACAATTGACAAAGGCCACCACTGTTCAAGATGAAAATCATTTATCTATTTTATGGACAGGAATCATGAGACAGCTGTGAGACCGGACATGGTGGATTTACATCTGTTACCAAACCCTTACACAGAAGTGATGTAACCGTTCTTATCTAAGATACAAAAACTGGATTCGGTATATAAGACATTGGGTTAGTCCCAGACTAACGCACTGATGGCCAATCCTCAAGAAAGTTAATCAATCAGTGATCTATGAAGATCTGATTTTTGGGCCACCCCCCACTCCATTGGCACTACTGTGGGGACCAGGATTCAAATCTGGCCATATACCACATATGTATGGTACTCCCATAGTTACCTCGTGGAGATTGGCACTTGATATGGTGAGATCTATAGGCCAGGTTATGTAAAAAAGAAAATATATCCGCAGAACACTCTCAACTGTAAGTGACACAGTCCACAAAAAAGACAGGAATCCTCCAATGCACAAATAATCCCAAATAAAAAATGGACGGAACTCACCAAGGGTAGAAAATCTGAAAAAAAAAATGTTCACACTACGTATTTCTTTATTAAAATAGAAAAAAAAAAATAATAAAAGTAAAAGAAAACAAATTATACCTATTCTACTATGTAATATAATCAAATTTCCATAGATACATTATCAAATTCCAGTAGTGGGATAATGAAACATAAAAATATACAAAAAATGCTAAATAAAATGTAAAAAAAATAAATATGCAAAGAAAAAAAACATAGAGCCTGATTCATTAATGCATTTGTTTTTGGTGTTTTTCACCTGTTTTTCATTTGCATCTAACTCTTCTAACTTTTTTTAAAGTCTATTTTATGTGAGCTCCCTTTTTTAATGTTTGTCATTGTGGGTGAAGTTTGGGTTTCTTAGATGTTTTTAGCCAACTCATTAACTTTTTAAAAAGTCAATAAAATTTTGTGCAAATGTCCTTTGGTATTCCCGTCATTGTGCGCTCCTGAAATTTTTTTTGCAAACTTTACAACATTTTAGTAAAACGTGCGACTTTTTTTTTGCTTTGAAAAGTTGTAAAAGAGGTTAAAAGCAAAACTAGAGTGCATTTTACATTTTGCGCAAAATTCATGAATCGCGTGCAAAATTTTGAAAAAAATTGTTGCAAAAAATGTCGATACCGGAAGACAAAAAAAAAAAAAGAAAAATGAATGAGAAAAAAAAAAAAAAAAGAGTCGGGCCCATTATGTTTGAACTTGTAACATTAAAAATAAACTTTGTCCCAGAAAATACAAATCCTTATGCATCTGCAGAAAAATGTAAAAGTTACAGCTGAAAAAGAAAAAAAAATTACTACGTTCTTGAAGCCCAAAATAGCTGAATCCTTCTGAGGTTAGGAGCATTGCTATTGTCTATCAGAGATGTTTGGGTAGTTTTGTGAGTAACAAAACTGGGATAATAATTTAACACCAAGTACCCCTTTAATTAACCCGTCCACTACTGCACTGACTGGAGGATAAAGAACTCCATTGAACAAGCAAAAAATAATGTCTCTGTGGATCCTGTGTAGCGTCACACAGTTGCTATTCGGGATCCACCTGACCGATGTATCGGTATATACCGAGCAACTAGAGCCTGTCATCTCCCTCTTGCCCCACAGTTATCTAAATAAAGTAATGGCAAGGGAGATAATCACACAACAAACCCTCCCCAACAACACGCGGCCTCCACCGGGAGACGCTGACAGCAAGATATAGCGGGAAAAGAGCGAAGTTATCGTACCATGAAATACACACTAATTAGTTCTATGATCAAAGGTACATATTATAAGTACCACTCCCATCATGGTGATTACTGTCGCCCCCTCCTGAATAATGTATTTAGGCAACAAAATTAAAGATTGTGGTGGCAGGAACAAGAAAAAACACTATAATACTGCTGCCCCCCATGTACAAGAATATAACTACTATAATACTGCCCCCTATATACAAGAATATAACTACTATAATACTGCCCCCTATGTACAAGAATATAACTACTATAATACTGCTCCTATGTACAAGAATATAACTACTATAATACTGCTGCCCCCCATGTACAAGAATATAACTACTATAATACTGCTCTCTATGTAAAAGAATATAACTACTATAATACTGCCCCCTATATGCAAGAATATAACTACTATAATACTGCTCCTATGTACAAGAATATAACTACTATAATGCTGCTCCTATGTACAAGAATATAACTACTATAATACTGCCCCTATGTACAAGAATATAACTACTATAATACTGCTCCTATGTACAAGAATATAACTACTATAATACTGCTCCCTATGTACAAGAATATAACTACTATAATACTGCCTCTATGTATAAGAATATAACTACTATAATACTGCTCCCTATGTACAAGAATATAACTACTATAATACTGCCTCTATGTATAAGAATATAACTACTATAATACTGCTCTCTATGTAAAAGAATATAACTACTATAATACTGCCCCCTATGTACAGGAATATAACTACTATAATACTGCTCCTATGTACAAGAATATAACTACTATAATACTGCTCCTATGTACAAGAATATAACTACTATAATACTGCCCCTATGTACAAGAATATAACTACTATAATACTGCCGCCTATATACAAGAATATGTACTGAGGTATATGTTTGTACTATAGAAATAAAAATTATTATTATTATCATTATTATTAATTTTGGAGGAGATACTCAAGAAGTTGATGTACAGTGACTTGAAATGTCTTCATACCCTGTGACCTTTTCCACATTTTTTTCACTTTATTCGCAAAAGCTTAAATGTATTTTATTGGTATTTTCTGTGATACCAACACTAAGTAATAAGTATTTGTGAATTGTAAAGAAAATCATACGAGGTTTTCTAAATATTTAAAAAATATAAATCTGCTAATTGTGCCATGCATTTGTATTCAGACCCCTGTAGTCTGATACCCCTAAATAAATCTTGAGTATCCAATTATCTCCAGAAGTCACATAATTAGTACATTGAGTCCACTTGGGTGTGATTTCTTCTCAGTATAACTACAGCTCTTCTGTGAAGGCCTCAGAGGTTTGTGTGAAAACATCAGGGATCAAACAGCATCATGAAAACCAAGGAGCCCACTAGACAGGTCAGGGATAAAGCTGAAAACCAAGGAGCCCACCAGACAGGTCAGGGAGAGAAAAGTTTTTGAGAAAAGTAAAGCAGGATTAGGTCTAAAAAAATAGCCCAAACTCTGAACATCTCATGGAGTACTGTTCAATCTATCACCCATAAATGGAAAGGGTATGGAACAACTGCAAACCTACGAAGACATGGCCGTCCACCTAAACTGAGATCCCAAGCAGAGAGACCACTGATTAGAGAAGCAGCAAAGAGACCCATTGTCACTGTGGAGGAGCGGCAGAGATCCACAGCTCACATGAGGGAAGAATCTGTCCCCAGTACAACTATTAGTTGTATACTCCACAAATCTGGCGTTTTTGGAAGAGTGGCAAAAAGAAGCCATTTTTGAAAGCAAGCCATAAGAAGTGCCATTTGCAAAAAGCCATGCTGGGGACACAACGAGAATGTGGAAGAAGACGCTCTGGTCAGATGAGACCAAAGTACAACTTTTTGGGCTAAGGGTAAAACACTATGTGTGGCGGGAAAACGAACACTGCACATCACCCTGAAAACACCATCCTTACAGTCACACATGGTGGTGGCAGCATCCTGCTGTGTGGAGGCTTTTCTTCAGCAGGGGCAGAGAAGCTGGTCAGAGTTGATGGGAAGATGGATGGAGCTAAATACATGGCAATCCTGGAGGATAACCTGTTAGAGGCTGCAGAAGACTTGAGACTGGGGCGTAAGTTCACATTCGAGAAGGACAACGACCCTAAACATCCTGCCAGAGCTACAATGGAGGGTTTAGAACAGAGCATATTCCTGTGTGTGAACGGCGCAGTCACAGTCCAGACCCAAATCCCAGAGAATCTGTGACAAGACGTGAAAACTGCTGATCACAGACGTCTCCATCCAATGTCACTGAGCGAGAGCGAGTGTGCAAAGAAAAAGGGGCAAAATGTCACCTCTAGATGTGCAAAGCTGGAGAGACAGACCCCAAAAGACTGCAGAGAAAGCTGGAGAGACAGACCCCAAAAGACTGCAGCAGAGAAATCTGGAGAGACAGACCCCAAAAGACTGCAGCAGAGAAAGCTGGAGAGACAGACCCTAAAAGACTGCAGAGAAAGCTGGAGAGACAGACCCCAAAAGACTGCAGCAGAGAAAGGTGGAGAGACAAACCCCAAAAGACTGCAGCAGAGAAAGCTGGAGAGACAGACCCCCAAAAGACTGCAGCAGAGAAAGCTGGAGAGACAGACCCCAAAAGACTGCAGCAGAGAAAGGTGGAGAGACAAACCCCAAAAGACTGCAGCAGAGAAAGCTGGAGAGACAGACTCCCAAAAGACTGCAGCAGAGAAAGCTGGAGAGACAGACCCCAAAAGACTGCAGCAGAGAAAGCTGGAGAGACAGACCCCAAAAGACTGCAGCAGAGAAAGCTGGAGAGACAGACCCCAAAAGACTGCAGCAGAGAAAGCTGGAGAGACAGACCCCAAAAGACTGCAGCAGAGAAAGGTGGAGAGACAGACCCCAAAAGACTGCAGCAGAGAAAGCTGGAGAGACAGACCCCAAAAGACTGCAGCAGAGAAAGCTGGAGAGACAGACCCCAAAAGACTGCAGCAGAGAAAGCTGGAGAGACAGACCCCAAAAGACTGCAGAGAAAGCGGAAGAGACAGACCCCAAAAGACTGCAGCAGTAACTGCAGAGAAAGGTGGTCCTACAAAGTACTGACTCTGGGGGCTGAATACTAATGCAGAGAACAATGTTCAGATTTATACTTTTAAAATAATTTAAAAACCCTGTATCATTTCCTTTACACTTCACAAATACTTGTTACTTAGTGTTTGTATCACATAAAATCCCGAAAAAATACATTTACATTTTTGGCTGTAATGTGAAAAAATGTGGAAATGTTCATGGGGTGTGAAGACTTTTTCAAGGCAGTGTATGAATTAGTATCAGTGAGTGTTGTAGGTCAGGTTCCGGTGTCAGGCTTTGGTGACATTATTACGCGCTGCGGTGTACGTGACACCTGCGATACATCCGCTCCGGGGCTATTTATAGGCCGCGCTCAGGAATACCCAGCTCTGCCTCCATTTTGCATGGAATTCCATTGAGAGGAAGGACGAGGAGAGGAGCGAGCGATGCTGCAATCAGCAGACGGAGGAAGGACGCCGGAGAGGCCTGTGCGCCTCCATACAGAAAGCACATTCCCTCTCCTTGTTGTCATGGATACTGGAGGATCTCGGGGAAAAGCTGTGTGATTGTGTGATGGAAAGGAGGCCTCGCACTGTGTGTGTAATATACACCAGATATACAGCCCGTACACACACAGCACACATACACCACATATACACCACATATACAGCCCGTACACACACAGCACACATACACCACATATACAGCCCGTACACACACAGCACACATACACCACATATACACCACATATACAGCCCGTACACACACAGCACACATACACCACATATACAGCCCGTACACACACAGCACACATACACCACACATACACCACATATACAGCCCGTACACACACAGCACACATACACCACACATACACCACATATACAGCCCGTACACACACAGCACACATACACCACATATACAGCCCGTACACACACAGCACACATACACCACATATACAGCCCATACACACACAGCACACATACACCACACACATACACCACATATACAGCCCATACACACACCACACATACACCACACATACAGCCCGTACACACACAGCACACATACACCACACACATACACCACATATACAGCCCATACACACACCACACATACACCACACATACAGCCCGTACACACACAGCACACATACACCACACATACACCACATATACAGCCCGTACACACACAGCACACATACACCACACATACACCACATATACAGCCCGTACACACACAGCACACATACACCACATATACAGCCCGTACACACACAGCACACATACACCACATATACAGCCCGTACACACACAGCACACATACACCACATATACACCACATATACAGCCCGTACACACACAGCACACATACACCACATATACAGCCCGTACACACACAGCACACATACACCACATATACAGCCCGTACACACACAGCACACATACACCACATATACACCACATATACAGCCTGTACACACACAGCACACATACACCACATATACACCACATATACAGGCCGTACACACACAGCACACATACACCACATATACACCACATATACAGCCCATACACACACAGCACACATAGACCACACACATACACCACATATACAGCCTGTACACACACCACACACATACACCACATATACAGCCCGTACACACACAGCACACATACACCACACATACACCACATATACAGCCCGTACACACACAGCACACATACACCACATATACAGCCCGTACACACACAGCACACATACACCACACATACACCACATATACAGCCCGTACACACACAGCACACATACACCACATATACAGCCTGTACACACACCACACACATACACCACATATACACCACATATACAGCCCGTACACACACAGCACACATACACCACACATACACCACATATACAGCCCGTACACACATAGCACACATACACCACATATACACCACATATACAGCCCGTACACACACAGCACACACACACAGCACACATACACCACATATACAGCCCGTACACACACAGCACACATACACCACACATACAGCCCGTACACACACAGCACACATACACCACATATACAGCCCGTACACACACAGCACACATACACCACACATACACCACATATACAGCCCGTACACACACAGCACACATACACCACATATACAGCCCGTACACACACAACACACATACACCACATATACAGCCCGTACACACACACCACACATACACCACATATACAGCCCATACACACACAGCACACATACACCACATATACACCACATATACAGCCCGTACACACACAGCACAAATACACCACACATACACCACATATACAGCCCGTACACACACAGCACATATACACCACATATACAGCCCGTACACACACAGCACACATACACCACATATACAGCCCGTACACACACAGCACACATACACCACATATACAGCCCGTACACACACAGCACACATACACCACACATACACCACATATACAGCCCGTACACACACAGCACACATACACCACATATACACCACATATACAGCCCGTACACACACAGCACAAATACACCACACATACACCACATATACAGCCCGTACACACACAGCACATATACACCACATATACAGCCCGTACACACACACCACATATACACCACATATACAGCCCGTACACACACAGCACACATACACCACATATACAGCCCGTACACACACAGCACACATACACCACATATACAGCCCGTACACACACAGCACACATACACCACACATACACCACATATACAGCCCGTACACACACAGCACACATACACCACACATACACCACATATACAGCCCGTACACACACAGCACACATACACCACATATACAGCCCGTACACACACAGCACACATACACCACATAGACAGCCCGTACACACACAGCACACATACACCACACATACACCACATATACACCACATATACAGCCCGTACACACACAGCACACATACACCACACATACACCACATATACAGCCCGTACACACACAGCACACATACACCACATATACAGCCCGTACACACACAGCACACATACACCACATATACACCACACATACACCACATATACACCACATATACAGCCCGTACACACACAGCACACATACACCACACATACACCACATATACAGCCCGTACACACACAGCACACATACACCACATATACACCACATATACAGCCCATACACACACAGCACACATACACCACATATACAGCCCGTACACACACAGCACACATACACCACATATACAGCCCGTACACACACAGCACACATACACCACACATACACCACATATACAGCCCGTACACACACAGCACATATACACCACATATACAGCCCGTACACACACAGCACACATACACCACATATACAGCCCGTACACACACAGCACACATACACCACATATACAGCCCGTACACACACAGCACACATACACCACACATACACCACATATACAGCCCGTACACACACAGCACACATACACCACACATACACCACATATACAGCCCGTACACACACAGCACACATACACCACACATACACCACATATACAGCCCGTACACACACAGCACACATACACCACATATACAGCCCGTACACACACAGCACACATACACCACATATACAGCCCGTACACACACAGCACACATACACCACACACATACACCACATATACAGCCTGTACACACACCACACATATACACCACATATACACCACATATACAGCCCGTACACACACAGCACACATACACCACACATACACCACATATACAGCCCGTACACACACAGCACACATACACCACATATACAGCCCGTACACACACAGCACACATACACCACATATACAGCCCGTACACACACAGCACACATACACCACACATACACCACATATACAGCCCGTACACACACAGCACACATACACCACACATGCACCACATATACAGCCCATACACACACAGCACACATACACCACACATACAGCCCGTACACACACAGCACATATACACCACACATACACCACATATTCAGCCCGTACACACACAGCACACATACACCACATATACAGCCCATACACACACAGCACACATACACCACACATACAGCCCGTAAACACACAGCACACATACACCACACATACACCACATATACAGCCCGTACACACACCACACACATACACCACATATACAGCCCGTACACACACAGCACACATACACCACATATACACCACATATACAGCCCATACACACACAGCACACATACACCACATATACAGCCCGTACACACACAGCACACATACACCACATATACAGCCCGTACACACACAGCACACATACACCACATATACAACCCGTACACACACACCACATATACAGCCCGTACACACACAGCACACATACACCACATATACAGCCCGTACACACACAGCACACATACACCACATATACAGCCCGTACACACACAGCACACATACACCACATATACACCACATATACAGCCCGTACACACACAGCACACATACACCACATATACAGCCCGTACACACACAGCACACATACACCACATATACAGCCCGTACACACACAGCACACATACACCACATATACAGCCCGTACACACACAGCACACATACACCACATATACAGCCCGTACACACACAGCACACATACACCACATATACAGCCCGTACACACACAGCACACATACACCACATATACAGCCCGTACACACACAGCACACATACACCACATATACAGCCCGTACACACACAGCACACATACACCACATAGACAGCCCGTACACACACAGCACACATACACCACACATACACCACATATACACCACATATACAGCCCATACACACACAGCACACATACACCACACATACACCACATATACACCACATAGACAGCCCGTACACACACAGCACACATACACCACACATACACCACATATACACCACATATACAGCCCGTACACACACAGCACACATACACCACACATACACCACATATACAGCCCGTACACACACAGCACACATACACCACATATACAGCTCGTACACACACAGCACACATACACCACATATACAGCCCGTACACACACAGCACACATACACCACATATACACCACACATACACCACATATACAGCCCGTACACACACAGCACACATACACCACACATACACCACATATACAGCCCGTACACACACAGCACACATACACCACATATACACCACATATACAGCCCATACACACACAGCACACATACACCACATATACACCACATATATAGCCCGTACACACACAGCACACATACACCACATATACAGCCCGTACACACACAGCACATATACACCACATATACAGCCCGTACACACACAGCACACATACACCACATATACAGCCCGTACACACACAGCACACATACACCACATATACAGCCCGTACACACACAGCACACATACACCACACATACACCACATATACAGCCCGTACACACACAGCACACATACACCACACATACACCACATATACAGCCCGTACACACACAGCACACATACACCACACATACACCACATATACAGCCCGTACACACACAGCACACATACACACCACATATACAGCACATATACAGCCCGTACACACACAGCACACATACACCACATATACAGCCCGTACACACACAGCACACATACACCACATATACAGCCCGTACACACACAGCACACATACACCACACATACACCACATATACAGCCCGTACACACACAGCACACATACACCACACATACACCACATATACAGCCCGTACACACACAGCACACATACACCACACATACAGCCCGTACACACACAGCACACATACACCACATATACAGCCCGTACACACACAGCACACATACACCACACACATACACCACATATACAGCCTGTACACACACCACACACATACACCACATATACACCACATATACAGCCCGTACACACACAGCACACATACACCACACATACACCACATATACAGCCCGTACACACACAGCACACATACACCACACATACACCACATATACAGCCCGTACACACACAGCACACATACACCACATATACAGCCCGTACACACACAGCACACATACACACCACATATACAGCCCGTACACACACAGCACACATACACCACATATACAGCCCGTACACACACAGCACACATACACCACATATACAGCCCGTACACACACAGCACATATACACCACATATACAGCCCGTACACACACAGCACACATACACCACATATACAGCCCGTACACACACAGCACACATACACCACATATACAGCCCGTACACACACAGCACACATACACCACACATACACCACATATACAGCCCGTACACACACAGCACACATACACCACATATACAGCCCGTACACACACAGCACACATACACCACACACATACACCACATATACAGCCTGTACACACATCACACACATACACCACATATACACCACATATACAGCCCGTACACACACAGCACACATACACCACACATACACCACATATACAGCCCGTACACACACAGCACACATACACCACATATACAGCCCGTACACACACAGCACACATACACCACATATACAGCCCGTACACACACAGCACACATACACCACACATACACCACATATACAGCCCGTACACACACAGCACACATACACCACACATGCACCACATAGACAGCCCGAACACACACAGCACACATACACCACACATACACCACATATACAGCCCGTACATACACCACATATACACCACATATACAGCCCGTACACACACAGCACACATACACCACATATACACCACATATACAGCCCGTACACACACAGCACATATACACCACATATACAGCCCGTACACACACAGCACACATACACCACACATACACCACATATACAGCCCGTACACACACAGCACACATACACCACATATACAGCCCGTACACACACAGCACACATACACCACACATACACCACATATACAGCCCGTACACACACAGCACACATGCACCACATAGACAGCACGTACACACACAGCACACATACACCACACATACACCACATATACACCACATATACAGCCCGTACACACACAGCACACATACACCACACATACACCACATATACAGCCCGTACACACACAGCACACATACACCACATATACAGCCCGTACACACACAGCACACATACACCACACATACACCACATATACAGCCCGTACACACACAGCACACATACACCACACATACACCACATATACAGCCCGTACACACACAGCACACATACACCACATATACAGCCCGTACACACACAGCACACATACACCACATATACAGCCCATACACACACAACACACATACACCACACATACACCACATACACACCACATATACAGACCATGCACACACCACATATGCAGCCCGTACACACACCACACACATACACCACATATACACCACATATACAGCTTGTACACACACAACACACATACACCACACATACACACACAGCACACATACACCACATATACAGCCCATACACACACACCACACATACAGCCCGTACACACACCACATATACAGCTTGTACACACACAGCACACATACACCACACATACACACACAGCACACATACACCACATATACAGCCCATACACACACACCACACATACAGCCCGTACACACACACCACACATACACCACATATACACCACATTTACAGCCCGTACACACAAAGCACACATACACCACACATACACCACATATACAGCCCGTACACACACAGCACACATACACCACATATACACCACATATACAGCCCGTACACACACAGCACACATACACCACATATAGACCACATTTACAGCCCGTACACACACAGCACACATACACCACATATACAGCCCGTACACACACAACACACATACACCACACATACAGCCCGTACACACACAGCACACATACACCACATATACAGCCCGTACACACACAGCACACATACACCACACATACACCACATATACAGCCCGTACACACACAGCACACATACACCACATATACAGACTGTACACACACCACACACATACACCACATATACACCACATATACAGCCCGTACACACACAGCACACATACACCACACATACACCACATATACAGCCCGTACACACACAGCACACATACACCACATATACAGCCCGTACACACACAGCACACATATACCACATATACAGCCCGTACACACACAGCACACATACACCACATATACAGCCCGTACACACACAGCACACATACACCACACATGCACCACATATACAGCCCGTACACACACAGCACACATACACCACATATACACCACATATACACCACATATACAGCCCGTACACACACAGCACACATACACCACACATACACCACATATACAGCCCGTACACACACAGCACACATACACCACACATACACCACATATACACCACATATACAGCCCGTACACACACAGCACACATACACCACACATACACCACATATACAGCCCGTACACACACAGCACACATACACCACACATACACCACATAGACAGCCCGTACACACACAGCACACATACACCACACATACACCACATATACACCACATATACAGCCCGTACACACACAGCACACATACACCACATATACAGCCCGTACACACACAGCACACATACACCACATATACAGCCCATACACACACAGCACACATACACCACATATACACCACATATACAGCCCGTACACACACAGCACACATACAACACATATACACCACATATACAGCCCATACACACACAGCACACATACACCACATATACAGCCCGTACACACACAGCACACATACACCACATATACACCACATATACAGCCCCCGTACACACACAGAACACATACACCACATATACACCACATATACAGCCCGTACACACACAGCACACATACACCACACATACACCACATATACAGCCCGTACACACACAGCACACATACACCACATATACAGCCCCCGTACACACACATAACACATACACCACATATACACCACATATACAGCCCGTACACACACAGCACACATACACCACACATACAGCCTGTACACACACAGCACACATACACCACATAGACAGCCCGTACACACACAGCACACATACACCACATATACAGCCTGTACACACACAGCACACATACACCACATATACAGCCCGTACACACACAGCACACATACACCACATAGACAGCCCGTACACACACAGCACACATACACCACATATACAGCCCGTACACACACAGCACACATACACCACATAGACAGCCCGTACACACACAGCACACATACACCACATATACAGCCCGTACACACAGCACACATACACCACACATACAGCCCGTACACACACAGCACACATACACCACATATACAACCCGTACACACACACCACACATACACCACATATACAGCCCGTACACACACAGCACACATACACCACATATACAGCCCGTACACACACAGCACACATACACCACATATACAGCCCGTACACACACAGCACACAT
This sequence comes from Phyllobates terribilis, assembly GCF_046119375.1. Classification (NCBI taxonomy): domain Eukaryota; kingdom Metazoa; phylum Chordata; class Amphibia; order Anura; family Dendrobatidae; genus Phyllobates; species Phyllobates terribilis. The sequence goes on along the minus strand of NW_027362763.1, from coordinate 47,985,945 downwards.
ACACCACATATACAGCCCGTACACACACAGCACACATACACCACATATACAGCCCGTACACACACAGCACACATACACCACATATACAGCCCGTACACACACAGCACACATATACCACATATACACCACATATACAGCCCGTACACTCACACACATACACCACATATACACCACATATACAGCCCGTACACACACAGCACACATACACCACATATACAGCCCGTACACACACAGCACACATACACCACACATACACCACATATACAGCCCATACACACACAGAGCACATACACCACACATACAGCCCGTACACACACAGCACACATACACCACATATACAGCCCGTACACACACAGCACACATACACCACATATACAGCCCGTACACATACACCACACATACACCACATATACAGCCCGTACACACACAGCACACATACACCACATATACAGCCCGTACACACACAGCACACATACACCACATATCCACCACATATACAGCCCGTACACACACACCACACATACACCACATATACAGCCCGTACACACAGCACACATACACCACACATACAGCCCGTACACACACAGCACACATACACCACATATACAACCCGTACACACACACCACACATACACCACATATACAGCCCGTACACACACAGCACACATACACCACATATACACCACATATACAGCCCGTACACCCACACCACACATACACCACATATACAGCCCGTACACACACAGCACACATACACCACACATACAGCCCGTACACACACAGCACACATACACCACATATACAGCCCGTACACACACAGCACACATACACCACATATACACCACATATACAGCCCGTACACACACAGCACACATACACCACATATACAGCCCGTACACACACAGCACACATAAACCACATATACAGCCCGTACACACACAGCACACATACACCACATATACAGCCCTCACACACACAGCACAAATACACCACACATACACCACATATACAGCCCGTACACACACAGCACAAATACACCACACATACACCACATATACAGCCCGTACACATACACCACACATACACCACATATACAGCCCGTACACACACAGCACACATACACCACATATACAGCCCGTACACACACAGCACACATACACCACATATACAGCCCGCACACACACAGCACAAATACACCACACATACACCACATATACAGAGCGTACACACACAGCACACATACACCACACATACACCACATATACAGCCCGTACACATACACCACACATACACCACATATACAGCCCGTACACACACAGCACACATACACCACATATACAGCCCGTACACACACAGCACACATACACCACATATACAGCCCGCACACACACAGCACAAATACACCACACATACACCACATATACAGCCCGTACACACACAGCACAAATACACCACACATACACCACATATACAGCCCGCACACACACAGCACAAATACACCACACATACACCACATATACAGCCCGTACACACACAGCACACATACACCACATATACAGCCCGTACACACACAGCACACATACACCACATATACAGCCCGCACACACACAGCACAAATACACCACACATACACCACATTTACAGCCCGTACACAAACAGCACACATACACCACATATACAGCCCGTACACACACAGCACACATACACCACACATACACCACATATACAGCCCATACACACACAGCACACATACACCACACATACAGCCCGTACACACACAGCACATATACACCACACATACACCACATATTCAGCCCGTACACACACAGCACACATACACCACATATACAGCCCATACACACACAGCACACATACACCACATATACACCACACATACACCACATATACAGCCCGTACACACACAGCACACATACACCACACATACACCACACATACACCACATATACAGCCCGTACACACACAGCACACATACACCACATATACACCACATATACAGCCCATACACACACAGCACACATACACCACATATACACCACATATACAGCCCGTACACACACAGCACACATACACCACATATACAGCCCGTACACACACAGCACACATACACCACATATACAACCCGTACACACACACCACACATACACCACATATACAGCCCGTACACACACAGCACACATACACCACATATACAGCCCGTACACACACAGCACACATACACCACATATACACCACATATACAGCCCGTACACACACAGCACACATACACCACATATACAGCCCGTACACACACAGCACACATACACCACATATACAGCCCGTACACACACAGCACACATACACCACATATACAGCCCGTACACGAACACCACACATACACCACATATACAGCCCGTACACACACAGCACACATACACCACATATACAGCCCGTACACACACAGCACACATACACCACATATACAGCCCGTACACACACAGCACACATACACCACATATACAGCCCGTACACGCACACCACACATACACCACATATACAGCCTGTACACACACAGCACACATACACCACATATACAGCCCGTACACACACAGCACACATACACCACACATACACCACATATACAGCCCGTACACACACAGCACACATACACCACACATACACCACATATACAGCCCGTACACGCACACCACACATACACCACACATACACCACACATACACCACATATACAGCCCGTACACACACAACACACATACACCACATATACAGCCCGTACACACACAGCACACATACACCACATATACAGCCCGTACACACACCACATATGCAGCCCGTACACACACCACACACATACACCACACATACACCACATATACAGCCCGTACACACACAGCACACATACACCACATATACAGCCCGTACACACACAACACACATACACCACACATACATCACATACACACCACATATACAGCCCATACACACACCACATATACAGCTTGTACACACACAGCATACATACACCACACATACACACACAGCACACACACACCACATATACAGCCCGTACACACACAGCACACATACACCACATATACAGCCCGTACACACACAACACACATACACCACATATACAGCCCGTACACACACAGCACACATACACCACATATACAGCCTGTACACACACAGCACACATACACCACATATACAGCCCATACACACACAGCACACATACACCACATATACACCACATTTACAGCCTGTACACACACAACACACATACACCACACATACACCACATATACAGCCCGTACACATACACCACATATACAGCCCGTACACACACAACACACAAACAGCACACATACACCACATATACAGCCCGTACACACACAGCACACATACACCACATATACAGCCCGTACACACACAGCACACATACACCACATATACACCACATATACAGCCCGTACACACACACCACACATACACCACACATACACCACATATACAGCCCGTACACACACAGCACACATACACCACATATACACCACATATACAGCCCGTACACACACAGCACACATACACCCCATATACAGCCCGTACACACACAGCACACATACACCTCACATACACCACATATACAGCCCGTACACACACAGCACACATACACCACATATACACCACATATACAGCCCGTACACACACAGCACACATACACCACACATACACCACATATACAGCCCGTACACACACAGCACACATACACCACATATACAGCCCGCACACACACAGCACACATACACCACATATACACCACATATACAGCCCGTACACACACAGCACACATACACCACACATACAGCCCGTACACACACACCACACATACACCACATATACAGCCCGTACACACACAGCACACATACACCACATATACAGCCCGTACACACACACCACACATACACCACACATACACCACATATACAGCTTGTACACACACAGCACACATACACCACATATACAGCCCGTACACACACACCACACATACACCACATATACAGCCTGTACACACACAGCACACATACACCACACATACACCACATATACAGCCCGTACACACACAGCACACATACACCACATATACACCATATATACAGCCTGTACACACACAGCACACATACACCACATATACAGCCCGTACACACACAACACACATACACCACATATACAGCCCGTACACACACAGCACACATACACCACATATACAGCCCGTACACACACAGCACACATACACCACATATACAGCCCGTACACACACAGCACACATACACCACATATACAGCCCGTACACACACAACACACATACACCACACATACACCACATATACAGCCCGTACACACACAGCACACATACACCACATATACAGCCCGTACACACACAGCACACATACACCACACATACACCACATATACAGCCCGTACACACACAGCACACATACACCACATATACAGCCCGTACACACACAGCACACATACACCACATATACAGCCCGTACACACACAGCACACATACACCACATATACAGCCCGTACACACACAACACACATACACCACACATACACCACATATACAGCCCGTACACACACAGCACACATACACCACATATACAGCCCGTACACACACAGCACACATACACCACACATACACCACATATACAGCCCGTACACATACACCACACATACACCACATATACAGCCCGTACACACACAGCACACATACACCACATATACAGCCTGTACACACACAGCACACATACACCACATTTACAGCCCGTACACAAACAGCACACATACACCACACATACACCACATATACAGCCCATACACACACAGCACACATACACCACACATACAGCCCGTACACACACAGCACATATACACCACACATACACCACATATTCAGCCCGTACACACACAGCACACATACACCACATATACAGCCCATACACACACAGCACACATACACCACACATACAGCCCGTAAACACACAGCACACATACACCACACATACACCACACATACACCACATATACAGCCCGTACACACACCACACACATACACCACATATACAGCCCGTACACACACAGCACACATACACCACATATACACCACATATACAGCCCATACACACACAGCACACATACACCACATATACACCACATATACAGCCCGTACACACACAGCACACATACACCACATATACAGCCCGTACACACACAGCACACATACACCACATATACAACCCGTACACACACACCATACATACACCACATATACAGCCCGTACACACACAGCACACATACACCACATATACAGCCCGTACACACACAGCACACATACACCACATATACACCACATATACAGCCCGTACACACACAGCACACATACACCACATATACAGCCCGTACACACACAGCACACATACACCACATATACAGCCAGTACACACACAGCACACATACACCACATATACAGCCCGTACACGCACACCACACATACACCACATATACAGCCTGTACACACACAGCACACATACACCACATATACAGCCCGTACACACACAGCACACATACACCACACATACACCACATATACAGCCCGTACACGCACACCACACATACACCACACATACACCACATATACAGCCCGTACACACACAGCACACATACACCACACATACACCACATATACAGCCCGTACACGCACACCACACATACACCACACATACACCACATATACAGCCCGTACACACACCACATATGCAGCCCGTACACACACAGCACACATACACCACATATACAGCCCGTACACGCACACCACACATACACCACATATACAGCCTGTACACACACAGCACACATACACCACATATACAGCCCGTACACACACAGCACACATACACCACACATACACCACATATACAGCCCGTACACGCACACCACACATACACCACACATACACCACATATACAGCCCGTACACACACAGCACACATACACCACACATACACCACATATACAGCCCGTACACGCACACCACACATACACCACACATACATCACATACACACCACATATACAGCCCATACACACACCACATATGCAGCCCGTACACACACCACACACATACACCACATATACACCACATATACAGCCCGTACACACACAACACACATACACCACATATACAGCCCGTACACACACAGCACACATACACCACATATACAGCCCGTACACACACAACACACATACACCACACATACATCACATACACACCACATATACAGCCCATACACACACCACATATACAGCTTGTACACACACAGCATACATACACCACACATACACACACAGCACACATACACCACATATACAGCCCGTACACACACAGCACACATACACCACATATACAGCCCATACACACACACCACACATACACCACATATACAGCCCGTACACACACAGCACACATACACCACATATACAGCCCGTACACACACAACACACATACACCACATATACAGCCCGTACACACACAGCACACATACACCACATATACAGCCTGTACACACACAGCACACATACACCACATATACAGCCCATACACACACAGCACACATACACCACATATACACCACATTTACAGCCTGTACACACACAACACACATACACCACACATACACCACATATACAGCCCGTACACATACACCACATATACAGCCCGTACACACACAACACACAAACACCACACATACACCACATATACAGCCCGTACACACACAGCACACATACACCACATATACAGCACATATACAGCCCGTACACACACAGCACACATACACCTCACATACACCACATATACAGCCCGTACACACACAGCACACATACACCTCACATACACCACATATACAGCCCGTACACACACAGCACACATACACCACATATACACCACATATACAGCCCGTACACACACAGCACACATACACCACACATACACCACATATACAGCCCGTACACACACAGCACACATATACCACATATACAGCCCGTACACACACAGCACACATACACCACATATACAGCCCGTACACACACAGCACACATACACCCCATATACAGCCCGTACACACACAGCACACATACACCACACATACACCACATATACAGCCCGTACACACACAGCACACATACACCACATATACACCACATATACAGCCCGTACACACACAGCACACATACACCACACATACACCACATATACAGCCCGTACACACACACCACATATACAGCCCGTACACACACAGCACACATACACCACATATACAGCCCGTACACACACACCACACATACACCACACATACACCACATATACAGCTTGTACACACACAGCACACATACACCACATATACAGCCCGTACACACACACCACACATACAGCCTGTACACACACAGCACACATACACCACACATACACCACATATACAGCCCGTACACACACAGCACACATACACCACATATACACCATATATACAGCCTGTACACACACAGCACACATACACCACATATACAGCCCGTACACACACAACACACATACACCACATATACAGCCCGTACACACACAGCACACATACACCACATATACAGCCCGTACACACACAGCACACATACACCACATATACAGCCCGTACACACACAGCACACATACACCACATATACAGCCCGTACACACACAGCACACATACACCACATATACAGCCCGTACACACACAACACACATACACCACACATACACCACATATACAGCCCGTACACACACCACACATACACCACATATACAGCCCGTACACACACAGCACACATACACCACACATACACCACATATACAGCCCGTACACACACAGCACACATACACCACATATACAGCCCGTACACACACAGCACACATACACCACATATACAGCCCGTACACACACAGCACACATACACCACATATACAGCCCGTACACACACAACACACATACACCACACATACACCACATATACAGCCCGTACACACACAGCACACATACACCACATATACAGCCCGTACACACACAGCACACATACACCACACATACACCACATATACAGCCCGTACACATACACCACACATACACCACATATACAGCCCGTACACACACAGCACACATACACCACATATACAGCCCGTACACACACAGCACACATACACCACATTTACAGCCCGTACACAAACAGCACACATACACCACATATACAGCCCGTACACACACAGCACACATACACCACACATACACCACATATACAGCCCATACACACACAGCACACATACACCACACATACAGCCCGTACACACACAGCACATATACACCACACATACACCACATATTCAGCCCGTACACACACAGCACACATACACCACATATACAGCCCGTACACACACAGCACACATACACCACACATACAGCCCGTACACACACAGCACATATACACCACACATACACCACATATACAGCCCATACACACACAGCACACATACACCACATATACAGCCCGTACACACACAGCACACATACACCACACATACAGCCCGTACACACACAGCACATATACACCACACATACACCACATATACAGCCCATACACACACAGCACACATACACCACACATACAGCCCGTAAACACACAGCACACATACACCACACATACACCACACATACACCACATATACAGCCCGTACACACACCACACACATACACCACATATACAGCCCGTACACACACAGCACACATACACCACATATACACCACATATACAGCCCATACACACACAGCACACATACACCACATATACACCACATATACAGCCCGTACACACACAGCACACATACACCACATATACAGCCCGTACACACACAGCACACATACACCACATATACAACCCGTACACACACACCACACATACACCACATATACAGCCCGTACACACACAGCACACATACACCACATATACAGCCCGTACACACACAGCACACATACACCACATATACACCACATATACAGCCCGTACACACACAGCACACATACACCACATATACAGCCCGTACACACACAGCACACATACACCACATATACAGCCCGTACACACACAGCACACATACACCACATATACAGCCCGTACACGCACACCACACATACACCACATATACAGCCTGTACACACACAGCACACATACACCACATATACAGCCCGTACACACACAGCACACATACACCACACATACACCACATATACAGCCCGTACACGCACACCACACATACACCACACATACACCACATATACAGCCCGTACACACACAGCACACATACACCACACATACACCACATATACAGCCCGTACACGCACACCACACATACACCACACATACACCACACATACACCACATATACAGCCCGTACACACACAACACACATACACCACACATACATCACATACACACCACATATACAGCCCATACACACACCACATATGCAGCCCGTACACACACCACACACATACACCACATATACAGCCCGTACACACACAGCACACATACACCACATATACAGCCCGTACACACACAGCACACATACACCACATATACAGCCCGTACACACACAACACACATACACCACACATACATCACATACACACCACATATACAGCCCATACACACACCACATATACAGCTTGTACACACACAGCATACATACACCACACATACACACACAGCACACATACACCACATATACAGCCCGTACACACACAGCACACATACACCACATATACAGCCCATACACACACACCACACATACACCACATATACAGCCCGTACACACACAGCACACATACACCACATATACAGCCCGTACACACACAACACACATACACCACATATACAGCCCGTACACACACAGCACACATACACCACATATACAGCCTGTACACACACAGCACACATACACCACATATACAGCCCATACACACACAGCACACATACACCACATATACACCACATTTACAGCCTGTACACACACAACACACATACACCACACATACACCACATATACAGCCCGTACACATACACCACATATACAGCCCGTACACACACAACACACAAACACCACACATACACCACATATACAGCCCGTACACACACAGCACACATACACCACATATACAGCACATATACAGCCCGTACACACACAGCACACATACACCTCACATACACCACATATACAGCCCGTACACACACAGCACACATACACCACATATACACCACATATACAGCCCGTACACACACAGCACACATACACCACACATACACCACATATACAGCCCGTACACACACAGCACACATACACCACATATACAGCCCGTACACACACAGCACACATACACCACATATACAGCCCGTACACACACAGCACACATACACCCCATATACAGCCCGTACACACACAGCACACATACACCACACATACACCACATATACAGCCCGTACACACACAGCACACATACACCACATATACACCACATATACAGCCCGTACACACACAGCACACATACACCACACATACACCACATATACAGCCCGTACACACACACCACACATACACCACATATACAGCCCGTACACACACAGCACACATACACCACATATACAGCCCGTACACACACACCACACATACACCACACATACACCACATATACAGCTTGTACACACACAGCACACATACACCACATATACACCATATATACAGCCTGTACACACACAGCACACATACACCACATATACACCACATATACAGCCCGTACACACACACCACACATACACCACATATACAGCCCGTACACACACACCACACATACACCACATATACAGCCTGTACACACACAGCACACATACACCACACATACACCACATATACAGCCCGTACACACACAGCACACATACACCACATATACACCATATATACAGCCTGTACACACACAGCACACATACACCACATATACACCACATATACAGCCCGTACACACACAGCACACATACACCACATATACAGCCCGTACACACACACCACACATACACCACACATACACCACATATACAGCTTGTACACACACAGCACACATACACCACATATACACCATATATACAGCCTGTACACACACAGCACACATACACCACATATACACCACATATACAGCCCGTACACACACACCACACATACACCACATATACAGCCCGTACACACACACCACACATACACCACATATACAGCCTGTACACACACAGCACACATACACCACATATACAGCCCGTACACACACAGCACACATACACCACATATACAGCCCGTACACACACAGCACACATACACCACACATACACCACATATACAGCCCGTACACACACAGCACACATACACCACATATACAGCCCGTACACACACAGCACACATACACCACACATACACCACATATACAGCCCGTACACGCACACCACACATACACCACACATACACCACATATACAGCCCGTACACACACAACACACATACACCACACATACATCACATACACACCACATATACAGCCCATACACACACCACATATGCAGCCCGTACACACACCACACACATACACCACATATACACCACATATACAGCCCGTACACACACAGCACACATACACCACATATACAGCCCGTACACACACAGCACACATACACCACATATACAGCCCGTACACACACAACACACATACACCACACATACATCACATACACACCACATATACAGCCCATACACACACCACATATACAGCTTGTACACACACAGCATACATACACCACACATACACACACAGCACACATACACCACATATACAGCCCGTACACACACAGCACACATACACCACATATACAGCCCATACACACACACCACACATACACCACATATACAGCCCGTACACACACAGCACACATACACCACATATACAGCCCGTACACACACAACACACATACACCACATATACAGCCCGTACACACACAGCACACATACACCACATATACAGCCTGTACACACACAGCACACATACACCACATATACAGCCCATACACACACAGCACACATACACCACATATACACCACATTTACAGCCTGTACACACACAACACACATACACCACACATACACCACATATACAGCCCGTACACATACACCACATATACAGCCCGTACACACACAACACACAAACACCACACATACACCACATATACAGCCCGTACACACACAGCACACATACACCACATATACAGCACATATACAGCCCGTACACACACAGCACACATACACCTCACATACACCACATATACAACCCGTACACACACAGCACACATACACCTCACATACACCACATATACAGCCCGTACACACACAGCACACATACACCACATATACACCACATATACAGCCCGTACACACACAGCACACATACACCACACATACACCACATATACAGCCCGTACACACACAGCACACATACACCACATATACAGCCCGTACACACACAGCACACATACACCACATATACAGCCCGTACACACACAGCACACATACACCCCATATACAGCCCGTACACACACAGCACACATACACCACACATACACCACATATACAGCCCGTACACACACAGCACACATACACCACATATACAGCCCGTACACACACAGCACACATACACCACACATACACCACATATACAGCCCGTACACACACACCACACATACACCACATATACAGCCCGTACACACACAGCACACATACACCACATATACAGCCCGTACACACACACCACACATACACCACACATACACCACATATACAGCTTGTACACACACAGCACACATACACCACATATACACCATATATACAGCCTGTACACACACAGCACACATACACCACATATACACCACATATACAGCCCGTACACACACACCACACATACACCACATATACAGCCCGTACACACACACCACACATACACCACATATACAGCCTGTACACACACAGCACACATACACCACACATACACCACATATACAGCCCGTACACACACAGCACACATACACCACATATACACCATATATACAGCCTGTACACACACAGCACACATACACCACATATACACCACATATACAGCCCGTACACACACAGCACACATACACCACATATACAGCCCGTACACACACACCACACATACACCACACATACACCACATATACAGCCTGTACACACACACCACACATACACCACATATACAGCCTGTACACACACAGCACACATACACCACATATACAGCCCGTACACACACAGCACACATACACCACATATACAGCCCGTACACACACAACACACATACACCACATATACAGCCTGTACACACACAGCACACATACACCACACATACACCACATATACAGCCTGTACACACACACCACACATACACCACATATACAGCCCGTACACACACAGCACACATACACCACATATACAGCCCGTACACACACACCACACATACACCACACATACACCACATATACAGCCCGTACACACACACCACACATACACCACATATACAGCCTGTACACACACAGCACACATACACCACATATACAGCCCGTACACACACAGCACACATACACCACATATACAGCCCGTACACACACAGCACACATACACCACATATACAGCCCGTACACACACAGCACACATACACCACATATACAGCCCGTACACACACAGCACACATACACCACATATACAGCCCGTACACACACAACACACATACACCACACATACACCACATATACAGCCCGTACACACACAGCACACATACACCACATATACAGCCCGTACACACACAGCACACATACACCACACATACAGCCCGTACACACACAGCACACATACACCACATATACAGCCTGTACACACACAGCACACATACACCACACATACAGCCCGTACACACACAGCACACATACACCACACATACAGCCCGTACACACACAGCACACATACACCACATATACAGCCCGTACACACACAGCACACATACACCACATATACAGCCCGTACACACACAGCACACATACACCACATATACAGCCTGTACACACACAGCACACATACACCACATATACACCACATGTACACCACATATACAGCCCGTACACACACAACACACATACACAACACATACACCACATATATAGCCCGTACACACACAGCACACATACACCACATATACACCACATATACAGCCCGTACACACACAACACACATACACCACACATACACCACATATATAGCCCGTACACACACAGCACACATACACCACATATACAGCCCGTACACACACAGCACACATACACCACATATACAGCCCGTACACACACAGCACACATACACCACATATACACCACATATATAGCCCGTACACACACAGCACACATACACCACATATACAGCCCGTACACACACAACACACATACACCACATATATAGACCGTACACACACAGCACACATACACCACATATACACCACATATACAGCCCGTACACACACAACACACATACACCACACATACACCACATATATAGCCCGTACACACACAGCACACATACACCACATATACACCACACATACACCACATATACAGCCCGTACACACACAACACACATACACCACACATACATCACATACACACCACATATACAGCCCATACACACACCACATATGCAGCCCGTACACACACCACACACATACACCACATATACACCACATATACAGCCCGTACACACACAGCACACATACACCACATATACAGCCCGTACACACACAGCACACATACACCACATATACAGCCCGTACACACACAACACACATACACCACACATACATCACATACACACCACATATACAGCCCATACACACACCACATATACAGCTTGTACACACACAGCATACATACACCACACATACACACACAGCACACATACACCACATATACAGCCCGTACACACACAGCACACATACACCACATATACAGCCCATACACACACACCACACATACACCACATATACAGCCCGTACACACACAGCACACATACACCACATATACAGCCCGTACACACACAACACACATACACCACATATACAGCCCGTACACACACAGCACACATACACCACATATACAGCCTGTACACACACAGCACACATACACCACATATACAGCCCATACACACACAGCACACATACACCACATATACACCACATTTACAGCCTGTACACACACAACACACATACACCACACATACACCACATATACAGCCCGTACACATACACCACATATACAGCCCGTACACACACAACACACAAACACCACACATACACCACATATACAGCCCGTACACACACAGCACACATACACCACATATACAGCACATATACAGCCCGTACACACACAGCACACATACACCTCACATACACCACATATACAACCCGTACACACACAGCACACATACACCTCACATACACCACATATACAGCCCGTACACACACAGCACACATACACCACATATACACCACATATACAGCCCGTACACACACAGCACACATACACCACACATACACCACATATACAGCCCGTACACACACAGCACACATACACCACATATACAGCCCGTACACACACAGCACACATACACCACATATACAGCCCGTACACACACAGCACACATACACCCCATATACAGCCCGTACACACACAGCACACATACACCACACATACACCACATATACAGCCCGTACACACACAGCACACATACACCACATATACAGCCCGTACACACACAGCACACATACACCACACATACACCACATATACAGCCCGTACACACACACCACACATACACCACATATACAGCCCGTACACACACAGCACACATACACCACATATACAGCCCGTACACACACACCACACATACACCACACATACACCACATATACAGCTTGTACACACACAGCACACATACACCACATATACACCATATATACAGCCTGTACACACACAGCACACATACACCACATATACACCACATATACAGCCCGTACACACACACCACACATACACCACATATACAGCCCGTACACACACACCACACATACACCACATATACAGCCTGTACACACACAGCACACATACACCACACATACACCACATATACAGCCCGTACACACACAGCACACATACACCACATATACACCATATATACAGCCTGTACACACACAGCACACATACACCACATATACACCACATATACAGCCCGTACACACACAGCACACATACACCACATATACAGCCCGTACACACACACCACACATACACCACACATACACCACATATACAGCTTGTACACACACAGCACACATACACCACATATACACCATATATACAGCCTGTACACACACAGCACACATACACCACATATACACCACATATACAGCCCGTACACACACACCACACATACACCACATATACAGCCCGTACACACACACCACACATACACCACATATACAGCCTGTACACACACAGCACACATACACCACATATACAGCCCGTACACACACAGCACACATACACCACATATACAGCCCGTACACACACAGCACACATACACCACATATACAGCCCGTACACACACAGCACACATACACCACATATACAGCCCGTACACACACAGCACACATACACCACACATACACCACATATACAGCCCGTACACACACAGCACACATACACCACATATACAGCCCGTACACACACAACACACATACACCACACATACACCACATATACAGCCCGTACACACACAGCACACATACACCACATATACAGCCCGTACACACACAGCACTAATACACCACACATACAGCCCGTACACACACAGCACACATACACCACATATACAGCCCGTACACACACAGCACACATACACCACATATACAGCCCGTACACACACAGCACACATACACCACATATACAGCCTGTACACACACAGCACACATACACCACATATACACCACATGTACACCACATATACAGCCCGTACACACACAACACACATACACAACACATACACCACATATATAGCCCGTACACACACAGCACACATACACCACATATACACCACATATACAGCCCGTACACACACAACACACATACACCACACATACACCACATATATAGCCCGTACACACACAGCACACATACACCACATATACAGCCCGTACACACACAGCACACATACACCACATATACAGCCCGTACACACACAGCACACATACACCACATATACACCACATATATAGCCCGTACACACACAGCACACATACACCACATATACAGCCCGTACACACACAACACACATACACCACATATATAGACCGTACACACACAGCACACATACACCACATATACACCACATATACAGCCCGTACACACACAACACACATACACCACACATACACCACATATATAGCCCGTACACACACAGCACACATACACCACATATACAGCCCGTACACACACAGCACACATACACCACATATACAGCCCGTACACACACAGCACATATACACCACATATACACCACATATACAGCCCGTACACACACAGCACACATACACCCCATATACAGCCCGTACACACACAGCACACATACACCCCATATACAGCCCGTACACACACAGCACACATACACCCCATATACAGCCCGTACACACACAGCACACATACACCACATATACAGCCTGTACACACACAGCACACATACACCACATATACAGCCTGTACACACACAGCACACATACACCACACACATACACCACATATACAGCCCATACACACACAGCACACATACACCACACATACAGCCCGTACACACACAGCACACATACACCACATATACACCACATATACAGCCCGTACACACACAGCACACATACACCACACATACGCCACATATACAGCCCGTACACACACAGCACACATACACCACACATACACCACATATACAGCCCGTACACACACACCACACATACACCACACATACGCCACATATACAGCCCGTACACACACAGCACACATACACCACATATACACCACATATACAGCCCGTACACACACAGCACACATACACCACACATACGCCACATATACAGCCCGTACACACACAGCACACATACGCCACATATACAGCCCGT
The DNA here is from genome assembly GCF_046119375.1 of Phyllobates terribilis. Lineage (NCBI taxonomy): Eukaryota > Metazoa > Chordata > Amphibia > Anura > Dendrobatidae > Phyllobates > Phyllobates terribilis. The sequence goes on along the minus strand of NW_027362763.1, from coordinate 47,967,482 downwards.
ACACACACAGCACACATACACCACATATACAGCCCGTACACACACAGCACACATACACCACATATACAGCCCGTACACACACCACACACATAGACCACATATACAGCCCGTAAACACACAGCACACATACACCACATATACACCACATATACAGCCCATACACACACAGCACACATACACCACACATACACCACATATACAGCCCGTACACACACAGCACACATACACCACATATATAGCCCATACACACACAGCACATATACACCACACATACAGCCCGTACACACACAGCACACATACACCACATATACAGCCCGTACACACAGCACACATACACCACACATACACCACATATACAGCCCGTACACACACAGCACACATACACCACATATATAGCCCGTACACACACAGCACACATACACCACATATACAGCCCGTACACACACAGCACACATACAGCACACATACACCACACATACAGACCGTACACACACAGCACACATACACCACATATACAGCCCGTACACACACAGCACACATACACCACATATACAGCCCGTACACACACAGCACACATACACCACACATACACCACATATACAGACCGTACACACACAGCACACATACACCACACATACACCACATATACAGCCCATACACACACAGCACACATACACCACATATACAGCCCATACACACACAGCACACATACACCACATATACAGCCCGTACACACACAGCACACATACACCACATATACAGCCCATACACACACAGCACACATACACCACACATACAGCCCGTACACACACAGCACACATACACCACATATACAGCCCGTACACACACAGCACACATACACCACATATACACCACATATACAGCCCGTACACACACCACACACATACACCACATATACAGCCCATGCACACATACACCACATATACACCACACACACCACATATACAGCCCGTACACACACAGCACACATACACCACATACACACCACATATACACCACATATACAGCCCATACACACACCACATATGCAGCCCGTACACACACCACACACATACACCACATATACACCACATATACAGCCCGTACACACACAGCACACATACACCACATATACAGCCCGTACACACACAGCACACATACACCACATATACAGCCCATACACACACAACACACATACACCACACATACACCACATACACACCACATATACATCACATATACAGACCATGCACACACCACATATGCAGCCCGTACACACACCACACACATACACCACATATACACCACATATATAGCCCGTACACACACCACATATACAGCTTGTACACACACAGCACACATACACCACACATACACACACAGCACACATACACCACATATACAGCCCATACACACACACCACACATACAGCCCGTACACACACACCACACATACACCACATATACAGCCCGTACACACACAGCACACATACACCACACATACACCACATATACACCACATATACAGCCCGTACACACACAGCACACATACACCACATATACAGCCCGTACACACAGCACACATACACCCCATATACAACCCGTACACACACAGCACACATACACCACACATACACCACATATACAGCCCGTACACACACAGCACACATACACCACATATACACCACATATACAGCCCGTACACACACAACACACATACAGCCCGTACACACACAGCACACATACACCACATATACAGCCCGTACACACACACCACACATACACCACATATACAGCCTGTACACACACAGCACACATACACCACATATACAGCCTGTACACACACAGCACACATACACCACATATACAGCCCGTACACACACAGCACACATACACCACATATACAGCCTGTACACACAGCACACATACACCACACATACACCACATATACAGCCTGTACACACACAGCACACATACACCACATATACAGCCTGTACACACACACCACACATACACCACATATACAGCCCGTACACACACAGCACATATACACCACATATACAGCCTGTACACACACAGCACACATACACCACATATACACCACATATACAGCTCGTACACACACAGCACACATACACCACATATACAGCCCGTACACACACAGCACACATACACCACATATACAGCCCGTACACACACAGCACACATACACCACACATACACCACATATACAGCCCGTACACACACACCACACATACACCACACATACAGCCCGTACACACACAGCACACATACACCACACATACACCACATATACAGCCCGTACACACACAGCACACATACACCACATATACAGCCCGTACACACACAGAACACATACATCACACATACACCACATATACAGCCCGTACACACACAAACATACACCACACATACAGCCCGTACACACACAGCACACATACACCACATATACAGCCAGTACACACACAGCACACATACACCACATATACAGCCCGTACACACACAACACACATACACCACATATACAGCCCGTACACACACAACACACATACACCACATATACAGCCCGTACACACACAACACACATACACCACATATACAGCCCGTACACACACAGCACACATACACCACATATACAGCCCGTACACACACAGCACACATACACCACATATACAGCCCGTACACACACAACACACATACACCACACATACACCACATATACAGCCCGTACACACACAGAACACATACACCACATATACAGCCCGTACACACACAGAACACATACACCACATATACAGCCCGTACACACACAACACACATACACCACATATACAGCCCGTACACACACAACACACATACACCACATATACAGCCCGTACACACACAACACACATACACCACATATACAGCCCGTACACACACAGCACACATACACCACATATACAGCCCGTACACACACAGAACACATACACCACATGTACACCACATATACAGCCCGTACACACACAACACACATACACCACATATACAGCCCGTACACACACAGAACACATACACCACATGTACACCACATATACAGCCCGTACACACACAACACACATACACCACATATACAGCCCGTACACACACAGCACACATACACCACATATACAGCCCGTACACACACAGCACAAATATACCACATATACAGCCTGTACACACACAGCACACATACACCACATATACAGCCTGTACACACACAGCACACATACACCACATATATAGCCTGTACACACACCACACACATACACCACACATACACCACATATACAGCCTGTACACACACAGCACACATACACCACATATACAGCCCGTACACACACAGCACACATACACCACACATACACCACATATACAGCCCGTACACACACAGCACACATACACCACATATACACCACATATACAGCCCGTACACACACAGCACACATACACCACATATACAGCCCGTACACACGCAGCACACATACAGCACACATACAACCCGTACACACACAGCACACATACACCACACATACAGCCCGTACACACACCGCACACATACACCACACATACACCACATATACAGCCCGTACACACACAGCACACATACAGCACACATACACGACATATACAGCCCGTACACAAACAGAACACATACATCACACATACACCACATATACAGCCCGTACACACACAGCACACATACACCACACATACAGCCCGTACACACACAGCACACATACACCACACATACACCACATATACAGCCCGTACACACACAACACACATACACCACATATACAGCCCGTACACACACAGAACACATACACCACATATACAGCCCGTACACACACAACACACATATACCACATATACAGCCCGTACACACACAGCACAAAAATACCACATATACAGCCTGTACACACACAGCACACATACACCACATATACAGCCTGTACACACACAGCACACATACACCACATATACACCACATATACAGCCCGTACACACACAGCACACATACACCACATATACACCACATATACAGCCCGTACACACACAGCACACATACACCACATATACAACACATATACAGCCTGTACACACACAGCACACATACACCACTTATACACCACATATACAGCCCGTACACACACAGCACACATACACCACATATACACCACATATACAGCCCGTACACACACAGCACACATACACCACACATACACCACATATACAGCCCGTACACACACAGCACACATACACCACATATACAACACATATACAGCTTGTACACACACAGCACACATACACCACATATACAGCCCGTACACACACAGCACACATACACCACATATACAGCCCGTACACACACAGCACACATACACCACATATACAGCCCGTACACACACAGCAAACATACACCACATATACAGCCCGTACACACACAGCACACATACACCACATATACACCACATATACAGCCCGTACACACACAGCACACATACACCACACATACACCACATATACAGCCCGTACACACACAGCACACATACACCACATATACAACACATATACAGCCTGTACACACACAGCACACATACACCACATATACAGCCCGTACACACACAGCACACATACACCACATATACAGCCCGTACACACACAGCACACATACACCACATATACAGCCCGTACACACACAGCACACATACACCACACATACACCACATATACAGCCTGTACACACACAGCACACATACACCACGTATACAGCCCGTACACACACAGCACACATACACCACATATACAGCCCGTACACACACAGCACACATACACCACATATACACCACATATACAGCCCGTACACACACAGCAAACATACACCACACATACAGCCCGTACACACACAGCACACATACACCACATATACAGCCCGTACACACACAGCACACATACACCACATATACAGCCCGTACACACGCAGCACACATACAGCACACATACAACCCGTACACACACAGCACACATACACCACACATACACCACATATACACCACATATACAGCCCGTACACACACCGCACACATACACCACATATACAGCCCGTACACACACAGCACACATACACCACATATACACCACATATACAGCCCGTACACACACAGCAAACATACACCACACATACAGCCCGTACACACACAGCACACATACACCACATATACAGCCCGTACACACACACCACACATACAGCCCGTACACACACAGCACACATACAGCACACATACACGACATATACAGCCCGTACACAAACAGAACACATACATCACACATACACCACATATACAGCCCGTACACACACAGCACACATACACCACACATACACCACATATACAGCCCGTACACACACAACACACATACACCACATATACAGCCCGTACACACACAGAACACATACACCACATATACAGCCCGTACACACACAACACACATACACCACATATACAGCCCGTACACACACAGCACAAAAATACCACATATACAGCCTGTACACACACAGCACACATACACCACATATACAGCCTGTACACACACAGCACACATACACCACTTATACACCACATATACAGCCCGTACACACACAGCACACATACACCACATATACACCACATATACAGCCCGTACACACACAGCACACATACACCACACATACACCACATATACAGCCCGTACACACACAGCACACATACACCACATATACAACACATATACAGCCTGTACACACACAGCACACATACACCACATATACAGCCCGTACACACACAGCACACATACACCACATATACAGCCCGTACACACACAGCACACATACACCACATATACAGCCCGTACACACACAGCAAACATACACCACATATACACCACATATACAGCCCGTACACACACAGCACACATACACCACATATACAGCCCGTACACACACAGCACACATACACCACATATACACCACATATACAGCCCGTACACACACAGCAAACATACACCACACATACAGCCCGTACACACACAGCACACATACACCACATATACAGCCCGTACACACACAGCACACATACACCACACATACACCACATATACAGCCTGTACACACACAGCACACATACACCACGTATACACCACATATACAGCCCGTACACACACAGCACACATACACCACACATACACCACATATACAGCCCGTACACACACAGCACACATACACCACATATACAGCCCGTACACACACAGCACACATACACTTCATATACACCACATATACAGCCCGTACACACACAGCAAACATACACCACACATACAGCCCGTACACACACAGCACACATACACCACATATACAGCCCGTACACACACAGCACACATACACCACATATACAGCCCGTACACACACAACACACATACACCACATATACAGCCCGTACACACACAACACACATACACCACATATACAGCCCGTACACACACAACACACATACACCACATATACAGCCCGTACACACACAGCACACATACACCACATATACAGCCCGTACACACACAGCACACATACACCACATATACAGCCCGTACACACACAGAACACATACACCACATGTACACCACATATACAGCCCGTACACACACAACACACATACACCACATATACAGCCCGTACACACACAGCACACATACACCACATATACAGCCCGTACACACACAACACACATACACCACATATACAGCCCGTACACACACAGCACACATACACCACATATACAGCCCGTACACACACAGCACAAATATACCACATATACAGCCTGTACACACACAGCACACATACACCACATATACAGCCTGTACACACACCACACACATACACCACACATACACCACATATACAGCCTGTACACACACAGCACACATACACCACATATACACCACATATACAGCCCGTACACACACAGCACACATACACCACACATACACCACATATACACCACATATACAGCCCGTACACACACAGCACACATACACCACATATACAGCCCGTACACACGCAGCACACATACAGCACACATACAACCCGTACACACACAGCACACATACACCACACATACAGCCCGTACACACACAGCACACATACAGCACACATACACGACATATACAGCCCGTACACAAACAGAACACATACATCACACATACAGCCCGTACACACACAGCAAACATACACCACATATACACCACATATACAGCCCGTACACACACAGCACACATACACCACATATACAGCCCGTACACACACAACACACATACACCACATATACAGCCCGTACACACACAGAACACATACACCACATATACAGCCCGTACACACACAGCACACATACACCACATATACAGCCCGTACACACACAGCACACATACACCACATATACAGCCCGTACACACACAACACACATACACCACATATACAGCCCGTACACACACAGCACAAAAATACCACATATACAGCCTGTACACACACAGCACACATACACCACATATACAGCCTGTACACACACAGCACACATACACCACTTATACACCACATATACAGCCCATACACACACAGCACACATACACCAGACATACACCACATATACAGCCCGTACACACACAGCACACATACACCACACATACACCACATATACATCCAGTACACACACAGCACACATACACCACACATACAGCCCGTACACACATAGCACACATACACCACATATACACCACATATACAGCCCGTACACACGCAGCACACATACACCACACATACAGCCCGTACACACACAGCACACATACACCACATATACAGCCCGTACACACACAGCACACATACACCACATATACACCACATATACAGCCCGTACACCCACACCACACATACACCACATATACAGCCCGTACACACACAGCACACATACACCACACATACAGCCCGTACACACACAGCACACATACACCACATATACAGCCCGTACACACACAGCACACATACACCACATATACACCACATATATAGCCCGTACACACACAGCACACATACACCACATATACAGCCCGTACACACACAGCACACATACACCACATATACAGCCCGTACACACACAGCACACATACACCACATATACACCACATATACAGCCCGTACACACACAGAACACATACACCACATATACAGACTCCGACCTAATACATCAGCTTTTGTTAAGCATGTGTGTGTGAGTGTGTGGGGGGTGGGGGATTGTGAACTCTTCAGAATTTTCCCTATTTCTGTCTAAATTTGTGATAAAACTACATTAGATTTTCACATCCGATAACTCCTAAAGGTAAAGAACCAAATCAAACAAACGAGCAAAAAAAATAATCTATTATCTATCTATCCATCCATTATCTCTATCTTTCCATCTATCTATTATCTATCTTTTATCTATTTATTGATTATCTATTATTATCTATCATCTATATTTCTTCTATGTATCTATTATCTATCTATCTATAATCTATCTATCTATCCATTATCTACCTATTGTCTATCCATCTATTATCTCTCTCTATGTATCTATTATCTATCTATCTATTATCTATCATCTATCTATCTATTATCTATCATCTATCTATTATATATTTATCTATCTATTATCTATCATCTATTTCTCTATTATCTATCTATCTATTATATATTTATTATCTACCTATTATCTATTCATTACCTATTATCTATCTATTATATATTTATTATCTATCTATTATCTTTTCATTATCTATCTATTATCTATCTATTATCTATCCATATATATCTATCCATATATCTATTATCTATCTATCTATTATCTATCTATTGTGACCGAGTCACTGGTGTTATATACGAGGGGAGGTATGTGTCACTCCGACTGCTAGCCTGTGTGAACTGAAACCTGCAAACTTTCTGCCAGCATGTTATATGCTGGGGGTTAACTCACTTAAACGGTGTTTTTTTGTGAGTGGCAAAGAGGGTGGGAAGCCATTCACACTACCTCCCCTCAGGGTGTGACTGAGCAAGTTTAAATGCTCAGGCACTGTTTTTTTTGGCTGTAGTGTGTGGTCTGGAGAGTGAAGTCTCCAGGCTGTGTTTGGTGAAGCCAGAGAGCAACACTGGAGGACTGGTGTTGGTGAGACTTCACTGTGCTACCTGGAAAGCCTCGCTTGTTAATGGACTCTGTTATACTTTATCTTTTGTTTTCCCGTTAACCCCGAGAGGGTCTGTTTATTTTTATGGGACGCTGCTGGATTTTATGCCACACAATAAACCAGCAGGAAGTTAACCCGAACCGTGTGTCCTGTGTCTGCCTCTGGAGAGCCGAGCAAGTCGCTTTACCACAGTTGGTGTGAGTGCTGGCAAGATTCCAGGAACACGTGCACCTGCCATAGAGAATGGTGGATGTCCTGGGTGAAGGCCGTTAGCCAGCCAGAGATGTCAGGCAACATGGAGGAGCTGATTAAGCATTTAGTCTAGAGTAGATCGCAGCAACACCAGCAACACCTGCAGCAATTACAGCAGCACTGGAAGCTACAGGAGCAGCAGATCCTGCAGCAGCAGCAGCAAGCTCAACTGGAGACGACCAAACTGTTGCTGTAACAGATCCAGTTGTAGCAAAAGGCGCAGCAGCAGCACCAGCTTTTTTTGGCGGACGTCATCCAAGGCAGAGCAACCGCCCCACCCCCAGGGCGGAAGGCAGTAAGACGAGCCGTGCAGAAGATGACCCCCGGGGATGATATAGAAGCCTTTCTGACAGTCTTTGAGAGGGTGGCTGATCGGAAGAGACTTCCACCAGAACAGTGGGCAGATGTTCTGGCACCATATTTGTCGGATGATCCCCAAAAGGCATATTATGACTTGGCACTGCAGGATGCCAAGGAATACGCAAAACTATAGACAGAGATCTTGGCACGCCTAGGAGTAAATATGGCGGTGAGAGCCCAACGAGTCCACCACTGGGTGTATGCCGGCGACAAACCCCCTCGCTCCCAGATGTTTGACTTACTGCATCTCGTTCAGAAGTGGTTGCAGCCAGAGTCCTCCACTCCGGCGCAGATGGTTGAGCGGGTGGTGATTGATAGATTCATGCACTCCCTTCCCAAGACGATGCAGACTTGGGTACACCAGGGCAATCTGCAGAACACAGATGACTTCATCGGCCTGATAGAGAGGTACCAGGAGGTTGAGAAATCCCTTGGGAAACCGGATATAGTCACTTCCCCGTACTGGGATACCCAAAAGGGGGCAGGTTCACCATGGAAGGGGTTTAGAGCCACAACTGGGGGGGCGTCCAACTTCCACTGAAGGTGCCGCAAGGACTGTTGTTAAGGATATAGTCTGTTGGCGGTGTCACAACCCTGGACACGTAGCCCCCCGGTGTCATATGTCGAACCGGCGAGTGGCCGCAGGCGTGTGCCGTGTCCATTAATGGAGTAAAGGTGCTTGGACTGTTAGACTCTGGGAGTCTGGTGACCTTAATCAGAGCTACCCTTCCCCACCAGTTGGTCCCTTCCAAAACTGTGGGCGTTCGGTGCATCCATGGGGACGCAAAGGACTACCCCGTGGCTACAGTGACAGTGGGAACAGACTGTGGTGCCCAGTCCCACGAGGTCGGGAAGGTTAAGAACCTGATATGTCCCGTCATACTGGGCAGTGATTTTTCTTTGTTTTCGGCTGTTTTTGAACTAAGTAGCGTGGGCAAAAGCCAGGTCCCTGGAGAAGAACCCCCGACGAAGTCTCAAGTGGATGAGTTCCCACTGTACGTCTTTGCCAGCGATGAGGGCGAGACAGTGACCGAGGAGGCCGACCTCCCTGAGTTAGATGTGTCCGGAGAGAACTTTGGGACTGCTCAAGTTCGGGACCTGACCTTAAAGGGGGCGTTTGACAAGGTTACTGTATGTAATGGGATTGCCCAAAAGCAGGGGTCCGACACCAGGTTCCCCCACTTTGCAGTTCAGGGGGAGTTGTAATATCGGGTGGCCAAACTAAGGGGCGGTGAGATAGTGGAACAGCTGCTAGTGTCGGGGCCATACAGACGGAGGGAACTAGATATGGCCCATTCACATGTTCTGGGGGGGACAGGAGAGGATATTAAGAAGGTTTTATTGGCCGGGGTGTTACCGAGAAATTCTGAACTAATATAGGTCCTACCCCACATGCCAAACTGCTCCCTCTTCCCACTTCCGTAGTCCATTAGTTCCACTACTGGCAATAGAGGTCCTCTTTGAGAGGATTGCTATGGGCCTAGAAGGACCCTTAGTCAAATCAGCCCGAGGCCACCAATACATTCTGGTGATCATGGACTATGCGACCCGGTATCTAGAAGCGGTACCGCTAAGGAACTCCTCGAGCAAATGCATAGCCAGGGAACTTGTCCATATATTTGCCAGGACCGGTCTGCCGAAGGAAATCCTAACGAATCAAGGGACCCCGTTCATGAGCAAGGTAATGAAGTAGCTGTGCAAGGTCCTCTGGATTACCCAGCTGCGAACCTCTGTTTACCATCCGCAGACAGACGGCTCAGTAGAGCGCTTTAATAAGACCCTCAAAGCGATGCTCAAAAAAGTCGTAGAGAAGGATGGACGTGACTGAGACTACCTGCTGCCATTCCTGCTCTTCTCGGTAAGGGAGGTTCCACAAGCCTCTACTGGCTTTTCGCTGTTTGAGCTCCTGCATGGACTACATCCGCAAGGGCTCCTGGATATCGTTAAGGAAACTTGGGTGGGAAGCCGAGGTTACGCCACACCGGAGCATCATTGAAAATGTCGCCCAGATGCAGGAAAGAATAGCGAAAGTGATGCCAATCGTGAAGGCGCATGTCCTCCAGGTGCAGGAAGCCCAGGCAAGAGTCTATAACAGATCGGTGAGGCTGACGCAGTCCCAGTCCGGGGACCATGTTTTGGTGCTGATCCCCACAGTCGAGAGCAAGTTCCTGGCCAAATGGCAAGGTCCGTAAGAGGTGGTGGAGAAAGTCAGCGAGCTTAATTATAAAGTCCACCAGCCTGGCCGAAGAAAGCCGCACCAAGTATACCATGTGAACTTGCACAAGCCGTGGCGAGACTGGGAACCTGTGGAAACTGCTTGCCTGGGGGCAGCTCCCGAAGGCAAGGTGGAAGAGGTCACTATAGCAGAGACTCTATCGCCGTCCCAGAAGCAACAGTGTCGAGAACTACTACAGCGGAATTGTGACCTGTTCTCAGAGTTGCCGGGGCATATTCAGGTGGTAGAGCATTACGTCCTAACACAGCCACATGTAAGAGTGAATCTGAAGCCCTACCGGATTCCGGAAGCACGCTGGGAGGTGATCTCGGCCAAGGTGAAGAGGATGTTAGACCTCGGTGTGATAGAAGAGTCAAACGGAGAGTAGAGGTTGTGTAACGATTACGGTCGGCTGAATGAGGTGTCTGAGTGTAACGCATACCCAATGCCCCGCATCAAGGAACTCATCGAGAGGCTTGGCCCGGCGAGGTACATCACCACTCTTGATCTGACGAAGGGCAATTGGCAGATCCCCATGTCCCAGACGACCAAGGAGAAGACGGCTTTCTCAACACCTGATGGGTGCTTTCAATAAACTCTGATGCCGTTTGGACTACAGGGGTCCCCAGACACCTTCCAGAGGGCTATGGATTGGATCCTAGCCCCACATAAGAAGTATGCCGCAGCCTACTTTGACGACATTGTAGTCTATAGCTCAGACTGGGCTAGTCATCTACCTAAACTACAGGCCGTTATGGATGTGCTGAGGAAGGCGGTATTTAATATGAATCCAAGAAAATGTGCCGTTGGAAAAGAGGAGGCCAAGCACTTGGGCTATGTCGTTGGGAGAGGCGAAATAAAGCCACAAGTCAATAAAGTGGAGGCAATCCAAACCTGGCCACAACCACTCTCCAAGAAGCAAGTAAGAGAGTTCCTGGGAATGGTGGGATATTACCAGAGGTTTATCTCAAATTTCGCCATGATGGCCGCGCCACTGACGGATCTCCTAAAAGGCACCAGATCAACCATGGTGAAGTGGATGGAGGAAACAGAGACAGCGTTTTTTCTACAGTTGAAGCTAGCACAGTGTAAGCAGCCGGTCCTGGTCGCACCAGACTTTAAGAAAGAGTTCGTGGTCCAGACAGACACTTCAGAGGTTGGTCTAGGAGCCGTACTCTCTCAAGAGATAAATGGGGAAGAACATCCCATTCTCTATCTGATCCGGAAGCTTTCGTCCTGCGAGAAGAACTACGCAATAGTAGAAAAAGAGTGTTTAGCCATAAAGTGGGCCTTACATACACTAAGTTATTACTAACTAGGCCGGAAGTTTAAGTTGGTGTCAGACCATGCCCCGTTGAGATGGTTGAGGGAAAAGAGAGGTAAAAATGCCAGGGTAACTAGATGGTTCCTAGACCTTCAGGACTTTAACTTTCATGTGGAGCATAGGTCCGGGAAGTTACAAAGGAACGCTGATGCCCTTTCTAGAATTCCCTGTGTGGTATCGGAAGGTGCCCAAACCCCCTGCTTTGTGCAGGGGGGGGGGGGGAATATGTGACAGAGTCACTGGTGTGATATACGAGGGGAGGTGTGTGTCACTCTGGCTGCTAGCCTGTGTGAACTAAAACCTACAAACTTTCTGCCAGCATGTTATATGCTGGGGGTTAACTCACTTAAAGGGTGTGTTTTTTTGTGAGTGGCAAAGAGGGTGGGAAGCCATTCACACTACCTCCCCTCAGGGTGTGACTGAGCAAGTTTAAATGCTCAGGCACTGTTTTTTGTGTCTGTAGTGTGTGGTCTAGAGAGTGAAGTCTCCAGGCTGTGTTTGGTGAAGCCAGAGAGCAACACTGGAAAACTGGTGTTTGGTGAGACTTCACTGTGCTACCTGGAGCGGGCAAAGCCTCGCTTGTTAATGGACTCTGTTATACTTTATCTTTTGTTTTCCCGTTAACCCCGAGAGGACCTGTTTATTTTTATGGGACGCTGCTGGAGTTTATGCCACACAATAAACCAGCAGGAAGTTAACCCGAACCGTGTGTCCTGTGTCTGCCTCTGGAGAGCCGAGCAAGTCGCTTTACCACAGTTGGTGTGAGTGCTGGCAAGATTCCGGGAACACGTGTACCTGCCATAGAGAATGGTGGATGTCCTGGGTGAAGGCCGTCAGCCAGCCAGAGATGTCCGGCAACATGGAGGAGCTGATTAAGCATTTAGTCCAGAGCCAAGTCGCTTTACCACACTATCTATTATCTATCTATCTATTATCTATCTATATATTATCTATCTATTATCTCTCTCTCTGTTATATACAGTATATACCCTTTGTGCTGTTACCAGTCCTAACCTTCTCCTGACACAGGACACAACCTTGTAGCAGTATCTGGTGTGTGGTGACAATACAACATCTGCCGCGGTCGCGCTGTCGGACGCCTCGTGCTCTTCTGTTTGTACAGACACATGACAAGCTGAGACATATTTAGAAGGTGCAAAGGACGGAGCCGGCAAACAGAGGAGCGGGGAGAGAGAGGGCCGTGGAGTAACACAGTAAACAATGGGCAGTCACGAGGCGCGGCCGGAGAACGCACGCCGCTATCTGCCAGTCACATGACGCATATCTGGGAATCACATACAGGACAAGTCTCCCAGAGAAACATCACATGTGGATACATCACAGCCCGCTATAGACTGCCATACCTGTAATATCAGCAATAACATCACCATGATGGAACCGGAGCGCACGGCCGCCGCTCTACGTCTCTACATTCCCTCTGAATATTCTTCAGACATGCCAGAGAAAACAGCGCTGCTTTATCACCAGTAATGTACTGGATATGAGGTGCTAGAAGACGTACGGAACCGAAACTGACAACTAAGAACATCTCTGACCAAAGATATAGATATCCGTGCTCAAAGCCTTTTATCTACTGTCGTTAAGAAGTAACCGTTCATTTAGTAATTATTTCATGAATCAATAGTTCACGTGAAAATAAGAAAAGGTGTAATATATCTTATCAGAGAAATCTGTTTCTTTCTCTTTCTAGACTGATCACTCATTCTCACATCGTCAATTCCCAGGAAAAATCTGTATTCAGTGAAGACAGACTGTGACATTACTGAGACCGGAGGTGGCAGGTGCTGCTCATAACATTCTATGTAGAAGGGAGGAGCTCGGCCTCTGGCTCCTCCCTCCTCCACTCTACATAGAATCTTATGAGCAGCACCTGCCACCTCCGGTCTCAGTAATGTCACAGTCTGTCTTCACTGAATACAGAGATTACCTGTAAATTGACAATGTGAAAATAATCACTGCTCAAAGTACAAGAATATAACTACTATAATACTGCTCCTATGTACAAGAATATAACTACTATAATACTGCCCCTATATACAAGAATATAACTATTATAATACTACCCCCTATGTTCAAGAATATAACTACTATAATACTGCTCCCTATGTACAAGAATATAACTACTATAATACTGCTCCTATGTACAAGAATATAACTACTATAATACTGCCCCTATGTACAAGAATATAACTACTATAATACTGCTTCCTATGTACAAGAATATAACTACTATAATACTGCCCCCTATGTACAAGAATATAACTACTATAATAATGCCCTCTATGTACAAGAATATAACTACTATAATACTGCCCCTATGTACATGAATATAACTACTAATACTGCCATTATATACAGGATTATAAAAACTATAATATTATTATCTTTATCTAAGCATTGAAGTTTCTGAAGAATGATAATGGTAGGGTGAGTAATGTAAACAGTAGATGAATTCCAAACCGCAGTCATAACATATACAATATGAGCTCTGCTTTAAACATTCAGGCAGCTCTATGTCAAAAAGTTTATATTAAGGCTTGTGCTCTATACAGCGGCATTTCTATGTTCCATCCATTCACTCAACTATTGTTCTGACTAAATAAGTAAAAGATCTTTACTGACTACTACTATAATACTGCTCCTATGTACAAGAATATAACTACTATAATACTGCCCCCTATGTACAAGAATATAACTACTATAATACTGCTCCTATGTACAAGAATATAACTACTATAATACTGCTCCCTATGTACAAGAATATAACTACTATAATACTACCCCATATGTACAAGAAGATACCTACTATAATACTGCTCCTATATACAAGAATATAACTACCATAATACTGCCCCTATGTACAAGAATATAACTACTATAATACTGCCCTTATGTACAACAATATAACTACTATAATACTGCTCCTATGTACAAGAATATAACTACTATAATACTGCCCCCTATGTACAGGAATATAACTACTATAATACTGCCCCTATATACAAGAATATAACTACTATAATACTGCCCCCTATGTATAAGAATATAACTACTATAATACTGCTCCCTATGTAGAAGAATATAACTACTATAATACTGCCCCTATGTACAAGAATATAACTACTATAATACTGCTTCTATGTACAAGAATATAACTACTATAATACTGCTTCTATGTACAAGAATATAACTACTATAATACCGCCCCCTATGTACTACAATATAACTACTATAATACTGCTCCTATGTACAAGAACATAACTACTATAATACTGCCCCCTATGTACAAGAATATAACTAATATAATACTGCCCCCTATGTACAAGAATATAACTACTATAATACTGCTCCTATGTACAAGAATATAACTACTATAATACTGCTCCTAAATACAAGAATATAACTACTATAATACTGCCCCCTATGTACAAGAACATAACTACTATAATACTGCCACCTATGTACAAGAATATAACTTTTATATACTGCTCCTATATACAAGAGTATAACTACTATAATACTGCCCCTATGTACAAGAACATAACTACTATAATACTACTCCTGTGTACAAGAATATAACTACTATAATACTGCTCCTATGTACAAGAATATAACTACTATAATACTGCCCCTATGTACAAGAATATGACTACTATAATACTACCCCTATGTACAAGAATATAACGACTATAATACTGCTCCTATATACAAGAATATAACTACTATAATACTGCCCCTATGTACAAGAACATAACTACTATAATACTGCTCCTATGTACAATAACATAACTACTATAATACTGCCCCTATATACAAGAACATAACTACTATAATACTACCCCTATGTACAAGAATATAACGACTATAATACTGCTCCTATATACAAGAACATAACTACTATAATACTGCTCCTATGTACAAGAATATAACTACTATAATACTGCCCCTATGTACAAGAACATAACTACTATAATACCGCCCCTATGTACAAGAATATTACTACTATAATACCGCCCCCTATGTAGAAGAATATAACTACAATAATACCGCCCCCTATGTACTACAATATAACTACTATAATACTGCTCCTATGTACAAGAATATAACTACTATAATACTGCTCCTATGTACAAGAACATAACTACTATAATACTGCCCCCTATGTACAAGAATATAACTACTATAATACTGCTCCTATGTACAAGAATATAACTACTATAATACTGCCCCTATGTACAAGAACATAACTACTATAATACTGCTCCTATGTATAAGAATATAACTACTATAATACTGCCCCTATGTACAAGAATATAAATACTATAATACTGCCACCTATGTACAAGAATATAACTACTATAATACTGCTCCTATGTACAAGAATATAACTACTATAATACTGCTTCTATGTACAAGAACATAACTACTATAATACTTCCCCCTATGTGCAAGAATATCACTACTATAATACTGCTCCTATGTACAAGAATATAACTACTATAATACTGCCCCTATGTACAAGAATATAACTACTATAATACTGCTCCCTATGTACAAGAATATAACTACTATAAAACTGCTCCCTATGTGAAAGAATATAACTACTATAATACTGCTCCCTATGTACAAGAATATAACTACAATAATGCTGCTCCCTATGTACAAGAATATAACTACTATAATACTGCTTACTATTTACAAGAATATAACTACTATAATACTGCTCCCATGTGCAAGAATATAACTACTATAATACTGCTCCTATGTACAAGAATATAACTACTATAATACTGCTCCCTATGTGCAAGAATATAACTACTATAATACTGCCCCTATGTACAAGAATATAACTACTATAATACTGCTCCCTATGTACAAGAATATTACTACTATAATACTGCTCCCTATGTATAAGAATATAACTACTGTAATACTGCTTCCTATGTACAAGAATATAACTACTGTAATACTGCCCCTATGTGCAAGAATATAACTACTATAATACTGCCTCCTATGTACAAGAATATAACTACTATAATACTGCTCCCTATGTACAAGAATATAACTACTATAATACTGCCCCTATGTACAAGAATATAACTACTATAATACTGCCCCTATGTACAAGAATATAACTACTATAATACTGCCCCTATGTACAAGAATATAACTACTATAATACTGCTCCCTATGTAAAAGAATATAACTACTATAATACTGCTCCCTATGTACAAGAATATAACTACTATAATACTGCTACCTATGTACAAGAATATAACTACTATAATACAGCTCCTATGTACAAGAATAAAACTACTATAATACTGTCCCATATGTACAAGAATATAACTACTATAATACTGCTCCTATGTACAAGAATATAACTACTATAATACTGCCCCTATATACAAGAACATAACTACTATAATACTGTCCCTATGTACAAGAATCTAACTACTATAATACAGCTCCTATGTATAAGAATATAACTACTGCAATACTTCTCCTGTGTACAAGAATATACAGTGGGAAAAATAAGTATTTGATACACTGCTGATTTTGCAGGTTTCGCCACCTACAAAGAATGGAGAGGTCTGTAATTTTTATTGTAGGTCACTGAGACAGAATCTAAAAATAATCCAGAAAATCACATTGTATGATTTTTACATAATAAAATTGTATTTTATTGCATGAAATAATTATTTGATCACCTACCAACCAGCCAGAATTCTGCCTCTCACAGACCTGTTAGATTTTCTTTAAGAAGCCTCCTACTCTGCACTCATTTTCTGTATGAATTGCACCTGTGTGAACTCGTTACCTCTATAGAATGACACCTGTGCACACAATCAATCAATCACAATTCAACCTCTCCACCATGGCCAAGACCAAAGAGCTGTCTAAGGACACCAGGGACAAAATTGTAGACCTGCACAAGGCTAGGATGGGCAACAGGACAATAGGCAAGCAGTTTAGTGAGAAGGCAACAACTGTTGGCACAATTATTAGAAAATGAAAGAAACACAAGATGACTGTCAATCTTCCTCGGTCTGTGGCTCCATGCAGGATCTCGCATCGTGGGGTAAGGATGATTCTGAGAAAGGTCAGGAATCAGCCCAGACCAACACGGGAGGACCTGATAAATGACCTGAAGAGAGCTGGAGCCACAGTCTCAAATATTACCTTTAGTAACACACTACGCCGTCATGGATTAAACTCCTGCAGGGCACGCAAGGTCCCCCTGCTCACGCCTGCTCATGTCCAGGCCCGTTTAAAATTCTCCATCAGGACGATCCAGAGGAGGCATGGGAAAAGGTCATGTGGTCAGATGAGACCCAAATAGAAATTTTTGGTATCCACTCCACTCGCCTTGTGTTGAGGAAGAAAGAGGATGAGTACAACCCCAATAACACCATCCCAACCGTGAAGCATGGTGGGGGAAATATCATACTTTGGGGGTGCTTGTCTGCAAAGGGGACTGGTCAACTGCATCGTATTGAAGGGAGGATGGATGGGGTCATGTATTACGAGATTTTGGCCAACAACCTCCTTCCCTCAGTAAGAGCATTGAAGATGGGTTGTGGCTGGGTCTTCCAGCATGACAATGACCCGAAACACAGGTTCAGACTCCACACATAAGACCTCAGTGAGTGGGTGGACATGGATGTCAGACATATGTACCATCCTCCAAAACTTTGAGGTCTCCACCAAGATGGTGAGCGTCGATGACGCCATAATTAGCGTCACCATCCCGCTTCTCTGTCTTCTGAAACGCTCTCTGCTCACAATCAAAGAGGATGCATTGCAGGCGGAGCACGATGAGATGGAGCAAGGAACCATACAGGGTGATTACACACAGCCCAGCCTCATCTCATCCCAACGTGGATTGGGTGACAATAAGGAAGAGGAGGAGGAAGAACAGGAGCTAGTTTCATGCGCTATAGACGGTACTATCTGCACAGCTGTCAAACCGTCTGTTCAGCGTGGATGGCCAGAGGACTGAGAGGAGGAGGAGAAGAGCATGGTCAGTCATCCTCTTGGTGAGGACACAGAAGTCTTGCCTGTTAGTAGTCTGGCACGCATGGCTGAGTTTATGTTACGCTGCCTTTCCCATGACCCTCGTGTTCTCAAAATTTTGAGTGACAGTCATTACTGGTTGGTGACACTTCTAGACCCACGCTATAAGGAGAACTTTATATCTCTTATTCCTGAGGCGGACAGGTCTACAAAAATGGGGCAGTACCAGAAGGCTCTTGTTGCGGAACTATTAAAAAAATTCCAATTTGAAAACGCTGGCGGCAGAGGGCACACTTCATTGGACAACCAAGGAGTACAGGCGAGAGAGACACAACTTCAATCCAGCAGAGGCAGGGGAACACTGTCAAAGTTCTGGGACAGTTTGCTAAGACCCTCCCATCGCACAGGCCCTGAGGCGCGGGGTACTCTCACAAGGATTGCAAAGTTTGGGAAGATGCTGAGGGAGTACTTTGCTGACCGTACCAACGTCCTCCGTGATTCCTCTGTGCCTTATAATTATTGGGTATCCAAGCTGGATACGTGGAATGAACTCGCTCTCTATGCCTTGGAGGTCCTGGCCTGCCCTGCCGCCAGCGTTTTATCAGAGCGGGTTTTTAGTGCCGCTGGTGGAATTATAACTGATAAGTGCATCTGCCTGTCAACTGAAAATGCTGACAGGCTGACTCTTATAAAAATGAGCAAGGGCTGGATTGGGCCAGACTTCTCAACACCACCGAATGATAGCAGCGTAACATAAACTCAAATCCAGTGTCTTTTCTTGGGAGGAGTATTCCCATGCACCTCTTTACACCCACACAAGGGTATACGCTTCCTGATTTTGGCTATTTGCTCTTGTCCTCCTCCTCCTCATCCACCACCACCATATCACCAGGGTGACCGTGGTCCGTGATGCAACACCCACATAAGTTTTTTAAAGGGTGTTTATGATGCCCGTAAAAAAAATGTTTTATACAGTATGTTCATGTATACCCGCCAGGGGTAAATGTTTGTCAGCCCATACACTTAGTGCATGGGCATTACACGTATAGGAGGCCCGCTCCTTTCTAATGGGAACATTTTTTTATGAGGCCCTCCTCCACGTCTCTTCCAAGGGGTGTTGGGGTGCGTCCAAATTTTGGGCAGCCCTGCCACTCACTGCATACGCAATAACAGTATAGGAGACCCACTCTTTAGTAATGGGAACAATAAAACATAGCCAGCTGATAGCTCTCTAAGAATAGTGAGGGCCGACTGATGGCCCTATAAAAATAGGCTTTGTGACTTTCAGAGTCCCTCCTTCATAAATGAAACACGATGTGTCTGATAATATCTCACACACCACATGGCCAGATAAGCTTGTAAAATGTTAAAATTACATTTCCTGGTGAATGCATTTGTCAGGGTTGAAAGCAATACAAAAGTGCAAAAACGCATCAAAAACGCTACGTGTGAACATAGCCCAAGGTGTGGAGGAGTATTTTTGTTTTTGGTTATTTATTTTGCCTTATATACAAGTCATTACCCTGGAAAGGATGTTCCTTAACATATTTCCCAGGAAAATCCATTTTGGTTTTGCTTTTGTATGTTTTATTGTGAGTCCGTAAAAGTGGCGTAATACCTCTGACAACGTTGTTGACAGCAGTGACCTGGGGGTCAGAAATGCTTCCAGGGGTCTTCCCCATGCTGTCCCCATGTCATTTGAGCAATGTTCCCATCGATTTGGGCAATTTTTAGGCCCTCTGCTGACCGCCGGGGGGGCGCCGCCTGAAAAATGCTCGAGTTTCCCATACACTTACATTGGGCTCGTTGCTCCCAAGTATTCCAATGTGCTCGACCCGAGCATTGAGCACCCTAGCATTTTAGTGCTCGCCCATCACTAGAAGTGACCTACGATAAACATTACAGACCTCTCCATTCTTTGTAGGTGGGAAAACTTGCAAAATCGGCAGCGTATCAAATACTTATTTTCCCCACTCAATGTACAGCTCTGGCAAAAATTAAGAGACCACTGCAAAATTTTCCTTTTCTCTGATTTTTCTCTTTATAGGTATATTTTTGAGTAAAATGTACATTGCTGTTTTATTCTATAAACTACTGACAACACGTCTCCAAAATTCAAAGCTAAAAATTTAGTATTTAATTGCGGCAAATGAGAAATCGTCAAAATGATAATAAAGAAGTAGTGCTTTCAGACCTCAAATAATGCAAAGAAAACAAGTTCTTATTCATTTAGAAACAGCAATCCTCATGTTTTAACTCAGGAAGAGTTCAGAAATCAATATTTGGTGGAATAACCATGATTGTTAATCATTAGTGTTGAGCGAACATGCTCGACACTGCTCGGTACTCGCCCGAGCTTCACGCTACTCGGGATGTTCGGCGAGCACCGAGCCTTTCCGGGTTACTCGGGCGGGAGGTCGGGTCTCCTCCCTGCATGTTTGGTGCTCTTTACAGAGCCAATGAACATGCAGGGATTGCCAGCCAGTCACTGGAATGCCGCAGCCATGTTGTTTGTGGGCATTACAGTGATTGGCTGGCCGCACAGCGTCACCTCCCAGACGATCAGCCCGTCATGATTGGTGTGTGTGGGTGTCTGTGCGTGTGTCTGCGAGTGTGTGCGGGGTGTCTGTGCGTGTGTCTGCGCGATGTCTGCGGTGTCTGTGCGATGTCTGCGAGTGTGTGCGGTGTCTGTGCGATGTTTGCGGGTGTGTGCAGTGTCTGTGCGGTGTCTGCGGGTGTGTGCGGTGTCTGTGCGGTGTCTGCGCGATGTCTGCGAGTGTGTGCGGTGTCTGTGCGATGTCTGCGGGTGTGCGCGGTGTCTGTGCGGTGTCTGCGGGTGTGTGCGGTGTCTGTGCGATGTCTGCGGGTGTGTGTGTGCAGGCAGACATAGGCCGATGTGACACTACTACTCCCATCGGCCTATGTCTGTCCCCCGTCCACTCGTGCCAGCAGGATCAGCTTGATGGGAGCAGTAGTTCCCATCAGCCTGATCCTGCTATTTAAATTGCCCTACTGTGTCCGCAATAAATGTTAAATACATGTCATTGGTGGCCAGTGGTTACCTACAATAAATTAGTTCATACATTACCTGTCCCTGCCGATCGCCACCTAAAATAAAGTAAAAAATAAAAAACTACACCTATACTCACCTAGACACCTAATTCCCCAAAGCCATCGATCTCCTGTAATAAAATATAAAATAATAAACCACAACCTTATCCTTACCCCTCCGTAGTAGTCCACGAGTGTCCCACGAAGATCTCCAGTTTAGAGCAGCCACATAGAATGTGACCGCTCTGAACTGCTGCCGCCACTAGAATGACGGGACCGTAAAGCAGCCCCGTCATTGCATGAGCGGGTTCACCGGAGTTCAGGCAGCGCTGCTCCGGTCAGCTCCTTTACGGCCCTGCTGTATCGTGAGAAATTCCCACGGTACAGCAGTGCCGTAAAGGAGGTCTCCGGAGCTGCGCTGCCTGAATGCACTCCGGTGACCTCAGTCAGGGGCTCCCGCTGCCGGGAGCGGACGTGTTCCCGGCAGCGTGAGCTTACAGCAGCCATGCACAGCTGTCACCATCTCCAGATGTGACAGCTGTGCATGGGAGATCAGCGCAGGAACGTGGACAGGGAACTATTTTTTTTTAGTAAACTAAGAATTAAATAAAATGGTGTGTTTTATTTCAAATAAATTATTTTTTTCTGGGTGTAGTGAGTTTTTTCTTTTTAACACTTTGTAGATTAGTAATGGGGGTGTCTTATAGACGCCCATCGTTACTAACCTGGGCTTCATGGCAGCTGGCGCTGACATGAACCCCAACCCTATTACCCCCTGCCACCGCACCAGGGCAGCGTGGAAGAGCGAGGCTAAGTGCCAGAATTGGCGCATCCTATGGATGCGCCATTTCTGGGGCGGCTGACGGCTGGTGTTTCTAGCCTGGGAGGGGGCCAATATTCATGGCACCCTTCCTGGGCTATTAATATCAGCCCCCAGCTGTCTGCCTAGCCTTTGCTAGCTATTAAATAGGGGGTACCCCACGTCATTTTTTGGGAGCGGTCCCCCATTTTAATAGCTAGTAAAGGCTATGTATTCAGCTGGGGGCTGATATTAGTAGCCTGGGAAGCTCCGTGGGTTTTACCCCCTTCCCAGGCTTCAAACATCTGCCCCAGCCGTCTGCTTAACCTCCGCTAGAGCCTAAAATTATGGGGGATCCCACGCCAATTTTTTTTAAATAAATCCTTTATTTTAACACTAAATGACATTTGAGGAGTTAATAAAGATGCAGTCCCTAAATTATTATTTATTTTTTAATTAATTTTTCCCAAAAGTTTTGACGTGGGCTTTGCCATATTTTTGTATGCCAGCCAGGTACAGCATCCAGCTTCTATGAACGCGCCATTTTCCGGGGTGGCTGCGGACTGCAATCTGCACCGGGGGGCAGAAAGCTTGGGTCTCCCTGCGCTGCAGATTCCAGCCCCCAGCTGCCTAGTTGTACCTGGCTGGACACAAAAATAGGGCGAAGCTCCACGTATTTTTTTTTTTAATTATTTCATGAAATTCATGAAATAATTAAGATAAAAAGGCCTTCCCTATATTGTTGTGTCCGGCCAGGTACAAATAGGCAGCTGGTGGTTGGGGGCAGCCCGTTCCTGCCTGCTGTACCTGGCTGGACACAAATATAGTGCGAAGCCCCACTTCAATTTTTTTTAATTATTTCAGGAAATTCATGAAATAATTAAAAAAAAATTGATGTGGGGCTTCGCACTATATTTGTGTCCAGTCAGGTACAGCAGGCAGGAACGGGCTGCCCCCAACCACCAGCTGCCTATTTGTACCTGGTTGGACACAACAATATAGGGAAGGCCTTTTTATCTTAATTATTTCATGAATTTCATGAAATAATTAAAAAAAAAAATACGTGGAGCTTCGCCCTATTTTTGTGTCCAGCCAGGTACAACTAGGCAGCTGGGGGCTGGAATCTGCAGCGCAGGGAGACCCAAGCTTTCTGGGCCCCACCCGCTGCAAATTGCAGTCCGCAGCCGCCCCTGAAAATGGCGCGTTCATAGAAGCGCCATCTTCTGGCGCTGTACCCAACTCATCCAGGGCCCTGGTGCGGTGGCTCACTGGGTAATAAAGGGGTTAAGGCCAGCTTGGCATTATCAGCTGGCCCTAAGCCCGAAATTCATGGGGTCACGCCAATATTAGACATGACCACCATGAATTTCTAGTAAAGTATTTAAAAAAAACACAAACACCCAAAATAAAGTCCTTTAATTGCAATAAACACACAATTCTTTATTGTTCTAAATTAAACTATACTTACCATCACGCCCATTCCAGCTGAAGCCAACGATCTCCTGCAATAAAAGAAAAATAATAAAGCAACCTCATCCTTACCTTTCCATGGTTCCCAGGACAACTCCAGCTCTGCTACATCGAGATGACAGGCTGGAGCGCAGCAGAACGCTGCCATCCAGCCTATCATCCCGCAGACACTGAGAAGAGCAGGCATGCTTGCGCTCCTCAGTGTCTCTCTGTGACGGCATAAAGATGAGCCGAGGTCATGTCCAATGAACTCAGCTCACCTCATGCACGTCACTGACAGCGTGGGAAAATTCTCCTGCACTCAGCGCTTCAGCGTGAGAATTTTCCCACGCTGTCAGTGACGTGAATGAGGTGAGGTCATGTCCAATGAACTCAGCTCACCTCATGCACGTCACTGACAGCGTGGGAAAATTCTCACGCTGAAGCGCTGAGTGCAGGAGAATTTTACCACGCTGTCAGTGACGTGCATGAGGTGCGCCGAGTTCATTGGACATGACCTCGGCTCATCTTTATGCCGTCACAGCCTGACACTGAGGAGCACAAGCAAGCCTGCTCTTCTCAGTGTCTGCGGGATGACAGGCTGGATGGCAGCGTTCTGCAGGTCCAGCCAGTCATCTCGATGTAGCAGAGCTGAAGCTGTCCTGGGAACTATGGAAAGGTAAAGATGATGTTGCTTTATTATTTTTCTTTTATTGCAGGAGATCGTTGGCTTCAGCTGGAATGGGCGTGATGGTAAGTATGGTTTAATTTAGAACAATAAAGAATTTTGTCTTTATTTCAATTAAAAGACTTTATTCTGGGTGTTTGTGTTTTTTTTAACTTTGACTATAGGGTTAGTAATGGGGGTGTCTTATAGACGCCTCTCCATTACTAACCTGGGCTTGATGTCAGCTGGCATTATAAGCTGACATCAACCCTAGCCCCATTACCCCACTGCCACCGCTACAGGGCAGTGGGAAGAGCGAGGCTAAGTGCCAGAATTGGCGCATCCTATGGATGCGCCATTTCTGGGGCGGCTGACGGCTGGTGTTTCTAGCCTGGGAGGGGGCCAATATTCATGGCACCCTTCCTGGGCTATTAATATCAGCCCCCAGCTGTCTGCCTAGCCTTTGCTAGCTATTAAATTAGGGGGGACCCCACGTCATTTTTTTGGGGGGGTCCCCCATTTTAATAGCTAGTAAAGGCTAGGTATTCAGCTGGGGGCTGATATTAGTAGCCTGGGAAGCTCCGTGGGTATTACCCCCTTCCCAGGCTTCAAACATCTGCCCCAGCTGTCTGGTTAACCTCCGCTAGAGACTAAAATTAAGGGGAACCCCACGCTAATTTTTTTTTTAATAAATCCTTTACACTAAATGACAAGTACAGTAATCAACACTGTCACTGTACTTCATATATATGTGACTGACATGTTTCTATCTATCTAATCTATGTGTGAAGCTCTATTCTTTCTGTTGTAAATTGTCGGGTACCGGTGTATGCCGCTGCTGAATTGCCGGCTTTTCGCATAATACATTCTACATTATTGTTAGTTGTTTTCCTTCATGTAGAATTAACCTACAAGGAAAGAAAGGGTTTATTTTCATTCCGATATTTGTGTCCCATTGACTTGCATTGGTTTCCGGTATCGGAATCGGCGATATCCGATACTTTTTGAGTATCGGTCCGATCCAATCCGATCCGATATTTCCTGATATCGGAAGGTATCGCTCAACACTATCCTTAACATATTTCACAGGAAAGCACTTTCACTTTCGTTTTTGAACCTTTTATTTTGAGCCTGTAAAAGTGGCTTAATACCTCTGACCACGTTGTTGACAGCAGTGACCTGGGGGTCAGAAATGCTTCCTGGGGCGATCCCCATGCTGTCCCCATGTCATTTGAGCACTGTCACTATCGTTTTGGGCACTTGTTAGGCTTTGTACAGACTGCCGGGGGTGCCGCCGCAAAAATGCTCGAGTCTCCCATAGACTAATATTGGGCTCGTTGCTCGGGTCGAGGACCCGAGTATCACGGCGAGCTCGGCCCGAGCTTCGAGCACCCGAGCATTTTAGTGCTTGCTCAACACTATTAATCATGTGTCTTGGCTTCTTTCCACCAGTCTTTCACGCTGCTTTTGGGTGACCTTATGCCACTCCTGGCACACAAATCTAAGCAGTTCTTCTTTGTTTGATGGCTTGTGACTATCCATCTTCCTCTTGATTACATTCCAGAGGTTTTCAATGGGGTTCAGGTCTGGAGATTGGACTGGCCATGACAGGGTCTTGATGTGGTGCTCCTTCATCCACACATTGATTGACCTAGCTGTGTGGCATGGGGCATTGTCCTGCTGGAAAAACCAGTCCTCAGAGTTGGGGAACATTGCCTGAACAGAAGGAACCAAGTATTTTTCAAGGATAACCTGGTATGCGGCTTGATTCATACGTCCTTCACAAAGATTAACCTGCCCAATTCCAGCCTTGCTGAACCATCCTCAGATCATCACCGATCCTCCACCAAATTTCACAGTGGGTGCAAGACACTGTGGCTTGTATGCCTCTCCAGGTCTCCTTCTAACCATTAGATGACCAGGTGTTGGGCAAAGCTGGAAGTTAGACTCATCAGAGAAGATTACCTTACTCCAGTCCTCTATGGTCCAATCTCTATGGTCTTTGGCACTCTTCAGCCTGGCTCTCCTTTGCTTCTCATTGATGGAAGGCTTTTTCCAGCTTTACATGACTTGAGGCCTCTAGGAGCCAGTTATGAACTGTTCTTGCCGTGCTCTTCACCCCAGCTGCCATTTGCCATTCCTTTTGTAGGTCACTTGATGTCATCCTGCGGTTGTTGAGTGACATTCGAATAAGATGACGGTCATCCCGGTCAGTGGAGAGTCTCTTTCGTCCTCTGCCGGTCTGTAGCTCTGTTGTCCCCAATGTCTGCTGCTTGACCTTGTTGTAATGGACTTCCGTCTTCGAAATTTTAAGGATGGAGGCGAGATGACGCTCACTGTATCCCTCTGCTAGTAAAGCCAGAATTGAGCCCTTCTTTTCCTCACTCAAGACGTTTCTTTTCAGCTCCTTTGGCATGGTTAAAAGTTATTGCTTCATTCAAATTACTTTTGGGCTATTCCTAGCACTTGTTTTGCCATCCAGCTCGTCCTATTGCAAGAGGATTGTGAAGACCACAGCAGTGTTTTCTACACTTTCCCTCGTTACATAAGATTTGGTTCAGGTGATCACCTAATCAGAAGCACATTAAGTAGAATGAGGTGGACGGTGGTTGGAATTCAGCTGACACTGGAATGGAAAGGCCGTCAGACATGGAGAGAAAACTGGGCAGTGGTCTCTTAATTTTTGCCAGAGGTGTATATGGGGTATTTGCTCTTGCAGTGGGCGGCCTCATACAGAGCCATGCGAGGTGCACAGCGACTTTTAAAACTTTCAAATATAACACACGAGCTCTTCAGCCGGCGCTGACTTCCCGCTGAGCTCGTCAAATGTTAAATGGTCATAAAAGGAAAACAATAAGAGCAAAAAATGCTGGAAATGAGTTAATTCTCCAAGAAAAAAAGTCAAATATTCTGTATTCAGGACCCTTTAACTCTGCCACTCTCTTCACCCCTTGTATCTCAGTCTGGCTCGCCACACCCCGGGGTGTGAAAAAAAGGTTATATCTATGACAATGCGATCGGCAGTCCAAAATCGTACATGTGCAATCGACATCTCTCCTGATGATCGGTCAGTCGGCGCCCCCATACACATTAGACCGTCGCCCGAACCCACGGATATTGGCAGGTTCAGCAATCATTAGTGTAATGTGTCTGGCCATCATTAAAGGTAACTCCACTGCAAGAAAAGTACAGGTCAGGAAGGATCCCGCACTGTGGGGGAAGGAATCACTCCCTACCTGTTGTTGACTTTGCTCTTCCAGATTGAGCTTCACCTCCAGGGATTGACGAGCTTCAAGAAAGGCTTTCCGATGTTTACGATCCGCCATGTAGTAGGACATGATACCGACAGTGATTGTGCACAGGTAGATGGCTATATTGGACAAGACCTTAGGAGAAACAAAAAATAGATACATTTATAACTAACATCTGTTCAATAAGGAAGCACAGAAATAAACTACAGAAAAAGTCACTGTGTACATGCATTACATTACTGATCCTGAGTTACATCCTGTATTATACTCCAAAGCTGCACTCACTATTCTGCTGGTGCAGTCACTGTGTACATACATTACTGATCCTGTACTGATCCTGAGTTACATCCTGTATTATACTCCAGAGCTGCACTCACTATTCTGCTGGTGTAGTCACTGTGTACATACATTACATTACTGATCCTGAGTTATATCCTGTATTATACTCCAGAGCTGCACTCACTATTCTGCTGGTGCAGTCACTGTGTACATACATTACATTACTGATCCTGAGTTACATCCTGTATTATACTCCAGAGCTGCACTCACTATTCTGCTGGTGCAGTCACTCTGTACATACATTACATTACTGATCCTGAGTTACATCCTGTATTATCCTCCAGAGCTGCACTCACTATTCTGCTGGTGCAGTCACTGTGTACATACATTACATTACTGATCCTGAGTTACATCCTGTATTATACTCCAAAGCTGCACTCACTATTCTGCTGGTGCAGTCACTGTGTACATACATTACTGATCCTGTACTGATCCTGAGTTACATCCTGTATTATACTCCAGAGCTGCACTCACTATTCTGCTGGTGCAGTCACTGTGTACACACATTACATTACTGATCCTGAGTTACATCCTGTATTATACTCCAGAGCGGCACTCACTATTCTGCTGGTGCAGTCACTGTGTACATACATTACTGATCCTGTACTGATCCTGAGTTACCCCCTGTATTATACTCCAGAGCTGCACTCACTATTCTGCTGGTGCAGTCACTGTGTACATACATTACATTACTGATCCTGAGTTACAGCCTGTATTATACTCCAGAGCTGCACTCACTATTCTGCTGGTGCAGTCACTGTGTACATACATTACATTACTGATCCTGTACTGATCCTGAGTTACATCCTGTATTATACTCCAGAGCTGCACTCACTATTCTGCTGGTGCAGTCACTGTGTACATGCATTACATTACTGATCCTGAGTTACATCCTGTATTATACTCCAGAGCTGCACTCACTATTCTGCTGGTGCAGTCACTGTGTACATACATTACATTACTGATCCTGAGTTACATCCTGCATTATATTCCAGAGCTGCACTCACTATTCTGCTGGTGCAGTCACTGTGTACATGCATTACATTACTGATCCTGAGTTACATCCTGTATTATACTCCAGAGCTGCACTCACTATTCTGCTGGTGCAGTCACTGTGTACATACATTACATTACTGATACTGAGTTACATCCTGTATTATACCCCAGAGCTGCACTCACTATTCTGCTGGTGCAGTCACTGTGTACATACATTACATTACTGATCCTGAGTTACAGCCTGTATTATACTCCAGAGCTGCACTCACTATTCTGCTGGTGCAGTCACTGTGTACATACATTACATTACTGATCCTGTACTGATCCTGAGTTACATCCTGTATTATACTCCAGAGCTGCACTCACTATTCTGCTGGTGCAGTCACTGTGTACATGCATTACATTACTGATCCTGAGTTACATCCTGCATTATATTCCAGAGCTGCACTCACTATTCTGCTGGTGCAGTCACTGTGTACATGCATTACATTACTTATCCTGTACTGATCCTGAGTTACATCCTGTATTATACTCCAGAGCTGCACTCACTATTCTGCTGGTGAAGTCACTGTGTACATACATTACATTACTGATCCTGAGTTACATCCTGTATTATACTCCAGAGCTGCACTCACTATTCTGCTGGTGCAGTCACTGTGTACATACATTACATTACTGATCCTGAGTTACATCCTGTATTATACTCCAGAGCTGCACTCACTATTCTGCTGGTGCAGTCACTGTGTACATACATTACATTACTGATCCTGTTACATCCTGTATTATACTCCAGAGCTGCACTCACTATTCTGCTGGTGCAGTCACTGTGTACAAGCATTACATTACTGATCCTGAGTTACATCCTGCATTATATTCCAGAGCTGCACTCACTATTCTGCTGGTGCAGTCACTGTGTACATGCATTACATTACTTATCCTGTACTGATCCTGAGTTACATCCTGTATTATACTCCAGAGCTGCACTCACTATTCTGCTGGTGCAGTCACTGTGTACATACATTACATTACTGATACTGAGTTACATCCTGTATTATACTCCAGAGCTGCACTCACTATTCTGCTGGTGCAGTCACTGTGTACATACATTACATTACTGATCCTGTACTGATCCTGAGTTATATCCAGTATTATACTCCAGAGCTGCACTCACTATTCTGCTGGTGCAGTCACTGTGTACACACATTACATTACTGATCCTGAGTTACATCCTGTATTATACTCCAGAGCTGCACTCACTATTCTGGAGTATAATACAGGATGTAAATTAGGATCAGTAGTGTAATGTATGTACACAGTGACTGCACCAGCAGAATAGTGAGTGCAGCTCTGGAGTATAATACAGGATGTAACTCAGCATCAGTACAGGATCAGTAATGTATGTACACAGTGACTGCACCAGCAGAATAGTGAGTGCAGCTCTGGAGTATAATACAGGATGTAACTCAGGATCAGTACAGGATCAGTAATGTAATGTATGTACACAGTGACTGCACCAGCAGAATAGCGAGTGCAGCTCTGGAGTATAATACAGGATGTAACTCAGGATCAGTAATGTAATGTATGTACACAGTGACTGCACCAGCAGAATAGTGAGTGCAGCTCTGGAGTATAATACAGGATGTAACTCAGGATCAGTACAGGATCAGTAATGTATGTACACAGTGACTGCACCAGCAGAATAGTGAGTGCAGCTCTGGAGTATAATACAGGATGTAACTCAGGATCAGTACAGGATCAGTAATGTAATGTATGTACACAGTGACTGCACCAGCAGAATAGCGAGTGCAGCTCTGGAGTATAATACAGGATGTAACTCAGGATCAGTAATGTAATGTATGTACACAGTGACTGCACCAGCAGAATAGTGAGTGCAGCTCTGGAGTATAATACAGGATGTAACTCAGGATCAGTAATGTAATGTATGTACACAGTGACTGCACCAGCAGAATAGTGAGTGCAGCTCTGGAGTATAATACAGGATGTAACTCAGCATCAGTACAGGATCAGTAATGTATGTACACAGTGACTGCACCAGCAGAATAGTGAGTGCAGCTCTGGAGTATAATACAGGATGTAACTCAGGATCAGTACAGGATCAGTAATGTAATGTATGTACACAGTGACTGCACCAGCAGAATAGCGAGTGCAGCTCTGGAGTATAATACAGGATGTAACTCAGGATCAGTAATGTAATGTATGTACACAGTGACTGCACCAGCAGAATAGTGAGTGCAGCTCTGGAGTATAATACAGGATGTAACTCAGGATCAGTAATGTAATGTATGTACACAGTGACTGCACCAGCAGAATAGCGAGTGCAGCTCTGGAGTATAATACAGGATGTAACTCAGGATCAGTAATGTAATGTATGTACACAGTGACTGCACCAGCAGAATAGTGAGTGCAGCTCTGGAGTATAATACAGGCTGTAACTCAGGATCAGTAATGTAGTCTGTACACAGTGGGTGATGTGGATGTCTCGCTTCGAGCCTCCTCTTCCTCTCCGTACACAGTGTAGGCTCACTACCGTCTTCCATAGACAATAATATGTTGTTTTCTGGCTTTCGGTGTCTTTTTTTCAGCTGATGACCCTGGGAAGGAAAGGTAAAGCTATGGGCAGTGCCGCGCTGACCTCGCTCTGTGCCAGCTATACACTAATGCCTTGTGCTAATGTATGATCCTTGCACAAATCTAATGTATACCGCCGCGGTCTATCCCCAGTGAGTGCACCTACATCTGCCTCTTATCGTCCTGTAACAGGCAGAATTCCTGGCATTCTTGTGGGATTTTGCTTTTTAGGTCAGGATTAGGCAGGATTCGCATTGTGTATACAGGATGGAATTACTTAGACGGAGAATCTAGCTATATTCCTTTCCTGATATGCTGAATCTCTGGCTCGCCATGTGGCGTCCTACACCGTATAACAATGCCGAAATCTGGGGAAGATGGTTACGGTGCCTATATAAAATGTCATGCTGTGTCAACACATAACATGAAGGTAGGCAGGCAGTCCAAGAACAGCAGATACCATCAAGTTCATACTGGGGCAGCAGAGGTGAATTATAGCTGTACCAGCGGGCATGAACTGCGACCAAGATCAGCAACCCGGCTGAGAGCTGCAACCAAGATCAGCGACCCGGCTGAGAGCTGCAACCAAGATCAGCAACCCGGCTGAGAGCTGCAACCAAAATCAGCGACCCGGCTGAGAGCTGCAACCAAGATCAGCGACCCGGCTGAGAGCTGCAACCAAGATCAGCGACCCGGCTGAGAGCTGCAACCAAAATCAGCGACCCGGCTGAGAGCTGCAACCAAGATCAGCGACCCGGCTGAGAGCTGCAACCAAGATCAGCAACCCGGCTGAGAGCTGCAACCAAGATCAGCGACCCGGCTGAGAGCTGCAACCAAGATCAGCGACCCGGCTGAGAGCTGCAACCAAGATCAGCAACCCGGCTGAGAGCTGCAATCAAGATCAGCGACCCGGCTGAGAGCTGCAACCAAGATCAGCGACCCGGCTGAGAGCTGCAACCAAGATCAGCGACCCGGCTGAGAGCTGCAACCAAGATCAGCGACCCGGCTGAGAGCTGCAACCAAGATCAGCGACCCGGCTGAGAGCTGCAACCAAGATCAGCAACCCGGCTGAGAGCTGCAACCAAGATCAGCGACCCGGCTGAGAGCTGCAACCAAGATCAGCGACCCGGCTGAGAGCTGCAACCAAGATCAGCGACCCGGCTGAGAGCTGCAACTAAGATCAGCGACCCGGCTGAGAGCTGCAACCAAGATCAGCGACCCGGCTGAGAGCTGCAACCAAGATCAGCGACCCGGCTGAGAGCTGCAACCAAGATCAGCGACCCGGCTGAGAGCTGCAACCAAGATCAGCGACCCGGCTGAGAGCTGCAACCAAGATCAGCAACCTGGCTGAGAGCTGCAACCAAGATCAGCAACCCGGCTGAGAGCTGCAACCAAAATCAGCGACCCGGCTGAGAGCTGCAACCAAGATCAGCGACCCGGCTGAGAGCTGCAACCAAGATCAGCGACCCGGCTGAGAGCTGCAACCAAGATCAGCGACCCGGCTGAGAGCTGCAACCAAGATCAGCGACCCGGCTGAGAGCTGCAACCAAGATCAGTGACCTGGCTAAGAGCTGCAACCAAGATCAGTGACCTGGCTAAGAGCTGCAACCAAGATCAGTGACCTGGCTAAGAGCTGCAACCAAGATCAGTCATGCTGCTGGGAGCTGCGATGAAAAGCAACAACTCAGCTATGAGCTGCAACCAAGATCATTGATCCGGCTATGAGCTGCAACCCAGATCCTCGACCCAGCTGGAGCTGTGACCAAGATCATCAGCCCGGCTACGGGCTGCGACCAAGATCAGTAACCCGGCTATGAGCTGCGACCAAGATCAGTAACCCGGCTATGAGCTGCAACCAAGATCAGCAACCCGGCTAGGAGCTGAACCAAGATCAGCAACCTGGCTATGAGCTGCGACCAAGATCAGCAACCCGGCTAGGAGCAATCTAGCTGGAAACTGTCACCAAAATTAGCGATTTGGCTATGAGCTGCGGCCAAGATTAACGACCCGACTGGGAGCTGCGACCAAGATCATTAACCTGCCTACCGGCTGCGACCAAGATCAGCCACCTGTTGGGTGAGACTATGAAGATCAGCAACCTGCCTACCAGTTGCGAAAAAGATCATCCACCTGATGGGTGAGACTATCAAGATCAGCAACCTGGCTGGGAGCTTTGAAGCTGCTGGTAGCTGTGATGAAGATCAGCAACTCAGCTAAGAGCTGCAACCAAGACCAGCGACCCGGATAGAAGCTGCAACCAAGATCAGCCATCCGGCCAGGAGCTGCGGCCAGAATTAGTGACCCAGCAAGGAGCTGCGACTAAGATCAGTGACCCAACAGGGTGCTGCAACCAAGATCAGCGACCCGGCTGGAAGCTGCGACCAAGATCATTGACTCGGCTTGGAGCTCCGACCAAGAGCAGCAACTTGGCTAGGAGTTGCGATCAAAATCAGACACCTGGCTAGGAGCTGCGACCAAGATCAGAGACCTGGCTGGAGCTGCGATCAAGATTTGAGACCTGGCTAGGAGCTGCGACTAAGATCAGTAACGCTGCTGGGAGTTGAGACCAAGATCAGTAACGCTGCTGGGAGTTGCGACCAAGATCAGTAACGCTGCTGGGAGTTGCGACCAAGATCAGTAACGCTGCTGGGAGTTGCGACCAAGATCAGTAACGCTGCTGGGAGTTGGGACCAAGATCAGTAACGCTGCTGGGAGCTGCGACCAAGATCAGTAACGCTGCTGGGACCAAGATCAGTAACACTGCTGGGACCAAGATCAGTAACGCTGCTGGGAGCTGCGACCAAGATCAGTAACGCTGCTGGGACCAAGATCAGTAACGCTGCTGGGACCAAGATCAGTAACGCTGTTGAGACCAAGATCAGTAACGCTGCTGGGACCAAGATCAGTAACGCTGTTGCGACCAAGATCAGTAACGCTGCTGGGAGTTGCGACCAAGATCAGTAACGCTGCTGGGATTTGCGACCAAGATCAGTAACGCTGCTGGGAGTTGCGACCAAGATCAGTAACGCTGCTGGGAGCTGCGACCAAGATCAGTAACGCTGCTGGGACCAAGATCAGTAACGCTGCTGGGACCAAGATCAGTAACGCTGTTGGGACCAAGATCAGTAACGCTGCTGGGACCAAGATCAGTAACGCTGTTGCGACCAAGATCAGTAACGCTGCTGGGAGCTGCGACCAAGATCAGTAACGCTGTTGGGACCAAGATCAGTAACGCTGCTGGGACCAAGATCAGTAACGCTGCCGGGAGCTGCGACCCAGCGATGCGGTCTGGGAGCTCGGATCAAAACCAGTAATGCGGCCAAGAACTAGGACTAAATTCGGTAGCATGGCCGGAGAGCTGATTGTCAGACAGTCCACACATAATACCGCCATTCATGACCTACATATTAGTGTCATCACGACACATACCAAAGCCATGTAGTTCCTCTATAATAAGGCCATACAGCGTCCATACAGTACTTTACGTAGAGCCTACCAATGGGTGATCACATACTACCACTACCCTGGTGTGACATAATAGTGCCATATAGTGCACACATTACAGTGCCTAAACTATACTACTGGAGATAAAAGTAAAACTTTAGATGATAGTTGAAGTAAAACTGCCCCGTCTGCCCTCCCTTCTACCCTGTAGGTCTTTATTTTTCTCTCCTTGTCTTTGACGTTGGGCATTTTTCAAAAATCCCTCGCGCTGCTCAGCCATAAATGAAATATTCACAGCTCAGAAAACGTTACTAATGTTAATCCTATTTCCCGGCTCAGTCTTAAAATAGTAAGCGCATGGTTTTCCATAAACTGCTGAGAGAAGCGAGGGGCACAGTCTGTGCTCGTGGAGAAGCATTCAGTGCAGCAAATGTGGCCTCAGTAACAGGGAAGTAATCTGTGACAGAATGGATCAGTTCGAGATATAATGTAAAATATATACAGTATATATATATATATTGTTTTTTCCAGTAGCAGTGATAGCTACACACAGCATTGCTAGCATAGCCATAGAGTTAAATTATGTCATTTTAACTGACTGCAGTCACCACTAGGAGGAGCTCACTGCATACCGAGTATACATAGAGCTCCATGATAACACAGTCTACATATATGCTCCCCCTAGTGGTGGCTGTGCGTATAGCTCTCAGTCCACGCTGCTTCATAAACTGGGAAATCCATGAAGGGACGTCCTATAATAGTGACTATATAGTGTTGTGATATTTAATCATTCATTGGAATATTCCCGCTCAGATAGCCTCATTCTTTTATCCATTTGCGATCTCAAAGTTCCAGGAAATCAGAGATAGTAATCGATTATTTCATTTCTCGGAAGAATATTATATAAAAAATATAAAAACATTCTCAGAATTTGGGACATGAATTAATCGCTGAAGTAAAAAACAAGAATAATGTAACCTTTATATCTCAAGCATGAAAAGAACATATGATACGTCAGGTCTTATGTTGGATGATGCTTTGTGTACAAATTACCAAATAGCAGCAAATAATACTTCTGTAAAGTTGTGAAAATAATAATGCAATAAATGTGCCCCCCCCCAATACACTGCAATGATAACATAATCTATGGTGCCATATAGTCCCAAAATAACTTCCAGCATAAAAAGCTCAATACTACCAAACAGTGATCGAATACTTCCACCATGCAATGCTCAAATATTACCACCATATAGTGCTATAACAATACCACCATACAGTAATCAACTAATATCACCATAAAGTGCAGAAATAATACCACCATATAGTGATTAAATACTTCACCATATAGTGCTCAAATAATACCACCATACAGTGCTATAACAATACCACTATACAGTAATCAACTAATATCACCATAAAGTGCAGAAATAATACCACCATATAGTGATTAAATACTTCCAACATACAGTGCTCAAATATTACCACCAACAGTGCTATAACAATACTACCAAACAGTGATCGAATACTTCCACCATACAGTGCTATAATACCACCATACAGTGATTGAATACTTCCACCAAACTGTGCTTAAATAATACCACCATAAAGTGCAGAAATATTACTACCATACAGTGAATAAATACTTCCACCATACAGTGTTCAAATATTACCACCATACAGTGCAATAACAATACCACCATAAAGTGAACATCTAATATCACCATAAAGTGCAGAAATATTATGACCATACAGTGACTTCCAACATACAGTGCAGAAATATTACCACCATACAGTGCTACAACAATACTACCATACAGTGATCAACTAATACCACCATACAGTGAATAAATACTTTCACCATACAGTGCTCAAATATTACCACCACAGAGTACACAAATAATACCACCATAGAGTGCACAAATGATACCAACAATACGTGCTCAAATATTAATACCATAAAGTGCTCAAATGTTACCACCATACAGTGCACAAATTATACTACCATACAGTTATCAAATAATTCAACCATACAGTGCAGCAACTAATAACACAAATACCACCATATAGTGCTTGAAAAATACCGCCACACGGTGCACACATAATATTTGCATAAAAGTGCTGAAAAATACTGCCATACATTGCATAAATAATACTTCACTACAGTGTACAAATACAGGCTGTGTTGAAAAAATTAAACTGTTTGTTCAATATAATCATACAACGGGCTGAGAAAGGGGGAAATTGTTTCTCATCAGAAGGGAAAAAAATATTGCAGAAGCCGAGAGGCAGCTACAAGCCAGAACCAGTAATGTTCGCGTCTTTTGAGTGTTTTTTTTTTCTGCATTAGGGTTTTAAAAACTCTTGAGAGAAGAGGCTGTTTTTTTTTTATTTTATGCCAAATTCTTCTTTGACGTTTTTTCCTATTTTCAACTCTATTTTCCATTTGTTTTTCTTTTTTTAATATATTTAGATATTTTCCATTGTGTTGCAAATTTTGCACTAAAAAGTAAAAAAATTTTTTATTTTATGCAAAGTTCGTGAAACTCAATTGTGAGAATTTGGTGCAAAAAAAAAAAAAGGAAACTAAAGCAACAAGAAAAAAAAGAAAAGTGTCTTTAAAAAAAAGACACAAATAATGAAACAGGACCTAAATAAAGCCTTTAGAAAAGCAACAGCCACGAATATGTTACTACATGACAATAGTTCACATTCCTGGGACCAGAACCCCTCACCAAGTCAAAGGTGTCCAGTTTTTGCATTTTTTCCCTCTGCACCTGAGTTTTCAATTTTTTGTTGTTGTTGATATTTTTGTGCAAATTTTTACGATGTTTATACCAAGGAGGCGACAATTATACAGTATACTGCAATACTGAGGTCAAGTGATTACAGGTAAAAATGAAAAAAATAAATAAAAATAAATAAAAAAAAGTGCATATTTGGTATTATCGCATCTGTAAAAAAGTATCATATAACTTTAAACACAGAAAATATAAAAAATAATCAATATTCTATCATTTTTAGAATTCTGCACTTCCCTAACACAAATACAGAACGTTGTATGTTCCCCAACATTGTATCAATAAAAAGTACAATTCAGCACACAAAAAAAACAAGCTCCATCCAAGAAAAAATAAAAATTATTGGTCTCAGAAAATGGCGACAAAAAATATATTTTTTTTAGAAGGTTCCTTTAATCAGTAAAATGTAAGAAATAAAAAAAAAAAAAAACTTGTAAGTTTGGTATCGGCGTAATCGTACTGCGCTGGAGAATCGTATCACCAGGTCATAAATAGAAAATCCAAAAAACAATGGTGAAAATGGATTTTTGGCACCATTTCACTGTATTGAATTTTAAAAAAAAAAAAAATTTAAATCAACAACTCTTCCCACAAAAAAAGCCCATAAAATCAAGTTCTCATGTGCCTACATTGACGGAAAAATAGAAAAGTTATGGCTCTTTATACCTTTTTTGTAGAAATCCAATCTAGAGTAGAAGCTCTATGAAAATCAGGCTGGAAGTGCATTGGGGGCGTGTCAGTGCAGTCAGAAAAATTAGTTTGATTATATTGATACACCCACAGTGCACTGCCTCACTGATTTGCATGTATGTTATCTAAATTTCTCATGTTTGGCACAACAGATCACTACATAAAAAGCGTTATTTTTTTTGAATAATAATAATAATTTTATTTCTATATTCCGCAGCAATTTACAATTTAGAAAGGACTTGTACAGACAATGGGGATGGGGTGGGGATGATCCATAGTTTCCATATGCAAATATATATATATATATATATATATATATATATATATATGTATATATATATATAAAAAACAGCTCTATACGTAGTGCACTCTAATAACAGTGATGCCAAAAAATGATGCTATACTCATAATATTAATCATCTGTAATGTCCTGTGATATAAAACTATATCAATACTTATTCTGCACCGTTAAAAGAAATAAAATAAATGCTCCCCTTAAGACATTAAAAAAAAGTGCTAAAAAAAGTTGAATGTATCACAAAATGTTTCCAATAAAAACTACAAATAATTACTCAAAAATCAAGCGCTCAAAAAGATCTCCAAAAAGAAAAATGAAACAGTTCTGGCTCTCAAAAGATGCAAAAAAAAAAAAAAGTATTTGTGCAAAAACAGTCAAATATAAAAAACGGTATAAATGGGGAATAATCATAATCGTATCGACCTCCATAATAAAGGGAATTACGCTGCCCCGAAAACAACAGAAAAATGCGAAAAATCATGAGAGAATTGTTTTGTTTTTTTCTCCCACCGCAGCCAATCTTTCCTTTTGCTTCTTCCAACAGCCATAATTTTTTTATTTTTCCGTCCACATCGCCGTACGTGGGCTCGTTATTTACGGGACGTGTTGTAGTATTGAATGACACCATACATTTTACCATGAAAGACAGAAAAAAAAAATTCCAAGTGTGGGGAAATGGCAAGAAAAAAAACCTGCAATTTTGTTTTTTTCTTTTTTTTATGGTGTGATAAAAAAAATATGACGATTCTCCAGGTCAGTACAATTGCAGCGTTTTACTAAACTTATATAGTTTTTTTTTATGTAGGTATAAAAAAAAAATTCTAAACATTGTAAAAAAAAAAAAATAAATAAAAGCTTTTTGTCGCCATTTTCCGAGACCGGTAACGTTTTTTTTTGTCATCGATGCAGCTGTATGAGGTCTTGTTTTTTTTTTTTTTTTTTTAATGTGAAGAGCTGCAGTTTTTATTGATACTGATTTGGGGGACAAACAATGGTTAATTGATTTTTATTCAATTTTTTTGGCCAATTAATAAATGGCAATTCTGGCGTATAGTTTTTTTTGTTCCCCTATATGCCGTTTATCGTATGAATTAAATAATTTTTTGCTTTTATAGATCGGACTTTTACGGACGCGTTGCATATTTTTTATTTTTCTATTTTTTACCTGGGAAAAGGGGGGAGGGGATTTGAACATTTATTTTTTTTTTACTGTAATTTTAGGTCCCCTTAGGGCAGGGTTCCCCAACTCCAGTCCTCAAGGCCCACCAACAGGTCTTGTTTTCAGGATTTCCTTAGTATTGCACAGGTGATAATTCCATCACCTGTGTAATAGTAAGGAAATCCTGAAAACATGATCTGTTGGTGGGCCTTGAGGACTGGAGTTGGGGAACACTGCCTTAGGGGACCTAGAACCTGCGATCTAGTTTAATCTGTATCCTGCAAATTACGCATCCTGTGGCTGGGCTTCACAGTAGTGCCAGAATGGCAACCATTGGTTCCTTCAGCGGACCCCTGG
The DNA here is from genome assembly GCF_046119375.1 of Phyllobates terribilis. Lineage (NCBI taxonomy): Eukaryota > Metazoa > Chordata > Amphibia > Anura > Dendrobatidae > Phyllobates > Phyllobates terribilis. The sequence continues at coordinate 47,925,128 of NW_027362763.1, read as the reverse complement.
CTGCCATGGTAACCCGCGAGGGGGCCCAAAGAAGGAACAAAATTTAGCGTTACCATAGACTATGGTCCCCAGGGTAACCGCCCCCCCATGTGATTACCTCCCCCATCCATCACCACTGAGTCCATATAGCTGCTGTAAAGCAAATCTGCGAATGCTGTTCAGACAAGATGGCCGCCCCCATAATCATGCACATCATACAATCCCTTTAAGAGACAGGGGGCAGGTGGAGAGTGATGACCTAGTGAAGACAAAGAATAAAAAAAAGACCTAAGCGTGTCGGCCGGCCATAATTGCGATCAGTTGTGAGGTCATGTGACCAGGCGTTGTGTTTATGAGAGATACGAAAAAACGAGGTTCCCACCAGTAAAAAAAAAGAAAAAGAAAAAGAAACCCGTAGCGCTGTTTGTATTTTTATAACCTGACTGGAAATAACTATTACAGGAAGCGGCTATTTATAATGGCTGCTCTTGGGTTTCCATGACAACAGATGTTCTAAAAATGATGATAACAGACACATGGAACGTGCCGAGAAATCGGGAAACGATGCAGAGATGTATGGACGTGTCTCCTCGTGGCTCAGGCACGGCTCTCACAACACAAAGGAAAGTGCTGCGGGCCGAGCCGCCATTAAAGTAAAGCTCCGCCCTGGGGGACGCCAACAACTCATGTATAAAAACCTCAAAACAGCAGTGCCAGACACAGGGGTCTATATACAGTGTCAGATACAGGGGTCTATATACAGTGCCAGATACAGGGGTCTATATACAGTGTCAGATACAGGGGTCTATATACAGTGCCAGATACAGGGGTCTATATACTGTGCCGGATACAGGGGTCTATATACAGTGCCAGACACAGGGGTCTATATACAGTGTCAGATACAGGGGTCTATATACAGTGCCAGACACAGGGGTCTATATACAGTGCCAGATACAGGGATCTATATACAGTGTCCGATATGGGGGTCTATATACAGTGCCAGACACAGGGGTCTATATACAGTGACAGATACAGGGGTCTATATACAGTGCCAGATACAGGGTCTATATACAGTGCCAGACACAGGGGTCTATATACAGTGCCAGATACAGGGGTCTATATACAGTGCCAGACACAGGGGTCTATATACAGTGCCAGACACAGGGGTCTATATACAGTGCCAGATACAGGGGTCTATATACAGTGTCAGATCTGGGGGTCTATATACAGTGTCAGATACAGGGTCTATATACAGTGCCAGACACAGGGGTCTATATACAGTGCCAGATACAGGGATCTATATACAGTGTCCGATATGGGGGTCTATATACAGTGCCAGACACAGGGGTCTATATACAGTGACAGATACAGGGGTCTATATACAGTGCCAGATACAGGGTCTATATACAGTGCCAGACACAGGGGTCTATATACAGTGCCAGATACAGGGGTCTATATACAGTGCCAGACACAGGGGTCTATATACAGTGCCAGATACAGGGGTCTATATACAGTGTCAGATCTGGGGGTCTATATACAGTGTCAGATACAGGGTCTATATACAGTGCCAGATACAGGGCTCTATATACAATGTCAGATACGGGGGTGTATATACAGTGCTAGATACAGCGGTCTACATACAGTTTCAGATACAGGGGTCTATATACAGTGTCAGATATAGGGGTCTATATACAGTGTCAGATACAGGGGTCTATATACAGTGCCAGATACAAGGCTCTATATACCATGTCAGATACAGGGTCTATATACAGTGCCAGACACAGCGGTCTATATACAGTGTCAGATATGGGGGTCTATATACAGTGCCATATACAGGGCTATATATACAGTGTCAGATACGGGGGTCTATATACAGTGCCAGATACAGGGCTCTATATACAGTGTCAGATACGGGGGTATATATACAGTGCTAGATACTGGGGTCTATATACAGTGAGAGATACGAGGGTCTATATACAGTGCCAGACACAGGGCTCTATATACAGTATAAGATACAGGGCTCTATATACAGTGTCAGATACAGGGACTATATACAGTGCCAGACACAGGGGTCTATATACAGTATCAGATACAGGGCTCTATATACAGTGTCAGATACGGGGGTCTATATACAGTGTCAGATACGGGGGTCTATATACAGTGCCAGATACAGGGCTCTATATACAGTATCAGATACAGGGCTCTATATACAGTGTCAGATACGGGGGTCTATATACAGTGTCAGATACGGGGGTCTATATACAGTATCAGATACAGGGGTCTATATACAGTGCCAGATACAGGGCTCTACATACAGTGTCATATACAGGGTCTATATACAGTGCCAGACACAGGGGTCTATATACAGTGTCAGATACGGGGGTCTATATACAGTGCCAGATACAGGGCTCTGTATACAGTGCCAGACAGAGGGGTCTATATACAGTGCCAAACATAGGAGTCTATATATAGTGTCAGATACAGAGTCTATATACAGTGCCAGACACAGGGGCTCTATATACGGTGCCAGACACAGGGGCTCTATATACAGTGTCAGATACGGGGGTTTATATACAGTGTCAGATACAGGGGTCTATATACAGTGCCAGATACAGGGCTCTATATACAGTGTCAGATACAGAATCTATATACAGTGCCAGATACAGGGGTCTATATACAGTGTCAGATACGAGGGGTCTATGTACAGTGCCAGATACAGGGCTCTATATACAGTGTCAGATACGGGGATCTATATACAGTGCCAGATACAGGGCTCTATATACAGTGTCAGATACGGGGGTGTATATACAGTGTCAGACACAGGGGTCTATATACAGTGTCAGATACAGGGGTCTATATACAGTGTCAGATACAGGGCTCTATAAACAGTGTCAGATACGGGGGTCTATATACAGTGTCAGATACAGGGGTCTATATACAGTGTCAGATACAGGGCTCTATATAGTGTCAGATACGGGGGTCTATATACAGTATCAGACACAGGGGTCTATATACAGTGTCAGATACAGGGGTCTATATACAGTGTCAGATACAGGGCTCTATATACAGTGTCAGATACAGGGCACTATATACAGTGTCAGATACAGGGCTCTATATACAGTGTCAGATACGGGGGTCTATATACAGTGTCAGATACAGGGGTCTATATACAGTGTCAGATACAGGGCTCTATATACAGTGTCAGATACGGGGGTCTATATACAGTGTCAGATACAGGGGTCTATATACAGTGTCAGATACGGGGGTCTATATACAGTGTCAGATACAGGGGTCTATATACAGTGCCAGATACAGGGCTCTATATAGTGTCAGATACAGGGGTCTATATACAGTGTCAGATACAGGGGTCTATATATAGTGCCAGATACAGGGCTCTATATACAGTGTCAGATTCGGGGGTCTATATACTGTAACAGTGCCAGACACAGGGGTCTATATACAGTTGTCAGCCATAGATGTCTATCTGCATTGTCAGACACAGATTCCTACATGTAGTGTCAGCCCCAATAGCCCGGCACTATGCAGCCTCAGGTGTCACCTCGCAAAACCCTGAAAGAAGCTTACAAAAATGGGGTGCGAGGTGGGGCCTGAATGAGGGTGCACCGGACCTGGGCCTGAATGAGGGTGCACCGGACCTGGGCCTGAATGAGGGTGCACCGGACCTGGGCCTGAATGAGGGTGCACCGGACCTGGGCCTGAATGAGGGTGCACGGGGCCTGGGCCTGAATGAGGGTGCACCGGACCTGGGCCTGAATGAGGGTGCACCGGACCTGGGCCTGAATGAGGGTGCACCGGACCTGGGCCTGAATGAGGGTGCACGGGGCCTGGACCTGAATGAGGGTGCACCGGGCCTGGGCCTGAATGAGGGTGCACCGGGCCTGGGCCTGAATGAGTGTGCACCGGACCTGGGCCTGAATGAGGGTGCACCGGGCCTGGGCCTGAATGAGGGTGCACCGGACCTGGGCCTGAATGAAGGTGCACCGGGCCTGGGCCTGAATGAGGGTGCACCGGGCCTGGGCCTGAATGAAGGTGCACTGGGCCTAGGCCTGAATGAGGGTGCACCGGACCTGGGCCTGAATGAGGGTGCACGGGGCCTGGGCCTGAATGAGGGTGCACCGGACCTGGGCCTGAATGAGGGTGCACCGGACCTGGGCCTGAATGAGGGTGCACCGGACCTGGGCCTGAATGAAGGTGCACCGGGCCTGGGCCTGAATGAGGGTGCACCGGGCCTGGGCCTGAATGAGGGTGCACCGGGCCTAGGCCTGAATGAGGGTGCACCGAACCCGGGCCTGAATGAGGGTGCACCGGACCTGGGCCTGAATGAGGGTGCACGGGGCCTGGGCCTGAATGAGGGTGCACGGGGCCTGGGCCTGAATGAGGGTGCACCGGACCTGGGCCTGAATGAGGGTGCAAGGGGCCTGGGCCTGAATGAGGGTGCACCGGACCTGGGCCTGAATGAGGGTGCACCGGACCTGGGCCTGAATGAGGGTGCACCGGACCTGGGCCTGAATGAGGGTGCATGGGGCCTGGGCCTGAATGAGGGTGCACCGGACCTGGGCCTGAATGAGGGTGCACCGGACCTGGGCCTGAATGAGGGTGCACCGGACCTGGGCCTGAATGAGGGTGCACGGGGCCTGGGCCTGAATGAGGGTGCACCGGACCTGGGCCTGAATGAGGGTGCACCGGACCTGGGCCTGAATGAGGGTGCATGGGGCCTGGGCCAGAATGAGGGTGCACCGGGCCTGGGCCTGAATGAGGGTGCACCGGACCTGGGCCTGAATGAGGGTGCACCGGGCAACTTTGATATACAGTAAGGTTTTTAATATAGACAGTGTAGGTACCGTCCCAATTTAGGGTCACCTTGTTGCTGGTGGGACGGCTTGTATACTTTTTTTGATCAAAAATAGTTCACTAAGTACCCTATATTTAATATGCAACTTTGCTTTACATTTATATATAATGATGGTAGGGTATGAGATATATTTTTTGTCTTTTGTAGGTTTTGCTTCTTTTTGCTAGTGTGAACATGCTCCTATTTCTTGCATGTGTACCATCTTAGACCTCAGTTCACATTGCTTGGTTTTTTGACATAAGTATAATTGTAAGATCACATTACAACAGCCCAGAAAACCATCAGCAAGCTTGTTATATAATGTATGTGCACAGTGACTGCACCTGCAGAATAGTGAGTGCAGCTCTGGAGTATAATACAGGATGTAACTCAGGATCAGTAATGTAATGTATGTACACAGTGACTGCACCAGCAGAATAGTGAGTGCAGCTCTGGAGTATAATACAGGATGTAACTCAGGATCAGTAATGTAATGTATGTACACAGTGACTGCACCAGCAGAATAGTGAGTGCAGCTCTGGAGTATAATACAGGATGTAGCTCAGGATCAGTAATGTAATGTATGTACACAGTGACTGCACCAGCAGAATAGTGAGTGCAGCTCTGGAGTATAATACAGGATGTAACTCAGGATCAGTACAGGATTAGTAATGTAATGTATGTACACAGTGACTGCACAAGCAGAATAGTGAGGGCAGCTCTGGAGTATAATACAGGATGTAACTCAGGATCAGTAATGTAATGTATGTACACAGTGACTGCACCAGCAGAATAGTGAGTGCAGCTCTGGGGTATAATACAGGAGGTAACTCAGGATCAGTAATGTAATGTATGTACACAGTGACTGCACCAGCAGAATAGTGAGTGCAGCTCTGGAGTATAATACAGGATGTAACTCAGGATCAGTAATGTAATGTATGTACACAGTGACTGCATCAGTAGAATAGTGAGTGCAGCTCTGGAGTATAATACAGGATGTAACTCAGGATCAGTAATGTAATGTATGTACACAATGACTGCACCAGCAGAATAGGGATTGCAGCTCTGGAGTATAATACAGGATGTAACTCAGGATCAGTAATGTAATGTATGTACACAGTGACTGCACCAGCAGAATAGTGAGTGCAGCTCTGGGGTATAATACAGGATGTAACTCAGGATCACTAATGTAATGTATGTACACAGTGACTGCACCAGCAGAATAGTGAGTGCAGCTCTGGAGTATAATACAGGATGTTGTCATGGTACATAGTTTTCCTTGTCCTGCATTTCTGTATAAAATGTCATGATGTGATGTAAGTACCCATGGCCTTTCCCAGATCTTTGTTCCTCAACCATAATTTAACTTGGGCTTGTGTCAACACTGCTAGAGGACTCCCCATTGTTCTCTTAAGCAGGGGGAGAACTCACAGTACACATCTTTATAGACACATCGGAGCCATGCCATGGACTAAACCATCAACTAGGAGGGGGGAAACCTCTCCTCCCCTACCCTTGGGCTGTTCCCGGTAGCCCAAGACAATGGACTTATGCGTGACCAGTGTTGTGTTGGGAGATCTCTGGAGGAAGAAGAGTGGGGGCTCTTAGCTGCGGCAAGACCTCACGCCCATTGGTGATTGTGGACTTATTATGGACCTTAGGAATAACATGGATTTTTGATTTGGTATGCTGCCTGCCTTAATAAACCCCGTTGGATCGTTCTTAGTCCGGTGGTCTCTTCTTGCTCTGCCGCATACCCCGTCACAAACTGGTTGGCAGCGGTGGGATCAGAACAGAAGGAATGGAGGAAACGGCCCATCAACTGCTGGAACCAGAGCCTCAGAGTACAAGAACTGGACTGTGGTGAGCTTACAAACAAAGGCCCGTGAACTGGGGGTCAGCTACAAGGGACTCTCAAAGGAGCAGCTAACTGAGGCTTTGGAAGGCGTTCGCCTGCAAGAGGACGCTGAGGAAGCACCTCCACGGCCAATGGAGGAAAGGCGACAGGCAGAGGTAAATACCCAAAAAAGTCAGTGGGCTGTGTGGTACGAGGAGGAGATGGCAATGATGGGAGAGGAGGTCTCCATAGACTATAAGATGGAGGTCATGCGAGGAGCTAAGGAGATGGCATTGCTGGAGAGGCAGATAGCTTTGGAAGCAGCTAGAAGCGCCAGACAGACTGTAACCCCAGCACCCACCATGAGGGAACTCCCCAGAGTGTCCCACAAAGATTTCAAGCCGTTCCAGGAGGCTGCAGGTGACATTGAGGGCTTCTTCCAGGACTTTGAGCATCAGTGTCGATTAATGGAAGGCCCAGAAAGGGAGCGAGTCCGACATCTGGTGGGGCTCTTAGAGGGTGGAGCTGCCGCAGCCTATAGAGCTATGGACCCTCGGGGGGACTGTGAGTATGCAGACATTAAACGGACTATTCTGGAACACTACGCTGTGACCCCAGACACTTATAGGACCCAGTTTCGTACTTTGGCCTGTGATGAGGAGGTGTCCTTCAAGATGTATGCCCACAGACTCAAACAAATATGTCATCGCTGGCTGGAGGGAGAGGAGGCCTTAACTTGGGGGGCCTTCCTCCAGGTCATCTTGAAAGAGCAGTTTTACTTCAAGTATCCCGCTGAGATCCGAGAATGGGTGCGTGAAAGGAGACCAGCCACGGTGGAGGAAGCTGCAGCTCTAGCGGATGAGGCTCTCACCATCAAGCCTCAATGGAAAAAACTACTACTCAGTGAGAAAAGAACTACCAGCCCCCCGACGATGGCGGCCCCTGGTCCTTCGGCCTCCCTTACTCACCATCCCAATAGACCATCCACTCATGGTGACCTTCGTGTGACAGTGCCTCGCATTACTCCTGCTCCGCCTTCGGGACTACGACGTGGAGGAAGAGTCCCAGAGCGCAGATGTTATAGATGTGGGCAGCCTGGGCATCTGCAATTCCAATGTCCAGGTGTTCGGAGGCAGGACAGCTACAGACCGCCTTTGCCGGTTCATTATCTACAGACACCCTCACCAGGAGAAGAGCTGGATTCAGTCCCTGACGACTTGCCAAGTGACTCCGATACCCAGGCTCCCATACCAGGAGTCTATGGGGTGCGAGCCCCAGCCACCTGTTCTTCTGACCGTCAGCACAAACATCTACAGGAGGTCGTGCTGGATGGCCAAAATATGTGGGGACTTTGCTTGTGCCTACTTAGATGATATCGCCGTCTTCAGACAGACGTGGGAGGAACATCTGAATCAAGTAGCCGTTATTCTTGACCTGATTCTTGCAGCCGGCCTAACCATTCGACCCGATAAATGTCAATTGGGGATGGGTGAAGTCCAGTACCTAGGGCATAGAGTAGGGGGAGGGAAGCTCTGTCCAGAACCTGCAAAAATCCAGGCTATTAAGAGACTGGCCTGTACCCCAAACTAAGAAACAAGTTATGGCTTTTTTGGACACTGCTAGATACTACCGAAAATTTGTTTCTCATTTTAGCACTGTGGCCAAGCCTCTTACCGACCTGACCAAGAAAACGATGCCCAGGCTGGTAATCTGGACTCCAGCCTGTGAAGAGGCTTTTAACCGGCTGAAGGATGCTCTGGTCTGTGACCCTGTTCTGGCTGCTCCAGACTACAAGAGGCGATTCATTGTGCAGACGGACGCCTCTGCTTATGGATTGGGAGCTGTACTCAGCCAGGTGAATGCAGCGGGGTCGAGCACCCCGTCGCCTACCTCAGCAGGAAACTGCTGGACCGAGAAGTGGCCTATGCAACTGTGGAAAAAGAATATCTGGCTATAGTGTTGGCCCTCCGGAAACTAAAGCCGTATCTGTATGGACGAGAATCACTGTGGTTACTGATCACAATCCCCTCACTTGGCTGAACAGAGCCTCTGGGGACAATGGACGCTTACTACGATGGAGCCTGGCTCTGCAGCCCTATAACTTTACAGTACAGTATAGAAGAGGCAGCCAACACCAAAATGCAGATGGACTGTCCAGGCAGGAGGAGCCCTGAGTCCGGTCAGCCCTGCCTGTGTGTACTTAACAAGCGACCTGTAGAGGTCCCTCGTACGTACACAAAATTGGAGGGGAAGGAATTGTCATGGTACATAGTTTTCCCTGTCCTGCATTTTTGTATAAAATGTCATGATGTGATGTAAGTACCCATGGCCTTTCCCAGATCTTTGTTCCTCAACCATAATTTAACTTGGGCTTGTGTCAACACTGCTAGAGGACTCCCCATTGTTCTCTTAAGCAGGGGGAGAACTCACAGTACACATCTTTATAGACACATCGGAGCCATGCCATGGACTAAACCATCGACTAGGAGGGGGGAAACCTCTCCTCCCCTACCCTTGGGCTGTTCCCGGTAGCTCAAGACAATGGACTTATGCGTGACCAGTGTTGTGTTGGGAGATCTCTGGAGGAAGAAGAGTGGGGGCTCTTAGCTGCGGCAAGACCTCACGCCCGTTGGTGATTGTGGACCTATTATGGACCTTAGGAATAACATGGATTTTTGATTTGGTATGCTGCCTGCCTTAATAAACCCCGTTGGATCGTTCTTAGTCCGGTGGTCTCTTCTTGCTCTGCTGCATACCCCGTCACAGATGTAACTGAGGATCAGTACAGGATCAGTAATGTAATGTATGTACACAGTGACTGCACCAGCAGAATAGTGAGTGCAGCTCTGGAGTATAATACAGGATGTAACTCAGGATCAGTAATGTAATGTATGTACACAGTGACTGCATCAGTAGAATAGTGAGTGCAACTCTGGAGTATAATACAGGATGTAACTCAGGATCAGTAATGTAATGTATGTACACGGTGACTGCACCAGCAGAATAGTGAGTGCAGCTCTGGAGTATAATACAGGATGTAACTCAGGATCAGTACAGGATCAGTAATGTAATGTATGTACACAGTGACTGCACCAGCAGAATAGTGAGTGCAGCTCTGGAGTATAATACAGGATGTAACTCAGGATCAGTAATGTAATGTGTGTACACAGTGACTGCACCAGCAGAATAGTGAGTGCAGCTCTGGAGTGTAATACAGGATGTAACTCAGGATCAGTACAGGAACAGTAATGTAATGTATGTACACAGTGACTGCAAAAGCAGAATAGTGAGTGCAGCTCTGGAGTATAATACAGGATGTAACTCAGGATTAGTAATGTAATGTATGTACATGTGGCGTCCCTGAGGGTTCAGTCGCCACAGAGGTACTGCACCTCACCCAGAGGTGTAGTGTCTCCTTCTCTCAGGTAAGGAGGGAGTGCTGCCCGGAACCCCAACACCCGCATCCAACACTACACAGCTCCAGGTCGGCTGGAAGGGCAAGATGCAATGTGTTTCCTGCTGAGCCCTGACCCTGGCTGGAGTGGGGGGAACCAAAAGGTAGGGGGAACCAGTAGTGGGTGTGGGTGGAGGAAGCAGTTTAGAGGAGCACCATGGTATTAGGTATATAATGGGAACCCATTTTAGTAGAGGGAGAGTTGAGTTCAGAAGGACAGTCAGGGAGCAGAGTCTCTTTAGGAGCTCGGCTCCACAAGTAGGGCCTAGTCCTAGAGGCCCAGGTGGGGAGCAGAGGGGTAAGCTCCGTTCTAAGAAGGGATCCTAGGGGGTAAGGCGAGTGCAGGACGGCAACCGTACGCCCCGAATCTGTCAGAAGACAGAGGGATCGTAGGCCGCAAGAAGGGGACCGGTCCCTGGTCCAGTCGTGTAACTTCAAGTCTCGGCTGGGAAAACCGGAGGCTTCTGGCTTATATAGTCAGTGGCCGAAGCCACATTCTAATCCCCGTGAAGGTCAAGCAGGTCCGGGAACTCCAACATACAGGAGGGACTTCAGAGCACCCGAGCGGGATTGAGAGTGGGCAGCGCAGGGCAGGAGGGAGAAAGACGGTCTAGCTAGGAACACAAGAAAGTGGGGTTCTGTCAGGTACTCCTAATCTGCCTGAGGAAGTGCTGAACCCCTGCCTGGTGAATGCAGCGCGACGTGGGAGGCTGGCACCCGTACAGTGCACCAGTGGAACTGTCATAAGAACTGTGAGTAAAAACTCGGATGACTGCACCGCACTGCCTCCGTCCCTTCTTTCATCGGCACAATCTTTCCCTCCCTGCACTACAACGCACAGCGCAACTCACACTACCTACACTGCCCTGGAGCAAGCTCTACCTGTGGAGAGCCACACCATCCCTGCTGCCGTAACACCAGCTCCAGAGGATTGCTCCGCAGCGGCGGCTCCCTTTAGCCGCAATCCACAGGTGGCCTCACGAACAATCCCAAAAACCCCATATAAAAATATCCCCCCTTTTGCACTGACCGCCCTGGGTCACGGACCGGGCCAGCCACCGTGATATTCCCCAGACCGGCATCCATAGGCCCGGCTGCCGAGTACCCCACGGCCCTGGGGGCGCGTCATACACAGTGACTACACCCGCAGAATAGTGAGTGCAGCTCTGGAGTATAATACAGGATGTAACTCAGAATCAGTAATGTAATGTATGTACACAGCGACTGCACCAGCAGAATAGTGAGTACAGCTCTGGAGTATAATACAGGATGTAACTCAGGATCAGTACAGGATCAGTAATGTAATGTATGTACACAGTGACTACACCAGCAGAATAGTGAGTGCAGCTCTGGAGTATAATACAGGATGTAACTCAGGATCAGTAATGTAATGTATGTACACAGTGACTGCACCCACATAATAGTGAGTACAGCTCTGGAGTATAATACAGGATGCAACTCAGGATCAGTAATGTAATGTATGTACACAGTGACTGCACCCACAGAATAGTGAGTGCAGCTCTGGAGTATAATACAGGATGTAACTCAGGATCAGTAATGTAATGTATGTACACAGTGACTGCACCAGCAGAATAGTGAGTGCAGCTCTGATCAGCTGCTGCTCAGTGTGCTGATTGTGGGTGTGGTGGCTGCAGATCCTGCTGTGTGCTCCAGCTCTCCTGAGAACCAACACCTCTCCACCTGGGGATCTGCTCTCTCTCCTACCCAGGGAGGGAGTGGGTTTCCTGGGATGAGTGATGGAGCCAAGTCCCAGGCTTCTGCTTCCCGAACCAGGCCGGCGGGGGGCAGAAGAAACCAGCAACCGGCCTGCACATCGGAGGACTCGGGGGTGAGACGTTCCACCAGGAGTCGCAGCAATGTGGCTCCTACTCCCCCCGGGACTGTGGAGACTCCCAGAAGCCACAAGGCTTCCAGCATGGAGGTAAAGCCTGACAGCGGTGTGCACGATGGTGCTCATTCCGGAGGAAAGCTGAGTGCTCACGGAGGTGAGGCCGACCTCACTGAGGGGGGTTGGGGGCTGCAGGGACCCCGGGAGTCTGTGTCCACCTATGCCTCCCGGGTCATGATCCACCTCCGTGAGTATGAAGATACAAGTAAGCTTGTCAGGAGACTTCGGGAGGAGCTGCGCTGCACAAGCGCCAAAGATGCAGGGGCCTACAAACAGAGGAAGACTAAACTCCAGGCGGAGGTAAAGAGGCTAACATCTGAAATTAATGTGCTGGAACTTAGGAAAGCCACCATCAGGGAGCAGAGTGGTCCTTTTAAGGAAAAACTAATTAATGAAGACCGCTTCAGAGAAATGGCTGATAACAGAGAGCAAAGGCAGATGGGGCTGCAGCCTGAGAGCCAGGTGGATGATGAGAGTGATGATGACCAGCAGGAAGCCCCACCTGGCAGCCTGCAAAGTCACCCGCAGGCCATGTGCCGCGAGCTCCCTGCAGGACTGGTGACAGTGACATCCGGTCGCAGTTCTGCCGGCTCTGGGGAGGACAGTGACAGCAGCGGCCAGGGAGGAGCGCTAATGGCGGAAAAAAAGCTCCTGGAGTCCCCAGTGTGCCTCCAAAACTTCCATCTTGGTGACGATTTACCAAAAGAGGCACCTGGGGGCCACAAAAAAGCTGCAGGAAGCTGTAAGATACGAATCATAGAATCATAGAATGGTAGAGTTGGAAGGGACCTCCTGGGTCATCTGGTCCAACCCCCTGCTCAAAGCAGGATTTACTAGATCATCTCAGACAGATGTCTGTCCAGCCTCTGTTTGAAGACGTCCATTGAAGGGGAACTCACCACCTCTCGTGGCAGCCTGTTCCACTCATTAATCACCCTAACTGTCAAAAAGTTTTTTCTAATATCTAATCTGCGTCTCCTCCCATTTAGTTTCATCCCATTGCTTCTAGTCTTTCCTTGTGCAAATGAGAATAAAGATGATCCTTCTACAATGTGACAGCCCTTGACATATTTGTAGACAGCTATTAAGTCTCCTCTCAGTCTTCTTTTTTGCAAGCTAAACATTCCCAAATCCTGCAACCGTTCCTCATAGGACATGGTTTGCAGACCGGTCACCATTCTGGTCGCTCTTCTCTGAACTTGCTCCAGTTTGTCTATGTCTTTTTTAAAATGTGGTGCCCAAAACTGTACACAGTATTGCAGATGAGGTCTGACCAAAGAGGAGTAAAGACCGATAATGACTTCACGTGATCTAGACTGTATGCTTCTGTTAATACATCCCAGAATTGTATTTGCCTTTTTTGCTGCTGCATCACACTGTTGACTCATGTTCAGTCTATGATCTATTAGTATACCTAAGTCTTTTTCACATGTACTGTTGCTTAGCTCTATTCCTCCCATTCTGTATATGCTTTTTTCATTTTTATTGCCCAGATGTAGTACTTTGCATTTTTCCCTGTTAAAAACCATTCTGTTGGTTGCTGCCCACTGCTCCAGTTTATTTAGGTCTTTTTGAATCCTCTCTCTCTCTCTTCTCTAGCATTAGCTATCCCTCCTAGCTTTGTGTCATCAGCAAATTTAATCAGTTTACCCTCAATTCCTTCATCTAAATCATTGATAAAGATGTTGAACAATACAGGTCCCAGGACGGAGCCCTGTGGTACCCCACTTGAGACATTCATCCAGCTGGATGTGAAGCCATTTACAACCACCCTTTGAGTCCGATCACTAAGCCAGTTATGAATCCACTGTAGCGTCGGCGTCCCTGCCCTCTGCTAGGCAGGGACGCTGTTCCCCTCACCTCCCTGCTCCGAGCCCGGCGTCCTCCTCCCGCTCTGCTGGCAGCGCGCGCTCCTTCCCGGCCACTGTGCTTAGGGCGCGCGCGCTCCCTCCCTCTTAAAGGGGCCGCGCGCACCGTCCTAAGGAGTCCCCGGCCAATGGCCGGAGGACTTCACCATATATAAGGCACCTCCTCCAAAATGGAGGTGCCCGAGCAATGTTGTTGCACTGTTCACTACTCTGCTTCAGCCCTCAGGTCCCGTTGCCAGTTACCTGCCTGATTCCTGCCAGAGTCCTGCCAGTTTGCTGTCTGTTTCCTGCCTGATAGTCCTGCTACCTGCTTGCCAGCCTGAGGTCCGACGGTCTGCCTTCCTACTCCTGTCAGTCTGTCTATGGACCAGCTTGGTCGCTCACCTGGGAGCGCACATCTGCTACCTGCCTGCTAGCCTTCCTGGAGGCTCCGCCGTCACGTGCTGTGACCACCTGCTATTCCAGAGACTCCTGCCCGCTCACCTGGGAGCGCTCCTCCGCTACCTGCCTGCTAGCCTTCCTGGAGGCTCCGCCGTCACGTGCTGTGACCACCTGCTATTCCAGAGACTCCTGCCCGCTCACCTGGGAGCGCTCCTCCGCTACCTGCCTGCTTGCCTTCCTGGAGGCTCCGCCGTCACGTGCTGTGACCACCTGCTATTCCAGAGACTCCTGCCCGCTCACCTGGGAGCGCTCCTCCGCTACCTGCCTGATTGACTACCTGGAGGCTCCGCCGTCACGTGCTGTGACCACCTGCTATTCCAGAGACTCTTGCCCGCTCACCTGGGAGCGCTCATCTGCTACCTGTCTGTTGATCTTCCTGGAGGCTCCGCCGTCACATGCTGTGACCACCCGATTATCCAGAGACTCTCGCCTGCTCACCTGGGAGCTCACGTCCATCATCTGCCGCCACAGGTCGTACCAATCATTTACCCAGAGACTGCCCCGGTCACTTGCCGTGACCTCCTGCCCGTTTATCCAGAGACTGCCCCGGTCACTTGCCGTGACCTCCTGCCCGTTCATCCAGAGACTGCCCCGGTCACTTGCTGTGACCTCCTGCCCGTTCTTCCAGAGACTGCCCCGGTCACTTGCCGTGACCTCCTGCCCGTTCATCCAGAGACTGCCCCGGTCACTTGCCGTGACCTCCTGCCCGTTCATCCAGAGACTGTCCCGGTCACCTGCTGTGACTGCCTGCCCGTCTACCCTGGTCGCCACCCGCTCCCTTACAAGGACCGCCCCCTTGTATAGTAGCTCAGAGGTTCCGCCTCCCAGACCCGTTAGTTTGCTCGGGCCATGGAACCCGGTGGCACCCAAGCTCCCTCGCTCTCAGACCTCTGTCATGAACTGTCCCGTCAGAGGTCCCAACAGGAGTCCATCCTGGGTCACCTGCGGAATGTCAATTCTCGCCTGGACACTCTGACTGCTCCACCAGCAACCACCGCCAGTGCCATGACTCGCAACCCGGCAGCTCCGCTGCCCACCAATACCATGGTATCCTACCCCGGACCCCGGCTTTCTGCACCTCCTCGCTTCGGAGGCGACTCCGTCCAGGCTCGGGGCTTCATAAATCAGTGCACCCTGCACTTTGAACTCCTGTCCCACCAGTTTAACTCCGACCGGGCCAAAATTGCCTTCATCATGTCCCATCTCACCGGGGAGGCCCTGGCCTGGCTAAATCCTCTATGGGAGAGAGGAGATCCCCTGGTGTCCGACTTGCCTGCCTTTCTCATGGCTTTCCGGAAAATCTTCGACGAACCCGGACGGAAGACCTCATCCGCATCATCTCTGCTACGCCTCCGTCAGGGAAGTCTCACCATGGGCCAATATGCCATACGGTTCCGTACCCTTGCCTCGGAGCTGGCCTGGGATAATGACGCTCTGGTATCCGTCTTCTGGGAGGGTCTGTCCGGCCGTATGAAAGACGAACTTGCCGGTCGGGACATTCCTACCACTCTCGATGACCTAATAACTCTTGCCACCCGGATTGACCTACGGTTCCAGGAGCGTGCCAAAGAGGTCACCCGTGAGAGGAGGTTTCCACGTCTAGCTCCTACCTTTCAGAAATCCGTCTCTCCCCAGGTACACTCTCCTGAGCCTATGCAGGTCGACCAGACCAAGATGGTCAAAACCCGTCAGGACTTACGCCGTGCCGAAGGGAGCTGCTTCTACTGTGGCAGTAAGGAGCACCGGATCCGTACCTGCCCGGAGAGGTCGGGAAACGCCTGTGTCTAGGTTCGCTCAGAGAGGTCAACCTAGACAAGAATAAATCCTCTCCATCTCTGCTACTGTCAGTCTCTATTATCTGCGGGGAGAATCGTTATTTCGAACTAGCCCAACTTGACTCTGGAGCGGCCGGGAATCTTATCTCACAGTCCCTGGTAGAAAAATACCGCATTCCCACCAAACCTCTGGCTGTACCATTATCTGTCGCTGCTGTGGATGGGGGCCTCTTACCACGTCCCATCCAACTCATCACCGAATCCGTAACTCTGCAGGTGGGAATGCTGCATTCTGAGAGCATCTCTTTTCATGTTCTGCCTGGACTCTCTCACGCCCTCTTATTAGGTCTACCTTGGCTCCAGAGACATGCACCCGTGCTTGACTGGCAGACCGGAGAAGTCCTTCGCTGGGGACAGGACTGTCATAAGACTTGTTTGGTTCCTGTTCATCCCGTCCGTCCTTCTCCTACCCCAACTAATCTACCTGGACTTCCGATTCCCTACTGGTCATTTGCTGATGTCTTTAATAAAAAGGAGGCAGAGACATTACCCCCTCATAGACCATACGACTGTCCTATCGACCTGTTACCCGGTACTACTCCTCCCCGTGGGCGTATTTACCCATTGTCCGCTGCTGAGACCCGGTCGATGTCCGAATATATTGAGGAGAATTTGGCCAGGGGATTCATCCGGAAATCTACCTCCCCGGCGGGAGCAGGCTTCTTCTTCGTAAAAAAGAAGGACGGCTCTCTCCGTCCCTGTATAGACTATAGAGGCCTTAACCAGATCACGGTGAAGAATAAGTACCCCCTTCCGCTCATTCCAGAATTATTTGATCGCCTAAGGGGGGCTAGAGTCTTCACCAAACTGGACCTCCGTGGGGCGTACAACCTGGTCCGTATCCGTCAAGGGGATGAATGGAAGACTGCATTCAACACCCGGGACGGCCACTATGAATATCTGGTAATGCCCTTTGGTCTCTGTAACGCTCCTGCCGTCTTTCAAGAGTTGGTCAATGACATCTTCCGGGACCTTCTCTACTCCTGCGTTGTGGTGTACCTGGACGACATCTTGGTCTTCTCTCTGGATCTCCAGACTCACCGGAGGGACGTTCGTCAGGTCCTGCTCAGGCTCAGGCAGAACCACCTCTTCGCTAAATATGAGAAGTGCCTCTTTGAGCAGACCTCGCTTCCGTTTTTGGGCTACATTATTTCTCAGACCGGCCTACGAATGGATCCAGAGAAACTGTCTGCCATCGAGAAATGGCCCCGACCGGAGGGGTTGAAGGCCATTCAGCGGTTCCTGGGCTTCGCCAACTACTACCGCCTCTTCATACCGCACTTCTCTTCCCGGACTGCCCCAATTTCCGCGCTCACCCGTAAGGGTACTAATCCCAAAGAGTGGCCACCCGATGCAGAGGAGGCCTTTCTTTCCTTAAAACAGGCCTTCTCTTCCACCCCGGTGCTGCATCGTCCGGACGGCAACAAGCAGTTCTTTCTGGAGGTTGACGCCTCCTCCTCTGGAGCCGGAGCTGTACTTACTCAAAAATCTTCTTCCGGGAGGATGGTAACTTGCGGCTTCTTCTCCAAACTCTTCTCCTCTTCTGAGCGCAATTATTCCATAGGAGACCGAGAGTTATTGGCCATCAAGCTGGCATTGGAGGAGTGGCGTTACCTACTCGAGGTGGCTCTTCATCCGGTAATAATTTACACTGACCACAAGAACTTGGCTTATCTCCAGCATGCCCAGAGACTTAATCCGCGCCAAGCCCGGTGGTCCTTGTTTTTTGCTCGCTTTGATTTTGTTCTACATTTTCGCCCGGCTGACAAGAAAATCAAAGCAGACGCCTTGTCCCGATCCTTTCAGGTATCTGATCTCGAGGAAGAACCTAAACATATCATCGATCCCACCAGAGTAATGCAGGTGGCTCCCGTGAGTCTAAATCGTCTCCCTCCCGGTAAGACGTTCGTATCGGTACCTGATCGGGAGAAGATCCTACACTGGGGTCATTCATCTAAACTAGCTGGCCACGCCGGTCAGAAAAAGACCCTCCAGCTTATTTCCCGGCTCTACTGGTGGCCTAACCTGCGCAAGGATGTAATAGACTTTGTTTCTGCCTGTGTGTCCTGTGCCCGCAACAAAGTTCCGAGACACCTGCCAGCCGGTCGCCTTCTTCTTCTGCCAGTACCTGCTGCCCCCTGGCAGCATATAGCGATGGACTTCATAACTGATCTTCCCGTCTCTGCCGGTTGTACGGTCATTTGGGTGGTCGCTGACCGCTTTTCCAAGATGGCTCACTTCATTCCCCTGCCAGGCCTCCCGTCTGCACCCGAGCTGGCTAAAGACTTTATCCGCCACATCTTCCGTCTTCATGGCCTGCCCCGTCACATCGTGTCGGATCGTGGGGTACAGTTCACTTCTCGTTTCTGGAGAGCCACTTGTAAATTGCTAGACGTCACCCTGGACTTCTCCTCCGCTTACCACCCACAGTCTAATGGTCAAGTGGAGCGGATCAATCAGATCCTGACCTGTTACCTCCGGCACTTCGTTAATGCCCACCATTCTGACTGGGTGGATCTCCTGCCATGGGCCGAATTCTCGTACAACAATCACGAGAGCGAATCTTCCTCCAAATCCCCGTTTTTTGTAGTCTTCGGTCAGCATCCTCGGATCCCGTTTCCCGTCTCCACCTCGGTGGACAATCCGGCTGCGGAATCTCTTGTTAACAAATTTTCCTCCACATGGGAGAGTACCCGGTCCGCACTCCTTCTGTCATCCGAGCGTATGAAAAGACATGCTGACAAAAAACGTCTGGATCCTCCTCAATTCCGTCCAGGGGATAAGGTCTGGCTCTCGTCCAAGTATGACCGGCTCAAGATTCCTTCCTATAAGTTAGGGCCTCGGTTCATCGGTCCTCTGGAGGTCATCAGTCAGATCAACCCGGTGGCCTATAAATTGAAACTCCCGGCCAACTTGCGGATCCCTAACTCCTTCCATGTATCTCTCCTCAAACCTGTGGTACTTAACCCTTTTTCCAAGTCTACAGGCACGCCTCCTGCTCCGGTTTCCGCTGAAAACGAATTTGAGGTAGAGAACATTCTGGCCACCAAAAAGGTAAGAGGGAAGACCTTTTTTCTAGTAGATTGGAAGGGGTTTGGTCCTGAAGAGAGAACGTGGGAGCCCCGGGAGAACATCCATGCCCCTCTCATCCTTGCTAAATTTCTGTCTGGCCTAAAAAAGGGGGGCCTAAAGGGGGGGGTACTGTAGCGTCGGCGTCCCTGCCCTCTGCTAGGCAGGGACGCTGTTCCCCTCACCTCCCTGCTCCGAGCCCGGCGTCCTCCTCCCGCTCTGCTGGCAGCGCGCGCTCCTTCCCGGCCACTGTGCTTAGGGCGCGCACGCGCGCGCTCCCTCCCTCTTAAAGGGACCATGCGCACCGTCCTAAGGAGTCCCCGGCCAATGGCCGGAGGACTTCACCATATATAAGGCACCTCCTCCAAAATGGAGGTGCCCGAGCAATGTTGTTGCACTGTTCACTACTCTGCTTCAGCCCTCAGGTCCCGTTGCCAGTTACCTGCCTGATTCCTGCCAGAGTCCTGCCAGTTTGCTGTCTGTTTCCTGCCTGATATTCCTGCTACCTGCTTGCCAGCCTGAGGTCCGACGGTCTGCCTTCCTACTCCTGTCAGTCTGTCTATGGACCAGCTTGGTTGCTCACCTGGGAGCGCACATCTGCTACCTGCCTGCTAGCCTTCCTGGAGGCTCCGCCGTCACGTGCTGTGACCACCTGCTATTCCAGAGACTCCTGCCCGCTCACCTGGGAGCGCTCCTCCGCTACCTGCCTGCTAGCCTTCCTGGAGGCTCCGCCGTCACGTGCTGTGACCACCTGCTATTCCAGAGACTCCTGCCCGCTCACCTGGGAGCGCTCCTCCGCTACCTGCCTGCTTGCCTTCCTGGAGGCTCCGCCGTCACGTGCTGTGACCACCTGCTATTCCAGAGACTCCTGCCCGCTCACCTGGGAGCGCTCCTCCGCTACCTGCCTGCTTGACTACCTGGAGGCTCCGCCGTCACGTGCTGTGACCACCTGCTATTCCAGAGACTCTTGCCCGCTCACCTGGGAGCGCTCATCTGCTACCTGTCTGTTGATCTTCCTGGAGGCTCCGCCGTCACATGCTGTGACCACCCGATTATCCAGAGACTCTCCCCTGCTCACCTGGGAGCTCACGTCCATCATCTGCCGCCACAGGTCGTACCAATCCTTTACCCAGAGACTGCCCCGGTCACTTGCCGTGACCTCCTGCCCGTTTATCCAGAGACTGCCCCGGTCACTTGCCGTGACCTCCTGCCCGTTTATCCAGAGACTGCCCCAGTCACTTGCCGTGACCTCCTGCCCGTTTATCCAGAGACTGCCCCAGTCACTTGCCGTGACCTCCTGCCCGTTCATCCAGAGACTGCCCCGGTCACTTGCCGTGACCTCCTGCCCGTTCTTCCAGAGACTGCCCCGGTCACTTGCCGTGACCTCCTGCCCGTTCATCCAGAGACTGCCCCGGTCACTTGCCGTGACCTCCTGTCCGTTCATTCAGAGACTGTCCCAGTCACCTGCTGTGACTGCCTGCCCGTCTACCCTGGTCGCCACCCGCTCCCTTACAAGGACTGCCCCCTTGTATAGTAGCTCAGAGGTTCCACCTCCCAGACCCGTTACATCCACCTAACAGTTGCCTGGTCCATTGCATACTTGGTCATTTTTGCAATAAGGATGGTGTGAGATACTTTGTCAAATGCTTTGCTGAAGTCAAGATATACTATATCTACAGCATTTCCCTGATCCACCCAGTCAGTGATTCTGTCATAGAAGGAAATTAAGTTAGTCTGACATGACTTGTTAGTTACAAACCCATGCTGACTCTGGTTAATCACTTCATTCTTATCCATGTACTTACATACATGTTGTTTAATAATTTGTTCAAAGATCTTTCCTGGTATAGAAGTCAGACTCACCGGCCTATAGTTCCCTGGGTCCACCTTCTTCCCCTTTTTGAAGATAGGAACAACATTTGCTCTTCTCCAGTCTTCTGGGACTTCTCCTGTTCTCCAAGAATTTTCAAAGATTATGGAGAGTGGTTCTAAAATTTCTTCTACGATCTCCTTCAGTAGAATCCGAATATGCCCCCCTCCCTGTACCCCCTGAATCAGTGGCAGGCTCAGCTCGCTATATAAGCCCCGTTGCCCAGCCCAGCCCGGGTTCTGCTGTGGATCCGGTGCAAAGGCGCGGGGAGATTACAGAGCGCGGTAGTGAGGCGCAGAGCTCCGTCTCTGCTTGTAGTAGCGGGGACGTAGCAGGAGGTGCATCAGCCAAGAGGCTGGACAGTGAGGACGGCCCGGCGGCGGGCGTTTGGTCAGGCCACGATGCTGTGGTGCGCTCCTCAGTGGGAGGGGGGAGCAGTCCGGTGTCGGGGGCAGCTCCGGTAGCCTCGGCGCCTCTGAATGCTGTTGCCGCTGATCACTTAGTTGAGAAGCGACAGCAGTGTGAGGGGGCAGTCGGGGCTGAGCGTTCCGGTCCTCCCACCAAAGTGCTATTTTGTGTTGGCGTCGCTGGTCCGGAAGATCCTGATGCTAAAGATCAGCGGCGCCTCACAGCAGCTAAAGATCAGCGGCGCATTATACCGAATGCCAAACAGAAATTACCGACTGATGATGTGGAGGGCACGCACAAGACCAGGGGTGAGGTCGCCTCCAGTTCTATGGAGGTGACTGAGCCCCTTGTGCCTGATGATGCGGAGGTCAAAATGTCATCCACCATTGTTACTGGTCCAGCAGGAAAGAATGTGGTGGTGGGTGTGAATGAGGTCAATACATTGTCTAGTGGTGTGGTTGCTGGTTTGGTGGAGGGTGAGATGGAGGTGGGTAATGGTGATGCTGTTGGGGCTGATGTGGTCACTGGTTGGTTGCCCCCCCCGGTGGTGGCAACACCTGTCCAGAGTTATGCCAGTGTCACCTCCGGGGCAAATAGGGCATCCTCCTCGTCTCCGGGCTTTGGGGACGGCATGTTGCAATGGCACCTTCTGGAGGCTCTAAAGAAGGGGGAGGGATCACTAATGGTAGAGGGTCAAGAGGTTGATCTATCCTTCTGGATAGAGAGGCATGGCCTCGGGGCCTTCCAAGAGCAAAAAGGGGGGGATACAGTGTGGTCCCTCCCATCAGCCGGGCCAGGCAGTGTGCGTAGGAATGTGGTCCGTCTTCGGTGGAGGGGCAGTGATGCATGTCCTCCAAGGTCTAAAGTTGTGGAGCTCCTGCTGAGGATGGGCTTCAAGGCTATTGACATCTACGCCTTGATACATCCCTATTCCACGCCTGAGTTTGATGTCAGCTTTGTTCGGCCGGAGGGGCTTGATCTCTTCTGAACGAATTATGAGTTGGCAAAAAATTAGCCCGGCTGGCGAGACTTTGCCGTTCAGGCAGTGTCTCGCCAAAACCAGATCAAGAAAGTGACCGTGATGACTCGTAAAGAGTCGCTTTCTTGCTATGACATCATGACGTGGCTTGGTCGGTATGGAGAGGTGGTGGAGATGCCAAAGAAAAACCGCGACGAGTTTGGTATCTGGTCAGGGGCCTGGACGTTTATGGTAAAACTTAAGCGTTCAGGTGGTACGGTTGCCCACATTCCATCGTCTGCCTTCCTGGGTAGGGATCGTATCCTGGTCTTCTACCAGGGGCAACCGAAGCTCTGTCACAGGTGCGGCGACCCCACACACTTCAGTGCAAACTGCACCGTGCAGAAATGCGCGTTGTGTGGGGGTGTCGGCCATCTTGCCGCCTCTTGTGTGGAGATTAGGTGCCACCTGTGTGGTGAGTTAGGTCACCCATTCAGCCGTTGTCCTCGCTCCTTTGCTAATGCAGTCGAGACCCCAGTGGGAGTTAGCCGTGAGGCAGATTCTGCTGGGGAGGGGACTAGCAGGGGTGGGGGAGCTGAGGGGCCAGGGAAGAAAAGCAATAAAAAGACGCCTGCCCAGCTGAGGCGTCTAGACAAGCGCAGACAGGAGAGGGAGCGGGGCGAGCCCCAGACTACCGGGGCAGCCCCTGTCCTGGATGCCAGTATTGCTGCTGAGGCCCCGAGGGATGATGAGTTGGATGAGGAGGTCAGGAGGATCCACAGGGAGGAAACTGCCTCTGCTTCAGAATCCTCCCATTATGAAAGTATGGATGAGGACAATAAGCGGTGGCTAGAGAACAAGCGTAAGCTCGGCACCAAAAAGAAGAGAAAGAAGGGAGATAAAACATCTTCTCCCGCTCTGACCAAGGTACCTAAGGAAGGTAAAACCGACTCCCCTCTGGTTGGTCTTTCTAACCGGTTCCAAGCCCTTGATAACATCTCTTCCTCTGAGGAGGAGGCTGAGGGTGAGGTTCCAGCTTCAGCGGAGCTTACAGGGGGCGCCGAGTCTCCTTCTCCTGGGGATGCAAGGTCCTTGGGGGGAGGGACTGGCCCAGAGTCCGGAGACGAGGACGAAAAAAGAAGGAAAAATGTGGGAATGGACACCTCTGTGTCATTAAAGAGGGGGAAGGATTCCTCCTCTGAGGCAGAGGATAAGGGGAGTGGGAAGAAGAAAGCCATCTAACTCAATCACCAATGATGGCGGTACCCACTCCGTTGACGCTGGCGTCCATTAATGTCGCCAGCATTAAGTCAAATATGGCTAGATTTGCGGCCTTTGATTTTCTCAGCCGGGTTGAAGCTGACATTTTCTTTTTGCAAGAGACCAGGCTGCCAAATATGGCAGAGGTGTTTATAGCTAAGAGGGAGTGGAGACTCGGGCCCTCCTATTGGTCTCTTGCGGCCGAGCCGTATAGCGGAGTGGCGGTTCTTTTTACCGCACCGGTAGAATGCCGACGGGTTATTGAGTTAGAAATGGGGAGGTGCCTGATATTAGATGTCCTCATGAAGAGACAGGAGCTTCGGCTCATTAACATTTATGGTCCCCAATCTAAGTGGGACCGGAAGTGTCTCTTTACGAGAATCAAGCCCTACCTTTTTACGAGTCGGCAGGTCGTCTTTGGAGGGGACTTCAACACTGTCGCGAGGCCCCGGGATAGAGGAGGTTCCAGAGACAAGCTGACTTATGATAGCGTCGCCCTTAATAGTATAGCTAGTGAGGCTCGCCTGGTGGATGTCCACATCCGGCACACCCCAGGCCACGAGAGGTTCACCTATCATAGAGGTAACTGTAGGTCCAGGATAGACAGGTTTTATTTAAAGGAGGAAGCCGTCTCTTCAGCAGTATCTGTTGTTGAGGTGGAGTTCTCCGATCACTGTTTGATTTTGTTTTCCCTGAATGTTACAGAGACCCCCCGGATGGGAAGAGGCTTTTGGAGGCTCAATTCGTCTCTCTTGGAAGAAGCGGAGATAAGACAGTCCTTTGAGGATTTTCTTCAGAGCCAGATACCCTTACTAGATCTTTGTAGTAGTAAGTCAGAGTGGTGGGAGATGTTTAAGAAAAGGGTAGCGAGATTCTTCCGCCAGCTCTCGAGCCTCAGGAGCCTGGACAGGTATCGCCTGTATCAGGGCCTGAGGAGGAAACTCGAGCATCTTGTCTCAACTGGAGGTAGCCGCGAGGAGATCTCCAGAGTGAAATCTTTGCTAATGAGGTGTCAGTATGATAGACACGCATCTTTGGTTTTTGAGAGGGATTACGGGAAGTACCGCTCGCCCGACCCTTACAGAAACTGCAAGATGTCAGTGAATAGTAAAGTTGTTACAGGACTGGTTGACACTGCGGGGTCCCTGAAAAGATCCAGATCAGGGATCCTGGAGGTCGTCAGATCCTTCTACTCGCACCTCTTGGGGAAGAGGGATCTGGATTGGGATGAGATGTCGGCTTTTCTGGCTGAAGCCGTCCCCGAACCAGGGGTAGACCCCTCTCTTGGTGTTTTCACAGAGATGATCAGGGAAGAGGAAGTTAAGTTGGCGATTGACGGGCTTGCCCTAAAGAAATCTCCCGGTCCAGATGGCTTAACATCTGAATTCTATAAGACCTTTAAGGACGCCTTGGTTCCCCTCTTGACTGAGGTATTCAATGAGTGTCTTTCCTCGGGCACTCTGCCAAAGTCAATGAGGAGGTCTGCCCTGATCATCTTGTCAAAGGGTAAGGACCCATCTTGCATTGAGAATTGGCGTCCCATAGCGCTTCTCAATGCAGACAGGAAGGTTTTGGCAAAGGTGCTGTTTAATCGGCTGGTGAAATTTGCACCCCAGCTCCTTTCGGGGGCCCAGCATTGCTCTGTTCCGGGCCGCAGTACAATTAGTGCTGTACTCTGTGTCCGAGAGGCGGTGGAGCAGGGTAGGGCTGGTCACTGGAAGGGGTACATGCTGTCATTGGACCAGGCAAAAGCGTTTGATCGGGTTAATCATGAGTACCTCTGGTCTGTCCTTCTGAGATATGGCCTGCCGGGGGGCTTTGTTGATTGGCTTAAGACCTTGTACGCTGGGGCAGAGAGTTTCCCGCTTGTGAACGGTTGGATTGGCAGCTCTTTTGAGGTTGGGTGTGGTGTTCGCCAGGGTTGTCCCTTGAGCCTGCTACTGTACGTGTTTGCGATTGACCCACTTCTTAGGAGGGTGGAGCGTGGACCGTTGGCTGGGATCGGGATGGACCGGGCAGTACCGGAAGCCACTCAGAGTGGTGGCGTATGCCGATGACGTCACCGTTTTTGTTTCCTCTGATGGGGAGGCAAAATGGCTGATGTCAAAGGTAAATCGCTACTCGGAGGCATCCGGGTCTAAGATCAACCGGGATAAGTGTGAGAGTCTCTGGCTGGGAGGAGGAGATCCTCGTTTTGATCTCCCGGACACCCTTCCAGAACCCAAAGTCTCTGCAAAAGTTCTTGGCATCGAATTTGGCCAGGGGGATTACCCCAAACAAAATTGGGACAGCAGGCTAGAGTTCGCCACTCAGAAGGTGAACCAATGGAAGGGTTGGTCTTTGACCCTAAGGGAAAGGGTAAACCTGATCAAAACTTACCTGCTCCCTTTGCTGATCTATCTGGGCAGTGTGTGCATCTTGCCAGAGCCTCTCTGGACTCGGGTCTACAGTTTGTTCTTTCAGCTGTTATGGGGGAATAGACTGAACCTGGTCAAGAGGGAGGTTACTTACCGTACAAGGAGACTAGGAGGGTTGGGTATGGTCAACCCTGTGGTATTCCTTGTGAATACCTTCATTAAGATCAATATTGCAAACCTCTGGAAAGAGATGGCTACTCCGTGGG
Source organism: Phyllobates terribilis (assembly GCF_046119375.1). Lineage (NCBI taxonomy): Eukaryota > Metazoa > Chordata > Amphibia > Anura > Dendrobatidae > Phyllobates > Phyllobates terribilis. The sequence continues at coordinate 47,898,765 of NW_027362763.1, read as the reverse complement.
TATTCTCCTGTAAGGGATGGTTTCAGCCTTTCTTCCAGGAATGGGAGACAGGAGGGCAAGTGAAGGATCTCCGCACACCGCATGGACATCTCCCGGCTTACGCTACCGTGGTTCTGAAGGTAATTCGCCGGTGGGGTCTGGGAATGTGGGAGGTCAGGACTCTGCCAAGGAAGCTCCTTGACAAAAGGGTTCTGTTGACCCATTTTCAGAGGCCTCTGGCGCTCAGGGATTGCCCAAGTCGGGATCTTGGGGTGGGTCTGCATCTTTTGAATTCTATCAGGATCCCCTCGAAGGTTTGGGACTTGGCTTGGCGCTGCTTCCATGGGAAACTGTGTGTGAGGGACGATCTGAAGTGTAGGAGCTCTGAGGACAGGAACTGTCCTCGGGAGCATTGTGGTACCATGCTTGAAAGCATGGACCACTTCCTGCTTTGTTGTCCCTTTAACACAGAGGTGTACAACAGGGTGGGCGCCTCCATTGGCTGGCCCCGGCTGGCCGGTCTCTCTTATGCGAAATGGGCCTATGGAGCATTCGGGGACCTGGGTGGTCGGGACTGCTGCACCTTATTTCTAGTTAGCACAGTGGTTAGGTATTGTAGCGCCGGCGTCCCTGCCCTCTGCTAGGCAGGGACGCTGTTCCCCTCACCCCTCTGCTCCGAGCCCGGCGTCCTCCTCCCGCTCTGCTGTCAGCGCGCGCTCATTCCCGGTCACTGTGCTTAGGGAGCGCGCTCCCTCCCTCTTAAAGGGGCCGCGCGCGCCGTCCTAAGGAGTCCCCGGCCAATGGCCGGAGGACTTCACCATATATAAGGCACCTCCTCCAAAATGGAGGTGCCCGAGCAATGTTGTTGCACTGTTCACTACTCTGCTTCAGCCCTCAGGTCCCGTTGCCAGTTACCTGCCAGATTCCTGCCAGTTTGCTGTCTGATTCCTGCCTGATATTCCGCTTACCTGCCTGCTAGCCTGAGGTCCGACGGTCTGCCTACCGACTCCTGTCAGTCTGTCTAAGGATCAGCTTGCCCGCTCACCTGGGAGCGCTCTTCTGCTACCTGCCTGCTAGCCTGAGGTCCGACGGTCTGCCCTCTAACTCCTGTCAGTCTGTCTATGGACCAGCTTGCCCGCTCACCTGGGAGCGCACATCTGCTACCTGCCTGCTAGCCTACCTGGAGGCTCCGCCGTCACGTGCTGTGACCACCTGCCATTCCAGAGACTCCTGCCCGCTCACCTGGGATCGCACACCTGCTACCTGCCTGCTAGCCTACCTGGAGGCTTCGCCGTCACGTGCTGTGACCACCTGCCATTCCAGAGACTCCTGCCCGCTCACCTGGGAGCGCACACCTGTTACCTGCCTGCTAGCCTACCTGGAGGCTCCGCCGTCACGTGCTGTGACCACCTGCCATTCCAGAGACTCTCGCTTGCTCACCTGGGAGCACACATCTACCATCTGCCTGCTAGCCTACCTGGAGACTCTGCCATCACAGGTCATACCTACCCTTTACCCAGAGACTGCCCCGGTCACTTGCCGTGACCTCCTGCCCGTTCATCCAGAGACTGCCCCGGTCACTTGCCGTGACCTCCTGCCCGTTCATCCAGAGACTGCCCCGGTCACTTGCCGTGACCTCCAGCCCGTTCACTCAGAGACTGTCCCGGTCACCTGCTGTGACTGCCTGCCCGTCTTCCCTGGTCGCCACCCGCTCCCTTACAAGGACCGCCCCCTTGTATAGTAGCTCAGAGGTTCTGCCTCCCAGACCCGTTACAGTTTGCTCGGGCCATGGAACCCGGTGGCACCCAAGCTCCCTCACTCTCGGACCTGTGTCATGAACTGTCCCGTCAGAGGTCCCAACAGGAGTCCATCCTGGGTCACCTGCGGAATGTAAATTCTCGCCTGGACATTCTGACTGCTCCACCAGCAACCACCGCCAGTGCCATGACTCGCAATCCGGCAGCTCCGCTGCCCACCAATACTATGATATCCTACCCCGGACCCCGGCTTTCTGCACCGCCTCGCTTCGGAGGCGACTCCGCTCAGGCTCGGGGCTTTATAAATCAGTGCACCCTGCACTTTGAACTCCTGTCCCACCAGTTTAACTCCGACCGGGCCAAAATTGCCTTCATCATGTCCCATCTCACCGGGGAGGTCCTGGCCTGGCTAAATCCTCTATGGGAGAGAGGAGACCCCCTGGTGTCCGACTTGCCTGCCTTTCTCACGGCTTTCCGGAAAGTCTTCGACGAACCTGGACGGAGGACCTCATCCGCATCATCTCTGCTACGCCTCCGTCAGGGAAGTCTCACCGTGGGCCAATATGCCATACGGTTCCGTACCCTTGCCTCGGAGCTGGCCTGGGATAACGACGCTCTGGTATCTGTCTTCTGGGAGGGTCTGTCCGGCCGTATTGAAGATGAACTTGCCGTTGAGACATTCCTACCACTCTCGATGACCTAATAACTCTTGCCACCCGGATTGACCTACGGTTCCAGGAGCGTGCCAAAGAGGTCACCCGTGAGAGGAGGTTTCCACGTCTAGCTCCTACTTTTCAGAAATCCGTCACTCCCTCCGTTTCTCCCCAGGTACCCTCTCCTGAGCCTATGCAGGTCGACCAGACCAAGATGGTCAAAACCCGTCAGGACTTACGCCGTGCCGAGGGGAGCTGCTTCTACTGTGGCAGTAAGGAGCACCGTATCCGTACCTGCCCGGAGAGGTCGGGAAACGCCTGTGTCTAGGTTCGCTCAGAGAGGTCGACCTAGACAAGAATAAATCCTCTCCATCTCTGCTGCTGTCAGTCTCAATTATCTGCGGGGTGAATCGTTTTTTCGAACTAGCCCAACTTGACTCTGGAGCGGCCGGGAATCTTATTTCACAGGCCCTGGTAGAAAAATACCGCATTCCCACCAAACCTCTGGCTATACCATTATCTGTCGCTGCTGTGGATGGGGGCCTCTTACCACGTCCCATCCAACTCATCACCGAATCCGTAACTCTGCAGGTGGGAATGCTGCATTCTGAGAGCATCTCTTTTCTTGTTCTGCCTGGACTCTCTCACGCCCTCTTACTAGGTCTACCTTGGCTCCAGAGACATGTACCCGTGCTTGACTGGCAGACCGGAGAAGTCCTTCGCTGGGGACAGGACTGTCATAAGACTTGTTTGGTTCCTGTTCATCCCGCCCGTCCTTCTCCTACCCCAACTAATCTACCTGGACTTCCGATTCCCTATTGGTCATTTGCTGATGTCTTTAATAAAAAGGAGGCAGAGACATTACCCCCTCATAGACCATACGACTGTCCTATCGACCTGTTACCCGGTGCTTCGCCTCCCCGTGGGCGTATTTACCCATTGTCCGCTGCTGAGACCCGGTCGATGTCCGAATATATTGAGGAGAATTTGGCCAGGGGATTCATCCGGAAATCTACCTCCCCGGCGGAAGCAGGCTTCTTTTTCGTAAAAAAGAAGGACGGCTCTCTCCGTCCCTGTATAGACTATAGAGGACTTAACCAGATCACGGTGAAGAATAAGTACCCCCTTCCGCTCATTCCAGAATTATTTGATCGTCTGAGGGGGGCTAGAATCTTCACCAAACTGGACCTCCGTGGGGCGTACAACCTGGTCCGTATCCGTCAAGGGGATGAATGGAAGACTGCATTCAACACCCGGGACGGCCACTATGAATATCTGGTAATGCCCTTTGGTCTCTGTAACGCTCCTGCCGTCTTTCAAGAGTTGGTCAATGACATCTTCCGGGACCTTCTCTACTCCTGCGTAGTGGTGTACCTGGACGACATCTTGGTCTTCTCTCCGGATCTCCAGACTCACCGGAGAGACGTTCGTCAGGTCCTGCTCAGGCTCAGGCAGAATCACCTCTTCGCTAAATATGAGAAGTGCCTCTTTGAGCAGACCTCGCTTCCGTTTTTGGGCTACATTATTTCTCAGACCGGCCTACGAATGGATCCAGAGAAACTGTCTGCCATCGAGAAATGGCCCCGACCGGAGGGGTTGAAGGCCATTCAGCGGTTCCTGGGCTTCGCCAACTACTACCGCCTTTTCATACCGCACTTCTCTTCCCGGACTGCCCCAATTTCCGCGCTCACCCGTAAGGGCACTAATCCCAGAGAGTGGCCGCCCGAAGCAGAGGAGGCCTTTCTTTCCTTAAAACAGGCCTTCTCTTCCGCCCCGGTGCTGCATCGCCCAGATGGCAACAAGCAGTTCTTCCTGGAGGTTGACGCCTCCTCCTCTGGAGCCGGAGCGGTACTTACCCAAAAATCATCTTCCGGGAGAATGGTAACTTGTGGCTTCTTCTCCAAACTCTTCTCCTCTTCTGAGCGCAACTATTCCATTGGAGATCGAGAGTTATAGGCCATCAAGCTGGCATTGGAGGAGTGGCGTTACCTGCTCGAAGGGGCTCTTCACCCGGTAATAATTTACACTGACCACAAGAACTTGGCTTACCTCCAGCATGCCCAGAGACTTAACCCGCGCAAAGCTCGGTGGTCCTTGTTTTTTGCTCGCTTTGATTTTATTCTTCATTTTCGCCCGGCTGACAAAAACATCAAAGCAGACGCCTTGTCCCGATCCTTTCTGGTGTCTGATCTCGAGGAAGAACCGAAACACATCATCGATCCCGCCAGAGTAATGCAGGTGGCTCCCGTGAGTCTAAATCGTCTCCCTCCCGGTAAGACGTTTGTATCAGTACCTGATCGGGAGAAGATCCTACACTGGGGTCACTCGTCTAAACTAGCTGGCCACGCTGGTCAGACAAAGACCCTCCAGCTTATTACCCGGCACTACTGGTGGCCTACCCTGCACAAGGACGTAATAGACTTTGTTTCTGCCTGTGTGTCCTGCGCCCGCAACAAGGTTCCGAGACATCTGCCAGCCGGTCGCCTCCTTCCGCTCCCAGTACCTGCTGCCCCCTGGCAGCATATAGCAATGGACTTTATAACTGATCTCCCCGTCTCTGCCGGTTGTACGGTCATTTGGGTGGTCGCTGACCGCTTTTCCAAGATGGCTCATTTCGTTCCCCTGCCAGGCCTCCCGTCTGCACCCGAGCTGGGTAAAGACTTTATCCGCCACATCTTCCGTCTTCATGGCCTGCCCCTCCACATCGTGTCGGATCGTGGGGTACAGTTCACCTCACGCTTCTGGAGAGCCACTTGTAAACTGCTAGACGACACCCTGGACTTCTCCTCCGCTTATCACCCACAGTCTAATGGTCAAGTGGAGCGAATCAATCAGAACCTGACCAGTTACCTCCGGCACTTCATTAATGCCCACCATTCAGACTGGGTGGATCTCCTGCCATGGGCCGAATTTTCTTACAACAATCACGAGAGCGAATCTTCCTCCAAATCCCCGTTTTTTGTTGTCTTCGGTCAGCATCCTCGGATCCCATTTCCCGTCTCCACCTCGGTGGACAATCCGGCTGCGGAATCTCTTGTTAACAAATTTTCCTCCATATGGGAGAGTACCCGGTCCGCACTCCTTCAGTCGTCCGAGCGTATGAAAAGACACGCTGACAAAAAACGTCTGGATCCTCCTCAATTCCGTCCAGGGGATAAGGTCTGGCTCTCGTCCAAGTATGTCCGGCTCAAGATTCCTTCCTATAAGTTAGGGCCTCGGTTCATCGGTCCTCTGGAGGTCATCAGTCAGATCAACCCGGTGGCCTATAAATTGAAACTCCCGGCCAACTTGCGGATCCCTAACTCCTTCCATGTATCTCTCCTCAAACCTGTGGTACTTAACTCTTTTTCCAAGTCTACAGGTACGCCTCCTGCTCCGGTTTCCGCTGAAAACGAATTTGAGGTAGAGAACATTCTGGCCACCAAAAGGGTAAGAGGAAAGAGCTTTTTTCTAGTAGATTGGAAGGGGTTTGGTCCTGAGGAGAGAACGTGGGAGCCCCGGGAGAACATCCATGCCCCTCTCATCCTAGCTAAATTTCTCTCTGGCCTAAAAAAGGGGGGGCCTAAAGGGGGGGTACTGTAGCGCCGGCGTCCCTGCCCTCTGCTAGGCAGGGACGCTGTTCCCCTCACCCCTCTGCTCCGAGTCCGGCGTCCTCCTCCCGCTCTGCTGGCAGCGCGCGCTCCTTCCCGGCCACTGTGCTTAGGGCGCGCGCGCGAGCGCGCTCCCTCCCTCTTAAAGGGGCCGCGCGCGCCGTCCTAAGGAGTCCCCGGCCAATGGCCGGAGGACTTCACCATATATAAGGCACCTCCTCCAAAATGGAGGTGCCCGAGCAATGTTGTTGCACTGTTCACTACTCTGCTTCAGCCCTCAGGTCCCGTTGCCAGTTACCTGCCAGATTCCTGCCAGTTTGCTGTCTGATTCCTGCCTGATATTCCGCTTACCTGCCTGCTAGCCTGAGGTCCGATGGTCTGCCTACCGACTCCTGTCAGTCTGTCTAAGGATCAGCCTGCCCGCTCACCTGGGAGCGCTCTTCTGCTACCTGCCTGCTAGCCTGAGGTCCGACGGTCTGCCCTCCAACTCCTATCAGTCTGTCTATGGACCAGCTTGCCCGCTCACCTGGGAGCGCACATCTGCTACCTGCCTGCTAGCCTACCTGGAGGCTCCGCCGTCACGTGCTGTGACCACCTGCCATTCCAGAGACTCTCGCTTGCTCACCTGGGAGCTCACATCTACCATCTGCCTGCTAGCCTACCTGGAGGCTCTGCCATCACAGGTCGTACCTACCCTTTACCCAGAGACTGCCCCGGTCACTTGCCGTGACCTCCTGCCCGTTCATCCAGAGACTGCCCCGGTCACTTGCCGTGACCTCCTGCCCGTTCATCCAGAGACTGCCCCGGTCACTTGCTGTGACCTCCAGCCCGTTCACTCAGAGACTGTCCCGGTCACCTGCTGTGACTGCCTGCCCATCTTCCCTGGTCGCCACCCGCTCCCTTACAAGGACCGCCCCCTTGTATAGTAGCTCAGAGGTTCCGCCTCCCAGACCCGTTTCAGTTATCACACGTGGAACGCACGGTGCTTAGTATCGACGCAGCGGAAAATCCTCCCAGTGGACGATGTGTTTAGGACCATACTTGGTGATCTGGTGAAGGTGCGTTCTCTGGAGCATGAGAGACTGGGTACACGGAGGGCCGCTCTCCTCTGGAGGGGCTTTTCTTTTAGTGTGTCCTAGTCTGGTCGTCTCCTCTCCTGGTGGTGGGCTGCTGCTGACACCATAGATTTTTGTTTTTGATCAGTAGACAGTGATGTAGGGCTGCAGGCGCCGAACTTGGGCTTTGTCAGTTGTGGTTATTGTATTGTTTGTTTCTGTATATATTGTATATATGGGTTTGGGTGAAGGTGTTAGGTTGGGTGGAGGGAAAAGGGGGGAGGTGGGTTCATCTTGTGGGACACTGGTTATTTGGGTGAAAAACTGGCACTGCCTGATCTGGCCTATGGACGTTGGACATGGACTGAGGCATGAGACGCAGGACCAGCTCTCAGGTCAGTGCCGGGGAGGGACTGGTGGGCTCGAGTGTGGGGGGTTTTGTTTTGTCTTGTATATATTTGTATAGTTAGAATTTATTTTATTTATTTATTTAAAAAAAAAAAAAAAAAAAAAAAGAATGTATATATTAGTTTGTATATAATATGTCGGTTATTGTTCATTATATTGTTATTATTTGTTTGGTAACCGGACCAGATGTCATGGTGTAGGTAGTTATTATTGTGTATATATGTATAATATGTGTGTGAGGAGAGAGGGAGCGGCTGGACCAGCAGAATAGTGAGTGCAGCTCTGGAGCATAATACAGGATGTAACTCAGGATCAGTAATGTAATGTATGTACACAGTGACTGCACCAGCAGAATAGTGAGTGCAGCTCTGGAGTATAATACAGGATATAACTCAGGATCAGTACAGGATCAGTAATGTAATGTATGTACACAATGACTGCACCAGCAGAATAGTGAGTGCAGCTCTGGAGTATAATACAGGATGTAACTCAGGATCAGTAATGTAATGTATGTACACAGTAACTGCACCAGCAGAATAGTGAGTGCAGCTCTGGGGTATAATACAGGAGGTAACTCAGGATCAGTACAGGATCAGTAATGTAATGTATGTACACAGTGACTCCACCAGCAGAATAGTGAGTGCAGCTCTGGAGTATAATACAGGATGTAACTCAGGATCAGTACAGGATCAGTACTGTAATGTATGTACACAGTGACTGCACCAGCAGAATAGTGACTGCAGCTCTGGAGTATAATACAGGATGTAACTCTGGATCAGTAATGTAATGTATGTACACAGTGACTGCACCAGCAGAATAGTGAGTGCAGCTCTGGGGTATAATACAGGATGTAACTCAGGATCAGTAATGTAATGTATGTACACAGTGACTGCACCAGCAGAATAGTGAGTGCAGCTCTGGAGTATAATACAGGATGTAACTCAGGATCAGTAATGTAATGTATGTACACAGTGACTGCACCAGCAGAATAGTGAGTGCAGCTCTGGAGTATAATACAGGATGTAACTCAGGATCAGTAATGTAATGTATGTACACAGTGACTGCACCAGCAGAATAGTGAGTGCAGCTCTGGAGTATAATACAGGAGGTAATTCAGGATCAGTACAGAAGTGATGGATATATGCAATGACCACATTTTATACATTTCATTTATAGACAAGGTTTATGATTGATTTTAGAGGAATAATGTGCAGTTATATATGGTTCTCACAACAAACACATTGGGGAATATTTACGCTCTAGATACAGCAGTGAACACTGAATAGGAGATTTCTTTTCTCCACAAAAGCTGATTTACAGGTGAGCGCTGGACATAAAGACTCAGGAGTCAGAAACAACGACCTCTCTTGTCAGCAGTTATAGTGGCTGCAGGCCCCTGGTCTAGTCTTGTGTCAGCCATGTATGTTTCTTTTAGCGCCTGCACGAACCAGAAATACCCCAGTACAGTGTAGCCTCCATTACAGCTGAGGCCAGTACGGAGGTGGACAGGTGTGTATTCGGTCCTATCATGTGTGAGCCGTGTATCTAATCCTATCCTGTGTGATACTGTCTGCTGAGCCATGTATCTAATCCTCTCCTGTGTGATACTGTCTGCTGAGCCGTGTATCTAATCCTATCCTGTGTGATACTGTCTGCTGAGCCGTGTATCTAATCCTATCCTGTGTGATACTGTCTGCTGAGCCGTGTATCTAATCCTCTCCTGTGTGATACTGTCTGCTGAGCTGTGTATCTAATCCTATCCTGTGTGATACTGTCTGCTGAGCCCTGTATCTAATCCTATCCTGTGTGATACTGTCTGCTGAGCTGTGTATCTAATCCTCTCCTGTGTGATACTGTCTGCTGAGCCGTGTATCTAATCCTATCCTGTGTGATACTGTCTGCTGAGCCGTGTATCTAATCCTATCCTGTGTGATACTGTCTGCTGAGCCCTGTATCTAATCCTATCCTGTGTGATACTGTCTGCTGAGCTGTGTATCTAATCCTCTCCTGTGATACTGTCTGCTGAGCCGTGTATCTAATCCTATCCTGTGTGATACTGTCTGCTGAGCTGTGTATCTAATCCTATCCTGTGTGATACCATCTGCTGAGCCGTGTATCTAATCCTATCCTGTGTGATACTCAGGGGCGGAACTACCGCCCGTGCAGCCGGTTCATTGAACGGGGGCCCCGAGGGAGAGGGGGCCCCTCCAGCCTCCAGCAGGGCCGCCATCAGGGCAGACGCCCTGACTCCAGTGTGGGGCCCAGCCGGTAGGGGCCCCCTTGGAGCCCCGTTGGGGGCCCCCTCTTGTGATTCTCTCTCCTCACGGGTCCGGGACATCTCAGCGCTGCGCTCCTGCGGCAGCACCTTCATGATTCCCCTGATTTCCGGTCATGTGACGGCGCCGTCACATGGCCGGAAGTCAGGAGAACCTGGTGTTAGCGATTTGGACGAGCGCCAGGATTCTGCAGGGATCGCATGGGGGTAAGTATAACAAGTTTTGTTTTTTTCAAAATACAATTTACTAGGAGTGGGGGAATGGGAGGTGTGTGTGTGTGTGTGTGTGTGTGTTAGTGTTATAAGAGATGCACATGGGGGGGGGGAGATGATAAAAGATGCACATGGGGTGGGGGGGATGAGAGAGGTGCACGTGGGGGGGATGAGAGATGCACATGGGGGGGGATGAGAGATGCACATGGGGGGGGGATGAGAGATGCACATGGGGGGATGAGAGATGCACATGGGGGGGGATGAGAGATGCACATGGGGGGGGGGATGAGAGATGCACATGGGGGGGGATGAGTGATGCACATATGGGGGGGTGAGAGATGCACATGGGGGGTGAGAGATGCACATGGGGGGGGTGAGAGATGCATCGGGGGGGGGTGAGAGATGCATCGGGGGGGTGAGCTGCACATTGGGGGGATGAGAGCTGCACATGGGGGGGGTTATGTTTACATAACTTTGTTGCCTTATGAAGCGCAGGGGGGGGGGGGGCCCCAAAAAAATTCTTGCACAGGGGCCCACTACAGTCTGTGTCCGCCCCTGGTGATACTGTCTGCTGAACAGTGTATCTAATCCTATCCTGTGTGATACTGTCTGCTGAGCCGTGTATCTAATCCTCTCCTGTGTGATGCTGTCTGCTGAGCCGTGTATCTAATCCTATCCTGTGTGATACTGTCTGTTGAGCCGTGTATCTAATCCTATCCTGTGTGATACTGTCTGCTGAGCCGTGTATCTAATCCTCTCCTGTGTGATACTGTCTGCTGAGCTGTGTATCTAATCCTCTCCTGTGTGATACTGACTGCTGAGCCGTGTATCTAATCCTCTCCTGTGTGACACTGTCTGCTGAGCCGTGTATCTAATCCTATCCTGTGTGATACTGTCTGTTGAGCCGTGTATCTAATCCTATCCTGTGTGATACTGTCTGCTGAGCCGTGTATCTAATCCTCTCCTGTGTGATACTGTCTGCTGAGCTGTGTATCTAATCCTCTCCTGTGTGATACTGACTGCTGAGCCGTGTATCTAATCCTATCCTGTGTGATACTGTCTGCTGAACAGTGTATCTAATCCTCTCCTGTGTGATACTGTCTGCTGAGCCGTGTATCTAATCCTATCCTGTGTGATACTGTCTGCTGAGCCGTGTATCTAATCCTCTCCTGTGTGATACTGTCTGCTGAGCCGCGTATCTAATCCTCTCCTGTGTGACACTGTCTGCTGAGCCGTGTATCTAATCCTCTCCTGTGTGATGCTGTCTGCTGAGCCGTGTATCTAATCCTCTCCTGTGTGATGCTGTCTGCTGAGCCGTGTATCTAATCCTATCCTGTGTGATACTGTCTGTTGAGCCGTGTATCTAATCCTATCCTGTGTGATACTGTCTGCTGAGCCGTGTATCTAATCCTCTCCTGTGTGATACTGTCTGCTGAGCTGTGTATCTAATCCTCTCCTGTGTGATACTGACTGCTGAGCCGTGTATCTAATCCTCTCCTGTGTGACACTGTCTGCTGAGCCGTGTATCTAATCCTATCCTGTGTGATACTGTCTGCTGAGCCGTGTAGCTAATCCTATCCTGTGTGATACTGTCTGCTGAGCCGTGTAGCTAATCCTATCCTGTGTGATACTGTCTGCTGAGCCGTGTATCTAATCCTATCCTGTGTGATACTGTCTGCTGAGCCGTGTATCTAATCCTATCCTGTGTGATACTGTCTGCTGAACAGTGTATCTAATCCTCTCCTGTGTGATACTGTCTGCTGAGCCGTGTATCTAATCCTATCCTGTGTGATACTGTCTGCTGAGCCGTGTATCTAATCCTCTCCTGTGTGATACTGTCTGCTGAGCCGCGTATCTAATCCTCTCCTGTGTGACACTGTCTGCTGAGCCGTGTATCTAATCCTATCCTGTGTGATACTGTCTGCTGAGCCGTGTATCTAATCCTATCCTGTGTGATACTGTCTGCTGAGCCGTGTATCTAATCCTCTCCTGTGTGACACTGTCTGCTGAGCCGTGTATCTAATCCTATCCTGTGTGATACTGGCTGCAGAGCTGAGTATCTAATCCTATCCTGTGTGATACTGTCTGCTGAGCTGTATATCTAATCCTCTCCTGTGTGACACTGTCTGCTGAGCCGTGTATCTAATCCTATCCTGTGTGATACTGTCTGCTGAGCCGTGTATCTAATCCTATCCTGTGTGATACTGTCTGCTGAGCCGTGTATCTAATCCTATCCTGTGTGATACTGTCTGCTGAGCCGTGTATCTAATCCTATCCTGTGTGATACTGTCTGCTGAGCCGTGTATCTAATCCTATCCTGTGTGATACTGGCTGCAGAGCTGAGTATCTAATCCTATCCTGTGTGATACTGTCTGCTGAGCTGTATATCTAATCCTCTCCTGTGTGACACTGTCTGCTGAGCCGTGTATCTAATCCTATCCTGTGTGATACTGTCTGCTGAGCCGTGTATCTAATCCTATCCTGTGTGATACTGTCTGCTGAGCCGTGTATCTGATCCTCTCCTGTGTGATACTGTCTGCTGAGCCGTGTATCTAATCCTATCCTGTGTGATACTGTCTGCTGAGCTGTGTATCTAATCCTCTCCTGTGTGATACTGTCTGCTGAGCCGTGTATCTAATCCTCTCCTGTGTGACACTGTCTGCTGAGCCGTGTATCTAATCCTATCCTGTGTGATACTGGCTGCAGAGCTGAGTATCTAATCCTATCCTGTGTGATACTGCCTGCAGAGCTGTGTATCTAACCCTATCCAATATGATACTGTCTGCTGAGATGTATACTGTATCTAAGCATTTTAATTGTAAAGTGCTGCGGAATTTGTTGGTGATATATAAATACAATTATTATTATTATTTATTATTAAGATGATGAAAAGTGACACTATTTGCTGAGCTACGTATCTGGTCTTATTTTGTTTTCTGCTCTCTTTCGAGCCGTGTATCTAAGCGTATGTGATACCAGTGTGTAACATCTGGATGTAGAGAATTTCCAGGTAGAATGTGAGCGATGAGATGAATGTCTGTAGAATGGATGGCTCGGAGGGCGAGCGCTTCCTGTTAGTGACAGCATCACCTTTCCTAGAAGTGCTGGACCCGGCGGCCGCACATGACTCATGTATTTACCAGCGCTAATCCCACAGGAACCAACTAATATAATATATATGGAAAACGGCATGAGCACAATTAACCCCTTCAGGTCACAGTGACGTTTTCGATTTTCTCCACGCTACATTCCGAGAAAAATAACTTTTATTTTTTTTTATGATGATGTCTTGATCTCTACATCTCATGGTGTTTGTTTTTTGTTTTGTTTTCTATACATTTTCTATAAGTAAAATGTAGTGTTTGATTTAAATTAATTTATAATAAAAAAAAAATATTCTAGCCTTTTTTTGTACTTTTTCTGCACACACTACGAATTGCAACAATAAGGCTGTGTGCCCACGATGCAGAAATGCTCCGGATTATTCCTGAGCGTTTCTGCGTCTCCCTGGCAGAAAAAACGCATGCAAGGCGTTTTTTAAGCGTTTATGAAAAATGCTGCTGCGGAAACACTTAAAAACCGCATCGTGGGCACACAGCCTTAAGAGGATTTAGAAAATGATTTTTTAAAAAAAAAAAAAAAAAAAATTTACGTAGTGAAAATCTTGTTCATTTTTTTAAATAATTTCTTTATCAAACTTTATTTAATTTTGTGTTTTTACTTTCAAGTTTTTTTTTCAGATTTTTTTTATTATCATTGGGCAGTGTATATATCTCATGTAGGGGATGACAGCTGCTTTGACCTGTTTTTCCAACCAAACATATGCACTCTGTGTTTTTAGTGAGGAGAGGGGAAAAGGTCAAGGTCAGACACCTCTGGAACAGGCTTATCTGATCTGAAAATACAAAGATCAGGCATGTTGAAATCCAACTGCCTGATCCTTATTCCCCTGCTGCATGGGGAGGGGGGGGGGTCCCACCACAATAAGCCAGTTTGATCAATATTAACCTAAGAGTATGGCCAGCCGTAGTCCCAGGGATGACCCTTAAAACCCCCAGCCCCTCTCGTTTGTAATGTTTATCATTACCTTCTTATGTGTCTGCTGCATACAGTACAGACCAAAAGTTTGGACACACCTTCTCATTTAAAGATTTTTCTGTATTTTCATGACTTTGAAAATTGTATATTCACACTGAAGGCATCAAAAAACTATGAGTTAACACATGTGGAATTATATACTTAACAAAAAAGTGTGAAACAACTGAAAATATGTCTTATATTCTAGGTTCTTCACAGTAGCCACCTTTAGCTTTGATGACTGCTTTGCACACTCTTGGCATTCTCTTGATGAGCTTCAAGAGGTAGTCACCTGAAATGGTCTTCCAGCAATCTTGAAGGAGTTCCCAGAGATGCTTAGCACTTGTTGGCCCTTTTGCCTTCACTCTGCGGTCCAGCTCACCTCAAACCATCTCGATTGGGTTCAGGTCTGGTGACTGTGGAGGCCAGGTCATCTGGCGTAGCCCCCCATCACTCTCCTTCTTGGTCAAATAGCCCTTACACAACCTGGAGGTGTTTGGGGTCATTGTCCTGTTGAAAAATAAATGATGGTCCAACTAAACGCAAACCGGATGGAATAGCATGCCGCTGCAAGATGCTGTGGTAGCCATGCTGGTTCAGTATGCCTTCAATTTTGAATGAATCCCACACAGTGTCACCAGCAAAGCCCCCCCACACCATCACACCTCCTCCTCCATGCTTCATGGTGGGAACCAGGCATGTAGAGTCCATCCGTTCACCTTTTCTGCGTCGCACAAAGACACAGTGGTTGGAACCAAAGATCTCAAATTTGGACTCATCAGACCAAAGCACAGATTTCCACTGGTCTAATGTCCATTCCTTGTGTTCTTTAGCCTAAACAAGTCTCTTCTGCTTGTTGCCTGTCCTTAGCAGTGGTTTCCTAACAGCTATTTTACCATGAAGGCCTGCTGCACAAAGTCTCCTTTTAACAGTTGTTGTAGAGATGTGTCTGCTGCTAGAACTCTGTGTGGCATTGACCTGGTCTCTAATCTGAGCTGCTGTTAACCTGCGATTTCTGAGGCTGGTGACTCGGATAAACTTATCCTCAGAAGCAGAGGTGACTCTTGGTCTTCCTTTCCTGGGGAGGTCCTCATGTGAGCCAGTTTCTTTGTAGCGCTTGATGCTTTTTGCACCTGCACTTGGGGACACTTTCAAAGTTTGCCCAATTTTTCGGACTGACCAACCTTCAATTCTTAAAGTAATGATGGGCACTCGTTTTTCTTTACTTAGCTGCTTTTTTCTTGTCATAATACAAATTCTAACAGTCTATTCAGTAGGACTATCAGCTGTGTATCCACCAGACTTCTACACAACACAACTGATGGTCCCAACCCCATTTAAAAGGCAAGAAATCCCACTTATTAAACCTGACAGGGCACACCTGTGAAGTGAAAACCATTTCCGGTGACTACCTCTTGAAGCTCATCAAGAGAATGCCAAGAGTGTGCAAAGCAGTCATCAAAGCAAAAGGTGGCTACTTTGAAGAACCTAGAATATAAGACATATTTTCAGTTGTTTCACACTTTTTTGTTAAGTATATAATTCCACGTGTTAATTCATAGTTTTGATGCCTTCAGTGTGAATGTACAATTTTCATAGTCATGAAAATACAGAAAAATCTTTGAATGAGAAGGTGTGTCCAAACTTCTGGTCTGTACTGTATATCAGTGAGTCATCAGACAAGTCTGTGCAGCTATAGAGGTCTCCACTAATTTATTATAAAAGTTCTGGCCCTTTAAGAGAGCGAGTCTGAAATAAACTTGAAAGGGATTTGTAGTTTCAAAAAACTTTTCATGAATCAATAGTACAGGTAAATATAAGAAACTTTGTAATACACTGAGGAGCAGAAGGGTAACAATGTTCAGAACTTGTGACTTTCAGGCTCCATATCTCACCATCCACTACTGCTTCTAACGTCAGACTCCCATCATTTTATAGACCTTCATCTTGGCTATCTCATACATATATTTGACTTGCAGCTGTTTAGCATATGATTAGTTATGCAGATGTGAGGGGTGTGGGGTGATTGTCTACTCCACTCCTCTATAGAAATGTACTGTTTAGTGTTGAGCGAGCACTAAAATGCTCGGGTGCTCGAAGCTCGGGCCGAGCTCGCCGTGATACTCGGGTGCTCGACCCAAGCAACGAGCCCAATGTTAGTCTATGGGAGACTCGAGCATTTTTGCGGTGGCACCCCCAGCAGTCTTTTAAAAGCCTAACAAGTGCCCAAAACGATAGTGACAGTGCTCAAATGACATGGGGACAGCATGGGGATCGCCCCAGGAAGCATTTCTGACCCCCAGGTCACTGCTGTCAACAACGTGGTCAGAGGTATTAAGCCACTTTTACAGGCTCACAATAAAACGAAAGTGAAACTTTTTTCCTGTGAAATATGTTAAGGAACATCCTTTCCAGGGAAAAGACTTGTGTATAAGTTAAAATAAATGACCAAAAACAAAAATACTCCTCCACACCTTCGGCTATGTTCACAAGTAGCATTTTTTATGCGTTTTTGCACTTTTGTATTGCTTTCAACTATGACAAATGCATTCACCGGGAAATGTCATTTTAACATTTTACAACCTTATCTGGCCATGTGCTGTGTGACACATGCATAAAGTGCTGAAAAGACATGGGAACAGCATGGGGAAGACCCCTGGAAGCATCTCTGACTCCCAGGTCACTGTCTAAAAGTGTGCCCATCATAAGTGATCCTTGCCGCATCAGAAGATGCAGACTTGCAACTATCCCCATGCAAGTTCTAGTCCCAGGGCAGTGTTCAATTGTACCTCCCCCATTCCTTGCAATACAAGCGCAAGTATGCAGCCTGCCACCCACCCACCCCCAGGCTGCAATACCATACTGCTTGCTTGCTTGAACTTGAAATTGGGCCTTTTAGGCATGTGGAGGCGGAATCTGGCCACCACGTCATGGCTGTGTTGGCGGCCTGGAATCCATACTCAGTCCCCAGCCGCCCGGCGGCCGGGTGTCCATACTCAGTCCCCAGCCGCCCCGCGGCCGAGTGTCCACACGGTCCCCAGTCGCCTGGGGGCAGTCGGGTGTCCATAAACGGTCCCCAGCTGCCCCCATTTCTCCTTGAAACATCCCCCCACACACTTTTCTTAGCCCGGCCTGCTTTAGGCAGCATTGGACGAGCCCACCAGAGAACCAGACTCCTCCGGTGGGCCCTGACTTCTCCATCGGTGGAGTTGAGAGTGCCAAGGTGAGGAGCATGATGATGATGACAGAAGTTAGCATCTGCTATGTTTTCTTTTAATGCAAGTGTAAGTGTGCAGCCTGCCACCCACCCACCCCCAGACTGCAATTCATACTGCTAGCTTGCACTTGAAATGGGGCCTTTTAGTTTAGAGGAGGCCGAAGCTGGCCACTACCTCATGGCTGCTTCGGCAGCGAGGTATCCATACTCAGTCCCCAGCCGCCCCTATTTGTCCTGGTGTGCCTTATACATAAGATTAAACGCGTATACCAAAACATTACCTGTGCCCTCCCCAGTGCATTTAGTGGGAAGGAGAGCCTATTCCGCTGTATTGTGTTCATGCCAAACCCCTGTTCATGGTACATGCGAAGATGCCTCCCACCTTGCACCTGTCGTTGCAGACTTGCAACTATCCCCATTCAAGTCCTTGTCCCAGGGCAGTGTTCAATTGTACCTCTCCCATTCCTTGCAATGCAAGCGCAAGTATGCAGCCTGCCACCCACCCACCCCCAGGCTGCAATACCATACTGCTTGCTTGCTTGCACTTTAAATTGGGCCTTTTAGGCATGTGGAGGCGGAATCTGGCCACCACACCATGGCTGTGTCGGCGGCCTGGTATCCATACTCAGTCCCCAGCCGCCTGGTGGCCGGGTGTCCCCGCTTGTTCCCCAGCCTCCAGGGGGTGGCCGGGTGTCCATACTCGGTCCCCAGCCACCCCTATTTGTACCGGTAACCTTTCCCACACTTTTCTTAGCCTGGCCTGCTTTAGGGCAGCATTGGCCGAGCCCACCGGACTATCAGACTCCTCCGGTGGGCCCTGGCTTCTCCATCAGGGGAGTTGAGAGTGCCAAGGTGAGGAGCATGATGAGGATGATAGAAGTTAGCATCTGCTTTGTTTTGTTGTAATGCAAGCGCATGTATGTAGTAGCGGTTAGGCCTGAGGAGGTCAGCGTTTTGGCGCATATCCTACCTCCTCCGAGGATTGCTGGATGTTTTCCTGCTACTATCCAAGTTCTATGACTCCTGTTAAAACAAAGCTTCAGGTGATAAATGATGGATGAGGTGGTGGCAAAGGAGAAAGAGCAGGAGGAACAGGGACCATTCACATCAATATCAGGCCAGTCAACCAGATATGTCTTGTAGGATATGTTTCTGTAACAAAAGGAGCGGTTCGGCTACACAGTTATAGGGCATACTGTGAGTGCAATGCCTACCAAAAATTTCGAGGCACTCCAATGCCCCTTGGAAATGACATGGAGGTCAGAGGGCGTTAACTAAACCTTTTTTTCCATTTATAGCAAATGGGTCTCCCGCGCACTGTTGGCCTAAGCAGTGAATGGAAGGCTTTCCAAAAATTATGAGGTACTGCAATGCCCCTTACAAGAGCCATGTGTGGCACCCCAGGGGTCTGGTCACCACAGTAATAGAGATTACGTCGGAGAGCAAGTGGGAGGTTTCCTTGTCAGGATCCCTTAAACATGCAACATCCTCCTGCCCCAATCCTGGGAGGGGAGAATTCTGCCCTTATAAACTGGATCTGGGGCGGGGTTGAGTGAGTCAGAGAACAGTCAGAGTCAGAGTGAGAGCAAGGGAAAGTAACAGCAAGGAGCTCTGTAGGAGCTAGGAGCTAAAGACGAGGGGCTGGAAGCTGAGCAGAGATCGCCCTGGCAGAAGACAATAGGAACCGGACACAGGAGTCCGAAGCTGTGAGGACTTATATATCCAGCAGCAGAAACCAGCCGGCAGGGGATTTCAGGTCCTCTGGCCATAGAAGCCCGGAGGCTCAGTCACAAGCAAGGGACCAGCACCGCCGTCGTGGAGCGGAGGCTAACAGAAGGCCCCAAGTCACCAGCCATACGGGTGAGCACTTCACGGTACACTCAGGGACGTGGGCTACTTCTACCCGCTTACAGCAAGGTAGCCAGGAAGAGTGCAGACAGACGGGGAGGCCTACAACTCCACCTGGCCAGGGGAACTCCTGCTTGCTCACAGACTGACCAGGCCTCTTATGCTAGCCAGTACTCCCGGGAGGGTCTACCTTATAATCATCAGTAAAGACCCTGAACTGCACTGCAAAGACTCTGAGTCATTCCTGCTGTGCTCGTGCACCATCACCCCCATCATCCACACTCACTGCCCTGAGGCTATACTCCTCCCGAGGGGAGTTATCCCATTTTATATTGCGCACACAACACCAGCCTCAGCGGTCTGCCTCGCAGCGGTGGTACTCCCTGACCGCAATCCACGGGTGGCGCAGTCGGACAATTAACCTCAAAACCTAAGAAAGATTGCCACTGGTTTGACCAGCCTGAGCCACGCGACCGGGTCACCGCCACGGAGACTACAGACCCCAGAGACCCGGCACCGGGTATCCCACACACGTGTACACACGGCCCAGGGGGCGCGTCACATGCAGTACAGCATATTACAAACATAAGTCCCATTATTGGGGAGTGGGTGTCCCATAGTATTTGCGTACGCCTTGCAAGCAAAAGCTGCCAAAAATTAGGACGGAGCAACTTGCAATGCCCCTTACAAGAGCCATGCAGTACAGCATATTACAAACATAAGTTCCATTATTGGGGAGTGGGTCTCCCATAGTATTTGCTTATGCTTTCCCAGCAAAAGCTGCCAAAAATTAGGACGGAGCAACTTGCAATGCCCCTTACAAGAGCCATGCAGTACAGCATATTACAAACATATGTCCCATTATTGGGGAGTGGGTGTCCCATGGTATTTGCTTATGCTTTCCCAGCAAAAGCTGCCAAAAATTAGGACGGAGGAACTTGCAATGCTGGCACCCTGGTGGTATAGTGGTGGTGGAGGCTGAGGATAAGGAGAAGAAGATTAAACAGCCGAAACGAGGAAGCGTATACCCATGTGTGGGTGTGAAGCGGTGCATGTGAATACACCTCCCGAAATAACACAGTGGATTTGACTTTATGTTACTCTGCTGTCATTTGGTGGTGATGAGAAGTCTGGCCCAATCCAGCCCTTGTTCATTTTGATAAGGGTCAGCTTGTCAGCATTGTCAGTTGACAGGCGAGTGCGCTTATCAGTTATAATTCCCCCAGCGGCACTAAAAACACGCTCCGATAACACGCTAGCGGCAGGGCAGGCCAGGACCTCCAAGGCATACAGAGCGAGTTCATTCCAAGTGTCCAGCTTGGATACCCAATAATTAAAAGGCACAGAGGAATCACGGAGGACGTTGGTACGATCGGCAAGGTACTCCCTCACCATCTTTTGAAACTTTCCACTCCTTGTGAGAGTACCCCGCGCCTCAGGGCCTGTAAGCTGGGCGGGTGTCAGAAAACTGTCCCAGAACGTTGACAGTGTTCCCCTGCCTTGCTGGATTGGAGTTGCATCTCTCTCGCCTGTACTCCTTGGTTGGGCAACGAACTGTGACCTCTGCCGCTAGCGTGTTCAGATGGGAATTTTTTTAAGAGTTCTGCAGCAAGGGCCTTCTGGTATTGCCCCATTTTTGTAGACCTCTCCACCTCAGGAATAAGAGAGTGAAAGTTCTCCTTGTAGCGGGGGTCTACAAGTGTCACCAACCAGTAATGACTGTCACCCAACATTTTGACAACGCGAGGGTCACGGTTAAGGCAGCGTAACATAAAGTCAGCCATGCGTGCCAGACTGGTAACGGGCAAGATTTCCGTGTCCTCACCAAGATGACGACTGACCATGCTCTCCTCCTCCTCCTCCCCCCTGTCCTCAGGCCACCCACGCTGAACCAACGGTATGACACTTGTACAGGTACTACCGTCTACAACGCATGATAGCAGCTGCTGTTCTTCCTCCTCCTCCTCCTCCTCTCCCTCATTGTCCCCCAATGCACGTTGGGATGAGATGAGGCTGGGCTGTGTGTAATCGCCCGCTACGGCTTCTTGATCCATCTCATCATACTCTGGCTGCAATGCCTCCTCTTTAATTCTCTGCAGAGAGCGTTGCAAAAGACAGACAAGTGGGATGCTGATGCTAATGATGGCGTCATCGCCACTTACCATCTTGGTGGCCTCCTCAAAGTTTGTCAGGATGGTACATATGTCAGACATCCAGGTCCACTCCTGAGGTCTTATGTGTGGAGTCTGACCTGAATATCGACGGCCTTGTTGCAGCTGGTACTCCACAACTGCTCTCTTCTGCTCACAAATCCTTAGCAACATGTGGAGGGTAGAGTTCCAACGTGTGGGGACATCACACACCAGTCTGTGTGCCGGAAGCTGCAAACGCTGCTGCAACACAGCAAGGGCGGCGGAAGCTGTAGCCGACTTGCGAAAATGAGCTGACAGGCGGCGTACTTTCACGAGCAGATCTGGCAACTCGGGGTACGATTTAAGAAACCGCTGAACCACGAGGTTAAGCACATGAGCCAGGCATGGTACGTGTGTGATCTCACCTCGCCTCAGAGCTGCCACCAGGTTCCGGCCATTGTCACACACGACCATGCCGGGATGTAGGTTCAGCGGTCTCAGCCACAGATCTTCCTGCTCTTTCACAGCTGTCCACAACTCACAAGCAGTGTGAGGTTTATCACCTAAGCTTATGAGTTTCAGCACAGCCTGTTGCCGCTTGGCGGAGGCAGTACTGCAGTGCTTCCAGCTTGTAACTGATGTGGTGATATCTGAGATGGAGGCTGAACATGAGGAGGAGGAGGAGGATGCGCAGGAGCTGTACACTGTTGGGGCAACTCTGACTGACATAGGGCCCGCAATCCTCGGTGTGGGGAGGATGTGTTCCGTCCCAAGGTCCGACTGGGTCCTGGCTTCCACTATGTTTACCCAGTGTGCCGTCAGAGAGATGTACCGTCCCTGGCCACAAGCACTTGTCCACGTGTCCGTTGTCAGGTGGACTCTCCCAGTAACTGCGTTGTTGAGGGCACGGCAGATGCTTTGGGACACGTGCTTGTGTAGTGCGGGGATGGCACACCGGCAAAATAGTGTCGGCTGGGGACCGAGTACCGAGGGACGGCCACCGCCATAAGACTGCGGAAGGATTCCGTCTCCACCAGCCTAAAAGGCAGCATTTCCAACGCAAGCAGTCGTGAAATGTGCGAATTTAGGACTGTGGCCTGTGGGGTGTTAGCTGCGAATTAACGCTTTCGTTCAAAGGTCTGGAATATGGACAATTGAACGCTGCGGTGGGACGTGGACATTAATGCTGTTTCTTGAGAAACTGCCATAACAAGTGAAGACTGAGAGGAGGGGGCATCTTTACATGCAGTATGGACAGGGGATTGCCTTGCACACACAACAGGGGGTTCTATTACACGCACAACAGTGGAAGAAGCAGTGGTGACACCCGCTGACACCGGTCGTGGACCCTGGGTTTCGCCCCACAAAGTCGGGTGCTTTGCTGCCATGTGCCTGATCATGCTGGTGGTGGTCAGGCTGGTAGTTTTGTCACCCCTGCTGATGCTCGCATGGCAGGTGGAACATATGGCCTTTTTGGGGTTATCAGCAGAGTCTTTAAAAAAATTCCAGACTCTGGAAGACCTACCGCTTGTACTGGCAACGTCCCTCGTGTTGGTGTTACGGGGAACGGTTGCCTGCCTTCTGTCTGCGGCCACCACACTGCTTCTTCCTGCCTGTTGGGGTACTCTGCCTCCCTCCCCCTGTGTGCTGCTGGCCTCACTCTGCATGTCCTCCTTCCACGTTGGGTCAGTTACTAGATCATCCACCACCTCCTCCTGTTCCACTTGCGCACCACGATCCTCCTCCTCACTTCCTGGCAATTGTGTCTCGTCATCGTCCACCTCTTGTGACAGATTGCCAACGTCGACTTCCTGTGGCCGTGGCTGTTCAAATATTTGGGCATCGCAACATGGGATCTCCTTTTCCACCACTTCAAGCGTATCAGGCGAGGGGCCCAAATATGGAAATGGACCAGTGAACAGCTCTTCAGAGTGTCCAAGTGTGGGATCACTTGCTGTCTGACGACACTCGGCATGGTGGGAGGAAGGAGCATCAGGGTGAGGAGGAGTATGCGGTCGAGACTCACGGCTACTAAGAGTTGACCGTGTGGAAGACAGACCGGAGGTGGTGGTGCCCAGGTAACTGGAAGTATTGTCTGCTATCCAATTAATAACCTGTTCACACTGATCAGTTCTCAATACTGGTGTTGTTCTGAGCTTCCCTAGTAATTCGGTCAAGAAGTGGGAGCGAGAAGATGTGGTTGCTGGTTGTGGCACATTTTCACCTTGGCCACGGCCCCGTCCTCTGCACGAACCATCACCAGAACATCCACTTCCACGTCCCTTGCCATGCGCCTTGCCCATTGTAAATGAAGTAAAATAGCTTACACTCGCACTATCAATGGAAAAAGGGTAATAAAAAGAAGATTAGAACCGTGGAAGAGGAAAACCACAGTTATTGTTTACTGGGGTATACCACACTTTTTTAAATAGAGATATTTGCGGCTGAACAGTGAGCGACACACTCAAACTGCTTTTTTTTTAGATACCAAAGGCCCAAAACTGGATAGTACAGCGATTTGACCTGTGGAACTGAGAAACCACACTGGAATGTCGGGCCTACACAAGACTATTTTCAACAGATATATTTTTGTGTCACAACAGTCAGGAGACACTACTGTTTTTCTTTACGGAAAAAAATACCAAAACCTGAATAATAGAGATTTTTTACCGTGGAACAGCAAAACCACAGTTATAATTTACTGGTGTATACCAGGCTTTTTAAAATATATATATATTTGCGGCTGAACAGTGAGCGACACACTCAAACTGTTTTTTTTTAGATACAAATGGCCCATAAAACTGCAAAACCACACTTCTATTTCTCTGGCCTACACCAGACTATTATCAACAGATATATTTGTGTCTGAAAAATCAGAGGCACAATTTTTTTTTTTTTTTTTTTTGGGGGGGGGGGTCACCAAAAGGTTAATAAGATGGATATTTGTACATTGTGAAGGAGGAAAAAAAAAAGAGGATTTAGATTAAAAAAAAGGATTTTTCCTGGCCCCCGGGACCTGGAGCTAAGTCCAGCAATTTCAGCAACAGGAGCAGCACACAGGACTGTAATGCAGCGTTTGCTGGTATAACCACTGCGTCTCCTATACAGCCTGCCTGCCTGCCTGCCTGCCTGATATACCTGGGATGGATATTAGTCCTGAGAAGGACTGTTTGTTTGATCTGGCAGCCTTTACAGACCCTACACTAACTATTTTGCAGGATATATCTCTCCCTAAATCAGCAGCACTCTCCCTACACTGTCTGATCCGGAGCGACTGTGTCCAAGATGGCGGCGCCCGGTTTTAAATACTCGAGGTGACGCTGTGCGGCCAGCCAATCACTGTAATGCCCACAACCAACATGGCTGCGGCATTACAGTGACTGGCTGGCAATCCCTGCATGTTCATTGGCTCTGTAAAGAGCGCCAAACATGCAGGGCGGAGACCCGAGCTCCCGCCCGAGTAACCCGGAAATGCTCGGTGCTCGCCGAACTTCCCGAGTAGCGTGATGCTCGGGTGAGTACCGGCAGGGTCGAGCATGTTCGCTCAACACTAGTATTGTTTTAATAACTGTGTAGGTTTTAATCATCTGAAAAAAAAACTGTTGTTTTCAGGTACGGCCATTAGATGGCAGCAGAGGTTTATACTTGTATTATCTTACCCTCATGGTAGTTAGGGGAACATAGAGGGTTAACCTAAGATGGGCCGCCCTCGGTGACAAGGGGGAACTGAGGGATCTCTGGGAGGTTAGTTTAGGCCATCTTTGTTAGTTGTTCAGGGACAGTGAAGAGTGGAGACGTGTCAGGAGGACACAGGAACCAGTACAACAGAAGGGTGTGTGTGAGAGTCAGTGTAAAAGGAAGCAAGTGTTCTCAGCAATACTACAGTGCGACAGTGTTCTCCCGGACACAGGCAAGTTGGGGGACCTACAGTGAGGAAGACACGTTCGAGGAACCTTTCTAAGAGAGGTGGTGGGAACGGCCCTAGTGCTGGATAGGCCCGAGAGCCACAGTCAGATAGACGGAGACAGCGGGGTCTGGGCACGAATAGGAAGAAGATAGTGGGAGAAGCTCCCTTACTTCTGTCCCAGAGGAAAGATTGGTCTGAAAGCAGTTCCACGGCGAAACACATTGACTCGGGTGGCGCTGCATTAGTAATATGGAGGTCCTCTGCCTAAACTGTGAATTGTAACGTTTGCCACAAGTATTGTGCCGTCGCCAGTAACCGCCAAGAAGGTGCAAGCATGTCTCCCCGACATCTGATCTCAGGTTTCTTCTACACGTTCCCAATGTTGGTGGGTACTGGTCGCCTCACTTGGGTATGTATACAGCTTTTTCTTCACCTTTACCCACATGTGTTGGATTGTGTTGAGGTCTGGGGACTGTGGAGCCAATCCAGCTCCTCTACTTCATTGTCATTGAACCATTTCTTCGCCAATCTCGACGTATGCTTCGGGTCGTTGTCCTGCTGGATCACTATGTCGTCCTTTTCACACCCATAATACTGGAGTGTACGAAGTAACTCGTCTTGTAGGATACTCACATATCGCTCAGCACTGAGACCACCATCGATCCTGGTCAAGTATGCAACGCCTTTGGCTGTGAAACAACCTCATATCATCAGGCTTCCTCCACCGAACTTGACTTCAGTTTCTCGATCCGTTTGCCCCTTTTTTCCTTGTTTCTTCCAGACCCATTTGCCCCATAAGATCCTCGTCTATTGACTTTTGTCTCATCGCTCAACATCACCTATTTCCAATCTTCTTCTTCTTCCACTTTTCGTACTTTTTTGCAAACTTGAGCCGACGCTTCCTATGACGAAGTTGAAGTCGAGGCTTCTTCACCATTTTTGAGCCACCACTCCAGACTTGTGCAACGTGCGTCGCTCGGTGCTTGCATGGACGTCTGTGATCTCACTATTACGAAGCTTAGAGCCTCCTCCACTGCCGTGTTTGTCAGAACTGATAGACCTTGTGATGAGCCGACTTGATGACTCTGATATTTTGCCTGGACGTCCACCTCTTGGCTTGTGAATGGATGGATGGACTTCATTTCGTATTCTTCCAGCTGTCATGGCGCTCACATGATGTAGTTTGGCAATCTTCTTGGCCGAGAGTCCGCTATCGATGAGCTGGATGATGCTGTTTCTCTTTTCTTGGGAAATCTTCTTCATGGTGGCTCCTCGATCCGAACTGGTGACCTTTCTCTTGGGAATCAACCTAATAACTCACTGAGCTATTGGGGAATGTGAGAACAGGTTGTAATTTGTAGTAAGAGGAAGGAAAAGATTTCTCCACCACCAGGAGCAAAACAGTAACAATGCAGGGACCTGACGAGAATCTGCAGAACTAATCATATGCTGAATAGTCACAAGTCAGATTTATGTATGAGATAACCAAGATGAAGGTCTATAAAATGATGAGAGTCTCACGTTCAGCAGTAGAGGATGGTGAGATATGGAGCCTGAAAGTCACAAGCTCAAAGCATTGTTACCCTTTTGCTCATCAGTGTATATCATCATAAAATTCTGCTTCTTTCTCCACTTATAAGCCACTTCTTCTGACCTCTTGAAATTATCATTCACTATGAAAAATTTGCTCAATTCCACCTTGCTCAAGGCAAGACGATAAACCAGTCACTGAGGTGTCAGATTACACCTCTTATAATATTCTAAAAAAAAATAATCTAGGCTCTCCACTGTCTCATTATCTTGATAGCTATGTGAGACTTCCTTCCTCTGAGCAGGGAGATAACACTGTGTGGGGGGTAAAGCTTTCGTCATTTTAGAAATACACGAGAGATCTTTGCTGGTATTCACACTGGATGTATTTATACATAAAGCAATAAAAGATGGATTCCTGTGTATTATGGATCAGAAAAGGGCTAAAAAAAACAGCTACAGAAGTAAAGTCTGCCATTACATCCATGACCTTAACGTAAGGGGTTAATTGTATTCATGACGTTTTCCATATAGAGGTGGTTCTCACAAAATTAGAATATCATCAAAAAGTGAATTTATTTCAGTTCTTCAATACAAAAAGTGAAACTCCTACATTATATAGGGTCATTACACACAGAGGGATCTATTATATAGAGTCATTACACACAGAGGGATCTATTATATAGAGTCATTACACACAGAGGGATCTATTATATAGAGTCATTACACACAGAGGGATTTATTATATAGAGTCATTACACACAGAGGGATCTATTATATAGAGTCATTACACACAGAGGGATCTATTATATAGAGTCATTACACACAGAGAGATCTATTATATAGAGTCATTACACACAGAGGGATCTATTATATAGAGTCATTACACACAGGGGGATCTATTATATAGAGTCATTACACACAGAGGGATCTATTATATAGAGTCATTACACGCAGAGCGATCTATTATATAGAGTCATTACATGCAGAGGGATCTATTATATAGTCATTACACACAGAGAGATCTATTATATAGAGTCATTACACACAGAGGGATCTATTATATAGTCATTACACACAGAGGGATCTATTATATAGAGTCATTACACACAGAGGGATCTATTATATAGAGTCATTACACGCAGAGGGATCTATTATATAGTCATTACACACAGAGGGATCTATTATATAGAGTCATTACACGCAGAGGGATCTATTATATAGAGTCATTACACGCAGAGGAATCTATTATATAGAGTCATTACACACAGAGGGATCTATTATATAGAGTCATTACACACAGAGGGATCTATTATATAGAGTCATTACACACAGAGGGATCTATTATATAGTCATTACACACAGAGGGATCTATTATATAGAGTCATTACACACAGAGGGATCTATTATATAGAGTCATTACACACAGAGGGATCTATTATATAGAGTAATTACACGCAGAGCGATCTATTATATAGAGTCATTACACACAGAGCGATCTATTATATAGAGACATTACACACAGAGGGATCTATTATAGAGAGTCATTACACGCAGAGGGATCTATTATATAGAGTCATTACACACAGAGGGATCTATTATATAGAGTCATTACACACAGAGAGATCTATTATATAGAGTCATTAAACAGAGGGATCTATTATATAGAGTCATTACACACAGAGGGATCTATTATATAGAGTCATTACACACAGAGGGATCTATTATATAGAGTCATTACACACAGAGGGATCTATTATATAGAGTCATTACACACAGAGGGATCTATTATATAGAGTCATTACACGCAGAGGGATCTATTATATAGAGTCATTACACACAGAGGGATCTATTATATAGAGTCATTACACGCAGAGCGATCTATTATATAGAGTCATTACACGCAGAGGGATCTATTATATAGAGTCATTACACACAGAGGGATCTATTATATAGTCATTACACACAGAGTGATCTATTATATAGAGTCATTACACACAGAGGGATCTATTATATAGAGTCATTACACACAGAGGAATCTATTATATAGAGTCATTACACACAGAGGGATCTATTATATAGAGTCATTACACGCAGAGGGATCTATTATATAGAGACATTACACACAGAGGGATCTATTATATAGAGACATTACACGCAGAGCGATCTATTATATAGAGTCATTACACACAGAGGGATCTATTATATAGAGTCATTACACGCAGAGCGATCTATTATATAGTCATTACACACAGAGGGATCTATTATATAGAGTCATTACACACAGAGGGATCTATTATATAGAGTCATTACACACAGAGGGATCTATTATATAGAGTCATTACACGCTGAGGGATCTATTATATAGAGTCATTACACACAGAGTGATCTATTATATAGAGTCATTACACGCAGAGCGATCTATTATATAGAGACATTACACACAGAGGGATCTATTATATAGAGTCATTACACGCAGAGGGATCTATTATATAGAGTCATTACACGCAGAGGGATCTATTATATAGAGTCATTACACACAGAGGGATCTATTATATAGAGTCATTACACACAGAGAGATCTATTATATAGAGTCATTAAACACAGAGGGATCTATTATATAGAGTCATTAGACACAGAGGGATCTATTATATAGAGTCATTACACACAGAGGGATCTATTATATAGAGTCATTACACACAGAGGGATCTATTATATAGAGTCATTACACACAGAGGGATCTATTATATAGAGTCATTACATGCAGAGCGATCCATTATATAGAGTCATTACACACAGAGGGATCTATTATATAGAGTCATTACACACAGAGGGATCTATTATATAGTCATTACACACAGAGTGATCTATTATATAGAGTCATTACACACAGAGGGATCTATTATATAGAGACATTACACACAGAGGGATCTATTATATAGAGTCATTACACGCAGAGGGATCTATTATATAGAGTCATTACACACAGAGGGATCTATTATATAGAGTCATTACACACAGAGGGATCTATTATATAGAGTCATTACACACAGAGAGATCTATTATATAGAGTCATTAAACACAGAGGGATCTATTATATAGAGTCATTACACACAGGGATCTATTATATAGAGTCATTACACACAGAGGGATCTATTATATAGAGTCATTACAGACAGAGGGATCTATTATATAGAGTCATTACACACAGGGATCTATTATATAGAGTCATTACACGCAGAGGGATCTATTATATAGAGTCATTACACGCAGAGCGATCTATTATATAGAGTCATTACACACAGAGGGATCTATTAAATAGTCATTACACGCAGAGCGATCTATTATATAGAGTCATTACACACAGAGGGATCTATTATATAGAGTCATTACACACAGAGAGATCTATTATATAGAGTCATTACACACAGAGGGATTATATAGAGTCATTACACGCAAAGCGATCTATTATATAGAGTCATTACACGCAGAGGGATCTATTATATAGAGTCATTACACACAGAGGGATCTATTATATAGAGTCATTACACGCAGAGGGATCTATTATATAGAGTCATTACACGCAGAGGGACCTATTATATAGAGTCATTACACACAGAGGGATCTATTATATATAGTCATTACACACAGAGAGATCTATTATATAGAGTCATTAAACACAGAGGGATCTATTATATAGAGTCATTACACACAGAGGGATCTATTATATAGAGTCATTACACACAGAGGGATCTATTATATAGAGTCATTATACACAGAGGGATCTATTATATAGAGTCATTACACGCAGAGCGATCCATTATATAGAGTCATTACACACAGAGGGATCTATTATATAGAGTCATTACACACAGAGGGATCTATTATATAGTCATTACACACAGAGTGATCTATTATATAGAGTCATTACACACAGAGGGATCTATTATATAGAGTCATTACACACAGAGGGATCTATTATATAGAGTCATTACACACAGAGGGATCTATTATATAGAGTCATTACACGCAGAGCGATCTATTATATAGAGACATTACACACAGAGGGATCTATTATATAGAGTCATTACACGCAGAGGGATCTATTATATAGAGTCATTACACACAGAGGGATCTATTATATAGAGTCATTACACACAGAGGGATCTATTATATAGAGTCATTACAGACAGAGGGATCTATTATATAGAGTCATTACACACAGAGGGATCTATTATATAGAGTCATTACACGCAGAGGGATCTATTATATAGAGTCATTACACACAGAGGGATCTATTATATAGAGTCATTACACGCAGAGCGATCTATTATATAGAGTCATTACACACAGAGGGATCTATTATATAGAGTCATTACATGCAGAGCGATCTATTATATAGAGTCATTACACGCAGAGGGATCTATTATATAGAGTCATTACACACAGAGGGATCTATTATATAGTCATTACACGCAGAGGGATCTATTATATAGAGTCATTACACGCAGAGGGATCTATTATATAGAGTCATTACACGCAGAGGGACCTATTATATAGAGTCATTACACACAGAGGGATCTATTATATAGAGTCATTACACAGAGAGATCTATTATATAGAGTCATTAAACACAGAGGGATCTATTATATAGAGTCATTACGCACAGAGGGATCTATTATATAGAGTCATTACACACAGAGGGATCTATTATATAGAGTCATTACACACAGAGGGATCTATTATATAGAGTCATTACATGCAGAGGGATCTATTATATAGAGTCATTACACGCAGAGGGATCTATTATATAGAGTCATTACACACAGAGGGATCTATTATATAGAGTCATTACACACAGAGGGATCTATTATATAGAGTCATTACACACAGGGATCTATTATATAGAGTCATTACACACAGAGGGATCTATTATATAGAGTAATTACACACAGAGGGATCTATTATATAGAGTCATTACACACAGAGGGATCTATTATATAGAGTCATTACACGCAGAGGGATCTATTATATAGAGTCATTACACGCAGAGCGATCTATTATATAGAGTCATTACACACAGAGCGATCTATTATATAGAGTCATTAAACGCAGAGGGGTCTATTATATAGAGTCATTACACACAGAGGGATCTATTATATAGAGTCATTACACGCAGAGGGATCTATTATATAGTCATTACACACAGAGGGATCTATTATATAGAGTCATTACACACAGAGGGATCTATTATATAGAGTCATTACACGCAGAGGGATCTATTATATAGAGTCATTACACGCAGAGGGATCTATTATATAGAGTCATTACACGCAGAGGGATCTATTATATAGAGTCATTACACACAGAGGGATCTATTATATAGAGTCATTACACACAGAGGGATCTATTATATAGAGTCATTACACACAGGGATCTATTATATAGAGTCATTACACACAGAGGGATCTATTATATAGAGTCATTACACACAGAGGGATCTATTATATAGAGTCATTACACGCAGAGGGATCTATTATATAGAGTCATTACACGCAGAGCGATCTATTATATAGAGTCATTACACACAGAGCGATCTATTATATAGAGTCATTAAACACAGAGGGGTCTATTATATAGAGTCATTACACACAGAGGGATCTATTATATAGAGTCATTACACGCAGAGGGATCTATTATATAGTCATTACACACAGAGGGATCTATTATATAGAGTCATTACACACAGAGGGATCTATTATATAGAGTCATTACACACAGAGATCTATTATATAGAGTCATTACACACAGAGGGATCTATTATATAGAGTCATTACACACAGAGGGATCTATTATATAGAGTCATTACACACAGAGGGATCTATTATATAGAGTCATTACACACAGAGGGATCTATTATATAGAGTCATTACACACAGAGGGATCTATTATATAGAGTCATTACACACAGAGGGATCTATTATATAGAGTTATTACACGCAGAGGGATCTATTATATAGAGTCATTACACGCAGAGGGATCTATTATATAGAGTCATTACACGCAGAGGGATCTATTATATAGAGTCATTACACGCAGAGGGATCTATTATATAGAGTCATTTCATGCAGATGGATCTATTATATAGAGTCATTACACACAGAGGGATCTATTATATAGTCATTACACACAGAGGGATCTATTATATAGTCATTACACACAGAGGGATCTATTATATAGAGTCATTACACACAGAGGGATCTATTATATAGAGTCATTACAAACAGAGGGATCTATTATATAGAGTTATTACACACAGGGATCTATTATATAGAGTCATTACACACAGAGGGATCTATTATATAGAGTCATTACACACAGAGGGATCTATTATATAGAGTCATTACACACAGAGGGATCTATTATATAGAGTCATTACACGCAGAGCGATCTATTATATAGAGTCATTACACACAGAGGGATCTATTATATTGAGTCATTACACAGAGGGATCTATTATATAGAGTCATTACAGAGTGATCTATTATATAGAGTCATTACACGCAGAGGGATCTATTATATAGAGTCATTGCACACAGAGGGATCTATTATATAGAGTCATTACACGCAGAGTGATCTATTATATAGAGTCATTACACACAGAGGGATCTATTATATAGAGACATTACACGGAGAGGGATCTATTATATAGTCATTACACGCAGAGGGATCTATTATATAGAGTCATTACACGCAGAGGGATCTATTATATAGAGTCATTACACGCAGAGCGATCTACTATATAGAGTCATTACACGCAGAGGGATCTATTATATAGTCATTACACGCAGAGGGATCTATTATATAGGGTCATTACACGCAGAGGGATCTATTATATAGAGTCATTACACGCAGAGCGATCTATTATATAGAGTCATTACACACAGAGTGATCTATTATATAGAGTCATTACACACAGAGGGATCTATTATATAGAATCATTACACACAGAGCGATCTATTATATAGAGTCATTACACACAGAGGGATCTATTATATAGAGTCATTACACACAGAGGGATCTATTATATAGTCATTACACACAGAGTGATCTATTATATAGAGTCATTACACACAGAGGGATCTATTATATAGAGTCATTACACAAAGAGCGATCTATTATATAGAGCCATTACACACAGAAGGATCTATTATATAGAGTCATTACACACAGAGTGATCTATTATATAGAGCCATTACACACAGAGGGATCTATTATATAGAGTCATTACACACAGAGGAATCTATTATATAGAGTCATTACACACAGAGGGATGTATTATATAGAGTCATTACACACAGAGGGATCTATTCCAAGTGTTTATTTCTGTTAATGTTGATGATTATGGCTTACAGCCAATGAAAACACAAAAGTCATTATCTCAGTAAATTACAATAATTAACAAAAAACACCTGCAAAGGCTTCCGAAGTGTTTAAAAAGGTCCCTTAGTCTGTTTCAGTAGGCTCCACAATCCTGGGGAAGACTGCTGACTTGACAGATGTCCAGAAGGCAGTCATTAACACACTTCACAAGGAGGGTAAGCCACAAATGATCATTGCTAAAGAAGCCGGCTGTTCACAGAGTGTTGTACCCAAGCATATTAATGGAAAGTTGAGTGGAAGGAAATAGTGTGGTAGAAAAAGGTGCACAAGCAACCGGGATAACCGCAGCCTGGAAAGGATTGTTAAGAAAAGGCCATTCAAAAATTTGGGGGAGA
Source organism: Phyllobates terribilis (assembly GCF_046119375.1). Classification (NCBI taxonomy): domain Eukaryota; kingdom Metazoa; phylum Chordata; class Amphibia; order Anura; family Dendrobatidae; genus Phyllobates; species Phyllobates terribilis. The sequence goes on along the minus strand of NW_027362763.1, from coordinate 47,864,346 downwards.
TTCACAAGGAGTGGACGGCTGCTGGAGTCATTGCTTCAAGAGCCACCACACACAGACGTATCCAGGACATGGGCTACAAGTGTCGCATTCCTTGTATCAAGCCACTCATGACCAATAGACAACACCAGAAGCGTCTTACCTGGGCCAAGGAGAAGAAGACCTGGACTGTTCTCAGTGGTCCAAGGTGTTGTTTTCAGATGAAAGTAAATTTTGAATTTCATTTGGAAATTAAGGTCCCAGAGTCTGTTTCAGTAGGCTCCACAATCATGGGGAAGACTGCTGACTTGACAGATGTCCAGAAGGCAGTCATTGACACACTCCACAAGGTCCCAGAGTCTGGAGGAAGAGTGGAGAGGCCACAATCCAAGCTGCTGGAGGTCTAGTGTGAAGTCTCCACAATCAGTGATGGTTTGGGGGGCCATGTCATCTGCTGGTGGAGGTCCACTGTGTTTTATCAAGACCAAAGTCAGCGCACCCGTCTACCAGGACATTTTACAGCACTTCATGCTTCCCTCTGCCGACAAGCTTTTTGGAGATGGAAATGTCATTCTCCAGCAGGACTTGGCCCCTGTCCACACGGCCAAAAGTACCAATACCTGGTTTACACACAACAGTATCACTGTGCTTGATTGTCAGCAAACTCGCCTGACCTTAACTTTTGATGATATTCTAATTTAGTGAGATGCACCTGTATATTATATTAGTAGACTCCACCAGTAGAATAGTGAGTGCAGCTCTGGAGTATAATACAGTATGTAACTCAGGATCAGTACAGGATCAGTAATGTAATGTATGTACACAGTGACTGCACCAGCAGAATAGGAAGCACAGCTCTGGAGTATAATACAGGATGTAACTCAGGATCAGTAATGTAATGTATGTACACAGTGACTGCACCAGCAGAATAGGAAGCACAGCTCTGGAGTATAATACAGGATGTAACTCAGGATCAGTACAGGATTAGTAATGTAATGTATGTACACAGTGACTGCAACAGCAGAAGAGTGAGTGCAGCTCTGGGGTATAATACAGGATGTAACTCAGGATCAGTAACGTAATGTATGTACACAGTGACTGCACCAGCAGAATAGTGAGTGCAGCTCTGGAGTATAATACAGAATGTAACTCAGGATCAGTAATGTAATGTATGTACACAGTGACTGCACCAGCAGAATAGTGAGTGCAGCTCTGGAGTATAATACAGGATGTAACTCAGGATCAGTATAGGATTAGTAATGTAATGTATGTACACAGTGACTGCAACAGCAGAAGAGTGAGTGCAGCTCTGGGGTATAATACAGGATGTAACTCAGGATCAGTAATGTAATGTATGTGCACAGTGACTGCACCAGCAGAATAGTGAGTGCAGCTCTGGAGTATAATACAGAATGTAACTCAGGATCAGTAATGTAATGTATGTACACAGTGACTGCACCAGCAGAATAGTGAGTGCAGCTCTGGATGATAATACAGGATGTAACTCAGGATCAGTACAGGATCCGTAATGTAATGTATGTACACAGTGACTGCACCAGCAGAATAGGGAGCACAGCTCTGGAGTATAATACAGGATGTAACTCAGGATCAGTACAGGATTAGTAATGTAATGTATGTACACAGTGACTTCACCAGCAGAATAGTGAGTGCAGCTCTGGAGTATAATGCAGGATGTAACTCAGGATCAGTACACGATCAGTAATGTAATGTATGTACATAGTGACTGCACCAGCAGAATAGTGAGTACAGCTCTGGAGTATAATACAGGATGTAACTCAGGATTAGTAATGTAATGTATGTACACAGTGACTGCACCAGCAGAATAGTGAGTGCAGCTCTGGAGTATAATACAGGATGTAACTCAGGATCAGTAATGTAATGTATGTGCACAGTGACTGCACAAGCAGAATAGTGAGTGCAGCTCTGGGGTATAATACAGAATGTAACTCAGGATCAGTAATGTAATGTATGTACACAGTGACTGCACCAGCAGAATAGTGAGTGCAGCTCTGGATGATAATACAGGATGTAACTCAGGATCAGTAATGTAACGTATGTACACAGTGACTGCACCAGCAGAATAGTGAGTGCAGCTCTGGAGTATAATACAGGAGGTAACTCAGGATCAGTAATGTAATGTATGTACACAATGACTGCACCAGTCGAATAGTGAGTGCAGCTCTGGGGTATAATACAGGATGTAACTCAGGATCAGTACAGGATCAGTAATGTAATGTATGTACACAGTGACTGCACCAGCAGAATAGTGAGTGCAGCTCTGGAGTATAATACAGGAGGTAACTCAGGATCAGTAATGTAATGTATGTACACAATGACTGCACCAGTAGAATAGTGAGTGCAGCTCTGCAGTATAATACAGGATGTAACTCAGGATCAGTACAGGATCAGTAATGTAATGTATGTACAGAGTGACTACATCAGTAGAATAGTGAGTGCAGCTCTGGGGTATAATACAGGATGTAACTCAGGATCAGTACAGGATCAGTAATGTAATGTATGTACACACTGACGGCACCAGCAGTATAGTGAGTGCAGCTCTGGAGTATAATACAGGATGTAACTCAGGATCAGTAATGTAATGAATGTACACAGTGACTGCACCAGCAGAATAGTGAGTGCAGCTCTGATCAGCTGTTGCTCACTGTGGTGATTGTGGGTGTGGTGGCTGCAGATCCTGCTGTGTGCTCCTGAGCTCTGAGAACCAACACCTCTCCACCTGGGGATCTGCTCTCTCTCCTACCAGGGATGGAGTGGGTTTCCTGGGATGAGTGATGGAGCCAAGTCCCAGGTTTCTGCTTCCCGAACCAGGCCGGCGGGGGGCAGAAGAAACCAGCAACCGGCCTGCACATCGGTCCCCCCGGGACTGTGGAGACTCCTAGAAGCCGCAAGGCTTCCAGCATGGAGGGTAAGCATGACAGCGTGCATGATGGCGCTCCTTCCAGAGGAATCTGAGTGCTCACGGAGGTGAGGCCAACCTCACTGAGGAAGGTTGGGCGCTGCAGAGACCCCGGGAGTTTGTGTCCACCTATGCCTCCCGGGTCATGAGCCACCTCCGTGAGTATGAAGATGCAAGTAAGCTCGTCAGGAGACTTCGGGAGGAGCTGCGTTGCACAAGCGCCAAAGCTGCAGGGGCCTACAAACCGAGGAAGACAAAGCTCCAGGCGGAGGTAAAGAGGCTCACCAGTGAGATTCATGTGCTGGAACTAAGGAAAGCCACCATCAGGGAGCAGAGTGGTCCGTTTAAGGAAAAACTGATAAATGAAGACCGATTCAGAGAAATGGCTGATAACAAAGGCAGATGGGGCTGCAGCCTGAGAGCCAGGTGGATGATGAGAGTGATGATGACCAGCAGCAAGCCCCATCTGGCAGCCTGCAAAGTCACCCGCAGGCCACGTGCAGCGAGCGCCCTGCAGGACAGGCGGCAATGGCATCCGGTCGCAGTTCTGCCGGCTCTGGGGAGGACAGTGAGGGGCGCTAATGGCCGAGATAAAGCTTTTGGAGTCCCCAGTGTGCCTCCAAAACTTCCATCTTGGTGACGATCTACCAGAAGAGGCACCTGGGGGCCACAAAATGGCTAAGAAGACCAAGCCAAAGCTGCAGAAAGCGGTAAGCTATGTCTATGCCCCCCTCCCTGTACCCCCTGAGTCGGCGGCAGGCTCAACTTGCTGTATAAGCCCCATTGCCCAGCCCAGCCCGGGTTCTGCTGTGGATCCAGTGCAAAGGCGTGGGGAGAATACACAGCGAGGTAGTGAGGCGCAGAGCTCCGTCTCTGCTTTTAGTAGCGGGGACGCAGCAGAAGGCTAATCAGCCGAGAGGCTGGACAGTGAGGGCGGCCTAGCGGCGGGCGTTCGGTCAGGCCACGATGCTGTGGTGGGCTCATCAGTGGGAGGGGGGAGCGGCCCGGTGTTGGGGGCAGCTCCGGTAGCCTCGGCGCCTCTGAATGCTGTTGCCACTGATCACTTAGTTGAGAAGCGGCGGCAGTGTGAGGGGGCTGTCAGGGGCTGAGCGTTCCAGTCCTCCCACCTAAGTGCTATTTTGTGTTGGCGTCGCTGGTCCGGAGGATCCTGATGCTAGAGATCAGCGGCACATTATACCTAATGTCAAACAGAAATTACCGACTGATGATGTGGAAGGCACACATAAGACCAGGGGTGAGGTTGCCTCCAGTTCTATGGAGGTGACTGAGCCCCTTGTGCCTGATGATGCTGAGGTCAAAATGTCATCCACCATTGTCACTGGTCCAGCAGGAATGAATGTGGTGTTGGGTGTGAATGAGGACAATTCATTGTCTAGTGGTGTGGTTACTGGTTTGGTGGAGGGTGAGATGGAGGTGGGTAATGGTAATGCTGTTGGGGCTGATGTCACTGGTCCGGTTGCCCCCCCGGTGGTGGCAACGCCTGTCCAGAGTTATGCCAGTGTCACCTCCGGGGCAAATAGGGCAATCTCCTCCTCGTCTCCAGGCTTTGGGGACGGCATGTTGCAACGGCGCCTTCTGGAGGCTCTAAAGAAGGGGGAGGGATCACTAATGGTAGAGGGTCGAGAGGTTGATCTATCCTTCTGGATAGAGAGGCATGGCCTCGGGGCCTTCCGAGAGCAAAAAGGGGGGGATACAGTGTGGTCCCTCCCAACAGCCGGGCCAGGCAGTGTGCGTAGGAATGTGGTCCGTCTTCGTGGAGGGGCAGTGATGCATGTCCTCCAAGGTCTAAAGTTGTGGAGCTCCTGCTGAGGATGGGCTTCAAGGCGATTGACATTACGCCTTGATACATCCCTATTCCACGCCTGAGTTTGATGTCAGCTTTGTTCAGCTGGAGGGGCTTGAGCTCTTCTGGACGAATTATGAGTTGGCAAAAAATGAGCTCGGCTGGCGAGACTTTGCCGTTCAGGCAGTGTCTCGCCAAAACCAGATCAAGAAAGTGACCGTGATGACTCGTAACGAGTCGCTTTCTTGTTATGACATCATGACGTGGCTTGGTCGGTATGGAGAGGTGGTGGAGATGCCAAAGAAAAACCGCGACGAGTTTGGTATCTGGTCAGGGGCCTGGACGTTTATGGTAAAACTTAAGTGTTCAGGTGGTACGATTGCCTACATTCCATCATCTGCCTTCCTGGGTAGGGATCGTATCCTGGTCTTCTACCAGGGGCAACCGAAGCTCTGAACCGGTGCGGTGACCCCACACACTTCAGTGCAAACTGCACTGTGCAGAAATGTGCGTTGTGTGGGGGTGTCGGCCATCTTGTTGCCTCTTGTGTGGAGATTAGGTGCCACCTGTGTGGTGAGTTATGTCACCCATCTAGCTGTCCTCTCTCCTTCGCTAATACAGTCGAGACCCCGGTGGGAGAAAGCCGTGAGGCCGATTCTGCTGGGGAGGGGACTAGCAGGGGTGGGGGAGCTGAGGGGCCAGGGAAGAAAAGCAATAAAAAGACGCCTGCCCAGCTGAGGCATCTAGAGAAGCGCAGACAGGAGAGGGAGCGGGGCGAGCCCTGGGCTACTGGCGCAGCCCCTGTCCTGGATGCCAGTGTTGCTGCTGAGGCCCCGAGGGATGATGAGTTGGATTAGGAGGTAAGGAGGATCCTCAGGGAGGAAACTGCCTCTGCCTTAGAATCCTCCCATTATGAAAGTATGGATGAGGATAATAAGTTGTGGCTAGAGGACAAGCGTAAGCTCGGCACCAAAAAGAAGAGAAAGAAGGGAGATAATACATCTTCTCCCGCTCTGACCAAGGTACCTAAGGAAGATAAAACTGACTCCCCTCTGTCATGATCTGCAACAAGTACTAAGGAAAGATAGGGGAAAGCTGTCCCTACAGTAAGACTAAGCTGAATCCCTACGATGTAGCGGACTGCCTGTTCCTAGCGAACAGACCCGCCTTAGTCCTCGGCTAGTCTGAATGAAGACCTATAGCATAAGGGGAGGGGTCCCTAAAAGAACTAAGGACTGGGACAAAAATGGGACACCTCCTAAACAGAGAAGTTGTTGCAGAACACAAAAAGACAAACTGACAAAAAGGTACTAGAGGTCCCAGAAGGACCAAGCGAACTGAAAGAGAAAGGCACAGAAGCACCTGGCTAGAGAAACAGTCAAACACTGAAGTCCAGCACAGCCAAAAGGGCGGAGCTGTAATATAAAGGCAGATGGTCACGTGACCCCAAAACACAAGATGGAAAAAACAAACAGGAGGGTTCTAACAGTACCCCCTCTTTTATGAGGATCCTCCAGATCCTCCAGGCCCAGGCCTATCCGGAAACCTCTTGTGGAAAGCTTTAATAAGCCTAGGAGCAGAGACATCATCCGTCCTTACCTAGGAGTTGTCTTCGGGACCGAAACCCTTCCAGGAGACAAGATACTGCAATCTCCCTCTATGCCATCTAGAATTCAAGATACGAGAAATTTCATATTTGCCGTCTTCCACCACAGGAGGAACTGTGACAGTGGCATCCCTATCAGATACATCAGCCTTTTTCAACAAGGAAACATGAAACACAGGATTAATCTTCCAGGAAGTAGGGACATCCAACCTGACAGCAGACGGGTTAACAACCTGAAGCACTTTAAATGGACCCACAAACTTCGGACCCAGTTTTTTAGAGGGAATCCTCAACCACAGGTTCTTTGAGGACAACCAAACCATGTCACCCACAGTAAGCAAAACCTCCTTATGTTTCCTGTCAAAATTCTTCTTGGACTTCTTGTTAGCGTCTTGAAGGTTGCAACGTACATTAGTCCAAACTTTCTCCAAATCACCGGAAAAATTATCCTCCTCCGGCACCGCCGACCCCAATTTGGAGAAAGAACCAAAAGACGGATGTCTCCCAGTACAACAAAAAAAAGGAGAACACCCAGCAGAGGAGGATGTATGATTGTTAAGAGCAAATTCTGCGAGAGGCAGAAACTCAGACCACCCCTCTTGATTGTCCGCCACAAAACAACGCAAAAACTGTTCAACATCCTGGTTCTTTCTTTCAGTCTGTCCATTAGACTCAGGATGATACCCAGACGAAAATGACAAATGGACTCCCAACCTGTCACAAAAAGCACGCCAAAAACGAGCCACAAACTGAGGTCCTCTATCAGAAACAATATCCGTGGGAACGCCATGGAGCCTGACAATCTCCTTAAAAAACGCCTTAGCGAGTGTCTTGGCGCAGGGCAACTTAATGAATGGAACCAAATGACACATCTTACTAAAACGGTCCACGACCACCCAGATGACAGTAAAACCCTCGGACACTGGAAGATCAGTAATAAAATCCATAGTGAGATGCGTCCAAGGCGCACTAGGAACCTCCAGAGGGCAAAGCAACCCCGCAGCAGGAGTATGTGAAGCCTTTGACCTAGCACACACCGTACATTGACGCACCCACTTAATGACTTCTTTCTGCCTCCAGGCCACCAAAAACTGCGACTGATAAGTCTCTTAGTTTCCGAAATTCCTGGATGACCAGCCAACCGAGACTCATGACACTCCACAAACAAATCTCTCCTAAAGGCTCTAGGCACGAACAACCTCCCATGGGGAGTGTTAGATGGAGCATCATCATGAGCTTTCAGAATCCCATTCTCCAAAACGGAGTTCAATGCCGCCACCACAACTCCTTCCTGTAAAATGCTCTCCTCCTCCTCGGCACCGACTGTAGGAGAGAAGCTGCGGGATAAAGCATCGGCTTTAACATTCTTAGTACCAGGGATATAGGTAACAGAAAAATGAAACCGAGAAAAAAAAAGTGCCCACCTAGCTTGACGGGCATTCAAGGGCTTGGCAGCATCCAGATAGATCAAATTCTTATGATCAGTGAAAACCTGAATAGGAAATCTAGCGCCTTCCAGAAAATGACGCCAATATTCAAACGCGAGTTTAACAGCCAGCAACTCCCGATTTCCAACATCATAATTCAGTTCGGTTTCTGAAATTTTTTTCGAAAAGAAGGCACAAGGATGTACTCCACCCTTGTTCTCCTGAGACAAAACTGCTCCGACCCCCACCGATGAAGAATCGACCTCGACCAAAAAAGGCTTGGTCTCATCAGGCTGCATAAGGATAGGGGCAGAACTGAATCTCTCTTTGAGATACTCAAACGTTTCAATGGCCTCAGTAGTCCACTGGGCCGTATTCGCACCTTTCCTGGTGAGATCGGTTAGAGGCTTAACAATTATAGAAAAATTCTTAATGAATTTTCTGTAATAATTGGCAAAACCCAAAAATCTCTGTATAGATTTCAAACCAATAGGCCTGGGCCATTCCTGCACAGCCTGAACCTTCACCGGGTCCATCTCAAAGCCCTCGCTGGAGATAATGTAGCCCAAAAAACTAATCCTCTGCACAGCGAACTCACATTTCTCCAGCTTAGCAAAGAGTGAATTATCACTCAATAACTGCAAAACTTCACGTACGCTCTGCCAATGGGACTCCAGATCTGGTGAATAAATCAAAATGTCATCCAAATACACAACCACATTCTTACCAATCAAAGGTCTCAGGATGTCATTAATAAGGTTCTGAAAAATGCAGGAGCATTAGTAAGACCAAAAGGCATCACCAGATTCTCAAAATGACCCACAGGAGTGTTAAAAGCAGTTTTCCATTCATCACCCTCCTTCACTCGTAACAAATTGTATGCCCCCCGGAGATCAATTTTGGAGAACCACTTGGCCCCCACTAACTGGTTAAACAAGTCAGGAATTAACGGCAATGGGTAGGAATTGCGTACGGTAATCTTATTAATTTCACGAAAATCCAGACATGGAAATAAACCGCCGTCCTTTTTTTTAACAAAGAAGAATCCAACTGCCACAGGCGACTTAGAAGGTCTAATGTGACCAGCAGCCAGGCTAGTCTGTATGTATTCCTCCGAGGCCTTTCTTTCAGGGATAGTCAGATTAAACAAGCGACTCTTGGGAAGAGTAGCTCAAGGCACAATCTCAATGGCGCAATCATAGTCCCTATGAGGAGGTAAAACTGGCGACTCCTCCTCCGAAAAAACCCTCCAAAAATCTTGAATAGGTACAGGTAATTCACCTTTTTCCACAGCCGCAATACGACCATTACAACATTTATCATAGCACTTCAGACTCCAAGACTTAATCACATTAGTAGACCAGTCCAGTAAAGGATTGTGCAGTTTAACCAAGGCAATCCTAGAACAACTGGAGAGGGCAAATTATCTAATACAACCAAGTCCAAAATTTCTTGGTGAAGTCCATTGATAGTGAGGGGAAATGCAGCAACCTTGTGAGTAATACATTTCAAAGGAGTGTAATCAATTGCAATCACAGAAATAGGTGATGACAAAGGTTTGGATTTCAATTTAAGGTTTTCCAAAAACCCTTTATCAATCACATTAAGTGTTGAACAACAATCCACAAATACCTGAAATTCAATCAAATTTTCCTGCAGATTAGTACTCCCAGAAAGAAATACTCCTGCAGAGCATAAACAAGCTATACGGGCGTAACTGACTTTTTTTTTTTCTTTACTTAAACGAAGATCACAATATTTAATCAAATGGTCAGATTTACCACAATAAAGACACAATCCCTCAGCGAACCTCCGATCTCTTTCCTGAGAGCAGAATGACATCGCCCCAACCTCCATTGGTTCTCCGCCGTCAGAGCAGATTTTCTGGGGACTAGGACCTGACATTACAGGAGTCTTTACCTCATTCACCCTGGACCTTAGTCTCCTGTCCACACGAACAGCCAATTGCATGTCATCCTGCAGAGTCTCAGGTGCGGGGAATGCAATTAGCAGATCCTTAACCCTTTCACTCAGACCAGCAAGAAATAAACATTTCAGAGCAGGATCATTCCATTTGACTTCTGAAGCCCATCTTCTGAAGTGTGTGCAATAATTTTCAACATCACCTGACCCCTGATTCAAACGCCTGAGTTCTGCCTCAGCAGATGAGATTCTATCAGGATCGTCATATAATAGCCCCATAGCAGAAAAAAATTCTTCTACAGACCTTAAATACGGATAATTAGGTTGGAGAGAAAAGGCCCACCCCTGTGGTTCATTGCGCAAAAGTGACATAATAAAACCAATGCGCTGTGATTCATTCCCAGAGGACCTTGGTCTCAAACGAAAATATAACAAACAAGCATTTTTAAAGGAAAAAAAATCTTGCTGTTTACCATAAAAAAACATCAGGCAGTCCTACCTTGGGTTCCACAAAATGCGCTCCAGAACAGCTACTCACATGTTGCTGTAGCTCTGCCACCTCCAAAAACAATCCCGGCAATCGTTGAGCCAAATCCTGGACGGAAACCATACTGATCCCCGAATTTCTTTCCTTTTAGTTTTTTGGGCTGGACTTACTGTTATGATCTGCAACAAGTACTAAGGAAAGAGGGAAAGCTGTCCTACAGTAAGGCTAAGCTGAATCCCTACGATGTAGCGGGCTGACTGTTCCTAGCGAACAGACCCGCCTTAGTCCTCGGCTAGTCTGAATGAAGACCTATAGCATAAGGGGAGGGGTCCCTAAAAGAACTAAGGACTGGGACAAAAATGGGACACCTCCTAAACAGAGAAGTTGTTGCAGAACACAAAAAGACAAACTGACAAAAAGGTACTAGAGGTCCCAGGAGGACCAAGCGAACTGACAGAGAAAGGCACAGAAGCACCTGGCTAGAGAAACAGTCAAACACTGAAGTCCAGCAGAGCCAAAAGGGCGGAGCTGGAATATAAAGGCAGATGGTCACGTGACCACAAAACACAAGATGGAAAAAACAAACAGGAGGGTTCTAACACCCTCTAGTTGGTCTTTCTAACCGGTTCCAAGCCCTTGATAACATCTCTTCCTCTGAGGAGGAGGCTGAGAGTGAGGTTCCTGCTTCGGCGGAGCTTACAGGGGGCGCCGAGTCTCCTTCTCCTGGGGATGCAAGGTCCTTGGGGGGAGGGACTGGCCCACAGTCCGGAGACGAGGACGAAAAAAGAAGGAAAAATGTGGGAATGGACACCTCTGTATCGTTAAAGAGGGGGAAGGATTCCTCATCTGAGGCAGAGGATAAGGAGAGTGGGAAGAAGAAAGCCATCTAACTCAATCACCAATGATGGCGGTACCCACTCCGTTGACGCTGGCGTCCATTAATGTCGCCAGCATTAAGTCAAATATGGCTAGATTTGTGGCCTTTGATTTTCTCAGCCGGGTTGAAGCTGACATTTTCTTTTTGCAAGAGTCCAGGCTGCCAAATATGGCAGAGGTGTTTATCGCTAAGAGGGAGTGGAGACTCGGGCCCTCCTATTGGTCTCTTGCGGCCGAGCCGTATAGCGGAGTGGCAGTCCTTTTTACCGTACCGGTTGAATGCCGACAGGTTATTGAGTTAGAAATGGGGAGGTGCCTGATATTAGATGTCCTCATGAAGGGACAAGAGCTCCGGCTCATTAACATCTATGGTCCCCAATCTAAGTGGGACCAGGAGTGTCTCTTTATGAGGATCAAGCCCTACCTTTTTACGAGTTGGCAGGTCGTCTTTGGAGGGGACTTCAACACTGTCACGAGGCCCCGGGATAGAGGAGGTTCTAGAGACAAGCTGACTTATGATAGTGTCGCCCTTAATAGTATAGCTAGTGAGGCTCGCCTGGTGGATGTCCACATTGGGCACACCGCAGGCCACGAGGGGTTCACCTATCATAGAGGTAACTGTAGGTCCAGGATAGACAGGTTTTATTTAAAGGAGGAAGCCGTCTCTTCAGCAGTGTCTGTTGTTGAGGTGGAGTTCTCCGATCACTGTATGATTTTGTTTTCCCTGAATGTTACAGAGACCCCCCGGATGGGAAGAGGCATTTGGAGGCTCAATTCGTCTCTCTTGGAAGAAGCGGAGATAAGACAGTCCTTTGAGGATTTTCTTCAGAGCCAGGTACCCTTACTGGATCTTTGTAGTAGTAAGTCAGAGTGGTGGGAGATGTTTAAGAAAAGGGTAGCGAGATTCTTCCGGCAGCTCTCGAGCCTCAGGAGCCTGGAAAGGTATCGCCTGTATCAGGACCTCAGGAGGAAACTCGAGCATCTTGTCTCAACTGGAGGTAGCCGCGAGGAGATCTCCAGAGTGAAATCTTTGCTAATGAGGTGTCAGTATGATAGACACGCATCTTTGGTTTTTGAGAGGGATTATGGGAAGTATCGCTCGCCCGACCCTTATAGAAACTGCAAGATGTCAGTGAATAGTAAAGTTGTTACAGGGTCCCTGAAAAGATCCAGATCAGGGATCCTGGAGGTCGTCAGATCCTTCTACTCGCACCTCTTGGGGAAGAGGGATCTGGATTGGGATGAGATGTCGGCTTTTCTGGCTGAAGCTGTCCCCAAACCAGGGGTAGACCCCTCTCTGGGACTTTTGACAGAGATGATCAGGGAAGAGGAAGTTAAGTTGGCGATTGAAGGGCTTGCCCTAAAGAAATCTCCCGGTCCAGATGGCTTAACATCTGAATTCTATAAGACCTTTAAGGACGCCTTGTTTCCCCTCTTGACTGAGGTATTCAATGAGTGTCTTTCCTCGGGCACTCTGCCAAAGTCAATGAGGAGGTCTGCCCTGATCATCTTGTCAAAGGGTAAGGACTCATCTTGCATTGAGAATTGGTGTCCCATAGCGCTTCTCAATGCAGACAGGAAGGTTTTGGCAAAGGTGCTGTTTAATCGGCTGGTAAAATTTGCGCCCCGACTCCTTCCGGGAGTCCAGCATTGCTCTGTTCCAGGCCGCAGTACAATTAGTGCTGTACTCTGTGTCCGAGAGGCGGTGGAGCAGGGTAGGGCTGGTCAGTGGAAGGGGTACATGCTGTCATTGGACCAGGCAAAAGCGTTTGATCGGGTTAATCATGAGTACCTCTGGTCTGTCCTTCTGAAGTATGACCTGCCGAGGGGGGTTTTTTGATTGGCTTAAGACCTTGTATGCTGGGGCAGAGAGTTTCCCGCTTGTGAACGGTTGGATTGGCAGCTCTTTTGAGGTTGGGTGTGGTGTTCGCCAGGGTTGTCCCTTGAGCCTGCTACTGTACGTGTTTGCGATTGACCCACTTCTTAGGAGGGTGGAGCGTGGACCGTTGGCTGGGATCGGGATGGACCGGACAGCACCGGAAGCCACTCAGAGTTGTGGCGTATGCCGATGACATCACCGTTTTTGTTTCCTCTGATGGGGAGGCAGAATGGCTGATGTCAGAGGTAAATCGCTACTCGGAGGCATCCGGGTCTAAGATCAACCGGGATAAGTGTGAGAGTCTCTGGCTGGGAGGAGGAGATCCTGGTTTTGATCTCCCGGACACCCTTCCAGGACCCAAAGTCTCTGCAAAAGTTCTGGGCATCGAATTTGGCCAGGGGGTTTACCCCAAACAAAATTGGGACAGCAGGCTAGAGATCGCCATTCAGAAGGTGAACCAATGGAAGGGTTGGTCTTTGACCCTAAGGGAAAGGATAAACCTGATCAAAACTTACCTGCTCCCTTTGCTGATCTATGTCGGCAGTTTGTGCATCTTGCCGGAGCCTCTCTGGACTTGGGTCTACAGTATGTTCTTCCAACTGTTATGGGGAAATAGACTGAACCTGGTCAAGAGGGAGGTTATTTACCGTACGAGGAGACTAGGAGGGTTGGGTATGGTCAACCCTGTGGTATTCCTTGTGAATACCTTCATTAAGATCAATATTGCAAACCTCTGGAAAGAGAGGGCTCCTCCGTGGGTATTCTCCTGTAGGGGATGGTTTCAGCCTTTCTTCCAGGAATGGGAGACAGGAGGGCAAGTGAAGGATCTACGCACACCGCATGGACATCTCCCGACTTACGCTACCCTGGTTCTGAAGGTAATTCGCGGATAGGGTCTGGGAATGTGGGAGGCCAGGACTCTGCCGAGGATGCTCCTTGACAAAAGTGTTTTGTTGGGATTGCCCAAGTCGGGATCTTGGGGTGGGTCTGCATCTTCTGAATTCTATCAGGATCCCCTCGAAGTTTTGGGACTTGGCTTGGCGCTGCTTCCATGGGAAACTGTGTGTGAGGGACAATCTGAAGTGTAGGAGCTCTGAGGACAGGAACTGTCCTCGGGAGCATTGTGGTACCATGCTTGAAAGCATGGACCACTTCTTGCTTCGTTGTCCCTTTAACACAGAGGTGTACAACAGGGTGGGCGCCTCCATTGGCTGGCCGGTCTCTCTTATGCGGAATGGGTCTATGGAGCATTCGGGGACCTGGGTGGTCGGGACCGCTGCACCTTATTTCTAGTTAGCGCAGTGGTTAGGTATCACATGTGGAACGCATGGTGCTTAGTATCGACGCAGCGGAAAATCCTCCCAGTGGACGATGTGTTTAGGACCATACTCGGTGACCTGGTGAAGGTACGTTCTCTAGAGTATGAGAGACTAGGTACACGGAGGGCCGCTCTCCTCTGGAGGGGCTTTTCTTTTAGTGTGCCCTAGTCTGGTCGTCTCCTCTCCTGGTGGTGGGCTGCTGCTGACACCATAGATTTTTGTTTTTGATCAGTAGACAGTGATGTAGGGCTGCAGGCGCCGAACTTGGGCTTTGTCAGTTGTGGTTATTGTATTGTTTATTATTGTATTGTTTGTTTCTGTATATATTGTATATATGGGTTTGGGTGAAGGTGTTAGGTTGGGTGGAGGGAAAAGGGGGGGGAGGTGGGTTCATCTTGTGGGACACTGGTTATTTGGGTGAAAAACTGGCACTGCCTGATCTGGCCTATGGACGTTGGACTGAGGCATGAGGCGCAGGACCAGCTCTCAGGTCAGTGCCGGGGAGGGACTGGTGGGCTCGAGTGTGGGGGGTTTTGTTTAGTCTTGTATATATTTGTATAGTTAGTATTTATTTTACATTAATTAAAAAAAAAGTTTGTATATACTTGTCAGCTATTGTTTATTTTGTTTATGTTTATTTAATTTATTGTTTGTGGTTATTATTTTCTTTGGTAACCGGACCAGAAGTCTGTAGTGTAAGTTCTTATTATTGTGTATATATGTATAATATGTGTGTGAGGAGAGAGGGAGCGGCTGGACCAGTTCATTACATTGTTTATTTTGTGGTTATTAATTTTGTTATGTTTCTGTTATTATTATTGTTATGTTTTTCACTTTTATAATAAAAGATCTACAGGATGTAACTCAGGATCAGTAATGTAATGTATGTACACAGTGACTGCACCAGCAGAATAGTGAGTGCAGCTCTGGAGTATAATACAGGATGTAACTCAGGATCAGTAATGTAATGTATGTACACAGTGACTGCACCAGCAGAATAGTGAGTGCAGCTCTGGAGTATAATACAGGATGTAACTCAGTATCAGTAATGTAATGTATGTACACAGTGACTGCACCAGCAGAATAGTGAGTGCAGCTCTGGAGTACAATACAGGATGTAACACAGGATCAGTAATGTAATGTATGTACACAGTGACTGCACCAGCAGAATAGTGAGTGCAGCTCTGGAGTATAATACAGGATGTAACTCAGGATCAGTAATGTAATGTATGTATGTACACATTGACTGCACCAGCAGAATAGTGAGTGCAGCTCTGGAGTATAATACAGGATGTAACTCAGGATCAGTAATATAATGTATGTACACAGTGACTGCACCAGCAGAATAGTGAGTGCAGCTCTGGGGTATAATACAGGATGTAACTCAGGATCAGTAATGTAATGTATGTAAACAGTGACTGCACCAGCAGAATAGTGAGTGCAGCTCTGGAGTATAATGCAGGATGTAACTCAGGATCAGTAATGTAATGTATGTACACAGTGACTGCACCAGCAGAATAGTGAGTGCAGCTCTGGGGTATAATACAGGATGTAACTCAGGATCAGTAATGTAATGTATGTACACAGTGACTGCACCAGCAGAATAGTGAGTGCAGCTCTGGAGTATAATACAGGATGTCTCTCAGGATCAGTATAGGATAAGATATTCTATCTTTTCGTGCATTATATCTCTCATACATTTTCTATGATACTATTACCATCTTACATAATAAGGTGATGCGTTTGGTGACTCTATGAGAACATTATAATGTAATGTATAAACTTCTGCCCCTGGAATGGAAAGCAGTCACATTCCGCCCTAATCCTCGCCGTCGCCTCTCTCCTATAGGTTACGTATGTAATATTTACATTCTGACTATATATACAGCACATGCATCATTCATATATGATGTATGCATCATCGTGAGGACGACTGTATATACAAGGAGCAGCAATGCCAGGAAGTCAGGGTCCACAGGGAGACAATATGGTGACCGGGGTCCAGAGCCGGGAGACCCCCTTTATATGATGTCACCATGGATCCCCCTGATTTATCAGCATCCAGGTGTCAGTTCTCCTCTGTAGGTATGGTGGCCCCGGGGGAGTCGCTGAGGACGCTCTCTGGGGCACATTCAGGGTAATTAGTGACTCCGCGCGATCACACTCATTTACACTCGTTATTGTGCGCACATGGCAGACATCATTACCGAGAGTCATCCAGCGCCGCACCACCGGGCGCGGAGATAGCCGGCTGCTGGGAAGGGAGACCGGGGGCGACCAACACCTCTGTATACCAACATGTATCCTACAGACAGGGCGCTGAGGTCATAGCTCACCGGCATGATGTCACTGCAATGTCACAAAGTCCCTCCATGTAATCATCTACAAAGACGCCGTGTATCTATCCTGTGTGATACCATCTGCTGACCCGTGTATCTAATCCTATCCTGTGTGATAGTCTACTGAGCCGTGTATCTATCCTGTGTGATACCATCTGCAGAGCCGTGTATCTAATCCTCTCCTGTGTGATACTGTCTGCTGAGCCGTGTATCTAATCCTCTCCTGTGTGATACTGTCTGCTGAGCCGTGTATCTAATCCTATCCTGTGTGATACTGTCTGCTGAGCCGTGTATCTAATCCTCTCCTGTGTGATACTGTCTGCTGAGCCGTGTATCTAATCCTATCCTGTGTGATACTGTCTGCTGAGCCGTGTATCTAATCCTCTCCTGTGTGATACTGTCTGCTGAGCCGTGTATCTAATCCTATCCTGTGTGATACTGTCTGCTGAGCCGTGTATCTAATCCTCTCCTGTGTGATACTGTCTGCTGAGCCGTGTATCTAATCCTACACTGTGTGATACTGTCTGCTGAGCCGTGTATCTAATCCTATCCTGTGTGATACTGTCTGCTGAGCCGTGTATCTAATCCTCTCCTGTGTGATACTATCTGCTGAGCCGTGTATCTAATCCTCTCCTGTGTGATACTGTCTGCTGAGCCATGTATCTAATCCTCTCCTGTGTGATACTATCTGCTGAGCCGTGTATCTAATCCTATCCTGTGTGATATTGTCTGCTGAGCCGTGTATCTAATCCTATCCTGTGTGATATTGTCTGCTGAGCCCTGTATCTAATCCTATCCTGTGTGATATTGTCTGCTGAGCCGTGTATCTAATCCTATCCTGTGTGATATTGTCTGCTGAGCCGTGTATCTAATCCTATCCTGTGTGATACTGTCTGCTGAGCCGTGTATCTAATCCTATCCTGTGTGATATTGTCTGCTGAGCCGTGTATCTAATCCTCTCCTGTGTGATACTGTCTGCTGAGCCGTGTATCTAATCCTCTCCTGTGTGATACTATCTGCTGAGCCATGTATCTAATCCTCTCCTGTGTGATACTATCTGCTGAGCCGTGTATCTAATCCTATCCTGTGTGATACTGTCTGCTGAGCCGTGTATCTAATCCTATCCTGTGTGATACTGTCTGCTGAGCCGTGTATCTAATCCTATCCTGTGTGATACTGTCTGATGAGCCGTGTATCTAATCCTGTCCTGTGTGATACTGTCTGCTGAGCCGTGTATCTAATCCTCTCCTGTGTGATACTGTCTGCTGAGCCGTGTATCTAATCCTCTCCTGTGTGATACTGTCTGCTGAGCCGTGTATCTAATCCTCTCCTGTGTGATACTGTCTGCTGAGCCGTGTATCTAATCCTACACTGTGTGATACTGTCTGCTGAGCCGTGTATCTAATCCTATCCTGTGTGATACTGTCTGCTGAGCCGTGTATCTAATCCTCTCCTGTGTGATACTATCTGCTGAGCCGTGTATCTAATCCTCTCCTGTGTGATACTGTCTGCTGAGCCATGTATCTAATCCTCTCCTGTGTGATACTATCTGCTGAGCCGTGTATCTAATCCTATCCTGTGTGATATTGTCTGCTGAGCCGTGTATCTAATCCTATCCTGTGTGATATTGTCTGCTGAGCCCTGTATCTAATCCTATCCTGTGTGATATTGTCTGCTGAGCCGTGTATCTAATCCTATCCTGTGTGATATTGTCTGCTGAGCCGTGTATCTAATCCTATCCTGTGTGATACTGTCTGCTGAGCCGTGTATCTAATCCTATCCTGTGTGATATTGTCTGCTGAGCCGTGTATCTAATCCTCTCCTGTGTGATACTGTCTGCTGAGCCGTGTATCTAATCCTCTCCTGTGTGATACTATCTGCTGAGCCATGTATCTAATCCTCTCCTGTGTGATACTATCTGCTGAGCCGTGTATCTAATCCTATCCTGTGTGATACTGTCTGCTGAGCCGTGTATCTAATCCTATCCTGTGTGATACTGTCTGCTGAGCCGTGTATCTAATCCTATCCTGTGTGATACTGTCTGATGAGCCGTGTATCTAATCCTGTCCTGTGTGATACTGTCTGCTGAGCCGTGTATCTAATCCTCTCCTGTGTGATACTGTCTGCTGAGCCGTGTATCTAATCCTCTCCTGTGTGATACTGTCTGCTGAGCCGTGTATCTAATCCTATCCTGTGTGATACTGTCTGCTGAGCCGTGTATCTAATCCTATCCTGTGTGATACTGTCTGCTGAGCCGTGTATCTAATCCTCTCCTGTGTGATACTATCTGCTGAGCCGTGTATCTAATCCTCTCCTGTGTGATACTGTCTGCTGAGCCGTGTATCTAATCCTATCCTGTGTGATACTGTCTGCTGAGCCGTGTATCTAATCCTCTCCTGTGTGATACTGTCTGCTGAGCCGTGTATCTAATCCTCTCCTGTGTGATACTGTCTGCTGAGCCGTGTATCTAATCCTCTCCTGTGTGATACTGTCTGCTGAGCCGTGTATCTAATCCTCTCCTGTGTGATACTGTCTGCTGAGCCGTGTATCTAATCCTCTCCTGTGTGATACTGTCTGCTGAGCCGTGTCTCTAATCCTATCCTGTGTGATACTGTCTGCTGAGCCGTGTATCTAATCCTCTCCTGTGTGATACTGTCTGCTGAGCCGTGTATCTAATCCTATCCTGTGTGATACTGTCTGCTGAGCCGTGTCTCTAATCCTCTCCTGTGTGATACTGTCTGCTGAGCCGTGTATCTAATCCTCTCCTGTGTGATACTGTCTGCTGAGCCGTGTCTCTAATCCTATCCTGTGTGATACTGTCTGCTGAGCCGTGTATCTAATCCTCTCCTGTGTGATACTATCTGCTGAGCCGTGTATCTAATCCTATCCTGTGTGATACTGTCTGCTGAGCCGTGTATCTAATCCTCTCCTGTGTGATACTATCTGCTGAGCCGTGTATCTAATCCTATCCTGTGTGATACTGTCTGCTGAGCAGTGTATCTAATCCTCTCCTGTGTGATACTGTCTGCTGAGCCATGTATCTAATCCTCTCCTGTGTGATACTGTCTGCTGAGCCGTGTATCTAATCCTCTCCTGTGTGATACTGTCTGCTGAGCCGTGTATCTAATCCTCTCCTGTGTGATACTGTCTGATGAGCCGTGTATCTAATCCTGTCCTGTGTGATACTGTCTGCTGAGCCGTGTATCTAATCCTATCCTGTGTGATACTGTCTGATGAGCCGTGTATCTAATCCTGTCCTGTGTGATACTGTCTGCTGAGCCGTGTATCTAATCCTACACTGTGTGATACTGTCTGCTGAGCCGTGTATCTAATCCTCTCCTGTGTGATACTGTCTGCTGAGCCGTGTATCTAATCCTCTCCTGTGTGATACTGTCTGCTGAGCCGTGTATCTAATCCTATCCTGTGTGATACTGTCTGCTGAGCCGTGTATCTAATCCTATCCTGTGTGATACTGTCTGCTGAGCCGTGTATCTAATCCTCTCCTGTGTGATACTATCTGCTGAGCCGTGTATCTAATCCTCTCCTGTGTGATACTGTCTGCTGAGCCGTGTATCTAATCCTATCCTGTGTGATACTGTCTGCTGAGCCGTGTATCTAATCCTCTCCTGTGTGATACTGTCTGCTGAGCCGTGTATCTAATCCTCTCCTGTGTGATACTGTCTGCTGAGCCGTGTATCTAATCCTCTCCTGTGTGATACTGTCTGCTGAGCCGTGTCTCTAATCCTATCCTGTGTGATACTGTCTGCTGAGCCGTGTATCTAATCCTCTCCTGTGTGATACTATCTGCTGAGCCGTGTATCTAATCCTATCCTGTGTGATACAGTCTGCTGAGCCGTGTATCTAATCCTATCCTGTGTGATACAGTCTGCTGAGCTGTATCTAATCCTCTCCTGTGTGATACTGTCTGCTGAGCTGTATCTAATCCTCTCCTGTGTGATACTGTCTGCTGAGCCGTGTATCTAATCCTCTCCTGTGTGATACTATCTGCTGAGCCGTGTATCTAATCCTATCCTGTGTGATACTGTCTGCTGAGCCGTGTATCTAATCCTCTCCTGTGTGATACTGTCTGCTGAGCCGTGTATCTAATCCTCTCCTGTGTGATACTGTCTGCTGAGCCGTGTATCTAATCCTCTCCTGTGTTATACTATCTGCTGAGCCGTGTATCTCATCCTATCCTGTGTGATACTATCTGCTGTGCTGTGTATCTAATCCTATCCTGTGTTATACTGTCTGCTGAGCCGTGTATCTAATCCTATCCTGTGTGATACTGTCTGCTGAGCCGTGTATCTAATCCTCTCCTGTGTGATACTATCTGCTGAGCCGTGTATCTAATCCTATCCTGTGTGATACAGTCTGCTGAGCCGTGTATCTAATCCTACACTGTGTGATACTGTCTGCTGAGCCGTGTATCTAATCCTCTCCTGTGTGATACTGTCTGCTGAGCCGTGTATCTAATCCTCTCCTGTGTGATACTGTCTGCTGAGCCGTGTATCTAATCCTATCCTGTGTGATACTGTCTGCTGAGCCGTGTATCTAATCCTATCCTGTGTGATACTGTCTGCTGAGCCGTGTATCTAATCCTCTCCTGTGTGATACTATCTGCTGAGCCGTGTATCTAATCCTCTCCTGTGTGATACTGTCTGCTGAGCCGTGTATCTAATCCTATCCTGTGTGATACTGTCTGCTGAGCCGTGTATCTAATCCTCTCCTGTGTGATACTGTCTGCTGAGCCGTGTATCTAATCCTCTCCTGTGTGATACTGTCTGCTGAGCCGTGTATCTAATCCTCTCCTGTGTGATACTGTCTGCTGAGCCGTGTCTCTAATCCTATCCTGTGTGATACTGTCTGCTGAGCCGTGTATCTAATCCTCTCCTGTGTGATACTATCTGCTGAGCCGTGTATCTAATCCTATCCTGTGTGATACAGTCTGCTGAGCCGTGTATCTAATCCTATCCTGTGTGATACAGTCTGCTGAGCTGTATCTAATCCTCTCCTGTGTGATACTGTCTGCTGAGCTGTATCTAATCCTCTCCTGTGTGATACTGTCTGCTGAGCCGTGTATCTAATCCTCTCCTGTGTGATACTATCTGCTGAGCCGTGTATCTAATCCTATCCTGTGTGATACTGTCTGCTGAGCCGTGTATCTAATCCTCTCCTGTGTGATACTGTCTGCTGAGCCGTGTATCTAATCCTCTCCTGTGTGATACTGTCTGCTGAGCCGTGTATCTAATCCTCTCCTGTGTTATACTGTCTGCTGAGCTGTGTATCTAATCCTATCCTGTGTGATACTCTCTGCTGAGCCGCGTTTCTAATCCTCTCCTGTGTGATACTGTCTGCTGAGCTGTGTATCTAATCCTATCCTGTGTGATACTCTCTGCTGAGCTGTGTATCTAATCCTATCCTGTGTGATACTGTCTGCTGAGCCGTGTATCTAATCCTCTCCTGTGTGATACTGTCTGCTGAGCTGTGTCTCTAATCCTATCCTGTGTGATACTGTGTGCTGAGCCGTGTATCTAATCCTCTCCTGTGTGATACTGTCTGCTGAGCCGTGTATCTAATCCTCTCCTGTGTGATACTGTATGCTGAGCCGCGTTTCTAATCCTCTCCTGTGTGATACTGTCTGCTGAGCCGTGTATCTAATCCTCTCCTGTGTGATACTGTCTGCTGAGCTGTGTCTCTAATCCTATCCTGTGTGATACTGTCTGCTGAGCCGTGTATCTAATCCTCTCCTGTGTGATACTGTCTGCTGAGCCGTGTATCTAATCCTATCCTGTGTGATACTGTCTGCTGAGCCGTGTATCTAATCCTCTCCTGTGTGATACTGTCTGCTGAGCCATGTATCTAATCCTCTCCTGTGTGATACTGTCTGCTGAGCCGTGTATCTAATCCTCTCCTGTGTGATACTGTCTGCTGAGCTGTGTATCTAATCCTATCCTGTGTGATACTGTCTGCTGAGCCGTGTATCTAATCCTCTCCTGTGTGATACTGTCTGCTGTGCTGCGTATCTAATCCTCTCCTGTGTGATACTGTCTGCTGAGCCGTGTATCTAATCCTCTCCTGTGTGATACTGTCTGCTGAGCCGTGTATCTAATCCTCTCCTGTGATACTGTCTGCTGAGCCGTGTATCTAATCCTCTCCTGTGTGATACTGTCTGCTGAGCTGTATATCTAATCCTCTCCTGTGTGATACTGTCTGCTGAGCCGTGTATCTAATCCTATCCTGTGTGATACTGTCTGCTGAGCCGTGTATCTAATCCTATCCTGTGTGATACTGTCTGCTGAGCCGGGTATCTAATCCTATCCTGTGTGATACTGTCTGCTGAGCCGTGTATCTAATCCAATCCTCTGTGATACTGTCTGCTGAGCCGTGTATCTAATCCTATCCTGTGTGATACTGTCTGCTGAGCCGTGTATCTAATCCTCTCCTGTGTGATACTGTATGCTGAGCCGCGTATCTAATCCTCTCCTGTGTGATACTGTCTGCTGAGCCGTGTATCTAATCCTATCCTGTGTGATACTGTCTGCTGAGCTGTGTATCTAATCCTATCCTGTGTGATACTCTCTGCTGAGCCGCGTTTCTAATCCTCTCCTGTGTGATACTGTCTGCTGAGCCGTGTATCTAATCCAATCCTCTGTGATACTGTCTGCTGAGCCGTGTATCTAATCCTATCCTGTGTGATACTGTCTGCTGAGCCGTGTATCTAATCCTCTCCTGTGTGATACTGTCTGCTGAGCCGCGTATCTAATCCTCTCCTGTGTGATACTGTATGCTGAGCCGCGTTTCTAATCCTCTCCTGTGTGATACTGTCTGCTGAGCCGTGTATCTAATCCTATCCTGTGTGATACTGTCTGCTGAGCTGTGTATCTAATCCTATCCTGTGTGATACTCTCTGCTGAGCTGTGTATCTAATCCTCTCCTGTGTGATACTGTCTGCTGAGCCGTGTATCTAATCCTCTCCTGTGTGATACTGTCTGCTGAGCTGAGTATCTAATCCTCTCCTGTGTGATACTGTCTGCTGAGCCGTGTATCTAATCCTCTCCTGTGTGATACTGTCTGCTGAGCTGAGTATCTAATCCTCTCCTGTGTGATACTGTATGCTGAGCCGCGTTTCTAATCCTCTCCTGTGTGATACTGTCTGCTGAGCCGTGTATCTAATCCTATCCTGTGTGATACTGTCTGCTGAGCCGTGTATCTAATCCTCTCCTGTGTGATACTGACTGCTGAGCCATGTATCTAATCCTCTCCTGTGTGATACTGTCTGCTGAGCCGTGTATCTAATCCTCTCCTGTGTGATACTGTCTGCTGAGCTGTGTATCTAATCCTATCCTGTGTGATACTGTCTGCTGAGCCGTGTATCTAATCCTCTCCTGTGTGATACTGTCTGCTGTGCTGCGTATCTAATCCTATCCTGTGTGATACTGTCTGCTGAGCCATGTATCTAATCCTCTCCTGTGTGATACTGTCTGCTGAGCCGTGTATCTAATCCTCTCCTGTGTGATACTGTCTGCTGAGCCATGTATCTAATCCTCTCCTGTGTGATACTGTCTGCTGAGCCGTGTATCTAATCCTATCCTGTGTGATACTGTCTGCTGAGCCGTGTATCTAATCCTCTCCTGTGTGATACTGTCTGCTGAGCCGTGTATCTAACCCTATCCTGTGTGATACTGTCTGCTGAGCCGTGTATCTAATCCTCTCCTGTGTGATACTGTCTGCTGAGCCGTGTATCTAATCCTATCCTGTGTGATACTGTCTGCTGAGCCGTGTATCTAATCCTATCCTGTGTGATACTGTCTGCTGAGCCGTGTATCTAATCCTCTCCTGTGTGATACTGTCTGCTGAGCCGTGTACCTAATCCTATCCTGTGTGATACTGTCTGCTGAGCTGTGTATCTAATCCTCTCCTGTGATACTGTCTGCTGAGCCGTGTATCTAATCCTATCCTGTGATACTGTCTGCTGAGCTGTATATCTAATCCTCTCCTGTGTGATACTGTCCGCTGAGCCGTGTATCTAATCCTACCCTGTGTGATGCTGTCTGCTGAGCTGTATATCTAATCCTATCCTGTGTGGTACTGTCCGCTGAGCCGTGTATCTAATCCTATCCTGTGTGATACTGTCTGCTGAGCTGTGTATCTAATCCTATCCTGTGTGATACTGTCTGCTGAGCCGTGTATCTAATCCTCTCCTGTGTGATACTGTCTGCTGAGCCATGTATCTAATCCTATCCTGTGTGATACTGTCTGCTGAGCCGTGTATCTACTCCTCACCTGTGTGATACTGTCTGCTGAGCCGTGTATCTAAACCTCACCTGTGTGATACTGTCTGCTGAGCCGTGTATCTAATCCTATCCTGTGTGATACTGTCTGCTGAGCCGTGTATCTAATCCTATCCTGTGTGATACTGTCTGCTGAGCCGTGTATCTACTCCTCACCTGTGTGATACAGTTTCTGAAGCATGTGGATCTCAGCCTGTGATGCATTAAGCTCTTTACTCCCTGTCGCCCCCTGCTGAGTGGTGGAGGTGTTGGGGGTTGGGAACTGACAACTGTTCTGAGCACATTTCTGTCTCACTTTTCTAGTTGTCTCCTTCCCCCATGTTCCTGGATCTTTCCCCACATTTCCCTGCAGTGTTTCTCTGGGACCACAGGGGGCAGTAGAGCCTTCTTCTAAATCCATGGAAACATCTTTTAGATTGTGCTGTCTGATTCTACAAACTTTGAGTCAGAAGAGAAGAAACAGCAGCACAAGAAACAGTTTCCTCCTCCTATGTGAACTGGGCTGAATGACAGACTACAGGCTCCCAGCAGCACAGAGTACTTCAGGAGAGGGATATGCTGATCTTGTCAGAGCTAAAAGCAACATAGAGGAAAAAGGTGATTTCACAGCTGTGCAGAGTATTTCAGCAGAGGAGTGTGCTGACCTCATCAAAGCTAAATGTTAGTTGAGAGAACTACAATCTATTACTCCCTGTTATCAGCGATTACTGGGGGAGGCGACTGTAGGACAGGAGACTACAATCTATTACTCACTGCTAGGTGTAACAGCTGCCTCAGGAGCTCCAGGACTTCCAGGAGGAGGACCTATGGTCAGCCTCTCATCTCCCCAGGAGAAGGAGGACCTCTGGTCAGCCTCTCATCTCCCCAGGAGAAGGAGGACCTCTGGTCAGCCTCTCATCTCCCCAGGAGAAGGAGGACCTATGGTCAGCCTCTCATCTCCCCAGGAGAAGGAGGACCTCTGGTCAGCCTCTCATCTCCCCAGGAGAAGGAGGACCTCTGGTCTGCCTCTCTTCTCCCCAGGAGGAGGAGGACCTATGGTCAGCCTCTCATCTCCCCAGGAGAAGGAGAACCTCTGGTCTGCCTCTCTTCTCCCCAGGAGGAGGAGGACCTCTGGTCAGCCTCTCATCTCCCCAGGAGAAGGAGGACCTCTGGTCTGCCTCTCTTCTCCCCAGGAGGAGGAGGACCTCTGGTCTGCCTCTCTTCTCCCCAGGAGGAGGAGGACCTCTGGTCTGCCTCTCTTCTCCCCAGGAGGAGGAGGACCTCTGGTCGGCCTCTCTTCTCCCCAGGAGGAGGAGGACCTCTGGTCGGCCTCTCTTCTCCCCAGGAGGAGGACCCTTGGTCGGCCTCTCTTCTCCCCAGGAGGAGGAGGACCTCTGGTCGGCCTCTCTTCTCCCCAGGAGGAGGAGGAGGACCTCTGGTCGGCCTCTCTTCTCCCCAGGAGGAGGAGGACCTCTGGTCGGCTTCTCTTCTCCCCGGGAGGAGGAGGACCTCTGGTCGGCCTCTCTTCTCCCCAGGAGGAGGAGGACCTCTGGTCGGCCTCTCTTCTCCCCAGGGAAAGGCAGGCTTCCTCGAGGCCAGCATGGCTTCCCAGGCTTCTGTTCCCCGGTCTATGCCAGCAAGGGACAGAGAGCAACAGCAACCAGACAAGGAGAGAGTAAGGAGATCAGGAAGGGTGAGGTAGAACGCTCCAACCTACTCCAATACCTCGAGACGGTTCATCCCTGCCCAAAGATGGAGACAGAGGAACCCCAGGCCCCAGGAAGAAGAGCCCAGGAAGAGATGGGGAGATGAGCTCCAGTGAGTCTGCTAGTTACTTCTCCTTCTGAGTGGTCTCCATGTTGCGGGAGTACGAGGACGCACTAACCCAGCTGAAAGAGGAGCTGCATGAGGCCCGGGTCCTGAACACCCATGCATCCAACAAGGAAAGACCCTTGACCTTCCAGAAGTTTAAAGTCCTCAAAGAAAAGGTGGTCTGGTTAGTTCTCCTCCCGGAGGGGACTGAGAAAAATGCAGGTCTCTTCCTGAAGAGGTTTAAGAACCAGCATCGGTTCTCAGAAATGAAGAGGTTAAATACTTCAGGAGAGCCGCCAGCTGGCGTCCTAAGCAAAGAGGAGTTGTCACAGTAGGTAAGGGGAGGACCAAGTGTACAACGATGGGAAAAGAGGGAAAGGGAGCCCAACAACTAGGGAAAGGGAGAGTGGAGACCCTTAGGCAGATCTTACAACACCCTGACTCCCCACCGTCCCTAAATAGGTTCTGCACCAATTGTCGAGCATGATACCTAATCCCTAACTGTCCCTAGAGCTAGGCCCTAGGTAGGAGGGGAAGACGTGAGCACTAATCAGCCCCTATTGCAACTAAAGACAAACAAGGAAAACAGACAAGGGAAACACTTAGCTTTGAGAAGACACCAGAGAGAAGACTACACCATTCACCAAGAAACTTGTTGACTGCTAGTGTCACGCCAGGTGTGGGAAAGACTTAGTGCAATACAGAGGGAAAAGGGAAAGGGAGCCCAGACACTAGGGAAAGGGGGGAAGTGGAGACCTCCTAGCCTGGTCTTGCGTCACCCTGTCTCAACTACCATCCCTATATTGCCTCCTCAGCAATCGCTGCACGCATGCCTCGCCCTACTCTCCCTGGCGTAAGGCTACAGCTAGGGATGGAAGGAGATGAGCACTAGTCAACCTCCGCTAAACTCTATAGACAACAAGGGTAGACAAAACAGGGGAAATGGCTTAGCTTTAGATGAACTCCAAATAAGCACACGGCCTCAACCTCCAGAGAGGACGAAGTACGGCTCCTGTTAAGCTTCACAAGTAGAAATGGATATAACCGGCGACTCCCTCTCAGACACACCAGGTATATAAACACCCAGGCCAGAGAACTAATTAGCAAGAAAGAGGTGGCCGCTCGGTCCTAAAGACAGCCTATTATCTAAGAAGCTGTCTTCAATGCCAAACGTAGAGATCTCCTGCAACCCACTGCAGGGCGACTGTCTGTCACCTCCGACATACCTATGACAGTACCCCCCTCTCTATGAGTGGCCTCCTGACACTCAGGACCGGGTTTCTCAGGAAAAGAGATGTGAAATGAACGAACCAATCTGGGAGCGTTCATCTCTGACGGTGAAACCCACATCCTCTCCTCTGGACCATAGCCTTTCCAGTGCACCAACTATTGTAGAGAACAAAGTTGGAGGCAAAAATCTACAAGCCTCGAAATCTGGAAATCCAGATCAACCATTACTGGGGGTGGTGGTAGAGGTGAGGGCTCAAGAGGTTCCACATACATTTTGAGTAAGGACCTGTGGAACACATTGTGGACCTTAAGGACCTGAAGAAGTTCAAGACGAAACACAGCTGGGTTAATGACGGCGGTAATTTTATAGGGACCAATAAACCTAGGTCCCAGCTTCCAAGAAGGAAATTTCAATCTTATATTCCAACCACACAAAGTCATTCACATTCAGGTCCGGACCTGGCAAGCGTTTTCTATCAGCCATACATTTATACCTGTCTCCCATAGTCTTTAAATTACACAAGAACACCCTGCCATACCGAGGAGAGCAACGAAGCAAAACGTTCCTCCTCAGGAACTCCTGAAGCTCCTCCCCCACTGAAGGTACCAAACTATGGATGCTAACCTAAAGACAGCCTCTTATCTAAGAAGCAGTCTGCAATGCCAAACGTAGAGATCTCCAGAAACCCACTGCAAGGCGGCTGTCCGTCACCTCCGACACACCCGTGACAGCTAGAGCTCCAGTCCTAAGCAGAGGAAAATAGTGCTATCAACGGCGACTCTCTGGAGACACTGAGCGTTTTTATATATCAAGCAAGGGTGTGTCAATTAGGAGCAGAAGGTGGAGACCACTGCTGGGTCCTAGCGAGAGAAGGATACCACTACACTACAGAGATGAAAGGATCAAGAAGGTGTCTGCAAAGCCAAGCGCAGCGACCTTGTACAGACGGATCCAGAACAACTGTCTGTCAAACCTGATACACCCTTGACAGGAGGAGGATGAAGATCAGAATGGCGTCCCACGCAGGGCAAAGAACTCAGACAGCAGAGACTGGAGTGTCAGGGGGGGAAGAGGAGGAGGAAGGTGGATTACTGAGGGAGATCCGAGAGCTGGCTTCTCCTGTGGATATAAATCTGTTTTCCTTCAGGGAGGATGAACCAGTGGAGGAGACCAAGAAAATAGTAAGAAGACCAGAGGGACATCATGGGAGGTGGTGAGTTACAAATATGTACCAATGTCTGATGTTGCGCCTACCGCCTCCTGTGTAAACCCCGCCAAACCTAAAAGCACGGGCTCTGAAGTCGGTTCAGGGCATAGGCAAGGTGGGGAGTGGCGGAGGATGTCCGGCGATGCTGGCACCTGTGCGGGGAACAGTGCAGGGGGCGAGGCAGTGGAGGTACTCATGGTGCTGGACACAGCAGATCCTGTGGAGTTTGCCTGCCTGCCCTCTGCGGCTAAGCCAGTTATCACCGAGGGCAGGAGGGATGTACACATCGTGGCGAGAAGGGGACGGTATGAGGAGACTCCATCCCTGCTCACTACGGCTAAGCCGGCAGACTCTGGGGCTGCGGTCGGAAGGGTGGAGGGGCGTGTCGCTGCGAAAGGGGGGGGGTGCAACGCTCCAGCATTGGGCAAGGCGGTTTTTGAAGCCGGTGAAAAGAGGGGCACTGTTGTAACAGGGGCGCAATGCGCCACAACGGAGCAGTAAAGGTGCGTGGCTGGGAAAGGGGAGCTGTGTGCCAAGAATGTTGCTGCAGATAAGCAGCAGGAAAAAAAATCTGCAAGGAACACTGGGCGCACTGCAGCGACAGGGGGGCAGTGTGTCCCGGCGCCCAAACGTGATAATAAGGCCCGAAATCTGTGGGTACAAAGCAGCCTGCCCAGGATAATAAGGAGCAAACTGCTGCAGTAGGGGGCAGGGCACTCCAAGAGCACAGCAAAAGCCAGCACCAATCCCAGGAAAACAGGTGTGGTGTTACCGGGATAAAAGATTCTGAAAATGCACCCCTCCCCCAGCCCAGCAGGTGTGAGTGCAGATATGCCAAATACAAGGGAAGAAGGAATGAATGTGACTGTGGGAGGTGAAGAGAATAGTGGAATAAACGGTGATGGTGGTGAGAATAGCGGTAATGGGTGATGGGAGATGGCAGTAAGAGTGGTAACGGGGTGACAGGAGGTGGCAGTACGAGTAGAAATAAGGTGACAGAAGGTGGCGGTGCGAGTGGTAATGGGGTGACAGAATGTGGCAGTGCAAGTGGCATATGAGATCTTTGCCTTGATCCATCCCTATGGGACCTCCTACTTTGATGTCAGCTTTGTGAGACCGGAGGGCCTTAAGCTTTTCTGGTCTTGCCATGAGCTGGCTCCGGGTCGCCCCGAATGGCAGGGTCTTTGCTCTGGTAATATCCCGTCAGAACTCAGTCAGGAAGGTGACAGTTTTGACTAGTAACGAGTCACTTTCCTGTATGAACATTATGATCTCGGTAGGTCGATATGGAGATTATGTCGATGTTCCTCAAAAGAACCTCGATGACCATGGTATCTGGTCAGGGGCCTGGACCTTCATCGTAAATTGAAGGTTTCAGGAAATACGGTTACCCATAATATCCCTTCCTCCACTGTTTTGGGGAGGGATATGATCTTGATTTTCTATGGGGGCAGCCTAAGGTTTGTCACAGGTGCGGTAGCCCCACACACTTTACTGCGTAGTGTACCACCCAAAAATGTGCACTGTGTTGGGAACTTCGTCATCTTGCTGCTACCTGTGGCAGGATTAGGTGCAACTTGTGTGGTGACCTCGGTCACCCATTCAGTCGCTGTCCGCGTTCCTTTGCCAAAGCGGTCCTGAAAGCGGCGAGTGCAGGACAGGTGAAAGACAAGACTAATTCTGCCGATGAAGGGACGAGTAGGGGCAAAGGAGCCAGAGAACTGATGAGGAGCAAGAAGCTGCTGCCATCCAAAATCAGGCGGCAGGAACAGCGCCGTAGAGACGCGGCAGGGAGTAATGTCCTTAAACTCTGACCCAAGTACTTCACTTGCAGCTGAGGATCTTAAAGCAACGAAGTCAAGAGACTTGAAAAGGAGGAGCAAGAGGATGCCACATCTCCCCAGGAACCTTCTTCTGGTGAGAGTCTTGATGAGCGAGAAGGAGGTGGCTGGGTCTTCTTCTCAGGGGGCAAATAAAAGGCCCTCTAGGTGGGGGTCACCAACTCGGGACCATCAGACAATAGCCAGAGTGTAGGTAAGGAGAGAATGGATGAGTCTGTTTGTCTTAAGAACACTAAAAACTCATCATTATTAGAGGAAGAGGGTGGGACTGTCGGTGGTGGGAAGAAAAAGGCCAGCCATGAGAAGATCTCTAGTATTAAGTCCTTGCTGAAGAGGTGTCAGTATGAGAGGCACACATCTTTGGTTTTTGAGAGGGACTACGAGAAGTAGTGCTCGACCAACCCTTACAGAAACCTGAGAAGGTCCTTATCAGGGATCTTGGAGGCCATCAGTTCATACTACACGCACTTCTTGGGAAAGAGGGAGCGGGATCTTCATAGGATATCGGCTTTCCTGGCTGAAGCTGTTTCTGAACCAGGGGCTGACCTCTCGCTGGGCGGTTTGGTAGAGGCAATCAAAGAAAAAGAAGTGAGACTGGCGATCGCTGGGCTTAGGCCCAAAAAAATCACCAGGTCCAAATGGCTTAACATCCAAGTTCTTTAGGGACTCTTTGGTCCTCCTCTTGACTCAGGTCTTTAATGAGTGTCTCTCCTCGATCACACTGCCGAGATCATTAAGAAGGTCACCTTTTATCATTTTGTCAAATGGTAAGGATCCGTCATGTATTGAGAATTGGCGTCCCATAGCACTTCTCAATGTGGACAGGAAGGTTTTGGCTAAGATACTTTTCAATAGGCTGGTGAAGTTTGCACCCTGGCTCCTTTCGAAGGCTCAGCACTGTTGTGTACCTGGCCGTAGCTGTTTTGGTGCTGTTCTTGGTGTCTGAGAGACCGTTGAGCAGGGCAGGCCTTTGGAAGGGGTTCTTGCTGACCCTGGATCGGGTCAACCACGAGTACCTTTGGTCCACTCTTTTGAGGTATGGAGGGTTTGTGGAGTGGCTTAAGACCTTGTATGCAGGGGCTGAGACTTTCTCTCTGGTAAATGGGTGGATTGGACAACCTTTTGGGGTAGGATCTGGTGTCTGTCAGGGCTGTCCTCTTAGCCCTTTGCTTTATGCGTTTGCGATTGATCCCTTCCTCAGAATGGTTGATTGTGGATCGTTAGCGGGGGTGCGGATGGGCGGGGCGGCGCCGGAGGCTATCCTGATGGTAGTGGCCTATGCGGACGATGTCACCGTCTTTGTTTCTTCGCAAGAGGAGGGGATGGTGGTGATGGTCAGAAGTGGAGCTCTACTCGAAGGCATCCGGGTCCAAGGTCAACCAGAATAAATGTGAGAGTCTCTGGCTTGGTGGTGGAGATTCCGGGTTTGATCTTCCGGACCCCCTCCCTGAACCCCAAGAACATGCCAAAGTCCTGGGCATTGAATTCGGCCAGGGTGATTACCCCACGAAAAACTGGAAAGGCAGAATCAAAGGTGTCGAGCAAAGAGTGGACCAATGGAAGGGTTGGTCTTTGACTCTGAGGGAAAGGGTTGGCCTGTGCAAGACTTTCCTTCCCCCCTTGCTAATCTACCTGGGCAGCGTCTGTGTCTTGCCAGAGCCTCTCTGGACACAGGTCTACAGTCTGTTCTTCCAGATGTTATGGGTGAGCAGACTGAACCTAGTCAAGCGGGAGGTCACTTACCTCACGAGGAGACTAGGGGGTTGAATATAGTGAACCCCGTGGTGTTCCTAGTGAAGACTTTTTTGAAACTTAATGTGGCAAACCTCTGGAAAGAGAGGGCTCCTTGGTGGGTATTCTCCTGCAAGGGATGGTTTCAGCCTCTCTTCCAGGAATGGGAGACAGGGGGTGATTGAAAGATCTTCACACACCGCATGGGCATCTCCCGGCTTACGTTACCCAGGTTCTGAAAATGATCCGCCGGTGAAGTCTGGGAATGTGGGAGGTGAGGTCTGTCCTGAGGAAACTCCTCGATATGAGGGTCTTGCTTTTCCATTTTCAGAGACCATTGGTCAAGGGCTGCCTAAGTTGGGATCTAGAGGTTAGGTTGTGTTTGTTAAATTCTAGCAGGATCCCCAAGAAGTACTGGGACTTGACTTGGCGCTGCTTCCAAAGGTAAGTTGTATGTGAGAGACAATTTGAAATACAGGAGCTCCGAGGACAGGAATTGCCCCCCGTGAGGCTTATGCTAACATGCTGGAAAGCATGGAGCACTTCCTGCTTCATTGTCCCTTTAAAACAGAGATGTACAGCAGGGTGGTTGGCTGCGACTGGCTACTCTGTCCTACGCCGGGTGGGCCTATGGAGTGTTCGGAGACCTTGTGAGAAGGGACCGAGCCACTTTATTCATAGTAAGTGCAGTGGTCAGGTATTTCACGTGGAACGCACAAGTTAGTAAAATCCTCCATATAGATGAAGTACATACTATCTGCCCTTGAAAAAGCTGATTCTTGTACCGCGAAACGCGCGTTGGGTGCTGTCTTACCCTCACCACCCTCCCTCCATCTCTGGTAAGCGAAACGCGCGTTGCGCGCTGTCTTACCCTCACCACCCTCCCTCCATCCCTGGTAAGCAACTTGGTTTGTACTGTTATATCAACTGGGAGCTTATTGTGTATATACAGCTCAGCGTTCTTATATGCTGTTTGTTATTATCTTTATATCGGCTTAGTCACTGATCCCAATACTTTTGTGCCCAAAAGATGGGCCACTGCGCTTTAAAATGGCCAATAATTTATTTATAGGAGTCACTCACGTACATGTGAGGTGTATTTGGCCATAGGGCATAGTGCAATAGTCGTTTGGGCACAGTGGACATTTGTACCTGATACGGTGTTCTCTGCTTCTATATTGCTTTGAGTCTGTATTCCATCATACTCTTCTCCCTTTAATAGTCCTCATATAGGTTCATACCTACGTACATACCTTGTTGTGTTCACTTCGTATGCTGTCTTTGTACAATTTTTATTGATATTTTTCTAATAAAATGAATTTATATATTTTCACTATTTTTGCTGTCGCTTTCTCCTATTCTTCACGTA
Source organism: Phyllobates terribilis (assembly GCF_046119375.1). Lineage (NCBI taxonomy): Eukaryota > Metazoa > Chordata > Amphibia > Anura > Dendrobatidae > Phyllobates > Phyllobates terribilis. The sequence goes on along the minus strand of NW_027362763.1, from coordinate 47,830,308 downwards.
GATGAAGTCTGTAGGAACATCCTAGGTGACCTGGTGAAGGTACGTTCTCTGGAGTATGAAAGACTGGGTGCCCGGAGGGCGGCCCGTCTCTGGAGGGGCTTTTCCTTCAGGGTGCCTGTCATGAAAACAACACCCACTCTTGGGTCAGACCTTGCAGCTCTCTGGCGCCCCCTTATCCTGCTGGTCAAACACGGTATTGACAGAGGATAAGCACGGGTGCAGCTGCTCTAATTTATGTCGACTATTGTGGCACGTGATGTGACAGGACGTATATATACCACCAGTTCCTTCCAGGAACGTATATATACCTCCGACCAGCCACCCTCAAACCACAATATCACATAAATACTGGTATACTGCCACCACCGATCGCTTAACAGGTGGATCGGGTACCTGGTAGGTAACGTGAATTAGCGGGTGAGGAACGTGTTTGCTCGACATAGGACAAGAAGAAAGAAACTGGTAAATAATTAATGATTTACTCCCAAAAGGTGGGCAGTGTTTACAAAATATATACAAGATATTATAAAGGAGACAATTTACATGTATGCATCAACAGTTATTAAAATAAAAGGGATAAGTAATAGCAAAACCTGCTTCACAAGGTGATGGTCTCAGATTCTGTGGGGGGGACGGCTCCCCGGAAATTAGAGGTGATTCTTCTTACGCCGCGTGATGTGCGTGCGTTCGACGTCCCTGAGAAGAAGGACCTGAAAATGGCCGATTTGCTTTTTAGTAAGCAGCCAAAACTCTGGGGAACACCCCTTATTTACCTTACAAGGGGGGCTCGGCTTTGCGAGCCCACCCAGCTGCAGAAGACCTAAAAAATCCTTCAGATTCCATATCTTGGTGTGGGGGGGTCCCACATCCAAGAGGGAGATATCATCTGGACCGTCACCAATATTCATGAAGATAGATATTAAATATGAAACCTCTATGACGCTCAGAATCTCAGAATCCATTATCTCAGTTCCCGGTCATTCCTCAGTTATGCAAGTTATACTATTGTAATGAGAAAAAGGTGAGCATTCAAAAAACGTGGTTCCGATGTTTCTGTCAGACCTGTGCGTGATTAAAATTGGCATAAAACGTTTGTACAATTAAACAATGGGATTTTTTGGAGGGATTTTCCGGTTTGTACCAGCGCTTGCCCTGGACTGAGGTTTTATGGCGGGTCATAAAAATTCCTGGTTTGGGGAAAAGCAAAAGTGAGTTCTATGTCTTCACTTACAAACAGATAGGGGGTGGGTTTTTTTTTTCTTTTTTAAAACATCTCTCATTTTTTAAAACTCGGGCAAAAATACCTTTTGCCTGACACCTCCCCCTTTTTGACTGCGCTATGGAGGTAGGACCTTCTGGTACTCCTCCAAGCGTATGTCTGGAGGCTCCCCTCGCCGGGACAACCCATCGGCATTGCCATGCTCGCTGCCCCTGCGGTGTTGAACGGTAAAGTCGTACTGCTGGAGGGTGAGGCTCCAGCGTAACAACCTTCCGTTGGCACCTGACATGGTGTGCAGCCAACTCAGGGGGTTGTGGTCAGTCACGACAGTGAAGGGGCGCCCGTACAAGTAAGGCTGTAAGCGGTTGAGGGCCCATACAATGGCCAGGCACTCCTTCTCTATGGTGGAATAGGCCACTTCCCTCGGCAGCAGTTTCCGGCTTAGGTACAACACGGGGTGTTCTTGGTTCCCCGAGTCGACCTGGCTGAGTACAGCACCGAGGCCAAACTCACTGGCGTCGGTCTGTACTAAGAGTGGCCGTGTGCCGTCGACCGCCTTTAGTACAGGAGAGCTGCTCAGGGCAGTCTTCAAAGCCCTAAAGGCCACCTCGCATTCATCTGTCCATTTGACGGAATGGGGTAGGCTCTTCCTGGTGAGGTCTGTCAAGGGCTTCGCAAGGCTACTATAGTCCTGCACAAAGCGTCTATAGTACCCTGCGGTGCCCAAGAAGGACTGCACCTGCTTCTTGGTCCTGGGGGTGGGCCAGGACACAATAGCGTCCACCTTCCCAGGCTCTGGCTTCAGAGTACCCCCACCTACCCGGTGCCCCAGGTAGTGGACCTCGTTCATGCCCATCTGGCACTTTCCCGGCTTGATGGTCAAGCCCGCCTGGTGAATGCGCCCGAGCACCTGCTGCAGATGCTCGAGGTGATCCTCCCAGGTGGGACTGAAGATGGCAATGTCATCCAGGTACGCTACTGCGTACCTCTCCAGTCCCTGGAGCAGGTGGTTGACCATTCGCTGGAACGTGGCAGGGGCATTCTTCATGCCGAAGGGCATGACCGTGGATTCATACAATCCGAAGGGGGTGATAAAGGCGGACTTCTCCTGGGCCCCGGGGCTCAAGGGAATCTGCCAATATCCCCGACTCAAATCCATAATGGAGAGATAGCTCGCGCTGGCTAACCGCTCCAGCAGCTCCTCAATGCGTGGCATTGGTTGTGCGTCAGAGGCGGTGATAGCGTTGAGCCCCCTGTAGTCCACACAGAACCGGGTGGTCCGGTCCTTCTTAGGCACCAGGACTACAGGTGAGGCCCACGCGCTCTTGGACCGCTTAATCACCCCCAACTGCAGCATCTCCTCGACCTCCTGGCGCATGACATGCTGCACCTCGTCGGAGATTCGATAGGCTGTCCGCCGGAGTGGGGCATGATTCCCGGTGTCCACTTCATGGACCGCCACTTCAGTCCTGCCAGGCAGGTTGGTGAACACTGCTTGGAAGGGTTTCAGCACTGCTTGCATCTGAGACCTCTGGTCTGCGGATAGCAAGTCGCTTAGCTCTACATCCTCTAGGGACCCGCTGGCCTTCGCTTGGGCGAGCATGTCCAAGAGGGGGTCATCCTCCCCATCCTCGGGCAGGTTGCAGACCGGTAGGACGCAGGTTCCACGTTCTTGATGAGCCTTCATCATATTAACGTGAAACGCCTTCCGCCTACCCCGCTCGTGGTCAAGTGTGATCACGTAGGTGACCGGGTTGAGCTGTTGGTGAATGACGTACGGGCCTTCCCAGGCCGCCTGAAGCTTGTCCTTTGGTACGGGGACCAGCACCCACACCTTCTGACCCACCTGGTAGGTCCGTTCTCGGGCGTTCTGGTCGTACCAATGCTTCTGGTCAGCCTGGGCTTGCGCCATGTTGTCATGCACCAACTGCGTCAAGGTCTGCATCTTGTCACGGAAGCGCATGACATACTCCACGATGGACACTCCTGGGGAGCTCGGCTCTTCTTCCCAGAATTCCCTTATCAACCCAAGGGGTCCTCGGACACGCCTGCCATACAGGAGCTCAAAGGGGGAGAACCCCGTTGAGGCCTGTGGAACCTCTCTGTAAGCAAATAGCAGGTGGGGGAGGTAACGCTCCCAGTCGCGACCCTGGTTCTCAACCAGCATTTTTAACATCTGTTTGAGGGTACCGTTGAATCGCTCACACAAACCATTGGTCTGTGGGTGATACGCACTCGATACCAAATGCTGCACCTGCATTTTCTTACATTGGGCCTCCATTAAGCGTGACATGAACTGAGTCCCCTGGTCTGTAAGCATCTCCCTGGGAAATCCTACTCGCGAAAAGATGGCCAAGAGGGCGTCCGCCACCTTATCCGCCCTAATTGAGGACAGGGCTACTGCCTCCGGATACCGGGTAGCATAGTCTACCACAGTAAGGATGAAACGTTTTCCAGAGCTGCTGGGTGTGGCCAGTGGTCCCACAATGTCCACAGCAATCCTCTGGAAAGGCTCCTCTATCACTGGCAAAGAGATCAGGGGGGCTTTGGGGGCCGGCCCTGACTTTCCCACTCTTTGACACGTGGTACAGGAGCGACAGTAGTTCACCACATCTGTCCTCATTTTGGGCCAATAAAAGTGATGAGACAGCCGGGCCTTGGTTTTGCTAACCCCCAAGTGTCCAGCGAGTGGAATTTCATGGGCGATCCGCAACAACTCGTCCCTGAATTGGTAGGGGACGACCAGCTGTCTTTCCCTCAGCCACTCCTGTTGGGGTGTACAGGGAACTGTCTCCCGGTACAACCTCCCTTGGTCCCAGAATACCCTCTCCTTATCAGACTCGGAGGTGGGCTTCTCAGCGAGGCTCCTTAACGTCTCCAGGCTAGCATCTGAGTGCAGAGCTGCCTGAAACTCCTGGCTGGAGGAAGCCAGAAGTGAGGTTAAGGCCACGTCCTCACTAGGACCCTCTGGGACCGGCTCTGGGTCCATACCTGATCCTGTTATTCCTCTGTCCGAGGAGGGTCCAGAAGGCAGGGCGTTACTTGCATTCTGGGCACTCTGACTGCGGGTAACAGCGGCTATATAGGCCGTCTCCCCGGGGAATAACACCGTCTCATTAGCCTGAGAGGCCATGAGAACTACTTCTCCATCATCCTCCATTACCTCAGGCACAGTGCTACGTATGCGGCAGCTACCATCAGCCAGGTCACCTTCTGTTGTGACACTGGTCACTGGCACAGCACCACCTGCTTCATGGTCCTCGTGCCTCTCCCCATTACCCTTGGCACTGACATTTGCTCCTGCTAGGGGATCCTCAGCAACATCACCCCGCAGAGTGACATGGCTGAGTTCTCCTGCACCTTCCAATACAACAGCATCATTATCATCATCATCATCATCATCATCAGGTAAAGCCTTGACATTCACATTATCAGCATTAACCTTACCAACCGTATCAGATCGGGGAGGGGTGTCAGGGACATAATAAGCAAACATCCTCCCCAAATCAGTTCCCAACAAAACATTTGCAGGTAGGTTTTTGGATACTCCCACTTCCTTCACCCCACTCCCCGCACCCCAATCAATAAAAACCCGGGCCATGGGCAAGGGGCATCGGACGCCCCCAATCCCAGTGACAGTCAGGGTCTTTCCTGGAATAAGCGCTTCAGGGGACACCAGTTCGGGTCGGATGAGGGTTCGTTCGGCCCCAGTGTCCTTGAGGCCTACAGTGAGAGTGTTCCCCACCCTGACAGACTGAAAGTTTTCACAGGCCCTCCCAACCGGCCCACCCACCAAAAGAACTGAGGCATTAGGCCCTGGGGCCTTGGATGGGGGGTTCTTCCTCTGCTTCTCTGGGCAAGTGGCGCTGAGATGACCAGTCTGGTTGCAGGAATAACACCTGCGGGCATCGGATGCAGGCAGGGCCTTGGCAACGGGAAAAAGGCCTCCGGAAGGTCGGCTGGCAGGGGCAGGGATGGTGGTTGATGGCTTACCCCCTTTCCAGCTGGCGACGACCGGCTTCCGCACCTCTGGTCTCCGGTTGGCCTCGTAGGTGTCTGCGATCTGCGCTGCTTTATTGGCATCAGGTGGCTCCCGATCCATCACGAACTGCCGTACCTCAGTTGGACACAGATGCAGGAACTGGTCTTTCACCATCAGGTCCTTTAGCTGCTCAAAGGTGGTCGCTGACAGTCCTTGGTCCACTGCTCAAAGTTGATTCTGAGCCCGTCTACCACATCACGGTAGGTGTCCTGTGGTCCACGTTGGAGGGTTCTGAATTTTTTCCGGTAAACCTCCGGAGTCAGCTGGTACTTTTTTATCAGGGCCTGCTTGACGGCCTCATAGTCTCCATCCTGCTCTCGAGGGAGGGAAGCAAACACCTCCAAAGCTTTTCCTCGGAGCCCTGGAGTCAAATATCTTGCCCATTGGTCCATGGGCAGCTGATACTGCCTGCAGGCCTTTTCAAAGCCTCGCAGAAATGTGTCCAAGTCCCCATCCTTTTCCATCACAGGGAAGTGCTCAGGACGAGGTTTAAAGCAGCTGGCACTGTTGGACTCACGGGTCTGCGTAGAGGGCGACTCCTTCTGAATCCGGGCTAGCTCCAGCTGGTGTTGTCGGTCAGCTTGTCGCTCAGCAGCCTCTCGGTCAGCTTGGGCTTGTCGCTCAGCAGCCTCTCGGTCAGCTTGGGCTTGTCGCTCAGCCCGCTCCTGGAATTTCAGGATCAGCTCCAGTCGTCCATCATAATTGTCTGTGGCGAGCTCCTCCAAGGCCATCTGCAGGTGGGGGTCCACACTACCCTGGTTGCGGGTATGGCTGGCAATCACAGGTTGGACCCCTGCAGCAGCGCCATCCGGGCCCTGGCTGGCCGCCCCCTCATCAGGGCTCTGCTGTCGGACGGGCTCTGCAGCATCTTGTAACAGTTCAGAAATCATTTGTTCTTTGCTTTTGCCGTGGGGGTCAATGCCTTTGATTATACATATTCCAGTAAGAGTGTCCTTTTTCTGCTGGTGCTACCAGGACTCCCCAACTACGACCATGATCACCAAAATAAAAATAGAAAAGAAAAATCGAAGAAGGGTAGGGGTAACTGCTACACATACAGTATTGTCTCAGATCTAATAAACACTGAGTTCGATCTTCAAAACTTTTGTGCAAGTTTTTAGTGAGAGGAATGATTGCTCAAACAAGATCACTAATGTCCTATGATCCCACCGCTTGCCACCAATTTGTCACGAAAACAACACCCACTCTTGGGTCAGACCGTGCAGCTCTCTGGCGCCCCCTTATCCTGCTGGTCAAACACGGTATTGACAGAGGATAAGCACGGGTGCAGCTGCTCTAATTTATGTCGACTATTGTGGCACGTGATGTGACAGGACGTATATATACCACCAGTTCCTTCCAGGAACGTATATATACCTCCGACCAGCCACCCTCAAACCACAATATCACATAAATACTGGTATACTGCCACCACCGATCGCTTAACAGGTGGATCGGGTACCTGGTAGGTAACGTGAATTAGCGGGTGAGGAACGTGTTTGCTCGACATAGGACAAGAAGGACGAAGCTGGTAAATAATTAATGATTTACTCCCAAAAGGGGGGCAGTGTTTACAAAATATATACAAGATATTATAAAGGAGACAATTTACATGTATGCATAAACAGTTATTAAAATAAAAGGGATAGGTAATAGCAAAACCTGCTTCACAAGGTGATGGTCTCAGATTCTGTGGGGGGGACGGCTCCCCGGAAATTAGAGGTGATTCTTCTTACGCCGCGTGATGTGCGTTCGACGTCCCTGAGAAGAATGACCTGAAAATGGCCGATTTGCTTTTTAGTAAGCAGCCAAAACTCTGGGGAACACCCCTTATTTACCTTACAAGGGGGGCTCGGCTTTGCGAGCCCACCCGGCTGCAGAAGACCTAAAAAATCCTTCAGATTCCATATCTTGGTGTGGGGGGGTCCCACATCCAAGAGGGAGACATCATCTTGACCGTTACCAATATTCATGAAGATAGATATTAAATATGAAACCTCTATGACGCTCAGAAGCTCAGAATCCATTATCTCAGTTCCTGGTCATTCCTCCGTTATGCAAGTTATACTATTGTAATGGGAAAAAGGTGAGCATTCAAAAAACGTGGTTCCGATGTTTCTGTCAGACCTGTGCGTGATTAAAATTGGCATAAAACGTTTGTACAATTAAACAATGGGATTTTTTGGAGGGATTTTCCGGTTTGTACCAGCGCTTGCCCTGGACTGAGGTTTTATGGCGGGTCATAAAGATTCCTGGTTTGGGGAAAAGCAAAAGTGAGTTCTATGTCTTCACTTACAAACAGATAGGGGGTGGGTTTTTTTTTTCTTTTTTAAAACATCTCTCATTTTTTAAAACTCGGGCAAAAATACCTTTTGCCTAACAGTGCCTTAGTCCGGTAGTACTCCTATATCCTGGTGGTGGGCTGATGTCTTTGCACCCTAGACTTTTGTTTTATATTTCTGTCTCCTGAATAGAAGGTTTGCCGGCATCGAACTTGAGCCTTGGATGGTGAGTGTGTAGGTTGTGTTCTATTATGTTGGTTTCTTGTATAGGTACGGTATATATTGTGTATAATGTATAATAGGGGTTTTTACTTTGGTTGGGTGGGGGATTTGGGGGGTTTCAACAGCGGTGATAAGATGATTGATCTGGCCTGGCGAAAAACTTTGGGGCCTGATTCTATCTCGGAGTATCCTGGACTTTGTGGCCAGAGGTGGTTCAGGGGTGGCAGGATAGTTAGTGTAGGTGTGTGCTTATATGTAGGAAAAAAAAAATTATATATGTATATATATATATATATATATATATATATATATATACAGTACAGACCAAAAGTTTGGACACACCTTCTCATTTAAAGATTTTTCTGTATTTTCATGACTATGAAAATTGTACATTCACACTGAAGGCATCAAAACTATGAATTAACACATGTGGAATTATATACTTAACAAAAAAGTGTGAAACAACTGAAAATATGTCTTATATTCTAGGTTCTTCAAAGTAGCAACCTTTTGCTTTGATGACTGATTTGCACACTCTTGGCATTCTCTTGATGAGCTTCAAGAGGTAGTCACCGGAAATGGTTTTCACTTCACAGGTGTGCCCTGTCAGGTTTAATAAGTGGGATTTATTTCCTTATAAATGAGGTTGGGACCATCAGTTGTGTTGTGCAGAAGTCTGGTGGATACACAGCTGATAGTCCTACTGAATAGACTGTTAAAATTTGTATTATGGCAAGAAAAAAGCAGCTAAGTGAAGAAAATCAAGTGGCCATCATTACTTTAAGAAATGAAGGTCAGTCAGTCCGAAAAATTAGCAAACTTTGAAAGTGTCCCCAAGTGCAGTTGCAAAAACCATCAAGCGCTACAAAGAAACTGGCTCACATGAGGACCACCCCAGGAAAGGAAGACCAAGAGTCACCTCTGCTTCTGAGGATAAGTTTATCGGAGTCACCAGCCTCAGAAATCGCAGGTTAACAGCAGCTCAGATTAGAGACCAGGTCAATGCCACACAGAGTTCTAGCAGCAGACACATCTCTACAACAACTTTTAAGAGGAGACTTTGTGCAGCAGGCCTTCATGGTAAAATAGCTGCTAGGAAACCACTGCTAAGGACAGGCAACAAGCAGAAGAGACTTGTTTGGGCTAAAGAACACAAGGAACGGACATTAGACCAGTGGAAATCTGTGCTTTGGTCTGATGAGTCCAAATTTGAGATCTTTGGTTCCAACCACCGTGTCTTTGTGCGACGCAGAAAAGGTGAACGGATGGACTCTACATGCCTGGTTCCCACCGTGAAGCATGGAGGAGGAGGTGTGATGGTGTGGGGGGGCTTTGCTGGTGACTCTGTTGGGGATTTATTCAAAATTGAAGGCATACTGAACCAGCATGGCTACCACAGCATCTTGCAGCGGCATGCTATTCCATCCGGTTTGCGTTTAGTTGGACCATCATTTATTTTTCAACAGGACAATGACCCCAAACACCTCCAGGCTGTGTAAGGGCTATTTGACCAAGAAGGAGAGTGATGGGGGGCTACACCAGATGACCTGGCCTCCACAGTCACCAGACCTGAACCCAATCGAGATGGTTTGGGGTGAGCTGGACCGCAGAGTGAAGGCAAAAGGGCCAACAAGTGCTAAGCATCTCTGGGAACTCCTTCAAGATTGTTGGAAGACCATTTCCGGTGACTACCTCTTGAAGCTCATCAAGAGAATGCCAAGAGTGTGCAAAGCAGTCATCAAAGCAAAAGGTGGCTACTGTGAAGAACCTAGAATATAAGACATATTTTCAGTTGTTTCACACTTTTTTGTTAAGTATATAATTCCACATGTGTTAATTCATAGTTTTGATGCCTTCAGTGTGAATGTACAATTTTCATAGTCATGAAAATACAGAAAAATCTTTAAATGAGAAGGTGTGTCCAAACTTTTGGTCTGTACTGTATATATATATATATATATATATATATATATATATATTAAAAAAAAAAACATTCCATGTTAGTTTTGTATATTTTGTTGTATTTTCTTTAATTTTATTCTAATTTTTGTTTTTCCTTCTCAGAAGGTCGAGAATCTTCTCCCATTTTTGTCTGGGTTTTATTTTGCTTCTGTTTCTGTGATTTGTGTGGGGTTTTTGTCGTCTTGTTCTGTTGAGGAGTTTTGTTCTTATGTTTTCTATCCTGGAATGTATTATTGTTGTGTCTGTGTAGTGTACTTCTTCTATAAAATAAAAAAGACCTACAATCTATTACTCTCTGTTATCAGCTATCTGAAGCTGTGGCTGTAATATTCGATATTGTGCAGATACCTCCCTGTCCCCGATGATCACTTGTAAGATACGACGGCCGCTCCTCTTATAACGCTCGAGCACTATTATAAGCTCAGGACATATGATATACAGGCCTGAAATATGGGGGGGGGGCTCTATAATGGAAGTGGACTGTTACCGGGGTGGGGGGCGATATGTGAAATGTAGCCCCTTTTCTTCTATGAACCAAAATGACTGACATCCATGGGCACGTTAGGAGCGAATACGGAGGGCATATACGCTACATATACCCTGGTAGGGTAACAACTTAAAAATACAAGACAAATCAAAGGTTTCTGAAATCTTATTGTGAAGTAAATAAAAAAAGATACAAAAAAAAAGAAAAAAATGAACACAAAAACTTACAAATAAAATAAAAATAACTTTAAAAATTATATATATAAAAAAAAGAAAATTAACAATGTAAAGGAAATTTAAAAAAATGAAAACATAAAAAAAAGACAAAATATATTTCATAGAAATATTGCAACTGGTCTGATCAAGATTCTGGCTCATCAATTGCTGCATAGAAGTTTGCAGGGTGGGCCATGCCAAAACAGTCAATCGACCCTCGCATGACAAAATGACCAAAAATGTCCCAAATTTTCTTTTTTTTTTTTTACCCTTTATCATAAATGACAAAAATCCACATAGGAGACTCCAACACTTAAATGGCTAGACGCTAGAAGCCCCCTGCGGTAATGCTATTTAATCAATGCTCTACTTATTACACACCCCCATACTTAAAACCACTTCTCGATTTAAGGGGCGCTTGGTGCTCGCGTATCCGAGGATAGGAAACCCAGCAATAGTCAATAGGAAACAATTCAGCCTATCACTGATCATTTTGGAAACTCTGATTTCTGGGGGGAGCGGAATTGGATGTATACATATATCTGATTTATCAGCCTCTATATAAAGAGCACCCTCATGGGTGGCGCTTAAGAAATAAATGCAAGAACTGCCCACAAGGAGTGAATTTTGACAACAGCTCTATTAATCTGTCCCTTTACGTTACCATAATTTACGTGGCTATTGTATTGCATGAATACATATTAAGGGGCCCCCCCAGAAGTATGTCAAAAAGTGTATTGAAGAAAATATGGGGCCCTTAGAGCTATGTCAATACATTTTATTGAAGTGAACGCAGGAAATTCTCCAAGTCTGTGCTGCACTATGGGCCCTATTTCGGACAGAATTTGTCAACATGGAGGACCTCCAAGGCTTCTGAATACCCCTCCTACATATCATGGTCCATGGATGTACTACGTGTATGTAAGAGCCCCCGAGATGAGAGTTTGGGGCCCAAACATAATACAAAGTTTTGGACCCCCTTGGTGTTAATTTTGCATCATTCATGGTGCTTTGGTTTCCCACCCCGCAGTGAGTCCATCAGAATTGCCAGTTGGGCACTTACCTGACGTAACAGCGCGTTGGTATCCATCGAACCCTGTTGCTGTTGGGCGATGGTGACTCCCAGCACTAACGTGTGTATCCCACAGGACACGGTGGTGATCAGAACAATGGGGGTGAGGCGCAGGGGCAACGTGATGAAGAAGGAAAACACAAAAAAGGCCTGCCAGCCGACCGTGTCACTGGCCTCATGAAAACGGGCAAAGTTAAGACCAAGGTAAGAAAAAATCTGAGCGGCAATCAATATCCAAAGGATGTAGGGGACAAACTTGCGGGAGATGCGGTCAGGTAGCAACCCAAACTTGCATAGGACAAACAGAAGAAGGTGCGCCAACAGGCCAATGGCGGCCACCAAGGTCGAAGCCAACTTATCTTGGGTGTACACCACGGCGCACATCACGATGACGTAGCAATCAAAGAGAGCGGCAAAGACCACCAGGACCAGCAACGTCTCATGGCGCTGCCGGCGGAAATAGGTCTGATAGAGGTTCTCCAATGATTCCGGAGCAAACGTCAGCCGCATAAACCTCGGCAAGCAGAGGCAGCAGCCCGAGCTTCGGACCGTCACTTCATGTGTCCGCCCCACCCCATGCTCCGGGTCTGAGGGCAAGCTGACCGAATAGTCTGCCGAATACTCGGCCGAGTACTCCGGCTCCGAAAAAGCCCGGTTCCTGGGCATCTTTGCCATTAAATATTGCTGGTAGGTCACCTTCCGTAAGAACTCAGAACTTCTCAGACCAGAGATTGTAGGTTCATGGCTTACTCAACCATGGCCGACACTCATCTTCTTCAGGTTATGCTCCTCTTTCCTTCGAGTCCATGCCAACGTCTTCAGGCCCCAAAAACCGGATTCCAGATTAGTGGAGATACCTGGCCACATCCATAGGTATCTAGGAAAGCCTCCTAAGAAGGTCCTCAATGCCAGGCCAGATGTTTCTTCAATAGAAAGGACATGGACATGAGACCCACGACCACCACCTCCAAACCCAAGCCCCCTATCGGATCCTCCAGGACAGGTGCATGGTGGTGGATCCTCAGCAGGATAAAGATGCGGTTCTTCTCGTTATCATATGTTCTCCTCTTCTCGTCGTTGCTCGGTTTCCCCCCCTTGTGCAATCTGTTGTTTTTTTTGTTTTTTTTTTTAATCAAAGAACAGGATGTAATTCCTCCCAAAGCCTGGATCTTGTGTCCTCAATCAGGCACGACTCGTGACAGAAGCCCAAGGAAAATAATCAGCATGTTCAGACCCCACCACGTATGGACGAACATCCCTCCGCAGCTTAATAGGGAATTAGGATCAAAAATGCAACAGTGGACGGAGGGCGAGGAAATGGGAGAACAAGGCGATGAATTCCTGGGACAGGATCTCTACATCCCACCATCCACTCACAGGCGGACATCGGGGTCCTTCTTCTTCTCCATAAGGCAGGAGAGCTGTCTCTGTGATATCTCCCCTCCTGGGAATCACACAAAGGAGAGGAACAGGCAGATGTCACAGCCTTACATCCAGCTGTCTCTTAGGCAGTCTCCTTTTTTTTTTTTTTTTTTTTTTTTTTTTTTCTTTTGCAAATGCCGCTTTCTTTTCTTGAAGAGCAGGGACTCTGTAGTTCAGCCAGGAGACAGGGACAGCTTTGTGCACAAAAATCCTTGCAGGGATCCCTGCTTTAGGTTTGGCATTTACATCACATCCATCTTTCCTGCTGCTGCTGTTACTGCTGCTGCTGCTGCTGCATCCTGCAACAACCTCCCCCCCCTTCTTGCTGCTTGTTCCTCCAGTCTCATGTCTTGTGATGTGGATAATAGGTTCCATCGCCACCTGGTGGACGCAGGTGGAAGTACAAGTAGGAAACATGAGGTTACTGTGCTCCACCTGGTGGACACAGCTGGTATTAGGGGAAGAAGAGAATCTGCTGCCATCGGAGGGATTTACCCATCTCTAAACTACTTTATTATAACATTGGGACCATGTTCCAGTTTTAGTATTTATACTGCTCTCTATTATAAGATACATTAATACAATTACTTCCCTGTTTCAACCAATTATTATTTTCGTCTCCCCTTTTTCCAAAAGTCTTTTTTTTTTTCTCTTGCAGGAAATGAGTTGTAGTTTAGAATGACACCATCTACTTTATAATAAAAAGTGCAGAAAAACATCATATTTTTTTTTTCCATGTATGGTAAAATAATACAAAATACTGAATTCTGCCATTCTTTTTTTTTTCTTGGTATTTATTGTGTGAGAAAAACAATATCATTACTCCCCAGGACGGTGCGACTACAGCGACCAAACTTTTTTTTTTTTTCTTTTTTTTACTATTATTTTAGTGGCTGAAAAAAAAATTATGAACTTTGTGAAAATAATAATTTAGTTTTGTGACGCCACTTTTTTTTTTCTGCTGATTGAGCTATGGGAGGGCGTTTTCTTTTTTTTTTTTTTTCTTTCTGCAAGGTGAGCGGTAGATTTTATTGCTGCCATTTAAAGGCACATGTAACTTTTTGATCACATGTAACTTTTTGTTCGCTTTTCATTGCACTTTCTTGGGGGACTGCAATGACCCAAAAACTGCAATTTTGGAGTTTTATTATTTTTTTTTTTACATCATTTATCATATAGGTTAATTAATGTTGTATCTTGACAGAATGGACTTTTACATATGTGGTAATACCAGAATATACTTATTTTTTTCATAGGGGCAATTTATATATATATATGGTGTTTTTTTTTTTTAAATATTTTTTAATTTTTGTATTACTTTTCACTTTAGTATTGCAATATATAGTACAAGTATTGGTTTCCTGCGGCTGGGCTTCATGGGAACACAAAGATGGCGGCAAAAAAGCATACCATAAGCAACCCGCCGTTTTGTCGCGGGAGGGCAGATGGCGCTTGAATACGAGCCCCGCCAGGATTGTGCTACTTATATGCTGTTGTCAGAGATTCCTTGCAGCATCTAGAGGGTTAAAATATTGATAAATATGGTGCATCCTAAGATATAACTTTTGTCTAGAAATGTTACTCCATTTCTTTGCCATTCCCCAATACTGGAGGAAAAATGATTGTGCGACACTTTAGAAAATTCGGCGCAAATAACTATCCGCCATTGTTTCAGCGCTTTTAGACTCCGTGCATTTCAAGACTTTTCATACCATTTTTTTTACAACCTTTTTAGGTCGAGTTTTTACTTTTCGGATTTTTAAGCCTAAAAACAGTAACTGCAATAACAAAAAAAAGAAAAAAAGATTTTACCAAATCCCAGAGGAAACTGACCTGCGATGCTGTAGATCCACGAGAGCTGATATTAATTCTGCAGATTTGACGCTTTGCATAAGGTGAAGACCTCCAAAATCTGGAGTAAGTCATTGCAAATCTCTTTCCCGTGACGCCATTAAGGTTAATACAAATATCAAAGACTGACCGTCGCTTCCAAGCGGAGAACGGGTGCACTCATCTCTTTAAAGCTTTAGTATGTAAAGGTGAAAATGAAATATATGATATTGGAATTGCTGTACTGCTGTAGAAAATAGGAACAAACAAAAGATACTTAGCGCATAAATTGGCCCAGCAACCATGACAAGGCGACCCTCTTTAATGAGAACCTAACCTAATGTGATAGGTAGGATCCTGCTGTGATTGAAACCGTCCCGGGCTGATGGCAGGAGGGCTCCGTCAGAATTGGCCAATTTATGAGCTAAATATGCACCTGATCACACCTGTCCTCAGGTGATGGGAGACATATACCAGGATGGAGATATACTGTATATACATACCAGGATGGGGGATGTATATACCAGGATGGGGGACGTATATACCAGGATGGGCGCATACAGTATATACCAGGATGGGAGATGTATATACTAGGATGGAGACATATGTACCAGGATGGGGGACATATATACCAGGATGGGGGACATACAGTGGCGACCAAAAGTTTTGCATTTTTTAGTTGTCAGCTATAAGGAAGTAAATAGTGTGTGACATTGTTTTATCCCTTTATGTGTTGGTTTTCAACATTTGCTGGGCCATATGTTTTGCGTATTTTGTCATGGGTAGTCAAAAGTTGCCTTAAATTTTTTTTTGTGTGTTTTTAGGTTAAAACCCGGCAAAGACAAAGCCAAAGTTTTCACCAGATATCAGGAAGCTTATTATTCTGAGAGGTAAAAAAGAGGCAGCTGTGGAATTCACCTGTTCTCGGAGTCAAGTGTCACATATATTAAAGAAAGAAAAAGAAGGTTCTGGAACAGCCGACAAACGACCATGGAAAACTTCCTCCAGAGTTGATCACATTATTAAGAAAAAGTCAGTATCTGATGTCCATAAAAGTGCTGGACAGATTTCACACAAAATGAACGAAGAAAATGGGATCAAAGTGAGTCGCCAAACTGTGGTGCGACGGCTAAGAGCTGTAGGATTGAATGCACGAGATCCAGTCAAGAAGCCTTTTGTTAGGCTCGCGCCCGGACTGACTGGCGTGAGCGTGGTTAGTGATCTCACTGGACCATGAACCGAGGAGTGCCTGGAGGGGCGTGACTAATTATCAACCCGGTCCGACCAAGGTCGCACGGCGGCTCAGTCGACTCCGTGAACCAGGGAGGAAGTGAACAGAGGGACCAGGTGCTACTCCAGGTCAGACCCCGGTCACAGCTGTTGACCCACACCGGGGAATGCAGGAATAGGCAGGTTAGACTGGCATATAGACAGGTGGGTACTGGCAGGCACGGCTGGTAGGCAGACAGGTGGATATTGGCAGGCACGGCTGGTATGCAGACAGGTGGGCACTGGCAGGCACGGCTGGCATGCAGACAGGCGGGTATTGGCAGGTAGGAACACAGGCAGGATAGGGACCAGTACAGACTGGAATACAGGAACGGAGCTGCAGGTGCGGTAGACAAGCAGAGCAGAGCAAAACCCGCAGGTGCGGTAGACAAGCAGAACAGAGCAAAACCCGCAGATGCGGTAGACAAGCAGAGCAGAGCAAAACCCGCAGGTGCGGTAGACAAGCAGAGCAGAGCAAAACCCGCAGGTGCGGTAGACAAGCAGAGCAGAGCAAAACCCGCAGGTGCGGTAGACAAGCAGAGCAGAGCAAAACCCGCAGGTGCGGTAGACAAGCAGAGCAGAGCAAAACCCGCAGGTGCGGTAGACGAGCAGAGCAGAGCAAAACCCGCAGGTGCGGTAGACGAGCAGAGCAGAGCAAAACCCGCAGGTGCGGTAGACGAGCAGAGCAAAACCCGCAGGTGCGGTAGACGAGCAGAGCAGAGCAAAACCCGCAGGTGCGGTAGACGAGCAGAGCAGAGCAAAACCCGCAGGTGCGGTAGACAAGCAGAGCAGAGCAAAACCCGCAGGTGCGGTAGACAAGCAGAGCAGAGCAAAACCCGCAGGTGCGGTAGACAAGCAGAGCAGAGCAAAACCCGCAGATGCGGTGGGCAAGGAGAGCAGAGCGAAACCGCAGATGCGGTGGGCAAGCAGAGCAGAGCGAAACCGCACGTGCGGTGGGCAAGCAGAGCAGAGCGAAACCACAGATGCGGTGGGCAAGCAGAGCAGAGCGAAACCGCAGGTGCAGTGGACAAGCAGAGCAGAACAGAGCAGAAGGTGCAGGCAGACAGGACAGGGCTATTTTCAAATGGAACAGACTGGAAAATACAGGAAGATAGTTAGAACACAGGAGGTAGATACGGAGGCAGGGAAACGGGACAAGCAGAACCAGATACACACAAGGTACCTACTATGAAGTAGCGAGTGGACACAAAACTCACAAACAGAAGTACAGAGACAACGAGTTGGAGTTAGGTGCAGGCTCAGACACTGCAGGAAAAGGGAAAGTTCGGACATAGAGACAAACAGGTTCAGACAGGAACTGATCCAGGAACAAGATACAGGAACGAGCCTGGGAACTCAGCCCCCAGGGTGGCGGAAAAGACTAGAAGTCACAGATACAGGTAACAGGCCTGGGTATACAGCCCCCAGGGTGGCGGAAGCAGACAAGATACAGGACAGGGCCTGGCAACTCAGTTGCACAGAACACACTGAATGAAAGTGTTGCTCTGGCCCCTCCTACTGGGTGAAGGGGGTTTAAGTATCCAGTGACTCACAGCAATAGGCTGGGGACGCATTAGGACTGTGCACATAGTAACTATAAGAAACAGGCAGTAACCGCGCCGCCGCCCTAAGCAATCAGACAAGAGACATGCACACAGCAAGTACTGGAGCGAAGTGTGCAGCCTGGACTGATAGGTAAGATAGCGGTATTGCATGGTGGGAGGTGGTAAGCCATGCCAGCACGCCGCCAGGAATGTTACACCTTTCATCTCTGCAAAGAACTGGAACAAAGATCACAGCCAATGGAAAGAGACAGATTGGTCTAAGGTGTTGTGGTCAGATGAGTCCAAGTTCAATCTGTTTGGTAGTGATGGCAAGCACTATATATACCACCCAATTGGAAAACGTAATGATGTAAGGTACCTAAGTACTACAGTGAAGTATGGTGGAGGCAATGTCATGGTTTGGGGCTGTTTTTCTGCATGTTCATTGGCCCTCTACACAGAATTGATGGAAACATGAATGCTACCATGTACAAGGATATACTTGAGAATGTAATGCTGCCACATGGTAAAAGCAAAGTAGGCCGGGGATGGAGATTCCAGCAAGACAATGATCCCAAGCACACATCCAATTTATTGAAAAATTGGTTGGCAAAGAAAAATGTTTGCCTGTTGCAATGGCCAAGCCAATCACCTGATTTACACCCTATAGAGCACCTTTGGGATGAGTTAGGGCGACGAGTTGGGGCCCGTACCCAGAGCAATAAAGATGAATTGTTTGCAGATTTATAAATGGAGCAAGATCCCTCAATTGTCTTGAATATCCGTGTGGCTTCAATGCTCCGTCGGTGCGGTGCAGTAATTAAAGCAAGAGGTTATGCTTAGCGTTGAGCGATACCTTCCGATATCAGGAAATATCGGATCGGATTGCATCGGACCGATACCCCAAAAATATCGGATATCGCCGATTCCGATACCGGAAACCAATGCAAGTCAATGGGACAGAAATATCGGAATGAAAATAAACCCTTTCTTTCCTTGTAGGTTAATTCTACATGAAGGAAAACAACTAACAATAATGTAGAATGTATTGGGGGAGGTGGTTGCCCAAATCGATGGGAACAGTGCTCACAGTGAAACATGAAAAGCCGGCAATTCAGCAGCGGCATACACCGGTACCCGACAATTTAGAACAGAAAGAATAGAGCATCACACATAGATTAGATAGATAGAAACATGTCAGTCACATATATATGAAGTACAGTGACAGTGTTGCTTACTGTACTTGTCATTTAGTGTAAAGGATTTATTAAAAAAAATATTAGTGTTTTCATGCACCGTCTCTTTAAAAAAGCCGGCCGGCAATTCACCAGCGGTACCCGACAATTTAGAATAGAAAGAATAGAGCATCGCACATAGATTAGATAGATAGAAACATGTCAGTCACATATATAATAAGTACAATGATAGTGTTGGTTACTGTACTTGTCATTTAGTGTTAAAATAAAGGATTTATTAAAAAAAAAATTGCCGTGGGGTTCCCCGTAATTTTAGTCTCTAGCGGAGGTTAAGCAGACGGCTGGGGCAGATGTTTGAAGCCTGGGAAGGGGGTAATACCCACGGAGCTTCCCAGGCTACTAATATCAGCCCCCAGCTGAATACCTAGCCTTTACTAGCTATTAAAATGGGGGACCCCCCCCAAAAAATGACGTGGGGTCCCCCCTATTTTAATAGCTAGCAAAGGCTAGGCAGACAGCTGGGGGCTGATATTAATAGCCCAGGAAGGGTGCCATGAATATTGGCCCCCTCCCAGGCTAGAAACACCAGCCGTCAACCGCCCCAGAAATGGCGCATCCATACGATGCGCCAATTCTGGCACTTAGCCTCGCTCTTCCCACTGCCCTGTAGCGGTGGCAGTGGGGTAATAGGGTTGGGGTTGATGTCAGCTTATAATGCCAGCTGACATCAAGCCCAGGTTAGTAATGGAGAGGCGTCTATAAGACACCCCCATTACTAACCCCATAGTCAAAGTTAAAAAAAAACACAAACACCCAGAATAAAGTCCTTTAATTGAAATAAACACACAATTCTTTATTGTTCTAAATTAAACCATACTTACCATCACGCCCATTCCAGCTGAAGCCAACGATCTCCTGCAATAAAAGAAAAATAATAAACCAACATCATCCTTACCTTTCCATGGTTCCCACGACAGCTTCAGCTCTGCTACATCGAGATGACAGGCTGGATCGCAGCAGAACGCTGCCATCCAGCCTGTCATCCCGCAGACACTGAGAAGCGCAGGCATGCTTGCGCTCCTCAGTGTCTGGCTGTGACGGCATCCAGATGAGCCGACAATGAACTCAGCTCACCTCATGCACATCACTGACAGCGTGGGAGAATTCTCCTGCGCATGCGGTGAGCGTGAGAGAATTCTCCTGCTGAAGCGCTGAGCGCAGGACAATTTTCCCACGCTGTCAGTGACGTGCATGAGGTGAGCCGAGTTCATTGGACATGACCTCGGCTCATCTTTATGCCGTCACAGAGAGACACTGAGGAGCGCAAGCATGCCTGCGCTTCTCAGTGTCTGCGGGATGACAGGCTGGATGGCAGCGTTCTGCTGCGGTCCAGCCTGTCATCTCGATGTAGCAGAGCTGAAGCTGTCATGGGAACCATGGAAAGGTAAGGATGATGTTGCTTTATTATTTTTCTTTTATTGCAGGAGATCGTTGGCTTCAGCTGGAATGGGCGTGACGGTAAGTAGAGTTTAATTTAGAACAATAAAGAATTGTGTCTTTATTTCAATTAAAGGACTTTTTTCTGGGTGTTTGTGTTTTTTTTAAATACTTTACTAGAAATTCATGGCGGTCATGTCTAATATTGGCGTGACCCCATGAATTTCGGGCTTAGGGCCAGCGGATAATACAAAGTTGGCCCTAACCCCTTTATTACCCAGTGAGCCACCGCACCAGGGCCCTGGATGAGTTGGATACAGCGCCAGAAGATGGCGCTTCTATGAACGCAACATTTTCTGGGGTGACTGCGGACTGCAGTTCGCAGCAGGGGGGGCACACAAAGCTTGGGCCTCCCTGCGCTGTGGATTCCAGCCCCCAGCTGCCTAGTTGTACCTGGCTGGACACAAAAATAGGGCGAAGCCCCACGTATTTTTTTTTTTTAAACTTATTTCATGAAATTCACGAAATAATAAAAAAAAAAGGGCTTCCCTATATTGTTGTGTCCGGCCAGGTACAAATAGGCAGCTGGGAGTTGGGGGCAGCCCGTTCCTGCCTGCTGTACCTGGCTGGCATACAAAAATATGGCAAAGCCCACGTCAAAATTTTTGGCTAAAATTAATTAAAAAATAAATAATAATTTAGGGACTGCATCTTTATTAACCCATCAAGTGTCATTTAGTGTTAAAATAAAGGATTTATTAAAAAAAAATTGGCGTGGGATGCCCCATAATTTTAGTCTCTAGAGGAGGTTAAGCAGACAGCTGGGGCAGATGTTTGAAGCCTGGGAAGGGGGTAATACCCACGGAGCTTCCCAGGCTACTAATATCAGCCCCCAGCTGAATACCTAGCCTTTACTAGCTATTAAAATGGGGGACCCCCCCAAAAAAAATGACGTGGGGTCCCCCCCTATTTTAATAGCTAGCAAAGGCTAGGCAGACAGCTGGGGGCTGATATTAATAGCCCAGGAAGGGTGCCATGAATATTGGCCCCCTCCCAGGCTAGAAACACCAGCCGTCAGCCGCCCCAGAAATGGCGCATCCACAGGATGCGCCAATTCTGGCACTTAGCCTCGCTCTTCCACGCTGCCCTGGTGCGGTGGCAGTGGGTAATAGGGTTGGGGTTCATGTCTGCACCAGCTGCCATGAAGCCCAGGTTAGTAATGATGGGCGTCTATAAGACACCCCCATTACTAACCTACAAAGTGTTAAAAAGAAAAAACACACTACACCAAGAAAAAAATAATTTATTTGAAATAAAACACACCATTTTATTTAATTCTTAGTTTACTAAAAAAAATAGTTACCTGTCCACGTTCCTGCGCTGATCTCCCATGCACAGCTGTCACATCTGGAGATGGTGACAGCTGTGCATGGCTGCTGTAAGCTCACACTGCCGGGAACACGTCCGCTCCCGGCAGCGTGAGCCCCTGACTGAGGTCACCGGAGTGCATTCAGTCAGCGCAGCTCCGGAGACCTCCATTACGGCACTGCTGTACCGTGGGAATTTCTCACGGTACAGCAGGGCCGTAAAGGAGCTGATCGGAGCAGCGCTGCCTGAACTCCGGTGAACCCGCTTATGCAATGACGGGGCTGCTTTACGGCCCCATCATTCTAGCGGCGGCAGCGGTTCAGAGCGGTCACATTCTATGTGGCTGCTCTGAACTGGAGATCTTCGTGGGACACTCGTGGACTACTACGGAGGGGTAAGGATAAGGTTGTGGTTTATTATTTTATATTTTATTACAGGAGATCGATGGCTTCGAGGAATTAGGTGTCTAGGTGAGTATAGGTGTAGTTTTTTATTTTTTACTTTATTTTAGGTGGCGATCGGCGGGGACAGGTAATGTATGAACTAATTTATTTTAGGTAACCACTGGCCACCAATGACATGTATTTAACATTTATTGCGGACACAGTAGGGCAATTTAAATAGCAGGATCAGGCTGATGGGAACTACTGCTCCCATCGAGCTGATCCTGCTGGCAGGAGTGGACGGGGGACAGACATAGGCCGATGGGAGTAGTAGTGTCACATCGGCCTATGTCTGCCTGCACGCACACACCCGCACACATCGCACAGACACCGCGCACACCCGCAGGCATCGCACAGACACCCACACACACCAATCAAGACGGGCTGATGGTCTGGGAGGTGAGGCTGACCTGGGCGGCCGTGGGAAAGTTCATGTGAGTTCATGCAATGCAGTCAAGCATGAACTCACATGAACCCTCTGAGGGCACCGCAGCGACTTCAAATGAACAGCTGATCGGCATCACCTGATACCTCAGCTGTTCATTTGAAATAACCGGCGGGAAAGCGCAGCACAGAACGGGAAAGCCGGCGGTGAAGTCTTTTCATTGCCGGCTTCCCCGCCCGGGTCCTTCGCTCCCCGCTCCTTGGTGCTGTGCTCCCCGCCCTGTCCTAACTTACGATCGGGATGGGAGGTGGCGAGGGGAGCGGAGGATCGGGGTGGGAGGCTGCGAGGAAGCAGTATGGGGCTGAGTGATTGTTTAAAAGCCGCCGGCTGTTATACAATCAGGAGAATTCTCCCACGCTGGGATGGCATTGAGATGACAGGCTGGATCTCAGCTGAGCTCTGCCATCCAGCTTGTCATCCTTCAGAGACATTGCAGAGCGCAGGCATTATGGGAACTTCCGATTCCGGTATCCGATATTGTAAAAATATCGGAACTCAGTATCAGAACTCTGATACCGCGAATATTGGCCGATACCCGATATTACAGTATCGGAATGCTCAACACTAGTTATGCTACAAAATACTAAGTTATGGCATTGTAAACTCTCGATGCCGTAATCAATAAATAGTAGATGCAAAACTTCTGGCAGTCAGTTTTCGCTAATTAAAAAACCAGACCTATATTCAAAAGCATTTTAGTTAAAATTAAGGTCTTGTATGATGACAACTTCATGCACTTTCAATTTACCACCAGGAAAATGGCATCACAACAACCAGACAGAAGTCATCACACTATTAGAAAAAATGCAAAGATTTTGGTCACTACTGTATGTACCAGGATGGGCACATATAGTATATAGAATCCTAGAATATTAGAGTTGGAAGGGACCTCCAGGGTCCTCGTGTCCAACCCCCCTGCACTAAACCATCTCAGACAGATGTCTGTCCAGCCTCTGTGTGAAGACTTCCATTGAAGGAGACCTCACCACCATCTCTCATGGCCGCCTGTTCCACTCATTGATCACCCTCACTTCTCCATACAATCCCCCCCACACTTCCGCTTCTCCATATGGTCTTCAGACCCTCCAAATTCTCCATCCTGTTCCCCCATATTGTCCCCTATGCTCCCACCCCTCCATACTGTGCCCCCACTTCTTCATATTGAACACTCATTTTGCCATATGGCCCCCACTCTCCATAATGTCCCCCACTTCTCCAAATGGTCTCCTTACTCCTCTATATTGTCCCCCATACTCCCTCCTCTATATACTTTCCCAACACTTCTCCATATGGTCCACCCACACTGCTCCCTCTCACAATTTTCCCCACTGCCCCATAATATGAAAGTAGGACGTGTCCTTTGACGCTCTGCGGCTCATTGATCACAGCAGCAGAGTTATGAGGTCAGCAGTGTGCGACCTCATCACTCCACTGCACTTCGGGGCGGAGAGATGTCGAGCGCTCCCCCATCTCCCAGCGCTGCATTGTTGCTCAGAGGTATTCACATCTAAAAGACGTGAATACATCTGAGCACAGGGAGTAGGGAGCCGGCGGCAAGTCGCACGCTGTGCAGCCCTGGCTTAAGTATATTGGAATGCTGTGCACTCCGTTATAGTTAAGAGTAGCGTATCTCCGGGTGGGTGCCCCATGATGGCCCCCCCTGAGCATGGGGCCCGGGGCGACCACACCCTGTGCTCCACCGGTAGCTAAGCTGCTGAGACAGCTATTAAGTCTCCTCTCAGCCTTCTTTTTTGCAAGCTAAACATTCCCAGATCCTTTACCCGTTCCTCGTAGGACATAGTTTGCAGTCTGCTCACCATCCTGGTAGCTCTTCTCTGAACTTGCTCCAGTATGAAGTGACCTATGATAAAAATTACAGACCTCTCCATTCTTTGTAGGTGGGAAAACTTGCAAAATCGGCAGTGCATCAAATACTTATTTTCCCCACTGTATACCAGGATGGGGATCATATATACCAGGATGGAGATATACACACGTGGTCAAAATTGTTGATACCCCTCGTTTAATGAAAGAAAAACCCACAATGGTCACAGAAATCACTTGAATCTGAAAAAAGTAATAATAAATTAAAAATCTATAAAAATGAACAAATGAAAGTCAGACATTGCTTTTCTGCTTCCACAGAAATTAAGGAAAAAAATAAACTCACATCTTTCCTCTTTTCCTTCCCCTTACAGTTTGTTATGGCTTTTTGGTGGTGTACACCTGTGAATATAGGTCTGATGAGATTTGGCTAATATTTTGTGTCTATACCAGGATGGGGGACATATATACCAGGATGGGAGACATATATACCAGGATGGGGGACATATATACCAGGATGGGGGACATATATACCAGGATGGGGGACATATATACCAGGATGGGAGACATATATACCAGGATGGGGGACATATACACCAGGATGGGGGACATATATACCAGGATGGGGGACATATATACCAGGATGGGAGACATATATACCAGGATGGGGGACATATATACCAGGATGGGAGACATATATACCAGGATGGGGGACATATACACCAGGATGGGGGACATATACACCAGGATGGGAGACATATATACCAGGATGGGAGACATATATACCAGGATGGGGGACATATATACCAGGATGGGAGACATATATACCAGGATGGGGGACATATATACCAGGATGGGTACCATATATACCAGGATGGGAGACATATATACCAGGATGGGGGACATATATACCAGGATGGGTACCATATATACCAGGATGGGAGACATATATACCAGGATGGGGGACATATATACCAGGATGGGTACCATATATACCAGGATGGGAGACATATATACCAGGATGGGGGACATATATACCAGGATGGGGGACATATATACCAGGATGGGGGACATATATACCAGGATGGGAGACATATATACCAGGATGGGGGACATATATACCAGGATGGGGGACATATACACCAGGATGGTGGACATATACACCAGGATGGGAGACATATATACCAGGATGGGGGACATATATACCAGGATGGGAGACATATATACCAGGATGGGGGACATATATACCTGGATGGGCATCATATATACCAGTATCACACATAGCATGATCTACCCACTGCTCCTAAAAACACATTATGGCCCCCACAGTAGCCCTCACACTGTATAATAACCCCCATACTGTATAAGCGTCTCCACAGTAGTCCCTACATTAGCCCTCAAACTGTATAATGGCCTCACATTAACCCCCAAACTGTATAATTGCCCCCACATTTGCCCCCAAACTGCATAATGGCCACTGCACTAGCCCCCAAACTGTATAATGGCTCCCGCATTAGCCCCCAAAATGTATAATTGCCCCAGTGTTAGCCCCCAAACTGTATAATGGCTCCACGCTAGCCTCCAAATGGTATAATGGACCCAACATTAGCCCCCAAACTGTATAATGGCCCCCACATTAGCCCCCGAATTGTATAATGGACCCCACATTAGCCGCCAAACTGTATAATGGACCCGACATTAGCCCCCAAACTGTATAATGGCCCCCACATTAGCCCCCAAATTGTATAATGGACCCCACATTAGCCGCCAAACTGTATAATGGACCCCACATTAGCCCCCAAACTGTATAATGGCCCCACATTAGCCCCCAAATTGTATAATGGACCACACATTAGCCCCCAGACTGTATAATGGACAACACATTAGCCCCAAAACTGTTCAATGGCCCCCACATTAGCTCCCAAATTGTATAATGGATCCCACATTAGCCCCCAAACTGTATAATGGACCCCACATTAGCCCCCAAACTGTATAATGGACCCCACATTAGCCTCCAAACTTTATAATGGCAACCACACTTTATATGGGCCTCCACAGTGGTCGCTATAATGTACGAGGCCTAAATAAAAAAAATCGTATATTCTGTAACTTACCTAATCCAGGATCCTCATGAGTCCAGCGGCAAGGCCCAGATGGACTAACGTGCTGTCATAGAACCGACGCATGAACAGAACGTCAGAGTCCTGGAGCGATAGTCCACTTGTGGGGTGACATCAAAAATGCTGTTTCTGAGGCAAAGCCAACAAATGCCAAAAAATTGTGAGATGTAATCTAAGCATCCTGGGCTGGAATAACAGCTGACAGGTACCAGAAGTTGGTTGACTCTATGCAACATAGATGTGAAGCAGTTCTAAAAAACTGCGGGTAACAACTACAACCCCTGGCAAAAATTATGGAATCACCGGGCTCGGAGGATGTTCATTCAGTTGTTTAATGTTGTTGAAAAAAAGCAGATCACAGACATGGCACAAAACTAAAGTCATTTCAAATGGCAACTTTAGGGCTTTAAGAAACATTAAAACAAATCAAGATTAAAATTGTGGTACTCAGTAAGGGTAATTTTTTTCAGACCAAGCAGAGGGAAAAAATTATGGAATCACTCAATTCTGAGGAAAAAACTATGGAATCATGAAAAAGAAACACACACACAAAAGAACACTCCAATACATCACTAGTATTTTGTTGCACCACCTCTGACTTTAATAACAGCTTGCAGTCTCTGAGGCATGGACTTGAAGAGTACTGTTTGTCACTCATCAATCTGGCTCCAACTTTCTCTAATTGCTGTTGCCAGATCAGCTTTGCAGGTTGGAGCCTTGTCATGGACCATTTTCTTCAACTTCCACCAAAGATTTTCAATTGGATTGCGATCCGGACTATTTTCAGGCCATGACATTGACCTTATGTGTCTTCTTTCAAGGAATGTTTTCACAGTTTTTGCTCTATGGCAGGATGCATTATCATCTTGAAAAATGATGTCATCATCCCCAAACATCCGTTCAATTGATGGGATAAGAAAACTGTCCAAAATATCAATGTAAACTTGGGCATTAATTGAAGATGTAATGACAGCCATCTCCCCAGTGCCTTTACCTGACATGCAGCCCCATATCATCAATGACTGTGGAAATTTGCATGTTCTCTTCATGCAGTCATCTTTATAAATCTCATTGGAACGGCACCAAACAAAAGTCCCAGCATCATCACCTTGCCCAATGCAGATTCGCGATTCATCACTGAATATGACTTTCATCCAGTCATCCACAGTCCACGATTGCTTTTCCTTAGCCCATTGTGTGACGGGGTATGCGGCAGAGCAAGAAGAGACCACCGGACTAAGAACGATCCAACGGGGTTTATTAAGGCGGGCAGCATACCAAATCAAAAATCCATGTTATTCCTAAGGTCCATAATAAGTCCACAATCACCAACAGGCGTGAGGTCTTGCCGCAGCTAAGAGCCCCCACTCTTCTTCCTCCAGAGATCTCCCAACACAACACTGGTCACGCAAAAGTCCATTGTCTTGGGCTACCGGGAACAGCCCAAGGGTAGGGGAGGAGAGGTCCCCCCCCCCTAGTCGATGGTTTAGTCCATGGCATGGCTCCGATGTGTCTATAAAGATGTGTACTGTGAGTTCTCCCCCTGCTTAAGAGAACAATGGGGAGTCCTCTAGCGGTGTTGACACAAGCCCAAGTTAAATTATGGTTGAGGAACAAAGATCTGGGAAAGGCCATGGGTACTTACATCACATCATGACATTTTATACAGAAATGCAGGACAGGGAAAACTATGTACCATGACACATTGTAACCTTGTTTTTTCCTGTTTAGGTGTGAATGATGGCTTATGTTTAGCTTTTCTGTATGTAAATCCCATTTGCTTTAGGTGGTTTCTTACAGTTCGGTCACAGACATTGACTCCAGTTTCCTCCTATTCGTTCCTCATTTGTTTTGTTGTGCATTTCCTGTTTTGGAGACATATTGCTTTAAGTTTCCGGTCTTGACGCTTTGATGTCTTCCTTGGTCTACCAGTATGTTTGCCTTTAACAACCTTCCCATGTTGTTTGTATTTGGTCCAGATTTTAGACACAGCTGACTGTGAACAACCAACATCTTTTGCAACATTGCGTGATGATTTACCTTCTTTTAAGAGTTTGATAATCCTCTCCTTTGTTTCAATTGACATCTCTCGTGTTGGAGCCATGATTCATGTCAGTCCACTTGGTGCAACAGCTCTCCAAGGTGTGATCACTCCTTTTTAGATGCAGACTAATGAGCAGATCTAATTTGATGCAGGTGCTAGTTTTGGAAATGAAAATTTACAGGGTGATTGCATAATTTTTTTCTCAGAATTGAGTGATTCCATAATTTTTTCCCTCTGCTTGGTCTGAAAAAAATGACCCTTACTGAGTACCACATTTTTAATCTTGATTTGTTTTAGTGTTTCTTAAAGCCCTAAAGTTGCCATTTGAAATGACTTTAGTTTTGTGCCATGTCTGTGATCTGCTTTTTTTCAACAACATTAAACAACTGAATGAACATCCTCCGAGCCCGGTGATTCCATAATTTTTGCCAGGGGTTGTAAATATTAGGTAAGTGATTCACAGGACCGCTTAATCCTCAAAAAAAGAGACATATTGTGAGTTTGTAAAGACAAATGCAGACACTGCTATTTTTTAGAATAGCCCAATGTTCATTATTTGTTATTTTCTGTAAAGTAGTTAAAAATTATATACATTTAAGGGACAGCATGGTGTCTCAGTGGTTAGCCTTGCAGCGCTGGGGTTCTGGGTTCAAATCCCAGCAAGGAAAACATCTGCAAGGAGTCTGTATGTTCTCCCCGTGTTTGTGTGTGTTTTTTCCAGGTTCTCCGGTTTCCTCCCACACTCCAAAGACTGATAGGGAATGTAGATTGTGAGCCCCAATGGGGACAGTGATGATATTGTCTGTGAAGCGCTGTGGAATAAATGGCGCTCTATAAGTGAGTAAAATAAATACATTTCTCTTCATGTTTTGAATTAGAAAACAGTGTACAATGTTCCCAGTGCAGGGAAATAAAAACTAGTATAAAGATTTTGTGCTTAACTCATGTTTATGAGGACACTGATATTATTTTAAACACTACTGTATGTACCAATATGAGCCCAGGATAGGGGATATATCAGGTTGGGAGACATATATACCAAGAAGGTGAACATATATACCAAGATGGGGGACCCATGAAGGGGCCCAGGATGGGGAACTGTCATATTCCTGGGTTCGAACCCTTTAGCCTGCGTTTTGTGGTCGGCTTCTCTACCCACCGAGCCACAGCAAACACACCTTTTCTCCGGGTTTTTAGGTTCTGTTATTCTGGCTGCAGTCTCTTTAGCATAACACATGTGTTTTAATTTGTCTGTCCTATTACCTTCTGGGTGCAGCTTTATATTTTGTCCCCCTGCTGGTATTTCCTGCTGGTGATAGTCTCTTTTGGATGTTCATACATTCAGTTGTGGTTTAAAAAAAGTCAGTGAAAGACCAGCTAGGGTTTATCTATCTGCTGTTTCTGTTCTTTTCCCTGCATCTATCTTCTGTTTCTTTTTAGGAAGTAGGCGGCATATTATTTAACACTACGTACATAATACTTTATTTTGTATTTTGTGGTTTACTTTACTCACTCTGGGATATTTTCTTTTTCTGCACACTTTCCCTTCTGTAGGTAATTAACACTCTGCTCTGCCCTCCGGTTCTTTAGGAGGAACGTCAAGAGCTCGACAGCCTTTCAGATAGTATTGGCCTGAGCTGCCATAGTCTAGTCTGTGGTTAGGGCTTTCTCAGCTCACGTAGGAACCACTAGAGACTGCAGGGTCAGGATCTTTAGTCTGTACAGGAACCGGCAGGGTCAGTCGTAGTTTTTAATTTTGCCTATTATTGTAAGAGAGTTGCTAGACTATCATAACAGAGACACTAGCACAGGATGGGGGACATTACTACATAATGAATGGGGGGTGAACACATATGTGTTATGCACACGCCCGGACTGACTGGCGTGTGCGTGATTTAGTGATTCCACTGTGCCATGAACCGGAGAGTGCCTGGAGGGGCGTAACTAAGTATCCACCCGA
This sequence comes from Phyllobates terribilis, assembly GCF_046119375.1. Taxonomy (NCBI): domain Eukaryota; kingdom Metazoa; phylum Chordata; class Amphibia; order Anura; family Dendrobatidae; genus Phyllobates; species Phyllobates terribilis. The sequence continues at coordinate 47,799,905 of NW_027362763.1, read as the reverse complement.
TCCGACCAAGGTCGCACCACGGCTAATAACGCCGTGCACCAGGGAGGAACCGAGCAGAGGGACCAGGTGCTACTCCAGGTCAGACCCCGGACACGGCTGTTTACCTACACCGGGGAATACAGGAACAGGCAGGTTAGGCTGGCACACAGACTGGTGGGTATAGGTAGGCACGGCTGGCGTACAGACGGGGAGGTACTGGCAAGCACGGCTGGTATGCAGACAGGGGGGTACTGACAAGCACGGCTGGCGTGCAGACTGGATGGGGTCCAGTACAGACTGAGACTCAGGAACAGAACCGCAGATGCGGTAGACAAACAGAGCAGAGAGGAACCGCTGGAGCGGTGGGCAAGACAGAGCAGAGAGATACCGCCGGAGCGGTGAGCAAGCAGAGCAGGGCGAAACCGCCGGAGCGGTGAGCAAGGCAGAGCAGAGAGGAACCGCCGGAGCGGTGAGCAAGGCAGAGCAGAGAGGAACCGCCGGAGCGGTGAGCAAGGCAGAGCAGAGAGGGGCCGCTGGAGCGGTGAGCAAGGCAGAGCAGAGAGGGGCCGCCGGAGCGGTGAGCAAGGCAGAGCAGAGCGAAACCGCCGGAGCGGTGAGCAAGGCAGAAACCACCGGAGCGGTGAGCAAGGCAGAGCAGGCGGAACCGCCGGAGCGGTGAGCAAGGCAGAGCAGGCAGGAACCGCCAGAGCGGTGAGCAAGGCAGAGCAAGCAGGAACCGCCGGAGCGGTGAGCAAGGCAGAGCAGGCAGGAACCGCCGGAGCGGTGAGCAAGGCAGAGCAAGCAGGAACCGCCGGAGCGGTGAGCAAGGCAAAGCAGGCAGGAACCGCCGGAGCGGTGAGCAAGGCAGAGCAGAGAGGACAGGGCTCTGTTCACATGAACAGAAAGGGAGGGACAGGCAGAACCAGATACACACAAGGTACTTGCAATGAAGTAGCGAGTGGACTCTAAACTCACAACAGAAGTACAGAGACATCGAGTGGGAGTTAGGTGCAGGTTCAGAGACTGCAGGAAAAGGGAAGGTACGGACACAGAGACAAACAGGCTAGGAGAGTGTTCAGACAGGAACTGAGTGTTCAGACAGGAACTGACACTACAGGAGCGAGTCTGGGTATGCGGCCCCCAGAAGGCGGGACGAACAGGCTAGGAGCGTGTTCAGACAGGCCTGGGAATACAGCCTCCAGGAAGGCGGACAGGCAGGAAAAACAGAACGGGACCGGGCACATCAGAGGCAAGGAGCTCTCTGAGGGAAAGAGTTGCTCAGGCACCAGCTTCAAGGTGGAGCTGGTTTAAATATCCAGTGACAGACAGCAATAGGCTGAGGACGCATTAGAGGTGTGCCCACAGCAGCTACAAAAAACAGGAAGCAACCGGGCCGCCGCCCTAAGCAGTCAGGACAGGGACAAGCAGACAGCATGATCAGAAGCCAGGCTGGCAAACTGGACTGAAGATTTGCGATCTTGCATGGTGGGAGATGGTGCACTATGCAAGTACGCCGCCAGGTATGTTACAATATGTCTTTATAGGATTTAGAACACTACAAGGGACAATACATCTAACCAACATGCAGGGGGGGGGGGGCAGGTCCAAATTTTGCATCTGGGTCCATCGAACTCTAGTTACGCCACTGTCTATATTATGACCTCTTTACAGTAGACATCTGTTAATATGATCACTTACAGTGAAGATTCCATAGTGTGACCGCCCTTACAGTACAGAGCTTCATAATGTGACCGCCCTTACAGTACAGAGCTTCATAGTGTAACTGCTCTTACAGTACAGAGCTTCATAATGTGACCGCCCTTACAGTACAGAGCTTCATAATGTGACCGCTCTTACAGCAGGGACTCTGTAGTATGGCTGCTGTTACAGTAGAGATTTCGTGGTGTGACCAGTGTTATAGTAGAGACTATGTAGCGTGACCGCTCTTACAGTAGAGACTCAATTGGGTATGTATACAGCTTTTTCTTCACCTCTAACCACAAGTGTTGGATTGTGTTGAGGTCTGGGGACTTTGGGGCCGATCAAGCTCCTCTACTTCATTGTCATTGAACCATTTCTTCTCGACGTATGCTTCGGGTCGTTGTCCTTCTGGAACACTATGTCGTCCTTTTCACACCCATAGTACTGGAGTGTACGAAGTAACTCGTCTTGTAGGATACTCACATATAGCTCAGCATTGAGATCACCATCGATCCTGGTCAAGTATCCAACGCCTTTGGCTGTGAAAAAACTCCATATCATCAGGCTTCCTCCACCGCACTTCACAGTTCCTTCAGTTTCTCCATCCATTCGCACCTTTTTCCCTGGTTTCTTCCAGACCCATTTGCCCTCATCAGATCCTCGTCTATTGACTTTCATCTCATTGCTCCAAATCACCCTTTTTCCAATCTTCTTTTCGTACTTTTTTGCAAACTCGAGCCGCCGCTTCTTATGATAATATTGAAGTCGAGGCTTCTTCACCATTTTTGAGCCACCATTCCAGACTTGTGTAACGTGCGTCGCCCGGTGCTTTCATGGACGTCTGTGATCTCACTATTACGAAGCTTAGAGCCTCCTCCACTGCCGTGTTTGTCAGAACTGATAGACCTTGTGATGAGCCGACTTGATGACTCTGATATTTTGCCTGGACGTCCACCTCTTGGCTTGTGAATGGATGGATGGACTTCATTTCGTATTCTTCCAGCTGTCATGGCGCTCACATGATGCGGTTTGGCAATCTTCTTGGCCGAGAGTCCGCTATCGATGAGCTGGATGATGCTGTTTCTCTTTTCTTGGGAAATCTTCTTCATGGCGGCTCCTCGATCCGAACCGGTGACCTTTCTCTTGGGAATCAACCTAATAACTCACTGAGCTATTGGGGAATGTGAGAACAGGTTGTAATTTGTAGTAAGAGGAAGAAAAAGATTTCTCCACCACCAGGAGCAAAACAGTAACAATGCAGGGACCTGACGAGAATCTGCAGAACTAATCATATGCCGAATAGTCACAAGTCAGATTTATGTACGAGATAGCCAAGATGAAGGTCTATAAAATGATGAGAGTCTCACGTTCAGCAGTAGAGGATGGTGAGATATGGAGCCTGAAAGTCACAAGCTCAAAGTATTGTTACCCTTTTGCTCGTCAGTGTAAGTCAGTGAACCCCCAGGGACCCCCCCGAGTGTTAGCAGTTTTACTTAGTAACAATGATAACGTGCGTCACGGCGTCAGCGTTGCGGGTCGATGAAATACATGCCACGTCTGAAGTGTAAAACCCAAATATTTTATGGAAGGTAAAAACACAACACAAAATATACAAACATAATAATACAAAGCCAATATCCAGCACTCAAAGGGTTAATAAAAAAGGAAGTGACTATCGGGGGGGGGGGGGGGAAAGTAAAGTTGGGCTCCCTCTCTCCTAGGTCGTCTGTCGTCATTACCCTTTTTTTTTTTTCCCCCCGTTCATTTTAATAAAGAAATTGCAACGTGGAAACCATCAACAAGTAGGCGGGCTGCTAATGACCGGTCTGTCGGTTACTGGAGTTGGGTAATAGGTTCCTGCTGTGAGTGGGATGTGGATCTTATTCAATGGGTATTTCTGCAAGTGATAAATGCTAGAAGCCACCAAATTCTCGAATAAGGGTCCCCTTGTCCCTTGGGCGTTTTTTAGGGGGATTTTAACTGGAGTGGCGGCTAGAAGATGTCAGATAAGCAGAATAAAAATATAGTAGAGATATCCTGCTTGCTAATGGTTTCCATATAACAAAATAAAAAAAAAAGGGAAATGCCCATTACATTTCATGAGGGAGTGTGAAGTGGTAAGTGCAGAGAGGGTTAAATATCACAATATAGCCTCAAATACATTATATATATAACAAAACGCTCAATAAAACATCCTCTGGGGGCCCCATGAAGTCTCATTAACATACTGGAGTGGGAAGTGCCCTGATAAATTTATTTACAAACACCACCTCCTGCAGAACTCCGAGTACTTACTCTAGAGCTGAATTCACAATTCTGCCAGCTTCAGAGCTGAAATCTCCCTGCATCCCGCTTGCTGAGTGTCTGTAGACAGTTTGCTCGGTGATTTGAATTACGTGTAATGTAAGAAGTGAGAGCGCAGCTGCCCAATAGCGGCCAGTGATTGGCTGCAGGGTTCACATGACATAACAATGTCACACCAGTCCCGGGAGTTCCAGTGCAGCTTTAATGGCACTGTTGCAAGAGGTAAGTATATGTTACTTTTATTTTACAAGGAAGAGCACTTTATTTAAATAAAGGGTTTGTCCAGGTAGTCGACAACCCCTTTAAGTTATTTGGGGGGAGTTTGACGACAAACATGCTGACGGTTTCCTTTAACAGAATTTCAATAATACAGAAGCAGGACTTGCAATCTATAAACCTTGTGAGTAATGTAGTGCCCCCTAGAGGGAGCAATATGCCTAAACATATCTTCATCTCAAAACTGGGTTGTATAAGATGCCAACAGCGCCACACCTGCCTGTGGGTTATGACTGGTATTGCGGAGTAGCTCCATTAAAGGGACTGAGCCTCAATGTCACATATAACCTGTACACAGGTCTGGGAAGAAAGCAACCATGTTTTTCTAATTTTGCACAACCCCTTTAAGGAGGGGTTAATTCTTGTGCAAACCGAAGCCCCTAATGAGGACTGCATTGGGCACTGGGACAACCTTAATTAGGGGATTGTCAGGAGACCCCTGTAAAGGTCACTGTGAGAATGACGCGACACTGAGCACGTGCGACCATCAGTCCTAAAGGCAGTAAATGGAGAAGTGGTCGCACGTGCTCACTACGGCTCCAATCACACAGGGCACTTTGGGACCCTTATTCTCATGATCGGCAGGGAATCAAGGGGTCAGACTCCCAGAGATGAGACATTTATCATCTATCCTGTAGATATATGTTATTTATGGGATATCCTCCATTATTTTTTTCATGATTTGGGGATACTGTCCCTTTAACTCTCAGGAGTCTGCATCGCCACCTAGTGGTAGTTCATGTTCTCTTCTATACGCTGTATATATTTTCCTTTGTGTTTCTTAGGACGACTCGCAATCTTAAAGCCGCCTCTAAATAACCCCAGTGCCATACACGATACAAAACCTATAGGTGCCCATTCTTGAAAAATAATATGGTGCTCTATAGTGGAAGAACACAAAAAGCAACCTTCATCCTGACTGCACCGATTACACACCTGACTCCGTATCTCCCAACATGACAACTAAAACAAAAAGGGAAATAATGGAGGGGAAACTGGAGATACAAAACCTGCTTGTGCTTATACGGTTAGAACCGCCTCCGAGGAGCGACCCAAGAACCGCCTCCAAGGAGCGACCCAAGAACCGCCTCCAAGGAGCGATCCAAGAACTGCCCCTGAGGAGCGATTCAAGAACTGCCCCCGAGAAGCGACCAAAGAACAGCCTCCGAAGAGCAACCCAAGAACCGCCCCCAAGGAGCGATCCAAGAACTGCCCCCGAGAAGCGACTCAAGAATCGCTCCCGAGGAGCGACCCAGGAACTGCCTCCAAGGAGCGATCCAAGAACTGCCCCTGAGGAGCGACCCAAGAACCGCCTCTGAAGAGCGACCCAAGAACCGCCGCCAAGGAGCGACCCAAGAACCGTCTTCGAGGAGCGACCCAATAACTGCCCCCGAGAAGCGACTCAAGAATCGCTCCCGAGGAGGGACCCAAGAACTGCCCCTGAGAAGCGAACCAAGAACTGCCCCCGAGGAGCGACTCAAGAACTGCCCCCTGAGGAGCGACACAAGAACTGCCCCTGAGGAGCGACACAAGAACCGCCTCCGAGGAGCGACCCAAGAACTGCCCCCGAGAAGCGTCTCAAGAATCGCTCCCGAGGAGTGACCCAAGAACCGCCTCCGAGGAGTGATCCAAGAACTACCCCTGAGGAGCGACACAAGAACCGCCTCCAAAGAGCGATCCAAGAACTGCCCCTGAGGAGTGCCACAAGAACCACCCCCGAGGAGCGACCCAAGAACCGCCTCCGAACAGCGACCCAAGAACCGCCTCCGAGGAGCGACCCAAGAACCAGCCCCGAAGATTAATCCAAGAACCACCCCTGAGGAGCGACCAAAGAACTGCCCCCCGAGGAGCGACCCAAGAACCACCCCCCGAGGAGTGACTCAAGAACCATGATCCAAGAACCGTCCCCAAGGAGTGACCCAAGAACCAGGCCCTCGAAAAGCGTTCCAATACCGCCCCTGAGGAGGGACCCAATAACAGCCCCAAGGAGCGACCCAAGCTCCGCCTGTGCATAGATGCCATAATTGAAGAGTCCACACTGTGTTTGCATGCAGCCGATACTGTATCATAAATATGGCGGTGTATTATCCACAAGGGGGCGTCGCAGCCCCCAGTACAATCTTTTAGTGCTGGGTGTGTCAGGGGATTGGACTCTCAGGATGATCTCTATTTTATGTTCTTTAATAATGCTGTCCGGGCGTTCACCACCGCCTTAAAGGAGTCTTCACTCCCTGGAGCGACGCATTTGTCCGGGTGGAGGAGCACCGCGAGCTTCCGATAGGCTTTATTTACTTCTTCCCTATAAGAGAAAATGCAGAATAATAACGACGGTATAACAAACACAGTAGTGCCACCTATCAATAAAGAAAAAAAGTAAGTACACCCTCTTTCAATTCGGGACATAAAAAAACCCCAAACATCTGGTTCTTAGAAGATCTTAAAATTAGATGAATACAATGAGAAATAAAGAACAACATATGACAAAATTACACCGTGTCGTTATTTAACTACTGAAAGCTAGACCATACTGTGAAGGCAGAGTATGAAGAATTAAGTACACCCATAGGAATTACAATAGTAAGTATCAGCCATTTCATTAGCAAGTGCAACCACCTCTGTAAAAGCAGAAGTTTGGGCAGTTTTGCTGATCTTGATCATCCAGGCGTGGAGGAAAGACATCAGCAATGATCGCAGGGAAGCAGTTGTTGCTGCCCATCAATCTGGGAGGGGTTACAAGACCGCTTCCAATTAGAGTCCATCATTCTACAGTGAGGGAGATTATTCACACGTGGAAAACATTCAATATAGTTAACAATCTTCCCAGTAAATTCGTCCCAAGGTCAGAGGGTGCAACGCTCAGATAAAGTACAAAGCAACCCAAGAGCTAAAGCTCAGAGTCTAAAGGTCTCAGCATGTAAAATGTTCAAACTCATGACAGGACAATTAGAAAAAAAAAAATGGACAAGCGTGATTTGTTTTTGGGAGTTCTGTCTCTTTATAGTTTGCAAAGTTGTATCTGAATAAACCAAAAGACTCCTGGAATAAAGTCCTTTGGACAGACAAGAGCACGGTGTGGATGCTTGACCTTGTGAAAGCCAGACCAATTGTCCAGCACGGAGGTGGGATGATTTGGGCTGTTTTGCAGGCACAGGACCTGGGCATGGTGCAGTCATTGAGCCTCCTCTTTAATATTACCATTATGTTCAGATACCTAAAGCCATAGAATTCAAAGAGGTGTACTTAGTTTTTTTTTTCTGATGACCATACACTACAGACACAACCTTATGGCTCGTGTGTCAGACTACACCGGGGTGCAGCGTTCAGGAAACTGTGAGGATGAGAAGTCACTTGTGTTCTCATTAGATGAAGGATCCAGATAAAACCGCCATGTTACGCCTAAATAGTGCTCCCATATAGCGTCTACATAAGCCTGGCATCTGTAGCCATACAGTGCACATGGTACACTGCCATATAGTGCACACAGCACCAATAGAATACCCAAGAAGTGCGCTCTCATGCCTGATGGGCCAGGGCATTTAAAGGGTTAATTGTTAAACTTGCGGGGGTCCGGGGCATCGAAAGAGGTAAATCCATGATGGTCTGCAGCTATAATTCTCAACTCCAGTCCCTCCATATCACCCCAGAGGGGCTTTTTTTTTCAGGATTTCGATATTATTGTACAGGTGAAATAATTGGTGTCACCCTGAAAATCACGCTCTAGTGCTTCAGGCCTACAGCGGAGAAACAGTGGCCGAGAGCAGTGAAAGGGTTAATGATGAAGCCCTGGTGGACTGAGGAAGTGAGAGGGTTAATGTTGAATCCCTGGTGGACTGAGGCAGCGAAGGGGTTAATGGTTAATCCCTGGTTCACTGAGGCAGTGAGAGGGTTAATGGTGAATACCTAGTGGACTGAGGCAATGAAGGGGTTAATGTTAAGTCCCTGGTGGACTAGGGCAGTGAAAGGGTTAATGGTAAATCCCTGGTGGACTGAGGCAGTGAAGGGGTTAATGGTAAATCCTTGGTGGACTAGGGCAGTGAAGGGGTTAATGGTAAATCGCTGGTGGACTGAGGCAATGAAGGGGTTAATGGTGAATCCCTAGTGGACTGAGGCAGTGAAAGGGTTAATGATGAATCCCTAGTGGACTGAGGCAGTGAAAGGGTTAATGATGAAGCCCTGGCGGACTGGGGCAGCAGAGGGGTTAACGATAACTCTCTAGTGGTAAATGGCAGTGAAATCATTAAATCACCAGTGGGGCACAGGAGTGAAGTAGTTAATGGTTAAGTCCCTGGTAGTCTAGTGTAAAAGGGTAATAGTTAAATCTTTGGTGGTCTAATGCAGAGGTCCCCAACCGCCGGTCCGCGGACCAGGACCGGGCCGTTGGGGTTTTCCAGCCGGTCCGCGGGGAGAGGGGGCCCCTCCAGCCTCCAGCAGGGCCGCCATCAGGGCATGACTGCCCTGACTCCAGTATGGGGCCCGGCCGGTAGGAGCCCCCTCGGAGCCCCCCTCTTGTGCGTCTCTCTCCTCATGGGGCCCCCGGCCGCATGCTAAGCGCCGGGTCCGGGACATCTTAGCGCTGCGCTGCTGCGGCAGCACCTTCATGATTCCCCTGACTTCCGGTCATGTGACGGCGCCGTCACATGGCCGGAAGTCAGGAGAACCTGGTGTCAGCGATTTGGACGAGCGCCAGGATTCTGCAGGGATCGCATGGGGGTAAGTATAACAAGTTTTATTTTTTTTTAAATACAATTAACTAGGAGTGGGGGGAATGGAAGATGCACATGGGGGGAGGGGAGAGATGAGAGATGCACATGGGGGAGGGGAGAGATGAGAGATCCACATGGGGGGGAGGGGAGAGATGAGAGATGCACATGGGGGAGGGGAGAGATGAGAGATCCACATGGGGGGGGGGGGAGATGAGAGATGCACATGGGGGAGGGGAGAGATGAGAGATCCACATGGGGGGAGGGGAGAGATGTGAGATGCACATGGGGGAGGGGAGAGATGAGAGATCCACATGGGGGGGAGGGGAGAGATGAGAGAGATGAGAGATGCACATGGGGGGAGGGGAGAGATGAGAGATGCACATGGGGGGAGGGGAGAGATGCACGGGGGGGTGAGAGATGCACGGGGGGTGGATGAGAGATGCACGGGGGGTGGATGAGAGATGCACGGGGGGTGGATGAGAGATGCACGGGGGGTGGATGAGAGATGCACGGAGGGGGATGAGAGATGCACGGAGGGGGATGAGAGATGCACGGGGGGGATGAGAGATGCACGGGGGGGATGAGAGATGCACGGGGGGGATGAGAGATGCACGGGGGGTGGATGAGAGATGCACGGGGGGTGGATGAGAGATGCACGGAGGGGGATGAGAGATGCACGGAGGGGGATGAGAGATGCACGGAGGGGGATGAGAGATGCACGGGGGGGATGAGAGATGCACGGGGGGGATGAGAGATGCACGGAGGGGGGTGAGAGATGCACGGAGGGGGGTGAGAGATGCACGGGGGGGATGAGAGATGCACGGGGGGGTGAGAGATGCACGGGGGGGTGAGAGATGCACGGGGGGGTGAGATGCACGGAGGGGGATGAGAGATGCACGGGGGGGTGAGAGATGCACGGGGGGGTGAGAGATGCACGGGGGGTGGATGAGAGATGCACGGAGGGGATGAGAGATGCACGGGGGGTGGATGAGAGATGCACGGGGGGGTGAGAGATGCACGGGGGGTGGATGAGAGATGCACGGGGGGGGGATGAGAGATGCACGGGGGGGGGGATGAGAGATGCACGGGGGGGTGAGAGATGCACGGGGGGTGGATGAGAGATGCACGGGGGGGGGATGAGAGATGCACGGGGGGGATGAGAGATGCACGGAGGGGGATGAGAGATGCACGGGGGTGAGCTGCACATGGGGGGGGTGAGAGATGCACGGGGGTGAGCTGCACATGGGGGGGGTGAGAGATGCACATGGGGGGGTTATGTTTACATAACTTTGTTGCCTTATGAAGGGCGGGGGGGGCCCCCAAAAATTTCTTGCACAGGGGCCCACTACAGTCTGTGTCCGCCCCTGGGATGAAGTAAATGCAGCTGAACAGCAGCTGTCAGGACAGCTGCCCTGTCCTGCTGCAGGGCGTGATGGGGCCTCAGTGATGCGGCTCCTGGCACAGCACATTATGTGGGGCTCCTGGCATAGCTCCTGGCGGGGACCTGGTCTACACTATATGATAAGTATGCACTAAACTCCAAATCCCTCCATTACCCCGCCCCCATATGACCAAAGCCCCGCCCACCCCACCCCCTCCTTGCTGGGCCATGGAAAAATGATCTTGCTTCAAGCCGGTCCCTGGTGCAAAAAAGGTTGGGGACCACTGCCCTAGACCACCAGGGCTATTAATGTCCTCACTGCCCTAGACCACCAGGACTAATAATCCCCTCACTGCCCTAGACCACCAGGGCTATTAATCCCCTCACTGCCCTAGACCACCAAGGCTATTAATCCACTCACTGCCCTAGACCACCAGGGCTATTAATCCCCTCACTGCCCTAGACCACCAGGGCTAATAATCCCCTCACTGCCCTAGACCAGTGGTCCCCAACCTTTTTTGCACCAGGGACCGGCTTGAAGCAAGATCATTTTTCCATGGCCCAGCAAGGAGGGGGTGGGGTGGGCGGGGCTTTGGTCATATGGGGGCGGGGTAATGGAGGGATTTGGAGTTTAGTGCATACTTATCATATAGTGTAGACCAGGTCCCCGCCAGGAGCTATGCCAGGAGCCCCACATAATGTGCTGTGCCAGGAGCCGCATCACTGAGGCCCCATCACGCCCTGCAGCAGGACAGGGCAGCTGTCCTGACAGCTGCTGTTCAGCTGCATTTACTTCATCCCAGGGGCGGACACAGACTGTAGTGGGCCCCTGTGCAAGAAATTTTTGGGGGCCCCCTCCGCCCTTCATAAGGCAACAAAGTTATGTAAACATAACCCCCCCATGTGCATCTCTCACCCCCCCATGTGCAGCTCACCCCCGTGCATCTCTCATCCCCCCCGTGCATCTCTCATCCCCCCCGTGCATCTCTCACCCCCCCGTGCATCTCTCATCCCCCTCCGTGCATCTCTCATCCCCCCCCCGTGCATCTCTCATCCACCCCCCGTGCATCTCTCATCCACCCCCCGTGCATCTCTCACCCCCCCGTGCATCTCTCACCCCCCCGTGCATCTCTCATCCCCCTCCGTGCATCTCTCACCCCCCCGTGCATCTCTCACCCCCCCCGTGCATCTCTCATCCCCCCCGTGCATCTCTCATCTCTCCCCTCCCCCCATGTGCATCTCTCATCTCTCCCCTCCCCCCCATGTGCATCTCTCATCTCTCCCCTCCCCCCATGTGCATCTCTCATCTCTCCCCTCCCCCCATGTGCATCTCTCATCTCTCCCCTCCCCCCATGTGGATCTCTCATCTCTCCCCTCCCCCATGTGCATCTCTCATCTCTCCCCTCCCCCCCATGTGGATCTCTCATCTCTCCCCTCCCCCATGTGCATCTCTCATCTCTCCCCTCCCCCCCATGTGGATCTCTCATCTCTCCCCTCCCCCATGTGCATCTCTCATCTCTCCCCTCCCCCCCATGTGGATCTCTCATCTCTCCCCTCCCCCATGTGCATCTCTCATCTCTCCCCTCCCCCCCATGTGGATCTCTCATCTCTCCCCTCCCCCATGTGGATCTCTCATCTCTCCCCTCCCCCCCATGTGGATCTCTCATCTCTCCCCTCCCCCATGTGCATCTCTCATCTCTCCCCTCCCCCCCATGTGGATCTCTCATCTCTCCCCTCCCCCATGTGCATCTCTCATCTCTCCCCTCCCCCCATGTGCATCTTCCATTCCCCCCACTCCTAGTTAATTGTATTTAAAAAAAAATAAAACTTGTTATACTTACCCCCATGCGATCCCTGCAGAATCCTGGCGCTCGTCCAAATCGCTGACACCAGGTTCTCCTGACTTCCGGCCATGTGACGGCGCCGTCACATGACCGGAAGTCAGGGGAATCATGAAGGTGCTGCCGCAGCAGCGCAGCGCTAAGATGTCCCGGACCCGGCGCTTAGCATGCGGCCGGGGGCCCCATGAGGAGAGAGACGCACAAGAGGGGGGCTCCGAGGGGGCTCCTACCGGCCGGGCCCCATACTGGAGTCAGGGCAGTCATGCCCTGATGGCGGCCCTGCTGGAGGCTGGAGGGGCCCCCTCTCCCCGCGGACCGGCTGAAAAACCCCAACGGCCCGGTCCTGGTCCGTGGACCGGCGGTTGGGGACCTCTGGTCTAGGGCAGTGAGGGGATTAATAGCCCTGGTGGTGTAGGGCAGTGAGGGGATTAATAGTCCTGGTGGTGTAGGGCAGTGAGGGGATTAATAGCCCTGGTGGTCTAGGGCAGTGAGGGGATTAATAGTCCTGGTGGTGTAGGGCAGTGAGGGGATTAATAGCCCTGGTGGTCTAGGGCAGTGAGGGGATTAATAGCCCTGGTGGTCTAGGGCAGTGAGGGGATTAATAGCCCTGGTGGTCTAGGGCAGTGAGGGGATTAATAGCCCTGGTGGTCTAGGGCAGTGAGGGGATTAATAGCCTTGGTGGTCTAGGGCAGTGAGGGGATTAATAGCCCTGGTGGTCTAGGGCAGTGAGGGGATTAATAGCCTTGGTGGTCTAGGGCAGTGAGGGGATTAATAGCCTGGTGGCCTAGGGCAGTGAGGGGATTAATAGTCCTGGTGGTCTAGGGCAGTGAGGGGATTAATAGCCTTGGTGGTCTAGGGCAGTGAGGGGATTAATAGCCTTGGTGGTCTAGGGCAGTGAGGGGATTAATAGTCCTGGTGGTGTAGGGCAGTCAGGGGATTAATAGCCCTGGTGGTCTAGGGCAGTGAGGGGATTAATAGCCCTGGTGGTCTAGGGCAGTGAGGGGATTAATAGCCCTGGTGGTCTAGGGCAGTGAGTGGATTAATAGCCCTGGTGGTCTAGGGCAGTGAGGGGATTAATAGCCCTGGTGGTCTAGGGCAGTGAGGGGATTAATAGCCCTGGTGGTCTAGGGCAGTGAGGGGATTAATAGCCCTGGTGGTCTAGGGCAGTGAGGGGATTAATAGCCTTGGTGGTCTAGGGCAGTGAGGGGATTAATAGCCCTGGTGGTCTAGGGCAGTGAGGGGATTAATAGCCTTGGTGGTCTAGGGCAGTGAGGGGATTAATAGCCTGGTGGCCTAGGGCAGTGAGGGGATTAATAGTCCTGGTGGTCTAGGGCAGTGAGGGGATTAATAGCCTTGGTGGTGTAGGGCAGTGAGGGGATTAATAGCCTGGTGGCCTAGGGCAGTGAGGGGATTAATAGTCCTGGTGGTCTAGGGCAGTGAGGGGATTAATAGTCCTGGTGGTCTAGGGCAGTGAGGGGATTAATAGCCCTGGTGGTCTAGGGCAGTGAGGGGATTAATAGCCCTGGTGGTGTAGGGCAGTGAGTGGATTAATAGCCTTGGTGGTCTAGGGCAGTGAGGGGATTAATAGCCCTGGTGGTCTAGGGCAGTGAGGGGATTAATAGCCCTGGTGGTGTAGGGCAGTGAGTGGATTAATAGCCTTGGTGGTCTAGGGCAGTGAGGGGATTAATAGCCTGGTGGCCTAGGGCAGTGAGGGGATTAATAGCCCTGGTGGTCTAGGGCAGTGAGGGGATTAATAGCCTGGTGGCCTAGGGCAGTGAGGGGTCTATTAGCCCTGGTGGTCTAGGGCAGTAAGGGGATTAATAGTCCTGGTGGTCTAGGGCAGTGAAAATGCTAAATTACTGGCAGTCTATGGGAATGAAATAGTTAATGGCTATATATGCCTGAGAATACGTGTTTCCCCCGTTTACCTGGTGGCCCCCGGCTTCACCCCTAGCATGTCCCAGCTGTCCTTGCTGTTACGAATCCGGCGAATAGTATCCGCCTGCTCTTTGGTGAAGCCGATGTTAATGGAGGACACGGGTTTCTTGCCGCCGTTGTCACATAAGTCCACGATGGCGGAGTAAAACGCCTTAGAAGAGAAGACACGGACATGAGAGATCGCACCCAGATTCAGCAGAGCTGGACGTGCCGCACCACACTCTCGGCTCTGCTACGCTCTGGTGCTCATTCACGTTACCTGGAACATCTCGTTGATTCCTTCTCCACTTTGGGCGGAAGTATCAAAGTATAGGAAACCCCTGCTCTCGGCCCAGAGTCGCCCCTCGCTCTCATCCACACACCGATGCTTGGTGCAGTCGATCTGTGAGAGGACATATAGTGACCACAGGGGGGCGCTGTGCACATAGGGCTATAACCACAGGTATGCCGCACTCACCTTGTTGGCGCAGACTGCAAAGACGATGTTCTCAATGTTGCCCTGCGGGCCCAGCTCCTGTTTCATCTCCGACAACCAGGCGTCCAGACTATCGAAGGACTCCTTCAGGCAGACGTCGTACGCCAGGATCACCCCCTGAGTGTCCTTGTAGAACTCGTTCCGGACCTATGAGATGGGCAGTGATGTCAACCAAGAGATTCTGCAGCAGCTGTGGCAATGCACTGTACTACCCAAACCCCAGATCTCTAGGATATTGCCACAGCTGCTGCAGAATCTCTATGAGCTGTGAGTGATTCATCAGGATCTAATCTTCCTTCCCAAAAAAAGAGGTTATGCAGCAGCTAGACTGTGCATAATAAGTGTGAACTAGTAAAGTGAAGCATTTTTTAACCTTCTTTTTATAGTAAAATATACGTAGGTTAACTAAGGTGTCATATCTTTCAGAATTAACATCATATCTACTCACAGAGAGGCAACGTATGAAAAATGAAGCAACTTTGAAAATAGTCTTTAGTAAAAAATTTCAATCGTTTTGCGTATACAGCTCCTACGTTACCTGTGTGTCTCCACGGTTACAGACTACAAACAGGCTTCCTGTAGTCAGATCCTGCAGTCACATTTGCTTGAACAAAAAGATTTTTAAGACCTTGGTTCAGTGGCCACGTCTGTGGTCGCTGTCCTGGAGCCCTGCAGACTTCCTCCTAACTGTTAGCACCCCTAGTTGGCAAGTAGAAAGAGGTCCCTAGGGCTGTGGTCTGGGGGGGGGGGCACAGACCACCATTGTGGCCGCTGGACCAGTTTCCTGCTACTCATTTTGCTTAGCTCTACCCAATCTGCACCTGAAAGGTGGAATCAAGCAAGACTGCAGCTGTGACTACAGAGGGATTGTTTGCAGTCTGTTGCCATGGAGACAGGTAGTTCCGGAACTCTACGCAGAAAATGTAGCAGTTTTGAATTCTTTTTTCCATCGTCCTGTAGCCATATCTTTTATACTTGTGCATGGACGGACCTGAGTGAGGTCTTGATTTTTGCGGCAGGAGTAGTAGTCTCTACCGGTACTATATTTGGGATAAATTAGCACAATGGAGGGGGGTTAAAATAATTAAGAATTTAGGGCGCCCCCACATACTTGTCCACTCACCTCATAGAAGAATGGGTGGCCGGCCATGTCGAATATGTTCACCTTGATTTCTCGTTCTCTGATTTGGACTCTGAAAAATAAAAAAAGTGAGAAAGATTCAGGGGTCGTGGGGACAATTCTGTAGGTCATTGTGGGGAGACGGTCCTGTCAGTCACTACACAGGGGGGCCGCTGCTCTGACCGGACTCATGCCATTATTTGGAAAATTTTAATGAAATTATGTAAAATCTATCCATATTATTGGCTCTGATGATGTCAGCAGGCCCTGGGGATAGAGGGGTGACCAATACCATGGTGTGAAGACGATATATGTAATTTCACCAGCAGGTGGCAGCATCACACAGAAAAGATCCTAATGATCATCCCAGACTAGAGAATGGAGTCTGGAGAAAGGAAAAAAGGATCAAGGGGCCGACATACAAGAGCAGGCCTGCAGGGGCAAGATTGGCGCTAGTGCTTTATGTAGGACATACAGAATGCCTATAAAGGTATGCAGCAAAACCAGACATCACTGACAAGTGACAAAGGTTTCCACACTTACTTAGTGACGCCGTAATCAATCCCGATGGTCGTCTGATACTTGGGGACGAATCGCTTTTCACAGTAACGCTTTATAATGCAGCTCTATAGGGAGGACAAGAAAGATCAGTAATGTATGTACACAGTGACTGCAGAATAGTGAGTGCAGCTCTGGAGTATAATACAGGATGTAACTCAGGATCAGTAATGTAATGTATGTACACAGTGACTGCACCAGCAGAATAGTGAGTGCAGCTCTGGAGTATAATACAGGATGTAACTCAGGATCAGTACAGGATCAGTAATGTAATGTATGTACACAGTGACTGCACCAGCAGAATAGTGAGTGCAGCTCTGGAGTATAATACAGGATGTAACTCAGGATCAGTAATGTAATGTATGTACACAGTGACTGCACCAGCAGAATAGTGAGTGCAGCTCTGGAGTATAATACAGGAGGTAACTCAGGATCAGTAATGTAATGTATGTACACAGTGACTGCACCAGCAGAATAGTGAGTGCAGCTCTGGAGTATAATACAGGATGTAACTCAGGATCAGTAATGTAATGTATGTACACAGTGACTGCACCAGCAGAATAGTGAGTGCAGCTCTGGAGTATAATACAGGAGGTAACTCAGGATCAGTAATGTAATGTATGTACACAGTGACTGCACCAGCAGAATAGTGAGGGCAGCTCTGGAGTATAATACAGGATGTAACTCAGGATCAGTAATGTAATGTATGTACACAGTGACTACACCAGCAGAATAGTGAGTGCAGCTCTGGAGTATAATACAGGATGTAACTCAGGATCAGTACAGGATCAGTCATGTAATGTATGTACACAGTGACTGCACCAGCAGAATAGTGAGTGCAGCTCTGGAGTATAATACGGGATGTAACAGGATCAGTAATGTACTGTATGTACACAGTGACTGCACCAGCAGAATAGTGAGTGCAGCTCTGGAGTATAATACAGGAGGTAACTCAGGATCAGTACAGGATCAGTAATGTAATGTATGTACACAGTGACAGCACCAGCAGAATAGTGAGTGCAGCTCTGGAGTATAATACAGGATGTAACTCAGGATCAGTAATGTAATGTATGTACACAGTGACTGCACCAGCAGAATAGTGAGTGCAGCTCTGGAGTATAATACAGGATGTAACTCAGGATCAGTAATGTAATGTATGTACACAGTGACTGCACCAGCAGAATAGTGAGTGCAGCTCTGGAGTATAATACAGGATGTAACTCAGGATCAGTAATGTAATGTATGTACACAGTGACTGTACCAGCAGAATAGTGAGTGCAGCTCTGGAGTATAATACAGGATGTAACTCAGGATCAGTAATGTAATGTATGTATACAGTAACTGCACCAGCAGAATAGTGAGTGCGGCTCTGGAGTATAATACAGGAGGTAACTCAGGATCAGTAATGTAATGTATGTACACAGTGACAGCACCAGCAGAATAGTGAGTGCAGCTCTGGAGTATAATGCAGGATGTAACTCAGGATCAGTAATGTAATGTATGTACACAGTGACTCCACCAGCAGAATAGTGAGTGCAGCTCTGGGGTATAATACAGGAGGAAACTCAGGATCAGTACAGGATCAGTAATGTAATGTATGTACACAGTGACTGCACCAGCAGAATAGTGAGTGCAGCTCTGGAGTATAATACAGGATGTAACTCAGGATCAGTAATGTAATGTATGTACACAGTGACTGCACCAGCAGAATAGTGAGTGCAGCTCTGGAGTATAATACAGGATGCAACTCAGGATCAGTAATGTAATGTATGTACACAGTGACTGCACCAGCAGAATAGTGAGTGCAGCTCTGGAGTATAATACAGGAGGTAACTCAGGATCAGTAATGTAATGTATGTATACAGTGACTGCACCAGCAGAATAGTGAGTGCAGCTCTGGAGTATAATACAGGATGTAACTCAGGATCAGTAATGTAATGTATGTACACAGTGAGTGCACCAGCAGAATAGTGAGTGCAGCTCTGGAGCATAATACAGGATGTAACTCAGGATCAGTAATGTAATGTATGTATACAGTGACTGCACCAGCAGAATAGTGAGTGCAGCTCTGGAGTATAATACAGGATGTAACTCTGGATCAGAAATGTAATGTATGTACACAGTGACTGCACCAGCAGAATAGTGAGTGCAGCTCTGGAGTATAATACAGGATGTAACTCAGGATCAGTAATGTAATGTATGTATACAGTGACTGCACCAGCAGAATAGTGAGTGCAGCTCTGGAGTATAATACAGGATGTAACTCAGGATCAGTAATGTAATGTATGTACACAGTGAGTGCACCAGCAGAATAGTGAGTGCAGCTCTGGAGCATAATACAGGATGTAACTCAGGATCAGTAATGTAATGTATGTATACAGTGACTGCACCAGCAGAATAGTGAGTGCAGCTCTGGAGTATAATACAGGATGTAACTCTGGATCAGTAATGTAATGTATGTACACAGTGACTGCACCAGCAGAATAGTGAGTGCAGCTCTGGAGTATAATACAGGATGTAACTCAGGATCAGTAATGTAATGTATGTACACAGTGAGTGCACCAGCAGAATAGTGAGTGCAGCTCTGGAGTATAATACAGAATGTAACTCAGGATCAGTAATGTAATGTATGTACACAGTGACTGCACCAGCAGAATAGTGAGTGCAGCTCTGGAGTATAATACAGGATGTAACTCAGGATCAGTACAGGATCAGTAATGTAATGTATGTACACAGTGATTCCACCAGCAGAATAGTGAGTGCAGCTCTGGAGTATAATACAGGATGTAACTCAGGATCAGTAATGTAATGTATGTACACAGTGACTGCACCAGCAGAAAAGTGAGTGCAGCTCTGGAGTAAAATACAGGATGTAACTCAGGATCAGTAATGTAATGTATGTACACAGTGACTGCACCAGCAGAATAGTGAGTGTAGCTCTGGAGTAAAATACAGGATGTAACTCAGGATCAGTAATGTAATGTATGTACACAGTGACTGCACCAGCAGAAAAGTGAGTGCAGCTCTGGAGTAAAATACAGGATGTAACTCAGGATCAGTAATGTAATGTATGTACACAGTGACAGCACCAGCAGAATAGTGAGTGCAGCTCTGGAGTATAATACAGGATGTGACTCAGGATCAGTAATGTAATGTATGTACACAGTGACTCCACCAGCAGAATAGTGAGTGCAGCTCTGGGGTATAATACAGGATGTAACTCAGGATCAGTAATGTAATGTATGTACACCGTGACTGCACCAGAAGAATAGTGAGTGCAGCTCTGGAGTATAATACAGGATGTAACTCAGGATCAGTAATGTAATGTATGTACACAGTGACTGCACCAGCAGAATAGTGAGTGCAGCTCTGGAGTATAATACAGGATGTAACTTAGGATCAGTACAGGATCAGTAATGTAATGTATGTACACAGTGACTGCACCAGCAGAATAGTGAGTGCAGCTCTGGAGGATAATGCAGGATGTAACTCGGGATCAGTAATGTAATGTATGTACACAGTGACTGCACCAGCAGAATAGTGAGTGCAGCTCTGGAGTATAATACAGGATGTAACTCAGGATCAGTAATGTAATGTATGTACACAGTGACTGCACCAGCAGAATAGTGAGTGCAGCTCTGGAGTATAATACAGGATGTAACTTAGGATCAGTACAGGATCAGTAATGTAATGTATGTACACAGTGACTGCACCAGCAGAATAGTGAGTGCAGCTCTGGAGGATAATGCAGGATGTAACTCGGGATCAGTAATGTAATGTATGTACACAGTGACTGCACCAGCAGAATAGTGAGTGCAGCTCTGGATGATAATGCAGGATGTAACTCAGGATCAGTAATGTAATGTATGTACACAGTGACTGCACCAGCAGAATAGTGAGTGCAGCTCTGGAGTATAATACAGGATGTAACTTAGGATCAGTAATGTAATGTATGTACACAGTGACTGCACCAGCAGAATAGTGAGTGCAGCTCTGGAGGATAATGCAGGATGTAACTCGGGATCAGTAATGTAATGTATGTACACAGTGACTGCACCAGCAGAATAGTGAGTGCAGCTCTGGAGTATAATACAGGATGTAACTCAGGATCAGTACAGGATCAGTAATGTAATGTATGTACACAGTGATTCCACCAGCAGAATAGTGAGTGCAGCTCTGGAGTATAATACAGGATGTAACTCAGGATCAGTACAGGATCAGTAATGTAATGTATGTACACAGTGACAGCACAAGCAGAATAGTGAGTGCAGCTCTGGAGCATAATACAGGATGTAACTCAGGATCAGTAATGTAATGTATGTACACAGTGACTGCACCAGCAGAATAGTGAGTGCAGCTCTGGAGTATAATACAGGATGTAACTCAGGATCAGTAATGTAATGTATGTACACAGTGACTCCACCAGCAGAATAGTGAGTGCAGCTCTGGAGTATAATACAGGATGTAACTCAGGATCAGTAATGTAGTTTATGCACACAGTGACTGCACCAGCAGAATAGTGAGTGCAGCTCTGGAGTATAATACAGGAGGTAACTCAGGATCAGTACAGGATCAGTAATGTAATGTATGTACACAGTGACAGCACAAGCAGAATAGTGAGTGCAGCTCTGGAGTATAATACAGGATGTAACTCAGGATCAGGAATGCAATGTATGTACACAGTGACTGCACCAGCAGAATAGTGAGTGCAGCTCTGGAGTATAATACAGGATGTAACTCAGGATCAGTAATGTAATGTATGTACACAGTGACTGCACCAGCAGAATAGTGAGTGCAGCTCTGGGGTATAATACAGGATGTAACTCAGGATCAGTAATGTAATGTATGTACACAGTGAGTGCACCAGCAGAATAGTGAGTGCAGCTCTGGAGTATAATACAGGATGTAACTCAGGATCAGTACAGGATCAGTAATGTAATGTATGTACACAGTGATTCCACCAGCAGAATAGTGAGTGCAGCTCTGGAGTATAATACAGGATGTATCTCAGGATCAGTACAGGATCAGTAATGTAATGTATGTACACAGTGACAGCACAAGCAGAATAGTGAGTGCAGCTCTGGAGTATAATACAGGATGTAACTCAGGATCAGTAATGTAATGTATGTACACAGTGACTGCACCAGCAGAATAGTGAGTGCAGCTCTGGAGTATAATACAGGATGTAACTCAGGATCAGTAATGTAATGTATGTACACAGTGACTCCACCAGCAGAATAGTGAGTGCAGCTCTGGAGTATAATACAGGATGTAACTCAGGATCAGTAATGTAGTGTATGTACACAGTGACTGCACCAGCAGAATAGTGAGTGCAGCTCTGGAGTATAATACAGGATGTAACTCAGGATCAGTAATGTAATGTATGTACACAGTGACTCCACCAGCAGAATAGTGAGTGCAGCTCTGGAGTATAATACAGGATGTAACTCAGGATCAGTAATGTAATGTATGTACACAGTGACTGCACCAGCAGAATAGTGAGTGCAGCTCTGGAGTATAATACAGGAGGTAACTCAGGATCAGTAATGTAATGTATGTACACAGTGACAGCACAAGCAGAATAGTGAGTGCAGCTCTGGAGTATAATACAGGATGTAACTCAGGATCAATAATGTAATGTATGTATACAGTGACTGCACCAGCAGAATAGTGAGCGCAGCTCTGGAGTATAATACAGGATGTAACTCAGGATCAGTAATGTATGTACACAGTGACTGCACCAGCAGAATAGTGAGTGCAGCTCTGGAGTATAATACAGGATGTAACTCAGGATCAGTAATGTAATGCATGTACACAGTGACTGCACCAGCAGAATAGTGAGTGCAGCTCTGGAGTAAAATACAGGATGTAACTCAGGATCAGTAATGTATGTACACAGTGACTGCACCAGCAGAATAGTGAGTGCAGCTCTGGAGTATAATACAGGATGTAACTCAGGATCAGTAATGTAATGTATGTACATAGTGACTGCACCAGCAGAATAGTGAGTGCAGCTCTGGAGTATAATACAGGATGTAACAGGATCAGTAATGTACTGTATGTACACAGTGACTGCACCAGCAGAATAGTGAGTGCAGCTCTGGAGTATAATACAGGATGTAACTCAGGATCAGTAATGTAATGTATGTACACAGTGACTGCACCAGGAGAATAGTGAGTGCAGCTCTGGAGTATAATACAGGATGTAACTCAGGATCAGTAATGTAATGCATGTACACAGTGACTGCACCAGCAGAATAGTGAGTGCAGCTCTGGAGTATAATACAGGAGGTAACTCAGGATCAGTACAGGATCAGTAATGTAATGTATGTACACAGTGACTGCACCTGCAGAATAGTGAGTGGAGCTCTGGAGTATAATACAGGATGTAACTCAGGATCAGTAATGTAATGTATGTACACAGTGACTGCACCAGCAGAATAGTGAGTGCAGCTCTGGAGTATAATACAGGATGTAACTCAGGATCAGTAATGTAATGTATGTACACAGTGACTGCACCAGCAGAATAGTGAGTGCAGCTCTGGAGTATAATACAGGATGTAACTCAGGATCAGTAATGTAATGTATGTACACAGTGACTCCACCAGCAGAATAGTGAGTGCAGCTCTGGAGTATAATACAGGATGTAACTCAGGATCAGTAATGTAGTGTATGCACACAGTGACTGCACCAGCAGAATAGTGAGTGCAGCTCTGGAGTATAATACAGGAGGTAACTCACGATCAGTACAGGATCAGTAATGTAATGTATGTACACAGTGACAGCACAAGCAGAATAGTGACTGCAGCTCTGGAGTATAATACAGGATGTAACTCAGGATCAATAATGTAATGTATGTATACAGTGACTGCACCAGCAGAATAGTGAGCGCAGCTCTGGAGTATAATACAGGAGGTAACTCAGGATCAGTACAGGATCAGTAATGTAATGTATGTACACAGTGACAGCACCAGCAGAATAGTGAGTGCAGCTCTGGAGTATAATACAGGATGTAACTCAGGATCAGTAATGTATGTACACAGTGACTGCACCAGCAGAATAGTGAGTGCAGCTCTGGAGTATAATACAGGATGTAACTCAGGATCAGTAATGTAATGCATGTACACAGTGACTGCACCAGCAGAATAGTGAGTGCAGCTCTGGAGTATAATACAGGATGTAACTCAGGATCAGTAATGTATGTACACAGTGACTGCACCAGCAGAATAGTGAGTGCAGCTCTGGAGTATAATACAGGATGTAACTCAGGATCAGTAATGTAATGCATGTACACAGTGACTGCACCAGCAGAATAGTGAGTGCAGCTCTGGAGTAAAATACAGGATGTAACTCAGGATCAGTAATGTATGTACACAGTGACTGCACCAGCAGAATACTGAGTGCAGCTCTGGAGTATAATACAGGATGTAACTCAGGATCAGTAATGTAATGTATGTACATAGTGACTGCACCAGCAGAATAGTGAGTGCAGCTCTGGAGTATAATACAGGATGTAACAGGATCAGTAATGTACTGTATGTACACAGTGACTGCACCAGCAGAATAGTGAGTGCAGCTCTGGAGTATAATACAGGATGTAACTCAGGATCAGTAATGTAATGTATGTACACAGTGACTGCACCAGGAGAATAGTGAGTGCAGCTCTGGAGTATAATACAGGATGTAACTCAGGATCAGTAATGTAATGCATGTACACAGTGACTGCACCAGCAGAATAGTGAGTGCAGCTCTGGAGTATAATACAGGAGGTAACTCAGGATCAGTACAGGATCAGTAATGTAATGTATGTACACAGTGACTGCACCAGCAGAATAGTGAGTGCAGCTCTGGAGTATAATACAGGATGTAACTCAGGATCAGTAATGTAATGTATGTACACAGTGACTGCACCAGCAGAATAGTGAGTACAGCTCTGGAGTATAATACAGGATGTAACTCAGGATCAGTAATGTAATGTATTTACACAGTGACTGCACCTGCAGAATAGTGAGTGCAGCTCTGGAGTATAATACAGGATGTAACTCAGGATCAGTAATGTAATGTATGTACATAGTGACTGCACCAGGAGAATAGTGAGTGCAGCTCTGGAGTATAATACAGGATGTAACTCAGGATCAGTAATGTAATGTATGTACACAGTGACTGCACCAGCAGAATAGTGAGTGCAGCTCTGGAGTATAATACAGGAGGTAACTCAGGATCAGCACAGGATTAGTAATGTAATGTATGTATACAGTGACAGCACCAGCAGAATAGTGAGTGCAGCTCTGGAGTATAATGCAGGATGTAACTCAGGATCAGTAATGTAATGTATGTACACAGTGACTCCACCAGGAGAATAGTGAGTGCAGCTCTGGGGTATAATACAGGAGGTAACTCAGGATCAGTAATGTAATGTATGTACACAGTGACTGCACCAGCAGAATAGTGAGTGCAGCTCTGGAGTATAATACAATATGTAACTCAGGATCAGTAATGTAATGTATGTACACAGTGACTGCACCTGCAGAATAGTGAGTGCAGCTCTGAAGTATAATACATGATGTAACTCAGGATCAGTAATGTAATGTATGTACACAGTGACTGCACCAGGAGAATAGTGAGTGCAGCTCTGGAGTATAATACAGGATGTAACTCAGGATCAGTAATGTAATGTATGTACACAGTGACTGCACCAGCAGAATAGTGAGTGCAGCTCTGGAGTATAATACAGGAGGTAACTCAGGATCAGTACAGGATCAGTAATGTAATGCATGTATACAGTGACAGCACCAGCAGAATAGTGAGTGCAGCTCTGGAGTATAATGCAGGATGTAACTCAGGATCAGTAATGTAATGTATGTACACAGTGACTCCACCAGCAGAATAGTGAGTGCAGCTCTAGAGTATAATACAGGAGGTAACTCAGGATCAGTACAGGATCAGTAATGTAATGTATGTACACAGTGACAGCACCAGCAGAATAGTGAGTGCAGCTCTGGAGTATAATACAGGATGTAACTCAGGATCAGTAATGTAATGTATGTATACAGTGACTGCACCAGCAGAATAGTGAGTGCAGCTCTGGAGTATAATACAGGAGGTAACTCAGGATCAGTACAGGATCAGTAATGTAATGTATGTACACAGTGACAGCACCAGCAGAATAGTGAGTGCAGCTCTGGAGTATAATACAGGATGTAACTCAGGATCAGTAATGTAATGTATGTACACAGTGACTGCACCTGCAGAATAGTGAGTGCAGCTCTGGAGTATAATACAGGATGTAACTCAGGATCAGTAATGTAATGTATGTACACAGTGACTGCACCAGCAGAATAGTGAGTGCAGCTTTGGAGGATAATGCAGGATGTAACTCAGGATCAGTAATGTAATGTATGTACACAGTGACTGCACCAGCAGAATAGTGAGTGCAGCTCTGGAGGATAATACAGGATGTAACTCAGGATCAGTAATGTAATGCATGTACACAGTGACTGCACCAGCAGAATAGTGAGTGCAGCTCTGGAGTAAAATACAGGATGTAACTCAGGATCAGTAAT
The DNA here is from genome assembly GCF_046119375.1 of Phyllobates terribilis. Classification (NCBI taxonomy): domain Eukaryota; kingdom Metazoa; phylum Chordata; class Amphibia; order Anura; family Dendrobatidae; genus Phyllobates; species Phyllobates terribilis. The sequence continues at coordinate 47,774,066 of NW_027362763.1, read as the reverse complement.
GTATGTACACAGTGACTGCACCAGCAGAATAGTGAGTGCAGCTCTGGAGTATAATACAGGATGTAACTCCGGATCAGTAATGTAATGTATGTACACAGTGACTACACCAGCAGAATAGTGAGTGCAGCTCTGGAGTATAATACAGGATGTAACTCAGGATCAGTACAGGATCAGTAATGTAATGTATGTACACAGTGACTGCACCAGCAGAATAGTGAGTGCAGCTCTGCAGTATAATACAGGATGTAACTCAGGATCAGTAATGTATGTACACAGTGACTGCACCAGCAGAATAGTGAGTGCAGCTCTGCAGTATAATACAGGATGTAACTCAGGATCAGTAATGTAATGTATGTGCACAGTGACTGCACCGGCAGAATAGTGAGTGCAGCTCTGGAGTATAATACAGGATGTAACTCAGGATCCGTAATGTAATGTATGTACACAGTGACTGCACCGTCAGAATAGTGAGTGCAGCTCCGGAGTATAATACAGGATGTAACTCAGGATCAGTACAGGATCAGTACTGTAATGTATGTACACAGTGACTGCACCAGCAGAATAGTGAGGGCAGCTCTGGAGTATAATACAGGATGTAACTCCGGATCAGTAATGTAATGTATGTACACAGTGACTGCACCAGCAGAATAGTGAGTGCAGCTCTGGGGTATAATACAGGATGTAACTCAGGATCAGTAATGTAATGTGTGTACACAGTGACTGCATATAGAGTCATTACACACAGAGGGATCTATTATATAGAGTCATTACACACAGAGGGATCTATTATATAGAGTCATTACACACAGAGGGATCTATTATATAGTCATTACACACAGAGGGATCTATTATATAGAGTCATTACACATAGAGGGATCTATTATATAGAGTCATTACACGCAGAGGGATCTATTATATAGAGTCAATACACGCAGAGGGATCTATTATATGGAGTCATTACACGCAGAGGGATCTATTATATAGAGTCATTACACGCAGAGGGATCTATTATATAGAGTTATTACACGCAGAGGGATCTATTATATAGAGTCATTACACACAGAGGGATCTATTATATAGAGTCATTACACACAGAGGGATCTATTATATAGAGTCATTACACACAGAGGGATCTATTATATAGAGTCATTACACACAGAGGGATCTATTATATAGAGTCATTACACACAGAGGGATCTATTATATAGTCATTACACACAGAGTGATCTATTATATAGAGTCATTACACACAGAGGGATCTATTATATAGAGTCATTACACACAGAGGGATCTATTATATAGAGTCATTACACACAGAGGGATCTATTATATAGAGTCATTACACGCAGAGCGATCTATTATATAGAGTCATTACACACAGAGCGATCTATTATATAGAGACATTACACGCAGAGGGATCTATTATATAGAGTCATTACACACAGAGGGATCTATTATATAGAGTCATTACACACAGAGGGATCTATTATATAGAGTCATTACACACAGAGGGATCTATTATATGGAGTCATTACACGCAGAGGGATCTATTATATAGAGTCATTACACACAGAGGGATCTATTATATAGAGTCATTACACACAGAGGGATCTATTATATAGAGTCATTACACACAGAGGGATCTATTATATAGAGTCATTACACACAGAGAGATCTATTATATAGAGTCATTACACGCAGAGGGATCTATTATATAGAGTCATTACACACAGAGGGATCTATTATATAGAGTCATTACACACAGAGGGATCTATTATATAGAGTCATTACACACAGAGGGATCTATTATATGGAGTCATTACACGCAGAGGGATCTATTATATAGAGTCATTACACACAGAGGGATCTATTATATAGAGTCATTACACACAGAGGGATCTATTATATAGAGTCATTACACACAGAGGGATCTATTATAGAGTCATTACACACAGAGGGATCTATTATATAGAGTCATTACACACAGAGAGATCTATTATATAGAGTCATTACACGCAGAGGGATCTATTATATAGAGTCATTACACACAGAGGGATCTATTATATAGAGTCATTACACACAGAGGGATCTATTATATAGAGTCATTACACACAGAGGGATCTATTATATGGAGTCATTACACGCAGAGGGATCTATTATATAGAGTCATTACACACAGAGGGATCTATTATATAGAGTCATTACACACAGAGGGATCTATTATATAGAGTCATTACACACAGAGGGATCTATTATATAGAGTCATTACACACAGAGGGATCTATTATATAGAGTCATTACACACAGAGGGATCTATTATATAGAGTCATTACACACAGAGTGATCTATTTCAAGTGGTTATTTCTGTTAATGGTGATGATTATGGCTTACAGCCAATGAAAACACAGAAGTCATTATCTCAGTAAATTAGAATACTTTATAACAACAGCTGGAAAAATGATTTTAAAATCAAAAATGTCCTACTGAAATGTCTGTTCAGTAAATGCCTCAATACTTGGTCGGTCTCCTTTTGCATCAATTACTGCATCAATGCGGCAATGTGGCATGGAGGCGATCAGCCTGTGGCATGGAGGGATCAGCCTGTGGCTGCTGAGGGGTTATGGAAGCCCAGGTGGCTTTGATAGCAGCCTTCAGCTCGTCTGCATTGTTGGGTCTGGGGTCTCTCATCTTCCTCTTGACAATACCCCATAGATTCTCTATAATAGATTCTCTATGGGGTTAAGGTCAGGCGAGTTTGCTGCCAATCAAGCACAGTAACAGTGCCAGCCGAGCAGTGCCCCATGTAACAGTGCCAGCCAAGAGGTGCCCCATGTAACAGTGCCAGCTGCACAGTGCCCCACGTAACAGTGCCAGCAGAGCAGTGCCCCATGTAACAGTGCCAGCAGAGCAGTGCCCCATGTAACAGTGCCAGCAGCACAGTGCCCCATGTAACAGTGCCAGCCGAGCAGTGCCCCATGTAACAGTGCCAGCAGCACAGTGCCCCATGTAACAGTGCCAGCAGCACAGTGCCCCATGTAACAGTGCCAGCAGCACAGTGCCCCATGTAACAGTGCCAGCAGCACAGTGCCCCATGTAACAGTGCCAGCAGCACAGTGCCCCATGTAACAGTGCCAGCAGCACAGTGCCCCATGTAACAGTGCCAGCAGCACAGTGCCCCATGTAACAGTGCCAGCAGCACAGTGCCCCATGTAACAGCAGCACAGTGCCCCATGTAACAGTGCCAGCAGCACAGTGCCCCATGTAACCGTGCCAGCAGCACAGTGCCCCATGTAACCGTGCCAGCAGCACAGTGCCCCATGTAACCGTGCCAGTAGCACAGTGCACCATGTAACAGTGCCAGCAGCACAGTGCCCCATGTAACAGTGCCAGCAGCACAGTGCCCCATGTAACAGTGCCAGCAGCAGTGCCCCATGTAACAGTGCCAGCAGCAGTGCCCCATGTAACAGTGCCAGCAGCACAGTGCCCCATGTAACAGTGCCAGCAGCACAGTGCCCCATGTAACAGTGCCAGCAGCACAGTGCCCCATGTAACAGTGCCAGCAGCGGATCTCTCACAAAATTTTGGATACCTATGCAGAGCGCAGCAGCAGAACTGAGTTTGTCCCTGGCTGCTCTGCTTTGCACAGGCAGCGGCCAAGATGACAAAACTCACTTCATCATTCTAAGACACTCGACATCTAAGTTGCTGCCTATGCAGAGCGCAGCAACCGATGACAAACTCATTCCGACGGCTGCACTCTGCAAAGGAACTTGTAGGACTGACAAAGGTGTGTGAACAGTTCAGATATTCCTGTATACGGGGTGTATTTATATTTAACTCTATAATTTCCAGTCCCTGATACGACATAAATCACACTGTGCATTACCAGGCGGCCTCCGCTCACCTTTCCCACCTCGGCGTTGCCCATGCTGATGACTTTGATGCGCAGCGCTTTGCGGTTCTCCTTCCTCTTCTGTAAGTTCGTCTCCATGGATGCTGCAAAGGAGAAGACGAGGAGCCATGAAGAGCGGAAACATACACCGACCTGCACGAGACAGGAGAAGTATACAACATACGTCAATGCTGTATATAAAGAGCTGAGCGCTGTATATCCCGTATATTACAGTATATATAGAGCTGAGCGCTGTATATCCTGCATATTACACTATATATAGAGCTGAGCGCTGTATATCCTGTGTATTACACTGTATATATAGAGCTGAGCGCTGTATATCCCGTATATTACAGTATATATAGAGCTGAGCGCTGTATATCCCGTATATTACACTGTATATATAGAGCTGAGCGCTGTATATCCTGTATATTACACTGTATATATAGAGCTGAGCGCTGTATATCCTGTATATTACACTGTATATATAGAGCTGAGCGCTGTATATCCGGTATATTACACTGTATATATAGAGCTGAGCGCTGTATATCCGGTATATTACACTGTATATATAGAGCTGAGCGCTGTATATCCCATATATTACACTGTATATATAGAGCTGAGCGCTGTATATCCCGTATATTACACTGTATATATAGAGCTGAGCGCTGTATATCCTGTATATTACACTGTATATATAGAGCTGAGCGCTGTATATCCCGTATATTACACTGTATATATAGAGCTGAGCGCTGTATATCCCGTATATTACACTGTATATATAGAGCTGAGGGCTGTATATCCCGTATATTACACTGTATATATAGAGCTGAGCGCTGTATATCCTATATATTACACTGTATATATAGAGCTGAGCGCTGTATATCCTGTATATTACACTGCATATATAGAGCTGAGCGCTGTATATCCTGTATATTACACTGTATATATAGAGCTGAGCGCTGTATATCCGGTATATTACACTGTATATATAGAGCTGAGCGCTGTATATCCCGTATATTACACTGTATATATAGAGCTGAGTGCTGTATATCCCATATATTACACTATATATAGAGCTGAGCGCTGTATATCCCATATATTACACTGTATAAATAGAGCTGAGAGCTGTATATCCCGTATATTACACTGTATATATAGAGCTGAGCGCTGTATATCCGGTATATTACACTGTATATATAGAGCTGAGCGCTGTATATCCCGTATATTACACTATATATAGAGCTGAGCGCTGTATATCCTATATATTACACTGTATATATAGAGCTGAGCGCTGTATATCCTGTATATTACACTGTATATATAGAGCTGAGCGCTGTATATCCTGTATATTACACTGTATATATAGAGCTGAGCGCTGTATATCCGGTATATTACACTGTATATATAGAGCTGAGCGCTGTATATCCGGTATATTACACTGTATATATAGAGCTGAGCGCTGTATATCCCGTATATTACACTGTATATATAGAGCTGAGCGCTGTATATCCCGTATATTACACTGTATATATAGAGCTGAGCGCTGTATATCCCATATATTACACTGTATATATAGAGCTGAGCGCTGTATATCCGGTATATTACACTGCATATATAGAGCTGAGCGCTGTATATCCGGTATATTACACTGCATATATAGAGCTGAGCGCTGTATATCCGGTATATTACACTGTATATATAGAGCTGAGCGCTGTATATCCGGTATATTACACTGTATATATAGAGCTGAGCGCTGTATATCCCGTATATTACACTGTATATATAGAGCTGAGCGCTGTATATCCCGTATATTACACTGTATATATAGAGCTGAGCGCTGTATATCCCGTATATTACACTGTATATATAGAGCTGAGCGCTGTATATCCCGTATATTACACTGTATATATAGAGCTGAGCGCTGTATATCCGGTATATTACACTGTATATATAGAGCTGAGCGCTGTATATCCGGTATATTACACTGTATATATAGAGCTGAGCGCTGTATATCCCGTATATTACACTGCATATATAGAGCTGAGCGCTGTATATCCCGTATATTACACTGTATATATACAGCTGAGCGCTGTATATCCCGTATAATACACTGTATATATAGAGCTGAGCGCTGTATATCCCGTATATTACACTATATATAGAGCTGAGCGCTGTATATCCCGTATATTACACTGTATATATAGAGCTGAGCGCTGTATATCCCGTATATTACACTGTATATATAGAGCTGAGCGCTGTATATCCGGTATATTACACTGCATATATAGAGCTGAGCGCTGTATATCCCGTATATTACACTGTATATATAGAGCTGAGCGCTGTATATCCCGTATATTACACTGTATATATAGAGCTGAGCGCTGTATATCCCGTATATTACACTATATATAGAGCTGAGCGCTGTATATCCCGTATATTACACTGTATATATAGAGCTGAGCGCTGTATATCCGGTATATTACACTGTATATATAGAGCTGAGCGCTGTATATCCGGTATATTACACTGTATATATAGAGCTGAGCGCTGTATATCCCATATATTACACTGCATATATAGAGCTGAGCGCTGTATATCCGGTATATTACACTGCATATATAGAGCTGAGCGCTGTATATCCGGTATATTACACTGCATATATAGAGCTGAGCGCTGTATATCCGGTATATTACACTGTATATATAGAGCTGAGCGCTGTATATCCGGTATATTACACTGTATATATAGAGCTGAGCGCTGTATATCCGGTATATTACACTGTATATATATATTTGAGCGCTGTATATCCGGTATATTACACTGTATATATAGAGCTGAGCGCTGTATATCCGGTATATTACACTGTATATATAGAGCTGAGCGCTGTATATCCGGTATATTACACTGTATATATAGAGCTGAGCGCTGTATATCCGGTATATTACACTGTATATATAGAGCTGAGCGCTGTATATCCCGTATATTACACTGTATATATAGAGCTGAGCGCTGTATATCCCGTATATTACACTGTATATATAGAGCTGAGCGCTGTATATCCCGTATATTACACTGTATATATAGAGCTGAGTGCTGTATATCCCATATATTACACTATATATAGAGCTGAGCGCTGTATATCCTATATATTACACTGTATAAATAGAGCTGAGAGCTGTATATCCCGTATATTACACTGTATATATAGAGCTGAGCGCTGTATATCCGGTATATTACACTGTATATATAGAGCTGAGCGCTGTATATCCCGTATATTACACTATATATAGAGCTGAGCGCTGTATATCCTATATATTACACTGTATATATAGAGCTGAGCGCTGTATATCCTGTATATTACACTGTATATATAGAGCTGAGCGCTGTATATCCTGTATATTACACTGTATATATAGAGCTGAGCGCTGTATATCACACTGTATATATAGAGCTGAGCGCTGTATATCCTGTATATTACACTGTATATATAGAGCTGAGCGCTGTATATCCGGTATATTACACTGTATATATAGAGCTGAGCGCTGTATATCCGGTATATTACACTGTATATATAGAGCTGAGCGCTGTATATCCCGTATATTAAACTGTATATATAGAGCTGAGCGCTGTATATCCCGTATATTACACTGCATATATAGAGCTGAGCGCTGTATATCCGGTATATTACACTGCATATATAGAGCTGAGCGCTGTATATCCGGTATATTACACTGTATATATAGAGCTGAGCGCTGTATATCCGGTATATTACACTGTATATATAGAGCTGAGCGCTGTATATCCCGTATATTACACTGTATATATAGAGCTGAGCGCTGTATATCCCGTATATTACACTGTATATATAGAGCTGAGCGCTGTATATCCCGTATATTACACTGTATATATAGAGCTGAGCGCTGTAAATCCGGTATATTACACTGTATATATATATTTGAGCGCTGTATATCCGGTATATTACACTGTATATATAGAGCTGAGCGCTGTATATCCGGTATATTACACTGTATATATAGAGCTGAGCGCTGTATATCCGGTATATTACACTGTATATATAGAGCTGAGCGCTGTATATCCGGTATATTACACTGTATATATAGAGCTGAGCGCTGTATATCCCGTATATTACACTGTATATATAGAGCTGAGCGCTGTATATCCCGTATATTACACTGTATATATAGAGCTGAGCGCTGTATATCCCGTATATTACACTGTATATATAGAGCTGAGTGCTGTATATCCCATATATTACACTATATATAGAGCTGAGCGCTGTATATCCTATATATTACACTGTATAAATAGAGCTGAGAGCTGTATATCCCGTATATTACACTGTATATATAGAGCTGAGCGCTGTATATCCGGTATATTACACTGTATATATAGAGCTGAGCGCTGTATATCCCGTATATTACACTATATATAGAGCTGAGCGCTGTATATCCTATATATTACACTGTATATATAGAGCTGAGCGCTGTATATCCTGTATATTACACTGTATATATAGAGCTGAGCGCTGTATATCCTGTATATTACACTGTATATATAGAGCTGAGCGCTGTATATCCTGTATATTACACTGTATATATAGAGCTGAGCGCTGTATATCCTGTATATTACACTGTATATATAGAGCTGAGCGCTGTATATCCGGTATACTACACTGTATATATAGAGCTGAGCGCTGTATATCCGGTATATTACACTGCATATATAGAGCTGAGCGCTGTATATCCGGTATATTACACTGCATATATAGAGCTGAGCGCTGTATATCCGGTATATTACACTGTATGTATAGAGCTGAGCGCTGTATATCCGGTATATTACACTGTATATATATATCTGAGCGCTGTATATCCGGTATATTACACTGTAGATATAGAGCTGAGCGCTGTATATCCGGTATATTACACTGTATATATAGAGCTGAGCGCTGTATATCCGGTATATTACACAGTATATATAGAGCTGAGCGCTGTATATCCGGTATATTACACTGTATATATAGAGCTGAGCACTGTATATATAGAGCTGAGCGCTGTATATCCCGTATATTACACTGTATATATAGAGCTGAGCGCTGTATATCCCGTATATTACACTGCATATATAGAGCTGAGCGCTGTATATCCGGTATATTACACTGCATATATAGAGCTGAGCGCTGTATATCCGGTATATTACACTGTATATATAGAGCTGAGCGCTGTATATCCGGTATATTACACTGTATATATAGAGCTGAGCGCTGTATATCCCGTATATTACACTGTATATATAGAGCTGAGCGCTGTATATCCCGTATATTACACTGTATATATAGAGCTGAGCGCTGTATATCCCGTATATTACACTGTATATATAGAGCTGAGCGCTGTATATCCGGTATATTACACTGTATATATAGAGCTGAGCGCTGTATATCCTGTATATTACACTGTATATATAGAGCTGAGCGCTGTATATCCTGTATATTACACTGTATATATAGAGCTGAGCGCTGTATATCCGGTATATTACACTGTATATATAGAGCTGAGCGCTGTATATCCGGTATATTACACTGCATATATAGAGCTGAGCGCTGTATATCCGGTATATTACACTGCATATATAGAGCTGAGCGCTGTATATCCGGTATATTACACTGTATGTATAGAGCTGAGCGCTGTAAATCCGGTATATTACACTGTATATATATATTTGAGCGCTGTATATCCGGTATATTACACTGTATATATAGAGCTGAGCGCTGTATATCCGGTATATTACACTGCATATATAGAGCTGAGCGCTGTATATCCGGTATATTACACTGTATGTATAGAGCTGAGCGCTGTATATCCGGTATATTACACTGTATATATATATCTGAGCGCTGTATATCCGGTATATTACACTGTAGATATAGAGCTGAGCGCTGTATATCCGGTATATTACACTGTATATATAGAGCTGAGCGCTGTATATCCGGTATATTACACTGTATATATAGAGCTGAGCGCTGTATATCCGGTATATTACACTGTATATATAGAGCTGAGCGCTGTATATCCGGTATATTACACTGTATATATAGAGCTGAGCGCTGTATATCCCGTATATTACACTGTATATATAGAGCTGAGCGCTGTATATCCCGTATATTACACTGCATATATAGAGCTGAGCGCTGTATATCCGGTATATTACACTGCATATATAGAGCTGAGCGCTGTATATCCGGGATATTACACTGTATATATAGAGCTGAGCGCTGTATATCCGGTATATTACACTGTATATATAGAGCTGAGCGCTGTATATCCCGTATATTACACTGTATATATAGAGCTGAGCGCTGTATATCCGGTATATTACACTGTATATATAGAGCTGAGCGCTGTATATCCGGTATATTACACTGTATATATAGAGCTGAGCGCTGTATATCCGGTATATTACACTGTATATATAGAGCTGAGCGCTGTATATCCTGTATATTACACTGTATATATAGAGCTGAGCGCTGTATATCCTGTATATTACACTGTATATATAGAGCTGAGCGCTGTATATCCGGTATATTACACTGTATATATAGAGCTGAGCGCTGTATATCCGGTATATTACACTGCATATATAGAGCTGAGCGCTGTATATCCGGTATATTACACTGCATATATAGAGCTGAGCGCTGTATATCCGGTATATTACACTGTATGTATAGAGCTGAGCGCTGTAAATCCGGTATATTACACTGTATATATATATTTGAGCGCTGTATATCCGGTATATTACACTGTATATATAGAGCTGAGCGCTGTATATCCGGTATATTACACTGTATATATAGAGCTGAGCGCTGTATATCCGGTATATTACACTGTATATATAGAGCTGAGCGCTGTATATCCGGTATATTACACTGTATATATAGAGCTGAGCGCTGTATATCCCGTATATTACACTGTATATATAGAGCTGAGCGCTGTATATCCCGTATATTACACTGTATATATAGAGCTGAGCGCTGTATATCCCGTATATTACACTGTATATATAGAGCTGAGTGCTGTATATCCCATATATTACACTATATATAGAGCTGAGCGCTGTATATCCTATATATTACACTGTATAAATAGAGCTGAGAGCTGTATATCCCGTATATTACACTGTATATATAGAGCTGAGCGCTGTATATCCGGTATATTACACTGTATATATAGAGCTGAGCGCTGTATATCCCGTATATTACACTATATATAGAGCTGAGCGCTGTATATCCTATATATTACACTGTATATATAGAGCTGAGCGCTGTATATCCTGTATATTACACTGTATATATAGAGCTGAGCGCTGTATATCCTGTATATTACACTGTATATATAGAGCTGAGCGCTGTATATCCTGTATATTACACTGTATATATAGAGCTGAGCGCTGTATATCCTGTATATTACACTGTATATATAGAGCTGAGCGCTGTATATCCGGTATATTACACTGTATATATAGAGCTGAGCGCTGTATATCCGGTATATTACACTGTATATATAGAGCTGAGCGCTGTATATCCCGTATATTACACTGTATATATAGAGCTGAGCGCTGTATATCCCGTATATTACACTGCATATATAGAGCTGAGCGCTGTATATCCGGTATATTACACTGCATATATAGAGCTGAGCGCTGTATATCCGGTATATTACACTGTATATATAGAGCTGAGCGCTGTATATCCGGTATATTACACTGTATATATAGAGCTGAGCGCTGTATATCCCGTATATTACACTGTATATATAGAGCTGAGCGCTGTATATCCCGTATATTACACTGTATATATAGAGCTGAGCGCTGTATATCCCGTATATTACACTGTATATATAGAGCTGAGCGCTGTATATCCGGTATATTACACTGTATATATAGAGCTGAGCGCTGTATATCCGGTATATTACACTGTATATATAGAGCTGAGCGCTGTATATCCGGTATATTACACTGTATATATAGAGCTGAGCGCTGTATATCCGGTATATTACACTGTATATATAGAGCTGAGCGCTGTATATCCGGTATATTACACTGTATATATAGAGCTGAGCGCTGTATATCCGGTATATTACACTGCATATATAGAGCTGAGCGCTGTATATCCCGTATATTACACTGCATATATAGAGCTGAGCGCTGTATATCCCGTATATTACACTGTATATATACAGCTGAGCGCTGTATATCCCGTATAATACACTGTATATATAGAGCTGAGCGCTGTATATCCCGTAAATTACACTATATATAGAGCTGAGCGCTGTATATCCCATATATTACACTGTATATATAGAGCTGAGCGCTGTATATCCCATATATTACACTGTATATATAGAGCTGAGCGCTGTATATCCGGTATATTACACTGCATATATAGAGCTGAGCGCTGTATATCCCGTATATTAGACTGTATATATAGAGCTGAGCGCTGTATATCCCGTATATTACACTATATATAGAGTTGAGCGCTGTATATCCCGTATATTAGACTGTATATATAGAGCTGAGCGCTGTATATCCCGTATATTACACTATATATAGAGCTGAGCGCTGTATATCCGGTATATTACACTGTATATATAGAGCTGAGCGCTGTATATCCGGTATATTACACTGTATATATAGAGCTGAGCGCTGTATATCCCATATATTACACTGTATATATAGAGCTGAGCGCTGTAAATCCGGTATATTACACTGTATATATAGAGCTGAGTGCTGTATATCCGGTATATTACACTGTATATATAGAGCTGAGCGCTGTATATCCCGTATATTACACTGTATATATAGAGCTGAGCGCTGTATATCCCGTATATTACACTGCATATATAGAGCTGAGCGCTGTATATCCGGTATATTACACTGCATATATAGAGCTGAGCGCTGTATATCCGGTATATTACACTGCATATATAGAGCTGAGCGCTGTATATCCGGTATATTACACTGTATATATAGAGCTGAGCGCTGTATATCCGGTATATTACACTGTATATATAGAGCTGAGCGCTGTATATCCGGTATATTACACTGTATATATATATTTGAGCGCTGTATATCCCGTATATTACACTGTATATATAGAGCTGAGCGCTGTATATCCGGTATATTACACTGTATATATAGAGCTGAGCGCTGTATATCCGGTATATTACACTGTATATATAGAGCTGAGCGCTGTATATCCCGTATATTACACTGTATATATAGAGCTGAGCGCTGTATATCCCGTATATTACACTGTATATATAGAGCTGAGCGCTGTATATCCCGCATATTACACTGTATATATAGAGCTGAGCGCTGTATATCCCGTATATTACACTGTATATATAGAGCTGAGCGCTGTATATCCCGTATATTACACTGTATATATAGAGCTGAGCGCTGTATATCCCGTATATTACACTGTATATATAGAGCTGAGCGCTGTATATCCCGTATATTACACTGTATATATAGAGCTGAGCGCTGTATATCCGGTATATTACACTGTATATATAGAGCTGAGCGCTGTATATCCCGTATATTACACTGTATATATAGAGCTGAGCGCTGTATATCCGGTATATTACACTGTATATATAGAGCTGAGCGCTGTATATCCGGTATATTACACTGCATATATAGAGCTGAGCGCTGTATATCCGGTATATTACACTGCATATATAGAGCTGAGCGCTGTATATCCGGTATATTACACTGTATATATAGAGCTGAGCGCTGTAAATCCGGTATATTACACTGTATATATAGAGCTGAGCGCTGTATATCCCATATATTACACTGTATATATAGAGCTGAGCGCTGTATATCCGGTATATTACACTGTATATATAGAGCTGAGCGCTGTATATCCGGTATATTACACTGCATATATAGAGCTGAGCGCTGTATATCCGGTATATTACACTGCATATATAGAGCTGAGCGCTGTATATCACACTGTATATATAGAGCTGAGCGCTGTATATCCGGTATATTACACTGTATGTATAGAGCTGAGCGCTGTATATCCGGTATATTACACTGTATATATATATCTGAGCGCTGTATATCCGGTATATTACACTGTAGATATAGAGCTGAGCGCTGTATATCCGGTATATTACACTGTATATATAGAGCTGAGCGCTGTATATCCGGTATATTACACTGTATATATAGAGCTGAGCGCTGTATATCCGGTATATTACACTGTATATATAGAGCTGAGCGCTGTATATCCCGTATATTACACTGTATATATAGAGCTGAGCGCTGTATATCCCGTATATTACACTGTATATATAGAGCTGAGCGCTGTATATCCCGTATATTACACTGTATATATAGAGCTGAGCGCTGTATATCCCGTATATTACACTGCATATATAGAGCTGAGCGCTGTATATCCCGTATATTACACTGCATATATAGAGCTGAGCGCTGTATATCCAGTATATTACACTGTATATATAGAGCTGAGCGCTGTATATCCGGTATATTACACTGTATATATAAAGCTGAGTGCTGTATATCCCGTATATTACACTGTATATATAGAGCTGAGCGCTGTATATCCCATATATTACACTGTATATATAGAGCTGAGCGCTGTATATCCCATATATTACACTGTATATATAGAGCTGAGCGCTGTATATCCCATATATTACACTGTATATATAGAGCTGAGCGCTGTATATCCGGTATATTACACTGTATATATAGAGCTGAGCGCTGTATATCCCGTATATTACACTGTATATATAGAGCTGAGCGCTGTATATCCCGTATATTACACTGTATATATAGAGCTGAGCGCTGTATATCCCGTATATTACACTGTATATATAGAGCTGAGCGCTGTATATCCCTTATATTACACTGTATATATAGAGCTGAGCGCTGTATATCCCGTATATTACACTATATATAGAGCTGAGCGCTGTATATCCCGTATATTACACTGTATATATAGAGCTGAGCGCTGTATATCCGGTATATTACATTGTATATATAGAGCTGAGCGCTGTATATCTGGTATATTACACTGTATATATAGAGCTGAGCGCTGTATATCCTGTATATTACACTGTATATAGAGCTGTATATCCTGTATATTACACTGTATATAGAGCTGTATATTACACTGTATAGAGCTGTATATCCGGTATATTACACTGTATATAGAGCTGTATATCTCGCTGTATATCCCGTATATTACACTGTATATAGAGCTGTATACCCCGCTGAATATCCTGTATATAGAGCTGCATACCCCGCTGTATATCCTGTATATTACACTGTATATAGAGCTGTATACCCCGTATATTACACTGTATATAGAGCTGTATACCCCTGTATATCCGGTATATTACACTGTATATAGAGCTGTATACCTCGCTGCATATCCCGTATATTACACTGTATATAGAGCTGTATACCCCTCTGTATATCCTGTATATTACACTGTATATAGAGCTGTATACCCCGCTGTATATCCCGTATATTACACTGTATATAGAGCTGTATATCCTGTATATTACACTGTATATAGAGCTGTATATTACACCGTATATAGAGCTGTATACCCCGCTGTATATCCCTTATATTACACTGTATATAGAGCTGTATACCCCACTGTATATCCCGTATATTACACTGTATATAGAGCTGTATATCCTGTATATTACACTGTATATAGAGCTGTATATTACACCGTATATAGAGCTGTATAACCCGCTGTATATCCCGTATATTACACTGTATATAGAGCTGTATATCCTGTATATTACACTGTATCTATAGAGCTGAGCGCTGTATATCCCGTATATTACACTGTATCTATAGAGCTGAGCGCTGTATATCCCGTATATTACACTGTATCTATAGAGCTGAGCGCTGTATATCCCGTATATTACACTGTATATAGAGCTGTATATCCTGTATATTACACTGTATATAGAGCTGTATATTACACCGTATATAGAGCTGTATAACCCGCTGTATATCCCGTATATTACACTGTATATAGAGCTGTATATCCTGTATATTACACTGTATATATAGAGCTGAGCGCTGTATATCCCGTATATTACACTGTATATATAGAGCTGAGCGCTGTATATCCCGTATATTACACTGTATATATAGAGCCGAGCGCTGTATATCCCGTATATTACACTGTATATATAGAGCCGAGCGCTGTATATCCTGTATATTACACTATATATAGAGCTGAGCGCTGTATATCCTGTATACTACACTGTATATATAGAGCTGAGCGCTGCATATCTGGTATATTACACTGTATATATAGAGCTGAGCGCTGTATATCCGGTATATTACACTGCATATATAGAGCTGAGCGCTGTATATCCCGTATATTACACTGTATATACAGAGCTGAGCGCTGTATATTCGGTATATTACACTGTATATACAAAGCTGAGCGCTGTATATCCCGTATATTACACTGTATATATAGAGCTGAGCGCTGTATATCCCGTATATTACACTGTATATATAGAGCTGAGCGCTGTATATCCGGTATATAACACTGTATATATAGAGCTGAGCGCTGTATATCCGGTATATTACACTGTATATATAGAGCTGAGCGCTGTATATCCGGTATATTACACTGTATATATAGAGCCGAGCGCTGTATATCCCGTATATTACACTGTATATATAGAGCCGAGCGCTGTATATCCCGTATATTACACTGTATATATAGAGCCGAGCGCTGTATATCCCGTATATTACACTGTATATATAGAGCCGAGCGCTGTATATCCTGTATATTACACTATATATAGAGCTGAGCGCTGTATATCCCGTATATTACACTGTATATATAGAGCTGAGCGCTGTATATCCCGTATATTACACTGTATATATAGAGCTGAGCGTTGTATATCCGGTATATTACACTGTATATATAGAGCTGAGCGCTGTATATCCTGTATATTACACTATATATAGAGCTGAGCGCTGTATATCCCGTATATTACACTGCATATACAGAGCTGAGCGCTGTATATCCCGTATATTACACTGTATATACAGAGCTGAGCGCTGTATATCCCGTATATTACACTGTATATATAGAGCTGAGCGCTGTATATCCCGTATATTACACTGTATATATAGAGCTGAGCGCTGTATATCCCGTATATTACACTGTATATATAGAGCTGAGCGCTGTATATCCCGTATATTACACTGTATATATAGAGCTGAGCGCTGTATATCCCGTATATTACACTGTATATATAGAGCTGAGCGCTGTATATCCCGTATATTACACTGTATATATAGAGCTGAGCGCTGTATATCCCGTATATTACACTGTATATATAGAGCTGAGCGCTGTATATCCCGTATATTACACTGTATATATAGAGCTGAGCGCTGTATATCCCGTATATTACACTGTATATATAGAGCTGAGCGCTGTATATCCCGTATATTACACTGTATATATAGAGCTGAGCGCTGTATATCCGGTATATTACACTGCATATATAGAGCTGAGCGCTGTATATCCGGTATATTACACTGTATATATAGAGCTGAGCGCTGTAAATCCGGTATATTACACTGTATATATAGAGCTGAGCGCTGTATATCCGGTATATTACACTGTATATACAGAGCTGAGCGCTGTATATCCGGTATATTACACTGTATATACAGAGCTGAGCGCTGTATATCCGGTATATTACACTGCATATATAGAGCTGAGCGCTGTATATCCGGTATATTACACTGCATATATAGAGCTGAGCGCTGTATATCCGGTATATTACACTGTATATATAGAGCTGAGCGCTGTATATTCGGTATATTACACTGTATATATAGAGCTGAGCGCTGTATATCCCGTATATTACACTGTATATATAGAGCTGAGCGCTGTATATCCGGTATATTACACTGTATATATATATCTGAGCGCTGTATATCCGGTATATTACACTGTATATATATATCTGAGCGCTGTATATCCGGTATATTACACTGTATATATAGAGCTGAGCGCTGTATATCCGGTATATTACACTGTATATATAGAGCTGAGCGCTGTATATCCGGTATATTACACTGTATATATAGAGCTGAGCGCTGTATATCCCATATATTACACTGTATATATAGAGCTGAGCGCTGTATATCCGGTATATTACACTGTATATATAGAGCTGAGCGCTGTATATCCCGTATATTACACTGTATATATAGAGCTGAGCGCTGTATATCCCGTATATTACACTGTATATATAGAGCTGAGCGCTGTATATCCCGTATATTACACTGTATATATAGAGCTGAGCGCTGTATATCCCTTATATTACACTGTATATATAGAGCTGAGCGCTGTATATCCCGTATATTACACTATATATAGAGCTGAGCGCTGTATATCCCGTATATTACACTGTATATATAGAGCTGAGCGCTGTATATCCGGTATATTACATTGTATATATAGAGCTGAGCGCTATATATCTGGTATATTACACTGTATATATAGAGCTGAACGCTGTATATCCTGTATATTACACTGTATATATAGAGCTGAGTGCTGTATATCCTGTATATTACACTGTATAGAGCTGTATATCCGGTATATTACACTGTATATAGAGCTGTATATCTCGCTGTATATCCCGTATATTACACTGTATATAGAGCTGTATACCCCGCTGTATATCCTGTATATAGAGCTGCATACCCCGCTGTATATCCTGTATATTACACTGTATATAGAGCTGTATACCCCGTATATTACACTGTATATAGAGCTGTATACCCCTGTATATCCGGTATATTACACTGTATATAGAGCTGTATACCCCGCTGTATATCCTGTATATTACACTGTATATAGAGCTGTATACCTCGCTGCATATCCCGTATATTACACTGTATATAGAGCTGTATACCCCTCTGTATATCCTGTATATTACACTGTATATAGAGCTGTATACCCCGCTGTATATCCCGTATATTACACTGTATATAGAGCTGTATATCCTGTATATTACACTGTATATAGAGCTGTATATTACACCGTATATAGAGCTGTATACCCCGCTGTATATCCCTTATATTACACTGTATATAGAGCTGTATACCCCGCTGTATATCCCGTATATTACACTGTATATAGAGCTGTATATCCTGTATATTACACTGTATATAGAGCTGTGTATTACACCGTATATAGAGCTGTATAACCCGCTGTATATCCCGTATATTACACTGTATATAGAGCTGTATATCCTGTATATTACACTGTATATATAGAGCTGAGCGCTGTATATCCCGTATATTACACTGTATATATAGAGCTGAGCGCTGTATATCCCGTATATTACACTGTATCTATAGAGCTGAGCGCTGTATATCCCGTATATTACACTGTATCTATAGAGCTGAGCGCTGTATATCCCGTATATTACACTGTATCTATAGAGCTGAGCGCTGTATATCCCGTATATTACACTGTATCTATAGAGCTGAGCGCTGTATATCCCGTATATTACACTGTATCTATAGAGCTGAGCGCTGTATATCCCGTATATTACACTGTATATAGAGCTGTATATCCTGTATATTACAATGTATATAGAGCTGTATATTACACCGTATATAGAGCTGTATAACCCGCTGTATATCCCGTATATTACACTGTATATAGAGCTGTATATCCTGTATATTACACTGTATATATAGAGCTGAGCGCTGTATATCCCGTATATTACACTGTATATATAGAGCTGAGCGCTGTATATCCCGTATATTACACTGTATATATAGAGCTGAGCGCTGTATATCCCGTATATTACACTGTATATATAGAGCTGAGCGCTGTATATCCCGTATATTACACTGTATATATAGAGCTGAGCGCTGTATATCCCGTATATTACACTGTATATATAGAGCCGAGCGCTGTATATCCCGTATATTACACTGTATATATAGAGCCGAGCGCTGTATATCCTGTATATTACACTATATATAGAGCTGAGCGCTGTAAATCCTGTATACTACACTGTATATATAGAGCTGAGCGCTGCATATCTGGTATATTACACTGTATATATAGAGCTGAGCGCTGTATATCCGGTATATTACACTGCATATATAGAGCTGAGCGCTGTATATCCCGTATATTACACTGTATATACAGAGCTGAGCGCTGTATATTCGGTATATTACACTGTATATATAAAGCTGAGTGCTGTATATCCCGTATATTACACTGTATATATAGAGCTGAGCGCTGTATATCCCGTATATTACACTGTATATATAGAGCTGAGCGTTGTATATCCGGTATATTACACTGTATATATAGAGCTGAGCGCTGTATATCCTGTATATTACACTATATATAGAGCTGAGCGCTGTATATCCCGTATATTACACTGCATATATAGAGCTGAGCGCTGTATATCCCGTATATTACACTGTATATATAGAGCTGAGCGCTGTATATCCCGTATATTACACTGTATATATAGAGCTGAGCGCTGTATATCCCGTATATTACACTGTATATATAGAGCTGAGCGCTGTATATCCCGTATATTACACTGTATATATAGAGCTGAGCGCTGTATATCCTGTATATTACACTGTATATATAGAGCTGTATATCCTGTATATTACACTGTATCTATAGAGCTGAGCGCTGTATATCCCGTATATTACACTGTATATATAGAGCTGAGTGCTGTATATCCCGTATATTGCACTGTATATATAGAGCTGAGCGCTGTATATCCCGTATATTACACTGTATATATAGAGCTGAGCGCTGTATATACCTTATATTACACTGTATATTTAGAGCTGAGAGCTGAATATCCCGTATATTACACTATATATAGAGCTGAGCGCTGTATATCCCGTATATTACACTGTATATATAGAGCTGAGCGCTGTATATCCGGTATATTACATTGTATATATAGAGCTGAGCGCTGTATATCTGGTATATTACACTGTATATAGAGCTGTATACCCCGCTGTATATCCTGTATATTACACTGTATATAGAGCTGTATATTACACTGTATAGAGCTGTATATCCGGTATATTACACTGTATATAGAGCCGTATACCTCGCTGTATATCCCGTATATTACACTGTATATAGAGCTGCATACCCCGCTGTATATCCTGTATATTACACTGTATATAGAGCTGTATACCCCGCTGTATATCCCGTATATTACACTGTATATAGAGCTGTATACCCCTGTATATCCGGTATATTACACTGTATATAGAGCTGTATACCCCGCTGTATATCCTGTATATTACACTGTATATAGAGCTGTATACCTCGCTGCATATCCCGTATATTACACTGTATATAGAGCTGTATAGCCCGCTGTATATCCTGTATATTACACTGTATATAGAGCTGTATACCCCGCTGTATATCCCGTATATTACACTGTATATATAGAGCTGAGCGCTGTATATCCTGTATATTACACTATATATAGAGCTGAGCGCTGTATATCCCGTATATTACACTGCATATATAGAGCTGAGCGCTGTATATCCCGTATATTACACTGCATATATAGAGCTGAGCGCTGTATATCCCGTATATTACACTGTATATATAGAGCTGAGCGCTGTATATCCCGTATATTACACTGTATATATAGAGCTGAGCGCTGTATATCCCGTATATTACACTGTATATATAGAGCTGAGCGCTGTATATCCTGTATATTACACTGTATATATAGAGCTGTATATCCTGTATATTACACTGTATCTATAGAGCTGAGCGCTGTATATCCCGTATATTACACTGTATATATAGAGCTGAGTGCTGTATATCCCGTATATTACACTGTATATATAGAGCTGAGCGCTGTATATCCCGTATATTACACTGTATATATAGAGCTGAGCGCTGTATATACCTTATATTACACTGTATATATAGAGCTGAGCGCTGAATATCCCGTATATTACACTATATATAGAGCTGAGCGCTGTATATCCCGTATATTACACTGTATATATAGAGCTGAGCGCTGTATATCCGGTATATTACATTGTATATATAGAGCTGAGCGCTATCTGGTATATTACACTGTATATAGAGCTGTATACCCCGCTGTATATCCTGTATATTACACTGTATATAGAGCTGTATATTACACTGTATAGAGCTGTATATCCGGTATATTACACTGTATATAGAGCCGTATACCTCGCTGTATATCCCGTATATTACACTGTATATAGAGCTGCATACCCCGCTGTATATCCTGTATATTACACTGTATATAGAGCTGTATACCCCGCTGTATATCCCGTATATTACAATGTATATAGAGCTGTATACCCCTGTATATCCGGTATATTACACTGTATATAGAGCTGTATACCCCGCTGTATATCCTGTATATTACACTGTATATAGAGCTGTATACCTCGCTGCATATCCCGTATATTACACTGTATATAGAGCTGTATACCCCGCTGTATATCCTGTATATTACACTGTATATAGAGCTGTATACCCCGCTGTATATCCCGTATATTACACTGTATATATAGAGCTGAGCGCTGTATATCCTGTATATTACACTATATATAGAGCTGAGCGCTGTATATCCCGTATATTACACTGCATATATAGAGCTGAGCGCTGTATATCCCGTATATTACACTGTATATATAGAACTGAGCGCTGTATATCCCGTATATTACACTGCATATATAGAGCTGAGCGCTGTATATCCCGTATATTACACTGTATATATAGAGCTGAGCGCTGTATATCCCGTATATTACACTGTATATATAGAGCTGAGCGCTGTATATCCCGTATATTACACTGTATATATAGAGCTGAGCGCTGTATATCCCGTATATTACACTGTATATATAGAGCTGAGCGCTGTATATCCCGTATATTACACTGTATATATAGAGCTGTATATCCTGTATATTACACTGTATCTATAGAGCTGAGCGCTGTATATCCCGTATATTACACTGTATATATAGAGCTGAGCGCTGTATATCCCGTATATTACACTGTATATATAGAGCTGAGCGCTGTATATCCCGTATATTACACTGTATATATAGAGCTGAGCGCTGTATATCCGGTATATTACACTGCATATATAGAGCTGAGCGCTGTATATCCCGTATATTACACTGTATATATAGAGCTGAGCGCTGTATATCCGGTATATTACACTGTATATATAAAGCTGAGTGCTGTATATCCCGTATATTACACTGTATATATAGAGCTGAGCACTGTATATCCCGTATATTACACTGTATATATAGAGCTGAGCGCTGAATATCCCATATATTACACTGTATATATAGAGCTGAGCGCTGTATATCCGGTATATTACACTGTATATATAGAGCTGAGCGCTGTATATCCCGTATATTACACTGTATATATAGAGCTGAGCGCTGTATATCCCGTATATTACACTGTATATATAGAGCCGAGCGCTGTATATCCCGTATATTACACTGTATATATAGAGCCGAGCGCTGTATATCCTGTATATTACACTATATATAGAGCTGAGCGCTGTATATCCCGTATATTACACTGTATATATAGAGCTGAGCGCTGTATATCCCTTATATTACACTGTATATATAGAGCTGAGCGCTGTATATCCCGTATATTACACTATATATAGAGCTGAGCGCTGTATATCCCGTATATTACACTATATATAGAGCTGAGCGCTGTATATCCGCTATATTACATTGTATATATAGAGCTGAGCGCTGTATATCCGCTATATTACATTGTATATATAGAGCTGAGCGCTGTATATCCGGTATATTACACTGTATATATAGAGCTGAGCGCTGTATATCCTGTATATTACACTGTATATAGAGCTGTATACCCCGCTGTATATCCTGTATATTACACTGTATATAGAGCTGTATATTACACTGTATAGAGTTGTATACCCCGCTGTATATCCGGTATATTACACTGTATATAGAGCTGTATATCCTGTATATAGAGCTGTATACCTCGCTGTATATCCCGTATATTACACTGTATATAGAGCTGTATACCCCGCTGTATATCCTGTATATAGAGCTGAATACCCCGCTGTATATCCTATATATTACACTGTATATAGAGCTGTATACCCCGCTGTATATCCCGTATATTACACTGTATATAGAGCTGTATACCCCTGTATATCCGGTATATTACACTGTATATAGAGCAGTATACCCCGCTGTATATTACACTGTATATAGAGCTGTATACCTCGCTGCATATCCTGTATATTACACTGTATATAGAGCTGTATACCCCGCTGTATATCCTGTATATTACACTGTATATAGAGCTGTATACCCTGCTGTATATCCCGTATATTACACTGTATATAGAGCTGTATATCCTGTATATTACACTGTATATAGAGCTGTATACCTCGCTGCATATCCCGTATATTACACTGTATATAGAGCTGTATACCCCGCTGTATATCCCATATATTACACTGTATATAGAGCTGTATATCCTGTATATTACACTGTACATAGAGCTGTATATTACACCGTATATAGAGCTGTATACCCCGCTGTATATCCCTTATATTACACTGTATATAGAGCTGTATACCCCGCTGTATATCCCGTATATTACACTGTATATAGAGCTGTATATCCTGTATATTACACTGTATATAGAGCTGTATATTACACCGTATATAGAGCTGTATACCCCGCTGTATATCCTGTATATTACACTGTATATAGAGCTGTATACCCCGTTGTATCTGCGGTGCTGACCCCTGATATATATATATATATATATATATATATATATACACTGTGTATATTTGCAGATCCCCCTATCTATACAGAGGTGTGAATGAGGACAGTGAACATGCCTGGCGTCAGGGGTAGAGGGCGCAGCTCTCACCTCTCCAGTAGGGGGCAGTGTGCCGGTCACTACGTCTGCTCCCCCGTTGGGGGCCGCTCAGCCCCGGGTCGCCCCCTGATCTGTGTCATGTGACCACAGCTGCAGCTGGGCCGGGAATGAGGAGAGGGGGCGGTGACAGGTGACGTCACCCTTAGCAGCAAACAAACCTGTAACGATCCGGGGGCGTTCCCCAGGCTTCCCCCGCCCATTACTAGGGCAGACATCTTACCTCCCTGCATAGCTTGGACTACATCACCCGGCATGCACTGGGGTTTTTGTTTTAATTGCAAATTGTCGCCAGGCACTAATATATAATGTTC
Organism: Phyllobates terribilis; assembly: GCF_046119375.1. Classification (NCBI taxonomy): domain Eukaryota; kingdom Metazoa; phylum Chordata; class Amphibia; order Anura; family Dendrobatidae; genus Phyllobates; species Phyllobates terribilis. The sequence continues at coordinate 47,748,796 of NW_027362763.1, read as the reverse complement.
TGCAAATCAGCGCAGGATAGTAATGTCAGAAAACGCACAGTTACCGCATGCTGCACTGACACCGCTGCATGCCAACACTAGTCAGAACATGGGAGAGACATTTGTCATTTCCTCTGTTTTTTTCCTCCTCTTCATTTATTTTTTAGAGATTAATAAAAAAAAATTGTAAAAAAAATTTTTTTCCCTTTTTTTTTTTTTGTTGACGTTTTTATTGGCTCCTATTTTGGGTAACTATAAAATATTAATTTTCTTTGATTCTCTGCCAGAGATGCGATAGCTGAAAACTCAAACTTTTCTATTTTTTTTTTCTTTATGTTCTTTACTGTATAATTAATTGTATATTTTTATAGATTGTGCTTTTTAAAGACGCATCAATACCAATTTTTTAAAAATTAGGGGACTGAAATTGTTATTTTTTTATTTAATGAATATTTTTTTTACAATATTTTTTATTACATTTAACTATTTTTTTTTTTTTATTTCCTTGACAGGATTTCATTGTACAATATTCTTCAGTAATGGCAGTGTACAGTAAACGTCACAATCCTCTATGATTCCCAGCCTGTGAGTGAGCAATATAGTTGTACCGAGATGGAGGTCCTCCTGGATGTTCTGATCAGTGTGATCCTAGTCCAATCCGTGTGATCCCCAGGCCTCCAGGATGATCTGATCAGTCTTATCCTCACGCCTCCTAGATTGTTCAATCAATGTGTCCCACAGGTCTCATCGATGGTCCAATCATCCTCCTGGATGGTACGGTCAGTGTGATCCCCAGGCCTCCAGGATGATCTGATCAGTCTTATCCTCACGCCTCCTAGATTGTTCAATCAATGTGTCCCACAGGTCTCATGGATGGTCCAATCATCCTCCTGGATGGTACGGTCAGTGTGATCCCCAGGCCTCCAGGATGATCTGATCAGTCTTATCTTCACGCCTCCTAGATTGTTCAATCAATGTGTCCCACAGGTCCAATCATCCTCCTGGATGGTACGGTCAGTGTGATCCCCAGGCCTCCAGGATGATCTGATCAGTCTTATCCTCACGCCCCCTGGATTGTTCAATCAATGTGTTCCACAGATCTCATGGATGGTCCAATCATCCTCCTGGATGGTACGGTCAGTGTGATCCCCAGGCCTCCAGGATGATCTGATTAGTCTTATCTTCACGCCTCCTAGATTGTTCAATCAATGTGTCCCACAGGTCCAATCATCATCCTGGATGGTACGGTCAGTATGATCCCCAGGCCTCCAGGATGATCTGATTAGTCTTATCTTCACGCCTCCTAGATTGTTCAATCAATGTGTTCCACAGGTCTCATGGATGGTCCAATCATTGTGTTCCCCAAGCCTCCTGGATGGTACGGTCAGTGTGATCTCCAGGCCTTTAGGAATGTCCGATCATTGTGTTCACCAGGCCTTTTGGGTGGTCTGATTAGTGTGATCCTAGTCCAATCCGTGTGACCTCCAGGCCTCCTGGATAAATCAGTCATTGTGTTCCCCATGCCTCCTGGATGGCCCAATCAGTGTGATCCCCGACCTCCTGGATGGCACAATCACTGTGATCCTATTCCAATCAGTGTGACCTCCAGACCTCCTGGATAAATCCGTCAGTGTGTTCCCCAGGCCTCCTGGATGGTCCGATCAGTGTGATCCACAGACCTCCTGGATGGCCTAATCACTGTGATCCTAGTCCAAACAGTGTGACCTCCAGGCCTCCTAGAGAAATCGGTCAGTATGTTCCCCAGGCCTCCTGGGTGGCCCAATCAGTGTGATTCCCGACCTCCTGGATGGCCCAATCAGTGTGATCCTAGTCCAATCAGTGTGACCTCCAGGCCTCCTGTATAAATCGGTCAGTATGTTCCCCAGGCCTCCTGGATGGCCTGATCAATGTGATCCCCAGACCTCCTGGATGGCCCAATCACTGTGATCCTAGTCCAATCAGTGTGACCTCCAGGCCTCCTAGAGAAATCGGTCAGTGTGTTGCCCAGGCCTCCTGGATGGCACAGTCAGTGTGATCCCCGACCTCCTGGATGGTCCGATCAGTGTGATCCCCAGACCTCCTGGATGGCCCAATCAGTGTGATCCTAGTCCAATCAGTGTGACCTCCAGGCCTCCTGGTTAAATCGGTCAGTATGTTCCCCAGGCCTCCTGGATGGTCCGATCAGTGTGATCCTATTCCAATCAGTGTGACCTCCAGGCCTCCTGGATAAATCCGTCAGTGTGTTCCCCAGGCCTACTGGATGGCCTGATCAATGTGATCCCAAGGAGAGAGTCCATCAAGCACACAGTGGTAAGATAGACGGCGTCTAACTATAGAAGCCTTTGAGTTATATCTAGGACGTCCAACAGAACTTGTGCAAAGCGGTAATGGCAAAAGACAAACAAAGATTTTTCTGCCACATATGGGCACCTTGGGCATTACCTGGTTTTGTACAGGTTGCAGACATTTATAAATTACTGGATGAGCACCCTCTGAATCACCATTCATGACAAGTCGTGTTCCCGGTGGTTAACTTACAGTACCAGAAGACACATTAGTATATATAGTTCTACAGTATTGACAGGGAGCTTTAGAAGAGGCTCCAACAAGTCCTCGGCTCTGATCTGCTTGAGTATCATCTTGGGTTTCACAACTTGGACTTCCAGTTAGAATTCCTTAATAAAGTGGACAATATCAGTGGGAGAGTGTACCGATTGTATGAGTCTCACTGTCCCTGAGGAAGAAATGGGACATGGACTGGCCAGAAAAGCCTCTCGTTACTTGTAGAGCCTGACAAACACAGTAGAGGTCCACAGTAGGGTGGGGATATCTGGAATGGCCTTCCCACCCTGTGTGGCTACTTATATATGCAGGGGCGTACATAGGAATCATGGGGCCCCATAGCAGAAGCTCTAATTGGGCCCCCCCCCCAAAAAAAAATAATTGTCAGGTCACCAAAGATCAGATCTCACAACTTTCCATCCTTTACATAGTAATTTTCCTCGTGCTGAAGTCCTAGATCTCTCTTTCATTGCCCCATAAAGTGTGATGCCAATAAAAGGGCCCCCAACCACAGTATGATACCCCCATGGTGAATTCCTCCACATACGCAGTATATTGACCCTACTGTACCCCACCTCAACTTCCAGGGCAAAGTATGCTGACCCCAACACAGTATGATCCCCCAACTGTGACCCCCTAGAGCTAGAGAGGATGGTACATAATAAGGGAGGGTGTTATACATAATAAAAGAGGAAACTATATAACTAAGGATGGCGCTATACATAATAAGTGGGTACATTATATACTAAAGGACTGTGCTATACATAATACGGCTACATTCCTGCATCTGTGTGCAGTGTCGGTGTGCTGCCCTGTTTTACCGACGCATTGAGCACGTCCTATTCTAATCCTCAAAATCGGATCAGAACAGGACATTCTCTGACCCTCTTAGATCTCATTCTCAGATCCGTGATTTTCATGGATGTGTGAATGGATCTATAAAACTGTACGAGTCCGTGGACCATCCGATAAAAAGATCTGGCAGCACATGAACATTTCACACAAATGTGAGAATGTGGCCTAAGGGATTTTACAGATAACATTATCACTCCTAGTCACACAGTGCAGATACAGAATAATATTTACATCCAGGCACTTACCGCTGACGTCTCATCTGATCAGAGTCAGTTTCTGCTGCTTCTTCTCCATCTGGTCAGACCTTCATGTCGACATCTCCCAGCCACGACTCGTCTTGTCACGATGATCTCCAGCCTAGAAAATAACATGGTCACATTGTACATGCATCTCCCCCGCACTGCGCCCCTGACTACAGATATGTACCCCCCCATTAATATACTATTAGCCACTTAGTAATCAAAATATAAAGTGATAAGCAGCACTGTGCCCCCCATTAACTATAATCTGCACCGGCCAATAATATAAATTATTCAGTCTCTGTGACTCTCCCCAATTAACTGTAAGGCTATGTGCACACGGAAAACATACAAGGCTTCACAGTACAAGCAAAGTGAAACCCCCATAATTGCTCTCTCCCAGCACCCCCATGATTGCTCTCTCCCACCACCTCCATCATTGCTCTGTCCCAGCACCCTCATCATTGCTCTCTCCCAGCACCCCCATGATTGCTCTCTCTCAGCACCCCCATGATTGCTCTCTCTCAGCACCCCCATCATTGCTCTCTCCCAGCACCCCCGTCATTGCTCTCCGCATCCCCACCATCCTCATCATTGCTCTGTCCCACCACCCCCATCATTGCTCTCTCCCAGCACCCCCATCATTGCTCTCTCTCAGCACCCCCATCATTGCTCTGTCCCAGAACCTCCATCATTGCTCTCTCCCAGCCCCCCATCATTGCTCTGTCCCAGCACCCCCATCATTGCTCTCTCCCAGCACCCCCATCATTACTCTGTCCCAGCACCTCCATCATTGCTCTCTCCCAGCCCCACATCATAGCTCTGTCCCAGCACCCCCATCATTGCTCTCTCCCAGCACCCCCATCATTGCTCTCTCCCAGCACCCCCATCATTGCTCTGTCCCAGCACCCCCATCATTGCTCTGTCCCAGCACCCCCGTCATTGCTCTGTCCCAGCACCCCCGTCATTGCTCTGTCCCAGCACCCCCGTCATTGCTCTGTCCAGCATACCCGTCATTGCTGTCTCCCAGCGCCTCCGTCATTGCTCTGTCCAGCACCCCCATCATTGCTCTGTCCCAGCACCTCCGTCATTGCTCTCTCCCAGCGCCCCCGTCATTGCTCTCTCCCAGCGCCCCCATCATTGCTCTCTCCAAGCACCCCCGTCATTGCTCTGTCCCAGCACCACCATCATTGCTCTCTCCCAGCACCCCCATCATTGCTCTCTCCCAGCACCCCCGTCATTGCTCTGTCCCAGCACCCCCGTCATTGCTCTGTCCCAGCACCCCCGTCATTGCTCTGTCCCAGCACCCCCGTCATTGCTCTGTCCAGCATACCCGTCATTGCTCTGTCCCAGCGCCTCCGTCATTGGTCTGTCCAGCACCCCCATCATTGCTCTGTCCCAGCACCTCAGTCATTGCTCTGTCCAGCGCCCCCGTCATTGCTCTCTCCCAGCGCCCCCATCATTGCTCTCTCCCAGCGCCTCCATCATTGCTCTCTCCCAGCCCCACATCATAGCTCTGTCCCAGCACCCCCATCATTGCTCTCTCCCAGCACCCCCATCATTGCTCTCTCCCAGCACCCCCATCATTGCTCTGTCCCAGCACCCCCATCATTGCTCTGTCCCAGCACCCCCGTCATTGCTCTGTCCCAGCACCCCCGTCATTGCTCTGTCCCAGCACCCCCGTCATTGCTCTGTCCAGCATACCCGTCATTGCTCTCTCCCAGCGCCTCCGTCATTGCTCTGTCCAGCACCCCCATCATTGCTCTGTCCCAGCACCTCCGTCATTGCTCTCTCCCAGCGCCCCCGTCATTGCTCTCTCCCAGCGCCCCCATCATTGCTCTCTCCAAGCACCCCCGTCATTGCTCTGTCCCAGCACCACCATCATTGCTCTCTCCCAGCACCCCCATCATTGCTCTCTCCCAGCACCCCCATCATTGCTCTGTCCCAGCACCTCCATCATTGCTCTGTCCCAGCACCCCCATCATTGCTCTGTCCCAGCACCTCCATCATTGCTCTCTCCCAGCCCCCCCATCATTGCTCTGTCCCAGCACCCCCATCATTGCTCTCTCCCAGCACCCCCATCATTGCTCTGTCCCAGCACCCCCATCATTGCTCTCTCCCAGCACCCCCATCATTGCTCTCTCCCAGCACCCCCATCATTGCTCTGTCCCAGCACCTCCATCATTGCTCTCTCCCAGCCCCCCCATCATTGCTCTGTCCCAGCACCCCCGTCATTGCTCTGTCCCAGCACCCCCGTCATTGCTCTGTCCCAGCACCCCCGTCATTGCTCTGTCCAGCATACCCGTCATTGCTCTGTCCCAGCGCCTCCGTCATTGGTCTGTCCAGCACCCCCATCATTGCTCTGTCCCAGCACCTCCGTCATTGCTCTGTCCAGCGCCCCCGTCATTGCTCTCTCCCAGCGCCCCCATCATTGCTCTCTCCCAGCACCCCCGTCATTGCTCTGTCCCAGCACCCCCATCATTGCTCTCTCCCAGCACCCCCATCATTGCTCTCTCCCAGCACCCCCGTCATTGCTCTGTCCCAGCGCCTCCGTCATTGCTCTGTCCAGCACCCCCATCATTGCTTTGTCCAGCGCCCCCGTCATTGCTCTGTCCCAGCGCCCCCATCATTGCTCTCTCCCAGCACCCCCGTCATTGCTCTGTCCCAGCACCCTCATCATTGCTCTCTCCCAGCACCCCTATCATTGCTCTCTCCCAGCACCCCCATCATTGCTCTCTCCCAGCACCCCCATCATTGCTCTGTCCCAGCACCCCATCATTGCTCTGTCCCAGCACCCCCATCATTGCTCTCTCCCAGCCCCCCATCATTGCTCTGTCCCAGCACCCCCATCATTGCTCTGTCCCAGCACCTCCATCATTGCTCTGTCCCAGCACCCCCATCATTGCTCTGTCCCAGCACCTCCATCATTGCTCTCTCCCAGCCCCCCCATCATTGCTCTGTCCCAGCACCCCCATCATTGCTCTCTCCCAGCACCCCCATCATTGCTCTGTCCCAGCACCCCCATCATTGCTCTCTCCCAGCACCCCCATCATTGCTCTCTCCTAGCAACCCCATTATTGCTCTCTCCCTGCACCCCCATCATTGCTCTGTCCCAGCACCTCCATCATTGCTCTCTCCCACCATCCCCATCATTGCTTTCCCCAGCCCTATCAGCCCCTTTATTGCTCTTCCCAGCCCCATCATTGCTCTCCCCAGCCCCATCAGCCCCATTATTGCTCTTCCCAGCCCCATTATTGCTCTTCCCAGCCCCATCATTGCTCTCCCCAGCCCCATTATTGCTCTTCCCAGCCCCATTATTGCTCTTCCCAGCCCCATCACTCCTCTCCCCATTCCCATCAGCCCCATTATTGCTCTTCCCAGCCCCATCACTCCTCTCCCCAGCCCCATCAGCCCCATTATTGTGTGGCACCCCAGGGGGTCTGGTTGCCACAGTGGTAGAAATACCATGTCTGAGAGTGAGCATGGGTTTTCCTGGTCAGGAGCACTGTTGCATGCAACGCCTCCTGCCCCAGTCCAGGGAGGGGAGGAACCTGCCCTTTATAAACTGGATCTGGGGCGGGGTTAAAAGAGTCGAGTCTAGTCAGAGCAAGGAGCTCTGGAGGCAACACAGGAGCAGAGAGCCAGGGATTGGAGCTGATAGAGCTCATCCTGGCAGAAGACGCAGAGAACCGGACACCGGAGTCCGAGGCTGTGAGGATATCCACATTCAGCAGCAGAAACCACCTGGCAGGGGATTCCAGGTCCTCTGGCCATAGAAAGCCCGGAGGCTCAGTCACACGCAAGGGACCGGCACCGCCATCGAGGAGCGGAAGGTACCAAAGGCCCCAAGTCACCAGCCATACGGGTGAGCACCACACGGTACACTCAGGGACGTGGGTTACTACACGACTACAGCAAGGTAGCCAGGAAGAGTGCAGTCAGATGGCAAGGCCTACACCTCCACCTGGCCAGGGGGACTCTTGTTCGCTCACAGACTGACCAGGCCTCTAATGTTAGCCAGTACTCCCGGCAGGGCCTTCTTCATTACCAACAGTAAAGACCCTGAACTGCACTGCACGGACTCTGAGTCATTTCTGCTGCGCCCACGCACCACAACCCTCACCATCTACACGTGCTGCCCTGAGGCTATACTCCTCCCGTGGGGAGTTATACTACCCTCTGCTGCACACACAACATCAGCCTCAGCGGTCTGCCCCGCAGCGGCGGTTCTCAGTGACCGCAATCCACGGGTGGCGTAGTCGGACATTTAAAAACATTAAGAACCAAATAAACAGATCCGACACTGGTTTCACCACGAAGAGCCGCGGGACCGGGTCGCCGCCACGGAGACTACAAACCCCCAGCATTACACAGAGACCCGGCTCCGGGTATTCCCCCACACACGGCCCAGGGGGCGCGTCAATTGCTCTTCCCAGCCCCATCATCCCTCTCCCCAGCCCCATCAGCCCCATTATTGCTCTACCCAGCCCCACCACCCCACCATTGCTCTCCCCCCACCTCCTCTCCCCAGCGTTTCAGTAAAAAAAACAAACAAAAAAAAAAAGAACTTACCTCAGCTCGCTCCCCTGCAGCAGCATCCTCCTGGTTGCCGGCAGCTTTCTTCCTGACCCAGGCGCGTGCTGCATCTCCTCCTGACAGCAGCGGAGCTGCAGGGATCGCTCCCTGACCGCCGCGTGCAGGGAGCAGCTGCACCTTGCGGGCCCCTTGGTGCAGCTGCATGGTGGGGACCCGGCGCAGCTGCACAGGCGGCGGTATGTCCACCCCTGGACTGCTATGGGGCCCCCCCGGCTCATGGGCCCTATAGCAGTCGCGTGGTCTGCCGCCATTGGCGGTACGCCACTGTATATATGATAGTCTAATTCACTTTGTCCATTTTGAAGCCTAAACCCTTTTACCCCGAAGCCTGTTTTCATCTTCATGACCGGGCCAATTTTTTCAATTCTGACCCCTGTCACTTTATGAAGTAATTACTCTGGAACGCTTCAACGGATTCCCCTGATTTTGAGATTGTTTTTTCGTGACATATTGTACTTCATGTTAGTGGTGAATTTTGGTCTATATTAATTGCATTTATTTATGAAAATATCAAAGATTTTTTTTTTTTTTTAAAAAAATGAAACTTTTCAAACTTTGAATTTTTATGCCCTTAAATCACAGTTATACCACACAAAACAGTTAATAAATAACATTTCCCACATGTCTACTTCGCATCAGCATCATTTTCAAAGCATAATTTCATTTTGTTAGAAGGGTTAAAAGTTTATCAACAATTTCTCATTTTTCCAGCAAAATTTACAAAACCTATTTTTTTAGGGACCACATCACATTTGAAGTGACTTTGAGGGGCCTTTATGACAGAAAATACCCAAAAGTGACACCATTCTAAAAACTGCACCCCTCAAGGTGCTCAAAACCACATTCAAGAAGTTTATTAACCCTTTAGGGGCTTCACAGTCATTAAAGGAATGTGGAAGGAAAAATTAAAATTTTACTAATAGGAGAAAATGGGCCATACAATTGTACAATTTCTCCTGAGTACGCCGATACCCCATATGTGGTCGAAAACTACTTTTGAGGCACAATGCAAAGCTCAGAAGGGAAGAAGCGCCATATTGGAGTTCAGATTTTGCTGGAATGGTTTGATGGTGCCATGTCACATTGGTAGAGCCCCTGAGGTGCCAAAACAGCAGAAACCCACCATAAGTGACGTCAATTTACAAAGTACACCTCTTAATGAAGTCATCTAGTGATGCAGTGATCATATTGACACCACATGTGCCTCACACAATTTTATACCATAGGGCAGTGAAGGAAAAATAATTATATTTTTACCACTAAAATGTTGTTTTAGCCCAAAGTTTTTTAATTTTTATAAGGGTTAATAGGACAAAATGGACCTCACAGTTTGCGCCAATACCCTACATGTAATCATGAAATACTTTTGAGGCACAATGCAAAACTCAAAAGGGAAGGAGCGCAATATTATAGTGAGATTTTGCTGTTATGGTTTGCGAGTGCCATAACCCACTTGGAGAGGTCCCAAGGTGTCAGAACAGCAGAACCCCCATAAGAGACCCCATTTTACAAACTACACCTCTCAATGAATTTATCTAGGGGTGCAGTGATCATATTGACATCACCGGTGTGTCACAGAATTTTATACTATTGGGCAGTGAAGACAACATAATTAAATTTTTACTACAAAAATGTTGTTTTAGCCCCAGATTTTACATTTTCACACTGGGTAAAAATGGCACCAAAATTTGTCCCACAATTTCTGCTGAACGTGGAAATAACCCATATGTGGCTGTACCGTACTGCTTAGTGATACGGTGAGACTCGAGAGGGACGGAGCGCTATTTGACTCTTGAAGAACAAATTATCATAGAATAGTTTGTGGACTCCATATACAGAGACCCTAAGTGCTAGAATAGCAGAATCCCCCCTCAAGTGGCCCCATTTTGGAAATTAAACCCTTCTGGGAATTTGTCTACAGGTGTAGTGATGATTTTGACTCCATGGGTGTTTTCCAGAAACAAGTAGAAGCGGATGTTGCCGAGTGAATATTGCGAATCTGCCATTGTAGTGACCAGTATGTTGTAGTGACCAGTACGTTACAGTGACCGGTACGTTGTAGTGACCAATATGTTGTAGTGACCAGTACGCTGTAGTGCCTATACATTGTGCCCAGCTTGTGCTTCTGGCACGCACCTGTAAATTAGGCGGGCTCTCATTGCCACAGAAATGCCAAACATGTGGACGCTAACTGCGGTTTAGGTACACTGTGAGGCTCAGAAGGGAGGGGGGCATTTGGATTTGGAAGCGCAGAATTTTCTGGATTTCTTTTGGGGGGCAAGGAGCCATTTCGCTTTTCCAGAGCCTTTGTATTACCAGTAACGTGGAAGCTCCTATATTTCTAACAGATGACGGACCTGAGTGGGGACTTGCTTTTTTTGTGAATTGAGTTGAAGCTTTTATTGGGAACATTTTACATAACATTTTGGATCACATTGATCCTGCTCTCTAGGCTGAGCACTTATATCGGGGTTTCCATCGAAATCTCTGAGTGACGTGATTCAGATGAAACCCCCGAGGGATCTATTCACTATAATGAGACAGCAGAGTTACTCTGTACTCCGTCTGGCCTCTATTCAGCGTTGTCCTTATTATCAGAGGTGCACAAAACTGTGGCCGACGGCACTTTTGTGCATGCCTAAAAAGACGGGCACCGTGGAATCACAGGGCAGACAACGTCCACAGTGCCTCCATCTACCTCATTACAGGGAATCTTCTGCTGGAGATTCTGTCTGAATCACGTATTTCAGAGATTTACACGGAAACCTCGGTGTAAGCGCTCAGCGCAGAGCGCAGGATAAATGTGAGCCAAGCCTTACTGCGATCTTTGGGAGGCAGAATGAATAAATCAACAGCAGGTGAAGAATTGGTTTTATTTTTTTTTATGCCATTCCTCGTGTGGTATAAGTGATTAGATGACTTTATTCTTCAGGTCGGTGCGATTACAGCGATACTAGATTTATATCGGGTTTTTATGACTGACAGCTGTCACACAGTAAAAGAAGATTTTTATTGCATAAACTAGTTTTTGCATCGTCATATTTGGAGAACTATAATTTTTCCATATTTCTGCTGACAGAGTCATGTGACGGCTTGTTTTTTGCGGGACGAGTTGACGTTTTTATTGGTACCATTTTCGGACACGTGACTTTTTTGATCGCTTTCTATTCAAATTTTTGTGAGGCAGAATAAACAACCAACAATTCAGATATTGTTTTTTTACTTTTTCAGCGCCATTCACTGTGTGGTAAAATTGGTAAGGCAGTGTTATTCTTTGGGTCAGTACGTTTACAGCGGTACCACATTTATATCTTTTTTATGTTTTGGCGCTTTTACACAATAAAAACTATTTTATAGAAAAAAAAATTGTTTTTGCATCGCTTTATTCTGAGAGCTGTAACTTTTTTATTTTTCCGCTGATAGAGCTGTTTGACGGCTTGTTTTTTTGTGGGACAAGATGATGTTTTCAGCGGTACCATTTTTATATACATTTGTCTTTTTTATCACGTTTTATTCCATTTTTTGTTTGGCGGTATGATGAAAAAGCATAATTTTTATTAGTTTTTTTCATTTATTTTGTACGATGTTCACTGAAGGGGTAAACTAGTGTGACAGTTTTAGGGTATGTGCACACGATCCGTACTGTCAGCGCAGTATACTTTATGCTGCATCCAAAGCGCTGCATGCAGGTGAATCCACATGTGTTCATTTATTTTGTGATTTTTAATTTTTTTTCTTATTTTTTTTTTGTACTTTTTTACGTAGTTCACTTTACCTTTTATCACTATGATCGCTGGTATAATGCATTGCAATGCATTATACCTGTCAGTGATATACTGAGAGAAGCCTTTTAGACCATGCTCTGAGAATGGTCTAACAGTCTTGCTGATTGTACAGGAGATGGGGCTCCCTCCCTCTCTTAGCCCCTTAAATGTTGTGATCGATATCGATCACGGCATCTATGGGGTTAAACTGCCTGGCAGTGACAGCCAGGGCCTGGCTATCATGTAAGCCGAGCTCCCGTCGGCGATCGCTCGGGTACTGTTCTTGCAAACATTGGCAAGAGCGTGCCTAGTGACCAGTGCCTCGTCCTCAATGGTGACCTGTCTGAGGCGCCATCAATAATAAAAGAATTAAAAATTTGGAAATATGATTCATTGATTGGTTCCCTGATTCCCAACAGTCGACCCTGACCGGAAAGATAGGAATTGTTTAGTTACACGGAAAAATGCTAAACTGTTAAATAAAGGATTGTTTTTTTTCTGTTGGATGCAAAAATCTATACTCAACACTGTAATGACAACACCAAGAAGGAGAAATGGTGGAGTTCTGGAAATCACAGGATGGAGACGTCAATGATCTGCAAATGATGAAAAAATGGAAACAACATTTTCATAACCTCCGGATTTATCCAGTCTTTAGTATCAGCAAAAAGTGCAGAAATCCCGGCACTTCCAGCCTCGGCTGCTGTCAGTGAGATCAGAGGTGCAGCGAGGGGTTCAGCTCAATGGGGCGAAATATCTGAGTGGCCACTAACCAGGTAATCCTGAGTGCAACTACGGTGGAGCACCCTAATCGTGGGTACAGGACCTCAGTAGATGGCTATGCTTAAATATCTATACAAAGATCAACACTGATTTTACCGCCATATGGTGACCGTATAGTGGTAGATATCAGTCCTGCAGAACATGTAAAAGATAACAGTACAGTTATATATAGTGACTTACAGCTGATGTTCTTTCTGATGGATTTGTTCACTTTTCCCATGTTTTCCATCTGGCCCAGACCGACATGACGACTTCTCCAGCCAAGACTTGTCTGCTGAGATTACAGCACAGACACATCTGACTTCTCACATTTCCAGCACCGTCCACATCTATCCACAACCTGCACAAACTCCTCATCCTGCTGATACCCCAATACTGAGCCCCTGCTGTATGTGTCCCTATTACTGCACCTGTTGTGTGGTACAATAACAGCGCTCCTCTCACTGCCCAACATAATAATGCCACCGCTGTGCCCCATACAAAGTAAAATACCTCTTTTGTACCTTCTAAATGGTAAAATTGACCCCTAGAAAATGATAATGCCCTGTGCAAGTGACGCGCCCCTGGGCCTGTGTCGCGCTGCGTTGCGCACGCGGGAGCTTACCCGGAGCCGGATCTCTTGAGGGTTGTAGTCTCGTGGCGGCGATGTACTAGCAGTAGATGGTTGGTGACTACGCCACCCGTTGCATGCAGCTATGGAGCTGCCGCTGCAGGGCAGACCGCTGAGGCCGGTGGATGGATGGTGCAGCGTGGATGGTATAACCCCCAACGGGAGGGGTATGGCCTCAGGGCAGCCGACGTGGATGATGGGGGTAGCAAGAACCACTCAGAGACGGTGCGGTGTAGTTCAGGGTCTTTACTGGTGACAAAGATAGACCCTCCCGGAGTACTTGCTAGTGATAGGGGCCTGGTCAGTCCTTGAGCAGATGGGATCTCCCCTGGCCAGGCGGAGTTGTAGGCCTTCCCAACTAACTGTACTCTTCTGGCTACCTTGCTAGAGGCGGGAATAAGTAGCCCACGTCCCTGAGTGTACCGTGTGGTGCTCACCCGTATGGCCGGTGACTCGGGGCCTTCTAATGGCTTCCGCTCCACGATGGCGGTGCTGGTCCCACGCGTGTGACCGTGTCTTCGGGCTTCTGGGCCAGAGGACCTGAAATCCTCTGCCGGACGGTTTCTGCTGCTGGGTAGGAGTTAGTCCCCACAGCCTCGGACTCCGGGTCCGGTAAGAAATCTTCTCAGTCAGGGCGAGCTCTGTAGCTGCCAGCCCCTGACTCATTGTAACACTGCTCCCCACAGAGCTCCTGATGTTTCTTGCTATGCTGCTTCTCTTCTCTACTCTTGTTCTGTCTTCTTTCTCACTAACTCTGCCTCAGCCCCGGGTTTATATAGGGGAAGTCCTTCCCCTCCCAAGACTGGGCAGGAGGTGTGGCATGCACAGGATCCCTGACCAAAGGACCTCCCACCTGCTCTCAGACGTAATATCTCTATCACTGTGGCAACCAGACCCCTGGGGTGTCACATTCCCCCCTAGTGAAATTTAGTACTCCGGGACTAAACATATATTTTTTTTTTTTTTAGAAAAACATAACAAGGTATAACAATAACAATACAATAAGAAAAACACATAAGATGGTTACGGCGTGTCCGCAACCGGGTGCAGTTTTGAAAAGCAAGGTGTCCATTTCACCAAAACAGGGAGACGTAACCAGGTAGGGGCCTGTCCTGCCCCGAGTCCTTAACAGTCTTTAGTCCATCCTGGGTTACGCTCCAACTATGTACAAGGATTCCCGGTAAATCCACCAAGGACTCCTAAAAAGAACTAGAAACACAAAATTATACACAAGCAACTATAAACAAGTAAACATTATAAGATAGCTTAAACATTTAGATCCTCCAACGTGCGGGTAGCTGGCCTCTAGTGGCCCTAGTGGACCTACGGAGCTGACTGTCTAGCCCTGAACTACAGGGTGTAGGAGCTGCCAAGGGTAAACTGGGCAGCTGTCCATGGGCCCTCTGGCTCACTAGGGGTATGGCATGCTCACTATAAGCAGAGGGTTGATTTTCCGGGTCTGCTTGTGTAGAGTCTTCTGCCTCCTGGACCGGCTGTTCTTCCAGCTCTACCGGTTGCTCCGTAGGTTCTTGGGATGATGGTTGGAGGAAGGTGAGTACGGGTACCACAACTGCACCATTGACTTGAGTCCAAGACCGAGGGAAGTCCCCGAGCACGGTACTAACCATATCTTCCCTTTCCTCTACGGGTCGATGGTCTTCTTGTTCCTCTTCAGGGTTCCTCAGTTGTTCGGGACACTTCTTCAGGTGGTCCCGGGATACAATGGCTGTGGTTTCCCCTCCGTCTTTACTGATGGTACAGACCTTCGGGTTTTCGTGGCTTGAGGGCAGTACGGTGTACGGGTCCTTCTCCCACTGGTCGTCCAACTTGTGGAGCCGTCTCTTCCTCTTCAAGACCTGCTCTCCGGGTACCAGGGGAACAGCGGGAGCATACTGGTTGTAAGTTTTCTCTTGTCTTTCCCTAGCCTGACAGAGACTTCGCTCCACGCTCTCCTGTACTCTCCGGTACTGCTGCTGCCTCTCTGTGTCCCAGTCTGTTTCTGGTGAAGTGTCCTCGGGTGTCAGGACTCCCATTTCCAGGTCAACAGGTAACTTACCAGGTCTTGCCCTCATTAGGTAAGCCGGGGTACAGTTGGTGGAACCTACCGGGATGTGGTTGTATAGGTCCACCAGATCGGGCAACTTTTCAGGCCACAGACTGCGTTCTTCCAGGGGCAATGTTTTTAGAAGATCCATTACCACCTGGTTCATTTTTTCACAAAGTCCATTAGTCTGCGGATGGTAGGGTGTCGTCCTTATCTTCCGGCAGCCATACAGATTGCAGAATTCTTGGAAGACCTCCGCTTCAAAGGCAGGTCCCTGGTCCGTCAGCACTTGGTCCGGGTACCCGTGTGGACGGCAAAAGTGCTGCTGGAAGGCTCTAGCTGCTGTTTGAGCCGTTAAGTCCTTGACGGGGACGACAACCAGAAACCGGGAGTAATGATCCACGATGGTTAACGCGTAGACGTAGCCACTTCTGCTTGGGGTCAGTTTTACATGATCCAAGGCTACCATTTCCAACGGTTGCCGGGTGACGATGGACTGCAGGGGAGTCTTCTGGCTGGCGCGGTCCTTCCTTCTCAGGTTGCACGGGCCACAGTCTCTGCACCACTTCTCAATGGTTCCCCTCATGCCTACCCAGTGGAATCGCTCGCGCAGCAGGAACTCCAGCTTCTTCCACCCGAAGTGTCCAGCTCCGTCGTGGTATGCCTCCATCACCATGGCTGCGTCTCTTCGTGGCACCACTACTTGCCAGAGTAATTCATGCGTCCGGGAGTTAACCATTCTGCGGCACAACTTCCCTTTGTAAAGGAACAGTCGACTCTTCTCTGCCCATAGTTGTTTGGCTTCCTCCGGAGCGTCTGGTTCAAGGCGAGCCTCCGGCCGAGTCAGCATCTCCTTCACCAGTCGGACGGCAGGGTCGCTGTCTTGCGTTTCCGCCCAGTTGTAGTGAGGTAAGGGGTTCAACGTAGCAGCCTGCTTACTCCTTACCCGGTGGGAATACTGGATAGTACCATGACGGTGGAACGCAGGGAGTTCAATTTCTTCCAGTCCCTCCGGATCTTCTCCTTCGTCCGGCAGGTTGGGCATCCTGGACAGGGCGTCCGCGTTAATATTGGAGCGCCCTGCCCGGTATTTGATTATGAACTCGTAGTTGGACAGACGGGCCATCCACCTCTGCTCCAGGGCACCGAGTCTTGCCGTGTCCAGGTGTGTCAACGGGTTGTTATCCGTGTACACGGTGAACCGGGAAGAAGCAAGGTAATGCTTAAAGCGCTCAGTGACTGCCCATACCACGGCCAGGAACTCTAGCTTAAATGAGCTATAATTCTCGGGGTTCCTTTCGGTGGGTCGCAGTTTTCGGCTGGCGTAGGCGATTACTCGTTCTTTCCCCTGCTGGATCTGGGACAGTACGGCTCCTAGCCCGATGTTACTGGCGTCGGTGTAGAGGATGAAGGGCTGGCTATAATCCGGGTACGCCAAGATTTCATCCCCCGTGAGGGCCATCTTCAGCTGGCGGAAGGACTCTTCTTCTAGCTCTTCCCATTTGAAGGGCGGCTTCTGGTTCTTGGCCTTCCGGGACTGGCCTATCAGGAGGTCCTGCATAGGCGCTGCCTTTTTGGTGAAACCGGGAATAAACCTTCGGTAGTAGCCTACCAACCCGAGGAACTGCCGCACTTCTTTTACGCTGGAGGGGCTTGGCCATCCCTTAATTGCGGTGATCTTATCGGGGTCGGGAGCCACTCCGTCAGCGCTCACCACGTGTCCCAGGTACTGCACCTTTGGTTTCAGGAGGTGACACTTGGAGGGTTTCACCTTTAGGCCGTAACTCGCCAGAGCTTCGAACACCTCCGCCAGGTGTTTCAGGTGGTCCTCATAAGTTTTGGAGTATACGATGACATCGTCCAGGTACAACAGGACCGTCTCGAAGTTTCTGTGGCCCAGACAGCACTCCATTAATCGTTGGAAGGTTCCTGGGGCGTTGCAGAGTCCGAACGGCATGCAGGTGAACTCACTAAGTCCCATCGGGGTGGTGAATGCGGTCTTCTCCCGGTCCGCCTCTGCTACAGGAACCTGCCAGTACCCGCTAGTGAGATCCAAGGTAGAGAAGAAGTTAGCAGATCTTAAAGCAGCCAATGACTCCTCTATCCTTGGTAAGGGGTACGCATCCTTGTGTGTGATACGGTTGATTTTCCGGTAATCTACACACATCCTCATGGTGTTGTCTTTCTTTTTGACTAAAACTAGCGGGGCTGCCCAGGGGCTACAGCTATCCCGGATTACCCCAGCCTCCTTCATGTCTCTAAGCATCCCCTTGGCGTGTTGGTAATGTGCAGGGGGTACGGGTCGATACCTCTCTTTTATGGGAGGATGATCTCCCGTGGGGATGCGGTGTTCTACCCCCTTGACTCGCCCGAAGTCTAACGGGTGTTTACTAAACACTCTCTCATACTCTTGAACCACCCGGTAGACTCCCTGTTTCTGGTGGGAGGGAGTGGAGTCAGTTCCCAAGTGTAGTTGCTGACACCAATCCTCCATTACTTTCTTAGAGCCGTTACCTTCCTCCGGGTGAGATGGAGGCAAGGGTTCTACAGACTGTATAGAGTTTTGGTTGATGGTATATAATTTTGCTAGCGTGGCATACCGGGGCAGGTACACTTCCCTCTCCCCGATATTGATTATGCGAACGGGCACCCTCCCATGGCGTACATTGACCACCCCCCGTGCTGTCAAAATGGTGGGCCTACTGTCTGAGTAAACTGGTTCTACCATTGCCTGGTAATCTCTACCTCTCAGACCAATAGCTGCCCGGCACCAAATCATCATTTCGCTTTTTGGGGGCATGGCAATAGGGAAAGGGTCACACATTCTTACGCTACCAATCTCACCGCCGGAGAGTTCCACCTGTTGCCGTCGCATCAGTGCCCGGATCTCTTTCTGGAGCACTCGCTGCTCGCCGGAGCTGGCGTTCTTGGCAACCTGCTGTAGAAGGAAAATCACCTCTGCAAGACAATTCTCAATTACATTAGTTCCTAGAGTTATTTTTGGGTGGCTCTCATGTTTGTCAATGTCTACAATGATCAGTCCCTGTGCTGCCAGTTCGACTCTACCGATTTTGATGGTCACCTCTTTAAATCCGATCTGTGGCACGGGCTGGCCATTGCTGGCGATGATACTCAAGTCGTCGTCAGGGTAGCGGGTAATATCCGAGTCATTCCAGTACTGCTTAAAGAGCACGTACGGGATAGTGGTGACCTGTGACCCGGTGTCCAGTAGGGCACTCATGGGAATGCCATCCAGTACCACAGGCAAGACTGGACGTCCTCCCACATATCTGTCGCGCCAGTTCGATGGGCCTGGTGATCTTTTTCCTGGGGGTTGGCCCTCTACCCCAGGTTGTGCCCGTTTAAAGAACAGTACCTTTCCATATGTCCGGGTTGATTGCAGCGGCGGCAGATGGGTCGTCCGTCCTCGCTGTATCGGTCACTGGGTCTTCCTCGGGCCGGTGGGGTCCTCCTTGGTCGACGCCACGGGATGTCCTCCGGTCCGGATGCCAGCTGGATCTTCCCTGGGGTGGAAACCTGTAAAGACTGCACAGTTCGGGTTAGCGCAGCAACGCTCTTAGCTAGCTCTTGGACCTGATGGCGTAGGTCTGGAGCCGGGTCATTGTCCAAAGCCTGCGCATCAGCTCCCACAGGCCCTGCCGACAAGGGCGCCGCCTCCTGGTGGTAAGTGATAGCTGGGCGCCTGTGGGTCACAACGCCACCCGGTGCCGGTTCTCGGAGCACCCGGATGGCTCTGTCCTTGAACTGTGCAAAGTCCAGATGGGGATCCTGTAAGGCCATTGCCCGCAACTGGGTTCGGTGGGCATTGCAATATAAACCCTCTATAAATTGTTCAGTCAACAGCCTGTCCTCGTTTCCCACCCCATCAGGGTCGGTCTGCTTTATGGCCCTCAGGGCCTCTTGTAGGTTTAGTGCATAGTCCCTTATACTCTCATGCGCTCGCTGCTTGCACCCGTAGAATCTAAGCTTAATCTCGGCTGAGGTGCGGGTATCAAAGGTGTCCTTCAGCCGGGTTAGTATCCCTGCGACAGTCTTCCTCCCAGGTGGCCAGGATTTTACTTCCCTTTTGGCTGCCCCGGTTAGTTGGGCCACCAGGATGCTCACTTTTTGCTCTTCTGTGAGGGGGTACACCTGGAAGAGGCTATCCAGCTTTTCTCTAAAGTCATGCAGGGTATGTGACTCCCCTGAGTACTGGGGTAGCCAAGCTGCTCCCGGGATATAGGGCATGGTGAAGGGCATAACTGCAGCAGCGGTGGCGCTGGCGGGGGTTGAGGCAGTGAAGCTCTCCTCCGTATCCGACATCTTCCTCCCCCCTAGTGGACCGTGGCCTACCTTGCGATGATCCTGTTCCGTAGGCCGCGGCTCCGCAGTGGATCGTCAGGGTTGAGGACCTTCCGTCGCGCTCCGGTGACGTCGGCGTCTGCTGGGCTCCTTCCAGGACCTTACGCAACGTCCGGACGTGAGGCGGGGCTTCAGTTCTCGCGCGCTTTCGGAGTCCACGCCCCTCTTCTTCCCGCGCGGCGTCCTCAAGATGGCGTCCAATGGCGGGAAAACTCCACGGATGGCGGGAAGAAGGTCGAAGATGGCGCCGGATGGCGGGAAAACTTCGCGGATGGCGGGAAGAAGGTAGAAGATGGCGCCGGATGGCGGGAAACCTCCACGGATAGCGGGAATCTTCACCACTGGTAAGTTTGAACAGTCTTTGCTTTTCAGGCACGCAGTACCCGGTGGTTGCGGGCACGAAATCCTGCCGACTACGCCAAAGTTGACGCGCCCCTGGGCCTGTGTCGCGCTGCGTTGCGCACGCGGGAGCTTACCCGGAGCCGGATCTCTTGAGGGTTGTAGTCTCGTGGCGGCGACCCGGTCCGCGCCCAGGGAGTCAAACTGAGCGGCGATGTACTAGCAGTAGATGGTTGGTGACTACGCCACCCGTTGCATGCAGCTATGGAGCTGCCGCTGCAGGGCAGACCGCTGAGGCCGGTGGAAGGATGGTGCAGCGTGGATGGTATAACCCCCAACGGGAGGGGTATGGCCTCAGGGCAGCCGACGTGGATGATGGGGGTAGCAGGAACCACTCAGAGACGGTGCGGTGTAGTTCAGGGTCTTTACTGGTGACAAAGATAGACCCTCCCGGAGTACTTGCTAGTGATAGGGGCATGGTCAGTCCTTGAGCAGATGGGATCTCCCCTGGCCAGGCGGAGTTGTAGGCCTTCCCAACTAACTGTACTCTTCTGGCTACCTTGCTAGAGGCGGGAATAAGTAGCCCACGTCCCTGAGTGTACCGTGTGGTGCTCACCCGTATGGCCGGTGACTCGGGGCCTTCTAATGGCTTCCGCTCCACGATGGCGGTGCTGGTCCCACGCGTGTGACCGTGCCTTCGGGCTTCTGGGCCAGAGGACCTGAAATCCTCTGCCGGTCGGCTTCTGCTGCTGGGTAGGAGTTAGTCCCCACAGCCTCGGACTCCGGGTCCGGTAAGAAATCTTCTCAGTCAGGGCGAGCTCTGTAGCTGCCAGCCCCTGACTCGTTGTAACACTGCTCCCCACAGAGCTCCTGATGTTTCTTGCTATGCTGCTTCTCTTCTCTACTCTTGTTCTGTCTTCTTTCTCACTAACTCTGCCTCAGCCCCGGGTTTATATAGGGGAAGTCCTTCCCCTCCCAAGACTGGGCAGGAGGTGTGGCATGCACAGGATCCCTGACCAAAGGACCTCCCACCTGCTCTCAGACGTAATATCTCTATCACTGTGGCAACCAGACCCCTGGGGTGTCACACAAGTGCCATAGAAAGCAGTGTCCACATTTTACCCCTAGACAGTTGTAATGCCCCATGTGCACCTTTGACGGCCACAATACTCTGAGTGCCCCTATAACAATAATGCTTCATAAGTGCCCACTTAATATTTAATAATGTCCCTTGAGTCTCCCCATGTACAGCTCCCCTATACACAGTATGGTGGGCCCACAGCTCCCCTATACACAGTATGGTGGGCCCACAGCTCCCCTATACAAAGTATGATGGGCCCACTGCTCCCCTATACACAGTCTAATGGGCCCGCAGCTCCCTTATACACAGTATAATGGGCCCACAGCTCCCGTATACACATTATGGTGGGCCCACAGCTCCCCTATACACAGTATAGTGGGCCCACAGCTCCCCTATACACAGTATGGTGGGCCCACAGCTCCCTTATACACAGTATGGTGGGCCCACAGCTCCCCTATACACAGTATAATGGGCCCACAGCTCCCCTATGCACAGTATAATGGGCCCACAGTTCCCCTATACAAAGTTTGGTGGGCCCACAGCTCCCCTATACACAGTATGATGCCCCCACAGCTGCCCCATACACAGTATGATGTCCCCACTGCTCCCCAAAACACAGTATAATGACTTCCACAGGAGTCGTCACACTTTATGATGGTCCCCACTCTGTATTATGGTCCCCACTCTGTATAATAGCCCCCACAGTACTCTCCACACTTTACAAGGGCCCCCACAGTCGCTCTCAAACTGTATAATGGTTCCCACACTTTATGAGGCCCCCATACTGTATGATGGCCCCTAGATTAGCCCCCAACTTTATAATGGCCCCCACATTAGCTCCCACACTATGTAATAGCCCCTTTACTTTGACGGCCCACAATGTATGAGGGGCCTCCACTATAGTCCCTACAATGTA
Organism: Phyllobates terribilis; assembly: GCF_046119375.1. Lineage (NCBI taxonomy): Eukaryota > Metazoa > Chordata > Amphibia > Anura > Dendrobatidae > Phyllobates > Phyllobates terribilis. Next base: position 47,726,666 of record NW_027362763.1, on the reverse strand, counting down.
TGAGGGGCCCCCTACACTGGTTGCGGTCCTCCCAGAGTAACCCCCAAACTATATGAGGGTCCCCCATACTTTATGATGCCCCCACAGTCACACTATAAGGAGATGGACATGCTGCCAACCTTTCCCTCTTGAAGAAACAAGTTTTAATGTTATGTGATGAGATATATTATGTGATATAATGTGAACTGTGATGTGCGTTATTGCTAATATTGATAATGTGTGTAGCTTGACCATAGGGACAGTTAGTTAATGTTTGGGACAAGCCTGGAGTGGGATGGGCTGAGTTGCAGGGAAAGTGACAATTTTCTTGTCAGAGAGTCAGATAGGGCCTGGAGTGCCTAGCAAGAGGATCTATGATCCTATGTGAGCAGTGCCACTTTCTGGGGTGTCCCTTAGTGAGAGGAGACCAAAGAAAAGGGATAGCGAGATCCAGAGCATGAGTGACTAAGAGACAGAGTGACCTTCAGGAAACTGGTCCTGGAAGAGGACATCTAGCCACAGGAACACGAGTTTGTAATGTTTGAAGGTAATGGGCCTAAACAGGACTGAGTATTTAGGACGAGTCAAGTGTCCTGGGCAGGAATTCCTGAGTGTCAGCATGTCAGGGCTTAATTTGACCATAGGGACATGTGAAACTAAGGAGTGTCCTGTAATTAGCATCACAGATGTCTACAGACTTGTAATGAATCAGTCTGCTGACATCAAGGGTGAAAAGTAGTCACTGTGCTCTTTGCTATCATGGTATGTACCATGCTTAGCATGGGGCAAAGAAAGCAAAGGAGAAAGTTCTCTCAGAAGATTAGAAAGAAAATCATAGACAAATATGATAAAGGTAAAGGCTATACGACATCTCCAAACAGCCGGATGTTTTCGTTACTAAAGATGCACATTTTATTCAGAAATTTTAGGTCAATGGGACTGTAGCCGACCTCCATGGACACGGCCGCAAGAGCAAAATTGATGAAAAATTGAAGAGACGGATCCTACGAATGGGAACCACAGAGCCCAAAGAGATTAGAGGTGAACTCCAAGGTCCAAGTCCATCAGTGTCAGTTTGCACTGACCATCGGCGTCTTGGCCAAAGTGGACTTCATTGAAGACGCCAAGGAGGAGACCACTGCTGAAAACAAATCATAAAGAAGCCAGACTGGAATTTGCCAAATTGCATATTGACAAGCCACAAAGCTTCCAGGAGAAAGTCCTGTGGACAGATGAGACAACCAGGGTCAGACTGGCCTGGCGGGTACCGGGGAAATCCCCGATGGGCCCTTGCTGTAGAGGAGAGGGGGGAATAAGAGGAGTAAAGAAAAACAGATGGGGTCAGGATGGATACATAGGGGGGCAGGCTGGACACATGGGGGCCAGGATTGATATATTGGGGGGGGGGCAGGATGGACACATGGGGCCAGGATGGATATATTTGGGGGGGCAGGATAGACACATGGCGGCCAGGATGGATATTTTGGGTGGGCAGGCTGGACACATGGGGGCCAGGATGGATACATTGGGGGGGGGCAGGATGGATATATTGGGGGGGCCAGGATGGACACATGTGGGCCATGATGGATATATAGGGGGGGCAGGCTGGACACATGGGGGCCAGTATGGATATATTGGGGGGGGGCAGGTTGAACACATGGGGGCCAAGATGGATATATTGTGGGGGCAAGTTTGACACATGGGGGCCTGGATAGATATATGGTGGGGGGCAGGCTGGATACATGTAGGCTAAGGTAAATACATGGAGGGGCCAGACTGGACATATGGGGGCCAGGACAAATATATGGAGGGGTCAAACTGGACGTATGGGGGTCAGGACAAGGGACATATGGGGGCCAGAAGGGATATATGGGGACCAGAAGGGATATATGGGGGGGTGGGTGGCGGGATGGATATATGTGGGGGTGGTGGCAGGATGGATATATGTGGGGGGGGTGGCAGGATTGATGTATGCGGGGGGGGGGCAGGATGGATATATGTAGGGGGGGGTGGCAGGATTGATGTATGCGGGGGGGGGCAGGATGGATATATGTGGGGGGGGGTGGCAGGATTGATGTATGTGGGGGGGGGGCAGGATGGATATACAAGGGGGGGGCAGGCTTTACAAGGGACTTAATTACTGTTTGGGGGCAGATTGAGGAACATACATTATTAATTTATGGTGGCCAGTGGGGAACATTATCACTTTAGAGTGCAATTAGGGACATTATTACTTCTGTAATATAATTTACTTTTTAGGAAACTGTTTTCCATAACAGGGGACTAAAGGGGGGTCCTGTTACTGTGCAGGGCGCCACTATGTCGCTTTTTTTTGTCAACTGGTGTAGTGTAGAAGTCAGGGGAAAGTGGGAATGTGCTCTAGAAGAGCTCAGTTATTGATAACGGTGTGATATTTTCTGCAGAGATGAGTCCTGGCTGGAAGAAGTGATGGCCGTCTGTGCCAGGTGAAGAAGAAAAGCGAAGATGAAGGACTTCACCTAGAGATGCCACTGGTGAGTCAGTGTATTAGAGACCAGGTCAATGCCACACAGAGTTCTAGCAGCAGACACATCTCTACAACAACTGTTAAGAGTAGACTTTGTGCAGCAGGCCTTCATGGTAAAATAGCTGCTAGGAAACCACTGCTAAGGACAGGCAACAAGCAGAAGACTTGTTTGGGCTAAAGAACACAAGGAATGGACATTAGACCAGTGGAAATCTGTGCTTTGGTCTGATGAGTCCAAATTTGAGATCTTTGGTTCCAACCACCGTGTCTTTGTGCGACGCAGAAAAGGTGAACGGATGGACTCTACATGCCTGGTTCCCACCGTGAAGCATGGAGGAGGAGGTGTGATGGTGTGGGGGGGCTTTGCTGGTGACACTGTTGGGGATTTATTCAAAATTGAAGGCATACTGAACCAACATGGCTACCACAGCATCTTGCAGCGGCATGCTATTCCATCCGGTTTGCGTTTAGTTGGACCATCATTTATTTATCAACAGGACAATGACCCCAAACACACCTCCAGGCTGTGTAAGGGCTATTTGACCAAGAAGGAGAGTGATGGGGGGCTACACCAGATGACCTGGCCTCCACAGTCACCAGACCTGAACCCAATCGAGATGGTTTGGGGTGAGCTGGACCGCAGAGTGAAGGCAAAAGGGCCAACAAGTGCTAAGCATCTCTGGGAACTCCTTCAAGATTGTTGGAAGACCATTTCCGGTGACTACCTCTTGAAGCTCATCAAGAGAATGCCAGGAGTGTGCAAAGCAGTCATCAAAGCAAAAGGTGGCTACTTTGAAGAACCTAGAATATAAGACATATTTTCAGTTGTTTCACACTTTTTTGTTAAGTATATAATTCCACATGTGGTAATTCATAGTTTTGATGCCTTCAGTGTGAATGTACAATTTTCATAGTCATGAAAATACAGAAAAATCTTTAAATGAGAAGGTGTGTCCAAACTTTTGGTCTGTACTGTATGTACCAGGATGGGGCCAGGATGTGGGATATATATATCAGGATCGGGGGCATATATACTAGGATGGGCCCAAAATGGGGAACATATATTCCAGGAAGAAGCCCAGGTGGGGGGACATTATTACATAAGGTTGGGGGGGGTCAACTCATATGTCCTTAAATGCTACAGGGGCTCATACGTCGGACCAACATGCCAGGGTAACAGCATTTATGGTTTTTTTTACTGATATTCTGTATAATAAGAATGGACCCACCTAGTCCACTAGAGGGCAGGACAGTATCAAATATTAGTGAATGATCGGCTGCTTTATCATTTTGGTATAACAGAAGTTTTTGTTCAATGACAACAAGCAGAAATCTTGAAAACTGTGAGGAATCGAAAAAGAAAAATTATCAAATTTATTAAATTATCTATTTCCTGACAACACAATATCACTGTAAATCCTAAATGGTGACTTACTAGATAGAATTACAGTCTTACCGAACAGTAAGTGGCACATGGCAGCTCCAATGGTACAGCACAAATCACACTGAAAGGACACTGAACAAGCAGAGGGAAAATGAGTGCAGCTCTGGAGTATAATACAGGATGTAACTCAGGATCAGTAATGTAATGTATGTACACAGTGACTGCACCAGCAGAATAGTGAGTGCAGCTCTGGAGTATAATACAGGATGTAACTCAGGATCAGTAATGGAATGTATGTACACAGTGACTGCACCAGCAGAATAGTGAGTGCAGCTCTGGAGTATAATACAGGATGTAACTCAGGATCAGTAATGTAATGTATGTACACAGTGACTGCACCAGCAGAATAGTGAGTGCTGCTCTGGAGTATAATACAGGATGTAACTCAGGATCAATAATGTAATGAATGTACACAGTGACTGCACCAGCAGAATAGTGAGTGCAGCTCTGGAGTATAATACAGGATGTAACTCAGGATCAGTAATGTAATGTATATACACAGTGACTGCATCAGCAGAATAGTGAGTGCAGCTCTGGAGTACAATACAGGATGTAACTCAGGATCAATAATGTAATGAATGTACACAGTGATTGCACCAGCAGAATAGTGAGTGCAGCTCTGGAGTATAATACAGGATGTAACTCAGGATCAGTACAGGATCAGTAATGTAATGTATGCACACAGTGACTGCACCAGCAGAATAGTGAGTGCAGCTCTGGAGTATAATACAGGATGTAACTCAGGATCAGTAATGTAATGTATGTACACAGTAACTGCACCAGCAGAATAGTGAGTGCAGCTCTGGAGTATAATACAGGATGTAACTCAGGATCAGTAATGTAATGTATGTACAAAGTGACTGCACCAGCAGAATAGTGAGTGCAGCTCTGGAGTATAATACAGGATGTAACACAGGATCAGTAATGTAATGTATGTACACAGTAACTGCACCAGCAGAATAGTGAGTGCAGCTCTGGAGTATAATACAGGATGTAACTCAGGATCAGTAATGTAATTTATGTACACAGTGACTGCACCAGCAGAATAGTGAGCGCAGCTCTGGAGTATAATACAGGATGTAACTCAGGATCAGTACAGGATCAGTAATGTAATGTATGCACACAGTGACTGCACCAGCAGAATAGTGAGTGCAGCTCTGGAGTATAATACAGGATGTAAGTCAGGATCAGTAATGTAATGTATGTACACAGTAACTGCACCAGCAGAATAGTGAGTGCAGCTCTGGAGTATAATACAGGATGTAACTCAGGATCAGTAATGTAATGTATGTACACAGTGACTGCACCAGCAGAATAGTGAGTGCAGCTCTGGAGTATAATACAGGATGTAACTCAGGATCAGTAATGTAATGTATGTACACAGTGACTGCACCAGCCGAATAGTGAGTGCAGCTCTGGAGTATAATACAGGATGTAACACAGGATCAGTAATGTAATGTATGTACACAGTAACTGCACCAGCAGAATAGTGAGTGCAGCTCTGGAGTATAATACAGGATGTAACTCAGGATCAGTAATGTAATGTATGTACACAGTGACTGCACCAGCAGAATAGTGAGTGCAGCTCTGGAGTATAATACAGGATGGAACTCAGGATCAGTAATGTAATGTATGTACACAGTGACTGCACCAGCCGAATAGTGAGTGCAGCTCTGGAGTATAATACAGGATGTAACACAGGATCAGTAATGTAATGTATGTACACAGTAACTGCACCAGCAGAATAGTGAGTGCAGCTCTGGAGTATAATACAGGATGTAACTCAGGATCAGTAATGTAATGTATGTACACAGTGACTGCACCAGCAGAATAGTGAGTGCAGCTCTGGAGTATAATACAGGATGTAAGTCAGGATCAGTACAGGATCAGTAATGTAATGTATGCACACAGTGACTGCACCAGCAGAATAGTGAGTGCAGCTCTGGAGTATAATACAGGATGTAACTCAAGATCAGTAATGTAATGTATGTACACATTGACTGCACCAGCAGAATAGTGAGTGCAGCTCTGGAGTATAATACAGGATGTAACTCAGGATCAGTAATGTAATGTATGTACACAGTGACTGCACCAGCAGAATAGTGAGTGCAGCTCTGGAGTATAATACAGGATGTAACTCAGGATCAGTAATGTAATGTATGTAAACAGTGACTGCACCAGCAGAATAGTGAGTGCAGCTCTGGTGTATAATACAGGATGTAACTCAGGATCACTAATGTAATGTATGTACACAGTGACTGCACCAGCAGAATAGTGAGTGCAGCTCTGGAGTATAATACAGGATGTAACTCAGGATCAGTAATGTAATGTATGTACACAGTGACTGCACCAGCAGAATAGCGAGTGCAGCTCTGGGGTATAATACAGGATGTAACTCAGGATCAGTACAGGATCAGTAATGTAATGTATGTACACAGTGACTGCACCAGCAGAATAGTGAGTGCAGCTCTGGAGTATAATACAGGATGTAACTCAGGATCAGTAATGTAATGTATGTACACAGTGACTGCACCAGCAGAATAGTGAGTGCAGCTCTGGAGTATAATACAGGATGTAACTCAGGATCAGTACAGGATCAGTAATGTAATGTATGTACACAGTGACTGCACCAGCAGAATAGTGAGTGCAGCTCTGGAGTATAATACAGGATGTAACACAGGATCAGTAATGTAATGTATGTACACAGTAACTGCACCAGCAGAATAGTGAGTGCAGCTCTGGAGTATAATACAGGATGTAACTCAGGATCAGTAATGTAATGTATGTACACAGTGACTGCACCAGCAGAATAGTGAGTGCAGCTCTGGAGTATAATACAGGAGGTAACTCAGGATCAGTACAGGATCAGTAATGTAATGTATGTACACAGTGACTGCACCAGCAGAATAGTGAGCGCAGCTCTGGAGTATAATACAGGATGTAACTCAGGATCAGTAATGTAATGTATGCACACAGTGACTGCACCAGCAGAATAGTGAGTGCAGCTCTGGAGTATAATACAGGATGTAACTCAGGATCAGTAATGTAATGTATGTACACAGTAACTGCACCAGCAGAATAGTGAGTGCAGCTCTGGAGTATAGTACAGGATGTAACTCAGGATCAGTAATGTAATGTATGTACACAGTGACTGCACCAGCAGAATAGTGAGTGCAGCTCTGGAGTATAATACAGGATGTAACACAGGATCAGTAATGTAATGTATGTACACAGTAACTGCACCAGCAGAATAGTGAGTGCAGCTCTGGAGTATAATACAGGATGTAACTCAGGATCAGTAATGTAATGTATGTACACAGTGACTGCACCAGCCGAATAGTGAGTGCAGCTCTGGAGTATAATACAGGATGTAACACAGGATCAGTAATGTAATGTATGTACACAGTAACTGCACCAGCAGAATAGTGAGTGCAGCTCTGGAGTATAATACAGGATGTAACTCAGGATCAGTAATGTAATGTATGTACACAGTGACTGCACCAGCAGAATAGTGAGTGCAGCTCTGGAGTATAATACAGGATGTAACTCAGGATCAGTAATGTAATGTATGTACACAGTGACTGCACCAGCAGAATAGTGAGTGCAGCTCTGGAGTATAATACAGGATGTAACTCAGGATCAGTACAGGATCAGTAATGTAATGTATGCACACAGTGACTGCACCAGCAGAATAGTGAGTGCAGCTCTGGAGTATAATACAGGATGTAACTCAGGATCAGTAATGTAATGTATGTACACATTGACTGCACCAGCAGAAGAGTGAGTGCAGCTCTGGAGTATAATACAGGATGTAACTCAGGATCAGTAATGTAATGTATGTACACAGTGACTCCACCAGCAGAATAGTGAGTGCAGCTCTGGTGTATAATTCAGGATGTAACTCAGGATCACTAATGTAATGTATGTACACAGTGACTGCACCAGCAGAATAGTGAGTGCAGCTCTGGAGTATAATACAGGATGTAACTCAGGATCAGTAATGTAATGTTTGTACACAGTGACTTCACCAGCAGAATAGTGAGTGCAGCTCTGGGGTATAATAAAGGATGTAACTCAGGATCAGTAATGTAATGTATGTACACAGTGACTGCACTAGCAGAATAGTGAGTGCAGCTCTGGAGTATAATACAGGATGTAACTCAGGATCAGTACAGGATCAGTAATGTAATGTATGTACACAGTGACTGCACCAGCAGAATAGTGAGTGCAGCTCTGGAGTATAATACAGGATGTAACTCAGGATCAGTAATGTAATGTATGTACACAGTGACTGCACCAGCAGAATAGTGAGTGCAGCTCTGGATTATAATACAGGATGTAACTCTGGATCAGTACAGGATCAGTAATGTAATGTATGTACACAGTGACTGCACCAGCAGAATAGTGAGTGCAGCTCTGGAGTATAATACAGGATGTAACTCAGGATCGGTAATGTAATGTATGTACACAGTGACTGCACCAGCAGAATAGTGAGTGCAGCTCTGTGGTATAATACAGGATGTAACTCAGGATCAGTAATGTAATGTATGTACACAGTGACTGCACCAGCAGAATAGTGAGTGCAGCTCTGGAGTATAATACAGGATGCAACTCAGGATCAGTACAGGATCAGTAATGTAATGTATGTACACAGTGACTGCACCAGCAGAATAGTGAGTGCAGCTCTGGAGTATAATACAGGATGTAACACAGGATCAGTAATGTAATGTATGTACACAGTAACTGCACCAGCAGAATAGTGAGTGCAGCTCTGGAGTATAATACAGGATGTAACTCAGGATCAGTAATGTAATGTATGTACACAGTGACTGCACCAGCAGAATAGTGAGAGCAGCTCTGGAGTATAATACAGGATGTAACTCAGGATCAGTACAGGATCAGTAATGTAATGTATGTACACAGTGACTGCACCAGCAGAATAGTGAGCGCAGCTCTGGAGTATAATACAGGATGTAACTCAGGATCAGTAATGTAATGTATGCACACAGTGACTGCACCAGCAGAATAGTGAGTGCAGCTCTGGAGTATAATACAGGATGTAACTCAGGATCAGTAATGTAATGTATGTACACAGTGACTGCACCAGCAGAATAGTGAGTGCAGCTCTGGAGTATAATACAGGATGTAACACAGGATCAGTAATGTAATGTATGTACACAGTAACTGCACCAGCAGAATAGTGAGTGCAGCTCTGGAGTATAATACAGGATGTAACTCAGGATCAGTAATGTAATGTATGTACACAGTGACTGCACCAGCAGAATAGTGAGCGCAGCTCTGGAGTATAATACAGGATGTAACTCAGGATCAGTACAGGATCAGTAATGTAATGTATGCACACAGTGACTGCACCAGCAGAATAGTGAGTGCAGCTCTGGAGTATAATACAGGATGTAAGTCAGGATCAGTAATGTAATGTATGTACACAGTAACTGCACCAGCAGAATAGTGAGTGCAGCTCTGGAGTATAATACAGGATGTAACTCAGGATCAGTAATGTAATGTATGTACACAGTGACTGCACCAGCAGATTAGTGAGTGCAGCTCTGGAGTATAATACAGGATGGAACTCAGGATCAGTAATGTAATGTATGTACACAGTGACTGCACCAGCCGAATAGTGAGTGCAGCTCTGGAGTATAATACAGGATGTAACACAGGATCAGTAATGTAATGTATGTACACAGTAACTGCACCAGCAGAATAGTGAGTGCAGCTCTGGAGTATAATACAGGATGTAACTCAGGATCAGTAATGTAATGTATGTACACAGTGACTGCACCAGCAGAATAGTGAGTGCAGCTCTGGAGTATAATACAGGATGTAACTCAGGATCAGTACAGGATCAGTAATGTAATGTATGCACACAGTGACTGCACCAGCAGAATAGTGAGTGCAGCTCTGGAGTATAATACAGGATGTAACTCAAGATCAGTAATGTAATGTATGTACACATTGACTGCACCAGCAGAATAGTGAGTGCAGCTCTGGAGTATAATACAGGATGTAACTCAGGATCAGTAATGTAATGTATGTACACAGTGACTGCACCAGCAGAATAGTGAGTGCAGCTCTGGAGTATAATACAGGATGTAACTCAGGATCAGTAATGTAATGTATGTAAACAGTGACTGCACCAGCAGAATAGTGAGTGCAGCTCTGGTGTATAATACAGGATGTAACTCAGGATCACTAATGTAATGTATGTACACAGTGACTGCACCAGCAGAATAGTGAGTGCAGCTCTGGAGTATAATACAGGATGTAACTCAGGATCAGTAATGTAATGTATGTACACAGTGACTGCACCAGCAGAATAGCGAGTGCAGCTCTGGGGTATAATACAGGATGTAACTCAGGATCAGTACAGGATCAGTAATGTAATGTATGTACACAGTGACTGCACCAGCAGAATAGTGAGTGCAGCTCTGGAGTATAATACAGGATGTAACTCAGGATCAGTAATGTAATGTATGTACACAGTGACTGCACCAGCAAAATAGTGAGTGCAGCTCTGGAGTATAATACAGGATGTAACTCAGGATCAGTACAGGATCAGTAATGTAATGTATGTACACAGTGACTGCACCAGCAGAATAGTGAGTGCAGCTCTGGAGTATAATACAGGATGTAACACAGGATCAGTAATGTAATGTATGTACACAGTAACTGCACCAGCAGAATAGTGAGTGCAGCTCTGGAGTATAATACAGGATGTAACTCAGGATCAGTAATGTAATGTATGTACACAGTGACTGCACCAGCAGAATAGTGAGTGCAGCTCTGGAGTATAATACAGGAGGTAACTCAGGATCAGTACAGGATCAGTAATGTAATGTATGTACACAGTGACTGCACCAGCAGAATAGTGAGCGCAGCTCTGGAGTATAATACAGGATGTAACTCAGGATCAGTAATGTAATGTATGCACACAGTGACTGCACCAGCAGAATAGTGAGTGCAGCTCTGGAGTATAATACAGGATGTAACTCAGGATCAGTAATGTAATGTATGTACACAGTAACTGCACCAGCAGAATAGTGAGTGCAGCTCTGGAGTATAGTACAGGATGTAACTCAGGATCAGTAATGTAATGTATGTACACAGTGACTGCACCAGCAGAATAGTGAGTGCAGCTCTGGAGTATAATACAGGATGTAACACAGGATCAGTAATGTAATGTATGTACACAGTAACTGCACCAGCAGAATAGTGAGTGCAGCTCTGGAGTATAATACAGGATGTAACTCAGGATCAGTAATGTAATGTATGTACACAGTGACTGCACCAGCCGAATAGTGAGTGCAGCTCTGGAGTATAATACAGGATGTAACACAGGATCAGTAATGTAATGTATGTACACAGTAACTGCACCAGCAGAATAGTGAGTGCAGCTCTGGAGTATAATACAGGATGTAACTCAGGATCAGTAATGTAATGTATGTACACAGTGACTGCACCAGCAGAATAGTGAGTGCAGCTCTGGAGTATAATACAGGATGTAACTCAGGATCAGTACAGGATCAGTAATGTAATGTATGCACACAGTGACTGCACCAGCAGAATAGTGAGTGCAGCTCTGGAGTATAATACAGGATGTAACTCAGGATCAGTAATGTAATGTATGTACACATTGACTGCACCAGCAGAATAGTGAGTGCAGCTCTGGAGTATAATACAGGATGTAACTCAGGATCAGTAATGTAATGTATGTACACAGTGACTCCACCAGCAGAATAGTGAGTGCAGCTCTGGTGTATAATTCAGGATGTAACTCAGGATCACTAATGTAATGTATGTACACAGTGACTGCACCAGCAGAATAGTGAGTGCAGCTCTGGAGTATAATACAGGATGTAACTCAGGATCAGTAATGTAATGTTTGTACACAGTGACTTCACCAGCAGAATAGTGAGTGCAGCTCTGGGGTATAATAAAGGATGTAACTCAGGATCAGTAATGTAATGTATGTACACAGTGACTGCACTAGCAGAATAGTGAGTGCAGCTCTGGAGTATAATACAGGATGTAACTCAGGATCAGTACAGGATCAGTAATGTAATGTATGTACACAGTGACTGCACCAGCAGAATAGTGAGTGCAGCTCTGGAGTATAATACAGGATGTAACTCAGGATCAGTAATGTAATGTATGTACACAGTGACTGCACCAGCAGAATAGTGAGTGCAGCTCTGGATTATAATACAGGATGTAACTCTGGATCAGTACAGGATCAGTAATGTAATGTATGTACACAGTGACTGCACCAGCAGAATAGTGAGTGCAGCTCTGGAGTATAATACAGGATGTAACTCAGGATCGGTAATGTAATGTATGTACACAGTGACTGCACCAGCAGAATAGTGAGTGCAGCTCTGTGGTATAATACAGGATGTAACTCAGGATCAGTAATGTAATGTATGTACACAGTGACTGCACCAGCAGAATAGTGAGTGCAGCTCTGGAGTATAATACAGGATGCAACTCAGGATCAGTACAGGATCAGTAATGTAATGTATGTACACAGTGACTGCACCAGCAGAATAGTGAGTGCAGCTCTGGAGTATAATACAGGATGTAACACAGGATCAGTAATGTAATGTATGTACACAGTAACTGCACCAGCAGAATAGTGAGTGCAGCTCTGGAGTATAATACAGGATGTAACTCAGGATCAGTAATGTAATGTATGTACACAGTGACTGCACCAGCAGAATAGTGAGTGCAGCTCTGGAGTATAATACAGGATGTAACTCAGGATCAGTACAGGATCAGTAATGTAATGTATGTACACAGTGACTGCACCAGCAGAATAGTGAGCGCAGCTCTGGAGTATAATACAGGATGTAACTCAGGATCAGTAATGTAATGTATGCACACAGTGACTGCACCAGCAGAATAGTGAGTGCAGCTCTGGAGTATAATACAGGATGTAACTCAGGATCAGTAATGTAATGTATGTACACAGTGACTGCACCAGCAGAATAGTGAGTGCAGCTCTGGAGTATAATACAGGATGTAACACAGGATCAGTAATGTAATGTATGTACACAGTAACTGCACCAGCAGAATAGTGAGTGCAGCTCTGGAGTATAATACAGGATGTAACTCAGGATCAGTAATGTAATGTATGTACACAGTGACTGCACCAGCAGAATAGTGAGCGCAGCTCTGGAGTATAATACAGGATGTAACTCAGGATCAGTACAGGATCAGTAATGTAATGTATGCACACAGTGACTGCACCAGCAGAATAGTGAGTGCAGCTCTGGAGTATAATACAGGATGTAACTCAGGATCAGTAATGTAATGTATGTACACAGTAACTGCACCAGCAGAATAGTGAGTGCAGCTCTGGAGTATAATACAGGATGTAACTCAGGATCAGTAATGTAATGTATGTACACAGTGACTGCACCAGCAGAATAGTGAGCGCAGCTCTGGAGTATAATACAGGATGTAACTCAGGATCAGTACAGGATCAGTAATGTAATGTATGCACACAGTGACTGCACCAGCAGAATAGTGAGTGCAGCTCTGGAGTATAATACAGGATGTAACTCAGGATCAGTAATGTAATGTATGTACACAGTAACTGCACCAGCAGAATAGTGAGTGCAGCTCTGGAGTATAATACAGGATGTAACTCAGGATCAGTAATGTAATGTATGTACACAGTGACTGCACCAGCCGAATAGTGAGTGCAGCTCTGGAGTATAATACAGGATGTAACACAGGATCAGTAATGTAATGTATGTACACAGTAACTGCACCAGCAGAATAGTGAGTGCAGCTCTGGAGTATAATACAGGATGTAACTCAGGATCAGTAATGTAATGTATGTACACAGTGACTGCACCAGCAGAATAGTGAGTGCAGCTCTGGAGTATAATACAGGATGTAACTCAGGATCAGTAGAGGATCAGTAATGTAATGTATGCACACAGTGACTGCACCAGCAGAATAGTGAGTGCAGCTCTGGAGTATAATACAGGATGTAACTCAGGATCAGTAATGTAATGTATGTACACATTGACTGCACCAGCAGAATAGTGAGTGCAGCTCTGGAGTATAATACAGGATGTAACTCAGGATCAGTAATGTAATGTATGTACACAGTGACTCCACCAGCAGAATAGTGAGTGCAGCTCTGGTGTATAATTCAGGATGTAACTCAGGATCACTAATGTAATGTATGTACACAGTGACTGCACCAGCAGAATAGTGAGTGCAGCTCTGGAGTATAATACAGGATGTAACTCAGGATCAGTAATGTAATGTTTGTACACAGTGACTGCACCAGTAGAATAGTGAGTGCAGCTCTGGAGTATAATACATGATGTAACTCAGGATCAGTAATGTAATGTATGTACACAGTGACTCCACCAGCAGAATAGTGAGTGCAGCTCTGGGGTATAATACAGGATGTAACTCAGGATCAGTACAGGATCAGTAATGTAATGTATGTACACAGTGACTGCACCAGCAGAATAGTGAGTGCAGCTCTGGAGTATAATACAGGAGGTAACTCAGGATCAGTAATGTAATGTATGTACACAGTGACTGCACCAGCAGAATAGTGAGTGCAGCTCTGGGGTATAATAAAGGATGTAACTCAGGATCAGTAATGTAATGTATGTACACAGTGACTGCACTAGCAGAATAGTGAGTGCAGCTCTGGAGTATAATACAGGATGTAACTCAGGATTAGTGTTGAGCCACCCCCGTAGTGTTCGAGTTCGGTTCGGTTCGTCGAACACCCGTGTGTTCGCCGAACTGTTCGTCGAACTGTTCGTCGAACACCTTCGAACACCGTTAAAACCAATGGCAGGCAAACAAAAACACATAGAAACACATAGAAAACACCTTCAAAGGTGTCCAAAAGCTGACAAACTGCTCAGAAGACACAACTAACACATGGAAAAGTGACAAGTACATATAGTCATGCGAAAATAAAAGAGGTGGAGGAGTAAAAGGAGGGGGAGACACAGATATAGGCATGTCATGCCCTTCTAAAATCCAAAAAGTGAGAAGCCGACACGGCCAGTCCGCTCCTGCCCGTGCCACCTCCGTGTCGCCGGGTTTGTGCCAGAGCCGCGGTGAACCCTGATGGCCAGCCCCCCTCTCCCAATACTGGTGCCTGTCCGCTGGTGGGTCGAGAGAGCCCCCCTGTGGTGGAGGCAGCTCTAAGCTTTTTAATTTAAATTGTCCCTCTAATTTGAATGAATACACTTTAAATCCATTTACAAGGATCTATTGGAGGGCAAGTCTCATGCCAGCAGCCGCGTAATTCCAGCTCCAGTAGCGTCCACTAAAGCTGCTGCAGTTAAAAAGCTTTTATAAGGATCGAGCTCGGCTGTCCACCGCAAGGCATCCTACTGCCAGTCCCAGCCCCTATGCCTTGGGGTGCCTCCTGATGCTCTTCACTGAGTATCCCATGGTCCCGAAGCATTTCCTTTGAAAAAATTAAGTGTCTAAACTACAGGTGGTGCAGCTTGCTTAACAGCCGGGATAATCCGCTGACTAGCAGACACTGCTACTAGGCACAAAGTATTTCCTGGGCTAGATGCAGTTAAAAATTTGTAATTAGATACTCTCGTTGGATGCTGAGAAAGCATTCCATAGAGTCTCCTGGCACGCCATATATGATTCTCTTAAAAAGCTTGGGGTAGGGGTCTAGGGGACCCTTTTATAGCCAAAATCACGGCCCTGTATCGCAATACGTCACCTAGGCTGAAGATAAATGGAACTGTAGCACCCTGAGGGCTCGGTTGCTACAGACGTATTGCACCTCACCCAGAGGTGTGATATCTCACTCTCAGGTAAGGATGGAGTGTGGATCAGGACCCGACACCTGCATGCATTACACCACATTGCCGTGGGGCAGGGCGACCAATATGCCCCTGAGATGGGCACGACAGTCCCTGTCCCTGGCTGGAGTGGGGGGGGGAACACTGAGGAAGGGGAACCCTGTAGTGCAGGAGCAGGGAGGAAGCAGTTCCTGGGTGCATTGAGAAGGGAGTATAAAAGGTGGGCACCATCTTAGTTCAGTGCAGAGAAGTCTGAGCAGAAGTGGCAGGGAGCAGGGGCTCTGCATGAGCTCTGCTCCGGAGGCGGGCCTAGTAACAGAGGCCCAGGCCTGGAAGAGGGAGAAGGAAGGAAGAGGAGCGGAGAAGGCTCCAGGAACGAGGAATGAAGGGATCCCAGGGGTGCGGACGGGTGAGTCGCCACCGCACGCCCGATTCCACCTGCGTGGAGGGGTCAGGCCAAAGGGGGAGACCGGTCCCCGAAACTAGTGGAGGCAGGAAACGACCCTCAGCTAGAAACCGGAGGCTCTGACATTTTATGTGGCGCAGCCCCTCGCTACACCCGCTAGGAAGGCACCACATAGGGTCAGGGAAACTGGCGCCAAGTTTACCAAGAGGAGGCCCGAGGCAGCCGGACAGAAGTGTTGGTAAGAAAGGCCAGACAAAGGACACACAAAGGGGGTCCTGTGAAGCGCTCCAAAGTTATCTGGGAGTTGTCTGAGCCCCTCACCTGGTGAGCACAGTACGACGTGGGCAGCCGTTACCTGCAGACGTGGTCTGGATAATAAGAACTGTGAGTAAAGGCCCTGGACTGCATCACTGACTCCGTGTCGTTACTGCTGCTGCCCTGCACCATCACCCCCATCCTCCGCATACACTGCCCTGAGGCTATACTCCTCCCGTGGGGAGTTATGCTACGCTCTGCTGCACCCACAACACCAGCCTTAGCGGTCTGCCCTGTAGCGGCGGTTCACTCTGACCGCAATCCACGGGTGGCGTAGTCGGACATTTAAACATGAAAACCACATAAATAGTTCCGCCACTGGTTTGACCGCCCTGAGCCACGGAACCGGATCGCCGCCACGAAGACTACAACCACCAGCATCCACCAAAAAGGGTCCGGCTCCGGGTGTCCCAAGGCCCAGGGGGTGCGTCAGAACATTTTCATCACCTTTCACAATCACCAATGGGACAAGGCAGTGATGTCCTCTGTCCCCTCTCTTATACATCCTAGTGACGGAGCACCTGCTCTCATCAATTCGCCATAACCCCAATATTAGGTGGATTGAGGTGGGAGGCACCGAGTACAAGTGCTCTCTATTTGCTGATGATGTCCTAGTATATATCACTCAATCACATATATCCATCCCTGCTGTTATGGCTGAAATAGATCACTTTGTTACATGGTCAAATTTTAAAATCAATGCAGCGAAGTCTGAGGCCCTCGATGTCTCCCTCCCCAAATCCATATAGGATTCCATCCAGTCCAACTTTCCCTTTGCCTGGCCCTCACAGGGTATCAAATACTTAGGAATTCCTATTCATAGAGACCTCTCCCATCTATGTTATCTTAATTTTGGGCCCTTTATTGAACAACTCCATACAGACCACGGTTGGCAAGTTAGAACTGTAAGATTCACTACGTGAACCACTGGTGTTTTGTGGAAAAGCACATGTACACCGCGTTCCAAATTATTATGCAAAAAGTGTTTAGGAGTGATAAGGGAAGAATTTGTTTGTTTGTCAGTTAAACTCATTGATGGTGATGTGTGTCAGGGCTCTTTATATCACTGTAAGCAATTGCAGACACCTGTGCTAATTAGTTTGGCAGGTGTGTCCAATGAAAGGCAAGACTACTTAAGAAGGCTCTCTCACATTATTAAGCAGCCTACATTTTCTGCCAAAATGGGAAAGAAAAAGGATGTGTCGGCTGCTGAGAAGCAACAAATTGTGGAGTGTTTAGGTCAAGGCATGACTACAATCAACATTGTGCGATGATCAGGATGAAGTGTCTTGGCAATCAAGAAGTATGTAGCTGATTCACAGTACACACGTGTGCGTGCTGATAAGGGAAAATTGAGGACTCTTTCCTACAGGCAATTACGTCAGGTTGAAAGAGCAGCGGCAAAAAAGCCTTGTCATAGCAGCAGACAAGTTTTTGAAGCTGCTTGTGCCTCCAACGTCCCCCGAACAACAAGATGCAGGGTCCTTCAGAGGTTTGCAGCTGTGCATACGCCATCCTGTCGACCTCCTCTATCCACTTCACACAAGCAGAAACGGCTCCAGTGGGCCAAACATTACATGAAGACTGATTTCAAAACTGTTTTGTTCACGGATGAGTGCCGTGCAGCGCTCGATGGTCCAGATGGATGGAGTGGAGGATGGCTGGTTGATGGACACCCCACGCAAACACGGCTACAGCGCCAACAAGGAGGAGGTGGAGTAATGTTTTGGGCTGGAATCATGGGGAGAGAGATTGTCGGCCCCTTTAGGATCCCTGAAGGCGCTAAAGATGAACTCCATAATGTATGTGGATTTTCTCAAACAGCACTTCCTGCCATGGTTCAAGAAGAAGAACCGTGTATTTCACAGCAAGATCATTTTTCTGCATGATAATGCACCATCTCATGCTGCACATAAAACATCTGCATCTCTGGCTGATATGGGCATAAAAGGGGACAAACTTATGGTGTGACCCCCATGCTCCCCTGACCTCTACCCCATTCAGAACCTTTGGAGCATCATTAAAAGGAGTGTCTATGATGGCGGGAGGCAGTTCACATCTAAGCAACAGCTCTGGGAGGGTATTCTGTCCTCATGCAAAACAATTGAAGCAGAAACCATCCAAAACCTGACAAATTCAATGGACGAGAGAGTTCAGAAGCTCCTTTCGAACAAGGGGTCCTATGTGAAAATGTAACATCACCTAGAATAAAGTTTTGAGTTGAAAACTGTTTGATTTCAGTTTCTAACAACCTGCTAATGCTTATAATTTCAAAAATGACCATTTTTTTGGTCTTTATTAAAATGAAAAGGTTGATCGAAAAGTTTGGGGGATCTAAGAGTGTGGCAACCCAGTAGTCATGATTACTTCGAATTCTGACAATATGAGGGTCATGCTGCAGGTAGTGCAGCAAGAAGGCACTTATGTGTCTTGCGCATCTCGGAGCCCCAAAATTATTTTCCGGGCTAGATGCAGCTAAAAATTATTATTAATTTTAAATCTGGTGAAGCTTATTATAGATGGCCTAATAGGATCAGTGCTGCACACTGCTACAAAGCCCAAATTATTTTCCAGTCAAGATACAGATAAACATGATTAGTAATTTGAAAGCTTAAAACGGTTGGTAGGGTGATTTTAACCAATCATCAAGCTTTTACTCTCCCCAGGATGACACAGGGGTAGAAAAGTCGTTTCGGATCCATGATTTGTTCATCTTTATGAACGTGAGTCTGTCTACATTATCAGTGGAGAGCCGCGTGCGCTTATCTGTCAGCACACCACCAGCAGCGCTGAACACACGTTCAGACAGAACGCTGGCTGCGGGGCATGACAAGATCTCCAAGGCGTAAGTGGCTAGCTCCGGCCATTTATCCAGATTGGAAGCCCAAAAAGAGCAAGGGTCCAGTGACACAGTCGTGGCTTCAATGTTTACTTGGAGATACTCCTGTACCATCGTCTCTAGGCGTTGACTATGTGTCAGACTTCTTGTCTCCTGTGGCCTTGCAAAGGATGGGCTAAAAAAGTGGTGAAATGATTCCGCAAAATTGATGTTACCAGCAGATACTGTGGTTCTGTTACGGTTTGAGTGCTGAACACTTGACGGTCCCACGGTTGGCAAGTTGGAACTGTGAGATTCACTACGTGCACCACTGGTATTTTGTGGAAAAGCACATGTAAGATTCTGCAACAGTCTCTGCTGATACTCCTGCATGCGTGCATCCCTTTCTATGGCAGGAATAATTTCTGCAAATTTACTTTTGTACCGGGGATCTAACAGTGTGGCAACCCAGTAGTCAGGATTATTTCTAATTCTCACAATTCGAGGGTCATGTTGCAGGTAGTGCAGCAAGAAGGCACTCATGTGTGTTGCGCATCCAGGAGCACCAAGTCCCTGTTGTGTTGGTGGCGAGGTAACAATCATGCTTCCTTCCTCTGTCCTCTCCCCCCAACCTCGCACAACAGAAATGTGATCAAGGTCTCCCTCATCTGATGAGTCTTCCATCAGTTCGTCCTCCACTCCTTCCTGGGCTCCTGCACCTTCCTCACTAGTTTGGCTGCTACCATGCACCCTGGTAAAACCATCTCCCCCACCCTCACATGCCTGCCGCCTTGGTGCTGCCGACCGTCTGGACCTTGCAGATGTTAGCCCTTCCGCATACAACTCCTCCTCCTCTACTTCCTCCACCTCCTCTTGTGCCACCACCTGACTCCGAATTCTGTTTAACATGTGCTCCAGCATGTAAATCACCGGAATAGTCATGCTGATAATGGCATCGTCAGCACTAAACATCTTCGTCGCCATTTCAAAACTGTGCAGAAGGGTGCATAGGTCCCTGATCTGAGACCACTCCTCCAGCGTGATTTGCCCCACCTCTGAATCTCGTTGGCCCAGGCTATACGTCAGAACGTATTGCACCAGGGCTTGTCGGTGCTGCCACAGTCGCTGCAACATGTGCAGAGTTGAATTCCACCGGGTAGGCACATCGCATTTTAGCCGGTGAAGTGGCAGGCCCAACGACTTCTGTAGAGATGTAAGTCGCTGAGCTGCGGGATGCGAACGGCGGAAGTGAGCACACAGCGACCGTGCCCTCTGCAGAAGGCCATCTAGTCTGGGATAGTGGGCTAAAAATTGCTGGACAACCAGGTTCAACACGTGAGCCATACAAGGCAAGTGTGTGACATTGCCCCGGCGAAGGGCCGCACCCAGGTTTGCAGCATTGTCGCACACGGCCTTCCCTGGTTTCAGGTCCAGTGGAGACAACCATTCATGAAATTGGTTCTCCAGAGCTGACCACAACTCCTCAGCTGTGTGACTCACATTTCCCAGACATTTCAATGTAAAAACCGCCTGATGACGTTGAGCCCTACTGCCAGCATAGTAAGGAGGTGTGCAGGATCCCTTCTGCGCAGTTAGAAAGCTTGTGGCATGACCAGACAGGCTTTGGGTGCAGGTGGAAGACCGAGAGGAGGTTGAGGAGGCAGAAGCAGTGGAGGAACTTTGACATAAAGAGGATTGACGCACAACTCGTGGGGACGGCAAGACTTGGACAGCAGCCCCTTGTCCTGCTGTCACCATAGTTACCCAGTGCCCAGTCAGCGACATGTAACGCCCCTGTCCATGCCCACTCGTCCAAGTGTCTGTGGTGAAATGCACCCTGTCACACACAGAGTTTCTCAAAGAAGCGGTGATGTTGTGTGCGACATGCTGGTGGAGCGCAGGCACACCTTTCTTTGAGAAGTAGTGCCGACTGGGCATCTGGTACTGGGGCACTGCGACGGACATAAGGTCTCGAAAATCCTCTGTGTCCACCAGGCGGAAAGGCAGCATTTCTGTAGCCAAGAGCTTGCAGATGGTGAAATTCAACCTCTTAGCTTTCTCATGGCTAGGAGGAAATGGTCTTTTACTTGTCCACATCTGAGGGACCGAGGGCTGGCTATTGTGCTTAGACGGGGTTGATAAGGGTGTCCCCGGCAAACTGCCGGTCTGTGAGGAAGATGCAGGCGGACATGTTAGGTTGCCTTGATCCAAAGGTGGTGCTATCGATGTCGGACAGCGCTCAACACCAGCTGGTGTTACCACCTCCAAAGAAAATGATGACCTGCCAATCATGCTGGCTGTTGCGGGTAAAGAGGTGGCAGGTCTGCGCCCCAAAACAGGTGTGACTGCTGTCCCCCCAGTCACAGAGGATGAAGAGGCCGCGGATGCACAAGATATGGCAGACGGTGGTTGGCCCGGCCGGCTAGGCCGCATTGTAGCACACTGAGCTTCCCACTGCAACTTATGCTTCATGTCCATGTGCCGGTTCATGCATGAAGTACTCAAACTCTGTATTTTTTGGCCTCTACTTAGCTTTTGCTGACAAATGTTACAGATAACACGAGTTGGGTCATCTTTATCGATCTGAAAAAATTCCCAGGCTATGCAAGGCTTAGCACCCATGCGACCTGAAGAGCCACCACGACTTGTGGTGAGAGGCAGAGTTGTGTTTGAGGATGCAGTTGTTGACGTGCTTCCAGTACTACGTCTCTGTCCAGGAAGGCGCAACCTGACCTCGTCGTCACTAGCATCTTCCTCCACCTCCTCTGCTGACCTCATCTCTTGGCTGACTGTGGGTTGACAGTAAGTGGGATCTCCAACCTCATCATCATCACCCTGTGCGTTATCACACCCGTCGTCCTCAGAGCCAACCTGTTCCTGCCCTGACAAAAAACTAAAGTTGTCGCTCCAATCAGGTATTTGAGTCTTATCATCGTCTTCCTCATTGTCTCCACCAACAGGAGTTACAGTTTGGGAATGAGGGTCTACATTATGGTCAGAACCTTCTGCGTCTGGTCCTGGATCCGACTCATAAAGATTCTGGGCATCAGTGCAGATCATTTCCTCGTCTGGATTCACAGAAGCGCTGGAGTCGACCTCTGATTCCCAGGCTATAGTATGAGTAAACAGCTCTGCAGACTCAACCATCTGTTCTACCTCATACTCAGACGGGCAGCTGGAGATTTGGGAGCTGTGAGGAAGCAAGTGCGATTTGGGTGACACCTTTGAGGACTGGAGTATTTGTGATGTTGAAGTTGATGTGGAGGAGAGCCCACTTAAAGGAGCACTTGATATCCGTTGAAGCACCTGCTGTTTTTGTGCCTCATCTGGAATTTGTAGCGATTGGCGTGGCCGTAAGAAAGGGATCTTATCACATTGTCCGCTAAAAGAAGTAGACATTTTAGTTTGGCTGGAAGATGGTCTTTCTTCTGCAGATGTTACTGTTGCTTTAACACCTACCCCACGGACACAACCTTTTTTCCCCTTCCCAACACGCCTATTCCCCTTTCCACCAGCAGCAGGCCTTTTTCCACTCATTTTGGTGGTTAACTAATTCACAACTCTGGAGTTGTTTGCACAAAAAAACAATGGATGGTAACCGAGCAGAGCTGAGTGGCCAAACTGTGGTATTAGGCCAAAACTATTGGCTGGGTTAGATGCAGAAAAAAATTATATTCAATTTGCAACCTGATGGAGGTCAGTATAGATGGACTAATAGAACAAGTCCCACACACAGCTAGAAGCCCAAATATTTTTTCAGAGGTAGATGCAGAAAAAAATTATATTCAGTTTGCAACCTGATGGAGGTCAGTATAGATGGATTAATAGAACAAGTCCCACACACTGCTAGAAGCCCAATATTTTTTCAGAGGTAGATGCAGAAAAAAATATATTCAGTTTGCAACCTGATGGAGGTCAGTATAGATGGATTAATAGAACAAGACCCACACACAGCTAGAAGCCCAATATTTTCTCAGAGCTAGATGCAGAAAAAAATATATTCAGTTTGCAACCTGATGGAGGTCAGTATAGGTGGACTAATAGAACAAGTCCCACACACTGCTAGAAGCCCAATATTTTTTCAGAGGTAGATGCAGAAAAAAATTATATTCAGTTTGCAACCTGATGGAGGTCAGTATAGATGGACTAATAGAATGATGCTATGCCCAAAAGATTTTACTTCACTAGGTGCAGTAAAAAAATTGGTATTCTATACACAGGTGGTATATCTTGCAACACAGATAGGCTACTCCACTGACTAACACACTCTGCAATAGGCCAAAAAGGATTAGCTTTGCTAGATTCAGCCAAATGCTGTGAAAAAAACTTGCACAGCACTGGCACAGACCTGCCTGGCAAAAACTGATAGGAACTGATGTAACCTAGTCCTGAAAAGGACTCCAATTACAATTAGTCTTTACTCCCACAACCTATCTATTTAAGAGCACAGACCTGCCTGATAAAAGTCGTAGGAAATGCTGTAACCTAGTCCTTAAAAGGACTGCAATCACAACTATTCCCTACTCCCAAGCTATCTGTAGATTTGTGCGAAAATTGGCTTGAAATTAACAAGGTATAGCGCACACAGCAACAGCGGTGCCGTCTAACACGCAGCTGCAGCAGTGAGAAAATGGTGGCGACGGGGAAAATGGCTTGGTCTTATAGGGCAAGGACATGTGACATACACTGCCAATCACACATGCCCTTGCTTGTGTGAAAAAAAGCACTTCGCTCCGTGTGTGCGCTGCTGATAGGCTGACAGATTGCACCTCCCCACTGCAAATGCGGGAAAGAGAAAAAAAAATGGAGATCTTCATTGTTCCTGCAGAGATCCATCCCCTGCCCCTCCCCCCACCCCGCTGTACACTCAAACTGCGTATTAACATTAATTTTCATCATTACTGAGAAAAAATCCAGTTATGATTTTGGTGCACGAACAGTTATCGACCATAACCTCGAACAGATGAATTTTTCTCAAATTGTTCGTGTTCGCCGAACGGCTCGAACACCGCCCAAAACAGCTCGAATTTGAGATTGGCGAACAGTTCGAGTAGAACAACGCTCATCTCTACTCAGGATCAGTACAGGATAAGTAATGTAATGTATGTACACAGTGACTGCACCAGCAGAATAGTGAGTGCAGCTCTGGAGTATAATACAGGATGTAACTCAGGATCAGTAATGTAATGTATGTACACAGTGACTGCACCAGCAGAATAGTGAGTGCAGCTCTGGAGTATAATACAGGATGTAACTCAGGATCAGTAATGTAATGTATGTACACAGTGACTGCACCAGCAGAATAGTGAGTGCAGCTCTGGAGTATAATACAGGATGTAACTCAGGATCAGTAATGTAATGTATGTACACAGTGACTGCACCAGCAGAATAGTGAGTGCAGCTCTGGAGTATAATACAGGATGTAACTCAGGATCAGTAATGTAATGTATGTACACAGTGACTGCACCAGCAGAATAGTGAGTGCAGCTCTGGGGTATAATACAGGAGGTAACTCAGGATCAGTAATGTATGTACACAGTGACTGCACCAGCAGAATAGTGAGTGCAGCTCTGGAGTATAATACAGGATGTAACACAGGATCAGTAATGTAATGTATGTACACAGTAACTGCACCAGTAGAATAGTGAGTGCAGCTCTGGAGTATAATACAGGATGTAACTCAGGATCAGTAATGTAATGTATGTACACAGTGACTGCACCAGCAGAATAGTGAGTGCAGCTCTGGAGTATAATACAGGATGTAACTCAGGATCAGTAATGTAATGTATGTACACAGTGACTGCACCAGCAGAATAGTGAGTGCAGCTCTGGAGTATAATACAGGATGTAACTCAGGATCAGTAATGTAATGTATGTACACAGTGACTGCACCAGCAGAATAGTGAGTGCAGCTCTGGGGTATAATACAGGAGGTAACTCAGGATCAGTAATGTATGTACACAGTGACTGCACCAGCAGAATAGTGAGTGCAGCTCTGGAGTATAATACAGGATGTAACACAGGATCAGTAATGTAATGTATGTACACAGTAACTGCACCAGTAGAATAGTGAGTGCAGCTCTGGAGTATAATACAGGATGTAACTCAGGATCAGTAATGTAATGTATGTACACAGTGACTGCACCAGCAGAATAGTGAGTGCAGCTCTGGAGTATAATACAGGATGTAACACAGGATCAGTACAGGATCACTAATGTAATGTATGTGCACAGTGACTGCACCAGCAGAATAGTGAGTGCAGCTCTGGAGTATAATACAGGATGTAACTCAGGATCAGTAATGTAATGTATGTACACAGTGACTGCACCAGCAGAATAGTGAGTGCAGCTCTGGGGTATAATACAGGATGTAACTCAGGATCAGTACAGGATCAGTAATGTAATGTATGTACACAGTGACTGCACCAGCAGAATAGTGAGTGCAGCTCTGGAGTATAATACAGGATGTAACTCACGATCAGTAATGTAATGTCTGTACACAGTGACTGCACCAGCAGCATACTGGGTGCAGCTCTGATCAGCTGCTAGTCAGTGTGGTGATTGCGGGTGTGGTGATTGCAGATCCTGCTGTGAGCTCCTGATCTCTGAGAACCAACACCTCTCCACCTGGGGACCTGCTCTCTCTCTTTCCCGGAGGGAGAGCTGGTTTCTGGGATGAGTGAAGGAGCCAAGTCCCAGGCTTCTGCTTCCCGAACCAGGCCGGCGGGGGGCAGAAGAAACCAGCAACCGGCCTGCACATCAGAGGACTCGGGGGTGAGACGCTGCACCAGGAGTCGCAGCAATGTGGCTCCTACTCCTCCCGGGATTGTGTAGACCCCTAGAAGCCGCAAGGCTTCCAGCATGGAGGTAAAGCCTGACAGCGGCGTGCAAGATGGTGCTCCTTCCCGAGGAAAGCGGAGTGCTCACGGAGGTGAGGCCGACCTCCCTGAGGGGGGTTGGGCGCTGCAGGGACCCCGGGAGTCTGTGTCCACCTATGCCTCCCGGGTCATGATCCGCCTCCGTGAGTATGAAGATGCCAGTAAGCTCATCAGGAGGCTCCGGGAGGAGCTGCGCTGCACAAGCGCCAAAGCTGCGGGGGCCTCCAAACAGAGCAAGGCTAAACTCCAGGCCGAGGTAAAGCGACTGACCAGCGAGATTCACCTGCTGGAACTGAGGAAAGCTGACATCAGGGAGCAGAGTGGTCATTTCAAAGAAAAACTAATAAATGAAGACCGCTTTAGTGAAATGGCTGATACCAGAGAGCAAAGGCAGATGGGGCTGCAGCCTGAGAGCCAGGTGGATGATGAGAGTGATGATGACCAGCAGGAAGC
Source organism: Phyllobates terribilis (assembly GCF_046119375.1). Lineage (NCBI taxonomy): Eukaryota > Metazoa > Chordata > Amphibia > Anura > Dendrobatidae > Phyllobates > Phyllobates terribilis. Next base: position 47,700,037 of record NW_027362763.1, on the reverse strand, counting down.
CCCACCTGGCAGCCTGCAAAGTCACCCGCAGGCCACGTGCAGCGAGCTCCCTGCAGGACAGGCGACAGTGACATCCGGTCGCAGTTCTGCCGGCTCTGGGGAGGACAGTGACAGCAGCGGCCAGGGAGGGGCGCTAATGGCGGAGATTAAGCTCCTGGAGTCCCCAGTGTGCCTCCAAAACTTCCATCTTGGTGACGATCTACCAGAAGAGGCACCTGGGGGCCACAAAAAGGCAAAGAAGACCAAGCCAAAGCTGCAGGAGGCGGTAAGATACGTATATGCCCCCCTCCCTGTACCCCCTGAGTCGGTGGCAGGCTCAGCTCGCTGTATAAGCCCCATTGTCCAGCCCAGCCCGGGTTCTGCTGTGGATCCGGTGCAAAGGCGCGGGGAGATTACAGAGCGCGGTAGTGAGGCGCAGAGCTCCGTCTCTGCTTGTAGTAGCGGGGACGTAGCAGGAGGTGCATCAGCCGAGAGGCTGGACAGTGAGGGCGGCCCGGCGGGGGGCGTTTCATCAGGCCACGATGCTGTGGTGCGCTCCTCAGTGGGAGGGGGGAGCAGCCCGGTGTCGGGGGCAGCTCCGGTAGCCTCGGCGCCTCTGAATGCTGTTGCCGCTGATCACTTAGTTGAGAAGCGGCGGCAGTGTGAGGGGGCAGTTGGGGCTGAGCGCTCCGGTCCTCCCACGAAAGTGCTATTTTGTGTTGGCGTCGCTGGTCCGGAAGATCCTGATGCTAAAGATCAGTGGCGCCTAACAGCATCTAGAGATCAGCGGCACATTATTCCGAATGCCAAACAGCGGAAATTACCGACCAATGATGTGGAGGGCACACATAAGACCGGGGGTGAGGTCGCCTCCAGTTCTATGGAGGTGACTGAGCCCCTTGTGCCTGATGCAGAGGTCAAAATGTCATCCGCCATTGTTACTGGTCCAGCAGGAATGAATGTGATGGTGGGGGTGAATGAGGCTAATTCATTGTCTAGTGGTGTGGTAGCTGGTTTGGTGGAGGGTGAGATGGAGGTGGGTAATGGTGTTGCTGTTCGGGCTGATGTGGTCACTGGTCCGGTTGCCCCCCCGGGGGTGGCAACACCTGTCCAGAGTTATGCCAGTGTCACCTCCGGGGCAAATAGGGCATCCTCCTTGTCTCCGGGCTTTGGGGACGGCATGTTGCAACGGCGCCTTCTGGAGGCTCTAAAGAAGGGGGAGAGATCACTAATGGTAGAGGGTCGAGAGGTTGATCTATCCTTCTGGATAGAGAGGCATGGCCTCGGGGCCTTCCGAGAGCAAAAAGGGGGGGATACAGTGTGGTCCCTCCCAACAGCCGGGCCAGGCAGTGTGCGTAGGAATGTGGTCCGTCTTCGGTGGAGGGGCAGTGATGCATGTCCTCCAAGGTCTAAAGTTGTGGAGCTCCTGCTGAGGATGGGCTTCAAGGCAATTGACATCTACGCCTTGATACATCCCTATTCCACGCCTGAGTTTGATATCAGCTTTGTTCGGCCGGAGGGGCTTGAGCTCTTCTGGGCGAATTATGAGCTGGCAAAAAATGAGCCCGGCTGGCGAGACTTTGCCGTTCAGGCAGTGTCTCGCCAAAACCAGATCAAGAAGGTGACCGTGATGACTCGTAACGAGTCGCTTTCTTGCTATGACATCATGACGTGGCTTGGTCGGTATGGAGAGGTGGTGGAGATGCCAAAGAAAAACCGCGACGAGTTTGGCATCTGGTCAGGGGCCTGGACGTTTATGGTAAAACTTAAGCGTTCAGGTGGTACGGTTGCCCACATTCCATCGTCTGCCTTCCTGGGTAGGGATCGTATCCTGGTCTTCTACCAGGGGCAACCGAAGCTCTGTCACAGGTGCGGCGACCCCACACACTTCAGTGCAAACTGCACCGTGCAGAAATGCGCGTTGTGTGGGGGTGTCGGCCATCTTGCCGCCTCTTGTGTGGAGATTAGGTGCCACCTGTGTGGTGAGTTAGGTCACCCATTCAGCCGTTGTCCTCGCTCCTTCGCTAATGCAGTCGAGACCCCGGTGGGAGTAAGCCGTGAGGCCGGTTCTGCTGGGGAGGGGACTAGCAGGGGTGGGGGAGCCGAGGGGCCAGGGAAGAAAAGCAATAAAAAGACGCCTGCTCAGCTGAGGCGTCTAGACAAGCGCAGACAGGAGAGGGAGCGGGGCGAGCCCCAGACTACCGGGGCAGCCCCTGTCCTGGATGCCAGTCTTGCTGCGGAGGCCCCGAGGGATGATGAGTTGGATGAGGAGGTCAGGAGGATCCACAGGGAGGAAACCGCCTCTGCCTCAGAATCCTCCCATTATGAAAGTATGGATGAGGATAATAAGCGGTGGCTAGAGAACAAGCGTAAGCTCGGCACCAAAAAGAAGAAAAAGAAGGGAGATAAAACATCTTCTCCCGCTCTGACCAAGGTACCTAAGGAAGGTAAAACTGACTCCCCTCTGGTTGGTCTTTCTAACCGGTTCCAAGCCCTTGATAACATCTCTTCCTCTGAGGAGGAGGCCGAGGGTGAGGTTCCGGCTTCAGCGGAGCTTACAGGGGGCGCCGAGTCTCCTTCTCCTGGGGATGCAGGGTCCTTGGGGGGAGGGACTGGCCCAGAGTCCGGAGACGAGGACGAGAAAAGAAGGAAAAATGTGGGAATGGACACCTCTGTGTCATTAAAGAGGGGGAAGGATTCCTCCTCTGAGGCAGAGGGTAAGGGGAGTGGGAAGAAGAAAGCCATCTAACTCAATCACCAATGATGGCGGTACTGTCACACTGTCACAGAATACTGGAGGTAGGGGGCCTAAGCTGACCCTAAGCTGGGACCCTGACTAACCCCTCAACCTGGAGGTACTGTTAAAGGTACAGAGGTCCAGGCCGCCAGCGTAACCCCTACCTCCTGAGGATCCCTGCACCTAAGTAATCTAGTCCTGAGAAGGACCCCGATCACAACAATAGGGAACCAGAAATAATATGCCCACACACAGTATTTAGACGAACGAGACAGTACAAGGGAAAAACCAAAACCACCTTGCATACAACTTCTACACAACTACAACAGAGGGAACACCAACGGGAAAGGAGATAAATGATAAAGCGAGGAAAGGGAAAAAACACTTCCAAATACACTTATCTCAGCAACTCCAAACACCACGATCCGCTCTGTAAGTCTGAATGAAAAGCTTTCACCGACACCTCCCAAACAGACCTGCAGGAATATAAAGGAGTCTCACTAAAGAAGCATTGATTGCAGCTGGGCGAGGCTGGACCTCAGCTAGCCCAGAGAGAGAGAGAATTAACTCCTACACTGCCGAGAAAACACAAAGCACCAACAAGTCAGCTGCGAGAAGTCAGGCTGTGTACTCGTGACGATCTTCGTGGCAACACACCCGTGACAGTACCCCCCCTTCTACGAGGGGCCTCCGGACCCTCAGGGCCAGGTTTATCCGGGTGAGTCGAGTGGAAGGCCCGAACTAATCGGTCTGCGTTAATATCCGATGCAGGAACCCACATCCTCTCCTCAGGACCATACCCCTTCCAATGAACCAAGTACTGAAGGGACCGGCGATTAAAGCGTGAATCAATGACCCTCGATACCTGGAACTCCAAGTTACCATTGACAACCACAGGAGGGGGAGGTAAAGGTGACGGTACCACCGGCGCCACATACCTCTTAAGCAATGATCTGTGAAACACGTTGTGAATTTTAAACGTAGGGGGGAGGTCAAGACGGAATGCCACCGGATTAATAACAGAACTGATTCTGTACGGCCCGATGAACCTGGGACCCAGTTTCCAGGAGGGAACCTTAAGTTTAATATTCCTGGTAGACAACCATACCTGATCGTTCACACTTAGGTCCGGACCAGACACTCTCCTCCTATCAGCCATACGTTTGTATCGGTTCCCCATAGTATTCAGATTCTTCAGCACCCCTCTCCATACTGAAGCGAGAGATGAGGAAAATCGTTCCTCCTCCGGAACCCCCGAAGAGCCCCCCCTACTGAAAGTACAAAACTGGGGGTGAAAACCATATGCCCCAAAAAACGGGGACTTACCAGTGGACTCGCTCCGCCTATTATTGAGAGCAAACTCTGCCAGAGGTAGGAAAGAAGCCCAGTCCTCCTGGTTCTCTGACACAAAACACCGAAGATATGTCTCCAAGCTCTGGTTCATACGTTCCGTCTGACCATTGGTCTGAGGATGAAAAGCCGACGAGAATGACAAATGCATCCCCCGCCGAGCACAAAACGCCTTCCAGAACTTGGACACAAACTGAGACCCCCGATCAGACACCACCTCGGAGGGTACCCCGTGAAGCCTCACAATCTCCCCAATGAACACCTGCGCAAGAGTTTTAGCATTAGGGAGAGCCGGAAGAGCGATAAAATGTGCCATCTTGCTGAACCTGTCCACTACAACGAGTATGACCGTTTTACCCGAAGACGGAGGGAGGTCCGTAATAAAGTCCATAGACAGATGAGTCCAAGGACGCTCCGGGATCTTCAAAGGTAAGAGGGCCCCAGACGGACGGGTATGTGAGGTCTTAGAGCGCGCACAAACCCCACAGGACGCGACAAAAGTTACCACCTCTTTATGTAAGTTAGGCCACCAAAACCGACGCGAGAGGAGATCCACAGTTGCTTTACTCCCCGGGTGTCCTGCAAAAACTGAGTTATGGTGTGCCTCGATCACCTTTTGTCGCAACTGATCTGGAACGAACAGTCTCCCCGAAGGTCCAACAGGGGCGTCCCCCTGAGCCTCCAATATCTCCTCCTCCAGCTCAGAGCATACTGCCGAAACCACCACCCCCTCCTGAAGAATAGGAATCGGGTCGTCCGTATTCCCGGCCCCAGGGAAACTGCGAGATAAGGCATCCGCCTTTACATTTTTAGACCCAGGACGATATGTAACGACGAAATTAAACCTGGTAAAAAACAATGACCACCTAGCTTGTCTGGGATTCAGACGTTTAGCGGACTCCAGATATAGCAGGTTCTTGTGATCGGTGATGACGGTGACCGGATGAACTGCCCCCTCCAAAAAATGGCGCCACTCCTCAAAAGCTAACTTAATGGCCAAGAGTTCCCTATTGCCGACATCGTAATTCCTCTCAGCGGACGACAACTTTTTAGAGAAAAAGGCGCACGGATGCCACTTACCAGGGGACGAACCCTGTGACAATACTGCTCCCACCCCTACCTCGGAAGCGTCTACCTCTACAAAGAATGGCTGAGACGCATCAGGTTGAATGAGTATGGGTGCCGAGGCAAAACATTTTTTCAAGGAGGAGAATGCTTGACAAGCCTTGTCAGACCACCTAGAAAAATCCGTCCCCTTTTTAGTCATGTCTGTGAGAGGCTTAACCATGGACGAGAAATTACGAATGAACTTCCGGTAATAGTTAGCAAACCCCAGGAAACGTTGTAGTGCCTTAAGATTCTCCGGCCGATCCCACTCAAGAACTGCCCGCACTTTCCCAGGGTCCATACGAAAACCGGACGCTGAAACCAGGAAGCCTAAAAACTGGAGTTCCTGTACGGCGAACACACACTTTTCCCACTTGGCATACAGTTTATTATCCCGCAAGATCTGTAACACCTGTCTAACGTGCTCCTGATGAGACACCAGATCCGGCGAGTAAATTAAGATATCATCCAGATATATGACAACAAACTGTCCCACCAGGTGGCGAAAAATATCATTAACAAAGTGTTGAAACACCGCCGGGGCATTAGTCAGACCGAATGGCATGACAAGGTTCTCATAATGCCCCTCCGGAGTGTTAAAAGCCGTCTTCCACTCATCCCCCTCCTTCATCCTAATCAGATTGTACGCCCCCCTGAGATCCAACTTAGAGAACCATTTGGCGCCCACGATCTGATTAAAGAGATCGGGAATAAGTGGGAGCGGATACGGATCTCGGACCGTAATCCGATTAAGTTCACGGAAATCCAGGCAAGGGCGTAGGCCTCCATCTTTCTTCTTAACAAAGAAGAACCCCGCGGCCACCGGTGAAGATGAAGGTCTAATATGCCCCTTAGCCAGACTTTCAGAAATATAATCCTTCATGGCCTGCCTCTCAGGACCAGAAAGGTTATACAACCTAGCTTTAGGTAACTTGGCCTCAGGGAGCAGTTTTACAGAACAGTCATACTCGCGATGAGGAGGTAGTTCCTGACACCCATTCTCCGAGAATACATCCTCAAAGTCCGCCAGAAATGGAGGTAAGACCCAAGGAGTAACCGCACCGATGACCGTGTTCATGCAGTTTTTATTACAGAATTTACTCCATTGGCTTATCTCTCTGGTTTGCCAATTAATAACCGGGTTATGCTTAGCTAACCAAGGAAGGCCCAACACTATAGGAGTGGGAAGACCCTCCAACACGTAGCAAGACAACAGTTCTTTATGTATTGCCCCCACTTGAAGTTTTACACCATGCACAGCTTGCAAAAAACTTCCCTGACCGAGAGGCCTGGCATCGATCGAGAATATGGGGATGGGTTTAGCCAACTCACTCAATCGCATACCTTGAACCCGGGCAAACCGAGCATCAACCAGATTAGCCCCGGCCCCACTATCCAGAAGAACAGATATCCTCTCAGTTCTCGTACCCACCACCACCTCCGCCGGTACGAGAAACTGAGACGAACCTAGGGACGAAATACCTACTCCCAGATTGCCGTCCACCACACAACCTGGGATCAACAGTTTTTTCGACGACTCTTTACTCTGCAAGGGACGGGATGGACACCCCCCAATAAAATGTCCCTTTTTCCCGCAGAGGAAACACCTTCCTGTCTTATGGCACACCACCGGTCCCCTTCCCCGAAATGATGTCCCTCCTAATTGCATAGGCTCCTCCGGACTGACCAGGGGAACCACCATATGAGGGGACCTTGTAGGAGGTGGAGACATTACAGGGGGTAGAGTTATCCCGCACCTCTCCCGAAGCCGTCTGTCAACACGAATAGCAAGGGCCATAGCGGCTTCCAGTGACGCGGGAGAGTCATACTGTGCCAACACATCCTGTAATTTGTCGGATAAACCATGACAAAACTGGCTCCTAAGAGCCGGGTCATTCCACTGGGTGTCCGTGGCCCACCTACGGAACTCCGAACAGAATTCCTCCGCCGGACGATCTCCCTGCTGAATCCTACATAACTTAGACTCAGCAAGGGAGATCCGATCTGGGTCATCATATACGAGTCCCAGAGCAGCGAAAAACCTATCCACTGACTGGAGAACCGGGGAGCTTGGGGGAAGAGAGAACGCCCAAGATTGAGGGTCCCCTTGTAGGAGCGAGATGACAATTCCCACCCTTTGTTCTTCACTGCCCGATGACCGAGGCCGCAGCCGAAAGTACAATTTGCATGCCTCCCGGAAAACAAAAAACTTGTCCCGCCCCCCAGTGAACTTGTCAGGGAGAGCTACTTTAGGTTCTGGTCCGGCTTGCTCCAGAGGATGCAAAACCTTGGACTTAACGTCCGCCAGCCCCATGGACAAACTCTGCAACTGCCGAGCTAGACCGGCTACTGGATCCATGGTAGCTGGAGAAAACTAAGTGGGTCGGTGAAAATGTCACACTGTCACAGAATACTGGAGGTAGGGGGCCTAAGCTGACCCTAAGCTGGGACCCTGACTAACCCCTCAACCTGGAGGTACTGTTAAAGGTACAGAGGTCCAGGCCGCCAGCGTAACCCCTACCTCCTGAGGATCCCTGCACCTAAGTAATCTAGTTCTGAGAAGGACCCCGATCACAACAATAGGGAACCAGAAATAATATGCCCACACACAGTATTTAGACGAACGAGACAGTACAAGGGAAAAACCAAAACCACCTTGCATACAACTTCTACACAACTACAACAGAGGGAACACCAACGGGAAAGGAGATAAATGATAAAGCGAGGAAAGGGAAAAAACACTTCCAAATACACTTATCTCAGCAACTCCAAACACCACGATCCGCTCTGTAAGTCTGAATGAAAAGCTTTCACCGACACCTCCCAAACAGACCTGCAGGAATATAAAGGAGTCTCACTAAAGAAGCATTGATTGCAGCTGGGCGAGGCTGGACCTCAGCTAGCCCAGAGAGAGAGAGAATTAACTCCTACACTGCCGAGAAAACACAAAGCACCAACAAGTCAGCTGCGAGAAGTCAGGCTGTGTACTCGTGACGATCTTCGTGGCAACACACCCGTGACAGGTACCCACTCCGTTGACGCTGGCTTCCATTAATGTCGCCAGCATTAAGTCAAATATGGCTAGATTTGCGGCCTTTGATTTTCTCAGCTGGGTTGAAGCTGACATTTTCTTTTTGCAAGAGACCAGGCTGCCAAATATGGCAGAGGTGTTTATAGCTAAGAGGGAATGGAGACTCGGGCCCTCCTATTGGTCTCTTGCGGCCGAGCCGTATAGCGGAGTGGCGGTCCTTTTTACCGCACCGGTGGAATGCCGACGGGTTATTGAGTTAGAAATGGGGAGGTGCCTGATATTAGATGTCCTCATGAAGGGACAAGAGCTTCGGCTCATTAACATCTATGGTCCCCAATCTAAGTGGGACCGAAAGTGTCTCTTTACGAGGATCAAGCCCTACCTTTTTACGAGTCGGCAGGTCGTCTTTGGAGGGGACTTCAACACTGTCACGAGGCCCCGGGATAGAGGAGGTTCCAGACACAAGCTGACTTATGATAGCGTCGCCCTTAATAGTATAGCTAGTGAGGCTCGCCTGGTGGATGTCCACATCTGGCACACCCCAGGCCACGAGCGGTTCACCTATCATAGAGGTAACTGTAGGTCCAGGATAGACAGGTTTTATTTAAAGGAGGAAGCCGTCTCTTCAGCAGTATCTGTTGTTGAGGTGGAGTTCTCCGATCACTGTATGATTTTGTTTTCCCTGAATGTTACAGAGACCCCCCGGATGGGAAGAGGCTTTTGGAGGCTCAATTCGTCTCTCTTGGAAGAAGCGGAGATAAGACAGTCCTTTGAGGATTTTCTTCAGAGCCAGGTACCCTTACTGGATCTTTCTAGTAGTAAGTCAGAGTGGTGGGAGATGTTCAAGAAAAGGGTGGCGAGATTCTTCCGCCAGCTCTCGAGCCTTAGGAGCCTGGACAGGTATCGCCTGTATCAGGGCCTGAGGAGGAAACTCGAGCATCTTGTCTCAACTGGAGGTAGCCGCGAGGAGATCTCCAGAGTGAAATCTTTGCTAATGAGGTGTCAGTATGATAGACACGCATCTTTGGTTTTTGAGAGGGATTACGGGAAGTACCGCTCGCCCGACCCTTACAGAAACTGCAAGATGTCAGTGAATAGTAAAGTTGTTACAGGACTGGTTGACACTGCGGGGTCCCTGAAAAGATCCAGATCGGGGATCCTGGAGGTCGTCAGATCCTTCTACTCGCACCTCTTGGGGAAGAGGGATCTGGATTGGGATGAGATGTCGGCTTTTCTGGCTGAAGCCGTCCCCGAACCAGGGGTAGACCCCTCTCTTGGTGTTTTGACAGAGATGATCAGGGAAGAGGAAGTTAAGTTGGCGATTGAAGGGCTTGCCCTGAAGAAATCTCCCGGTCCGGATGGCTGAACATCTGAATTCTATAAGATCTTTAAGGACGCCTTGGTTCCCCTCTTGACTGAGGTATTCAATGAGTGTCTTTCCTCGGGCACTCTGCCAAAGTCAATGAGGAGGTCTGCCCTGATCATCTTGTCAAAGGGTAAGGACCCATCTTGCATTGAGAATTGGCGTCCCATAGCGCTTCTCAATGCAGACAGGAAGGTTTTGGCAAAGGTGCTGTTTAATCGGCTGGTGAAATTTGCACCCCAGCTCCTTTCGGGGGCCCAGCATTGCTCTGTTCCGGGCCGCAGTACAATTAGTGCTGTACTCTGTGTCCGAGAGGCGGTGGAGCAGGGTAGGGCTGGCCACTGGAAGGGGTACATGCTGTCATTGGACCAGGCAAAAGCGTTTGATCGGGTTAATCATGAGTACCTCTGGTCTGTCCTTCTGAGGTATGGCCTGCCGGGGGGGTTCGTTGATTGGCTTAAGACCTTGTACGCTGGGGCAGAGAGTTTCCCGCTTGTGAACGGTTGGATTGGCAGCTCTTTTGAGGTTGGGTGTGGTGTTCGCCAGGGTTGTCCCTTGAGCCCACTACTGTACGCATTTTCGATTGACCCACTTCTTAGGAGGGTGGAGCGTGGACCGTTAGCTGGGATCGGGATGGACCGGGCAGCACCGGAAGCCACTCTGAGAGTGGTGGCGTATGCCGATGACGTCACCGTTTTTGTTTCCTCTGATGGGGAGGCAGAATGGCTGATGTCAGAGGTAAATTTCTACTCTGAGGTATCCGGGTCTAAGATCAACCGGGATAAGTGTGAGAGTCTCTGGCTGGGAGGAGGAGATCCTGGTTTTGATCTCCTGGACACCCTTCCAGAACCCAAAGTCTCTGCAAAAGTTCTTGGCATCGAATTTGGCCAGGGGGATTACCCCAAACAAAATTGGGACAGCAGGCTAGAGATCGCCACTCAGAAGGTGAACCAATGGAAGGGTTGGTCTTTGACCCTAAGGGAAAGGGTAAACCTGATCAAAACTTACCTGCTCCCTTTGCTGATCTATCTGGGCAGTGTGTGCATCTTGCCAGAGCCTCTCTGGACTCGGGTCTACAGTTTGTTCTTTCAACTGTTATGGGGGAATAGACTGAACCTGGTCAAGAGGGAGGTTACTTACTGTACGAGGAGACTAGGAGGGTTGGGTATGGTCAACCCTGTGGTATTCCTTGTGAATACCTTCATTAAGATCAATATTGCAAACCTCTGGAAAGAGAGGGCTCCTCCGTGGGTATTCTCCTGTAAGGGATGGTTTCAGCCTTTCTTCCAGGAATGGGAGACAGGAAGGCAAGTGAAGGATCTCCGCACACCGCATGGACATCTCCCGGCTTACGCTACCGTGGTTCTGAAGGTAATTCGCCGGTGGGGTCTGGGAATGTGGGAGGTCAGGACTCTGCCAAGGAAGCTCCTTGACAAAAGGGTTCTGTTGACCCATTTTCAGAGGCCTCTGGCGCTCAGTGATTGCCCAAGTCGGGATCTTGGGATGGGTCTGCATCTTTTGAATTCTATCAGGATCCCCTCGAAGGTTTGGGACTTGGCTTGGCGCTGCTTCCATGGGAAACTGTGTGTGAGGGACAATCTGAAGTGTAGGAGCTCTGAGGACAGGAACTGTCCTCGGGAGCATTGTGGTACCATGCTTGAAAGCATGGACCACTTCCTGCTTTGTTGTCCCTTTAACACAGAGGTGTACAACAGGGTGGGCGCCTCCATTGGCTGGCCCCGGCTGGCCGGTCTCTCTTATGCGGAATGGGCCTATGGAGCATTCGGGGACCTGGGTGGTCGGGACCGCTGCACCTTATTTCTAGTTAGCGCAGTGGTTAGGTATCACACGTGGAACGCACGGTGCTTAGTATCGACGCAGTGGAAAATCCTCCCAGTGGACGATGTGTTTAGGACCATACTCGGTGACCTGGTGAAGGTGCGTTCTCTGGAGTATGAGAGACTGGGTACACGGAGGGCCGCTCTCCTCTGGAGGGGCTTTTCTTTTAGTGTGCCCTAGTCTGGTCATCTTCTCTCCTGGTGGTGGGCTGCTGCTGACACCATAGATTTTTGTTTTATTGATCAGTAGACAGTGATGTAGGGCTGCAGGCGCCGAACTTGGGCTTTGTCAGTTGTGGTTATTGTATTGTTTGTTTCTGTATATATTGTATATATGGGTTTGGGTGAAGGTGTTAGGTTGGGTGGAGGGAAAAGGGGGGAGGTGGGTTCATCTTGTGGGACACTGGTAATTTGGGTGAAAAACTGGCACTGCCTGATCTGTCCTATGGACGTTGGACATGGACTGAGGCATGAGGCGCAGGACCAGCTCTCAGGTCAGTGCCGGGGAGGGACTGGTGGGCTCGAGTGTGGGGGGTTTTGTTTTGTCTTGTATATATTTGTATAGTTAGCATTTATTTTATTTATTTAAAAAAAAAAAAGAATGTATATATTAGTTTGTATATATTTTGTCGGTTATTGTTTATTATATTGTTATTATTTGTTTGGTAACCGGACCAGATGTCATGGTGTAGGTAGTTATTATTGTGTATATATGTATAATATGTGTGTGAGGAGAGAGGGAGCGGCTGGACCAGCAGAATAGTGAGTGCAGCTCTGGAGCATAATACAGGAGGTAACTCAGGATCAGTAATGTAATGTATGTGCACAGTGACTGCACCAGCAGAATAGTGAGTGCAGCTCTGGAGTATAATACAGGATGTAACTCAGGATCAGTAATGTAATGTATGTACACAGTGACTGCACCAGCAGAATAGTGAGTGCAGCTCTGGAGTATAATACAGGATGTAACTCAGGATCAGTAATGTAATGTATGTACACAGTGACTGCACCAGCAGAATAGTGAGTGCAGCTCTGGAGTATAATACAGGATGTAACTCAGGATCAGTAATGTAATGTATATATACAGTGACTGCACCAGCAGAATAGTGAGTGCAGCTCTGGAGTATAATACAGGATGTAACTCAGGATCAGTAATGTAATGTATGTACACAGTGACTGCACCAGCAGAATAGTGAGTGCAGCTCTGGAGTATAATACAGGATGTAACTCAGGATCAGTACAGGATCAGTAATGTAATGTATGTACACAGTGACTGCACCAGCAGAATAGTGAGTGCAGCTCTGGAGTATAATACAGGATGTAACTCAGGATCAGTGCAGGATCAGTAATGTAATGTATACACACAGTGACTGCACCAGCAGAATAGTGAGTGCAGCTCAGGAGTATAATACAGGATGTAACTCAGGATCAGTAATGTAATGTATGTACACAGTGACTGCACCAGCAGAATAGTGAGTGCAGCTCTGGAGTATAATACATGATGTAACTCAGGATCAGTGCAGGATCAGTAATGTAATGTATGTACACAGTGACTGCACCAGCAGAATAGTGAGTGCAGCTCTGGAGTATAATACAGGAGGTAACTCAGGATCAGTAATGTAATGTATGTACACAGTGACTGCACCAGCAGAATAGTGAGTGCAGCTCTGGAGTATAATACAGGAGGTAACTCAGGATCAGTAATGTAATGTATGTATACAGTGACTGCACCAGCAGAATAGTGAGTGCAGCTCTGGAGTATAATACAGGATGTAACTCAGGATCAGTAATGTAATGTATGTATACAGTGACTGCACCAGCAGAATAGTGAGTGCAGCTCTGGAGTATAATACAGGATGTAACTCAGGATCAGTAATGTAATGTATGTACACAGTGACTGCACCAGCAGAATAGTGAGTGCAGCTCTGGAGTATAATACAGGATGTAACTCAGGATCAGTACAGGATCAGTAATGTAATGTATGTACACAGTGACTGCAGTAGCAGAATAGTGAGTGCAGCTCTGGAGTATAATACAGGATGTAACTCAGGATTCCCTAGTGGCGGACCAGGTGAGGTGAGTAAAATGTAATTTCTTTTTTTAGCCCCTCCGTTTATCCTGGTTTGCAGAGACCTCAGAGCATAATTTTTTTTTAAATCAAATGTTTTTTTAGTAATTTTTATAAAAACTTTCGCAAAGGTAAAAAAAACAAAAACAACAACAAGCAGACAAACATTGGAGAAGCCCAGCTCTCCACCCCCCAACCTTAAGAAGCATTAAACATAGTTATTTATACATCTTGTCTCTGCAAAACCAGCAGAATTAGATGAAGAAATATTTGAACATAGTAACAATGGTCCATCCAATTACATAGAACTTGTGGAAGTATTAATGACATTTTTATTCATTTTCAAAGAAGTTTAATTTGAGGCATCATATAAACGTAACTCAAAGCAAGCCGAGGCGAAACCCCCTCAGTACCCTAGATGTCAAACCAGAGCCATCAATCCATAGACCCCATATCTACCTTGTCAGATTTAGAGATAGCATCTCTTTTTAGGTAAATGCTTTTTTACAAATCTACTAGCCAGTTAACTTTATCAATAAATTCTGATTATCATAGGCTCCTGATCTGCGATCCATTTTTAGGCCATCAATTTTCTTGCCATATGTAACATACGTGCCGCCGCAATTTTGCCATACTCATCAATAGTCAGATCTTCAATATATTCCGGTAGACATACCAATGGTGAAAGCTCAACGTCAATTGAATAAACCCTGTTAATCATTGCTACAACAATATTCCAAGAGGACACCAGGTCAGGACAGTTCCCCATCATATGAAGCAGATCTGCTATGTTAGTTTTGCATCTAGGACAGTGGGGACTTGAATGAAATCCTAGATTTGAGGTGTCCTGTATACCCGGTATATCACATATATATGGGACAGTCTATGGGGTTCACTTAAAGACAGCTGTGGGACTCTTTCCAGTATATCTGACCAGTGATTTTCCTCTATGGTCCCATTACACTCTCCCATTTCTCTTTTGGTCGCATCGGCTGGTTTGTTAATATAATGTCTAAGAGAATGTTATAAAGTAATGAGATCAGTCCACGGGAACTGTGTAGATTAGCTATTCTCTGTATTATTGAGTTGCGGTGTACTCCTCCTTCCAGAACAATGCCTTCTGCCCGATATGCGTGCCTAAATTGTAAGCATTTATAGAATTCAGAGGGAGGTAACCCATATTTGTTTTGCAGCTGTGAGAACTCCTTAATCACATCACCTATCAGCTCTTGATTAAGTCTGTTTAAACCCCTGCCGCTCCAGGAGCCAAATCCCACCAGTTGGTATAGATTTGGAAGCCATGGAGTGTTCCATAATGAAGTAAATTGTGAAACACCTTCTATTCCTTGTAATTTTTTCACTGTCCCCCAAAGTTTGTGACATAACAGCATAGTCGGTATTTTGCCTCCAAGTGTCCCAAACTTATGTGCTTCCAAGACCTCAGAGCATAATTAATGAGCTCTAGAAGCAGTTTGGGTTCAGGTTCAGATGCCTCATGCTAAAGCCGCTGCCTAATTGGTCTTATTTGCGACTCACCATTCTTGGCCACATTGGTCACACTCCGGCATGATGAAGATATTTCACACTCCAGTCTGGTCAGCGCCAAGAGAAGTTCTGCTCCTGTGGTGAAAGCTGCAACCTCGCTGCCACTGCTCAGATGGAAATCCATATGTTTTACTAATGGTTTTGTACACCTCCCTTGTGCGGCAATCAGAAGATTTACAAGAACCGATTCGCCATATTCTGAGAACCGGAACTTTTTTTCTTTTTAAGCCAGGGCTTGTTCATTTGCGGTACAAGCTATAGTTTTTATTGTTACCGCTTTGGGGTCCATATGACTTTCTGATCTCTTGTTAAGCCATTTTTTTGGGAAGGTGAAGTGTCAAAAAATCAGCGTTCACCGAATTGGATAACTATAGTGACATTTAATTAGTTCAGACAATTGGCGCCATATCAGTCGTGTCGTGGGGAGGGAAAGCACCGGTGTTTCTAACCTCCTTAAATGTCTCTGTCACTATTGAAAGTTGCATTGAAGGGTGTGACGACACAGCATTTAATCTCAATTATGTCAGACGTATATTTTCAGTAGGCCAGGAGACATAGACTATTATTTATGAGTCTGAACTTTGACTCTTGAATTGATGTTTGTGAATTGTTGAATGGCTGCTGTTTACCTCTTATATCAGCTCCCACAGTTTATTGTAGTGCAAACAATGAGAATTCATCTCATCTCACCTCCCCCCTGACCTGTGGATGATAGCTTGATCCACAGATGTGGGTATAAAAAGGGATCTATAGCCTTCTGCAAGGAGAGACTCTACAGAACAGTAGCCAGGACATCATGGCTCCATCAAGAGGGACACAGATTTGACATTCTACAGGATGCCAGCCTAAGGGATCACGGCTCTAGGTGGAAGAATACAGATCTGCTCCATTAACCATCACTGAACCCATTGAGATGTTTGGGGAAGCCAGGTTGGGACCCTACGTTCACCTGGCCCCATGGATATGTTCGGAAGAAGACAGGTTGGGACCCTCTGGTAATCTGCCCCATGGAGACATTTGGAGAAGCTAGGTTGGGACCCTCTGGTCACCTGGCCCCATGGAGACATTCATATAAGCCAGGTTGGGACCTTCCAGTCACCTGGCTCCATGAATACATTCGGAGAAGCCAGGTTGGGACCCACCAGTCCCCTGGCCCCATGGAGACGCTCAGAGAAGCAAGGTTGGGACCCACCGGTCACCTGACCCCATGGAGATGTTTGGGGAAGCCAGGTTGGGACTCTCTGGTCAACTGGCCACGTACCTTCATGGACTGTCAGCTTTCTAAGCTTGTCGTTACCTTCTCTCTGTGGGTGTTCACCCAAAGCGGGGTGCCACTGGTGGGGATAGTCAGCCCTGGAAGCCATGAGGTTGCACCTGCTCTATTCCCGGGGGGCCAGGGGAAGGATGAGACTCTGTAATTTGCACCATCTTGGGTATCTGCGGGGACTGTTCTATATGTTTTTTTGTCTGTTGGTGATTCAATAAAGTATTGCCACACTGTTTTACCCTGACCCTGTGTTGTCTGAGTAGTATTATGCCCACGAAGAAGGAGAGCGGGCATTCAGTGGGATAAGTACTGGTTCATGTGATATCAGACCAGCGAGAGCACCCACTGACCCCCGTGTTTCCACAAAGGGGTTAACCTGTTGCGCAGCAGTTACTTTCGGGTGCCGGCTGAATAACACAGCTGACGCTTGCACTGTGTGGAGCAAGTTTAGCTCCTGCAACTGTTGCATACAGTAATTGCTCACATCCACCAAATACATCCGGATGCCACTTGACGCACCCTTCTCCTACTCCTAGCCAAGTGGGTGGGGGAAAGATGGGAGTGCAAAAATGCCGTAGACTAGAAGGGAGTAGCATGGCGCATGCGCAACAAGACTGCAACCAGGAGACCACAAGGGAGGCAAATCTGCTGTTCTGATGACTATAAGGGAAAGAACACTGGTTGAAAGGTTTTCCCTATGATTACTTTCTTAGATCGGAATACCCCTTTAACATGTTGAATGGCAAATATTGCAGTGATGAAATTCATCACAACTGGTATATACATCTACATAAAATGTGACATTACGTCCCCCCCATCGCTCTCACTGCTCTGCCTGCTTGTCAGTTCTTACTGCTGTCCTGGCATTTTCTTCATGAAGGAGATTCAGAATGAGCAGTGGAGACAGTGTGCACTCCCCCATTGTGCTCGATGTACGTAGCTCCTGAAATCATCTACTGAGATAAACCCGTCCATACAGAAGTTACTTGTCCTCAGATTCCTGCACTGTAAATAATTCACGGCCGGCTCACAGCTCTGCACTGCGTGTCTGTATTATTCATCGCCTCTCTCGGTGGGCACATTCCCATCTTTGCTCTTCTACTCCTCACATCGCATTTTAATCATTGCGATAAGTGAAGTCCACAGAGATCATTACCAAGGAAAATCCAGTGTTTCCCAAAATGCAGCAACGAGGCAGAAAGTATGAAGAGAAGACGGCAAACATCCGGGAAGATTTCTCCTACACACAGATGTAGTTGGAGTTGTGCTGTATCAGAATATTCGAGTGTCAGCTCTTATGGGCAGGGTCCTCCCTTCTTGGAATAATGCTGCTATATTGTATATATTGCATCAACTACTATTTGCTACTGTTCAATAGTGCATGAGCTTCTGTCTCCAGCAAAAGTGTTATATTCCCAGTAAATATGCCCTAATTAAGGGATGCATTAAAACATGCCTTTTATTATTAATTTTTAAAAAGGTGGTAAATCGAATTGAAATTGCACCAGTGTGCCTGTGATGTTTCTATATCAATTATAATCTCTAGATTCACTGATTTACATTGCTAAAGCTATGCTAACTCCTCCATGGCTGCAGTCCATGGGTTGGAAACGGCTTAATCAGAGTATCTATTTACTAGGTTATACACAAGCTTCATCAGTGCTAATTATAATAATCATATAGCCAACCCAACAAGTTTCGCCATGACAGGCTTCCTCAGGGGCTATAATACATGAAAAAATTGAGACACTGACCTTTTAAAACCTTTGCTTTAACACTATAGAAACCATAAAGACCAATAGGATAACCTCTATTACGTATCCAATCAAACTCACCATCCTAGTGAGCCAATCTAGGGTCATAACAGGTTGATGGCCAATCAGTGTCACACAAATAGCCCCATACTCACCTCCTTTTTAATCACATATTGTAACGGGTCTGGGAGGTGGAACCTCTGAGCAACTATACAAGGGGGCAGTCCTTGTAAGGAAGCGGGTGACTCCCAGGGAAGACGGGCAGGTACTCACGGCAAGTGACAGGAACAGTCTCTGGGTAGAAGGGCAGGTAGTCACGGCAAGTGACAGGGACAGTCTTTGGGTAGAAGGGCAGGTAGTCACGGCAAGTGACAGGGACAGTCTCTGGGTAGAAGGGCAGGTAGTCACGGCAAATGACAGGGACAGTCTCTGGGTAGAAGGGCAGCAGACAGGTGGCTGGGGAGCGCTCCCAGGTGAGCGGGCGAGAGTCTCTGGACAGGCAGGTGGTCACGGCAAGTGACGGCAGAACCTCCAGGTAGACTAGCAGACAGATAGCAGGTGGACGCTCCCAGGTGAGCGGGCAAGAGTCTCTGGACAGGCAGGTGGTCACGGCAAGTGACGGCAGAGCCTCCAGGTAGGCTAGCAGGCAGGTAGCAGGTGAACGCTCCAAGGTGAGCGGGCAAGAGTCTCTGGACAGGCAGGTGGTCACAGCAAGTGATGGCAGAGCCTCCAGGTAGGCTAGCAGGCAGGTAGCAGGTGAGCGCTCCCAGGTGAGCGGGCAGGCTGGTCCATAGACAGACTGACAGGTGTCGGAAGGCAGACCGTCGGACCGCAGGCTTGCAAGCAGGTAAGCGGATATCAGGCAGGTATCTAGCAGGAAACTGGCAAGTGACTGGCAGGTAACAAGCAGGAATCTGGCAGGTGACTGGCAGGTAACTGGTAACGGGACCTGAGGGCTGAAGCAGAGTGAAGGCTTTGCAACAACATTGCTCGGGCACCTCCATTTTGGAGGAGGTGCCTTATATATGGTGAGGTCCTCCGGCCATTGGCCGGGGACTCCTTAGGACGGCGCGCGCGGCCCCTTTAAGAGAGGGGGAGCGCGCGCGCGCGCGCCCTAAGCACAGTGGCCGGGAAGCAGCGCGCGCTGCCAGCAGAGCGGGAGGAGGACGCCGGGCACGGAGCGGAGAGGTGAGGGGAACAGCGTCCCTGCCTAGCAGGAGGCAGGGACGCCGACGCTACAGTACCCCCCCCCTTTAGGCCCCCCCTTTTTTAGGCCAGACAGAAATTTATCAAGGATGAGAGGGGCATGGATGTTCTCCCGGGGCTCCCACGTTCTCTCCTCAGGACCAAACCCCTTCCAATCTACCAGAAAAAAGGTCTTTCCTCTTACCCTTTTGGTGGCCAGAATGTTCTCTACCTCAAACTCGTTTTCAGCGGAAACCGGAGCAGGAGGCGTACCTGTAGACTTGGAAAAAGAGTTAAGTACCACGGGTTTGAGGAGAGATACATGGAAGGAGTTAGGGATTCGCAAGTTGGCCGGGAGTTTCAATTTATAGGCCACCGGGTTGATTTGCTTGATAACTTCCAGTGGACCGATGAACCGAGGCCCTAACTTGTAGGAAGGAATCTTGAGCCGGACATACTTGGACGAGAGCCAGACTTTATCTCCAGGACGGAATTGTGGAGGATCCAGGCGTTTTTTGTCAGCGTGTTTTTTCATCCGCTCGGACGACTGAAGGAGTGCGGATCGGGTACTCTCCCAAATGGAGGAAAATTTGCTAACGAGAGATTCCGCAGCCGGATTGTCCACCGAGGTGGAGACGGGAAATGGGATCCGAGGATGCTGACAGAAGACTACAAAATACGGGGATTTGGAGGAAGATTCGCTCTCGTGATTATTGTAAGAGAATTCGGCCCATGGCAGGAGATCCACCCAGTCTGAATGTTGGGCATTAACGAAGTGCCGGAGGTAACTGGTCAGGATCTGATTGATCCGCTCCACTTGACCATTGGACTGTGGGTGGTATGCGGAGGAGAAGTCCAGGGTGGCGTCTAGCAGCTTACATGTGGCTTTCCAGAAGCGTGAGGTGAACTGAACCCCACGATCCGACACGATGTGGAGGGGCAGGCCATGGAGACGGAAGATGTGGCGGATAAAGTCTTTAGCCAGCTCGGGTGCGGACGGGAGGCCTGGCAGGGGAATGAAATGAGCCATTTTGGAAAAGCGGTCAGCGACCACCCAAATGACCGTACAACCGGCAGAGACAGGGAGATCTGTTATGAAGTCCATAGCTATATGCTGCCAGGGGGCAGCAGGTACTGGAAGAGGAAGGAGGCGACCGGCTGGCAGGTGTCTCGGAACCTTGTTGCGGGCGCAGGACACACAGGCAGAAACAAAGTCTATTACGTCCTTGTGCAGGGTAGGCCACCAGTAGTGCCGGGTGATAAGCTGGAGGGTCTTTTTCTGACCGGCGTGGCCAGCAAGCTTAGACGAGTGACCCCAGTGTAGGATCTTCTCCCGATCAGGTACCGTTACGAACGTCTTACCGGGAGGTTGACGATCTAGACTCACGGGGGCCACCTGCATTACTCTGGCGGGATCGATGATGTGTTTAGGTTCCTCCTCAAGATCAGACACCAGGAAGGATCGGGACAAGGCGTCAGCTTTGATGTTTTTGTCAGCCGGGCGAAAATGAAGAACAAAATCAAAGCGAGCAAAAAACAAGGACCACCGGGCTTGGCGCGGGTTAAGTCTCTGGGCACTCTGGAGGTAAGCCAAGTTCTTGTGGTCTGTGTAAATTATTACCGGGTGAAGAGCCCCCTCGAGCAGGTAACGCCACTCCTCCAATGCCAGCTTAATGGCCAATAACTCTCGGTCTCCTATAGAATAGCTGCGCTCGGAAGAGGAGAAGAGTTTGGAGAAGAAGCCGCAAGTTACCATTCTCCCGGAAGACGATTTTTGGGTAAGTACCGCTCCGGCTCCAGAGGAGGAGGCGTCAACTTCCAGGAAGAATTGCTTGTTGCCGTCCGGGCGATGCAGCATCGGGGCGGAAGAGAAAGCCTGTTTTAAGGAAAGAAAGGCTTCCTCTGCTTCGGGCGGCCATTCTCTGGGATTAGTGCCCTTACGGGTGAGCGCAGAGATTGGGGCAGTCCGGGAAGAGAAGTGCGGTATGAAGAGGCGGTAGTAGTTGGCGAAGCCCAGGAACCGCTGAATAGCCTTCAACTCCTCTGGTCGAGGCCACTTCTTGATGGCAGACAGTTTCTCAGGATCCATTCGTAGGCCGGTCTGAGAAATTATGTAGCCCAAAAACGGAAGCGAGGTCTGCTCAAAGAGGCACTTCTCATATTTAGCGTAGAGGTGGTTCTGCCTGAGCCTGAGCAGAACCTGACGAACATCCCTCCGGTGTGTGGGGAGATCCGGAGAGAAGACCAAGATGTCGTCCAGGTACACCACCACGCAGGAGTAGAGAAGGTCCCGGAAGATGTCATTGACCAACTCTTGAAAGACGGCGGGAGCGTTACAGAGACCAAAGGGCATTACCAGGTATTCATAGTGGCCGTCCCGGGTGTTGAATGCCGTCTTCCATTCATCCCCCTGACGGATACGGACCAGGTTATATGCCCCACGGAGGTCCAGCTTGGTGAAGATTCTAGCCCCCCCTCAGACGGTCTAATAATTCCGGAATGAGCGGAAGGGGGTATTTATTCTTCACCGTGATCTGGTTAAGGCCTCTATAGTCTATACAGGGACGGAGTGAGCCGTCCTTCTTTTTGACGAAGAAGAAGTCTGCTCCCGCCGGGGAAGTAGATTTCCGGATGAATCCCCGGGCCAGATTCTCCTCAATATATTCTGACATGGATCGGGTCTCAGCAGCGGACAAAGGGTAAATGCGCCCACGGGGAGGAGTAGTGCCGGGCATCAGGTCGATTGGGCAGTCGTATGGTCTATGAGGGGGTAATGTCTCTGCCTCCTTTTTATTAAAGACGTCCGCATACGACCAATAAGGAGCCGGAAGACCAGGTAGATTGGCTGGAGTAAGAGAAGGACGGACAGGATGGAGGGGAACTAAACAAGTCTTATGGATGGCAGTCCTGTCCCCAGCGAAGGACTTCTCCGGTCTGCCAATCAAGCACGGGTGCATGTCTCTGAAGCCAAGGTAGGCCTAGTAAAAGGGCGTGAGAGAGTCCAGGCAGAACATGAAAGGAGATGCTCTCAGAGTGCAGCATTCCCACTTGCAGGGTTATGGATTCGGTGATGAGTTGGATGGGATGTGGTAAGAGGCCCCCATCCACGGCAGCGACAGATAAGGGTACAGCTAGAGGTTTGGTGGGAATGCGGTATTTCTCTACCAGAGACTGAGAAATGAGATTTCCGGCAGCTCCAGAGTCAAGTTGGGCTAGTTCAAAATAACGGTTCTCCCCGCAGATGATAGAGACCGACAGCAACAGAGATAGAGAGGGTTTACTCTTGTCTAGGATGACCTCTCTGAGCGATCCTAGACACAGGCGTTTCCCGACCTCTCCGGGCAGGAACGGATCCGGTGCTCCTTACTGCCACAGTAGAAGCAGCTCCCCTCGGCACGGCGTAACTCTTGACGGGTTTTGACCATCTTGGTCCGGTCGACCTGCATAGGCTCGGGTGAGTGCGCCTGGGGAGTAGCGGGAGAAGTGACTGGTTTCTGAAAGGTAGGGGCTAGACGTGGAAACCTCCTCTCACGGGTGACCTCTTTGGCGCGTTCCTGGAACCGGATGTCAATCCGGGTGGCAAGAGTTATTAAGTCGTCGAGAGTGGTAGGTATGTCCCGACCGGCGAGTTCATCTTTAATACGGCCGGACAGACCCTCCCAAAAGACAGACACCAGGGCGTCGTTATCCCAGGCCAGCTCCGAAGCAAGGGTACGGAACCGTATGGCATATTGGCCCACGGTGAGATTTCGTTGATGGAGGCGTAGCAGAGATGATGCGGATGAGGTCTTCCGTCCGGGTTCGTCGAAGACTTTCCGGAAAGCCGTGAGAAAGGCTGGCAGGTTGGACACCAGGGGGTCTCCTCTCTCCCATAGAGGATTTAGCCAAGCCAGTGCCTCCTCCATGAGATGGGACATGATGAAGGCTACTTTGGGCCGGTCGGAGATAAACTGGTGGGACAGGAGTTCAAAGTGCAGGGTGCACTGGTTTATGAAGCCCCGAGCTTGAGCGGGGTCGCCTCCGAAGCGAGGAGGTGCAGAAAGCCAGGGTCCGGGGCAAGATGCCATGGTATTGGTGGGCAGCGGCGCTGCCGGGCTGCGAGTCATGACACTAGCGGTGGTTGCTGGTGGAGCAGTCAGAGTGTCCAGGCGAGAGTTGACATTCCGCAGATGACTCAGGATGGACTCCTGTTGGGACCTCTGACGGGACAGTTCATGACATAGGTCCGAGAGCAAGGGAGCTTGGGTGCCACCGGGTTCCATGGCCCGAGCAAACTGTAACGGGTCTGGGAGGTGGAACCTCTGAGCAACTATACAAGGGGGCAGTCCTTGTAAGGAAGCGGGTGGCTCCCAGGGAAGATGGGCAGGTACTCACGGCAAGTGACAGGGACAGTCTCTGGGTAGAAGGGCAGGTAGTCACGGCAAGTGACAGGGACAGTCTCTGGGTAGAAGGGCAGGTAGTCGCGGCAAGTGACAGGGACAGTCTCTGGGTAGAAAGGCAGCAGACAGGTGGCTGGTGAGCGCTCCCAGGTGAGCGGGCGAGAGTCTCTGGACAGGCAGGTGGTCACGGCAAGTGACGGCAGAACCTCCAGGTAGACTAGCAGACAGATAGCAGGTGGATGCTCCCAGGTGAGCGGGCAAGAGTCTCTGGACAGGCAGGTGGTCACGGCAAGTGACGGCAGAGCCTCAAGGTAGGCTAGCAGGCAGGTAGCAGGTGAACGCTCCCAGGTGAGCGGGCAAGAGTCTCTGGACAGGCAGGTGGTCACGGCAAGTGACGGCAAAGCCTCCAGGTAGGCTAGCAGGCAGGTAACAGGTGAGCGCTCCAAGGTGAGTGGGCAAGAATCTCTGGACAGGCAGGTGCTCACGGCAAGTGACGGCAGAGCCTCCAGGTAGGCTAGCAGGCAGGTAACAGGTGAGCGCTCCCAGGTGAGCGGGCAAGAGTCTCTGGACAGGCAGGTGGTCACGGCAAGTGACGGCAGAGCCTCCAGGTAGGCTAGCAGGCAGGTAGCAGGTGAGCGCTCCCAGGTGAGCGGGCAGGCTGGTCCATAGACAGACTGACAGGTGTCGGAAGGCAGACCGTCGGACCGCAGGCTTGCAAGCAGGTAAGCGGATATCAGGCAGGTATCTAGCAGGAAACTGGCAGGTGACTGGCAGGTAACAAGCAGGAATCTGGCAGGTGACTGGCAGGTAACTGGTAACGAGACCTGAGGGCTGAAGCAGAGTGAAGGCTTTGCAACAACATTGCTCGGGCACCTCCATTTTGGAGGAGGTGCCTTATATATGGTGAGGTCCTCCGGCCATTGGCCGGGGACTCCTTAGGACGGCGCGCGCGGCCCCTTTAAGAGAGGGGGAGCGCGCGCGCGCCCTAAGCACAGTGGCCGGGAAGCAGCGCGCGCTGCCAGCAGAGCGGGAGGAGGACGCCGGGCACGGAGCGGAGAGGTGAGGGGAACAGCGTCCCTGCCTAGCAGGAGGCAGGGACGCCGACGCTACACATATTCATTATTATTATTTATTATTATTGCGTCATTTATTCCATGGCGCTTTACAAGTGAAAAGGGGGTATACATCGCATAAACAATTACAATAATCTTGAACAAAAACGAGTCAGCGACTGGTAGAGGAGGAGCGAGGACCCTGCCCGCGAGGGCTCACAGTCTACAAGGGATGGGTGAGGATACAGTTGGTGAGGATAGAGCTGGTCGTGCAGCAGTATGGTGGAGCGATGGTTATTGCAGGTTGTAGGTTTGTCGGAATAGGTGGGTCTTCAGGTTCCTTTTGAAGGTTTCCACGGTAGGCGAGAGCCTGATGTGTTGGGGTAGAGAGTTCCAGAGTAGGGGGGATGCACGGGAGAAATCTTGTATGTGATTGTGGGAAGAGGAGATAAGAGAGGAGAAGAGAATGAGATCTTGTGAGAATCGGAGGCTGCGTGCAGGTATGTACCGGGAGACTTGGTCACAGATGTATGGCGGAGACAGGTTGTGGATGGCTTTGCATGCCAAGGTTAGAGTTTCGAACTGGAGTCTCTGAGCAATAGGGAGCCAGTGAAGGGATTGACAGAGAGGAGAGGCCGGGGAATAGCGAGGGGACAGGTGGATTAGTCGGGCAGCTCAGTTTAGGATAGATTGGAGGGGTGCGAGAGTGTTAGAGGGGAGGCCACAAAGCAGGAGGTTGCAGTAGTCGAGGCGGGAGATGATGAGGGCATGGACTATGGTTTTGCAGATTCATGGTTGAGGAATGTGCGGATCCTGGAGATATTTTTGAGTTGGAGTTGGCAGAAAGTGGAAAGGGCTTGGATATGTGGTTTGAATAACAGATTAGAGTTCAGGGTTACCCCGAGGCAGCGAGCTTGTGGGACTGGAGAGATTGGGCAGCCATTTACTTTGATACTGTAGGTAGGTCACATGGAGGGGGGTTGAATGAGATGGTGGAAAGATGGTGAATTCTGTTTTATCCATGTTAAGTTTTAGAAATCTGTCAGAGAAGATGGATGAAATAACGGACAGACATTGTGAGATTCTGGTTAGTAAGGAGATGATATTGGGTCCAGAGAGGTAGATCTCTGTGTCATCAGCATAGAGGTGATACTGAAAGCCGCGAGACTCTATGAGTTGTCCCAGGTCGAAGGTGTAAATGGAGAAGAGCCTGGGTCCTAGAACTGAACCTTGGAGGACACCGACAGATAAGGGACGAGATGAGGAGGTGGTGTGTGAGTGGGAGACACTGAATGTCCTGTCGGTTAGGTATGAGGAGTTCCAAGATAGGGCCAGGTCTGTGATGCCAAGAGATGAGAGAGTCTGTAGTAAGAGGGAATGGTCCTCTGTGTCGAAGGCAGATGACAGGTCCAGGAGGAGGACAGAGTAGTGTTGCTTGGGTTTGGCGGTTAGTAGGTCAGTGGTTACTTTAGTTAGGGCAGCTTCAGTAGAATATTGTGGTAGGAAGCCAGATTGTAAGCAGTCAAACCGGGAGCAGGAGGAGAGGTGGGAGGACAGTTCAAAATGGACGTGTTGTTCCAGTAGTTTTGAGGAATAGGGGAGAAGTGATATGGGGCGATAGCTAGTCAGAGAGGATGGGTCAAGGGAGGGCTTTTTAAGGATGGGTGTGATCGATTCATGTTTGAAGCATAAGGGGAAGACCCCAGTTGTTAGTGACAGGTTGAAACGGTGGGTTAGGGCTGGGATGAAGACTATGGTAAGGTTGGGGATGAGGTGGGATGGGATTGGGTCAAGTTCACAGGTGGTGAGGTGTGACTTGGAGGGTAAAGAGGAAAGTTGATCTTCTGTAATGGTGGAGAAGCTGGTTTTGGAGGAGGAGGATTGAGTAGATATGAGGAGGGGCTGTGGGAACTTTAGGTCTGATGATGTCAATTTTCTGTTTGAAGAATGAGGCAAAGTCTTCGGCTGAGATGAGAGGAGAGGGAGGAGGCACTGTGGGACGGAGAAGAGAATTGAAAGTGCTGAATAGATGTTTAGGGTTGTGAGACAGGGAGGATATGAGAGATGAGAAGTAGGTTTATTTTGCTGCAGTGAGTGTGGGACTGTTTGAACGCGATGAAGTGTTCTTTGGAGTGGGACCTTTTCCATCTATGCTTAGCAACCCTGGAAGCCTGTCTCAGTTCTTTAGTCCGGCTGGTGTGCCAGGGTAGCCTGTTGATTGTGCGAGCTTTGATATGTGTGAGAGGGGTGACCAAATCGAGAGCTGCAGCTGTTGTGGTGTTATACAAAGCGGCAGCAACATCTGCATCGTGTACGGAACTAATATCTCTAAGAGGAAGAAGAGATTCAGAGAGTGAGTGTAGGTCAAGGTGTTTAAGATTTCTGCGAGGGTGTGCAGGTTTGTGAAGTGGGGATTGTGGACCTGGAAAGGAGAGGGAAGGGAATTTCAGTAGGTTGTGGTCAGATAGAGGGAGAGGTGAGTTAGAGAGGTTAGATAGGGAACAGAGGCGGGTGAAGATGAGGTCTAGTGAGTCTTTGTGAGCGGCTGAGGAAGACCATTGAGCAAGGCCGAAGGAGGAAGTGAGGGATAGAAGCTTAGAGAGAGATGAGTGGGGATGTTAAAGATGAAGATAGCGTGGATGTGAGCGGAAAGGAAATGAAGTAGCCAGGTGGTGAAGTGGTCAAAGAAGGTGGTGGCTGGCCCTCGGTGGCGGTAGATGACAGCCAGTTGGAGGTTGGAGGGGGAGAAGATGCGCACACAGTGCACCTCAAAAAAAGGTGAGTGTAACGGAGGGTGGCAGAGGGATTTGGGTGTAGGAACATTTATCTGACAGGAGAAAACCTACCCCTCCATCATGCTTGCCGCTGGGGCAGGGGGTATGGGAAAGGTGGAATCCACCATACGAAAGTGCAGCTGGAGAGGCTGTGTCAGAGAGGGTGAGCCAGGTTTCGGTGATACTGGGGAAGGAAAGTTTGTTAGTTATGAAAAGATCATAGATGTAGGAAAGTTTGTTGCAGATGGAGCGAGCGTTCCATAGAGCTCCTGTTAGAGAGACTGGGGAAGTGGGGGCTGAGCGGATGGATATAAGGTTAGAAAGGTTACAAGAGTTAAGGATAGATTGTGGATAGGAGGTGGATGTGACTGTAGGGATGTGGTGAGGAGGACCAGGATTTGGAGAGATATCACCGGCAGTGAGGAGGAACAAGGAAAGTGTTAATAGGTGGGAGCAGGAGAGCAGGAGAGCGCATGAGGTGACTGCCTGTGTTTGGACACAAAGGATTTCATGTTGAGAAATAGTTCTGAGAAGGAGGTGAGATGGTTGGGGAGGATGGAGGGAGAGATGACCAGTTCATTACTAGGTGTAGGGATTAGGGGGGTTAGTAGAAAGTGGAGGATTATGGGGGAGAGAGTAAAAACAAACACAAACATTGTTTACTTTGCCTGTGTATCTAGTTTCCTTCAGTTCCCTTCACTTTCAATTCAGGTTTAATTCACTTCATCACACTTGTCTGATCCACACTTGGTGATACATGCTGGCAGACTACGTCATCAGACTCACTACTCACAATATATATGCTGGCAAATGCATTCAGGTGGAGCAGAGGGGAGAGGCCTCTGACCCATCCTTATCAGATAATTACAAATTGAGCCAGATGCAAGGTATAAAACACAGGCAAAGTAAAAAGAGTCTGGTCATAAAGAAAAGTGGTGAGCAGGGGTCATACAGGGTCCGCTTACAAACATACCGAGTTAGTGAATAGAGGAGGTAAGATTTCTCACACAGTTGGAAAGCCGGGTGATGCCATACCTGTAAGAATAGACAAATGGACCTGCTAATTAGAGTGCGATGGTTATAGATGTCAAGATGCAGACTGTGTACATAGTATTAAATTCAGGTCTAATTCACTTCATCACACTTGTTTGATACACTTGGTAATACACACTGGCAGACAATAAGCAGAACCAAGGTCCAAATCAGTTCTTCCCGTCGCCGCTATATATAGAGACATGGTACATTACTGCCTAACCAATGACCGCCAGCGGAAGATCTATCTCTGCGTACGCGCTAGAAAGTCATTCTTTTACCTCCCTACTCATTGGTTGCTTGCGTTATCAAAACTGCGGCCCCTTACGTGTAAGTCTCCCATTGGTCCATGCCCAGCAGTGTCATCCGGTCTCACAGCCAATAGTGTCATTCCTCTGACGTACGGTAATTGCGCACGCTGCTATTACTCTGTAATGCGCAGGTATTTGGACTTAGAATAAAAACCAAGCCATTACTGCATCCTCAATGCGCATGTCGGCGGACTTATAAAAAAGTTAGAGATCTATTTGTGCACATGTCGTTGGACATAGTCTTTAAATTCATTCCCAGTGGTGTGGTATCTATATGGTGGAATATAGGTTTTAAATGTTATTAACTACATATATGCACAGAAATTAAACTGGCAGCCATAAGTAAGTGTAAGATTACTAATCTACTCAAGTATTAATAAACTTGATGGAACTTAAGCATGCTGATAACTCAGTACAGTTTGAACCATTCTTTATAACGTATGTCACATCCAATACAGTAACATCTACATTCCATTCACCCTAAGCTGCCATACGACATAGTATATTGACCATGATTGGAGTATTATCATTCATTATGGAAAAATATGAGGTTAAATAAGTGACCTTATTATACTTGGTCATATAGATTACAATAGGTCAATGTAACCTCCATATATCATAAAGACCACAAATCCATATCTGTGCGCATGCGCATGATTTCACCCGGCAATGTTGATGACGTGAGGCGTCTTCCACGTCACTTTAAAGAAGGTGGACGGCGAGAAGCAGCCGGGGGGAGGGATGGAGAGGCCTGAAACCACGCCCATTGGACCGGACCGACCCGATTTCCATACAGCGCTGAACAACGTAAAAAGGATTTTGGGGTTCTACAGGGGGGAGTCAGGGGGTTGTATAAGCATTTATGGAATGTAGCACAGGTGCTGAGTAAGGTAATCGTTTTAGTGGATGTATGATAAAACTGGTGACAGGTTCCCCTTAAAGTCTACGAGTAGGCAAAAGAATAATAAATTAATCTAATTTCTCAATATTAATATTTTAATAACATTCTTCATCCATTTCTCCTTAACAGGATAGAGAGCCCCTCATAGAAAAGCCCTGTAGCTGACTCCTTCATTGAGGCAATAAGGGCTTCGTAAATTTAATTCACAGATCCATTTAGCCTCCTCATGCAATAGGAGTTGGTCCAGGTTCACTTTTCTTGGGTCCAGACTCATTTTTCAAATGCCCCAAAATTCCAGATCCAGAGGTCTTGCAGTATGCAACCCTCTCATAGGTCTGGATAAAGGGGTACCTGTTCCCATGTTAATTGAACTTAGGTGTTTCGAAATCCTCCTTCTGAATTCTTGGATGGTCTTACCTACATACAGTTTCTGACAGAGACATTTGGCTACATATACAACTCCCTTGGATCTACAATTAATCTGATCCCTGATATAATAGTTGCGTCCATCCACTGGATTTGCAAAATCTTTTTTTTTCCTAAGTAAGTACTTGCAGAAGGAACAACCTTCATGTTTTTCTAGCCAATTCATTGGTCTCATCACTTTTTCCCCACAAAATGACTATGCGTTAAATAGTCTCTCAGATTTTTCCTTGTTCGGAAAGTAATCTCAGGACATCAACCAACAATCTCCCTCAAATCTGGGTCTGCTAGAAGTTAGGGTCAGTATTTCTGCGTAACTTTGTATATTTTACTTGCTTGGTACCTATACATTTGATTTTCTTTCCTTGTGATACAATCGTATTTGAGCTCTTCAGTGAGTCCTTCTTTGTCGTCTTGGCTCTGTTAATAGATTTGTGTAAGACCCGTTTTGGGTAACCTCTCGCTGTAAATCTTGAGAACAGATTTTAACTCTCGCTAAAAAAGGAGATTACATCAGAGCAGTTATGTTTAGCACGAAGATACTGGCCCACTGGTATTCCTGCCTTGAGTGCTGGTGGATACCAGCTTTCCCAATGGAGGAGATTGTTGGTGGAAGTGGGTTTTCTATATACGTCGGTATGAACACCACCAACATCATTTATATGTATCGCCAAATCCAAAAAATTAATTCATTTCAAATCTCTTTCATAAGTAAATAACATCCCTATTTGATTATTATTCAAAAAGGAAACGAAATCCAGAAAAATATCAGTGTCACCATCTCACAAAATTAAAACATCGTCAATAAACCTACCCCAAAACAAAATGTGACTTAGAGATTGAATACACAAGTAATGAGACACAAAGGAAAAATGGAATCGTGTTTCAAACTACTGTACCATACAACCCTGAAAAAAAGGTTAAATGGGAAAAAGGAACCGGACACTTTGTGAAAGTGGAAGAAGTAGGTTTTTTGATGCAGATTTGTCTACCACATGTTGGGGTGAAGCAATCATTACAGCTTGCTATCTTCAAAACAGACTACCGGGTAAAGCTACTGAGAAAACTGCATTTGAACAAAGGAACAACAAGGAGCCTGAACTATAACACATAAGAATATTTGGAAGTAACGTATTTGTATATATTCCCAAAGAAAAACTTACTAAGTGGGAATCTAATGCAAAAAAGGGTATCCTGGTGGGCTACAGTGAAACGCAGAAAGATATAGAATACTGCACCCAGAAACAATCAAGGTCACAATAAGCAGAGATGTAATGATTGATGAGAACTTCATCTCACTCCAGTTTCATGACATCGTACAGGTAGTCCAGCTGAAGCAACAACAGTCTCAGTCACAATTTCAAAATAACAAGAAAAGGGTGTAGAAGTTTGGTTAGGTTCTTCAACACTGAATAAGCAATAGAAAAATCAGGTGAACCTGAAGTCAGGAGATCAAACAAGGGTATACCAGCTAAGCATCTATCCTACTTTGTCAAAACACTACCTGAGTCAGAGCCGCAGTCATGGGGTGAGATGCAACAACTACCTGTCCATGAAAAACTGAAGTGGACTAATGCTGCTCATGAGGAAAAGAAGTCCCTACATCAACTTCAAACTTGGAAATTCACCAAACTACCACAAGGCAAGAAAGTAATCAAATGTAAATGGGTTTTTTAAGACCAAGTATGACTCTGAAGGCAAGGTTCACAGATTTAAAGTAAGATCAGTCGCAAAAGGATATTCTCGGAAATATGGTGAAGATTAAGATGACACATTTTCTCCAGTTGCTAAGCAGACCACATTCAGGACCCTAATGGCTATAGCTGCTTCACAAAGGATGCTTGTCAGACATTTGGACACTACCTTTTTAAATGGTGACATTGAAGAGGACTTGTACAAGACTCAACCTGAGGGTTAGATCAAAAAGGGTGAAGAAAATTTAGTTTGCAAATTACAAAAATTTCTCTATGGCCATAAGCAATCGGCAAGAGCGTGGAACACCAAAATGAACAAAGTCTTATTGGAAGAAGGATTTAAAAGAGGTCAAGCAGATCTGTGTTTATATACAAAATGTACAGACGGAAAGTGCATATATAATGTCTTATATGTGGACGATGTGATTATGGTTCATCAAGAAGAAACAGAAATTGCAAAGATGAATAAAATTCTGCATCAGCATTTTGAAACTAAAGACCTTGGAGATGGGACATTATCTAGGAATCCAGCTCCAAACAGAAGTAGATGGAAGTTTTCTTCTAAACCAAAGGGCAGAAATCAACTCAATTCTGAAACAATTTGGAATGTCGGAAGCCAAACGTCTATCAACCCCAATGCAACCACCCTACTTAAAGTTGGAAGGAAAAGATGATCTGTTACCCAACAATGAGAAATACAGACAGGCAGTGGGGGCACTTCTATACATAGCAACTACGACTCGACCGGATATCACAGCAACAATTGGAATTCTCTGCAAATATGTGGAAAAAACGCGCCAAAAGGACTGGAATGCTGATAAGAGAGTTCTTAGATATTTGAAAGAGACTCAATACATAGATTTAAGGATATCTGCAACAGGAGATCTAAAACTTCCAGGCTGTGGATGCAGACCGGGCTGGTGACTTAAGTGATCATAAATCGACAAGCGGCGATTTGTTCAAGCTTGGAGAAAGTTCAATTTCTTGGTTTGCAGAAAACAGGTGGCTGTAGCCTTATCATCTACAGAAACAGAGTATGTGTCTGCAGCCCACGCAACTCAAGAGGTCATTTGGTTAAACCAATTATTAGGCGATCTTGGAAAGCCATCGACTCAACCGTGATTTATGAAGACAAACAAGGATGCAATAAAGTTGCATGCAGTGAGAAGATCAATGCCAGAACCAAACACATTGATGTTAAACATCATCACCTGTGCGATTTGATAGAACGTGGCATAATTGAGTTTGTTTATTGCGAGACTGATCAGATGATAGCTGATGTTATGACATAGTCACTTCCAAAAGCCAAGTTTGAAGAATTTAGAACCTCCATAGGACTAACAGGATGAGTGGTGTTTAGTGGGGGTGTTGGAATAATGCTTATTATTATATAGCAGATAAAGTGAGGGGACGCTTCACTGTAAAAATATTAGGGTGCTCTGAAGTAATACGTTACTGAATTATCAAAAGAACTCCGTCACTCCAATGTAGATGCAAGAGAATTTGTTCTTTATTGAAACAAAACCCCATAGAAGATACATAGGCCAAACGTTTCGCCCTTACATGGTCTTTTTCAGGGCCTTTTCTTTAAACATAAACAAAATAGTAAACATTAGAAATCCAATTATAAATCCAAAATATAAACAATCACAGTCTGTATATACCAAACAAGTACGTAAACGTATTCGCTTTATAATAGAGCATAAGACATAATTAGTGGATATAGTATTCAAAGGTAAAGATAACACACATAATGTGTATAAAGGGTTTTTTTCAATGATATTAAGGAACTAACTTGAAAATTCAAAATATGCAGTACATTATGGGCTGTTGCTCGGTAATATTTAAGGACTAATATGAAGTCACTTTTAGCCCAGTATTCTCATGCTGCATTTTTTTTTTAAAAAAAGTGGGGAGGAAAAGGAGAGGGTTTTTAAGTACAGAGGGAGGAGAGAAGGAATGTGAGTTGTAACTGCGGAAATCCTTATAGATGACAGGCACATCAATGGCAGACACACATAAGAAGTGAAGGAACAATGGGAAAGCAACATTACAGAGCATACCTGGAAGATGGGGATGTCTGCTTGGCATATGTAGCGGTGGGACGCCGTGCGGTGTAGCAGGAATGAAAACCCATCCTTCTTATACCCGGTACAGCGATCAATGCCGTGTGCGTGGTGATACCGCTAATGCATATCCGGTCATGCGCAGTGCGAATATGTGGACTTCCGGTGCGCGTGCTGGAACGCAGAAGAGAGCAGTGAGACGCACGGAAGTTCCTGTCATGCGCAGTAAACATGCTGCGCCAAGAGACGCTAGTGGACATTGTTATACTACAGAATAGCAATCAAATAATGTGCTAGAGGTATAGCAGTCCAAATGTGCCACATCTGGAAGGAGGTAAATGATTTAGAGAATATGGAAATTATGCCCACTGTAGGGAGAGGGATATTAACAAGGAGGTACTCATATATATAGTAGAGGGAATCCTGCAAAATTATATATTGGAAGTTCAGTTCTGAAGAAACAGTGCACTCTAATTAGAGACCTAAAAGATAAATAAAGAGGAAACAATAAGTGGCATACAATGACATTGTTCCATTAAGACACCACATGACAATTAGTATTGTACTTCATATTCCCTATTAAGTCCCTTTGGAGTAAGGGTCTGTAAAGTGTGTATCCAGTATAGCTCACGTTTCTTGAGTTGCTGGATCCGATTACCGCCCCGTCTATGTGGAGGAATATGGTCTATGACCTGATATCTCAATTGTGAGATACCATGTGACATAGCCAAAAAATGTGCAGGTATAGGAAGCATCGCGCGTTGACATCGGATCGTAGATTTGTGTTGTGAGATGCGGTCTCGGATATGTTGGGTAGTTTCGCCAACATATCCGAGACCGCAAGGACATTTAATGAGGTACACTACATAAGAGGAGTCACAAGAGAAATACTCTTTTATAGGAAAACGTTTACCAGACAGAGGGTGTGTGAATGTGTCACCCTTAGTGATATTGGAGCACTGCAAACACCCGAGGCAGGGAAAGGTTCCCTTGCGAGGGGTGGCCAAAGTGCGCTGAACGGGACCTATATGTGTAGACCCTACATCTGCCCTGATTAGATGGTCATGAATATTTCATGGTCTTTTGTGACACAATAATGGAACAACATTAAACTCCTGTATTTCAGGGTAGGAATGGCCTAACAAGGGCCAATGTTTCTTAATGCATTCAAATATCGGTCCACCAAAGGGATGATAAGTGTTCACGAAGGCCAATCGTGAATCATCTTTCCTTTTTATGTTAGATCGAGTGGATTGATTTAAAAGATGAGACGGATAGTCTCTCTGACGGAACCTAACATTCATCTCCTCATGTCTGATTTTTCTAATATCTGCATTAGATACTATACGGTCAACCCTATTGTGTTGTGACTTAGGTAGTGCCCTCTTGACATGACGTGGATGGCAACTGGAGTATAACAGTAAACTGTTTTTATCCGTTGGCTTAATGAATAAATCGCTTGTTAGACAACCAGTATCAGTGAGCGTAATACTTGTGTCCAAAAATTGTATGGAACGTGGATCATATTGAATGGTGAATTTTAAATTGGCCACTTTTGTATTAAGGTCACTAAAAAAAAGTTTTTAGATCATTCTCTGCGCCTGTCCAAATAAAGAATATATTATCAATAAACCGTTTCCAGTACAGTACGTACTGACCAAAGAGTGGATGAGTATATACATGGTCATTCTCAAACTGGTCCATAAATATGTTAGCGTATGGGGGCGCCATATTGGAGCCCATTGCTGTACCCCTCCTTTGAAAATAAAACCTGTCTTCAAACATGAAGAAGTTTTTGGTGAGAATTAAGGTTAATAAATCGTTACAGAAGTCAATCTGTTCTGCCGAATATGTAGTGTGAGTCTGTAAAATTTTTTTAGTGGCACTAATGCCTTCCTGATGGTCGATGCTGGTATAAAGACTATTGACGTCCATTGTGGTTAGAATACTGTCAATAGGAATAGGTCCTAATTCTTTTATGCTTGTTAGAAAGTGAGTGGTGTCCTTAAGATATGACGCAATCTTATGTATATGTGGTGTCAAGATTTTTTCTACCGTGATTGCTACTGTAAAAAAAAAAGCAGGAAGTTCCTGTTCACTGTGTGCGTAGCAGGAGGACATTTCACTTTCACTTTGCAAGCTGATAGACAAGATGCTGAGATCCTATAAGAAATACCAGTTGTAAGTTGTGTTATCTCTGTTCCTGAATAAATATATATTCATTGTTGAACGGCTGGACAGTACAGAAATTAATCCGCTGCCGACATCTCTCCTGTAGAGTGTCAGCTCTTATGTGCAGGGTCCACTCTCCTGTAGAGTGTCAGCTCTTATGTGCAGGGTCCTCTCTCTCCTGTAGAGTGTCAGCTCTTATGTGCAGGGTCCTCTCCTGTAGAGTGTCAGCTCTTATGTGCAGGGTCCTCTCTCCTGTAGAGTGTCAGCTCTTATGTGCAGGGTCCTCTCTCCTGTAGAGTGTCAGCTCTTATGTGCAGGGTCCACTCTCCTGTAGAGTGTCAGCTGGTGATGTCTCCTGCTGGCGGGTTACGTGCTGCTGGGCCAACTCCTCCTTCCACCCGGCAAACACATCTCGCTGCGCCCGGACCATCCTCCGATTTAAATCTTCCAGCGCAGCTCGCGCACACTCCGGGTCTCTGGGCAGCTGCGCCAGCAACTCCGTTAGGCTGCACGGTGGTTCAGCCTGCAGCAGGCTGCGGGCCAGGGTGCTGGTGGAGTTTGCTGCTCCTTCCATCTCCGGGTGCGGTACGTCCAGACTGATCCAGGCCGCACCCTGTCCCACAGTTTTCTTTTCTGTCCGCCCCCATGGGAGGTGGTCTTGGGGCCACCTGCTGACAATCACCTTTAGGGGCAGCCCCCCCACGTTGATGGACATCTCCACAGCTGTACTCATGGCTGTGGGGGGCGGGCTCCTTCTTTGGCGCCTCTCTGGGACCTGGCCCACGATGGGAGGTGGCCTCCTGCTGTCCTTTGGTGCGCACATAATGGCGTCCGCTCTACCGGGGCGGGAAAAATGGCTGAAGATGGCGGGAAACGACCAAAGATGGCGTCCGATGGCGGGAAACGATCAAAGATGGCGTCCGATGGCGGGAAACTTCTCTCAGGTAAGTGCAAAGTCTTTTTCAGGCACGCAATACCCGTTTGTGGCGGGTTGGTAACGATCCTGCCGACTACGCCAAAAGTTGACTCGCCCCCTGGACCCAGCGTACACGTGTAGAGGGTTACCCGGAACCAGGTCTCTGGAGAATGCTGGGGTTTGTAGTCTCCGTGGCGGCGACCCGGTCCCGTGGCTCAGGGTGGTCAAACCAGTGGCAGTCTATTTGTAAGGTTTTAAGTTAATTGTCCGACTACGCCACCCGTGGATTGCGGTCAGTGCGAACCGCCGCTGCAAGGCAGACCGCTGGGGCTGATGGTGTATGCAGCTGAGGTAGTGTAACTCCCCACGGGAAGAGTGCAGCCCCAGGGCAGTGTAATAGAAGGTGGGGGTGATGGTGCGGGCGTCCCAGCACTAATAGTGGTGGTGCGGCGATGAAGCACAGAGACGTGGGGTTGCAGTTCAAATGCTTTACTCACAGTTCTTTATATTCCAAATCACTTCGGTACCGGTAGTGACTGCCCAAGCCGCGCTGCGTCCACCAGGCAGGGGGCTCGGTCAACCCCCAGGCAATTCCAGAGTGTGGCACAGGACTCCCTTCTACTCCTTTCTCTGGCCGTGCCCCACCAGTGACACTCCGTCTGTCCAGCTCCCGCGGGCCTTCTCTTGGGAGGGCTTCGTGCTCACCTCCCTGACCCTATGTGGTATGCCTTTCTAGTAGGTGTAGTGAGGGGTCGCACCAAGATGTGATCACGACCGCCGGTCCTTGGCTGAGGATTAGTCGCCTCCACCAACTTGGGATCCAGTACCCTGTTCTGCCAACCCGTCACCCGCAATCTCCTGGGCCTTTGGGGTTCCTTCTGCCCTCGTGTCTCTGGGCCTCTCCTAGTGTTCTGTTTCTTTCTTCCTTTCCTTTCTGTTCCTGTTCCTTGCTGTTTCTGTTCCTCTCTGCGGTTTCTGGCTTTCGCTCCAGGCCTGCCTCATGGAGCTGGGCCCAGACTGAGCCACAGCTCCCTGTCAGCCCTCCTGGCTGAACTCCTCTCCTCTTCTCCTCCTGACTGAACTTCTCTGAACTCACTCTCTGTCCTAAGATGGTGCCCACCTTATATACCTCCCTCTAGAACATGAGCCCAGGTGACTTGCAACCAATGGGCTCCTACCTATGCCCAGAGACCGTCCCCTCCTGCTCCTACATCACTGGGTTTTCCTCCCCCCTCCCCACTCCAGCCAGGGACAGATGCTGTCGTGCCTGCACTTCTGTCTAGTGGGAGCACCGTTGAGCTGTCCCTCGGAAATGGGGTGTGTGTGATGCATGCAGCTAAACGAGCCCTGGCCCGCACTCCATCCTTACCCGGGAGTGGAATATCACACCTCTGGTTTGAGGTGCAATACCTCTGTAGCAGCCGAGCCCTCGGGGCGCTACATCAGCTCTTACGGGCAGCGTCCTCTCTCCTGTAGAGTGTCAGCTCTTATGTGCAGGGACCTCTCTCCTGTAGAGTGTCAGCTCTTATGTGCAGAGTCCTCTCTCCTGTAGAGTGTCAGCTCTTATGTGCAGGATCCTCTCTCCTGTAGAGTGTTAGCTCTTATGTGCAGGGTCCTCTCTCCTGTAGAGTGTCAGCTCTTATGTGCAGGGTCCTTTCTCCTGTAGAGTGTCAGCTGTTATGTGCAGGGTCCTCTCTCCTGTAGAGTGTCAGCTCTTATGTGCAGGGTTCTCTCTCCTGTAGAGTGTCAGCTCTTATGTGCAGCGTCCTCTCTCCTGTAGAGTGTCAGCTCTTATGTGCAGGGTCCTCTCTCCTGTACAGTGTCAGCTCTTATGTGCAGGATCCTCTCTCCTGTAGAGTGTCAGCTCTTATGTGCAGGGTCCTCTCTCCTGTAGAGTGTCAGCTCTTATGTGCAGGGTCCTCTCTCCTGTAGAGTGTCAGCTCTTATGTGCAGGGTCCTCTCTCCTGTAGAGTGTCAGCTCTTATGTGCAGCGTCCTCTCTCCTGTAGAGTGTCAGCTCTTATGTGCAGCGTTCTCTCTCCTGTAGAGTGTCAGCTGTTATGTGCAGGGTCCTCTCTCCTGTAGAGTGTCAGCTCTTATGTGCAGGGACCTCTCTCCTGTAGAGTGTCAGCTCTTATGTGCAGGGTCCTCTCTCCTGTAGAGTGTCACCTCTAATGGGCAGGGTCCTCCCTCCTGTAGAGTGTTAGCTCTTATGTGCAGAGTCCTCTCTCCTGTAGAGTGTCAGCTCTTATGTGCAGCGTCCTCTCTCCTGTAGAGTGTCAGCTCTTATGTGCAGCGTCCTCTCTCCTGTAGAGTGTCAGCTCTTATGTGCAGGGTCCTCTCTCCTGTAGAGTGCCAGCTCTTATGTGCAGGGTCCTCTCTCCTGTAGAGTGTCAGCTCTTATGGGCAGGGACCTCTCTCCTGTAGAGTGTCAGCTCTTATGTGCAGGGTCCTCTCTCCTGTAGAGTGTCAGCTCTTATGGGCAGGGTCCTCTCTCCTGTAGAGTGTCAGCTCTTATGTGCAGAGTCCTCTCTCCTGTAGAGTGTCAGCTCTTATGGGCACAGATCTCTCTCCTGTAGAGTGTCAGCTCTTATGGGCAGGGTCCTCTCTCCTGTACAGTGTCAGCTCTTATGGATGGGGACCTCCAAACCTTGTACACAAAACCTACAAAAATTAAACACCCCACAAACTGACAACACTAATGGACACAGAATGAAGTTTGACGTTATTGATGATGTAGTTACCCTTATCTTACACTAGAGGGAGCAGAAGCTCCATTCACCATCTCAACGAGTGACATACACAGCGCACTCCAGGTAGATGCAGCAGAGCTGGAATTGCCATTTAACTGCCAAATTGTAGCATAAAAAGGAAGGACAATCACAGACTTTATAGTGCTAAATGTAGAGAATTTATAAATGCATGTATGTATGAATGTGGGATTTTATGTATATATGTTTGTATATGTATATATGAATTTGTGTATATACATGGGGTGGAAACTTCTGGCTGCAGACATGTGAGTGTACAGCGGATACACCAGGGATCTGAGCAGATGGAAGTGTCCGCAACTGATTTGCCCACGTTCTCTGGCTGTATTTGCCACCTGTCTGCGTGGTTGTGTATTTCCGTCGGTCCACATTCACAAGGATGACTGTACATAGATTTCTTCCATGCCCC
Source organism: Phyllobates terribilis (assembly GCF_046119375.1). Classification (NCBI taxonomy): domain Eukaryota; kingdom Metazoa; phylum Chordata; class Amphibia; order Anura; family Dendrobatidae; genus Phyllobates; species Phyllobates terribilis. Next base: position 47,659,914 of record NW_027362763.1, on the reverse strand, counting down.
ACATTAGGATATGAGTTCTTCTCCGTCTGCCAGAAAGCGGACTAGAAATGTTTTTATTTTAAAGGAGTGGGGTGCGGTGGCAAGTGGGGTAATAGGGTTGGGGTTCATGTTAGCCTTGTATTGGTAGCTGACATGAAGCCCAGGGGTTAGTAATGAAGAGGCGTCTATAAGACGCCCACATTACTAACCCCATAGTAAAAATTTGTAAATAAAGACACAGCATGTAAAAATCCTTTATTTGAAATAAAAGTCCACACTCTTTTACACATTTATTTAAAAATAAAAAACACAGTTATATTCACCTAATGCCTAATCCCTGAAGCCATTGTCCCCTGTAAAAAAAACTGAAAAAAAGCAAATTTATACTTGCCTAACACCTAATCCCAGAAGCCATTGTCCTGTAAAAAAAAACAAAAATAAAAAACAAACATATCCCTCACCTGTCTGTCTGAAGTGCTGAAATAATCCATAGTGTCCCACGATGATCTGGATCACTTGTAGAGCAGTCACATCAGCAGTCACTGATGTGACTGCTCTACACGACAGCTGCCTACACACTGACACTGGAAGTGTGTAGAGATGAGCTGCGGTGAGAGAGTTCACAGGAGTTCATCAGCTGATGAGTCCCGGTGAACTCACTTATGGCACCGCCGCTGCATGAGAACTTTCTCATGCAGTGACGGTGCCATAAGTGAGATCACCAGAGCTCATCAGCTGATGAACTCCTGTGAACTCTCTCATGGCAGCTCAGTGCTATACACTGTGTGCAGAATTATTAGGCAAGTTGTATTTTAGAGGATTATTTTTATTATTGATCAACAACTATGTTCTCAATCAACCCAAAAGACTCATAATTATCCAAGCTTAATACTTTTGGAAGTTGGAGTGTTTTTTTTTAGATTTGGCTATCTTAGGAGGATATCTGTTTGTGCAGGTAACTATTACTGTGCAGAATTATTAGGCAACTTAATAAAAACCAAATATAATCCCATCTCACTTGTTTATTTTCACCAGGTAAACCAATATCAGTGCACAAAATTTAGAAATAAACATTTCTGACATGCAAAAACAAAAACCAAAAAAATTAGTGATGAATATAGCCCCCTTTCTTTATGATGACACTCAGCAGCCTTCCATCCATAGATTCTGTCAGTTACTTGATCTGTTTGTGATCAACATTGCGTGCAGCAGCCACAACAGCCTCCCAGACACTGTTCCCAGAGGTGTACTGTTTTCCCTCCCTGTAGATCTCACAATTTATGATGGACCACAGGTTCTCTATGGGGTTCAGATCAGGTGAACAAGGGGGCCATGTCATTATTTTTTCTTCTTTTAGACCTTTACTGGCCAGCCATGCTGTGGAGTAGTTGGATGCATGTGATGGAGCATTGTCCTGCATGAAAATCATGTTTTTCTTGAACGATACCGACTTCTTCCTGTACCACTGCTTGAAGAAGTTGTCTTCCAGAAACTGGCACTAGGTCTGGGAGTTGAGCTTCACTCCATCCTCAACACGAAAAGGTCCCACAAGTTCATCTTTGATGATACCAGCCCATACCAGTACCCCACCTCCACCTTGCTGGCGTCTGAGTCGGAGTGGAGGTCTCTGCCCTTTACTGATCCAGCCTCTGGCCCATCCATCTGGCCCATCAAGAGTCACTCTCATTTCATCAGTCCATAAAACCTTTGAAAAACCAGTCTTAATATATTTCTTGGCCCATTCTTGACGTTTTATCTTATGTTTCTTGCTCATAGGTGGTGGTTTTTCAGCCTTCCATACCTTGGCCATGTCCCTGAGTATCGCACACCTTGTGCTTTTTGATACTCCAGTAACGTTGCAGCTCTGAAATATGGCAAAACTCGTGGCGAATGGCATCTTGGCAGCTTCACGCTTGATTTTCCTCAATTCATGGGCAGTTATTTTGCGCCTTTTTTGGCCAACACGTTTCTTGCGACCCTGTTGGCTATTTGCCATAAAAACGCTTGATTGTTCGGTGATCACGCTTCAAAAGTTTGGAAATTTCAAGACTGCTGCATCCCTCTGCAAGACGTCTCACAATTTTGGACTTTTCAGAGCCCGTCAAATCTCTCTTCTGACCCATTTTGCCAAAGGAAAGGAAGTTGCCTAATAATTAAGCACACCTTATATAGGGTGTTGATGTCATTAGTCAACACCCCTCCTCATTACAGAGATGCACATCACCAGATTTACTTCATTGGTAGTTCGCTCTCAAGACTATGCAGCTTGGAGTAGGACAACATGTATAAAAAGTATCATGTGAGCAAAATACTCATTTGCCTAATAATTCTGCACACAGTGTACACTGTATAAGTGATTACGCTCCTGTCACTGTGTAGCTGGCAGCCAGGAAAGCATTCACATCTACTAATGTGACTGCTCTACAAGTGATCCGGATCGTCATGGGACAGTATGGAATATGGCGGATAGGTATTATGGTGGCTTTTATTTTTTATCTTTTACAGGTGACATGGGCTTCGGGGATTAGGCATTGAGGTAAGTATTATGTTTTTTTTTATTTTTGATTTCTTACAGGGGACAAGAGCTTCAGGGATTAGGCGTTAAGGTGAGTATAACTGTGTTTTTTATTTCAATATTTATTTATAAATTGTAACTTTTTTTTCTTTACTTTTGAGCACAGGCGCTGGCTGATGACTACTCTCATCAGTGGCACTTGCTCCTGCTGTTATCAGTGACAGCAGGCGTAGGCTGATGGGAGTAGTACTCTCATCAACCGATATCTGTGACCAGCAGTAAGCTTTTTACTGGAGGTCACAGTCACAGGCTCAGCTGTGGGCTCATGTTGACATCAGACAGTGCGGTCCTGGAGCACTCTGATTGGCGGTAACGATCTTACCACCAATCAGAGCCTGTGTTTCTTCCACTGTCATGTAGATGGCAGGGTTGAAAACCATCGATGTTCGGGTACTGTTCTTGTACTCAAACCAAACTTTTAATAGATGTTCGGCCGGAACCATCGGACCCAAACATCCACGGGTCTGTACATCACTATTCAATAAGTTATCTATCCTGTGGATAGATGATAACTTTTCTTCCCTGGACAATTCTTTTAAGGAAATCTGTCAGCTGATTCATGCTGCTCAATCCAGTATAGTGCTGAGGTTACAGCAAATCAGGGCGGACATTGTGGAGGTTAAAGTTAAAAGGGTGGACAGTGTGGAGGCCATGTACCATAAGAAGAACAGTGTGGAGGTCATATTTTGTTCAGAGATCACAGTAAGGGGCAATTACTATTCAGGGACACAACGTAGGGCAGATATTTGAATTCAGGAGCATTATTATCACGCTGCTATTTTTAAGGGCACAGTGTGGGGATGTGCTGCAGAAGACTGGAGAAAAGGGAGGTCTGCAGAGACGGCTGTGGATGTGAAAAGTAATCATGGCATCTGGACAAGATAGAGAAGAAAATAGGGAAGATTAGTCTAATCAGAGAAAACGTCACCTACTGTATAAGGTACCTGGATGTAAATGTTTATGTATCATACTGACTATGTCTCATTAGTACTGAGGTTCTTCTATGGTCTGTAGTCTGATGATAGCTGATAACAACAACTTACAAATCATCTCATTATATTTATGTACTGATGGTGCTTCAGGTGCTGTATTCCTGTACTGATGGTAGTTCTGGTGATGTATTTCTGTATTGATGGTGGTTCCGGTGATGTATACCAGTGCTGATTGTGGTTCTGGTGATTTACTCCTTTACTGATTTTTATGGATCTGGGTGGTGGAACCTCTGTGCCGCGGTGCAAGGAGGGACCCAGAGGGGCGTAACTAAGTATCAACTCAGACCGACCCTGGTCGTACGGCGGCTAACGACTCCGTGACCAGGGAGGGACTGAGCAGAGGGACCAGGTGCTACTCTGGGTACGACCTTGTGAGAGAGCAGGTGGCTCCCACGGGTCAGCAGACTGGGACTGACTGGTATAGCGGATGGACACAACAGGCAGGCAGAAGTCTCTGGATAGTTGACAGGTGGTCACGGCACGTGACGGCAGAGCGGGTTGGAGTCTCTAGGTAACGGGCAGGTGGTCACGGCAAGTGACAGCAGGAGCCTCCAGGTAGGCTATGGCAAGTGATGGCCAAGCAGGCTGAAGTCTCTAGGTTAGCAGACGGGTAGTCACGGCAAGTGACAGCAGGAGCCTCCAGGTAGGCTAACAGGTAACAGGCAGGTAACAGGCGAGTGCTCCCAGGTGAGCGGGCTAGCAGGCATAGCAGGAAGCAGGCAGGTAACTGGCAGGTGCTTCCTGGTAAGCAGGCGGACTTGCCCATAGACAGACTGGCGGGTAGAACGGAAGGCACACTGTCGGGCTGGAGAGTAGTCAGACTGGCGGACTGGAACAGAAGTCAGGCTGGCAACTGGACCTGAGGGCTGAAGCAGAGGTAAGTATGCTGTGCATCAACTTTTGCTCGGGCACCTCCATTTTGGAGGAGGTGCCTTATATATGGGAGTACCCTCGGCTATTGGCCGGGGACTCCTTAGGATGGTGGTTCTGGTGCTGTATTTCTGAACAGTTGGTGGTTCTGGTGATTGTATTCCTGTACCGATGGTGGTTCTGGTGCTGTGTTTCTATACTGATGGTGGTTCTGGTGCTGTATTCCTATAGTGATGGTGCTTCAGGTGCTGTATTCCTGTACTGATAGTGGTTATGGTGCAGTATTTCTGTACTGATAGTGGCTCTGGTGATGTATTCCTGAACTGTTGGTGGTTCTGGGGATGTATTCCTGTGTTGATGGTGGTTCTGGTGTTGTATTTGTGTACTGTTATTGGTTCTGATCCTGTACACATGCAGCAATCCATAACTCGTCAGATAACTTGATACATGGCTATATTAAAAAAGTATATTGCTGTCTGACAAGTTATTATTTATTTATTTTATTCACTTATATAGCGCCATTAATTACACAGGCTTTACAGACATTATCGGCACTGTCCCCATTAGGGAACAGTGAATCATGAGCTGTAGTATTTCGCTGAACTTTGAGAGAATTAGGAAGAGCAGCTCTTTTGTATGGGACTGTAAGTGTGCAAATCGCTTATGAGCGATCACATGACAACTACTCGAACATTTAACATGTGTATGAGAGGTGGGCGCCAAAATGAATTGTTGCCCCTTGTGCAGTAAAACCTAGATTTATCTCTGCATTGTGTACGTGGGCAACTGTTTGACTATATCACTGCATAAAGTGAAGTCCTTCAGCTACAATCTGATGCTACTATGTGACTGTGACACTATGTATTGGAGCACTCTCTACCTGGCATGGTGCCATGGTTCATAGTGGCACTTTGTGGCTCTGGGCACACAAAATTGGGCATTCTCTGTCTCATATGATGAGGTGGATCCTTAAAGCCCCGATCTGGATGAGTAGTTCTTGATCAACTCCGACAGGTAGCACTGGTGCAGCAGGATGAAAGAATGGCTGTAGAGAAGGTGCCAAATTAATGTAGCAGAGCTGGATCAGCATTGCCTGATGTAGCAGAGGCGGATCAGTGATGATTGGTGTAGCAGAGCTGGATCTGTATTGCAGCAGAATCATTACAACAATGTAGCAAGTTGGAAGCACGGAATAGCAGAATTCTACAGTGGAAGAACTAACTAATGGCAGGATGCCAATTACCTGAATACTCCGGTATCGGGTCACAAATTGAAATGACTTGGCTGGATGAAATTCTAGGTTCACCATGGCACGGAGGAGAGGAGAACAGGTCAAAGAGGCAGCGTGCAGCAGTGCATGGACAGGTAAGTACATATGTGCAGGAGCTGGGACCTACGGTATGGAGATACACACTGGTAGATAAGGGGCAGCCTCTGGGGGGGGTGGGACGCGCACATTGTGGGGACAGCAGTATATGGGGGGAAATTCATTCAGTTATGACAGAGCACATAGCGGAATTATGAAGCTGAACATAAGTGAATGGATATTAATTAAACACGTGCAGGCGTGTAATTACAGCGCTGACCCCAGGACAGTACAGAAAGGCGAGCGACGGCGGAGGAAATCATTTCACACTCACAAAGCAGATTAGTATTTCCACGTGAGAACAAATTTCATTTCACAGTGTGAGCGCAGCGATGAGACAGCTCCTCGCCCGCCTCGTGTTTCTCTCCAGTAACTCCGCTCGCTTTCTATGCAGCACAGAAGTCATTTCCGGTCATTCACTATTTCATATAGTAAATATAACAAGTCGGCAGAAAATGAATTAGTCTTTAAATCAGGATTTTGTGTTAAATGTATTTTTTTTTTATCCATATCTCTAGGTTTAAAAATAAAAATAAGAAACGTTGTAACATCTAATGAGTGTTTGCAAAGGCCATTGTACAGGAGGAGGAGGAGGTGAGCTGTGACATCTGCTATTGTGAATGGTGGATCCTGTGTTATCTACTGTATATAGAGGTGTTATCAGTCATTGTACAGGAGGAGGAGGAGGTGAGCTGTGACATCACCTATTGTGAATGGTGGATCCTGTGTTATCTACTGTATATAGAGGTGTTATCAGTCATTGTACAGGAGGAGGAGGAGGTGAGCTGTGACATCTGCTATTGTGAATGGTGGATCCTGTGTTATCTACTGTATATAGAGGTGTTATCAGTCATTGTACAGGAGGAGGAGGTGAGCTGTGACATCACCTATTGTGAATGGTGGATCCTGTTTTTATCTACAGTATATAGAGGTGTTATCAGTCATTGTACAGGAGGAGGAGGAGGTGAGCTGTGACATCACCTATTGTGAATGGTGGATCCTGTTTTTATCTACTGTATATAGAGGTGTTATCAGTCATTGTACAGGAGGAGGAGGAGGTGAGCTGTGACATCACCTATTGTGAATGGTGGATCCTGTTTTTATCTACTGTATATAGAGGTGTTATCAGTCATTGTACTACTGCCCCTGATTATAAGGAAACTGCTGTAAACTCTTCATAAAAGGAATTATATTAGTCCCAGTGGCCAGTGTGACAATTGCAAGTAATTATGTTTTATTGCCAGGACCATTTTCTCTAGTTCCTGACCAAGCACAGGTTTTTCATATGTGTGGCTAATAGGGTTTCAATTTTTTTCTAGTTTGAATATTCAAATTTTTGCATTTTTTGTGTGATATGTGGAACTTATTTTGTGTTATTTTCAGGCACTTTTTTTTTGCCAATATCAGGCACAATGTCACGGGTGTGTCAGATGTAACAGAAAGTTGCTCTGGATTTGGCTTCAGAAGGTCACTGTGTTTGGCATTGCAGACACCTTCTTAATCCTTCTTACTTTTGGACCCAACAGCAACCTCCCTCCTGCTCTGATTGACACACCCTGATCTGAGTGTTTACAAACTCTCAGTCTGCTTCAGGGAGTCGCCGGTGATATTCTTATTTTCCCTTGTGAAGGCTTGGAGCTATAACAGTCGGCTTAGCTTCCTCTCTGGTGCCCTTGGAGGACGTTTGGTGTTATCTCTCTGGTGTCTGCTCAAGATACGTTTTGCCCCCTTTGTTTGTCTCCATTGTTATCTTTAGTTTACAGTGGGGACTGACCAGTGCTCATCCCCCTCCCTATCTAGGGCCTAGCTTTAGGGATATACAGGGAATAGGTTTCCTGTTCGGCGATAGGTGCGGAACCAATATAGGGACGGTAGGACAGGTAGGGTGATATTAGATCTGCCTAGGGGTCTCCACTCCCCCTTTCCCTAGCGTTTGGGCTACCCTCTCCTCATCCCTTCATGTTGCACTTAGTCTTTCCCACACTGTGTGTGACACAATATTGGTGGAAAAATTAAGGAAATACGTGTCCGTTCTTCACATGTTTTGTTCTGACCACAAAGCACCACTAAAATGCCCCTTTTTATAAAGATTATTTTTATATATTGAACACATTTTTGTTCATGGCGGCGGGGCTAGTCACAATGCTTTGGATTTTCAGCGACCTTTTTTATTTATTTATTTTGTATTTATTTTTCATTTATTTCACAATGTGTCCCCTATAAGGTCACAAAAAAACTTTATAGGTGCATTTCAGTATTTAAATACTCTTTTTTTTACATCTGATTTTGCCTGTAACTGGGGCTGGTATGTTGACCCCAGTTACAGTGGAAATCCAGCCTCCTCGCTACATAGCAGAGTTATATGGGTCTCCTAGGACCGAGCAGCTTCTTGTTCCCTCCCTACACACAGTGATCGCATGACCGCTGGTTCCAGAGGAGGAAGCGCCGTCAGTGTTTCCTATATACTGTATACTCCATGCTTCTACCTTCTCGATGGGGAGTCTGGCCGTGTCTGACAGCCGGATCCACCCTCCTGCTTCACACCGATCGCATGCAGCTGTGCTACAATGCAGTGATGTTTTAGAAGACCCCTGCAGAGTAGAACGCGGACCACCCGGACGTTTGAACTTTATGAAAGTAGTTAATAAAGACCAAGTTTTTATTTTTTTTCATAAATATATATATATATATACAGTGCCTACAAGTAGTATTCAACCCCCTGCAGATTTAGCTGGTTTGATAAGATGCAAATAAGTTAGAGCCTTCAAACTGCAAACGAGAGTAGGTTTTATGAACAGAAGCATAAATCTTACAAACCAAAAAGTTATGTTGCTCAGTTGAATTTTATTAAATTTTAAACATAAAAGTGTGGGTCAATTATTATTCAACCCCTATGTTTAATATTTTGTGGAATAACCCTTGTTTGCAATTACAGCTAATAATCGTCTTTTATAAGACCTGATCAGGCCGGCACAGGTCTGTGGAGTTATCTTGGCCCACTCCTCCATGCAGATCTTCTCCAAGTTATCTAGGTTCTTTGGGTGTCTCATGTGGACTTTATTCTTGAGCTCCTTCCACAAGTTTTCAATTGGGTTAAGGTCAGGAGACTGACTAGGCCACTCCAACACCTTGACTTTTTCCCTCTTGAACCAGGCCTTGGTTTTCTTGGCTGTGTGCTTTGGGTCATTGTCTTGTTGGAAGATGAAATTACGACCCATCTTAAGATCCTTGATGGAGGAGCGGAGGTTCTTAGCCAAAATCTCCAGGTAGGCCGTGCTATCCATCTTCCCATGGATGCGGACCAGATGGCCAGGTCCCTTGGCTGAGAAACAGCCCCACAGCATGATGCTGCCACCACCATGCTTGACTGTAGGGATGGTATTCTTGGAGTCGTATGCAGTGCCATCCAGTCTCCAAATGTCACGTGTGTGGTTAGCACCAAAGATCTCGATCTTGGTCTCATCAGACCATAGAACCTTGAACCAGTCTGTCTCAGAGTCCTCCAAGTGATCATGAGCAAACTGTAGACGAGCCTTGACATGACGCTTTGAAAGTAAAGGTACCTTACGGGCTCGTCTGGAACGGAGACCATTGCGGTGGAGTACGTTACTTATAGTATTGACTGAAACCAATGTCCCCACTGCCATGAGATCTTCCCGGAGCTCCTTCCTTGTTGTCCTTGGGTTAGCCTTGACTCTTCGGACAAGCCTGGCCTCGGCACGGGAGGACACTTTCAAAGGCTGTCCTGGCCGTGGAAGGCTAACAGTAGTTCCATAAGCCTTCCACTTACGGATGATGCTCCCAACAGTGGAGACAGGTAGGCCCAACTCCTTGGAAAGGGTTTTGTACCCCTTGCCAGCCTTGTGACCCTCCACGATATTGTCTCTGATGGCCTTGGAATGCTCCTTTGTCTTTCCCATGTTGACCATGTCTGAGTGCTGTTCACAAGTTTGGGGAGGGTCTTAAATAGTCAGAAAAGGCTGGCAAAAGAGATCTTTAATCCACACATGTGAAGCTCATTATTCTCGGTGCCTGAACTACTTCTTAATACTTTAGGGGGACCAAACAGAATTCTTGTGGTTTGAGGGGTTGAATAATAAATGACACTCTGAATTAACTTTTAACGTTTTTAAAAAAAAAAAAAAAAAAAAATTTGCTGCAGTGCATTTCCCACTTCCAGGCTGATCTACAGTACAAATGTCACAATGCCAAGTTAATTCCGCATGTGTCAACCAGCTAAATCTGCAGGGGGTTGAATACTACTTGTAGGCACTGTATAAGAAAAAAAAAACATTACTAAAAATGTTTTAATGTAACACAAAACCCTGAAAATTAGTTTATTTTCTGATGACTCTTTCCCTTAAAGGGATGGAAGATAATACAACTTGTATTAAGTTGTTTCTTAAATGGTTTCTCCGATTCACATTACCCACTAACCCTTTAGACGCCAGAGGACCCCTTTAATTATATCTGTTTTGGGGACACTTGGATAACAATGTTTCAGGGGTTGTCAGTCAGTCTTATTAGCTCCCTAAGTGACAGGTCGGTCTAGTCATGCAGTGATCAAATCCCCATTCTTGAAACGGATTTGACATTCAGGAGTCTGGGAAAGCTGGGTGACAACTACTATGGCTCCTGTGGGGTTGTCCGTCAGCCTTACAAGACTCCTGATTAGCCGCTCTGCTCTTTATGCACTGATTAAACTCCTTTTCCTGTATCCCTGCACACCTAGCCAGGTTTGTAGTTCAGGAGTCTGGGAAAGCTGGGTGACTACCATTATGGTAGTTGTTGCATCTAGTTCAGGGGTTGTCAGTCACCTTTTTTAAAGCCCTGAGTGGCAGATCTGGCTAGCTGTGCAATGATGGCCTGATTGGTCTCACTTCTTAGATGATGTGACATCACTGCCTCATGATGACATCACAATCATGATATAATAATCCAGTGTTAATATTGTGCAGATTTCCTCTCTCTGCGGTTGTCCCCTGTGGGCAGCGCTGCTGTTCTTTTATGTGCCATCAGGGGCCCCTGGAGGCCCCAGGTGTTGTGGCCATGTCTACGTGACATCATATGTAGATGGAGGGACCATTCACACCTTTGTCCTTAATCCTCATGTTCTTCTTGGGTCATGGAGGCGTAAGGTTGGATGCCCCCCGGGGATGGGTCCGTGAACGCCCCTGGGCATATAACTAATGACAACGATCTGCTGGAAAACTATGTCATTCATGCATTTCATAAGGACATACAGATGTAGCAGAGCTGAGTTTGTCATTTGATAGAAAACGTTGCAATACCGAAATGCATTATTTTTTTTCTGGTCTTATAACAGAGGCGGGCAAAAAAAGCAGGTCAATGACAAATTCAGCTCTGCTATATCATCTGTGTTTTACAAGCCTTTTATATAAGGTATTAGAGGATTGCAAGATAACCTGTCTAATGAAGCACAGACAGGCGACGCTGGTGCAATAAGGCAATCTTGTTGGAACAATGGAGGCAGATGAAGCAGAGCTGGAGCAACAGCAACCAGAGGAACAGACCTGGAACAGTGATTTAGCAGAGTTGATTCAGTGATGAAAAACTGGTGTAGGAAAGCGGAGTTTGCAGCAGAGCAGACCCAGCGATGTAGCAGAGTAGAACTCAGCAAGGATGAACCGGTGGAGCAGAGTCAAATTTGCAACGAAGGATCAATTTAGCAGAGTTGGCACAGCGATGTAGCAGAGGAATAAGGAAATGGTGTAGTAGCCTATTGCAGTGCTGGGAGCATGAAATAACAGAGTTGTACAGAGGAGCTTGATGGAGCAGAGCTGGAACCACAGTGACCTGAATAGCAGAGTTAGTTTGCAGTGGTGGTGCCGTGTAGCAGTAGGAATGAAAAGTACCTGAATACTCTTGCGGCGTCCTGCCGCCTGAGCCAGGTTTAAATGACCTGGGTGGATGACAGAATCAAAGTGGCAGCCTGGCGGACTGGAAAAGTGACGGGACTGGCTGCGCTAAGGGCTGGAACTGGGACAGGTGAGTGACAGCAAGAAGAGCAATTGTCTAATATATTGTCAATGAAATCCCTGCTGGTGCCGCTGGGTGATGTGCGCTCTGAAACTCCGGGACAAAAAACCCCAAAACATACTATAGTATATAGAAGTGAGGCAGGAGGGAGAGGAGGGGGATGCGGCTGCAGCTTCCTCTGTCACAGAAAGCAGGAACAGGATGAATCTCTGTGAGAAGACAGTTTGGGCACCAGGGGGCGCCGGTGAGGAGGAGGATGCAGAAACCATGTGGTTCTCATTGGTATAAAGAGAGGTGGCACACTGTGGAAAAGGCCAGGGCACGAGCCAAAGGTGCCGCTGCAACAATGGCAGAAGGAAAATGCCCCAAAGCAAACAGCTAACAGTGCACGGGTGAAGAAAAGTCCCAGAAATGCCTTTAGTTTCCTTTTAATTGAGAAAATCTTTCTGCTTAACCTACAGTAAGCTGCGGTACATGGCGGACAGGTTGTCCAGATGGGCGATGGACCTCAGGGGAGCTCTCCATATTAATATCACAGGTGATCGGGTACGGAGGGGATTGCCTTGGCGGATTGGAAAAACAACGTTCAGCTGTTTTCTCGCTGCATCCAGACCCGTCCAATTAATATCATTTGTGATTGCTGTAGATGCGGACAGCCAGGGAAGGGGCTTAGCTGCAGCCCCCCTATAAACAGCGACCAACTACAGCGAGAAGAAAAGACCTGGAGCGCCGCGTGCCGGTCCCAGCACGGCTGATGGTCTGTCCTACCTGCCACCAGTCCTGATTTTGAGTTCTCAACGGTGGTAAGTATACCAGCATCACCTGGACATTATATCGCCATATGGATCTGTAATGCTGTTGGTTTAGGCCATTCGGTCTGCGGGGATCTATAAACAGTAGCAGACGACTCTCTTTTATAACAGCAAAGCAACATTCCCCCTATAAACAGTGCAAATCTGCACATCCTCTATATGCAGAGTCAAATGGCAACCCTTCTATATACAATGCTAGGCTGCATCTCCTCCATATACATAGTCAGACTGCATCCCCTCTATATACAGTGCCAGGAGGTATCCCCTCTATATACTGTATAGTGTCAGACACCATTCCCTCTATATATAGTGTCAGAGACTTCCCCTCTATATTCAGTGCCAGAAGCATGTCCTCTATATACAGTGCCAGAAGGTATCCCCTCTATATACAGTGCTAGATGGCATCCCCTCTATATACAGTATAGTGTCAAACAGCATCCCCTCTATATGGATTGTTAAAAGCATTCCCAAAGAAATGCCACCCCACACCATTACTGACCCACTGCCAAACCGGTCATGCTGAAGGATGTTGCAGGCAGCAGATCGCTCTCCACAGCGTCTCCAGACTCTATCACGTCTGTCCATTGTGCTCAGTGTGAACCTGCTTTCATCTGTGAAGAATGTGGCGCCCAGCTGCGCTTGGTACGACAGATCCTAGAGGGGTGCATAAACGGATTCCTCCACAAGAGGCCCTCACAGCACACACACACCTCCACCTTCCACCTCAGACCACCAGAGGGAGCCCGGTAGGGATATAAATAGGGAAGGTGGAGCTAGGTAGTCGAGTCTGGTCTGGAGTCAACAGAGAAGGAAGAGTGTTGAGAGGAGCTCCTGCAGAAGCCATCCTGCAGTGGAGCACAGTCAGACTCAGTTGTAGCTCAGGTTAGTGAGCTAGGAGCGTGCCGACGTTCAGAGAGCGGCAGAAGAAGCAGCCAGCTAGCTGCCGATGTGTACAGCCTAGTGAGGGCCCCGAGTAGGCCGAAGGCTAGAAGAATGAGTAGCATTGGAGGCAGATGAGCTGTACAAGCTCACCCCAGAAAACATATACCGGACACCGGGTCCGCGTCTACAGGGCCGTATATCCCCCCTGTAGAGACAACCGGAGACCCCTGGAAGACTTCAGGTCCCAGGATCACCTAAGAGCTGATATGTACCAGAGCCAGGAGTCACGGAGGCCCCGCAAGCTGGAAGCGTGTACTCCAAGAGAAGGCCCTACCACAATGTCAGCCGGTGCAGGACAGAGAGAAAGTTAGGCCTAGCTCCAGGCGGGTCAGAAAGTTACTACACAAAGGCAAGAAACAGGAGGCCCTATACCCGCTCACTGGGGAGGTTCCTGACATGCACCCTTCACCCTACAGTGCTCCGGGATGTGCCTGAATTTCTATGAGCAAAAGGTACTGAAGTGACTACCGTGTCTGTCCCTGTTCTTGTTCCGACCCAGCTGGGTCACATCTGTCCTGCATCCTTACATCCACGCTGCCCTGAGGCCTAGCTACACCTGTGGGGAGCTATACCACGCAAGCTGCCTTAACATCGGCCTCAGTGGGCTGCCGCAGCGCTGGTGATCCTCACCAGACACCGCAGGTGGCGTCACGAATAGTGTTGAGCATTCCGATACTGAAATATCGGGTATCGGCCGATATTCGCGGTATCGGAATTCCGATACTTAATTCCGATACTTTTGCAATATCGTATACCGGAATCGGAAGTTCCCATAATGCAATGAGCCATTTTCATTTTATTCAGCCAATGAGGATCCTAAGAAGTGCGGGCACATCCTGTTAGGCATGTAGGTATCTTAACTAATGGCATGGCTGTGATTGGCTGCTGAAATGATGTCATGATGCACTATAAAAGCCGCCGCCACCATTTTGAGCTCACTCTGCTGTGATTTCAGTTAGGGATAGGACGCTGTTGTTCTGAGGGACACTTTTAGCTACCTATTTGGTCTATTCTGCTTTACCCAAGCTACTTTATAAATCGCTCTGCCTTGCAGTGCTAGTGCACAGTTCTCTGTGCTGTTCACCGCTGTCTGCAAGGTCTGTGTGTGTGAGTGCAGCTCACCCTGTAGTGTGTGCTTCAGCCACGTCTGGTTGTAGTGCACTCAGTGTGTGTCACTGCCTCATACATTGTCCTTTTTTGCCAATTCATAATTTTTCCTGATATCTCCTATTAGTGTGGTGGTTCCATCCGTATTCAGCTAAATTGGTTCCAAACACACTATATAGGAGTAGATAGAGAAATTTTTTTGGTCTTGCAGCGCTAGTGCACAGTGCTCTGCATCTGTACTGTTCACCGCTGTCTGCAAGGTCTGGTGTGTGAGTGCAGCTCACCCTGTAGTGTGTGCTTCAACCCCGTCTGGTTGTAGTGCACTCAGTGTGTGTCACTGCCTCATACATTGTCCTTTTTTGCCAATTCATAATTTTTCCTGATTTCTCCTATTAGTGTGGTGGTTCCATCCGTATTCAGCTAAATTGGTTCCAAACACACTATATAGGAGTAGATAGAGGAGCCTTTCTGCAGCATTGGGCCCTGCAGCCCCAGCCAGATTAGTATTAGCCTATTTTTTGCAGCCTCATCTATTGCATTGTAGGTTACCTTCCTACATTGTAATAGCTACAAAAAGTTTGTGATACTATCGGTATTACATCTTTAGGCACATCCAGTGTCTTTTTGTGACAAAAAAAACCTAAATAAAGTTCACCAAACACTCCACTTTACAGTTGTGTAGGCCACATTAGCTCATATTAAAGTCTAGTCCACACTTTATAAAATTAGTGTTTCTTATACCTGTTAGCAGCTGTTCAGGAATAAGCACACTAAGCCCTTAGTACTTTTCTGCCTATCTTTATCAGTCTACCAAGATGAAGAAGGCAGGGAGTAAGGCATGTGGGCGTGGGCGCGGGCGTGGAGTTTCTGCAGGGAGAGGACGTGAGGATTCTGTGCCTGCAGGGAGAGGACGTGGGGATTCTGTGCCTGCTGCGGGCACCAGTGACTCAGCATCCCCCAGTTTTACCAGGGTACAGTCCTTTATGCGCAGCTTTGTAGGAGCTAGCCGTACCCCACTGCTGCGGGAGGACCAAATTGAAGCCGTTGTCGGATGGATGGCAGCTAACGCATCGACTTCAATTAGTTCCAGATCCTCTCAGGTCCTGAGCACTGAAGAGCACCCATCTGTCTCTTCACCACCTGCCAAATTGCCCAGGCAGTCAGAGAGCCCTGGACAGGAGCCATCTCTACTTCTGTTCTCTGAATCTCTTGGCTTGGAAAGAGGGGGCCAGCCAAGCAGAATTCGAGAATTTGAAGAAGAGGTAGTATGCAGTGATGCGCAACCGTTTTGTCTCTCTGAATCTGAAGAGGCGGGTGGGCCAGTGCCTATGGTCAGCAGCACACCTCAGTACGCATCTGATGATGAGACTCAGGTGCCACTTTCTGGTGCGTACTGTGCTGTCGAGACTACCCAGGAGAAGCAGTTGTTTGAAGAGGGTGGTGTAGATGATGAGGTCCTTGACCCATCATGGCATGAGGGACAGGAAGGTGGTGGGAGCAGCTCTGAGGAAGAGATTCCCCCGAACAGCCCAAAAAGGAGGGAGAGGGAGGGGGCAGACTTGGTTGCCTGTAGCCTCCACTTCGGCACCCATTAGGAGCATGGCTCTTCCAAAATCCAAAGCGGGCGCTCCCAAGACTTGCAGTGCCTGGTCTTTTTTTGACACAGTAGCAGATGACATTTGCTTTGTCAAATGCAAGCTGTGTAATCAGAAGGTGAAAAGAGGGAAAAGTGTCAGCAACCTCAATACCACAAATATGTGGAAACATGTGCGGACCAAGCACGTGGTGGAGTTACAAAAACACACTGAAGACCTAGGCCAACCTACAGCGCCACCTACCACCTCTTCAGCTCGTGTTGTAGCCTCTTCCTCCAGCTCACACACAGCTGGTTCGGCTTCCTCACAGGATCGCCATGGAAGAATCTCTGGCACTATTGTACAGAGACACAGTGTAATTCCACCCACAGCACCACTTTCCCAGTCATCCTCACACTCCCAGGCCAGTCTACAGCCATCGTTAGCACAGGCATGGGAGAAAAGGCGCCCATACTCGGCAAACCACCCCCGAGCACAGGCTCTGAATGCTGGCATTGCTAAACTACTGGCCCTTGAAATGCTATCATTCAGGCTTGTGGAGACTGACACATTCCGTAACTTTATGGCATTGGCAGTCCCACAATACAACGTGCCCAGCCGATTTTATTTCAGCAGGCAAGCCGTCCCTGCCCTGCAACAGCATGTGGAGGGAAAAATTAAACATGCGCTACAAAACGCCGTCCGTAGCAAGGTCCACCTGACCACCGATGCATGGACCAGTAAGCATAGACAGGGACGATACCTTTCCCTCACTGCCCATTGGGTAAATGTTGTGGAGCCGGGTACAAATCTTGAGAGTGGCGCTGTACGTGTTCTGCCAACTCCAAGGATTGCAGGAATCCAGTCTGTACACATTGACTCCTCCTCATACTCCAGTTCCTCTGAATCAGCGCTGCAGGAGCCGTCACGGTCTACCTCCACATCGACCCGTGAACGGTTACCTGTTATGGTGACCAATATGAGCACAGCCGTTGCCAAACGTCAACAGGCCGTATTAAAATAAATTTCTTTGGGGAATCGAAGCCACACAGCGCAGGAGCTCTGGAATGCCATCAAGCAGCAGAGCGACGTGTGGTTTGTGCCAGCGAATCTCCAGCCAGGCATGGTAGTGTGTGACAATGGCCGAAATCTGGTGGCAGCTCTGGGCCTAGGCAACCTCACTCACATCCCATGTCTGGCACATGTGCTCAACTTGGTCGTGCAGAGTTTTTTGAGGGACTATCCGGATCTTGATGCACTGCTTCACAAGGTCCGCATAGAGTGCGCTCACTTGCGGCGTTCCAGCAATGCAAGATCACGCATTGCAGCTCTGCAGCGCCGATTACGTCTTCCGGAACATCGCATCATATGTGACCTACCCACCAGGTGGAATTCAACGTTACATATGTTGGAGAGGTTGTGTGAGCAGCAGGCAGCAGTAATGGAATACAAGCTGCAGCAGGCGCAAACAAGTCGCAGTGCGCGCCGTTCACACTTCACCACCACTGAGTGGGCCTCTATGAAGGACATTTGCTACGTTTTGCGTGCCTTCGATTATTCCATTCGGATGGCGAGTGCAGATGATGCACTAGTCAGCATGACTATCCCCCTTATCTGCCTGCTTGAAAAAACACTGCAAGCACTAAGGGACGAGGTTTTGGAAGAGGTGGAGGATGAGGAGTCACAAATGCCATCTGCTTCTCTACAGTCTGCGCAACGTGGTTCCTCACAAAGGCCTAGGCAGGGGACACTTTGTGAGGAGGATGAGGAGGAGTCAATGGATGAGGAAGACATCTGTCCAGAGGAGGGAGGTACACAATGCTCTAGTAGTCAGTATCTAGAGCGAGGGTGGGGTGATGCAGAGCAGGCAGAGATCACGCCTCAAGCAGGGGACAGCGTTTCTTGGCCAGTTGGCAGTCTGCAGCACATGGTTGATTTCATGCTGCAGTGCCTGAGAAACGACCGCCGCATCGCCCACATTCTCAACACGGCTGATTATTGGGTGTCCACCCTCCTAGATCCTCGCTACCGGGACAACTTACAAAGCCTCATAACACCGTTGAACCGGGAGCGTAAAATGCGGGAGTACCAAGACGCATTGGTGCATTCCATCATGTTCTCCATTCCAACCGAGAGCAGTGCTGCTAGTGCTTTACAAAGCAGCTCAGTGCGTCGAGGCAGTGGAGGAAGCTCTGCACAAAGAGGGAGCAGAAGCAGCGCCTCAGCACAAGGCAAGACCAGTATGGCCGAAATGTGGCAAAGTTTTGTGTCCCCGCCGCCACAAATGTCTACACCATCACAGATGGCTCCAGTCAGCAGGAGGCAACGTTTCCGTCAGATGGTGACAGACTACATGTCTTGCCCTCTTAGTGTACTCCCAGACGGCTCTTCTCCCTTCAAGTTTTGGGTCTGTAAGCTGGATACATGGCCAGAGCTTAGTCAGTATGCATTGGAGGTGCTAGCTTGCCCTGCTGCTAGTGTATTATCGGAACGCGTCTTTAGTGCCGCAGGTGGTGTACTAACAGACCGTCGCATGCGACTATCCTCCGATAACGTTGACCGGCTTACTTTTCTCAAAATGAACAAGGCCTGGATCTCTCATGAATTTGCCAGTCCTCTTCCAGAATAAATAATTGTTTGCAACAGTATCCAGGTCTCCTGTTCTGTTCATGTTTCTACCACCTGAACTGTAATCCCTGAGCTCCAACACCGCCAGTTGGCACTCGGAAGTGCCGTCTGCACAGTCAACACTTGCTGCCGTGTTATTGGGGTTCAGTAACGTCAGCTGTTCCCCTGCTGTGCGGACGGCAATTTCTCCTGCTCTGTCCACATTCTCACTACTACAGATTTTAAAGTTGCTCCAATTACACCTCTGGCTCCTCTGTTTTCAGTATTATCCCTGAGCTCCAACACCGCCAGTTGGCGCTCGGAAGTGCCGTCTGCACAGTCAACACTTGCTGCCATGTTATTGGGGTTCAGTAACGTCAGCTGTTCCCCTGCTGTGCGGACGGCAATTTCTCCTGCTCTGTCCACATCCACTGTACTACTGATTTAAAACCTCCTCCAAATACACCTCTGGCTCCTCTGTTTTCAGTATTATCCCTGAGCTCCAACACCGCCAGTTGGCGCTTGGAAGTGCCGTCTGCACAGTCAACACTTGCTGCCGTGTTATTGGGGATCAGTAACGTCAGCTGTTCCCCTGCTGTGCGGACGGCAATTTCTCCTGCTCTGTCCACATTCTCACTACTACAGATTTTAAAGTTGCTCCAAATACACCTCTGGCTCCTCTGTTTTCTGTATTATCCCTGAGCTCCAACACCGCCAGTTGGCGCTCGGAAGTGCCGTCTGCACAGTCAACACTTGCTGCCATGTTATTGGGGTTCAGTAACGTCAGCTGTTCCCCTGCTGTGCGGACGGCAATTTCTCCTGCTCTGTCCACATTCTCACTACTACAGATTTTAAAGTTGCTCCAATTACACCTCTGGCTCCTCTGTTTTCAGTATTATCCCTGAGCTCCAACACCGCCAGTTGGCGCTCGGAAGTGCCGTCTGCACAGTCAACACTTGCTGCCGTGTTATTGGGGTTCAGTAACGTCAGCTGTTCCCCTGCTGTGCGGACGGCAATTTCTCCTGCTCTGTCCACATTCTCACTACTACAGATTTTAAAGTTGCTCCAATTACACCTCTGGCTCCTCTGTTTTCAGTATTATCCCTGAGCTCCAACACCGCCAGTTGGCGCTCGGATGTGCCGTCTGCACAGTCAACACTTGCTGCCATGTTATTGGGGTTCAGTAACGTCAGCTGTTCCCCTGCTGTGCGGACGGCAATTTCTCCTGCTCTGTCCACATCCACTGTACTACTGATTTAAAACCTCCTCCAAATACACCTCTGGCTCCTCTGTTTTCAGTATTATCCCTGAGCTCCAACACCGCCAGTTGGCGCTCGGAAGTGCCGTCTGCACAGTCAACACTTACTGCCATGTTATTGGGGTTCAGTAACGTCAGCTGTTCCCCTGCTGTGCGGACGGCAATTTCTCCTGCTCTGTCCACATTCTCACTACTACAGATTTTAAAGTTGCTCCAATTACACCTCTGGCTCCTCTGTTTTCAGTATTATCCCTGAGCTCCAACACCGCCAGTTGGCGCTCGGAAGTGCCGTCTGCACAGTCAACACTTGCTGCCGTGTTATTGGGGTTCAGTAACGTCAGCTGTTCCCCTGCTGTGCGGACGGCACTTTCTCCTGCTCTGTCCACGTTCTCGGCAGTGACTTTGGCACGGGTACTCCCTCCTGCCCAGCCTGGTTCCAGCACGCCAGCTGTTTCCGGGTAGTGTCAACGTAACTTTGCCTCCAATGCGTTGTCCTGTCGTGTTGCGGTCGGGTTAGCCGACTCTATGGTGCCTGCAGTTTAGGTGACTCCTATGTGGGCTGCGGGATCAGGCAATGAAGGCTGGTTCCATAGTGCCAATAGGACAAGCACCCCCTGTAGGACTGTGGGTTTTGGTAACTGCGGCCGGCTCGCGGCCTTGAACTTTTTTTTACATGGGTACCTTCTGCTATCCATCCGGGTTCCAGTACCGTCAGCTGGTTCTCGGCAGTGCCTTTGGATTAGGTGCCTCCTTCTCGGTATCCAAGTTCCATCAACGTCTGCTGGTCCTTGGTAGTGCTTTCTGGCACAGGTACCTCTTGCTTAGTAACCGAGTTCCAGTACCGTCAGCTGGTCTTCGGCAGTTCCATTGGCTCTTGTACCTTCTACTACCCATCCGGGTTCCAGTACCGTCAGCTGGTTCTCGGCAGTGTCTTTGGCACGGGTACTCCCTCCTGCCCAGCCTGGTTCCAGCACGCCAGCTGGTTCTCGGTAGTTCCTCAGCTTTCTTGTACCTTCTGCTACATTTCCAAGTTCAAGCTTTTTGAAATGGTTCTTGGTAATCACTCTGGATCTCCCTGACGAGGACCCTGAAGACGAGGACCCTGAAGACCAACCCTAAGAAGACGAGGACCCCGAAGACAACGACCCTGAAGACGAGGACCCTGAAGACCACCCCGAAGAAGACGAGGACCCTGAAGACCACCCCGAAGAAGACGAGGACCCTGAAGACCACCCCGAAGAAGACGAGGACCCCGAAGACGAGGACCCAGAAGACCAACCCGAAGAAGACGAGGACCCCGAAGACGAGGACCCCCGAAGACGACGACCCTGAAGACCACCCCGAAGAAGACCAAGAAGATGACCCTGAAGAAGTTGACCAAGAGGATAAAGAAGAGAAGACAAGCACCAAGATACAGAAGAACAAGAGACAGAAAACCAAGCAGCAGAAATACAAGAAGCTGCAGAACAAAAAGCGGAAGAACATTAAGCATAAGATTAAAATTCAGAGCAAAAGATAATATCTAAATTATAAGCAGAAGATGACTAAGCAGTGTATGGGGGTGAGTCCGTTCCTCCTCGTGGTGCCCCTGGAAAAGACCTGCTGCTGCAGGCCAAACTGAACGCGGACAAATCCTGTTGTAAATCTTTTGTGACGGGCAGAACGAAAGGTGTAATGTCCAACCTTTTATAGATAACAACTACAGGAATGCCTGCCACAAATAAGAATATGATGAAGAAGAAGAATATGAAGAAAATGAAGAAGTAGAATATGAAGAAGAATAATAGTTGAATAAGAAGAATATGAAGAATGTAAAAAAAAAGAATAATACGAAGAAGGTGAAGAAGAAGAAGATGAAGAAGAGGATGAAAAAGATGCTGAGGATGATGAAGGAGAAAGTGTGGGAGAAGTAAAAAAGAAGGTGAAGAGCATGGAAGTAGTGAAACATAAATATCTGGCAAAATATAAAAATACTTAACATAGTCAATATTTCCGTAACTCAGAACGTCTTAAAAAAAAAAATTAATTCCTGCTATTCCATTTGATTGGGCTAAACCTCTATGCCTTTATTGTCTCCCCCACCTCCCCCAATACATTCTACATTATTCTTAGTTGTTTTACTTCATGTAGAATTAACCTACAAGGAAAGAAAGGGTTTATTTTCATTCCGATATTTCTGTCCCATTGACTTGCATTGGTTTCCGGTATCGGAATCGGCGATATCCGATACTTTTTGAGTATCGGTCCGATCCAATCCGATCCGATATTTCCCGATATCGGAAGGTATCGCTCAACACTAGTCACGAACTTGTATATATAATTATCTATCCACCCTTTTAAAGAGAGGCCCAGGGTACGGGCCCGGGAGCCGACCACCGTGACATCCCCTAAAACCAAACAACAAGGCCCGGGCGCCGAGTCATCCCCATCCCCTGGGCTACACAAGAGCACAGGGCGCCAGTGGCGACTTTGCCAATTCTGGTGTTCTGTGGCAAATGCTAAGCGTCCTGCACGGTGTTGGGCTGTGAGCACAACCCCCATCTGTGGACGTCGGGTCCTCATACCACCCTCATGGAGTCGGTTTCTAACCGTTTGTGCAGACACATGCACATTTGTGGCCTGCTGGAGGTCATTTTGCAGGGCTCTGGCAGTGCTCCTCCTGTTCCTCCTTGCACAAAGGCGGAGGTAGCAGTCCTGCTGCTGGGTTGTTGTCCTCCTATGGCCCCCTCCACGTCTCCTGGTGTTCTGGCCTGTCTCCTGGTAGCGCCTCCAGCCTCTGGACACTACGCTGACAGACACAGCAAACCTTCTTGCCACAGCTCGCATTGATGTACCATTCTGGATGAGCTGCACTACCTGAGCAACTTCTGTGGGTTGTAGAGTCCGCCTCATGCTACCACGAGTGTGAAAGCACAACCAACATTCAAAAGTGACCAAAACATCAGCCAGAAAGCATTGGTACTGAGATTTGGTCTGTGCTCCCCACCAGCAGAACCACTCCTTTATTGAGGGTGTCTTGATAATTGCCAATAATTTCCATCTATTGTCTATTCCATTTGCACAACAGCATGTGAAATTGATTGTGAATCAGTGTTACTTCCTAAGTGGACAGTTTGATTTCACCGAAGTTTGATTTACTTGGAGTTATATTCTGTTGTTTAAGTGTTCCCTTTATTTTTTTTGAGGGAATACGTCAGCGGAGCAATCCAGCAACGAAATACATCAGCGGAGCAATCCAGCAACAAAATTCGTCAGCGGAGCAATCCCCCAACAAAATACGTCAATGGAGCAATCCCCCATCAAAGTTCGTCAGCCTAGCAATCCCGCAACAAAATACATCAGTGGAGCAATCCAGCAACAAAATCAATCCAGCAACAAAATCAATCCAGCAACAACATACGTCAATGGAGCAATCCCCCAACAAAATACGTCAGTGGAGCAATCCAGCAACAAAATACATCAGCAGAGCAATCCCGCAACAAAATATATCAGCGGAGCAATCCAGCAACAAAATACATCAGCGGAGCAATCCAGCAACAAAATCAATCCAGCAACAACATACGTCAACGGAGCAATCCCCCAACAAAATACGTCAGCGGAGCAATCCAACAAAAAAACACGTCAGCGGAGCAATCCAGCAGCAAAATAAGTCAGCGGAGCAATCCAGCAACAAAGTACATCAGCGGAGCAATCCAGCAACAAAATACGTCAGCGGAGCAATCCAGCAACAAAAGCAATCCCCCAACAAAATACGTCAATGGAGCAATCCCCCAAAAAAGTACGTCAATGGAACAAACCAGCAACAAAATACGTCAACGGAGCAATCCTGCAACAAAATACATCAGTGGAGCAATCCAGCAACAAAATACATCAGCGGAGCAATCCAGCAACAAAATACATCAGCGGAGCAATCCAGCAACAAAATACATCAGTGGAGAAATCCATCAACAAAATACATCAGCGGAGCAATCCAGCAACAAAATACATCAGTGGAGAAATCCATCAACAAAATACATCAGCGGAGCAATCCAGCAACAAAATACGTCAGCGGAGAAATCCATCAACAAAATACATCAGCGGAGCAATCCAGCAACAAAATACATCAGCGGAGCAATCCAGCAACAAAATACGTCAGCGGAGCAATCCAGAAACAAAATACATCAGCGGAGCAATCCAGCAACAAAATACATCAGCGGAGCAATCCCCCAACAAAATACATCAGTGGAGCAATCCAGCAACAAAATACGTCAGCGGAGCAATCCAGCAACAAAATTCGTCAGCAGAGCAATCCATCAACAAAATACATCAGTGGAGCAATCCAGCAACAAAATACATCAGCGGAGAAATCCATCAACAAAATACATCAGCGGAGAAATCCATCAACAAAATACATCAGCGGAGCAATCCCCCAACAAAATACATCAGCGGAGGAATCCCCCAACAAAATACATCAGCGGAGCAATCCAGCAACAAAATACATCAGCGGAGCAATCCAGCAACAAAATACGTCAGCGGAGCAATCCCCCAACAAAATACATCAGTGGAGCAATCCAGCAACAAAATACATCAGCGGAGCAATCCAGAAACAAAATACGTCAGCGGAGCAATCCCCCAACAAAATACATCAGTGGAGCAATCCAGCAACAAAATACGTCAGCGGAGCAATCCAGCAACAAAATACATCAGCGGAGCAATCCAGCAACAAAATACATCAGCGGAGCAATCCCCCAACAAAATTCGTCAGCGGAGCAATCCCGCAACAAAATACATCAGCAGAGCAATGCCGCAACAAAATACATCAGCGGAGCAATCCAGCAACAAAATACGTCAGCGGAGCAATCCAGAAACAAAATACGTCAGCGGAGCAATCCAGAAACAAAATACGTCAGCGGAGCAATCCCGCAACAAAATACGTCAGCGCAGAAATCCCCCAACAAAATACATCAGCGGAGAAATCCCCCAACAAAATACGTCAATGGAGCAATCCCCCAACAAAATTCGTCAGCGGAGCAATCCCGCAACAAAATACATCAGCGGAGCAATCCAGCAACAAAATACATCAGCGGAGCAATCCCCCAACAAAATACATCAGCGGAGAAATCCCCCAACAAAATACGTCAATGGAGCAATCCCCCAACAAAATTCGTCAGCGGAGCAATCCCGCAACAAAATACATCAGCGCAGAAATCCCCCAACAAAATACATCAGCAGAGAAATCCCCCAACAAAATACATCAGCGGAGCAATCCCGCAACAAAATACGTCAGCGGAGCAATCCAGCAACAAAATACATCAGCGGAGCAATCCAGCAACAAAATACATCAGCGGAGCAATCCAGCAACAAAATACATCAGCGGAGCAATCCCCCAACAAAATACATCAGCGGAGAAATCCCCCAACAAAATACATCAGCGGAGCAATCCCGCAACAAAATACGTCAGCGGAGCAATCCCCCAACAAAATACGTCAGCGGAGCAATCCAGCAACAAAATACATCAGCGGAGCAATCCAGCAACAAAATACATCAGCGGAGCAATCCAGCAACAAAATACGTCAGCGGAGCAATCCCCCAACAAAATACATCAGCGGAGCAATCCCGCAACAAAATACATCAGCGGAGCAATCCAGCAACAAAATACATCAGCGGAGCAATCCCCCAACAAAATACATCTGCGGAGAAATCCCCCAACAAAATAAATCAGCGGAGCAATCCAGCAACAAAATACATCAGCGGAGAAATCCCCCAGCAAAATACGTCAATGGAGCAATCCCCCAACAAAATACATCAGCGGAGCAATCCCCCAACAAAATCTGTCAGCGGAGCAATCCAGCAACAAAATACATCAGCGGAGCAATCCAGCAACAAAATACGTCAGCGGAGCAATCCCCCAACAAAATACATCAGCGGAGCAATCCCCCAACAAAATCTGTCAGCGGAGCAATCCAGCAACAAAATACATCAGCGGAGCAATCCAGCAACAAAATACATCAGCGGAGCAATCCCCCAACAAAATACATCAGCGGAGCAATCCCCCAACAAAATCTGTCAGCGGAGCAATCCAGCAACAAAATACATCAGCGGAGCAATCCAGAAACAAAATACATCAGCGGAGCAATCCAGAAACAAAATACGTCAATGGAGCAATCCCCCAACAAAATACATCAGCGGAGAAATCCCCCAACAAAATACGTCAGCGGAGCAATCCAGAAACAAAATACGTCAGCGGAGCAATCCAGAAACAAAATACGTCAGCGGAGCAATCCAGCAACAAAATACATCAGCGGAGCGATCCAGCAGCAAAATAAGTCAGCGGAGCAATCCAGCAGCAAAGTACATCAGCGGAGCAATCCAGCAACAAAAGCAATCCCCCCCAAAAATACGTCAATGGAACAAACCAGCAACAAAATACGTCAACGGAGCAATGCCGTAACAAAATACATCAGTGGAGCAATCCAGCAACAAAATACATCAGCGGAGAAATCCCCCAACAAAATACATCAGCGGAGAAATCCAGAAACAAAATACATCAGCGGAGAAATCCAGAAACAAAATACGTCAGCGGAGCAATCCCCCAACAAAATTCGTCAGCGGAGCAATCCCGCAACAAATACATCAGCGGAGCAATCCAGCAACAAAATACATCAGCGGAGAAATCCCCCAACAAAATACATCAGCGGAGAAATCCCCCAACAAAATACATCAGCGGAGCAATCCCCCAACAAAATACATCAGCGGAGAAATCCCCCAACAAAATACATCAGCGGAGCAATCCAGCAACAAAATACGTCAATGGAGCAATCCCCCAACAAAATTCGTCAGCGGAGCAATCCCGCAACAAAATACATCAGCGGAGAAATCCCCCAACAAAATACATCAGCGGAGCAATCCAGCAACAAAATACGTCAATGGAGCAATCCCCCAACAAAATTCGTCAGCGGAGCAATCCCGCAACAAAATACATCAGCGGAGCAATCCAGCAACAAAATACATCAGCGGAGCAATCCCCCAACAAAATACATCAGCGGAGCAATCCAGCAACAAAATACATCAGCGGAGCAATCCCCCAACAAAATACATCAGCGGAGCAATCCCCCAACAAAATACATCAGCGGAGCAATCCAGCAACAAAATACATCAGCGGAGAAATCCCCCAACAAAATACATCAGTGGAGAAATCCCCCAACAAAATACGTCAATGGAGCAATCCCCCAACAAAATACGTCAGCGGAGCAATCCAGCAACAAAATACATCAGCGGAGCAATCCCCCAACAAAATACATCAGTGGAGAAATCCCCCAACAAAATACGTCAATGGAGCAATCCCCCAACAAAATTCGTCAGCGGAACAATCCCGCAACAAAATACATCAGCGGAGCAATCCAGCAACAAAATACATCAGCGGAGCAATCCAGCAACAAACTACATCAGCGGAGAAATCCCCCAACAAAATACGTCAATGGAGCAATCCCCCAACAAAATACGTTAGAGGAGCAATCCAGCAAAAAAAAAGTCAGCGGAGCAATCCAGCAACAAAATACGTCAGCGGAGCAATTCAGAAACAAAATACGTCAGCGGAGCAATCCCGCAACAAAATACATCAGCGGAGAAATCCCCCAACAAAATACGTCAGCGGACCAATCCCGCAACAAATACATCAGCGGAGCAATCCAGCAACAAAATACATCAGCGGAGCAATCCCCCAACAAAATACATCAGCGGAGCAATCCCCAAACAAAATACGTTAGAGGAGCAATCCAGCAAAAAAAAGTCAGCGGAGCAATTCAGCAACAAAATACGTCAGCGGAGCAATCCAGCAACAAAATACATCAGCGGAGCAATCCCCCAACAAAATACATCAGCGGAGCAATCCCCCAACAAAATACGTCAATGGAGCAATCCCCCAACAAAATTCGTCAGCGGAGCAATCCCGCAACAAAATACATCAGCGGAGCAATCCAGCAACAAAATACATCAGCGGAGCAATCCAGCAACAAAATACATCAGCGGAGAAATCCCCCAACAAAATACGTCAATGGAGCAATCCAGCAAAAAAAAAGTCAGCGGAGCAATGCAGAAACAAAATACGTCAGCGGAGCAATCCAGAAACAAAATACGTCAGCGGAGCAATCCCGCAACAAAATACATCAGCGGAGAAATCCCCCAACAAAATTCGTCAGCGGAGCAATCCCGCAACAAAATACATCAGCGGAGCAATCCCCCAACAAAATACATCAGCGGAGCAATCCCCCAACAAAATACGTCAATGGAGCAATCCCCCAACAAAATACATCAGCGGAGCAATCCAGCAACAAAATTCGTCAGCGGAGCAATCCCGCAACAAATACATCAGCGGAGCAATCCAGCAACAAAATACATCAGCGGAGCAATCCCCCAACAAAATACATCAGCGGAGCAATCCATCAACAAAATACATCAGCGGAGCAATCCCGCAACAAAATACATCAGAGGAGCAATCCAGCAACAAAATACATCAGCGGAGAAATCCAGCAACAAAATACGTTAGAGGAGCAATCCAGCAACAAAATACATCAGCGGAGCAATCCAGCAACAAAATACGTCAGCGGAGCAATCCAGCAAAAAAAAGTCAGCGGAGCAATTCAGCAACAAAATACGTCAGCGGAGGAATCCAGCAACAAAATACATCAGCGGAGAAATCCCCCAACAAAATCTGTCAGCGGAGCAATCCAGCAACAAAATACGTCAGCGGAGCAATCCAGCAACAAAATACGTCAGCGGAGCAATCCAGCAACAAAATACGTCAATGGAGCAATCCCGCAACAAAATACATCAGCGGAGCAATCCCGCAACAAAATACGTCAGCGGAGCAATCCCATACAAAATACATCAGCGGAGCAATCCCGCAACAAAATACATCAGCGGAGCAATCCCGCAACAAAATACATCAGCGGAGCAATCCAGCAACAAAAGACATCAGCGGAGAAATCCCCCAACAAAATACATCAGTGGAGCAATCCCCCAACAAAATACGTCAATGGAGCAATCCCCCAACAAAATACGTTAGAGGAGCAATCCCGCAACAAAATACTTCAGCGGAGAAATCCCCCAACAAAATACATCAGCGGAGCAATCCCCCAACAAAATACGTCAATGGAGCAATCCAGCAACAAAATACATCAGCGGAGCAATCCCCCAACAAAATACGTCAATGGAGCAATCCCCCAACAAAAGACATCAGCGGAGCCATCCAGCAAAAAAAAGTCAGCGGAGCAATCCCGCAACAAAATACGTCAACGGAGCAATCCCGCAACAAAATACGTCAACGGAGCAATCCTGCAACAAAATACATCAGCGGAGCAATCCAGCAACAAAATTCGTCAGCAGAGCAATGCCGCAACAAAATACATCAGTGGAGCAATCCAGCAACTGACGCGCCCCTGGGCCTGTGTCGCGCTGCGTTGCGCACGCGGGAGCTTACCCGGAGCCGGATCTGTTGAGGGTTGTAGTCTCGTGGCGGTGATCCGGTCCGTGCCCAGGGAGTCAGACTAAGTGGCGCTGTATTAGCAGTAGATGTTGGATGACTACGCCACCCGTTGAGTACAGCTAAGGAGCTGCTGCTGCAGGGCAGACCGCTGAGGCCGGTGGTAGGATTGTGCAGCGTGATAGTATAACCCCCAACGGGAGGGGTATGGCCTCAGGGCAGCCGACGTGGATGATGGGGATAGCAGGAACCACTCAGAGACGATGCGGTGTAGTTCAGGGTCTTTACTGGTGACAAAGATAGACCCTCCCGGAGTACTGGCTAGCGATTGGGGCCTGGTCAGTCCTTGAGCAGATGGGATCTCCCCTGTCCAGGCGGAGTTGTAGGCCTCCCAAACTAACGATACTCTTCTGGCTACCTTGCTAGAGGCGGGTATAAGTAGCCCACGTCCCTGAGTGTACCGTGTGGTGCTCACCCGTATGGCCGGTGACTCGGGGCCTTCGGGTTTCTGGGCCAGAGGACCTGCAATCCCCTGCCGGTCGGTTTCTGCTGCTGGATAGGAGTTAGTCCCCACAGCCTCGGACTCCGGGTCCGGTGATAACTTCTCAGTCAGGGCGAGCTCTGCAGCTGCCAGCCCCTGACTCCTTGTAACACTGCTCCCACAGAGCTCCTGTTGTTTCTTCCTATATTTGCTTCTTTTCTCTGCTTCTTCTCTACTCACTCACCCTGCCTCAGCCCTAGGTTTATATAGGGGAAGTTCTTCCCCTCCCAGGACTGGGCAGGAGGTGTGGCATGCATAGGATCCCTGACCAAGAGACCTCCCACCTGCTC
The DNA here is from genome assembly GCF_046119375.1 of Phyllobates terribilis. Taxonomy (NCBI): domain Eukaryota; kingdom Metazoa; phylum Chordata; class Amphibia; order Anura; family Dendrobatidae; genus Phyllobates; species Phyllobates terribilis. The sequence continues at coordinate 47,629,541 of NW_027362763.1, read as the reverse complement.
TCAGACATAACATTGCTGTTACTGTGGAAAACCAGACCCCTGGGGTTCCACATTCCCCCCTAGTGAAATTTAGTACTCCGGGACTAAACATATTTTAGAAAAACATAACAAGATATAACAATAACAATAAGGAAACACATAAAGGTGGTCACGGCATGTCCGTAACCGGGTGCAGTCTTTGAAGAAAGCAAGGTGTCCATTTCACCAAAACAGGGAGACGTAACCAGGTAGGGGTCTGTCCTGCCCCGAGTCCTTAACAGTCTTTAGTCCGTCCTGGGTTACGCTCCAACTATGTACAAAGGATTCCCGGTAAATCCACCAAGGACTCCTAAAAATAACTAGAAACACATAATTATACACAAGCAACAATAAACAGGTAACCACAAATAAAACAATTTATACACTTCAAATCCTCCAACGTGCGGGTAACTGGCCCCTAGTGGCCCTAGTGGACCTACGCTGCTGACTGTCTGGCCCTGAACTACAGGGTGTAGGAGCTGTTAAGGGTAAACTGGGCAGCGGTCTACGGGCCCTTTGGCTCACTAGGGATATGGCAGGCTCACTGCAAGCAGAGGGTTGATCCTCCTGGTCTGCTGGTGTGGGGTCTTCTGCCTCCTGGACCGGCTGTTCTTCCAGCTCTACCTGTTGCTCCGTAGGTGCTTGGGATGCTGGTTGGAGGAAGGTGAGTACGGGTACCACAACTGCACCATTGACTTGAGTCCAAGACCGAGGGAAGTCTCCGAGCACAGTATTAACCATGTCTTCCCTTTCCTCTACGGGTCGAGGGTCTTCTTGTTCCTCTTCAGGGTTCCGTAGCTGTTCGGGACACTTCTTCAGGTGATCCCGGGATACAATGGTTGTGGTTTCCCCTCCGTCTTTACTGATGGTACAGACCTTTGGGTTGTCGTGGCTTGAGGGCAGTACGGTGTACGGGTCCTTCTCCCACTGTTCGTCCAACTTGTGGAGCCGTCTTTTTCTCTTCAAGACCTGCTCTCCGGGTACCAGGGGAACAGCGGGAGCATACTGGTTGTAAGTTTTCTCTTGTCTTTCCCTAGCCTGACAGAGACTTCGCTCCACGCTCTCCTGTACTCTCCGGTACTGCTGCTGCCTCTCTGTGTCCCAGTCTGCTTCTGGTGAAGTGTCCTCAGGTGTCAGGACTCCCATTTCCAGGTCAACAGGTAACTTACCAGGTCTCGCCCTCATTAGGTAAGCCGGGGTACAGTTGGTGGAACCTACCGGGATGTGGTTGTATAGGTCCACCAGATCGGGCAGCTTCTCAGGCCACAGACTGCGTTCTTCCAGGGGCAACATTTTCAGAAGATCCATTACCACCTGGTTCATTTTCTCACAAAGTCCATTAGTTTGCGGATGATAGGGTGTCGTCCTTATCTTCCGGCAGCCATACAGAGTGCAGAATTCTTGGAAGACCTCCGCTTCAAAGGCAGGTCCCTGGTCTGTCAACACTTGGTCCGGGTACCCGTGTGGATGGCAGAAATGCTGCTGGAAGGCTCTCGCTGCTGTTCGAGCTGTTAAGTCCTTGACGGGGACGACAACCAAGAACCGGGAGTAGTGATCCACGATGGTTAGTGCGTAGACGTAGCCACTTCTGCTTGGGGTCAGTTTTACATGATCCAAGGCTACCAGTTCCAACGGCTGCCGGGTGACGATGGACTGCAGGGGAGTCTTCGGGCTGGCACGGTCCTTCCTTCTTAGGTTGCACGGGCCACAGTCTCTGCACCACCTCTCGATGGTTCCCCTCATGCCTACCCAGTGGAACCGCTCGCGCAGCAGGAACTCCAGCTTCTTCCATCCGAAGTGTCCAGCCCCGTCGTGGTATGCCTCCATCACCATGGCTGCGTCTCTTCGTGGCACCACTACTTGCCAGATTAGTTCATGCGTCCGGGAGTTAACCATTCTGCGGCACAACTTCCCCTTATAAAGGAACAGTCGACTCTTCTCAGCCCACAGTTGCTTGGCTTCCTCCGGAGCGTCTGGGTCAAGGCGAGCCTCTGGCCGAGTCAGCATCTCCTTCACCAGTCGGACGGCAGGGTCACTGTCTTGCGTTTCCTCCCAGTTGTAGTGAGGCAAGGTGTTAAACGTAGCGGCTTGCTTACTCCTTACCCGGTGGGAATACTGGATAGTCCCATGCCGGTGGAACGCAGGGAGTTCGACTTCTTCCAGTCCCTCTGGATCTTCTCCTACGTCCGGTAGGTTTGGCATCCTGGACAGGGCGTCCGCGTTGGTATTGGAGCGTCCTGCCCGGTATTTGATTGTGAACTCGTAGTTGGACAGACGGGCCATCCATCTCTGCTCTAGGGCACCGAGTCTTGCTGTGTCCAGGTGTGTCAACGGGTTGTTATCCGTGTACACGACGAACCGGGAAGAAGCGAGGTAGTGCTTAAAGCGTTCGGTGACTGCCCACACCACTGCCAGGAACTCTAGCTTAAATGAGCTGTAATTCTCAGGGTTTCTCTCGGTGGGTCGCAGTTTTCGGCTGGCGTAAGCGATTACTCGTTCTTTCCCCTGCTGGATCTGGGACAGCACGGCTCCTAGCCCGATGTTACTTGCGTCGGTGTAGAGGATAAAGGGCTGGCTGTAATCCGGGTACGCCAGGATTTCATCCCCCGTGAGGGCCATCTTCAGCTGGCGGAAGGACTCCTCTTCCAACTTCTCCCATCTGAAGGGCGGCTTCTGGTTCTTGGCCTTCCGGGACTGGCCTATCAGGAGGTCCTGCATAGGAGCTGCCTTTATGGTGAAACCGGGGATGAACCTGCGGTAGTAGCCTACCAACCCGAGGAACTGCCGCACTTCCTTTACACTGGAGGGACTTGGCCATTCCTTAATTGCGGTGATCTTATCAGGGTCGGGAGCCACTCCGTCAGCGCTCACCACGTGTCCCAGGTACTGCACCTTTGGTTTCAGGAGGTGACACTTGGAGGGTTTCACCTTTAGGCCGTAGCTTGCCAGAGCTTCGAACACTTCCGCCAGGTGTTTCAGGTGGTCCTCATAAGTCTTAGAATATACGATGACATCGTCCAGGTACAACAGGACCGTCTCGAAGTTTCTATGGCCCAGACAGCACTCCATTAATCGTTGGAAGGTTCCTGGTGCGTTGCAGAGTCCGAACGGCATGCAGGTAAACTCGCTAAGTCCCATCGGGGTGGTGAATGCGGTCTTCTCCCGGTCCGCCTCTGCTACAGGAACCTGCCAGTACCCACTAGTGAGATCCAAGGTAGAGAAGAAGTTAGCAGATCTTAAAGCAGCCAAAGACTCCTCTATCCTTGGTAAGGGGTACGCATCCTTGTGTGTGATACGGTTGATTTTCCGGTAATCTACACACATCCTCATGGTGTTGTCTTTCTTTTTGACTAAGACTAGTGGAGCTGCCCAGGGGCTACAGCTATCCCTGATCACCCCAGCCTCCTTCATGTCTCTAAGCATCCCCTTGGCATGTTGGTAGTGTGCAGGGGGTACGGGTCGATACCTCTCTTTTATGGGAGGATGGTCTCCCGTGGGGATGTGGTGTTCTACCCCCTTGACTCGCCCGAAGTCTAACGGGTGTTTACTAAACACTCTCTCGTACTCTTGAACCACCTGATAGACTCCCTGTTTCTGATGTGAGGGAGTGGAGTCAGTACCCAAATGTAGTTGCTGACACCAGTCCTCCATTGTTTTCTTAGAGCCGTTACCTTCCTCCGGGTGAGATGGAGGCAAGGGTTCCACAGATTGTATAGCATTTTGGTTAATGGTATATAATTTGGCTAGCGTGGCATACCGGGGCAGGTACACTTCCCTCTTCCCGATATTGATTATGCGAACGGGCACCCTCCCATGGCGTACATTAACCACCCCCCGTGCTGTCAAGATGGTGGGCCTACTGTCTGAGTAAACTGGTTCTACCATTGCCTGGTAATCTCTACCTCTCAGACCAATAGCTGCCCGGCACCAAATCATCATTTCACTTTTTGGGGGCATGGCAATAGGGAAAGGGTCACACATCCTCACGCTACCAATCTCACCGCCGGAGAGTTCCACCTGTTGCCGTCGCATCAGTGCCCGGATCTCTTTTTGGAGCACTCGCTGCTCGCCGGAGCTGGCGTTCTTGGCAACCTGCTGTAAAAGGAAAATCACCTCTGCAAGACAATTTTCAATTACATTAGTTCCTAGAGTTATCTTTGGGTGACTCTCGTGTTTGTCAATGTCTACAATGATCAGTCCCTGTGCTGCCAGTTCAACTCTACCAATTTTAATGGTCACCTCTTTAAATCCGATCTGTGGCACGGGCTGACCATTGCTGGCGATGATACTCAAGTCGTCGTCAGGGTAGCGGGTAATATCCGAGTCATTCCAGTACTGCTTGAAGAGCACGTACGGGATGGTGGTGACCTGTGACCCGGTGTCCAGTAGGGCACTCATAGGAATGCCATCCAGTACCACAGGCAAGACTGGACGTCCTCCCACATATTTGTCGCGCCAGTTTGATGGGCCTGATGATCTTTTTCCTAGGGGTTGGCCCTCTACCCTAGGTTGTGCCAGTTTAAAGGACAGTACCTTGCCATATGTCCGGGTTGATTACAGCGGCGGCAGATGGGTCGTCCGTCCTCGTTGTATCGGTCGCTGGGTCTTCCTCTGGCCGGTGGGGTCCTCCTTGGTCGACGCCACGGGATGTCCTCCGGTCCGGATGCCAGCTGGATCTTCCCTGGAGTGGAAACCTGTAAAGACTGCACAGTTCGGGTTAGCGCAGCAACGCTTTTAGCTAGCTCTTGGACCTGATGGTGCAGGTCTGGAGCCGAGTCATTGTTCAAAGCCTGCGCATCAGCTCCCACAGGCCCTGCCGACAAGGGCGCCGCCTCCTGGTGGTAGGTGGTAGTGGGGCGTCTGTGGGTCACAACGCCACCTGGTGCCGGTTCTCGGAGCACCCGGATGGCTCTGTCCTTGAACTGTGCAAATCCCAGATGAGGGTCCTGTAAGGCCATTGCCCGCAACTGGGTTCGGTGGGCATTGCAATATAAACCCTCTATAAATTGTTCAGTTAACAGCCTGTCCTCGTCTCCCACGCCGTCAGGGTCGGTCTGCTTAATGACTCTCAGGGCCTCTTGTAGGTTCAGGGCATAGTCCCTTATACTCTCATGTGCCCGCTGTTTGCACCCGTAGAATCTAAGCTTGATCTCGGCTGAGGTGCGGGTATCAAAGGTGTCCCTCAGCCGGGTTAGTATCCCCGCGCAGGTTCGAATCCTGCCGACTACGCCAAAAGTTGACGCGCCCCTGGGCCTGTGTCGCGCTGCGTTGCGCACGCGGGAGCTTACCCGGAGCCGGATCTGTTGAGGGTTGTAGTCTCGTGGCGGTGATCCGGTCCGTGCCCAGGGAGTCAGACTAAGTGGCGCTGTATTAGCAGTAGATGTTGGATGACTACGCCACCCGTTGAGTACAGCTAAGGAGCTGCTGCTGCAGGGCAGACCGCTGAGGCCGGTGGTAGGATTGTGCAGCGTGATAGTATAACCCCCAACGGGAGGGGTATGGCCTCAGGGCAGCCGACGTGGATGATGGGGGTAGCAGGAACCACTCGGAGACGGTACTGTGTAGTTCAGGGTCTTTACTGGTGACAAAGATAGACCCTCCCGGAGTACTGGCTAGCGATTGGGGCCTGGTCAGTCCTTGAGCAGATGGGATCTCCCCTGGCCAGGCGGAGTTGTAGGCCTCCCAAACTAACGATACTCTTCTGGCTACCTTGCTAGAGGCGGGTATAAGTAGCCCACGTCACTGAGTGTACCGTGTGGTGCTCACCCGTATGGCCGGTGACTCGGGGCCTTCGGGTTTCTGGGCCAGAGGACCTGCAATCCCCTGCCGGTCGGTTTCTGCTGCTGGATAGGAGTTAGTCCCCACAGCCTCGGACTCTGGGTCCGGTGATAACTTCTCAGTCAGGGCGAGCTCTGCAGCTGCCAGCCCCTGACTCCTTGTAACACTGCTCCCACAGAGCTCCTGTTGTTTCTTCCTATATTTGCTTCTTTTCTCTGCTTCTTCTCTACTCACTCACCCTGCCTCAGCCCTAGGTTTATATAGGGGAAGTTCTTCCCCTCCCAAGACTGAGCAGGAGGTGTGGCATGCACAGGATCCCTGACCAAGAGACCTCCCACCTGCTCTCAGACATAACATTGCTGTTACTGTGGAAAACCAGACCCCTGGGGTGCCACACAACAAAATACATCAGCGGAGCAATCCAGCAACAAAATACGTCAGCGGAGCAATCCAGCAACAAAATACATCAGCGGAGCAATCCAGCAACAAAATCTGTCAGCGGAGCAATCCAGCAATAAAATCAATCCAGCAACAAAATACGTCAGCGGAGCAATCCCCCAACAAAATACGTCAATGGAGCAATCCCCCAACAAAATTCGTCAGCGGAGCAATCCCGCAATAAATACATCAGCGGAGCAATCCAGCAACAAAATACATCAGCGGAGCAATCCAGCAACAAATTACGTCAGCGGAGAAATCCCCCAACAAAATACATCAATGGAGCAATCCCCCAACAAAATTCGTCAGCAGAGCAATGCCGCAACAAAATACATCAACGGAGCAAACCCCCCAAAAAATACGTCAGTGGAGCAATCCCACAACAAAATACGTCAGCGGAGCAATCCAGAAACAAAATACGTCAGCGGAGCAATCCCGCAACAAAATACATCATCGGAGCAATCCAGCAACAAAAGACATCAGCGGAGCAATCCCCCAACAAAATACATCAGCGGAGAAATCCCCCAACAAAATACGTCAATGGAGCAATCCCCCAACAAAATACGTCAGCGGAGCAATCCAGAAACAAAATACGTCAGCGGAGCAATCCCGCAACAAAATACATCATCGGAGCAATCCAGCAACAAAAGACATCAGCGGAGCAATCCCCCAACAAAATACATCAGCGGAGAAATCCCCCAACAAAATACGTCAATGGAGCAATCCCCCAACAAAATACGTCAGCGGAGCAATCCAGAAACAAAATACGTCAGCGGAGCAATCCAGCAACAAAATACGTCAGCGGAGCAATCCCGCAACAAAATACATCAGCGGAGAAATCCCCCAACAAAATACGTCAATGGAGCAATCCCCCAACAAAATTCGTCAGCGGAGCAATCCCGCAATAAATACATCAGCGGAGCAATCCAGCAACAAATTACGTCAGCGGAGAAATCCCCCAACAAAATACGTCAATGGAGCAATCCCCCAACAAAATTCGTCAGCAGAGCAATGCCGCAACAAAATACATCAGCGGAGCAATCCCCCAACAAAATACATCAGCGGAGAAATCCCCCAACAAAATACATCAGCGGAGAAATCCAGCAACAAAATACGTCAGCGGAGCAATCCAGAAACAAAATACGTCAGCGGAGCAATCCCGCAACAAAATACATCAGCGGAGAAATCCCCCAACAAAATTCGTCAGCGGAGCAATCCAGCAACAAAATACATCAGCGGAGCAATCCAGCAACAAAATACATCAGCGGAGAAATCCCCCAACAAAATACATTAGAGGAGCAATCCAGCAAAAAAAAGTCAGCGGAGCAATCCAGCAACAAAATACATCAGCGGAGCAATCCCCCAACAAAATACGTCAATGGAGCAATCCCCCAACAAAATTCGTCAGCGGAGCAATCCAGCAACAAAATACATCAGCGGAGAAATCCCCCAACAAAATACGTCAATGGAGCAATCCCACACAAAATACGTTAGAGGAGCAATCCAGCAAAAAAAAAGTCAGCGGAGCAATCCAGCAACAAAATACATCAGCGGAGCAATCCAGCAACAAAATACGTCAGCGGAGCAATCCAGCAACAAAATACATCAGCGGAGCAATCCCCCAACAAAATACATCAGCGGAGCAATCCAGCAACAAAAGACATCAGCGGAGCAATCCCCCAACAAAATACATCAGCGCAGAAATCCCCCAACAAAATACGTCAATGGAGCAATCCAGCAACAAAAGACATCAGCGGAGAAATCCCCCAACAAAATACATCAGCGGAGCAATCCCCCAACAAAATACATCAGCGGAGCAATCCAGCAACAAAATACATCAGCGCAGAAATCCCCCAACAAAATACGTCAATGGAGCAATCCAGCAACAAAATACATCAGCGGAGCAATCCAGCAACAAAAGACATCAGCGGAGAAATCCCCCAACAAAATACGTCAATGGAGCAATCCCCCAACAAAATACGTCAATGGAGCAATCCCGCAACAAAATACGTCAGCGGAGCAATCCAGCAACAAAATACATCCGCGGAGAAATCCCCCAACAAAATACGTCAATGGAGCAATCCCCCAACAAAATACGTCTGCGGAGCAATCCCGCAACAAAATACGTCAACGGAGCAATCCAGCAACAAAATACGTCAACGGAGCAATCCTGCAACAAAATACATCAACGGAGCAAACCCCCCAAAAAATACGTCAGTGGAACAATACCGCAACAAAATACATCAGAGGAGAAATCCCGCAACAAAATATGTCAGCGGAGCAATCCAGCAACAAAATACGTCAGCGGAGTAATCCAGCAACAAAATACGTCAGCGGAGCAATCCAGCAACAAAATACGTCAGCGGAGCAATCCAGCAACAAAATACGTCAGCGGAGCAATCCAGCAACAAAATAAGTCAGCGGAGCAATCCCGCAACAAAATACATCAGCGGAGCAATCCAGCAACAAAATACATCAGCGGAGCAATCCAGCAACAAAATACATCAGAGGAGCAATCCCGCAACAAAATACATCAGAGGAGCAATCCAGCAACAAAATACATCAGCGGAGCAATCCAGCAACAAAATACGTCAGCGGAGCAATCCCGCAACAAAATACGTCAGCGGAGCAATCCAGCAACAAAATACATCAGCGGAGCAATCCCGCAACAAAATACATCAGAGGAGCAATCCCGCAACAAAATACATCAGCGGAGAAATCCAGCAACAAAATAAGTCAGCGGAGCAATCCAGCAACAAAATACATCAGCGGAGCAATCCCGCAACAAAATACGTCAACGGAGCAATCCAGCAACAAAATACGTCAACGGAGCAATCCTGCAACAAAATACATCAACGGAGCAAACCCCCCAAAAAATACGTCAGTGGAACAATACCGCAACAAAATACATCAGAGGAGAAATCCCGCAACAAAATATGTCAGCGGAGCAATCCAGCAACAAAATACGTCAGCGGAGCAATCCAGCAACAAAATACGTCAGCGGAGCAATCCAGCAACAAAATACGTCAGCGGAGCAATCCAGCAACAAAATACGTCAGCGGAGCAATCCAGCAACAAAATAAGTCAGCGGAGCAATCCCGCAACAAAATACATCAGCGGAGCAATCCAGCAACAAAATACATCAGCGGAGCAATCCAGCAACAAAATACATCAGAGGAGCAATCCCGCAACAAAATACATCAGAGGAGCAATCCAGCAACAAAATACGTCAGCGGAGCAATCCCGCAACAAAATACGTCAGCGGAGCAATCCATCAACAAAATACATCAGCGGAGCAATCCCGCAACAAAATACATCAGAGGAGCAATCCCGCAACAAAATACATCAGCGGAGAAATCCAGCAACAAAATAAGTCAGCGGAGCAATCCAGCAGCAAAATACGTCAATGGAACAATCTAGGAACAAAATACGTCAGCGGAGCAATCCCTCAACAAAATACGTCAATGGAGCAATCCCCCAACAAAATACGTCAATGGAGCAATCCCCCAACAAAATACGTCAATGGAACAATCTAGGAACAAAATACGTCAGCGGAGCAATCCCGCAACAATATACGTCAGCGGAGCAATCCAGCAAAAAAATACGTCAGCGGAGCAATCCAGGATGTGGGGTTCCATGCATTCCAGGATTGGGGGTGAGGGATGCCATGCTTACCAGGATTGTGGGTGAGGGGCGCCATGCATAGCTGGATTGAGGGGTGAGGGGTGCCATGTATACCAGGATAGGGATTAGGGGTGCCATGCATACCAGGATTGGGGGTGAGGAGTGGGAGTGAGAGAGGAAGGCTCCAGGAACAGAAGGGATCCCAGGGGGTACGGTGAGTGCAGGACGGTGCCTTATATAGGAGAAGTCCTCTGGCCATTGGCTGGGGACTTTTTAGGATGGCGCGTGCGGCCCCTTTAAGAGGGAGGGAGCGTGCGCGCGCTCCCTAAACACGGTGCCCGGGAAGCTGCGTGCGGTGCGCGCCACAACAGCAGGGGAGCAGGAAGACGCCGGACCAGGACCACAGCAGTGAGGGAAACGGCGTCTCTGCCCAGCAGTAGGCTACAGTACCCCCCCCACTTTACACCCCCTCTTCTTTAGGCCCGTGAGAAGTTTTTTAAGAGGATGAGGGGCATGAATGTTTTCCCTGGGTTCCCAAGACCTCTCCTCCAGGCCAAACACCTTCCAATCCACGAGAAAGAAAGTCTTTCCTCTTACCCTCTTGGTGGCCAAAATGTTATCTACCTCAAAGACGTCCTCAGCGGAGACTGGAGCTGGAGCGGTACCTGGATCGTCAGAGAAGGAATTAAGGACAACAGGTTTGAGGGATACATGAAAGAAGTTGGGGATCCGTAAGGTGACGGGGAGTTTCAGCTTGTAAACCATGGGATTAATTTGGTTCAGAACCTTGAACCCAACTTATAAGAAGGTATCTTGAGACTGACATATTTGGAGGAAAGACAGACCTTGTCTCCCGGACAGAATTGAGGCGGATCCAGACGTCTCTTATCAGCATGTCTCTTCAACCGCTCGGAGGACTGAAGAAGTGCAGATCTAGTGTCTTCCCAAATTGCCGAAAATTCGCTGACAAGAGACTCCGCGGCAGGATTGTCCACTGAAGAGGAGATGGGAAACGGAATCCGGGGAAGTCGACCGTAGACCACAAAAGAAACGGGGATTTAGAAGAAGACTCACTCTCATGGTTGTTATAGGAGAACTCGGCCCAGGGCAGGAGCTCAACCCAATCGTTATGGTGAGCATTGACAAAGTGCCGAAGAAAACTGGTAAGGATCTGGTTGATACATTCCACTTGACCATTGGACCATTGGACTGCGGATGGTAAGCAGAAGAGAAATCCAAAGAGACATCCAGCAGCTTACACGTAGCTCTCCAGAAGCAAGAAGTGAACTGAACCCCGCGATCAGACACAATGTGGAGGGGTAGGCTGTGAAGATGGAGGATGTGATGGATGAAGTCCTTAGCCAGCACAGATGCAGACGGAAGACCAGGCAAAAGGATGAAGTGGGCCATTTCAGAAAAGCGGTCAGCGACCACCCAAATGACAGTACAACTGGCAGAAACACGGAGTATTTGTGATGAAGTCCATTGCATTGTGTTGCTGTGGAGCGGAAGGCACAGGAAGAAGAAGGAGACGGCCGGCTGGAAGGTGCCTGGGAACCTTGTTACGGGCACAGGAGAAACAAGCCGCGACAAAGTCCGCAACATCCTTGCGCAGGGAAGGCCACCAGTAATGTCGGGCGATGAGCAGAAAGGTCTTCCTCTGGCCAGCATGACCGGCTAGTTTGGATGAATGGCCCCAGAGTAGAACTTTCTTTCGAGCCGGAACCGCTACAAAGGTCTTACCGGGTGGAAGATGAGACAGGTCCAACGGAGCCACAGTCATCACTTTGGAGGGTTCAATGATATGTAGAGGCTCCTCCTCTTGGTCGGAAGACAGGAATGAGCGGGATAGAGCGTCAGCTTTAATGTTCTTGTCCGCTGGGCGGTAATGCAGAGTGAAGCAGAATCGGGCAAAGAATAGAGACCACCTGGCCTGACGCGGATTTAGTCTTTGGGCGTTCTGCAAATAAACGAGATTTTTGTGGTCAGTGTAGATGACCACCGGGTGCAGAGCCCCCTCCAGCAAGTAGCGCCATTCCTCCATTGCTAATTTGATGGCCAGCAGCTCACGATCTCCTATGGAGTAGTTGCGCTTGGACGAGAACAGCTTGGAGAAGAAGCCGCAGGTTACCATTCTCCCGGACGAGGATTTCTGGGTGAGCACCGCTCCGGCTCCGGAGGAGGATGCATCAACCTCCAGGAAGAACTGCTTGTTGTAATCCGGACGGTGCAGCACAGGAGCAGAAGAGAAGGCTTGTTTAAGGGAGACAAAGGCCTTCTCCGCTTCAGAAGTCCATTCCCTGGGATTTGCTCCTTTATGGGTGAGCGTGGAGATGGGAGCAGTCCAGGAGGAGAAATGAGGAATGAAGAAGCGGTTGTAATGCACACGCCCGGGCTGAGCGGCGTGTGCGTGTGATTCCACTGGACCGTGCCGGAGAGTGAATGCCTGGAGGGGCGTAACTAGGTATTCACCCGATCCGACCAGGGTCGCACGACGGCATACGACGCCAGTGCACCAAGGAGGAACCGAGCAGAGGGACCAGGTGCTACTCCAGGACAGACCCCGGACACGGCTGTTGACCCACACAGGGGAATACAGGAACAGACAGGTTAGGCTGGCACACAGACTGGTGGGTATAGGCAGGCACGACTGGTATGCAGGCAGGCGGGTATGCAGGCAGGAGGGTACAGGCAAGCACGGCTAGAGTGCAGACAGGGAGGCACTAGCAGGTAGGAACACAGGTGGGATAGGACCCAGTACACACTGGGACTCAGGAACAGAACCACAGATGTGGCGGACAAACACAGCAGAGTAAGGCCGTCCAGAGTGGTGAGCGAGAGCAGGGCAAGACAAGACCGCCTAGAGCGGAGAGCGAGAGTAGAGCAGGACGAGGCCGCCTGCAGCGGTGAGCGAGAGTAGAGCAGGACAAGGCCACCTGGAGCGGTGAGCAAGAGTAGAGCAGGACGAGGCCACCTGGAGCTGTGAGCAAGAGTAGAGCAGGACGAGGCCGCCTGGAGCGGTGAGCAAGAGTAGAGCAGGACGAGGCCGCCTGGAGCGGTGAGCAAGAGTAGAGCAGGACGAGGCCGCCTGGAGCAGTGAGCAAGAGTAGAGCAGGACGAGGCCGCCTGGAGCGGTGAGCAAGAGTAGAGCAGGATGAGGCCGCCTGGAGCGGTGAGCAAGAGTAGAGCAGGACGAGGCCGCCTGGAGCGGTGAGCAAGAGTAGAGCAGGACGAGGCCGTCTGGAGCGGTGAGCAAGAGTAGAGCAGGACGAGGCCGCCTGGAGTGGTGAGTAAGAGTAGAGCAGGACGAGGCCGCCTGGAGCGGTGAGCAAAGGCAGAGCAGGCTAGAACCGCCGGAGCGGTGAGCAAAGGCAGAGCAGGCTAGAACCGCCAGAGAGGTGAGCAAAGGCAGAGCAGGCTAGAACCGCCGGAGCGGTGAGCAAAGGCAGAGCAGGCTAGAACCGCCGGAGCGGTGAGCAAAGCCAGAGCAGGCTAGAACCGCCGGAGCGGTGAGCAAAGGCAGAGCAGGCTAGAACCGCCGGAGCGGTGAGCAAAGGCAGAGCAGGCTAGAACCGCCGGAGCGGTGAGAAAGAGTAGAGCAGGACGAGGCCGCCTGGAGCGGTGAGCAAGAGTAGAGCAGGACTAGGCCGCCTGGAGCGGTGAGCAAGAGTAGAGCAGGACGAGGCCGCCTTGAGCGGTGAGCAAAGGTAGAGCAGGCTAGAACCGCCGGAGCGGTGAGCAAAGGCAGAGCAGGCTAGAACCGCCGGAGCGGTGAGCAAAGGCAGAGCAGGCTAGAACCGCCGGAGCGGTGAGCAAAGGCAGAGCAGGCTAGAACAGCTGGAGCGGTGAGCAAAGGCTGAGCAGGCTAGAACCGCCGGAGCAGTGAGCAAAGGCAGAGCAGGGGGGACAGGGCTCTGTACACACGGAACAGACAGGAAGGGAAAGGCAGAAGCAGATACCCACAGGGTACTTGCAGTGAAGTAGCGAGTGGACCACAAACTCACAAACGGAAGTACAGTGACAACGAGCAGGAGTTAGGTACGAGTTCAGACTCTGCAGAAAAAGGAAAGGTACGGACATAGAGAAACACAGGAAACAGGCTAGAAGAATATACAGACAAGAACAGACACAGTAGCAAGATACAGGAGCGGGTCTAGGTATGCAGCCCCTAGAAGGCGGGAGGAACAGGCCAGGAGCGTGTTCAGACAGGACAGACAAGATACAGGAGCGGGTCTAGGTATGCAGCCCCTAGAAGGTGGGAGGAACAGGCCAGGAGCGTGTTCAGACAGGACAGACAAGATACAGGAGCGGGTCTAGGTATGCGGCCCCTAGAAGGCGAAACGAACAGGCAAGGAGCGTGTTCAGACAGGCCTGGAAATACAGCCTCCAGGATAGGCAGACAAGCAAACACAGAAGGGGAGCTGGCACATTCAAAGTGAAAGAACACAATGAATGAAACACAATGCTCAGGCAGGGATTCATTGGAGCAGCTGGGTTAAATACCAGGTGACAGACAGCAATAGGCTGAGGACGCACAAGGGGTGTGCCCGCAGCAGGTACAAGAACCAGGAAGTGATCGGGCGCCGCCCTTAAGCAGCAGACACAGAGGCAAGCAGACAGCATGGAGGGAAGCCAGGCTAGCAGACTGGACTGGAGATCAAGTGCACGCTCTTGCACAGTGGGAGATGGACCACTATGCAAGGACGCCGCCAGGTATGTTACAGCGGTAATAGTTGCGAAGCCCAGGAATCGCTGAATGGCCTTCAACCCCTCCGGTCGGGGCCACTTTAAGATGGCAGACACCTTCTCGGGATCAATTCGCAGACCAGTCTCGGAGATAATATACGGTAGGCATGGTTTCAGCAGATGTATCCAATCTCTGCATGCTAGGTACGTCCTGCTGAAAGTCATGCTGCACGTGCACGGGTCCAGCATTACTTAAAGGAGCCGTGGAAGCCCCTGCGCACTGCAGGTTATAATGAGGGCAATTACTTTTAGGACCATGGGCCCCCCCCGGAGCCTCGGGCCCCGGGCAATAGCCCAGATTGCCCCCATTATAATCCGTCTATGGGTATGAGGGGTGCTATGCAAACCAGGATAAGGCTGAGGGGGCCATTCATACCAGGATTGGGTATGAGGGGTGCCATGCATACCAGGATAAGGCTGAGGGGTCCATGCATACCAGGATGAGGGATGAGGGGGGCCATGCATATCAGGATTGGGGATGAGGGATGTCATGCATATCAGGATTGGGGATGAGAGGTGCCATGCATATCGGGATGAGGGGGCCATGCATACCAGGATTGGGTATGAGGGGTGCCATGCATACCACGATGAGGGATGAGGGGGGCCATGCATACCAGGATTGGGGGTGAGGGGTGCCATACATGCCAGGATTGGGGGTGAGGGTTGCCATGCATACCAGGATTGGGGGTGAGGGGTGCCATGCATACCAGGATTGGGTATGAGGGGTGCCATGCATACCAGGATTGGGGGTGAGGGGTTGCCATGCATACCAGGATTGGGGGTGAGGGGTGCCATGCATACCACGATAGACATACCAGGATAGGGGAACAGGATTGGGCCGCACAAATACCATGATGGGGCAGCACATAACAGAATGGAGGCAGCACATACCAGCATGGGAGACCATATACTAATAAAAATGCTTGCCACCCAGGCGTAGAACGGGTTCAATAGCTAGTACATATACAGGGTGGGTTTTATATGGATACACCTAAATTAAATGGGAATGGTTGGTGATTTCAACTTCCTGTTTGTGGCACATTAGTATATGGAAGGGGGAAAACTTTTCCAGATGGGTGATGACCATGGCGGCCATTTTGAAGTCGGCCATTTTGGATCCAACTTTATTTTTTGCAATGGGAAGAGGGTCATGTGACACATCAAACTTATTGAGAATTTCATTAGAAAAACAATGGTGTGCTTGGTTTTAACGTAACTTTATTCTTTCATGAGTTTTTTACAAGTTTATGACCACTTATAAAATGTGTTCAAAGTGCTGCCCATTTTGTTGGATTGTCAATGCAACCCTCTTCTCCCACTCTTGACACACTGATAGCAACACCGCAGAAGAAATGCTAGCACAGGCTTCCAGTATCATAGACAGAGTCTGTAGTATAATGTGCCTCCCCCCCTCATAGGCAGAGTCTGTAGTATAATGTGCCCCCCCCATAGGCAGAGTGTGTAGTATAATGTGCCCCCGCCCCCTCATAAGCAGAGTCTGTAGTATAATGTGCCCCCCCTCATAGGCAGAGTCTGTAGTATAATGTGCCCCCCCCTCCCTCATAGGCAGAGTCTGTAGTATAATGCGCCCCCCCCATAGGCAGAGTCTGTAGTATAATGTGCCCCCCCCATAGGCAGAGTCTGTAGTATAATGTTTCCCCCCCATAGGCAGAGTCTGTAGTATAATGTTTCCCCCCCATAGGCAGAGTCTGTAGTATAATGCTCCCCCCCTCATAGGCAGAGTCTGTAGTATAATGTTTCCCCCCATAGGCAGAGTCTGTAGTATAATGTTTCCCCCCCATAGGCAGAGTCTGTAGTATAATGCTCCCCCCCTCATAGGCAGAGTCTGTAGTATAATGTTCCCCCCCTCATAGGCAGAGTCTGTAGTATAATGTGGCCCCCCCTCCCTCATAGGCAGAGTCTGTAGTACAATGTGCCCCTCCTCCCTCATAGGCAGAGTCTGTAGTATAATGTGCCCCCCCATAGGCAGAGTCTGTAGTATAATGTTTCCCCCCCATAGGCAGAGTCTGTAGTATAATGTGCCCCCCCCCATAGGCAGAGTCTGTAATATAATGTGCCCCCCCTCTCTCATAGGCAGAGTCTGTAGTATAATGTGCCCCCCCTCCCTCATAGGCAGAGTCTGTAGTATAATGTGCCCCCCCATAGGCAGAGTCTGTAGTATAATGTGCCCCCCCTCTCTCATAGGCAGAGTCTGTAGTATAATGTGCCCCCCCATAGGCAGAGTCTGTAGTATAATGTGCCCCCCTCCCTCATAGGCAGAGTCTGTAGTATAATGTGCCCCCCCCCTCATAGGCAGAGTCTGTAGTATAATGTGCCCCCCCTCCCTCATAGGCAGAGTCTGTAGTATAATGTGCCCCCCCTCATAGGCAGAGTCTGTAGTATAATGTGCCCCCCCTCCCTCATAGACAGAGTCTGTAGTATAATGGGCCCCCCTCCCTCATAGGCAGAGTCTGTAGTATAATGTGCCCCCCCTTCATAGGCAGAGTCTGTAGTATAATGTGCCCCTCTCCCTCATAGGCAGAGTCTGTAGTATAATGGGCCCCCCTCCCTCATAGGCAGAGTCTGTAGTATAATGTGCCCCCCCTTCATAGGCAGAGTCAGTAGTATAATGTGCCCCCCCTCATAGGCAGAGTCTGTAGTATAATCTGCCCCCCCCCCTCATAGGCAGAGTCTGTAGTATAATGAGCCCCCCCTCCCTCATAGGCAGAGTCTGTAGTATAATGTGCCCCCCCTCCCTCATAGGCAGAGTCTTTAGTATAATGTACCCCCCTCATAGGCAGAGTCTGTAGTATAATGTGCCCCCCATAGGCAGAGTCTGTAGTATAATGTGCCCCCCTCCCTCATAGGCAGAGTCTTTAGTATAATGTACCCCCCCCATAGGCAGAGTCTGTAGTATAATGTGTCCCCCCATCCCTCATAGGCAGAGTCTGTAGTATAATGTGCCCCCCTCCCTCATAGGCAGAGTCTTTAGTATAATGTACCCCCCTCATAGGCAGAGTCTGTAGTATAATGTGCCCCCCCCCCCCCGCTCACAGGCAGAGTCTGTAGTATAATGTGCCCCCCCTCCCTCATAGGCAGAGTCTGTAGTATAATGTGCCCCCCCCCCTCATAGGCAGAGTCTGTAGTATAATGTGCCCCCCCTCCCTCATAGGCAGAGTCTGTAGTATAATGTGCCCCCCCTCCCTCATAGGCAGAGTCTGTAGTATAATGTACCCCCCCATAGGCAGAGTCTGTAGTATAATGTGCCCCCCCCATAGGCAGAGTCTGTAGTATAATGTGCCCCCCCTCCCTCATAGGCAGAGTCTGTAGTATAATGTGCCCCCCCTCCCTCATAGGCAGAGTCTGTAGTATAATGTGCCCCCCCTCATAGGCAGAGTCTGTAGTATAATGTGCCCCCCCTCCCTCATAGGCAGAGTCTGTAGTATAATGTGCCCCCCCTCATAGGCAGAGTCTGTAGTATAATGTGCCCCCCCGCTCATAGTCAGAGTCTGTAGTATAATGTGCCCCCCCATAGGCAGAGTCTGTAGTATAATGTGCCCCCCCTCCCTCATAGGCAGAGTCTGTAGTATAATGTGCCCCCCCTCATAGGCAGAGTCTGTAGTATAATGTGCCCCCCCTCCCTCATAGGCAGAGTCTGTAGTATAATGTGCCCCCCCTCATAGGCAGAGTGTGTAGTATAATGTGCCCCCCTCCCACTTAGGCAGAGTCTGTAGTATAATGTTTCCCCCCCCATAGGCAGAGTCTGTAGTATAATGTTTCCCCCCCATAGGCAAAGTCTGTAGTATAATGTGCCCCCCCCTCCCTCATAGGCAGAGTCTGTAGTATAATGCCCCCCCATAGGCAGAGTCTGTAGTATAATGTGCCCCCCTCCCACTTAGGCAGAGTCTGTAGTATAATGTTTCCCCCCCATAGTCAGAGTCTGTAGTATAATGTTTCCCCCCCATAGGCAGAGTCTGTAGTATAATGTGCCCCCCCCCCTTATAGGCAGAGTCTGTAGTATAATGCGCCCCCCCTCATAGGCAGAGTCTGTAGTATAATGCGCCCCCCCCATAGGCAGAGTCTGTAGTATAATGTGCCCCCCCCATAGACAGAGTCTGTATTATAATGCGCCCCCCATAGGCAGAGTCTGTAGTATAATGTGCCCCCCCCCATAGGCAGAGTCTGTAGTATAATGTGCCCCCCTCCCTCATAGGCAGAGTGTGTAGTATAATGTGCCCCCCCGCTCATAGGCAGAGTCTGTAGTATAATGTGCCCCCCCTCCCTCATAGGCAGAGTCTGTAGTATAATGTGCCCCTCTCCCTCATAGGCAGAGTCTGTAGTATAATGTGCCCCCCCTCCCTCATAGGCAGAGTCTGTAGTATAATGTGCCCCCCTCCCTCATAGGCAGAGTCTGTAGTATAATGTGCCCCCCCTCTCTCATAGGCAGAGTCTGTAGTATAATGTGCCCCCCCTCCCTCATAGGCAGAGTCTGTAGTATAATGTGCCCCCCCCATAGGCAGAGTCTGTAGTATAATGTGCCCCCCCTCCCTCATAGGCAGAGTCTGTAGTATAATGTGCCCCTCTCCCTCATAGGCAGAGTCTGTAGTATAATGTGCCCCCCCTCCCTCATAGGCAGAGTCTGTAGTATAATGTGCCCCCCCCATAGGCAGAGTCTGTAGTATAATGTGCCCCCCCTCCCTCATAGGCAGAGTCTGTAGTATAATGTGCCCCTCTCCCTCATAGGCAGAGTCTGTAGTATAATGTGCCCCCCCTCCCTCATAGGCAGAGTCTGTAGTATAATGTGCCCCTCTCCCTCATAGGCAGAGTCTGTAGTATAATGTACCCCCCCTCCCTCATAGGCAGAGTCTGTAGTATAAAGTTGCCCCCCCATCCCCCGCCCCTAGCAAAAAAATTAATAAGCACGATACTCACCTCTCCTCTTTGTTCCCTCGCTGCTCTGAGTGGCGCCTGGCCCGCTGTGCTGAGATGTGTGAGTGGGGCGCCAAGTGATGACGTCACGGACGTCAGACTCAGAGGGGAATGATGGGAGAGAGGGAGCGTCAGGCTGCCTCTCTCATCAGTGAACTTGCGGCGGTGATGAGCGGGGGGGCCTGATGATGGCACCAGGGCCCCCCCCGCCCTCCTGCATATCGGCTGCTGGGCAGTGCAGGGACAGAGTCTCCCTGCTCTGCCCTGAGTATAACTGTATCCGGTGTGCACAGCATGCCGGATACAGTTGCACAGCATAGCTCCGGGTGGGCACCCTCAGAGCGTGGGGCCCGGGGCCACGCTCCCCTCTGCAGCCCCCCGGTAGCTACCCTACTGGTGCAAATACCAGTGACACAGCAGCTTTAGGTTTCTCTATTTTTCCCTCCCATTGTTTTTTTGTTTTAAATTAATGTTTATCATTTGGTCTTTTGTATTTAACACGAGTCTCTATACAGAAAAATAGTTTTACTTGATTCTTTTTTCAGGAGAAATTCCACATTATGTACTTAGACTGCACGGGTGACAATTACGATAAGCAGGACTGAATATGGCCTTCATGGAAGAATCATCAGAAGAAAACCTCTCCTGCATCTTCACCATAACATTCAGCATCAGAAGTAGCAAAAGAACATCTAAACAAGCCTGAGGCATTTTGGAAACAAGTCCTGTGGAGCGATGAGGTAAAATAGAACTTTTTAGCCACAGAGATCAAAGGTATGTGTGGGGAAAAAAGGGCCCAGAATTTCCTGAAAAAACATCTCGCCAACCATTAAGCATGGCGGTGGATCAATCATGCTTTGGGGTTGTGTTGCAGCCAATGGCACAGGGAACATTTCACGGGTAGAGGGAAGAATTGATTAATTGAAATTTCAAGAAATTCTTGATGCAAACATAACACCATCTGTAAAAAAGCTGAAGATGAAAAGAGGATGGCTTCTACAAATGGATAATGATCCAAAACACATGTTAATTTCCATAATACGCTACTTCAAAAGGTGCAAGCTAAAGGTTTTACAATGGCCCTCACAGTCCCCTCATCTGAACATCATTGAAAATCTGTGGCTAGACCTCAAAATAGCAGCGCATGCAAGACGACCCGGGAATCTCACAGAGCTGGAAGGATTCTCCAAGGAAGAAGGGATGAAAATCCCTCCAACAAGAAGTGAAAGGCTCTTGTCTGGCTACAAAAAGCATTTACAAGCTGTGATACTTGCAAAAGGGGGCGCTACTAGGTACTAACCATGCAGGGTGCCCAAACTTTTTCAACTGCCCATTTTCCTGTTAGTACTTTTAAAATGTAAAAGATGAAAATATATATATTTTTGCCTAAAATAAAAATGAAATGTGTCATCTGTAATTTTAGGCCTTTTAGAGATAATTTCATCATCAACTTTCTTTTTCACAATCACAGTAATTTTGACCAGGGGTGCCCAAACTTTTACATGCCACTGTATCGGAGATACATTTTTGGCATCATAGCGAAGGGATGAACAAAACTCATTCACTCACATCACCATAGGGCCATTAGAAATTAATAACAGTTCAATAGCTGATGCTGTCCAGATCACGTTTGATATCTATGTTAAGGTAAAATCGTGATAAGAAACCTGACGACAATATCTACCGCCTGGAACCCTCAGGGGCGAAGATATCCTATAAGTTGGGGATCTCATAAAACTCTAAGAGACACAGCACATCCCACAATCCACCCCTATCTTTGAGCTAATAAAAAAGCAGTATTTAGATCTGGGTCATTTGTCAGTCCTTGAAAGACTTAAATTGCTGTGGTTCTGTCCATATTACCAATCGGAGTGTTTCCCTCTGCTAAGCTCTGAGCCATTTCCGTGACACAGGTTTAGTAATTATCTTTCGTTATTCCTTTTTATTTCATGTAATTGTATACACCTCATTGTTTTTTTCCCATTTTGTATCATCTTGTATATTTTTTTATAATCACTGCCTAGCTTTCCGGATTAAATATATAAAATGTAATAGTTCTGTTCCTCTTGCTCTGTAAACCGCACCCCTGAAGCCATACGCTATCTGTAACGGGTATCCAATCGGCCTGTATAAACGATTGGTGGGGGCAGCTAGTGGTTCTTTTGTTATTGTGGAGCTGGCAGTTCCCGTAGCAGGGTAAATAAATATATATTCCATGCATTGGAATTGGAGGTGTATATACCATACATCACTGTTAAGTTGCCCAATAACCGGCCTAGTAGTGGTAGCAGCCGCAGTCTCATCCATCACTCGTCAGACAATTGTATAATTGTCCTGATGATTGGAGCAGGAGAGTTGCGTCCCCCTGACAAACTGGTGACAGCGGTGGGTTCCGCGTGATGCCACAGCTGTGTATCTGTGACATATTGGTGACCATGGTGGGATCTGTGTGACCCCCAGGCTGTGTATCCTTGACAAGCCTCTAATGATCATGATCCACCCAGTAACTATAGGCTTTACGTAAAATATCCCCCCCCCACCTCTGTCCTCCACAGCTTCACTGTACACTATTAGTATTATTACAGCTCGTGAACTAATTTTTGCTGTGTTTTAGCCTCGGGCCCGAACTATTTATACAGCTATAGTGTAGGAGGAACATTAGTTGGATACATGGCGCAGCGTTAACACAGCTGTAATTGCCATCATTGCTGGTCTGGTTTTATATTTCATCTTAACTAGGAAATTGCATTGTGATTATTTTGGGATTATGGCAGCCCCAGGACAGTAATTACTTTTCACAATCTGCTGGAGGCCCTGCTGACAAGCTCAATACAGGCAAGTGAGAAAACGCGTAGGGATAACATAAAGGCAACTGCAGAAGATCTACGTGTGCGGAGATTACAGACAGTACGTTAATATTAGTGATTACAATTAATAGTTATTACTGCTAATAAAACTCACTATTCTGCTGGTGCAGACATTGTGTACATACATTACATTACTGATCCTGAGTTACATCCTGTATTATACTCCAGAGCTGCACTCACTATTCTGCTGGTGCGGTCACTGTGCACATACATTACATTACTGATCCTGAGTTACATCCTGTATTATACTCCAGAGCTGCACTCACTATTCTGCTGGTGCAGTCACTGTGTACATACATTACATTACTGATCCTGAGTTACATCCTGTATTATACTCCAGAGCTGCACTCACTATTCTGCTGGTGCAGACATTGTGTACATACATTACATTACTGATCCTGAGTTACATCCTGTATTATACTCCAGAGCTGCACTCACTATTCTGCTGGTGCAGTCACTGTGTACATACATTACATTACTGATCCTGAGTTACATCCTGTATTATACTCCAGAGCTGCACTCACTATTCTGCTGGTGCAGTCACTGTGTACATACATTACATTACTGATCCTGAGTTACATCCTGTATTATACTCCAGAGCTGCACTCACTATTCTGCTGGTGCGGTCACTGTGCACATACATTACATTACTGATCCTGAGTTACATCCTGTATTATACTCCAGAGCTGCACTCACTATTCTGCTGGTGCGGTCACTGTATACATACATTACATTACTGATCCTGAGTTACATCCTGTATTATACTACAGAGCTGCACTCACTATTCTGCTGGTGCAGTCACTGTGTACATACATTACATTACTGATCCTGAGTTACATCCTGTATTATACCCCAGAGCTGCACTCACTATTCTGCTGGTGCAGTCACTTTGTACATACATTACATTACTGATCCTGTACTAATCCTGAGTTATATCCTGTATTATACTCCAGAGCTGCACTCACTATTCTGCTGGTGCAGTCACTGTGTACATACATTACATTACTGATCCTGAGTTACATCCTGTATTATACTCCAGAGCTGCACTCACTATTCTGCTGGTGCAGTCACTGTGTACATACATTACATTACTGATCCTGAGTTACATCCTGTATTATACTCCAGAGCTGCACTCACTATTCTGCTGGTGCGGTCACTGTGCACATACATTACATTACTGATCCTGAGTTACATCCTGTATTATACTCCAGAGCTGCACTCACTATTCTGCTGGTGCAGTCACTGTGTACATACATTACATTACTGATCCTGAGTTACATCCTGTATTATACTCCAGAGCTGCACTCACTATTCTGCTGGTGCGGTCACTGTGCACATACATTACATTACTGATCCTGAGTTACATCCTGTATTATACTCCAGAGCTGCACTCACTATTCTGCTGGTGCGGTCACTGTGCACATACATTACATTACTGATCCTGAGTTACATCCTGTATTATACTCCAGAGCTGCACTCACTATTCTGCTGGTGCGGTCACTGTATACATACATTACTGATCCTGAGTTACATCCTGTATTATACTACAGAGCTGCACTCACTATTCTGCTGGTGCAGTCACTGTGTACATACATTACATTACTGATCCTGAGTTACATCCTGTATTATACCCCAGAGCTGCACTCACTATTCTGCTGGTGCAGTCACTTTGTACATACATTACATTACTGATCCTGTACTGATCCTGAGTTATATCCTGTATTATACTCCAGAGCTGCACTCACTATTCTGCTGGTGCAGTCACTGTGTACATACATTAAATTACTGATCCTGAGTTATATCCTGTATTATACTCCAGAGCTGCACTCACTATTCTGCTGGTGCAGTCACTGTGTACATACATTACATTACTGATCCTGAGTTACATCCTGTATTTTACTCCAGAGCTGCACTCACTATTCTGCTGGTGCAGTCACTGTGTACATACATTACATTACTGATCCTGAGTTACATCCTGTATTTTACTCCAGAGCTGCACTCACTATTCTGCTGGTGCAGTCACTGTATACATACATTACATTACTGATCCTGAGTTATATCCTGTATTATACTCCAGAGCTGCACTCACTATTCTGCTGGTGCAGTCACTGTGTATGTATAGTTGAAACCAGAAGTTTCCATCCACTATATAATAAGACACATCTGATGTTTTCCTCAGTATCTGACATGAAATCAGAATAAACCTTTCCCGTTTTAGGTCGATGAGGATTATACCATCATTTATAATATTTGCCAAATGCCAGAATAATGAGAGAGAGAATGTTTTAAGGCCTTTATGAAGAGTTGCGTTTGATACATTGTTTCTATTTCTGGGAGAAGTTGATGTCACCTAATGTCCTGGCAAGTAAACCTCGCCCGTGACCCGGCTTCTTCATCATCACTTGTTCTGCTCTTCATCCATCTTTCTCAGAAGGCATTAAAACAAAAAAATAAGATGGAATTTTTAACCCTTCATGGAAAGAGACGACTGGAGGTTTCCTGCTGCGGTTGACATCAGTGAGAATCCTCAGCGCCTCTCTCCAGCCTGTACATGCCGTAGGATGTGCGATCATCCTATAGGAAGTATTGACAGTCAATCAGGTGCACGTTTCATTCACGCCGAACAGTCCATGGGGCCGTCTGGTTGTTCTCACGCCTCGGAGGGGGGGCTGGGTCGGTTTTCCGTACATCTCATATACCTAGTAGCCTAATAATAGGCTGCATTCCTGCGGAAATCGTTCATGGTCCTTCCCCGAACAAGAACGAGCGGCCGATAAATGGGAGAATTCAATGAGAATATGGGGAAAATAGAACGAAAATAAATAATTACAGTTAGAAAAGAGGATGTGATTATCAGACCGCGTCACCGGCAGCGACACCCGCAGCAGGAATAAGTGACGTCCGAGCTGGGGACACCAGCGGCATCTCACCGGTCTGCGGGCACACGCTGTCATGGATTGCATGGCGGTATTCGATCACCACGTGTGCACCGGTAAGAGATGAGCACAGACAACGTCCTTGTATTGTGGAGCTCGGCTGTCCAGCGGCTGGAAAACTACAGCCAGCGAAATATAATATCCATGCCTAATCATTATAACTCAGAGATTTCTTCCTGGCCATGACAGGCAATAGGCCGACTATGACTGAAGATAGACACCACTTCACAGCCTCCATCTAAAGACCGCACATCAGCCCCATCCTACACTATATCTCTCTTTTCAGCCCTTGTATACAGAGCCCCATCTTGCAGTAAATCTCTTTCAGTTCCCTCTATACACAGGCCCATCCTCCAGTATATCATTCCTTTTAGCCCCAAATACAGTACAATTTTGCAGTATATCTCTCCTTTCAGCCACCACTATACACATTTTCATCCTGCAGTATATTTCTCCTTTCAGCCCTGCCTTAAAACAGTTCCACTCTGCAGTATATCACTCTACTTAGCCCTCTGCAGAGTCCCATTTTGCAGTATATCTCTTTTCAACCCCCTCTATACATTGCCTCATCCTGAATTATATCTGATTGCAATCCCCTCTATACACAGTCCCATCCTGCAGTATACCAGTCATTTTAGCCCCTGTATACAGCCCCATCTTGCAGTATATCTCCTTTTAGTCCGATCTATTCATGGCCTCATCTTTCAGTATATTTATCCTTTTATCCCCCTTTATACATTGTCTCATCTTGCAGTATATCACTCCTTTCAGCCCCCTCTATTCATAGCCTGTTATACTCAGTCCCATCCTGCACTATATGTCTCCTTTCAGCCCACCCTATATACGGTCCTATCCTGTAGTATATCCCTCTGTTTAGCCCCCTATATACGGCCCCATCTTGCAGTATGTCTCCTTTTAGCCCTTTTCAATACATGGCCTCATCGTGCAGTATATCGCTCCTTTCAATCCCCTGTATACACAGTCCCATCCTGCAGTATATTACTCCTTTCATCCCCCTCTATACACAGTCCCATTTTGCAGTATATCTCTCCTTTCAGCCCCCTGTATACACAGTCCCATCGTGCAGTATATTGCTCCTTTCAGTCCTCTTTATACACAGTCCCATCGTGCATTATATCGCTCCTTTCTGCCCCCTGTATACACAGTCCCATCGTGCAGTATATCGCTTCTTTCAGTCCTCTCTACACACAGTTACATCGTGCAGTACATCTCTTCTTTCATCCCCCTCTATACACAGTCCCATTTTGCAGTATATCTCTCCTTGCTCTGTCCTAGCAACCCCGTCATTGCTCTTGCCCAGCACCTCCGTCATTGCTCTCTCCCAGCACTCCCGCCATTGCTCTCTCCCAGCACCCCCATCATTGCTCTGTCCCAGCACCCTCATCATTGCTCTGTCCCAACAACCCCCGTCATTGGTCTCTCCCACCACCCCCCGTCATTGCTCTCTCCCACCACCCCCCGTCATTGCTCTCTCCCAGCACCCTCATCATTGCTGTCTTCCAGCACCCCTGTCATTGTTCTCCCACCACCCCCATCATTTCTCTCTCCAGCCCCTTCATTGCTCTCCCCATCGCCACCATTGCTCTCCCCATCGCCACCATTGCTCTCCCCATCGCCACCATTGCTCTCCCCATAGCCACCATTGCTCTCCCCATAGCCACCACTGCTCTCATTAGCCCCATCATTGCTCTCCCCGTCGCCACCATTGCTCTCCTTAGCCCCATCATTTCCTCTCCCCGTAGCCACCATTGCTCTCCTTAGCCCCATCATTGCTCTCCCCATCGCCACCAGTGCTCTCCCCCACCTCCCCTCATTCCCTTGTTCTTCTCCCAGCGTTTCAGTATATAAAAATAAAAAAAAACACAACTTACCTCTCAGCATGCTCCCCTGCAGCATTGTCCTCACCGGCAGCTTTCTCTCTGACAGAGGCCCACGCTGCATGAGGACGTCATCAAGCAGCGCGGGCCTGTGTCGGGGGGGGAGCTGTCGCGGTGGGCAGGAAGCAGAGGTGAGGATGGATCCCTCCAGCTCCGCTGCCATTTTCTCCTGCCCAGCACCCCCGTCATTGGTCTCTCCCACCACCCCCCGTCATTGCTCTCTCCCACCACCCCCCGTCATTGCTCTCTCCCAGCACCCTCGTCATTGCTGTCTTCCAGCACCCCCGTCATTGTTCTCCCACCACCCCCATCATTTCTCTCTCCAGCCCCTTCATTGCTCTCCCCATCGCCACCATTGCTCTCCCCATCGCCACCATTGCTCTCCCCATAGCCACCATTGCTCTCCCCATAGCCACCACTGCTCTCATTAGCCCCATCATTGCTCTCCCCGTCGCCACCATTGCTCTCCTTAGCCCCATCATTCCTCTCCCCGTAGCCACCATTGCTCTCCTTAGCCCCATCATTGCTCTCCCCATCGCCACCAGTGCTCTCCCCCACCTCCCCTCATTCCCTTGTTCTTCTCCCAGCGTTTCAGTATATAAAAATTAAAAAAAACACAACTTACCTCTCAGCATGCTCCCCTGCAGCATTGTCCTCACCGGCAGCTTTCTCTCTGACAGAGGCCCACGCTGCATGAGGACGTCATCAAGCAGCGCGGGCCTGTGTCGGGGGGGGGGAGCTGCCGCGGCGGGCAGGAAGCAGAGGTGAGGATGGATCCCTCCAGCTCCGCTGCCATTTTCTCCTGCCAGCAGCGGAGCTGCAGGGATCGCTCCCAGCCCGCCGCATATGATGAGGGCAATCTGGCCATGGGCCCCCCGGAGCATGGGGCTCTGAGAAGCAGGCCAGATTGCCCTCATCTTAGTCACCCGGCAAGGGCCCCCCTGCACCGCCGGGCCCCGATGCAGTTGCACCGGCTTCACCGGTGGTAGGTTCGCCCCAGCTGATCAGAAACCGGTTTTTCTATGTTTTTCAATCTCATTTTGTTCCCCAGGGAGTACAGGAGATAGAAGCGCTCACTGCTACATCATAATTGAATTTGTATAGCTTTATTCATCACTGCTTTATGCCATGATTACATTAATGGGGGAGGGGAGAAGCCAGGAACCTTTAAATGCATCTATGCAAAATGTAAAAGAATTGCAGTGTAGATGTAATCCAGATCTCGTGGAGCCCCCGACATGTTATTGGGGCTCATTCCTCTCAGTTACTGCGTTATCTCCCCATGCAGTGTGAAGCAGGGGGAGCGCACAGAATAGCAAACTGAGGTTGTGATCAGATAAAATACAGATTTCCGGTTTTCATGGATTCTGACAGACAATGGCAAGAGGCAATGTACAACACACCGGCAAAATGTGCCCAGGAGAACTTTAAAATGACAGCGGTCTGGATGATAATTTCATACATTTGGTGAATGTTTGGTAATTTTTTTGTGCCATTTTCAATAACTTTTTACTGTGTGGAACATGGCCAGGTTATATATAGATATATTTTAGACATGTTAGGGGTCAGAATAGACCCCAATCAGCTGCAGATTACAAACAAACGTCATCTATAATGTCCGCGGAGGAGAAATGTTGTATAATTCATTAATAAAAAGTCAGATTGGCGCTGAATCTAATGAAAACCGCAGGATCCGCTGACTGAGAAAGGAATGATCTCCGGGGGGAAACCGACTACTAATCAGGAGATAATAAAAGCAAAGCGTTTCCTGTCTAATCTCACAGCGACGACCGCGGCGCACAGGGTTTAACCACTAAGCTGCTGTTAGATTGATAGATACATGATTGATAGATAATAGATAGATAATAGATAGTTGATTGATAGATGATAGATAATAGATAGATAATAGATAGTTGATTGATAGATGATAGATAATAGATAGATGATAGATAGATGATAGATAGTTGATTGATAGATGATAGATAATAGATAGATGATAGATAGATAATAGATAGTTGATTGATAGATGATAGATAATAGATAGATGATAGATAGATAATAGATAAATGATTGATAGATAAATGACAGAGGGATAGATCGATACATAGATAGAGATAAAATATGAGATTTCTTCTGGGGGTCATATATTATCAAGGTCATTGGGTTTGATACCAAATTTCTCTGCATCCCACATTGTTATGACGCGCCCCCTGGGGCCATGGGGTACTCGGTAGTCGGGCCGGTCCTTCTCGGGGTAGTCACGGTGGCAGCGACCCAGTCCGTGGCCCCGGGAGGTCAAATACATAAAGAAAAGGGAATAAAGTTTTTGGGGATAATAAAGTTTGTGACGCCACCCATGGTATGCGGCTATATGGGGCCGCCGCTGCAGTGCAGATCCACCGGGGCTGTTGGTGACGCAGCAGAGATGGTTCAGCTCTCCACGGGCAGAGCTAGGCCTCAGGGCAGTATATAGGACTTGATGAGGTAGATGTTGTTGGTGTAGTGCAGGGCAGGTGGCGTAGTAATTAAGTCAAGACCACAGCGGGGTGCAGTCTTCAAGTATTACTCACAGTTGTAAAGTTCTCCAGGTTACAATTGCCGGATTATAACCGCCCACGTCGTCCTGTGTCCTCCGGGAAAGTGATCCAGCCATCTCTCAGATATCTTAGGAGCACTTGAACGGGACCCCCTTTTTATGTGCCTCTCCAGATCGTCTTTCTCTCTGCACTGGTTCTTGCCCTCCTGCCCTGCGCCTCACACACAGCCGAGCCAGTGGTCGCGGGCCTTGTCGGGCGACGTCCGGTCTGTCCTCTCGGTCCTATATGGCCACCTTTTCAGTGACTGTGTGTGGACTGTGGCTACGGCACCTAAAGATACCGCAACCTCCGGTTTGCTAGCTGAGTCTTGTAGTCCTCCACTAGTCTGGGGCCGGTCCCCTCCTGCGGCCTTGATCCTTCCATGGTCAGCGTAAATTCGGGCACACGGGTGGCCTCCCGCACTCGCCATGCCCCTAGGATCCCTTCTGTCTCTGGAGCTCTCCTCACCGCTCCGGTCTTCTCTCCTCACTCTCCTCCTGGGCCTCTCCTCCTGGACCCCTCTCCTCCACGGTCCTCCCTTCCCCTCTCACTCCTAGGACCAGACTGAACTGTACTCCTGCTCCAAGCACTGGAATAGGAGAAAATGGACCCGAACGGAACTGTACTCCTGCTCCTAGGACAGGAACAGGAGAAAATGGACCCTTCTAGATGTTTCTACCTTTCTTTTATACTGTTCTGTCGGTCCTCCCCTAAACTACTTCCTCCACCCACCTCCTCTACTTAGTTCCACCCTCCAGACAGGGACCAGGTCTGTGCTCTCCCTTAGGAGCTATCTGGACCTTCCCTTATGGAGTGGTATGTGTTGGATGTGAGTGGGTGGGTCCCGGTAGTGCTCCCTCCTTACCTGAGAGTGGGGTACCACACCTCTGGCTGAGATGCAGTACCTCTGTGGCAACTGGACCCCCCCCCCCCGCCCCGTTAAACACAGCACGTCCGCGGGCTGGAACAGAGTAAAAACAAGAATGTTAAGGACATGCAAAATTTTTTAGAATGCATTCACATAGAAGAACTACAATTACATAACTTTTCTTCCCTTTATGGGAGGCACTTTTTCTTGAACGTTTCATATTACTATCAGTATATAAAACAATATAAAACCACTTTAAATAACATTTTTTTCACACATAAAACATTTTTATCACTTTTCAAGTAAGTTCAGCAAACTGTAGTGAGATTCTTATCAGGGTGTCTATCTCACTGATGTAAGCGCAATCTGAGGGACCCGACTGAAAACCCCCAAAGTAGGCCCTGGGCGTGTCTGCAGGGCATAATTGATCCACATGTTGGACCATGTCTTCAGCCACGTCAAATGGGTTTTTGTTCAATGGTCTTATAAAACCAATAAGAAGCACCTTAAGAAGTGCTAACTTTTTACAATATAAGTTTTTGGGTTAATCACTGTTCTTAACCACAATATCTTTTTTACTTAACCGGGTAACTATAAAAAATGTTTTTTAAACACACATTTTCTTTTTTACACAATACTGACATTAACACCCTTCCGGGTAACTATATACATTATTCTGATTCTAAGTTCAGTTCAGTAATGGTGCTCCCTCCGGGGGAACATTTGTCCACCACTGGATGGTCCAGTCGGGTCATCAGCTTAAGATGGCAGGGGTGCGTTCTCCTCCTCCACCACCCTACGTACATGTAAGGCGTACCACCCCTGTTCTCCATGGTAGCGCGTGTAAGTGACTTGGTTCCCGTGATATAGTTCGCGGTCTGCGGGATTACCTTGCTGGAGGTACGATTCTACATCCCTCCTGGTCACGAATACATACGTCCTGGACTCTATTGGGCTCCCGGATGAAACCCAAGCCCTTGTCCAGGTTGAACTTTACTACGGTGCCCAGCATTCTCACACTTGTGTTGTATTCACAGGACTGCTGCAGCTGGGATGGATGGATGGATGGGATCACACAGCACAGAGCTGCAGCAGCTGGATGGATGGGATCACACAGCACAGGGCTCCAGCAGCTGGATGGATGGAGGGGATCACACAGCACAGAGCTGCAGCAGCTGGATGGGATCACACAGCACAGGGCTCCAGCAGCTGGATGGATGGGATCACACAGCACAGAGCTGCAGCAGCTGGATGGATGGGATCACACAGCACAGGGCTCCAGCAGCTGGATGGATGGGATCACAAAGCACAGGGTTCCAGCAGCTGGATGGATGGGATCACACAGCACAGAGCTGCAGCAACTGGATGGGATCACACTGCACAGGACTGCAGCAGCTGGGATGGATGGGATCACACAGCACAGGGCTCCAGCAGCTGGATGGATGTGATCACAAAGCACAGGGCTCCAGCAGCTGGATGGATGGGATCACAAAGCACAGGGCTCCAGCAACTGGATGGATGGGATGGATGGGATCACAAAGCACAGGGCTCCAGCAGCTGGATGGATGGGATCACAAAGCACAGGACTCCAGCAGCTGGATGGATGGGATCACAAAGCACAGGGCTCCAGCAGATGGATGGATGGGATCACAAAGCACAGGGCTCCAGCAGCTATATGGATGGGATTACACAGCACAGAGCTGCAGCAACTGGATGTGATCACACTGCACAGGGCTGCAGCAGCTGGGATGGATGGGATCACACAGCACAGGGCTGCAGCAGCTGGATGGATGGAATCACAAAGCACATGGCTCCAGCAGCTGGATGGGATCACACAGCACAGAGCTGCAGCAGCTGGATGGATGGGATCACACAGCCCTCTGCAGGGGGAGGCGACAATCTCCCCCCCCCCTCAGTCTGATGCAAAGGGGCAGGCTGAGTGACAGACAACTCTGGTACAGTCTATGCAAATGGGAGGGGCCCATTTTGGCACCATTTCCGAGGCTCCGCCCACACTGGGACACCCCACATATCATTAACTCCATATGTGCTACAGTAATGGGTGCAGTTTATACAGTTAGGGTATGTGCACACGATGCAGAAATGCTCAGGTTTTTTTCCTGAGCGTTTCTGCATCTCTCTGGCAGGAAAAAACGCATGCGGATTGTACATGCGGTTTCCTGCCAGGGACATGCGGATGTGAAGCGGTCTTCACTTTCATTTCCGCATGCGGGTTGTCAAGCGATTTTAGCATCACTTGGAAAGTGCTTGTCAACTTCACACTATATAAATCCATGCAACCGGCAACCGGCATGGATTTATATAGTGTGTGAATGTCAAAAAATAAATCTATACTTTACCCTCTGATGGCCCCCGGTGTCCGGCTTCGCTCGGTCCCGGCTGCCGGCAGTGAAGACTGTAGGACCTTCCGACGTCAGCGTCACGTGACCCGTCACATGACTCTGACGTCAGCGAAGGTCCTTCTTCATTCAACCCCGAAGTGCCGGGAACCAAGCAGGAGCGCTGCGCGGGCCGTCAGAAGGTGAGAATATATATATTTTTTATTTTATTCTTTTTTTTTTAATAGTACCTGGGTCTGGATGAGAGTCCTCTCCTCCACACCCGGGTACCATCCGCACATTAGACTGCATGAAAAGCGCATCAACATATACAGTGATGCGGATTCCATGCGGTCTAATGCAAGTCAATGGCGGCAAAAGAGCAGCGTTTCCGCAAAATTAATTGACATGCTGCGGATTTTTGACTGCAGCGTTTACGCTGCGGAAAAATCCGCATCATGGGCACAGCACATGCGGATTTCAATTGGGGAACATTGCTGCCCTTCTACCATGCGTTTTTAATGTGTTTCCGCTGCGTTTACGCAACTGCAAAAACGCCGCGGAAATGCATGAAAAACGCATCGTGTGAACTCAGCCTTATACACAGTCTTTGTGGCACACAGGCAGAGCTAAGCTCCAGGGCAGTAAATGGTGATTTTAAGAGGTAGATGTTGTTGGTGTAGTGCAGGGCAGGTGGCGTAGTAATTAAGTCAAGGACACAGCGGGGTGCAGTCTTCAGGTTTTACTCACAGTTGTTAAGTTCTCCAGGTTACAATTGCCGGATTATAACCGCCCACGTCGTCCTGTGTCCTCCGGGGAAGTGATCCAGCCAACTCTCAGATAACTTAGGAGCACTTGTACGGGACCCCTTCTTTATGTACCTCTCCAGGTCGTCTCCCTGCGCTGGCTCTCGCCCTCCTGCCCTGCACCTCACACACGATGTCCCGAGCCAGTGGCCGCGGGCCTTGTCGGGTGATGTCCGGTCTGTCTCCTTGGTCCTATATGGCCACCTTTTCAGCAATTGTGTGTGGACTGTGGCTACAGCACCTAAAGATACCGCAACCTCCGGTTTGCTAGCTGAGTCTTGTAGTCCTCCACTAGTCTGGGGTCGGTCCCCTCCTGCGGCCTGATCCCTCCATGGTCAGCGTGAACTTGGGCGCATGGGTGGCCTCCCGCACTCGCCGTGCCCCTAGGATCCCTTCTGTCTCTGGAGCCCTCCTCACCGCTCCGGTCTTCTCTCCTCACTCTCCTCCTGGGCCCCTCTCCTCCACGGTCCTCCCTTCCTCTCTCACTCCTAGGACCGGACTGAACTGTACTCCTGCTCCAAGCACTGGAACAGGAGAATGGACAAGAACTGAAGTGTACTCCTGCTCCTAGGACTGGAGCCAGGAAATGGACCCTTCTAGATGTTTCTACCCTTCTTTTATACTCTTCCTTCAGTGCTCCCCTAAACTACTTCCTCCAACCACCTCCTCTACTTAGTTCCACTTTCCTAACAGGGACCAGGCCTGTGCTCTCCCTTAGGAGCTATCTGGATCTTCCCTTATGAAGTGGTATAGTGTTGGATGTGAGTGTTTGGGACCTGGGTAGTGCTCCTTCCTTACCTGAGAGTGGGGTACCACACCTCTGGCTGAGATGCAGTACCTCTGTGGCAACTGGACCCGCAGGGGCGCCACAGTAACATAGTTGCTATTCTTCTAGTTCACTATTACACATTTCCCGCTCCTTTGTGATCTATGGTCGCAGCTGTACGATCGGTATTTAAATGTGTTTCCTCTTGGATTTACCAATTATTTCAACCATTTGTCGAACGCAGGAGACAGAAGGGCCCCTGTGCAAGAACGTTATATGGGCCCTTTGCATCTCAATAGCTCATCATAATGCCCCGTCTCATGCTGCACATAACACATCTGCATCTCCGGCTGCTATGGGCATAAAAGGGGACAAACTTATGGTGTGACCCCCATGCTCCCCTGACCTCAACCCCATTGAGAACCTCTGGAGCATCATCAAAAGGAGTGTCTATGATGGCGGGAGGCAGTTCACATCTAAGCAACAGCTCTGGGAGGGTATTCTGTCCTCATGCAAAACAATTGAAGCAGAAACCATCCAAAACCTGACAAATTCAATGGACGAGAGAGTTCAGAAGCTCCTTTCGAACAAGGGGTCCTATGTGCAAATGTAACATCACCTAGAATAAAGTTTTGAGTTGAAAACTGTTTGATTTCAGTGTGTAATAACCTGCTAATGCTTATAATTTCAAAAATGACCATTTTTTTGTTCTTTATTAAAATGAAAAGGTTGAAAACTCTGCTGTGCATAATAATTTGGAACATGCATTTTGAGTGCAGTTTGAGTTTTTTATTTTTTAAAAAATATCCTGTTATCATAGGCAGTTTGTACAAAAACCTTTCAATTGTACTCTAATAGTTATTTGACTGGAAAATTACAATGACTGCAATTCATATAGGTAATTTGGGAAAATCTGAGAAAATATTATTTGCATAATAATTTGGAACACAGTGTAGTTTGCAGTTTTACAGGGAAATATTACACATGCAGCGCTAGTTTGTGGTCTTTTGGGGCAGTATTACACACACTGCAATAGTTTGTGGTCTTTTGGGGTAGTATTATACATGCAGCATTAGTTTGTGATCTTCTGGGATAGTATTAAACACAGTGCAGTAGTTTGCAGCTGTCTAGGGCAGTATTACATACACTGCAGTGGTTTGCAGTCTTCTAGGGCAGTATTACACACGCTGCAGTGGTTTGCAGTCTTCTAGGGCAGTATTACATACACTGCAGTGGTTTGCAGTCTTCTAGGGCAGTATTACATACACTGCAGTGGTTTGCAGTCTTATAGGGCAGTATTACACAGCCCGCAGTGGTTTTGCAGTCTTCTAGGGCAGTATTACACACACTGCAGTAGTTTGCAGTCTTCTAGGGCAGTATTACACACACTGCAGTAGTTTGCAGTCTTCTAGGGCAGTATTACATACACCACAGTAGTTTGCAGTCTTCTATGACAGTATTACACACGCTGCAGTAGTTTGCAGTCTTCTAGGGCAGTATTACACACGCCGCAGTAGTTTGCAGTCTTCTAGGGCATTATTATACACGCCGCAGTAGTTTGTAGTCTTCTAGGACAGTATTACACACACAGCAGTAGTTTGCAGTCTTCTAGGACAGTATTACACACACTGCAGTAGTTTGCAGTCTTCTAGGGCAGTATTACACACACTGCAGTAGTTTGCAGTTTTCTAGGACAGTATTACACACGCCACAGTAGTTTGCAATCTTCTAGGACAGCATTACACACGCCGCAGTAGTTTGAAGTCTTCTAGGACAGTATTACACACGCCGCAGTAGTTTGCAGTCTTCTAGGACAGTATTACACACGCTGCAGTAGTTTGCAATCTTCTAGGACAGTATTACACACGCCGCAGTAGTTTGCAGTCTTCTAGGACAGTATTAAACACGCTGCAGTAGTTTGCAGTCTTCTAGGGCATTATTACACACGCCGCAGTATTCAGTCTTCTAGGGCATTATTACACACGCCGCAGTGGTATGCAGTCTTCTAGGGCAGTATTACACACGCCACAGTGGTTTGCAGTCTTCTAGGGCAGTATTAAACACACTGCAGTAGTTTGCAGTCTTCTAGGGCTGTACTACACACGCCGCAGTAGTTTGCAGTCTTCTAGGGTGGTATTACACACACTGCAGTGGTATGCAGTCTTCTACGGCAGTATTACACACGCCGCAGTAGTTTGCAGTCTTCTAGGGCAGTATTACACATGCTGCAGTAGTTTGCAGTCTTCTAGGGCTGTACTACACACGCCGCAGTAGTTTGCAGTCTTCTAGGGCAGTATTACACACACTGCAGTGGTTTGCAGTCTTCTAGGGCAGTATTACACATGCTGCAGTGGTTTGCAGTCTTCTAGGGCAGTATTACACACACTGCAGTGGTTTGCAGTCTTCTAGGGCAGTATTACACACACTGCAGTGGTTTGCAGTCTTCTAGGGCAGCAGTACACACGCTGCTGTGGTTTGCAGTCTTCTAGGGCAGTATTACACCCAATGCAGTGGTATGCAGTCTTCTAGGGCAGTATTACACACGCCGCAGTAGTTTGCAGTCTTCTAGGGCAGTATTACACACGCCGCAGTAGTTTGCAGTCTTCTAGGGCAGTATTACACACACTGCAGTGGTTTGCAGTCTTCTAGGGCAGTATTACACACGCTGCAGTGGTTTGCAGTCTTCTAGGGCAGTATTACACACACTGCAGTGGTTTGCAGTCTTCTAGGGCAGTATTACACACGCCGCAGTGGTTTGCAGTCTTCTAGGGCAGTATTACACACGCTGCAGTGGTTTGCAGTCATCTAGGGCAGTATTACACACGCCGCAGTAGTTTGCAGTCTTCCAGGGCTGTACTACACACGCCGCAGTAGTTTGCAGTCTTCTAGGGCAGTATTACACACACTGCAGTGGTTTGCAGTCTTCTAGGGCAGTATTACACACGCTGCAGTGGTTTGCAGTCTTCTAGGGCAGTATTACACACGCTGCAGTGGTTTGCAGTCTTCTAGGGCAGTATTACACATGCCGCAGTAGTTTGCAGTCTTCTAGGGCAGTATTACACACGCCGCAGTAGTTTGCAGTCTTCTAGGGCAGTATTACACACACTGCAGTGGTTTGCAGTCTTCTAGGGCAGTATTACACACGCTGCAGTGGTTTGCAGTCTTCTAGGGCAGTATTACAGACGCCGCAGTGGTTTGCAGTCTTCTAGGGCAGTATTACACACACTGCAGTGGTTTGCAGTCTTCTAGGGCAGTATTACACATGCCGCAGTAGTTTGCAGTCTTCTAGGGCAGTATTACACACGCCGCAGTAGTTTGCAGTCTTCTAGGGCAGTATTACACACGCTGCAGTGGTTTGCAGTCTTCTAGGGCAGTATTACAGACGCCGCAGTGGTTTGCAGTCTTCTAGGGCAGTATTACACACACTGCAGTGGTTTGCAGTCTTCTAGGGCAGTATTACACACGCCGCAGTGGTTTGCAGTCTTCTAGGGCAGTATTACACACGCTGCAGTGGTTTGCAGTCTTCTAGGGCAGTATTACACACGCCGCAGTAGTTTGCAGTCTTCTAGGGCAGTATTACACACGCCGCAGTAGTTTGCAGTCTTCTAGGGCAGTATTACACACACTGCAGTGGTTTGCAGTCTTCTAGGGCAGTATTACACACGCTGCAGTGGTTTGCAGTCTTCTAGGGCAGTATTACAGACGCCGCAGTGGTTTGCAGTCTTCTAGGGCAGTATTACACACACTGCAGTGGTTTGCAGTCTTCTAGGGCAGTATTACACACGCCGCAGTGGTTTGCAGTCTTCTAGGGCAGTATTACACACGCTGCAGTGGTTTGCAGTCATCTAGGGCAGTATTACACACGCCGCAGTAGTTTGCAGTCTTCTAGGGCTGTACTACACACGCCGCAGTAGTTTGCAGTCTTCTAGGGCAGTATTACACACACTGCAGTGGTTTGCAGTCTTCTAGGGCAGTATTACACACGCTGCAGTGGTTTGCAGTCTTCTAGGGCAGTATTACACACACTGCAGTGGTTTGCAGTCTTCTAGGGCAGTATTACACACGCTGCAGTGGTTTGCAGTCTTGTAGGGCAGTATTACACACACAGCAGTAGTTTGCAGTCTTCTAGGGCAGTATTACACACGCCGCAGTAGTTTGCAGTCTTCTAGGGCAGTATTACACACGCCGCAGTAGTTTGCAGTCTTCTAGGGCAGTATTACATACACTGCAGTGGTTTGCAGTCTTCTAGGGCAGTATTACATACGCCGCAGTAGTTTGCAGTCTTCTAGGGTAGTATTACACACGCCGCAGTAGTTTGCAGTCTTCTAGGGCAGTATTACATACGCTGCAGTGGTTTGCAGTCTTCTAGGGCAGTATTACACACGCTGCAGTGGTTTGTAGTCTTCTAGGGCAGTATTACACACACTGCAGTGGTTTGCAGTCTTCTAGGGCAGTATTACACACGCCGCAGTGGTTTGCATTCTTCTAGGGCAGTATTACACACGCTGCAGTGGTTTGCAGTCTTCTAGGGCAGTATTACACACACTGCAGTGGTTTGCAGTCTTCTAGGGCAGTATTACACACGCTGCAGTGGTTTGCAGTCTTCTAGGGCAGTATTACACACACTGCAGTGGTTTGCAGTCTTCTAGGGCAGCATTACACACGCCGCAGTAGTTTGCAGTCTTCTAGGGCAGTATTACACACGCCGCAGTGGTTTGCAGTCTTCTAGGGCAGTATTACACACACTGCAGTAGTTTGCAGTCTTCTAGGACAGTATTACACACACTGCAGTAGTTTGCAGTCTTCTAGGGCAGTATTACACACGCCGCAGTAGTTTGCAGTCTTCTAGGGCTGTATTACATACACTGCAGTGGTTTGCAGTCTTCTAGGGCAGTATTATACATACCTACACAGATCTTTCAGAATTTTATAGTGCTTGTCACATCTTTTCTACAAATTATTAGAATCAGACACATTTACAGACGTTGTGTGGGGAATCACAGGCGGCCATGATTGCTGTTTTTATATGAAGCGGGGTAGTCATCCAGCTGCAGTGTAATGAGGCTGGGCATGGTGTATATTTCTGAAGGTCATCCACACTGGTGCCTGGAGGTCGAGTGTTCATGGAGGTCTCCTCAAAATGCTGTGATTGCTCTTATTACACTGAATAGTGACAGAGTTATAAGCAGAGCAGGGACCCTCATCATGTTACGATTTCCCTCATGTTTTATGGCACTTTTCCTTAAGACCAAAACATCACACGTCTTTGTGATTTTGCAAGAGATTTCTAAAAAGATGAACAGTCTATTCTGTTTGAAGGATAGAATAGTGAAATGAAACACCACCAGTAGGTGGCCCCATTTTTATCTGGGTGACTCTCTTCCTTGTCACTATTGGTCCAGATGGGCCAGAGGAGCTCTGTCCTTCACCGTTCTGGAAATAACATGTGGGCATAGCTTTTTCTATTACCAGGATTACTTGGCTACATGAAACACTAGTTGATGGCCTCATTTTCCTCTGGCCAACTCTATTATACTTCCTCCACTATTGGTCCAGTGGGACCAGAGGAGCTCTGTCCTTCTTTATTGATTTGGAAATGACAGCTGTCTATCTGGACAAATCCTATCCTGTTACCAGAATGGCTTGGTGACATGAAATACCACCAATAGATGGCCCCATTTTGCTTTAGCCAACTTCTACATGTTCCACTATTGGTCCAGCTGGGCCAGAGGATCTCTTTACTGTTGGAAATGACAGCCACCCATCTATGCACAATGGCCCCATTTTGCTCTAGACCACTCTCTTCTATGTCCTCTACTATTGGTCTAGCTGGGCCAGAGCAGCTCTGTCATTCTTCTTTGGTAAGGAAATGATAGCCACCCATCTGGGCACAGCTTGTTCTGTTACCAGGATGGCATGGTAGCATGAAACACTGACAATTGGTGGCCTTATTTTACTATTTCATTGCCACTATTGGTCCAGTTGGGCCAGAGTAGCCCTGTCCTTCTTTACTGTTCTGGAATTCACAAACACACATTTGGACAAAGCCCGTCATGCTACCAAGATAGCATGGTGATGTGAAGAAACTTTTTGGTGGTCTCATTTTGCTACAGTCAAGTCTTCTCTATATCCTCCATTATTGGTCCAGCTGGGCCAAAGGAACTCTATCCTTCTGTACTGTTCTAGGAATGACAATTCCTAGTCAGAGCACAAAAAGGCTCACGGGTCAGTTGGCATTTTTTATCCTCACCCTATATCAGACTGAGTCCCTTGTCACCTTTACTCTGCACCCACAACATGATAATAAGGTTCTGCATCGCCCAGGCTGATGGATGGTCTGTGGTGGATTCAGCGCACTCTGCTTCAGTGTGATGAAATATTTATTATAATAGAAGAGAATCTGCAAATATAATTATAGAAGAGAAGCCCCGGGGTGATCCCCTCCCATCACAAAGAGCAGAGATCCTCTCATTGCACGCAGAGCCAGGCAGAGACATACGGCAGAGACTACGACTGGTAACAAGTGTTATATCACAAGTACACATAAATATCCATATACAAACATGTACAGATTAATATATACAACACATTTATATATATGACTAGAAACACACTAACACATATACATCAACCCTGATACACACAGACAAAGATGCTTTTATGGATTCATACACACAAACGCTTTTATACATGCACACATGTACATACATACATTGTAGCAGAGCCAGGTAGGACAGGGTTAAGTCCTAGTTCTTCAGGATTTGATTAGAGGCACCTGCCGAGCTATTTACTAGAACCAGGGCCTGTGGTCACTAGGTGTGTCAGTCTGCTGGATAAAGCAGAGTCAAGTGTGCTGCTGGTGAGTGTCCAGTCAAAATGTGAGCTGTTGCTGGGAAAGAAACAAGCCAAGGTTTCCCTGAATGGAGACTGCACAGTTCAGCTAGGAAAGCGGAGCAGTCTGCGTGTTGGAGCTGCAGAGAACAGTATGGAAGCTGCAGCCTGTTCAGTGTGAACTGTGACCAGAGTTGAACACTTCTGTTTGGGTGCTGGAAGCTGCCGGAGCTCGAGCTGAAGGGGATGGCGAGACTGGCGGGGTCGTGCCTCTTCTGTGTATAAAGTTTGCTCTGAGAGAAAGGATTGTAATCTCTTCGGGTGAGCCCGCACTGACATACTGTATATGTGCAGCTGAATTAACTGTTTACTTGCTGTGATACCTTTGTGCCCAGTAAAGGTTGGTTTTGGTTGTGAATTCCTTGGAGTTCTATGAAAGCAATAAAACTGCACCTGTCTGGACCAAACCACATTGCCTGTGTGAACACTACCTAATGCCGACCTGAGAGCGTGAAACCCTACAACATACATACACACTGATACATAGGTGTGGATGCACCCATAAACAAACACACACGTACACTTCGATACACACAAATACTGATACATAACCATATACACGCGCACTTATACAGTACAGACCAAAAGTTTGGATACACCTTCTCATTTAAAGATTTTTCTGTATTTTCATGACTATGAAAATTGTACATTCACACAGAAGGCATCAAAACTATGAATTACCACATGTGGAATTATATACTTAACAAAAAAGTGTGAAACAACTGAAAATATGTCTTATATTCTAGGTTCTTCAAAGTAGCCACATTTTGCTTTGATGACTGCTTTGCACACTCTTGGCATTCTCTTGATGAGCTTCAAGAGGTAGTTACCAGAAATGGTTTTCACTTCACAGGTGTGCCCTGTCAGGTTTAATAAGTGGGATTTCTTGCCCGAAAAATGGGGTTGGGACCATGAGTTGTGTTGTGCAGAAGTCTGGTGGATACAGAGCTGATAGTCTGTCACGCTGTCTCTGTATACTGGAGGTAGGGGGCCTAAGCTGACCCTAAGCTGGGGCCCTGACTAATCCCTCAACCTGGAGGTACTGTTAAAGGTACAGAGGTCCAGGCCGCCAGCGTAACCCCTACCTCCTGAGGATCCCTGCACCTAAGTAATCTAGTCCTGAGAAGGACCCCGATCACAACAAAAGGGGACAAGTAATAATATGCCCACACACAGTACTTAGACGAACGAGACAGTACAAGGGAAAAACCAAAACCACCTTGCATACAAAAACTACACAACTACAACAGAGGGAACACCAACGGGAAAGGAGATAAATGATAAAGCGAGGAAGGGAAAAAACACTCCAAATACACTTATCTCTGAAACTCCAAATACCACGATCCGCTCTGTTAGTCTGCATGAAATGCTTTCACCGACACTTCCCTAACAGACCAGCAGGCATTTGAAGGAGTCTCACTACAGCAGCATTGATTGCAGCTGGGCGAGGCTGGACCTCGTCTAGCACAGAGAGAGAGAGAATTAACTCCCTCACTGCCGAAAAACACAAAGCACCAAAAAGTCAGCTGCGAGAAGTCAGGCTGTGTAATCGTGACGATCTTCGTGGCGACACACCCGTGACATAGTCCTACTGAATAGACTGTTAGAATTTGTATTATGGCAAGAAAAAATCAGCTAAGTAAAGAAAAACTAGTGCCCATCATTACTTTAAGAAATGTAGGTCAGCCAGTGCGAAAAATTTGTAAAATTTGGAAAGTGTCCCCAAGTGCAGTTGCAAAAACCATCAAGTGCTACAAAGAAACTGGCTCATATGAGGACCGCCCCACGAAAGGAAGACCAAGAGTCACCTCTGCTTCTGAGAATAAGTTTATCCAAGTCACCAGCCTCAGGTTAACAGCAGCTCAGATTAGAGACCAGGTCAATGCCACACAGAGTTCTAGCAGCAGACACATCTCTTCAACAACTGTTAAGAGGACACTTTGTGCAGCAGGCCTTCATGGTAAAATAGCTGCTAGGAAACCACTGCTAAGGACAGGCAACAAGCAGAAGAGACTTGTTTGGGCTAAAGAACACAAGGAATGGACATTAGACCAGTGGAAATCTGTGCTTTGGTCTGATGAGTCCAAATTTGAGATCTTTGGTTCCATCCACCGTGTCTTTGTGTGACGCAGAAAAGGTGAACGGATGGACTCTACATGCCTGGTTCCCACCGTGAAGCATGGAGGAGGAGGTGTGATGGTGTGGGGGTGCTTTGCTGGTGACACTGTTGGGGATTTATTCAAAATTGAAGGCATACTGAACCAGCATGGCTACCACAGCATCTTGCAGCGGCATGCTATTCCATCCGGTTTGCGTTTAGTTGGACCATCATTTATTTTTCAACAGGACAATGACAACAAACACACCTCCAGACTGTGTAAGGGTTATTTGACCAAGAAGGAGAGTGATGGGGTGCTACG
Organism: Phyllobates terribilis; assembly: GCF_046119375.1. NCBI lineage: Eukaryota > Metazoa > Chordata > Amphibia > Anura > Dendrobatidae > Phyllobates > Phyllobates terribilis. The sequence goes on along the minus strand of NW_027362763.1, from coordinate 47,585,641 downwards.
CCAGATGACCTGGCCTCCAAAATCACCAGACCTGAACCCAATCGAGATGGTTTGGGGTGAGCTGACCGCAGAGTGAAGGCAAAAGGGCCAACAAGTGCTAAGCATCTCTGGGAACTCCTTCAAGATTGTTGGAAGACCATTTCCGGTGACTACCTCTTGAAGCTCATCAAGAGAATGCCAAGAGTGTGCAAAGCAGTCATCAAAGCAAAAGATGGCTACTGTGAAGAACCTAGAATATAAGACATATTTTCAGTTGTTTCACACTTTTTAAGTATATAATTCCACATGTGGTAATTCATAGTTTTGATGCCTTCAGTGTGAATGTACAATTTTCATAGTCATGAAAATACAGAAAAATCTTTAAATGAGAAGGTGTGTCCAAATTTTTGGTCTGTACTGTACAAACAAGCACATGAATGTATACATCTACATACTCGCACATACAAGCTCGTACTGTACATACAAACATAGATACCGTGCCGTATATACACTATTACAGGTCCGGGTGGTGGAACCTCTGTGCTTCAGTGCAAGGAGGGACCAGATGGGCGTGACAATGTTCCTACTCGGCTTGACCAGGGTCGCACGGCGGCTCATTCGACTCCGTGAACCAGGGAGGGACCGAGCATGTGGACCAGGTACTACTCTGGGACCATCCTTGTGTGAGAGCAGGTGACTCCCACGGGTCAGAAGGCAGGAACTGACCAGTACAGCGGATGAGCACGGCTGGAAGGCAGACGGGTGGTCCGCGTTGACAACCTAGCGGGAACGACAGGTAACAGGCAGGTGCTTCCAGGTAAGCAGGCTGGCGGGCACAATAGGTAACAGGCCGGTGCTTCCAGGTAAGCAGGCTGGTGAGCACGGCAGGTAACTGGCAGGCAGACTGGCGAGCAGGACTGACAGGCAGACTGGCGGGCAGGACTGACAGGTTGCAGGACCTGAGGGCTGGAGCAAGTGTTAGCACACGGAACAACAACCATTGCACAGGCACCTCCATATTGGAGGAGGTGCTTTAAATAGGGGAAGTCCTCCGGCCATTGGCCGGGGACTTTTTAGGACGGCGCGCACGGCCCCTTTAAGAGGGAGGGAGCGCGCACCCTAAGTGTGGCGCCCCTGCGGGTTCAGTCGCCACAGAGGTATTGCATCTCATCCAGAGGTGTGGTATCTCACTCTCAGGTAAGGAAGGAGTGCTGCCCGGGACCCAAACACCTGCATCCAACACTACACTACTCCAGACCAGCAAGAGGGGCAAGATGCGCTGCTGCGCTGCTGAGCCCTGTCCCTAGCTGGAGTGGGGGGAACCAAGAAAGGGGGAACCAGGTAGTCGGTGTGGGTGGAGGAAGCAGGTCAGGGGAGCACTTGAGAAGGAGGACATAAAAAGGGGAAGCCATCTTGGGAGTGGTCAGAACAGTGAGGAGAGAGTGTGTGGAGCAGGAGCTCTGCTCAGGGAAGAGGGCCTAGTGAGAGAGGCCCAGGACAGAATGAAGAGAGGAGAGGAGCAGGAAGGAAGGCTCCAGAACAGAAAGGATTCCAGGGGCACGGGCATTGCGGATGCCACCCGTGCGCCCGAATCTACCAGGCCGTGGAGGGATCAGGCCGCAGAGAGGGGACCGGCCCCTAAACTAGCAGAGTTCTTCAAGTCTCAGCTAGATAACCGGAGGGTGCAGCATTTCAGGTGCTGCAGCCAGCAACCACATCTAAATCACCGAAAAGGTGGCCACAGAGGACCCAGGGGACAGAGAAGACGTCGCCCGACAAGTTCCGCGGTCACTGGCTTGGGACACTGGGTGTGAGGCGCAGGGCAGGAGGGAGAGAGCCAGCGCAGGAAGTCGACCAGAAAAGGCACACAGAACGGGGTCCCGTTTAAGTACTCCTGAGAGATGTGAGAGTTGCTGAACCCCTCCCTGAGTAGACAGGACGCCGTGGGAGGTTATACACCGGTAACTGTAACCTGGAGTCTTGGCAAACTGTGAGTAAAACCCTGAAGACTGCACCCCACTGTCTCTGTGAATAATTGCTGCGCCATCACCTGCCTGCACTACACTGTAACAGCAACATCGATGACATCCCCACTACACTGCCCTAGAGCTAAGCTCTACCTGTGGAGAGCTAAACCAACTCTGCTGCATTAACAACAGCTTCAGAGGACCTGCTCCACAGCGGCGGCTCTATATAGCAGCATACCACAGGTGGTGTCACAAACATTAAATACAAAAAAAACCAAACTATAAAATCCCCTTTTATTGACCGCCCTGGGACACGGACCAGGTCACCGCCACTGTGACATCTTCCCTAGCAACGACCGGCCTGGCTACCGAGTACCCCACGACCCAGGGGGCGCGTCAAAAGCACAGTGCCCGGGAAGTTGCGCGCAGTGTGCGCCACAGTAGCTGCGGGACGGGAGCCGGAAGACACCAGACCAGGGCCGTGGCGGTGAGGGGAACGGCGTCTCTGCCCAGCAGGAGGCAGAGACGCCGATGCTACAGTACCCCCCCCCATTTATGCCCCCCCCCTTCTTTAAGCCCGAGAGAATTTTTTTAAGAAGATGAGGGGCATGAATGTTCTCCCTGGGTTCCCAAGACCTCTCCTCTGGGCCAAACCCCTTCCAATCCACAAGAAAGAAAGTCTTTCCTCTTACCCTCTTGGTGGCCAAAATGTTTTCTACCTCAAAGACTTCCTCAGCGGAGACTGGAGCTGGAGAGGTACCTGGATAGTCAGAGAAGGAATTAAGGACAACAGGTTTGAGGAGGGATACATGAAAGGAGTTGGGAATCCGTAAGGTGACAGGGAGATTCAGCTTGTAGGCCACGGGATTGATTTGGTTCAGAACGTCGAACGGACCGATGAACCGCGGACCCAACTTATAGGAAGGTATCTTGAGACGGGCATATTTGGAGGAAAGCCAGACTTTGTCTCCTGGACGGAATTGAGGAGGATCCAGATGTCTCTTATCAGCATGTCTCTTCATCCGCTCGGAGGACTGAAGAAGTGCAGATCTAGTGTCTTCCCAAATTGCCGAAAATTCGCTGACAAGAGACTCCGCGGCAGGATTGTCCACAGAAGAGGAGACGGGAAACGGAATCCGGGGGTGTTGACCGTAGACCACAAAGAACGGGGATTTAGTAGAAGACTCGCTCTCATGGTTGTTATAGGAGAACTCGGCCCAGGGCAGGAGCTCAACCCAATCGTTATGGTGAGCGTTGACGAAGTGCTGGAGAAAGCTGGTAAGGATCTGGGTGATATATTCCACTTGACCATTGGATTGAGGGTGATAAGCAGAGGAAAAATCCAAGGAGACGTCCAGCAGCTTGCACGTAGCTCTCCAGAAGCGCGAAGTGAACTGAACCCTGCGATAAGACACGATGTGGAGGGGTAGGCCGTGAAGACGGAAGATGTGATGGATGAAGTCCTTGGCCAGCACAGATGCAGACGGAAAACCAGGCAGAGGGATGAAGTGGGCCATTTTAGAGAAGCGGTCAGCGACAACCCAAATGACTGTACAACCGGCAGAGACAGGGAGATCCGTAATGAAGTCCATAGCTAAGTGTTGCCACGGAGAGGAAGGCACGGGAAGAGGAAGGAGACGGCCGGATAGAAGGTGCGGGCACAGGAGGAACAAGCCCCGATGAAGTCCGCAACATCCTTGCGCAGAGAAGGCCACCAGTAATGTCGGGCGATGAGCAGAAAGCTCTTCCTCTGACTAGCATGACCAGCTAGTTTGGATGAATGGCCCCAGAGTAGAACCTTCTTACGATCTGGAACCGCCACAAAAGACTTACCGGGTGGAAGAAGAGACAGGTCAAACGGAGCAACAGTCATTACTTTGGAGGGGTCGATGATATGTAGAGGTTCCTCCTCTTGGTCAGTGGATAGGAACGAGCGGGATAAAGCGTCAGCCTTAATGTTCTTGTCTGCCGGGCGGTAATGCAGAGTGAAGCGGAATCGAGCAAAGAATAGAGACCACCTGGCCTGACGTGGATTAAGTCTTTGTGCGTTTTGTAAATAGGCCAGGTTTTTGTGGTTAGTGTAGATGACCACCGGGTGCAGAGCCCTCCTCCAGTAGGTAACGCCACTCCTCCAGCGCCAATTTGATGGCTAGCAGCTCACGATCTCCTATGGAGTAGTTGCGCTCGGAAGAGGAGAAGAGCTTGGAGAAGAAGCCGCAGGTTACTTTCTCCCGGACGGGGATTTCTGGGTGAGCACCGCTCCCGCACTGGAGGAGGATGCATCAACCTCCAGGAAGAACTGCTTGCTGCAATCCGGACGATGCAGCACTGGGGCGGAGGAGAAGGCTTGTTTTAGGGAGGAAAAGGCCTCCTCCGCTTCTGAAGTCCATTCCCTGGGATTTGCTCCCTTACGGGTGAGCGCGGAGATGGGAGCGGAGCGCGGAGATGGGAGCGGTCCAGGAGGAGAAATGAGGGATGAAGAGGCGGTAATAATTTGCGAAGCCCAGGAATCGCTGAATCGCCTTCAACCCCTCCGGTCGAGGCCACTTTAAGACGGCGGAAACCTTCTCGGGATCCATCCGCAGACCAGTCTCGGAGATAATATAGCTCAGGAACGGAAGGGAGGTCTGCTCGAAGAGGCATTTCTCAAATTTTGCGTATAGGCAATTCTGCCGGAGCCTTAGCAGAACCTGACGAACATCCCTCCGGTGTGTGGGCAGGTCCGGAGAGAAGACCAAGATATCATCCAGGTACACCACCACTCAAGAATACAGGAGATCACTGAAGATGTCGTTAACCAGCTCCTGGAAGACGGCTGGGGCATTTCAGAGACCAAAGGGCATCACACGATATTCATAGTGACCGTCCCGGGTGTTAAATGCCGTCTTCCACTCGTCTCCCTGGTGGATCCAGACCAAATTGTACGCCCCACGAAGATCGAGCTTGGTGAAGATCTTCGCGCCTTTAAGGCAGTCGAACAGCTCCGAGATGAGAGGCAGGGGGTATTATTCTTGATGGTAATCTGGTTAAGACCCCTGTAATCAATACAGGGACGTAGTGAGCCGTCTTTCTTCATAGCGAAGAAGAATCCTGCTCCAGCCGGGGAGGTAGATTTCTGGATGAATCCCCTAGCAAGATTCTCTTCTATGTACTCAGCCATGGCCCGGGTCTCAGCCAGCGACAAGGGGTAGATACGCCCGTGGGGAGGAGAAGCACCAAGTATTAAGTCGATTGGGCAATCATACGGCCTATGTGGTGGAAGTGTCTCTGCCTCCTTTTTGTCGAAGACGTCCGCATAGGACCAGTAGGGTGCTGGGAGACCAGGTAGATTAGCCGGAGTAGACGGAGGTCGAGCTGGACGAACCAGAACCAGGCAGGACTCGTGGCATTCCTGCCCCCAACGGACCACTTCACCAGACCTCCAATTCAGGACAGGTTCATGTCTCTGTAACCAGGGTAGGCCAAGCAAGAGGGAGTGAGAGAGACCGGACAGCATATGAAAGGAGATCTCCGAGTGCAGCATTCCCACCTGAAGGGTTACAGGCTTTGTGACGAGCAAGATGGTCTCCAGAAGAAGTCTCCCATCAATGGAAGCGATCCAGGTGGGTGGTCTCAAAGAAGCGGATCTCACCACTGGAAATGGAAACAGATACGGAGAGGATTTACTCTTGCCTAGGACGACATCTCCGAGCGGTCCTAGTCACTGGAGTTTCCCTGCTTCACCGGGCAGGAACAGATCTGATGCTCTTTACTGCCACAGTAGAAGCAACTCCCTTCAGCTCGGCGCGTCTCCTGGCGAGATTTAAGCATCTTGGTTTCGGTCAATTTGCATGGGTACAGGCGAGCATGCCCTGGGAATTGCTGGTTGGGAGGCAGGCTTTTGGAATACATGAGCGAGATGTGGAAATCTTCTCTCCCGGGTAGTCTCCTTAGCTCGTTCCAAAAAACGGATGTCAATCCGGGTAGCTAATGACACCAGGTCGTCCAGGGTGGAAGGGATGTCACGACCGGCTAGCTCATCCTTGATCTGTCCGGAAAGGCCCTCCCAGAAGGTGGACACGAGGGTACGGAAATGTATGGCATATTGGCCCACAGTGAGACTCCCTTGGCAAAGACGGAGAAGTGAGGAGGCAGTAGAAGTTTTTCGTCCGGGCTCATCGAAGACCTTCCGGAAGGCAGTGAGGAAAGCCGGAAGATCGGACACAAGGGGATCCCCTCTCTCCCACAGAGGGTTTAGCCATGCCAATGCCTCCTCAGTGAGGTGAGACATGATGAACGCCACCTTGGCCTGGTCGGAGGGGAACTGATGTGCCAGGAGTTCAAAGTGCAGCGTGCACTGATTTAGGAAGCCTCGACATAAGACTGGGTCACCACCAAAACATGGAGGCGCAGAGAGCCGGGGTCCAGAGCCGGGTACCATAGCGACAGTAGGTTGAGGTGCCGCCGGAGCGGGTGCCGCTCGGCTAGAGAAGGACACAGACGGGGTGGACAGTGTGTCCAGGCGAGAGTTGACTGACCGCAGATAGGATAGGATAGTCTCCTGTTGGGATCTCTGACGTAAGACCTCCTGGTACAGGTCAGAGAGTGAAGGAGCCTGGGGGCCACCGGGTTCCATGGCCTGTGCAAACTGTTACGGGTCCGGGTGGTGGAACCTCTGTGCTTCGGTGCAAGGAGGGACCAGAGGGGCGTGACTAAGTACCTACTCGGCCTGACCAGGGTCACACGGCGGCTCAACCTAGCGGGCATGACAGGTAACAGGCAGGTGCTCCAGGTAGGCAGGCAGGCGGGCATAACAGGTAACAGACAGGTGCTCCCAGGTAAGCAGGCTGACGGACACAACAGGTAACAGGTAGGTTCTTCCAGGTAAGCAGGCTGGTGAGCACGGCAGGTAACTGGCAGACAGACTGGCGAGCAAGACTGACAGGCAGACTGGCGGGCAGGACTGACAGGCAGACTGGCGGGCAGGACTGACAGGCAGACTGGCGGGCAGGACTGACAGGCAGACTGGCGGGCAGGACTGACAGGCAGCAGGACCTGAGGGCTGGAGCAAGTGTTAGCACACGGAACAACCACCATTGCACAGGCACCTCCCTATTGGAGGAGGTGCTTTAAATAGTTGAAGTCCTCCGGCCATTGGCCGGGGACTTTATAGGACAGCGTGCGCGGCCCCTTTAAGAGGGAGGGAGCGCGCGCGCCCTAAGCACAGTGCACGGGAAGCTGAGCGCCACAGTAGCTGCAGGACGAGAACCAGAAGACGCCGGACCAGGGCCGTGGTGGTGAGGGGAATGGCGTCTCTGCCCAGCAGAAGGTAGAGACGCCGATGCTACATACACACAGACATGCTCTCCTACATGCACACTGATACAGTTATATACATGCACAGATGCATTCATACACACTCATATACAGACACATACTGTACATGCACATTGCTACATACATCCTTTCATACACTTACAATGATTCATCCAAACACAATCATATATACTGTACATACAAACACATTGAAGTTAGTGTTGAGCGATACCTTTCGATATCAGGAAATATCGGATCGGATTGGATCGGGCCGATACCCAAAAAGTATCGGATATCGCCGATTCCGATACCGGAAACCAATGCAAGTCAATGGGACACAAATATCGGAATGAAAATAAACCCTTTCTTTCCTTGTAGGTTAATTCTACATGAAGGAAAACAACTAACAATATTGTAGAATGTATTACATGAAAAGCCGGCAATTCAGCAGCGGCATACACCGGTACCCGACAATTTAGAACAGAAAGAATAGAGCTTCACATATAGATTAGATAGATAGAAACATGTCAGTCACATATATATGAAGTACAGTGATAGTGTTGCTTACTGTACTTGTCATTTAGTGTAAAGGATTTATTTAAAAAAATATTAGTGTTTTCATGCACCGTCTCTTTAAAAAAGCCGGCCGGCAATTCAGCAGCGGTACTCGACAATTTATAACAGAAAGAATAGAGCATCACACATAGATTAGATAGATAGAAACATGTCAGTCACATATCTAATATGTACAGTGATAGTGTTGGTTACTGTACTTGTCATTTAGTGTTAAAATAAAGGATTTATTAAAAAAGAAATTGGCGTGGGGTTCCCCGTAATTTTAGTCTCTAGCGGAGGTTAAGCAGACGGCTGGGGCAGATGTTTGAAGCCTGGGAAGGGGTAACACCCACGGAGCTTCCCAGGCTACTAATATCAGCCCCCAGCTGAATACCTAGCCTTTACTAGCTATTAAAATGGGGGACCCCCCCAAAAAAATGACGTGGGGTCCCCCCTATTTTAATAGCTAGCAAAGGCTAGGCAGACAGCTGGGGGCTGATATTAATAGCCCAAGAAGGGTGCCATGAATATTGACCCCCTCCCAGGCTAGAAACACCAGCCGTCAGCCGCCCCAGAAAAGGCGCATCCATAGGATGCGCCAATTCTGGCACTTAGCCTCGCTCTTCCCACTGCCCTGTAGCGGTGGCAGTGGGGTAATAGGGCTGGGGTTCATGTCAGCTTATAATGCCAGCTGACATCAAGCCCAGGTTAGTAATGGAGAGGCGTCTATAAGACACCCCCATTACTAAACCCATAGTCAAAGTTAAAAAAAAAACACAAACACCCAGAATAAAGTCCTTTAATTGAAATAAAGACACAATTCTTTATTGTTCCAAATTAAACCATACTTACCATCACGCCCATTCCAGCTGAAGCCAACGATCTCCTGCAATAAAAGAAAAATAATAAACCAGCATCATCCTTACCTTTCCATGGTTCCCACGACAGCTTCAGCTCTGCTACATTCACATGACAGGCTGGATCGCAGCAGAACGCTGCCATCCAGCCTGTCATCCCGCAGACACTGAGAAGCGCAGGCATGCTTGCGCTCCTCAGTGTCTGGCTGTGACGGCATCCAGATGAGCCGACAATGAACTCAGCTCACCTCATGCACGTCACTGACAGCGTGGGAGAATTCTCCTGCGCATGCGGTGAGCGTGAGAGACTCGGCTCATCTGGATGCCGTCACAGCCTGACACTGAGGAGCGCAAGCATGCCTGCGCTTCTCAGTGTCTGCGGGATGACAGGCTGGATGGCAGCGTTCTGCTGCGGTCCAGCCTGTCATCTCGATGTAGCAGAGCTGAAGCTGTCCTGGGAACCATGGAAAGGTAAGGATGATGTTGCTTTATTATTTTTCTTTTATTGCAGGAGATCGTTGGCTTCAGCTGGAATGGGCGTGATGGTAAGTATGGTTTAATTTAGAACAATAAAGAATTGTGTGTTTATTTCAGGACTTTATTCTGGGTGTTTGTGTTTTTTTTTAAATACTTTACTAGAAATTCATGGTGGTCATGTCTAATATTGGCGTGACCCCATGAATTTCGGGCTTAGGGCCAGCTGATAATACCAAGCTGGCCCTAACCCCTTTATTACCCAGTGAGTCACCGCACCAGGGCCCTGGATGAGTTGGGTACAGCGCCAGAAGATGGCGCTTCTATGAACGCGCCATTTTCCGGGGTGGCTGCGGACTGCAATTTGCAGCGGGTGGGGCACAGAAAGCTTGGGGCTCCCTGCGCTGTGGATTCCAGCCCCCAGCTGCCTAGTTGTACCTGGCTGGACACAAAAACAGGGCGAAGCCCCACGTATTTTTTTTTTAAATTATTTCATGAAATAATTTTAAAAAAAAGGGCTTCCCTATATTGTTGTGTCCGGCCAGGTACAAATAGGCAGCTGGTGGTTGGGGGCAGCCCGTTCCTGCCTGCTGTACCTGGCTGGACACAAATATAGTGCGAAGCCCCACGTCAATTTTTTTTTAATTATTGCATGAATTTCCTGAAAGCTGCCATCCAGCCTGTCGTCCCGCAGACACTGAGAAGCGCAGGCATGCTTGCGCTCCTCAGTGTCTGGCTGTGACGGCATCTGGGAATTAGGTGTCTAGGTGAGTATAGGTGTAGTTTTTTATTTTTTACTTTATTTTAGGTGGCGATCGGCGGGGACAGGTAATGTATAAACTAATTTATTGTAGGCAACCACTGGCCACCAATGACATGTATCTAACATTTATTGGGGACACAGTAGGGCAATTTAAATAGCAGGATCAGGCTGATGCGAACTACTGCTCCCATCGAGCTGATCCTGCTGGCACGAGTGGACGGGGGACAGACATAGGTCGATGGGAGTAGTAGTGTCACATCGGCCTATGTCTGCCTGCATGCACACACCAATCATGACCGGTCTGATGGTCTGCAAGGTGAGGCTGACCTGTGCGGCCGTGGGAAAGTTCATGTGAGTTCATGCAGTGAAGCATGAACTCACATGAACCCTCTGAGGGCACCGCGGCGACTTCAAATGAACAGCTGATCAGCATCACCTGATACCTCAGCTGTTCATTTGAAATAACCGGCGGGAAAGCGCAGCACAGAACGGGAAAGCCCGCGGTGAAGTCTTTTCACCGCCGGCTTCCCCGCCCGGGTCCTTCGCTCCCCGCTCCTTGGTGCTGCGCTCCCCGCCCGGTCCTAACTTACGATCGGGATGGGAGGTGGCGAGGGGAGCAGAGGATCGGGGTGGGAGGCTGCGGGGAAGCAGTATGGGGCTGAGTGATTATTTAAAAGCCGGCGGGCGGTAAAAAGCCAGCGGGCGGTAAAAAGCCGCCGGCTTTTAAACAATCAGGAGAATTCTCCCACGCTGGGATGGCATTCTGATGACAGGCTGGATCGCAGCTGAGCGCTGCCATCCAGCTTGTCATCCTTCAGAGACACTGCAGAGCGCAGGCATTATGGGAACTTCCGATTCCGGTATCCGATATTGTAAAAGTATCGGAATTAAGTATCGGAACTCCGATACCGCGAATATCGGCCGATACCCGATATTACAGTATCGGAATGCTCAACACTAATTGAAGTATCTATCCGTACATGCAAACACATACATGCATGGAAAATTATGTACATAAACACATACGAACAGGTGAATATATATACACACACACACACACACTATATATATATATATATATATATATATAAAAATTATATATATATGAAAGACAGCACCATTTCATATTACTCACTAGTCGGTGCCAAGCCTCCAAACAGTCTGTCCAAACTGCTGCATGTCAATAGAAAAAATATAAAGAGGCAGCACTCCAAGAAATTTTTGAAAAAAAATGGACTTTAATGAGCCCAAAGGCGACGTTTCGGTTCACAGAACCTTTCTCAAGCCAAGGCATACTAGTTCCCAGCGGAGCAGCAGAGTATATATACAGTACAGTCCAAAAGTTTGGACACACCTTCTCATTTAAAGATTTTTCTGTATTTTCATGACTATGAAAATTGTACATTCACACTGAAGGCATCAAAACTATGAATTACCACATGTGGAATTATATACTTAACAAAAAAGGGTGAAACAACTGAAAATATGTCTTATATTCTAGGTTCTTCAAAGTAGCCACCTTTTGCTTTGATGACTGCTTTGCACACTCTTGGCATTCTCTTGATGAGCTTCAAGAGGTAGTCACCGGAAATGGTCTTCCAACAATCTTGAAGGAGTTCCCAGAGATGCTTAGCACTTGTTGGCCCTTTTGCCTTCACTCTGTGGTCCAGCTCACCCCAAACCATCTCGATTGGGTTCAGGTCTGGTGACTGTGGAGGCCAGGTCATCTGGCGTAGCCCCCCATCACTCTCCTTCTTGGTCAAATAGCCCTTACACAGCCTGGAGGTGTTTGGGGTCATTGTCCTGTTGAAAAATAAATGATGGTCCAACTAAACGCAAACCGGATGGAATAGCATGCCGCTGCAAGATGCTGTGGTAGCCATGCTGGTTCAGTATGCCTTCAATTTTGAATAAATCCCCAACAGTGTCACCAGCAAAGCCCCCCACACCATCACACCTCCTCCTCCATGCTTCACGGTGGGAACCAGGCATGTAGAGTCCATCCGTTCACCTTTTCTGTGTCGCACAAAGACACGGTGGTTGGAACCAAAGATCTCAAATTTGGACTCATCAGACCAAAGCACAGATTTCCACTGGTCTAATGTCCATTCCTTGTGTTCTTTAGCCCAAACAAGTCTCTTCTGCTTGTTGCCTGTCCTTAGCAGTGGTTTCCTAGCAGCTATTTTACCATGAAGGCCTGCTGCACAAAGTCTCCTCTTAACAGTTATTGAAGAGATGTGTCTGCTGCTAAAACTCTGTGTGGCATTGACCTGGTCTCTAATCTGAGCTGCTGTTAACCTGCGATTTCTGAGGCTGGTGACTCGGATAAACTTATCCTCAGAAGCAGAGGTGACTCTTGGTCTTCCTTTCCTGGGGCGGTCCTCATGTGAGCCAGTTTCTTTGTAGCGCTTGATGGTTTTTGCAACTGCACTTGGGGACACTTTCAAAGTTTTCCCAATTTTTCGTACTGATTGACCTTCATTTCTTAAATTAGTGATGGCCACTCGTTTTTCTTTACTTAGAATTTGTATTATGGCAAGAAAAAAGCAGCTAACAGTCTATTCAGAAGGACTATCAGCTGTGTATCCACCTGACTTCTGCACAACACAACTGATGGTCCCAACCCCATTTATAAGGCAAGAAATCCCACTTATTAAACCTGACAGGGCACACCTGTGAAGTGAAAACCATTTCTGGTAACTACCTCTTGAAGCTCATCAAGAGAATGCCAAGAGTGTACAAAGCAGTCATCAAAGCAAAAGGTGGCTACTTTGAAGAACCTAGAATATAAGACATATTTTCAGTTGTTTCACACTTTTTTGTTAAGTATATAATTCCACATGTGGTAATTCATAGTTTTGATGCCTTCAGTGTGAATGTACAATTTTCATAGTCATGAAAATACAGAAAAACCTTTAAATGAGAAGGTGTGTCCAAACTTTTGGTCTGTACTGTATATATATATATATATATATATATATATATATATAAAAACACACTTTCAAAAGGAAATATGTAGACACACAGACACAATCATACACATATGAATTCACACACACAATCTCAGGGGCCCCGATTTCTGTATGCCACATAAGAAGGCACTATAATCATGCAGGGCACACTGATAGCATTCAGACAACACGCACAGTATATATATATATATATATATATATATATATATATATATATATATATATATATATATATGTATATATACACAAACACAGAAACATACACAGGTATCTTGGCCGCACTTCTGGAAATTTATAGGAACAGTCTTGTTCCCTTGCTAAGAATAAGCCATGTGCGGAAACAATGACTGTGTGAGGAGTGAAGACAGCAGGGCATTGTGATGGGCCCTGGGGAGGCACGAGAAAGGAAGATAGTAAGGTATTGTAAGGGGCCCCGGGGAAGGCTCAAAGGTAAATAATGATTAATTAGATATTACAATGGCAAAATTCCAAGAGGAAAGTGGGAAATCATTGTCTGATTTGCCATTAATTATAAAAACGAACAATATTAAATTGTTGACTGGACAAAGTTCCCAACCATTATCTGGTATGCAGGGGCCAAACCAAGGGCCCACTAGCCAACAAGGGATCATGTGTGACTGTGGATACTATCATGTCAATACAATGGTACAATTGACCAATCATCCCTCACTATATGAATGAGAGTGGTAAGAAAGGCACCTCCTAGGCGGCCACTACCAGGTCTATACCCGGTGGTTCCACCCCCGAGGATCTGCCTGGCCGTAGATTCTTAGATCTTACATTCTCCATACTTACAACGGGTATACGACAAGCTAACAAATAAGATATATAACGATGCCAGGGGTCTCTGAGAACTTACTGATGATGACCTCAGAATTTCAGTGCTCGACCTTATCATTACCTGTCTGAGTACTATATACGTGGCCAAATGTTATATACCAGGATCCATAAATTCTCATTTATATAAGGTATTGGGCCCCAACATGGCAATCACCCTGCTAGTAGAGAAGCAACATCCACACTCAAGAAATGGGTAGTAACTGTAAAAAGTCTATATGACAACAGTCAATATGGTGCCTATGTCGTACCCGTGATAGATAGTTATGAGATAAATGGATGGATATGAGATAGGTATATAATACGTAGGACCCTACGGCAGCTTCATTAATAGTAGGTACACTTTTAGGACTGATTTTCCCGCTGAGTGCGCGGCTCTGCTGTGCGGCTGTTTTTACAAGCTTGGCTGAATAACCATCTGGAATGTAAGACCTTGCATTACTCCGCTGCGCTCCATAACACATCCCTATGTTATAGCCACAGATGATCAGGGTAATAGAGAGTCAATCAGTGTCATCCCACTGTATATGGAGGGCGCTCGGTATATTCTCATCTCTCTTTTGGCTTCTGTTAGGAATCCTCTGAATAGAGCACTGATTACTGTTGTGATCCACAAGGGCAGGATCATAGAATCCGTGAAGGGCGTAACTGCTTTTATATTCCCAATATCTACAATATAAACCTATGACATGGGGCGCAGCGTCAGGTCGCACCATTACTATACGGCCAGGCATGGAGAGAAGCAAATGGCAACCTCTTACTACAAGCCCCTGCTATACAATCTGTAAAGATGCCTGCAACTCCTTTTATCAGACATATCAAAACAGTGCCATACAGAACCCAGATAGAGAGAGTCTGAGAGTGCCAAGATAAATGGTGCCATACAGAACCCAGATAGAGAGAGTCTGAGAGTGCCAAGATAAATGGTGCCATACAGAACCCAGATAGAGAGAGTCTGAGAGTGCCAAGATAAATGGTGCCATACAGAACCCAGATAGAGAGAGTCTGAGAGTGCCAAGATAAATGGTGCCATACAGAACCCAGATAGAGAGAGTCTGAGAGTGCCAAGATAAATGGTGCCATACAGAACCCAGATAGAGAGAGTCTGAGAGTGCCAAGATAAATGGTGCCATACAGAACCCAGATAGAGAGAGTCTGAGAGTGCCAAGATAAATGGTGCCATACAGAACCCAGATAGAGAGAGTCTGAGAGTGCCAAGATAAATGGTGACATACAGAACCCAGATAGAGAGAGTCTGAGAGTGCCAAGATAAATGGTGCCATACAGAACCCAGATAGACAGAGTCTGAGAGTGCCAAGATAAATGGTGCCATACAGAACCCAGATAGAGAGAGTCTGAGAGTGCCAAGATAAATGGTGCCATACAGAACCCAGATAGAGAGAGTCTGAGAGTGCCAAGATAAATGGTGCCATACAGAACCCAGATAGAGAGAGTCTGAGAGTGCCAAGATAAATGGTGCCATACAGAACCCAGATAGAGAGAGTCTGAGAGTGCCAAGATAAATGGTGCCATACAGAACCCAGGTAGACAGAGTCTGAGAGTGCCAAGATAAATGGTGCCATACAGAACCCAGATAGAGAGAGTCTGAGAGTGCCAAGATAAATGGGGCCATACAGAACCCAGATAGAGAGAGTCTGAGAGTGCCAAGATAAATGGTGCCATACAGAACCCAGAGAGAGAGAGTCTGAGAGTGCCAAGATAAATGGTGCCATACAGAACCCAGATAGAGAGAGTCTGAGAGTGCCAAGATAAATGGTGCCATACAGAACCCAGATAGAGAGAGTCTGAGAGTGCCAAGATAAATGGTGCCATACAGAACCCAGATAGACAGAGTCTGAGAGTGCCAAGATAAATGGTGCCATACAGAACCCAGATAGAGAGAGTCTGAGAGTGCCAAGATAAATGGGGCCATACAGAACCCAGATAGAGAGAGTCTGAGAGTGCCAAGATAAATGGGGCCATACAGAACCCAGATAGACAGAGTTTGAGAGTGCCAAGATAAATGGTGCCATACAGAACCCAGATAGAGAGAGTCTGAGAGTGCCAAGATAAATGGTGCCATACAGAACCCAGATAGAGAGAGTCTGAGAGTGCCAAGATAAATGGTGCCATACAGAACCCAGATAGAGAGAGTCTGAGAGTGCCAAGATAAATGGTGCCATACAGAACCCAGATAGAGAGAGTCTGAGAGTGCCAAGATAAATGGTGCCATACAGAACCCAGAGAGAGAGAGTCTGAGAGTGCCAAGATAAATGGTGCCATACAGAACCCAGATAGAGAGAGTCTGAGAGTGCCAAGATAAATGGTGCCATACAGAACCCAGATAGAGAGAGTCTGAGAGTGCCAAGATAAATGGTGCCATACAGAACCCAGATAGAGAGAGTCTGAGAGTGCCAAGATAAATGGTGCCATACAGAACCCAGATAGAGAGAGTCTGAGAGTGCCAAGATAAATGGTGCCATACAGAACCCAGATAGACAGAGTCTGAGAGTGCCAAGATAAATGGTGCCATACAGAACCCAGATAGACAGAGTCTGAGAGTGCCAAGATAAATGGTGCCAT
The DNA here is from genome assembly GCF_046119375.1 of Phyllobates terribilis. Taxonomy (NCBI): domain Eukaryota; kingdom Metazoa; phylum Chordata; class Amphibia; order Anura; family Dendrobatidae; genus Phyllobates; species Phyllobates terribilis. The sequence goes on along the minus strand of NW_027362763.1, from coordinate 47,569,338 downwards.
ACAGAATCCAGATAGACAGAGTCTGAGAGTGCCAAGATAAATGGTGCCATACAGAACTCAGATAGATAGAGTCTGAGAGTGCCAAGATAAATGGTGCCATACAGAACCCCGATAGACAGAGTCTGAGAGTGCCAAGATAAATAGTGCCATACAGAACCTAGATAGAGAGAGTCTGAGAGTGCCAAGATAAATGGTGCCATACAGAACCCAGATAGACAGAGTCTGAGAGTGCCAAGATAAATGGTGCCATACAGAACCCAGATAGACAGAGTCTGAGAGTGCCAAGATAAATGGTGCCATACAGAACCCAGATAGAAAGAGAGAGTCTGAGAGTGCCAAGATAAATGGTGCCATACAGAACCCAGAGAGAGAGAGACTGAGAGTGCCAAGATAAATGGTGCCATACAGAACCTAGATAGAGTCTGAGAGTGCCAAGATAAATGGTGCCATACAGAACCCAGATAGACAGAGTCTGAGAGTGCCAAGATAAATGGTGCCATACAGAACCCAGATAGACAGAGTCTGAGAGTGCCAAGATAAATGGTGCCATACAGAACCCAGATAGAGAGAGTCTGAGAGTGCCAAGATAAATGGTGCCATACAGAACCAGGAGAGAGAGAGTCTGAGAGTGCCAAGATAAATGGTGCCATACAGAACCTAGATAGAGTCTGAGAGTGCCAAGATAAATGGTGCCATACAGAACCCAGATAGACAGAGTCTGAGAGTGCCAAGATAAATGGTGCCATACAGAACCCAGATAGACAGAGTCTGAGAGTGCCAAGATAAATGGTGCCATACAGAACCCAGATAGAGAGAGTCTGAGAGTGCCAAGATAAATGGTGCCATACAGAACCCAGAGAGAGAGAGTCTGAGAGTGCCAAGATAAATGGTGCCATACAGAACCTAGATAGAGTCTGAGAGTGCCAAGATAAATGGTGCCATACAGAACCCAGATAGACAGAGTCTGAGAGTGCCAAGATAAATGGTGCCATACAGAACCCAGATAGACAGAGTCTGAGAGTGCCAAGATAAATGGTGCCATACAGAACCCAGATAGAGAGAGTCTGAGAGTGCCAAGATAAATGGTGCCATACAGAACCCAGATAGAGAGAGTCTGAGAGTGCCAAGATAAATGGTGCCATACAGAACCCAGATAGACAGAGTCTGAGAGTGCCAAGATAAATGGTGCCATACAGAACCCAGATAGACAGAGTCTGAGAGTGCCAAGATAAATGGTGCCATACAGAACCCAGATAGACAGAGTCTGAGAGTGCCAAGATAAATGGTGCCATACAGAACCCAGATAGACAGAGTCTGAGAGTGCCAAGATAAATGGTGCCATACAGAACCCAGATAGACAGAGTCTGAGAGTGCCAAGATAAATGGTGCCATACAGAACCCAGATAGAGAGAGTCTGAGAGTGCCAAGATAAATGGTGCCATACAGAATCCAGATAGACAGAGTCTGAGAGTGCCAAGATAAATGGTGCCATACAGAACCCACATAGATAGAGTCTGAGAGTGCCAAGATAAATGGTGCCATACAGAACCCCGATAGACAGAGTCTGAGAGTGCCAAGATAAATAGTGCCATACAGAACCTAGATAGAGAGAGTCTGAGAGTGCCAAGATAAATGGTGCCATACAGAACCCAGATAGACAGAGTCTGAGAGTGCCAAGATAAATGGTGCCATACAGAACCCAGATAGACAGAGTCTGAGAGTGCCAAGATAAATGGGGCCATACAGAACCCAGATAGAGAGAGTCTGAGAGTGCCAAGATAAATGGGGCCATACAGAACCCAGATAGACAGAGTCTGAGAGTGCCAAGATAAATGGTGCCATACAGAACCCAGATAGAGAGAGTCTGAGAGTGCCAAGATAAATGGTGCCATACAGAACCCTGATAGAGAGAGTCTGAGAGTGCCAAGATAAATGGTGCCATACAGAACCCAGATAGAGAGAGTCTGAGAGTGCCAAGATAAATGGTGCCATACAGAACCCAGATAGAGAGAGTCTGAGAGTGCCAAGATAAATGGTGCCATACAGAACCCAGAGAGAGAGAGTCTGAGAGTGCCAAGATAAATGGTGCCATACAGAACCCAGATAGAGAGAGTCTGAGAGTGCCAAGATAAATGGTGCCATACAGAACCCAGATAGAGAGAGTCTGAGAGTGCCAAGATAAATGGTGCCATACAGAACCCAGATAGAGAGAGTCTGAGAGTGCCAAGATAAATGGTGCCATACAGAACCCAGATAGAGAGAGTCTGAGAGTGCCAAGATAAATGGTGCCATACAGAACCCAGATAGAGAGAGTCTGAGAGTGCCAAGATAAATGGTGCCATACAGAACCCAGATAGACAGAGTCTGAGAGTGCCAAGATAAATGGTGCCATACATAACCCAGATAGACAGAGTCTGAGAGTGCCAAGATAAATGGTGCCATACAGAATCCAGATAGACAGAGTCTGAGAGTGCCAAGATAAATGGTGCCATACAGAACCCAGATAGACAGAGTCTGAGAGTGCCAAGATAAATGGTGCCATACAGAACCCAGATAGACAGAGTCTGAGAGTGCCAAGATAAATGGTGCCATACAGAACCCAGATAGACAGAGTCTGAGAGTGACAAGATAAATGGTGCCATACAGAACCCAGATAGACAGAGTCTGAGAGTGCCAAGATAAATGGTGCCATACAGAACCCCAATAGAGAGAGTCTGAGAGTGCCAAGATAAATGGTGCCATACAGAATCCAGATAGACAGAGTCTGAGAGTGCCAAGATAAATGGTGCCATACAGAACCCAGATAGATAGAGTCTGAGAGTGCCAAGATAAATGGTGCCATACAGAACCCCGATAGACAGAGTCTGAGAGTGCCAAGATAAATAGTGCCATACAGAACCTAGATAGAGAGAGTCTGAGAGTGCCAAGATAAATGGTGCCATACAGAACCCAGATAGACAGAGTCTGAGAGTGCCAAGATAAATGGTGCCATACAGAACCCAGATAGACAGAGTCTGAGAGTGCCAAGATAAATGGGGCCATACAGAACCCAGATAGAGAGAGTCTGAGAGTGCCAAGATAAATGGGGCCATACAGAACCCAGATAGACAGAGTCTGAGAGTGCCAAGATAAATGGTGCCATACAGAACCCAGATAGAGAGAGTCTGAGAGTGCCAAGATAAATGGTGCCATACAGAACCCAGATAGAGAGAGTCTGAGAGTGCCAAGATAAATGGTGCCATACAGAACCCAGATAGAGAGAGTCTGAGAGTGCCAAGATAAATGGTGCCATACAGAACCCAGATAGAGAGAGTCTGAGAGTGCCAAGATAAATGGTGCCATACAGAACCCAGAGAGAGAGAGTCTGAGAGTGCCAAGATAAATGGTGCCATACAGAACCCAGATAGAGAGAGTCTGAGAGTGCCAAGATAAATGGTGCCATACAGAACCCAGATAGAGAGAGTCTGAGAGTGCCAAGATAAATGGTGCCATACAGAACCCAGATAGAGAGAGTCTGAGAGTGCCAAGATAAATGGTGCCATACAGAACCCAGATAGAGAGAGTCTGAGAGTGCCAAGATAAATGGTGCCATACAGAACCCAGATAGAGAGAGTCTGAGAGTGCCAAGATAAATGGTGCCATACAGAACCCAGATAGACAGAGTCTGAGAGTGCCAAGATAAATGGTGCCATACAGAACCCAGATAGACAGAGTCTGAGAGTGCCAAGATAAATGGTGCCATACAGAATCCAGATAGACAGAGTCTGAGAGTGCCAAGATAAATGGTGCCATACAGAACCCAGATAGATAGAGTCTGAGAGTGCCAAGATAAATGGTGCCATACAGAACCCCGATAGACAGAGTCTGAGAGTGCCAAGATAAATGGTGCCATACAGAACCTAGATAGAGAGAGACTGAGAGTGCCAAGATAAATGGTGCCATACAGAACCCAGATAGACAGAGTCTGAGAGTGCCAAGATAAATGGTGCCATACAGAACCCAGATAGACAGAGTCTGAGAGTGCCAAGATAAATGGTGCCATACAGAACCCAGATAGAAAGAGAGAGTCTGAGAGTGCCAAGATAAATGGTGCCATACAGAACCCAGAGAGAGAGAGTCTGAGAGTGCCAAGATAAATGGTGCCATACAGAACCTAGATTGAGTCTGAGAGTGCCAAGATAAATGGTGCCATACAGAACCCAGATAGACAGAGTCTGAGAGTGCCAAGATAAATGGTGCCATACAGAACCCAGATAGACAGAGTCTGAGAGTGCCAAGATAAATGGTGCCATACAGAACCCAGATAGAGAGAGTCTGAGAGTGCCAAGATAAATGGTGCCATACAGAACCCAGAGAGAGAGAGTCTGAGAGTGCCAAGATAAATGGTGCCATACAGAACCTAGATAGAGTCTGAGAGTGCCAAGATAAATGGTGCCATACAGAACCCAGATAGACAGAGTCTGAGAGTGCCAAGATAAATGGTGCCATACAGAACCCAGATAGACAGAGTCTGAGAGTGCCAAGATAAATGGTGCCATACAGAACCCAGATAGAGAGAGTCTGAGAGTGCCAAGATAAATGGTGCCATACAGAACCCAGATAGAGAGAGTCTGAGAGTGCCAAGATAAATGGTGCCATACAGAACCCAGATAGACAGAGTCTGAGAGTGCCAAGATAAATGGTGCCATACAGAACCCAGATAGACAGAGTCTGAGAGTGCCAAGATAAATGGTGCCATACAGAACCCAGATAGACAGAGTCTGAGAGTGCCAAGATAAATGGTGCCATACAGAACCCAGATAGACAGAGTCTGAGAGTGCCAAGATAAATGGTGCCATACAGAACCCAGATAGACAGAGTCTGAGAGTGCCAAGATAAATGGTGCCATACAGAACCCAGATAGAGAGAGTCTGAGAGTGCCAAGATAAATGGTGCCATACAGAATCCAGATAGACAGAGTCTGAGAGTGCCAAGATAAATGGTGCCATACAGAACCCAGATAGATAGAGTCTGAGAGTGCCAAGATAAATGGTGCCATACAGAACCCCGATAGACAGAGTCTGAGAGTGCCAAGATAAATAGTGCCATACAGAACCTAGTTAGAGAGAGTCTGAGAGTGCCAAGATAAATGGTGCCATACAGAACCCAGATAGACAGAGTCTGAGAGTGCCAAGATAAATGGTGCCATACAGAACCCAGATAGAAAGAGTCTGAGAGTGCCAAGATAAATGGTGCCATACAGAACCCAGATAGAGAGAGTCTGAGAGTGCCAAGATAAATGGTGCCATACAGAACCCAGATAGAGAGAGTCTGAGAGTGCCAAGATAAATGGTGCCATACAGAACCCAGATAGAGAGTCTGAGAGTGCCAAGATAAATGGTGCCATACAGAACCCAGATAGAGAGAGTCTGAGAGTGCCAAGATAAATGGTGCCATACAGAACCCAGAGAGAGAGAGTCTGAGAGTGCCAAGATAAATGGTGCCATACAGAACCCAGATAGAGAGAGTCTGAGAGTGCCAAGATAAATGGTGCCATACAGAACCCAGATAGAGAGAGTCTGAGAGTGCCAAGATAAATGGTGCCATACAGAACCCAGATAGAGAGAGTCTGAGAGTGCCAAGATAAATGGTGCCATACAGAACCCAGATAGAGAGAGTCTGAGAGTGCCAAGATAAATGGTGCCATACAGAACCCAGATAGAGAGAGTCTGAGAGTGCCAAGATAAATGGTGCCATACAGAACCCAGATAGAGAGAGTCTGAGAGTGCCAAGATAAATGGTGCCATACAGAACCCAGATAGACAGAGTCTGAGAGTGCCAAGATAAATGGTGCCATACAGAACCCAGATAGACAGAGTCTGAGAGTGCCAAGATAAATGGTGCCATACAGAACCCAGATAGAGAGAGTCTGAGAGTGCCAAGATAAATGGTGCCATACAGAATCCAGATAGACAGAGTCTGAGAGTGCCAAGATAAATGGTGCCATACAGAACCCAGATAGATAGAGTCTGAGAGTGCCAAGATAAATGGTGCCATACAGAACCCCGATAGACAGAGTCTGAGAGTGCCAAGATAAATAGTGCCATACAGAACCTAGTTAGAGAGAGTCTGAGAGTGCCAAGATAAATGGTGCCATACAGAACCCAGATAGACAGAGTCTGAGAGTGCCAAGATAAATGGTGCCATACAGAACCCAGATAGACAGAGTCTGAGAGTGCCAAGATAAATGGTGCCATACAGAACCCAGATAGAGAGAGTCTGAGAGTGCCAAGATAAATGGTGCCATACAGAACCCAGATAGAGAGAGTCTGAGAGTGCCAAGATAAATGGTGCCATACAGAACCCAGATAGAGAGAGTCTGAGAGTGCCAAGATAAATGGTGCCATACAGAACCCAGATAGAGAGAGTCTGAGAGTGCCAAGATAAATGGTGCCATACAGAACCCAGAGAGAGAGAGTCTGAGAGTGCCAAGATAAATGGTGCCATACAGAACCCAGATAGAGAGAGTCTGAGAGTGCCAAGATAAATGGTGCCATACAGAACCCAGATAGAGAGAGTCTGAGAGTGCCAAGATAAATGGTGCCATACAGAACCCAGATAGAGAGAGTCTGAGAGTGCCAAGATAAATGGTGCCATACAGAACCCAGATAGAGAGAGTCTGAGAGTGCCAAGATAAATGGTGCCATACAGAACCCAGATAGAGAGAGTCTGAGAGTGCCAAGATAAATGGTGCCATACAGAACCCAGATAGACAGAGTCTGAGAGTGCCAAGATAAATGGTGCCATACAGAATCCAGATAGACAGAGTCTGAGAGTGCCAAGATAAATGGTGCCATACAGAACCCAGATAGATAGAGTCTGAGAGTGCCAAGATAAATGGTGCCATACAGAACCCCGATAGACAGAGTCTGAGAGTGCCAAGATAAATGGTGCCATACAGAACCTAGATAGAGAGAGTCTGAGAGTGCCAAGATAAATGGTGCCATACAGAACCCAGATGGACAGAGTCTGAGAGTGCCAAGATAAATGGTGCCATACAGAACCCAGATAGACAGAGTCTGAGAGTGCCAAGATAAATGGTGCCATACAGAACCCAGATAGAAAGAGAGAGTCTGAGAGTGCCAAGATAAATGGTGCCATACAGAACCTAGATAGAGTCTGAGAGTGCCAAGATAAATGGTGCCATACAGAACCCAGATAGACAGAGTCTGAGAGTGCCAAGATAAATGGTGCCATACAGAACCCAGATAGACAGAGTCTGAGAGTGCCAAGATAAATGGTGCCATACAGAACCCAGATAGAGAGAGTCTGAGAGTGCCAAGATAAATGGTGCCATACAGAACCCAGAGAGAGAGAGTCTGAGAGTGCCAAGATAAATGGAGCCATACAGAACCTAGATAGAGTCTGAGAGTGCCAAGATAAATGGTGCCATACAGAACCCAGATAGACAGAGTCTGAGAGTGCCAAGATAAATGGTGCCATACAGAACCCAGATAGACAGAGTCTGAGAGTGCCAAGATAAATGGTGCCATACAGAACCCAGATAGAGAGAGTCTGAGAGTGCCAAGATAAATGGTGCCATACAGAACCCAGATAGAGAGAGTCTGAGAGTGCCAAGATAAATGGTGCCATACAGAACCCAGATAGACAGAGTCTGAGAGTGCCAAGATAAATGGTGCCATACAGAACCCAGATAGACAGAGTCTGAGAGTGCCAAGATAAATGGTGCCATACAGAACCCAGATAGACAGAGTCTGAGAGTGCCAAGATAAATGGTGCCATACAGAACCCAGATAGACAGAGTCTGAGAGTGCCAAGATAAATGGTGCCATACAGAACCCAGATAGACAGAGTCTGAGAGTGCCAAGATAAATGGTGCCATACAGAACCCAGATAGAGAGAGTCTGAGAGTGCCAAGATAAATGGTGCCATACAGAATCCAGATAGACAGAGTCTGAGAGTGCCAAGATAAATGGTGCCATACAGAACCCAGATAGATAGAGTCTGAGAGTGCCAAGATAAATGGTGCCATACAGAACCCCGATAGACAGAGTCTGAGAGTGCCAAGATAAATAGTGCCATACAGAACCTAGTTAGAGAGAGTCTGAGAGTGCCAAGATAAATGGTGCCATACAGAACCCAGATAGACAGAGTCTGAGAGTGCCAAGATAAATGGTGCCATACAGAACCCAGATAGACAGAGTCTGAGAGTGCCAAGATAAATGGTGCCATACAGAACCCAGATAGAGAGAGTCTGAGAGTGCCAAGATAAATGGTGCCATACAGAACCCAGATAGAGAGAGTCTGAGAGTGCCAAGATAAATGGTGCCATACAGAACCCAGATAGACAGAGTCTGAGAGTGCCAAGATAAATGGTGCCATACAGAACCCAGATAGACAGAGTCTGAGAGTGCCAAGATAAATGGTGCCATACAGAACCCAGATAGAGAGAGTCTGAGAGTGCCAAGATAAATGGTGCCATACAGAACCCAGATAGAGAGAGTCTGAGAGTGCCAAGATAAATGGTGCCATACAGAACCCAGATAGACAGAGTCTGAGAGTGCCAAGATAAATGGTGTCATACAGAACCCAGATAGAGAGAGTCTGAGAGTGCCAAGATAAATGGTGCCATACAGAACCCACATAGAGAGAGTCTGAGAGTGCCAAGATAAATGGTGCCATACAAAACCCAGATAGAGAGAGTATGAGAGTGCCAAGATAAATGGTGCCATACAGAACCCAGATAGAGAGAGTCTGAGAGTGCCAAGATAAATGGTGCCATACAGAACCCAGATAGACAGAGTCTGAGAGTGCCAAGATAAATGGTGCCATACAGAACCCAGATAGAGAGAGTCTGAGAGTGCCAAGATAAATGGGGCCATACAGAACCCAGATAGAGAGAGTCTGAGAGTGCCAAGATAAATGGGGACATACAGAAACCAGATAGACAGAGTCTGAGAGTGCCAAGATAAATGGTGCCATACAGAACCCAGAGAGAGAGAGTCTGAGAGTGCCAAGATAAATGGTGCCATACAGAACCCAGATAGAGAGAGTCTGAGAGTGCCAAGATAAATGGTGCCATACAGAACCCAGAGAGAGAGAGTCTGAGAGTGCCAAGATAAATGGTGCCATACAGAACCCAGATAGAGAGAGTCTGAGAGTGCCAAGATAAATGGTGCCATACAGAACCCAGATAGAGAGAGTCTGAGAGTGCCAAGATAAATGGTGCCATACAGAACCCAGATAGACAGAGTCTGAGAGTGCCAAGATAAATGGTGCCATACAGAACCCAGATAGAGAGAGTCTGAGAGTGCCAAGATAAATGGGGCCATACAGAACCCAGATAGAGAGAGTCTGAGAGTGCCAAGATAAATGGGGCCATACAGAACCCAGATAGACAGAGTCTGAGAGTGCCAAGATAAATGGTGCCATACAGAACCCAGATAGAGAGAGTCTGAGAGTGCCAAGATAAATGGTGCCATACAGAACCCAGATAGAGAGAGTCTGAGAGTGCCAAGATAAATGGTGCCATACAGAACCCAGATAGAGAGAGTCTGAGAGTGCCAAGATAAATGGTGCCATACAGAACCCAGATAGAGAGAGTCTGAGAGTGCCAAGATAAATGGTGCCATACAGAACCCAGAGAGAGAGAGTCTGAGAGTGCCAAGATAAATGGTGCCATACAGAACCCAGATAGAGAGAGTCTGAGAGTGCCAAGATAAATGGTGCCATACAGAACCCAGATAGAGAGAGTCTGAGAGTGCCAAGATAAATGGTGCCATACAGAACCCAGATAGAGAGAGTCTGAGAGTGCCAAGATAAATGGTGCCATACAGAACCCAGATAGAGAGAGTCTGAGAGTGCCAAGATAAATGGTGCCATACAGAACCCAGATAGACAGAGTCTGAGAGTGCCAAGATAAATGGTGCCATACAGAACCCAGATAGACAGAGTCTGAGAGTGCCAAGATAAATGGTGCCATACAGAACCCAGATAGACAGAGTCTGAGAGTGCCAAGATAAATGGTGCCATACAGAACCCAGATAGACAGAGTCTGAGAGTGCCAAGATAAATGGTGCCATACAGAATCCAGATAGACAGAGTCTGAGAGTGCCAAGATAAATGGTGCCATACAGAACCCAGATAGATAGAGTCTGAGAGTGCCAAGATAAATGGTGCCATACAGAACCCCGATAGACAGAGTCTGAGAGTGCCAAGATAAATAGTGCCATACAGAACCTAGATAGAGAGAGTCTGAGAGTGCCAAGATAAATGGTGCCATACAGAACCCAGATAGACAGAGTCTGAGAGTGCCAAGATAAATGGTGCCATACAGAACCCAGATAGACAGAGTCTGAGAGTGCCAAGATAAATGGTGCCATACAGAACCCAGATAGAAAGAGAGAGTCTGAGAGTGCCAAGATAAATGGTGCCATACAGAACCCAGAGAGAGAGAGTCTGAGAGTGCCAAGATAAATGGTGCCATACAGAACCTAGATAGAGTCTGAGAGTGCCAAGATAAATGGTGCCATACAGAACCCAGATAGACAGAGTCTGAGAGTGCCAAGATAAATGGTGCCATACAGAACCCAGATAGACAGAGTCTGAGAGTGCCAAGATAAATGGTGCCATACAGAACCCAGATAGAGAGAGTCTGAGAGTGCCAAGATAAATGGTGCCATACAGAACCCAGAGAGAGAGAGTCTGAGAGTGCCAAGATAAATGGTGCCATACAGAACCTAGATAGAGTCTGAGAGTGCCAAGATAAATGGTGCCATACAGAACCCAGATAGACAGAGTCTGAGAGTGCCAAGATAAATGGTGCCATACAGAACCCAGATAGACAGAGTCTGAGAGTGCCAAGATAAATGGTGCCATACAGAACCCAGATAGAGAGAGTCTGAGAGTGCCAAGATAAATGGTGCCATACAGAACCCAGAGAGAGAGAGTCTGAGAGTGCCAAGATAAATGGTGCCATACAGAACCTAGATAGAGTCTGAGAGTGCCAAGATAAATGGTGCCATACAGAACCCAGATAGACAGAGTCTGAGAGTGCCAAGATAAATGGTGCCATACAGAACCCAGATAGACAGAGTCTGAGAGTGCCAAGATAAATGGTGCCATACAGAACCCAGATAGAGAGAGTCTGAGAGTGCCAAGATAAATGGTGCCATACAGAACCCAGATAGAGAGAGTCTGAGAGTGCCAAGATAAATGGTGCCATACAGAACCCAGATAGACAGAGTCTGAGAGTGCCAAGATAAATGGTGCCATACAGAACCCAGATAGAGAGAGTCTGAGAGTGCCAAGATAAATGGTGCCATACAGAACCCAGATAGAGAGAGTCTGAGAGTGCCAAGATAAATGGTGCCATACAGAACCCAGATAGACAGAGTCTGAGAGTGCCAAGATAAATGGTGCCATACAGAACCCAGATAGATAGTGCAATACAGTGCCCAGTTAGCGCCATACATTTTTAGGGATTGTTATTCTTCCCTATTATCATCCCTTAGCATATGTATACTATGAAGTGCGCTGGATTCCCACAATGCTTTGGTGTAATCCTGCAGGAATGCTGCGCCGCTCACCCCGGACAATGCAGCGGCATTCATCCGCCACACAATGGCCGCCTCAGCGCCTTTATCCGCCTGTCACCAGCAGCGCTCAGCATTCCCAGCACATTGTCCAGTCTGCTGCTGGAGCTGGAAGCCGGCCTGCAATGTGCTCCATAGAAGAGGACCTGTTAAAGGGAACGTCTGCTAGAATTATTACATCTGTCATATGTTATAATGGACCTGATCTTAAAGGGATTGTCCTAACTAGAAGGAAACCCCCCAGAGATCAGTCAAAGGATACAACTCAATCCTGAGCAAATCGCTCTGTACAATACACAAGTGCGCTCAGCACAACCAGGACAAGAGGCTAGAAAGGTCCATGACAGCAAGCAGAGATCTGGAAAACCACGAGGAACTGCTGCCGAAAGTCTACTGTAGAATTGTATGTCATTATTTGCTCAATCTAAAATAACCCTTTAAATATGACTCCAGCAGGATAGGGTTAATACAGTTAGGGATCTTTGTGCAATGTGTTTTCCAGCTGTGCAGTAAAGCAGTCGCCCCGGGCTTGTGACAATAGTGCAGAGATGTGAGGAGTGACCTGATCCCACACATCATCCCCATCAGCATCCCCATCATCATCCCCGCACCACAACTGCCCGACCGATCCCACCATACAGCATCCTGCCCCACACCTCCATACAGGGATGGTGCTCACTGCTATAACCTGGGCATCTCCTGTATATAATTATATATGTACAGCTGGTATAACCTGGGCATCTCCTGTATATAATTATATATGTACAGCTGGTATAACCTGGGCATCTCCTGTATATAATTATATATGTACAGCTGGTATAACCTGGGCATCTCCTGTATATAATTATATATGTACAGCTGGTATAACCTGGACATCTCCTGTATATAATTATATATGTACAGCTGGTATAACCTGGGCATCTCCTGTATATAATTATATATGTACAGCTGGTATAACCTGGGCATCTCCTGTATATAATTATATATGTACAGCTGGTATAACCTGGGCATCTCCTGTATATAATTATATATGCACAGCTGGTATAACCTGGGTATCTCCTGTATATAATTATATATGTATAGCTGGTATAACCTGGGCATCTCCTGTATATAATTATATATGTACAGCTGGTATAACCTAGGCATCTCCTGTATATAATTATATATGTACAGCTCATATAACCTGGGCATCTCCTGTATATAATTATATATATACAGCTGCTATAACCTGGGCATCTCCTGTATATAATTATATATGTACAGCTGGTATAACCTGGACATCGCCTGTATATAATTATATATGTACAGCTGGTATAACCTGGGCATCTCCTGTATATAATTATATATGTACAGCTCATATAACCTGGACATCTCCTGTATATAATTATATGTACAGCTGGTATAACCTGGCCATCTCTTGTATATAATTATATATGTACAGCTGGTATAACCTGGGCATCTCCTGTATATAATTATATATGTACAGCTGGTATAACCTGGGCATCTTCTGTATATAATTATATATGTACAGCTGGTATAACCTGGGCATCATTTGTATATAATTATATATGTACAGCTGGTATAACCTGGGTATCTCCTGTATATAATTATATATGTACAGCTGGTATAACCTGGGCATCTCTTGTATATAATTATATATGTACAGCTGGTATAACCTGGGTATCTCCTGTATATAATTATATATGTACAGCTGGTATAACCTGGGCATCTCCTGTATATAATTATATATGTACAGCTGGTATAACCTGGGCATCTCTTGTATATAATTATATATGTACAGCTGGTATAACCTGGGCATCTTCTGTATATAATTATACATGTACAGCTGGTATAACCTGGGTATCTCCTGTATATAATTATATATGTACAGCTGGTATAACCTGGGCATCTCTTGTATATAATTATATATGTACAGCTGGTATAACCTGGGTATCTCCTGTATATAATTATATATGTACAGCTGGTATAACCTGGGTATCTCCTGTATATAATTATATAAGTACAGCTGGTATAACCTGGGTATCTCCTGTATATAATTATATATGTACAGCTGGCATAACCTGGGCATCTCTTGTATATAATTATATATGTACAGCTGGTATAACCTGGGCATCTCCTGTATATAATTACATATGTACAGCTGGTATAACCTGGGTATCTCCTGTACATAATTATATATGTACAGCTGGCATAACCTGGGCATCTCTTGTATATAATTATATATGTACAGCTGGTATAACCTGGGCATCTCCTGTATATAATTATATATGTACAGCTCATATAACCTGGACATCTCCTGTATATAATTATATATGTACAGCTGGTATAACCTGGACATCTCCTGTATATAATTATATATGTACAGCTGGTATAAACTGGGCATCTCCTGTATATAATTATATATGTACAGCTGCTATAACCTGGGCTCTCCTGTATATAATTATATATGTACAGCTGCTATAACCTGGGCATCTCCTGTATATAATTATATATGTACAGCTCATATAACCTGGGCATCTCCTGTATATAATTATATATGTACAGCTGCTATAACCTGGGCATCTCCTGTATATAATTATATATGTACAGCTGGTATAACCTGGGTATCTTCTGTATATAATTATATATGTACAGCTGGTATAACCTGCGCATCTCCTGTATATAATTATATATGTACAGCTGCTATAACCTGGTTATCTCCTGTATATAATTATATATGTACAGCTGGTATAACCTGGGCATCTCCTGTATATAATTATATATGTACAGCTGGTATAACCTAGGCATCTCCTGTATATAATTATATATGTACAGCTGGTATAACCTGGACATCTCCTGTATATAATTATATATGTACAGCTGGTATAACCTGGGCATCTCCTGTATATAATTATATATGTACAGCTGGTATAACCTGGGTATCCTCTGTATATAATTATATATGTACAGCTGGTATAACCTGGGCATCTCCTGTATATAATTATATATGTATGGCTGGCATCTCTTGTATATAATTATATATGTACAGCTGGTATAACCTGGGAATCTCTTGTATATAATTATATTTGTACAGCTGGTATAACCTGGGCATCTCTTGTATATAATTATATATGCACAGCTGGTATAACCTGGGCATCTCCTGTATATAATTATATATGTACAGCTGCTATAACCTGGGTATCTCCTGTATATAATTATATATGTACAGCTGGTATAACCTGGGCATCTCTTGTATATAATTATATATGTACAGCTGCTATAACCTGGGCATCTCCTGTATATAATTATATATGTACAGCTCATATAACCTGGGCATCTCCTGTATATAATTATATATGTACAGCTGCTATAACCTGGGCATCTCCTGTATATAATTATATATGTACAGCTGGTGTAACCTGGACATCTCCTGTATATAATTATATATGTACAGCTGGTATCACCTGGGAATCTCCAGTAAATAATTATATATGTACAGCTGGTGTAACCTGGATATCTCCTGTATATAATTATATGTACAGCTGGTATAACCTGGGCATCTCTTGTATATAATTATATATGTACAGCTGGTATAACCTGGGCATCCCCTGTATAAAATTATATATGTACAGCTGGTATAACCTGGGCATCTCCTGTATATAATTATATATGTACAGCTGGTATAATCTGGGCATCATTTGTATATAATTATATATGTACAGCTGGTATAACCTGGGCATCTCTTGTATATAATTATATATGTACAGCTGGTATAACCTGGGTATCTACAGGATATAATTATATATGTACAGCTGGTATAACCTGGGTATCTACAGGATATAATTATATATGTACAGCTGGTATAACCTGGGCATCTCCTGTATATAATTATATATGTACAGCTGGTATAACCTGGGCATCTCCTGTATATAATTATTTATGAACAGCTGGTATAACCTGGGCATTTCTTGTATATAATTATATATGTACAGCTGGTATAACCTGGGTATCTCCTGTATATAATTATATAAGTACAGCTGGTATAACCTGGGTATCTCCTGTATATAATTATATATGTACAGCTGGCATAACCTGGGCATCTCTTGTATATAATTATATATGTACAGCTGGTATAACCTGGGCATCTCCTGTATATAATTACATATGTACAGCTGGTATAACCTGGGTATCTCCTGTATATAATTATATATGTACGGCTGGCATCTCTTGTATATAATTATATATGTACAGCTGGTATAACCTGGGAATCTCTTGTATATAATTATATATGTACAGCTGGCATAACCTGGGCATTTCTTGTATATAATTATATTTGTACAGCTGGTATAACCTGGGCATCTCTTGTATATAATTATATATGTACAGCTGGTATAACCTGGGCATCTCCTGTATATAATTATATATGTACAGCTGCTATAACCTGGGTATCACCTGTATATAATTATATATGTACAGCTGGTATAACCTGGGCATCTCTTGTATATAATTACATATGTACAGCTGCTATAACCTGGGCATCTCCTGTATATAATTATACATGTACAGCTCATATAACCTGGGCATCTCCTGTATATAATTATATATGTACAGCTGCTATAACCTGGGCATCTCCTGTATATAATTATATATGTACAGCTGGTATAACCTGGACATCTCCTGTATATAATTATATATGTACAGCTGGTATAACCTGGGAATCTCCAGTAAATAATTATATATGTACAGCTGGTGTAACCTGGATATCTCCTGTATATAATTATATGTACAGCTGGTATAACCTGGGCATCTCTTGTATATAATTATATATGTACAGCTGGTATAACCTGGGCATCCCCTGTATATAATTATATATGTACAGCTGGTATAACCTGGGCATCTCCTGTATATAATTATATATGTACAGCTGGTATAACCTGGGCATCTCTTGTATATAATTATATATGTACAGCTGGTATAACCTGGGTATCTACAGGATATAATTATATATGTACAGCTGGTATAACCTGGGTATCTACAGGATATAATTATATATGTACAGCTGGTATAACCTGGGCATCTCCTGTATATAATTATATATGTACAGCTGGTATAACCTGGGCATCTCCTGTATATAATTATATATGTACAGCTGGTATAACCTGGGCATTTCTTGTATATAATTATATATGTACAGCTGGTATAACCTGGGTATCTCCTGTATATAATTATATATGTACAGCTGGTATAACCTGGGTATCTCCTGTATATAATTATATAAGTACAGCTGGTATAACCTTGGTATCTCCTGTATACAATTATATATGTACAGCTGGTATAACCTGGGCATCTCTTGTATATAATTATATATGTACAGCTGGTATAACCTGGGTATCTCCTGTATATAATTATATATGTACGGCTGGTATAACCTGGGTGTCTCCTGTATATAATTATATAAGTACAGCTGGTATAACCTGGGTATCTCCTGTATATAATTATATATGTACAGCTGGCATAACCTGGGCATCTCTTGTATATAATTATATATGTACAGCTGGTATAACCTGGGCATCTCCTGTATATAATTACATATGTACAGCTGGTATAACCTGGGCATCTCCTGTATATAATTATATATGTACAGCTGGTATAACCTGGGCATCTCCTGTATATAATTACATATGTACAGCTGCTATAACCTGGGCATCTCCTGTATATAATAATATATGTACAGCTGGTATAACCTGGGCATCTCTTATATATAATTATATATGTACAGCTGGTATAACCTGGGCATCTCCTATATATAATTATATATGTACAGCTGGTATAACCTGGGCATCTCCTGTATATAATTGTATATGTACAGCTGGTATAACCTGTGCATCTCTTGTATTTAATTATATATGTACAGCTGGTATAACCTGGGCATCTCCTGTATATAATTATATATGTACAGCTGGTATAACCTGGGCATCTCCTGTATATAATTATATATGTACAGCTGGTATAACCTGGGCATCTCCTGTATATAATTATATATGTACAGCTCATATAACCTGGACATCTCCTGTATATAATTATATGTACAGCTGGTATAACCTGGCCATCTCTTGTATATAATTATATATGTACAGCTGGTATAACCTGGGCATCTCCTGTATATAATTATATATGTACAGCTGGTATAACCTGGGCATCTTCTGTATATAATTATATATGTACAGCTGGTATAACCTGGGCATCATTTGTATATAATTATATATGTACAGCTGGTATAACCTGGGTATCTCCTGTATATAATTATATATGTACAGCTGGTATAACCTGGGCATCTCCTGTATATAATTATGTATGTACAGCTGGTATAACCTGGGCATCTTTTGTATATAATTATATATGTACAGCTGGTATAACCTGGGCATCTTCTGTATATAATTATATATGTACAGCTGGTATAACCTGGGTATCTCCTGTATATAATTATATATGTACAGCTGGTATAACCTGGGCATCTCTTGTATATAATTATATATGTACAGCTGGTATAACCTGGGTATCTCCTGTATATAATTATATATGTACAGCTGGTATAACCTGGGTATCTCCTGTATATAATTATATAAGTACAGCTGGTATAACCTGGGTATCTCCTGTATATAATTATATATGTACAGCTGGCATAACCTGGGCATCTCTTGTATATAATTATATATGTACAGCTGGTATAACCTGGGCATCTCCTGTATATAATTATATATGTACAGCTGGTATAACCTGGGTATCTCCTGTATATAATTATATAAGTACAGCTGGTATAACCTTGGTATCTCCTGTATACAATTATATATGTACAGCTGGTATAACCTGGGCATCTCTTGTATATAATTACATATGTACAGCTGGTATAACCTGGGTATCTCCTGTATATAATTATATATGTACGGCTGGTATAACCTGGGTGTCTCCTGTATATAATTATATAAGTACAGCTGGTATAACCTGGGTATCTCCTGTATATAATTATATATGTACAGCTGGCATAACCTGGGCATCTCTTGTATATAATTATATATGTACAGCTGGTATAACCTGGGCATCTCCTGTATATAATTACATATGTACAGCTGGTATAACCTGGGCATCTCCTGTATATAATTATATATGTACAGCTGGTATAACCTGGGCATCTCCTGTATATAATTACATATGTACAGCTGCTATAACCTGGGCATCTCCTGTATATAATAATATATGTACAGCTGGTATAACCTGGGCATCTCTTGTATATAATTATATATGTACAGCTGGTATAACCTGGACATCTCCTGTATATAATTATATATGTACAGCTGGTATAACCTGGGCATCTCCTGTATATAATTATATATGTACAGCTGCTATAACCTGGGCTCTCCTGTATATTATTATATATGTACAGCTGCTATAACCTGGGCATCTCCTGTATATAATTATACATGTACAGCTCATATAACCTGGGCATCTCCTGTATATAATTATATATGTACAGCTGCTATAACCTGGGCATCTCCTGTATATAATTATATATGTACAGCTGGTATAACCTGGGTATCTCCTGTATATAATTATATATGTACAGCTGGTGTAACCTGGGCATCTCTTGTATATAATTATATATGTACAGCTGGTATAACCTGGCCATCTCTTGTATATAATTATATATGTACAGCTGGTATAACCTGGACATCTCCTGTATATAATTATATATGTACAGCTGGTATAACCTGGGCATCTCCTGTATATAATTATATATGTACAGCTGGTATAACCTGGGCATCTCCTGTATATAATTATATATGTACAGCTGGTATAACCTGGGCATCTCCTGTATATAATTATATATGTACAGCTGGTATAACCTGGGCATCTCCTGTATATAATTATATATGTACAGCTGGTATAACCTGGACATCTCCTGTATATAATTATATATGTACAGCTGGTATAACCTGGACATTTCCTGTATATAATTATATATGTACAGCTGCTATAACCTGGGCATCTCCTGTATATAATTATATATGTACAGCTGGTATAACCTGGGCATCTCCTGTATATAATTATATATGTACAGCTGGTATAACCTGGGCATCTCCTGTATATAATTATATATGTACAGCTGGTATAACCTGGGCATCTCCTGTATATAATTATATATGTACAGCTGGTATAACCTGGACATCTCCTGTATATAATTATATATGTACAGCTGGTATAACCTGGACATCTCCTGTATATAATTATATATGTACAGCTGCTATAACCTGGGCTCTCCTGTATATAATTATATATGTACAGCTGCTATAACCTGGGCATCTCCTGTATATAATTATATATGTACAGCTGGTATAACCTGGGCATCTCCTGTATATAATTATATATGTACAGCTGGTATAACCTGGGCATCTCCTGTATATAATTATATATGTACAGCTGGTATAACCTGGGCATCTCCTGTATATAATTATATATGCACAGCTGGTATAACCTGGGTATCTCCTGTATATAATTATATATGTATAGCTGGTATAACCTGGGCATCTCCTGTATATAATTATATATGTACAGCTGGTATAACCTAGGCATCTCCTGTATATAATTATATATGTACAGCTCATATAACCTGGGCATCTCCTGTATATAATTATATATATACAGCTGCTATAACCTGGGCATCTCCTGTATATAATTATATATGTACAGCTGGTATAACCTGGACATCGCCTGTATATAATTATATATGTACAGCTGGTATAACCTGGGCATCTCCTGTATATAATTATATATGTACAGCTCATATAACCTGGACATCTCCTGTATATAATTATATGTACAGCTGGTATAACCTGGCCATCTCTTGTATATAATTATATATGTACAGCTGGTATAACCTGGGCATCTCCTGTATATAATTATATATGTACAGCTGGTATAACCTGGGCATCTTCTGTATATAATTATATATGTACAGCTGGTATAACCTGGGCATCATTTGTATATAATTATATATGTACAGCTGGTATAACCTGGGTATCTCCTGTATATAATTATATATGTACAGCTGGTATAACCTGGGCATCTCTTGTATATAATTATATATGTACAGCTGGTATAACCTGGGTATCTCCTGTATATAATTATATATGTACAGCTGGTATAACCTGGGCATCTCCTGTATATAATTATATATGTACAGCTGGTATAACCTGGGCATCTCTTGTATATAATTATATATGTACAGCTGGTATAACCTGGGCATCTTCTGTATATAATTATACATGTACAGCTGGTATAACCTGGGTATCTCCTGTATATAATTATATATGTACAGCTGGTATAACCTGGGCATCTCTTGTATATAATTATATATGTACAGCTGGTATAACCTGGGTATCTCCTGTATATAATTATATATGTACAGCTGGTATAACCTGGGTATCTCCTGTATATAATTATATAAGTACAGCTGGTATAACCTGGGTATCTCCTGTATATAATTATATATGTACAGCTGGCATAACCTGGGCATCTCTTGTATATAATTATATATGTACAGCTGGTATAACCTGGGCATCTCCTGTATATAATTACATATGTACAGCTGGTATAACCTGGGTATCTCCTGTATATAATTATATATGTACGGCTGGCATCTCTTGTATATAATTATATATGTACAGCTGGTATAACCTGGGAATCTCTTGTATATAATTATATATGTACAGCTGGCATAACCTGGGCATCTCTTGTATATAATTATATTTGTACAGCTGGTATAACCTGGGCATCTCTTGTATATAATTATATATGTACAGCTGGTATAACCTGGGCATCTCCTGTATATAATTATATATGTACAGCTGCTATAACCTGGGTATCTCCTGTATATAATTATATATGTACAGCTGGTATAACCTGGGCATCTCTTGTATATAATTATATATGTACAGCTGCTATAACCTGGGCATCTCCTGTATATAATTATACATGTACAGCTCATATAACCTGGGCATCTCCTGTATATAATTATATATGTACAGCTGCTATAACCTGGGCATCTCCTGTATATAATTATATATGTACAGCTGGTATAACCTGGACATCTCCTGTATATAATTATATATGTACAGCTGGTATAACCTGGGAATCTCCAGTAAATAATTATATATGCACAGCTGGTGTAACCTGGATATCTCCTGTATATAATTATATGTACAGCTGGTATAACCTGGGCATCTCTTGTATATAATTATATATGTACAGCTGGTATAACCTGGGCATCCCCTGTATATAATTATATATGTACAGCTGGTATAACCTGGGCATCTCCTGTATATAATTATATATGTACAGCTGGTATAACCTGGGCATCTCTTGTATATAATTATATATGTACAGCTGGTATAACCTGGGTATCTACAGGATATAATTATATATGTACAGCTGGTATAACCTGGGTATCTACAGGATATAATTATATATGTACAGCTGGTATAACCTGGGCATCTCCTGTATATAATTATATATGTACAGCTGGTATAACCTGGGCATCTCCTGTATATAATTATATATGTACAGCTGGTATAACCTGGGCATTTCTTGTATATAATTATATATGTACAGCTGGTATAACCTGGGTATCTCCTGTATATAATTATATATGTACAGCTGGTATAACCTGGGTATCTCCTGTATATAATTATATAAGTACAGCTGGTATAACCTTGGTATCTCCTGTATACAATTATATATGTACAGCTGGTATAACCTGGGCATCTCTTGTATATAATTACATATGTACAGCTGGTATAACCTGGGTATCTCCTGTATATAATTATATATGTACGGCTGGTATAACCTGGGTGTCTCCTGTATATAATTATATAAGTACAGCTGGTATAACCTGGGTATCTCCTGTATATAATTATATATGTACAGCTGGCATAACCTGGGCATCTCTTGTATATAATTATATATGTACAGCTGGTATAACCTGGGCATCTCCTGTATATAATTACATATGTACAGCTGGTATAACCTGGGCATCTCCTGTATATAATTATATATGTACAGCTGGTATAACCTGGGCATCTCCTGTATATAATTACATATGTACAGCTGCTATAACCTGGGCATCTCCTGTATATAATAATATATGTACAGCTGGTATAACCTGGGCATCTCTTGTATATAATTATATATGTACAGCTGGTATAACCTGGGCATCTCCTATATATAATTATATATGTACAGCTGGTATAACCTGGGCATCTCCTGTATATAATTGTATATGTACAGCTGGTATAACCTGTGCATCTCTTGTATTTAATTATATATGTACAGCTGGTATAACCTGGGCATCTCCTGTACATAATTATATATGTACAGCTGGTATAACCTGGGCATCTCCTGTATATAATTATATATGTACAGCTGGTATAACCTGGGCATCTCCTGTATATAATTATATATGTACAGCTCATATAACCTGGACATCTCCTGTATATAATTATATGTACAGCTGGTATAACCTGGCCATCTCTTGTATATAATTATATATGTACAGCTGGTATAACCTGGGCATCTCCTGTATATAATTATATATGTACAGCTGGTATAACCTGGGCATCTTCTGTATATAATTATATATGTACAGCTGGTATAACCTGGGCATCTCCTGTATATAATTATATATGTACAGCTGGTATAACCTGGGCATCTCCTGTATATAATTATAGATGTACAGCTGGTATAACCTGGACATCTCCTGTATATACTTATATATGTACAGCTGGTATAACCTGGACATCTCCTGTATATAATTATATATGTACAGCTGGTATAACCTGGGCATCTCCTGTATATAATTATATATGTACAGCTGGTATAACCTGGGCATCTCCTGTATATAATTATATATGTACAGCTGGTATAACCTGGGCATCTCCTGTATATAATTATATATGTACAGCTGGTATAACCTGGACATCTCCTGTATATAATTATATATGTACAGCTGGTATAACCTGGACATTTCCTGTATATAATTATATATGTACAGCTGCTATAACCTGGGCATCTCCTGTATATAATTATATATGTACAGCTGGTATAACCTGGGCATCTCCTGTATATAATTATATATGTACAGCTGGTATAACCTGGGCATCTCCTGTATATAATTATATATGTACAGCTGGTATAACCTGGGCATCTCCTGTATATAATTATATATGTACAGCTGGTATAACCTGGACATCTCCTGTATATAATTATATATGTACAGCTGGTATAACCTGGACATCTCCTGTATATAATTATATATGTACAGCTGCTATCACCTGGGCTCTCCTGTATATAATTATATATGTACAGCTGCTATAACCTGGGCATCTCCTGTTTATAATTTTATATGTACAGCTGGTATAACCTGGGCATCTCCTGTATATAATTATATATGTACAGCTGGTATAACCTGGGCATCTCCTGTATATAATTATATATGTACAGCTGGTATAACCTGGGCATCTCCTGTATATAATTATATATGCACAGCTGGTATAACCTGGGTATCTCCTGTATATAATTATATATGTGTAGCTGGTATAACCTGGGCATCTCCTGTATATAATTATATATGTACAGCTGGTATAACCTAGGCATCTCCTGTATATAATTATATATGTACAGCTCATATAACCTGGGCATCTCCTGTATATAATTATATATATACAGCTGCTATAACCTGGGCATCTCCTGTATATAATTATATATGTACAGCTGGTATAACCTGGACATCGCCTGTATATAATTATATATGTACAGCTGGTATAACCTGGGCATCTCCTGTATATAATTATATATGTACAGCTCATATAACCTGGACATCTCCTGTATATAATTATATGTACAGCTGGTATAACCTGGCCATCTCTTGTATATAATTATATATGTACAGCTGGTATAACCTGGGCATCTCCTGTATATAATTATATATGTACAGCTGGTATAACCTGGGCATCTTCTGTATATAATTATATATGTACAGCTGGTATAACCTGGGCATCATTTGTATATAATTATATATGTACAGCTGGTATAACCTGGGTATCTCCTGTATATAATTATATATGTACAGCTGGTATAACCTGGGCATCTCTTGTATATAATTATATATGTACAGCTGGTATAACCTGGGTATCTCCTGTATATAATTATATATGTACAGCTGGTATAACCTGGGCATCTCCTGTATATAATTATATATGTACAGCTGGTATAACCTGGGCATCTCTTGTATATAATTATATATGTACAGCTGGTATAACCTGGGCATCTTCTGTATATAATTATACATGTACAGCTGGTATAACCTGGGTATCTCCTGTATATAATTATATATGTACAGCTGGTATAACCTGGGCATCTCTTGTATATAATTATATATGTACAGCTGGTATAACCTGGGTATCTCCTGTATATAATTATATATGTACAGATGGTATAACCTGGGTATCTCCTGTATATAATTATATAAGTACAGCTGGTATAACCTGGGTATCTCCTGTATATAATTATATATGTACAGCTGGCATAACCTGGGCATCTCTTGTATATAATTATATATGTACAGCTGGTATAACCTGGGCATCTCCTGTATATAATTACATATGTACAGCTGGTATAACCTGGGTATCTCCTGTACATAATTATATATGTACAGCTGGCATAACCTGGGCATCTCTTGTATATAATTATATATGTACAGCTGGTATAACCTGGGCATCTCCTGTATATAATTATATATGTACAGCTCATATAACCTGGACATCTCCTGTATATAATTATATATGTACAGCTGGTATAACCTGGACATCTCCTGTATATAATTATATATGTACAGCTGGTATAAACTGGGCATCTCCTGTATATAATTATATATGTACAGCTGCTATAACCTGGGCTCTCCTGTATATAATTATATATGTACAGCTGCTATAACCTGGGCATCTCCTGTATATAATTATATATGTACAGCTCATATAACCTGGGCATCTCCTGTATATAATTATATATGTACAGCTGCTATAACCTGGGCATCTCCTGTATATAATTATATATGTACAGCTGGTATAACCTGGGTATCTTCTGTATATAATTATATATGTACAGCTGGTATAACCTGGGCATCTCCTGTATATAATTATATATGTACAGCTGCTATAACCTGGTTATCTCCTGTATATAATTATATATGTACAGCTGGTATAACCTGGGCATCTCCTGTATATAATTATCTATGTACAGCTGGTATAACCTAGGCATCTCCTGTATATAATTATATATGTACAGCTGGTATAACCTGGACATCTCCTGTATATAATTATATATGTACAGCTGGTATAACCTGGGCATCTCCTGTATATAATTATATATGTACAGCTGGTATAACCTGGGTATCCTCTGTATATAATTATATATGTACAGCTGATATAACCTGGGCATCTCCTGTATATAATTATATATGTACAGCTGGTATAACCAGGACATCTCCTGTATATAATTATATATGTACAGCTGGTATAACCTGGGCATCTCCTGTATATAATTATATATGTACAGCTGGTATAACCTGGGCATCTCCTGTATATAATTATATATGTACAGCTGGTATAAACTGGGCATCTCCTGTATATAATTATATATGTACAGCTGCTATAACCTGGGCTCTCCTGTATATAATTATATATGTACAGCTGCTATAATAACCTGGGCATCTCCTGTATATAATTATATATGTACAGCTCATATAACCTGGGCATCTCCTGTATATAATTATATATGTACAGCTGCTATAACCTGGGCATCTCCTGTATATAATTATATATGTACAGCTGGTATAACCTGGGTATCTTCTGTATATAATTATATATGTACAGCTGGTATAACCTGGGCATCTCCTGTATATAATTATATATGTACAGCTGCTATAACCTGGGCATCTCCTGTATATAATTATATATGTACAGCTGGTATAACCTGGGTATCTTCTGTATATAATTATATATGTACAGCTGGTATAACCTGGGCATCTCCTGTATATAATTATATATGTACAGCTGCTATAACCTGGTTATCTCCTGTATATAATTATATATGTACAGCTGGTATAACCTGGGCATCTCCTGTATATAATTATCTATGTACAGCTGGTATAACCTAGGCATCTCCTGTATATAATTATATATGTACAGCTGGTATAACCTGGACATCTCCTGTATATAATTATATATGTACAGCTGGTATAACCTGGGCATCTCCTGTATATAATTATATATGTACAGCTGGTATAACCTGGGTATCCTCTGTATATAATTATATATGTACAGCTGATATAACCTGGGCATCTCCTGTATATAATTATATATGTACAGCTGGTATAACCAGGACATCTCCTGTATATAATTATATATGTACAGCTGGTATAACCTGGGCATCTCCTGTATATAATTATATATGTACAGCTGGTATAACCTGGGCATCTCCTGTATATAATTATATATGTACAGCTGGTATAAACTGGGCATCTCCTGTATATAATTATATATGTACAGCTGCTATAACCTGGGCTCTCCTGTATATAATTATATATGTACAGCTGCTATAATAACCTGGGCATCTCCTGTATATAATTATATATGTACAGCTCATATAACCTGGGCATCTCCTGTATATAATTATATATGTACAGCTGCTATAACCTGGGCATCTCCTGTATATAATTATATATGTACAGCTGGTATAACCTGGGTATCTTCTGTATATAATTATATATGTACAGCTGGTATAACCTGGGCATCTCCTGTATATAATTATATATGTACAGCTGCTATAACCTGGTTATCTCCTGTATATAATTATATATGTACAGCTGGTATAACCTGGGCATCTCCTGTATATAATTATATATGTACAGCTGGTATAACCTAGGCATCTCCTGTATATAATTATATATGTACAGCTGGTATAACCTGGACATCTCCTCTATATAATTATATATGTACAGCTGGTATAACCTGGGCATCTCCTGTATATAATTATATATGTACAGCTGGTATAACCTGGGTATCCTCTGTATATAATTATATATGTACAGCTGATATAACCTGGGCATCTCCTGTATATAATTATATATGTACAGCTGCTATAACCTGGGCATCTCCTGTATATAATTATATATGTACAGCTCATATAACCTGGGCATCTCCTGTATATAATTATATATGTACAGCTGCTATAACCTGGGCATCTCCTGTATATAATTATATATGTACAGCTGGTATAACCTGGGTATCTTCTGTATATAATTATATATGTACAGCTGGTATAACCTGGGCATCTCCTGTATATAATTATATATGTACAGCTGCTATAACCTGGTTATCTCCTGTATATAATTATATATGTACAGCTGGTATAACCTGGGCATCTCCTGTATATAATTATATATGTACAGCTGGTATAACCTAGGCATCTCCTGTATATAATTATATATGTACAGCTGGTATAACCTGGACATCTCCTGTATATAATTATATATGTACAGCTGGTATAACCTGGGCATCTCCTGTATATAATTATATATGTACAGCTGGTATAACCTGGGTATCCTCTGTATATAATTATATATGTACAGCTGATATAACCTGGGCATCTCCTGTATATAATTATATATGTACAGCTGGTATAACCAGGACATCTCCTGTATATAATTATATATGTACAGCTGGTATAACCTGGGCATCTCCTGTATATAATTATATATGTACAGCTGGTATAATCTGGGCATCTCCTGTATATAATTATATATGTACAGCTCATATAACCTGGACATCTCCTGTATATAATTATATATGTACAGCTGCTATAACCTGGGCATCTCCTGTATATAATTATATATGTACAGCTGGTATAACCTGGACATCTCCTGTATATAATTATATATGTACAGCTGGTATAACCTGGGCATCTCCTGTATATAATTATATATGTACAGCTGCTATAACCTGGGCTCTCCTGTATATAATTATATATGTACAGCTGCTATAACCTGGGCATCTCCTGTATATAATTATACATGTACAGCTCATATAACCTGGGCATCTCCTGTATATAATTATATATGTACAGCTGGTATAACCTGGGCATCTCCTGTATATAATTATATATGTACAGCTGGTATAACCTGGGTATCTCCTGTATATAATTATATATGTACAGCTGGTATAACCTGGGCTTCTCTTGTATATAATTATATATGTACAGCTGGTATAACCTGGCCATCTCTTGTATATAATTATATATGTACAGCTGGTATAACCTGGACATCTCCTGTATATAATTATATATGTACAGCTGGTATAACCAGGACATCTCCTGTATATAATTATATATGTACAGCTGGTATAACCTGGGCATCTCCTGTATATAATTATATATGTACAGCTGGTATAACCTGGGCATCTCCTGTATATAATTATATATGTACAGCTGGTATAAACTGGGCATCTCCTGTATATAATTATATATGTACAGCTGCTATAACCTGGGCTCTCCTGTATATAATTATATATGTACAGCTGCTATAATAACCTGGGCATCTCCTGTATATAATTATATATGTACAGCTCATATAACCTGGGCATCTCCTGTATATAATTATATATGTACAGCTGCTATAACCTGGGCATCTCCTGTATATAATTATATATGTACAGCTGGTATAACCTGGGTATCTTCTGTATATAATTATATATGTACAGCTGGTATAACCTGGGCATCTCCTGTATATAATTATATATGTACAGCTGCTATAACCTGGTTATCTCCTGTATATAATTATATATGTACAGCTGGTATAACCTGGGCATCTCCTGTATATAATTATATATGTACAGCTGGTATAACCTAGGCATCTCCTGTATATAATTATATATGTACAGCTGGTATAACCTGGACATCTCCTCTATATAATTATATATGTACAGCTGGTATAACCTGGGCATCTCCTGTATATAATTATATATGTACAGCTCATATAACCTGGGTATCCTCTGTATATAATTATATATGTACAGCTGATATAACCTGGGCATCTCCTGTATATAATTATATATGTACAGCTGCTATAACCTGGGCATCTCCTGTATATAATTATATATGTACAGCTCATATAACCTGGGCATCTCCTGTATATAATTATATATGTACAGCTGCTATAACCTGGGCATCTCCTGTATATAATTATATATGTACAGCTGGTATAACCTGGGTATCTTCTGTATATAATTATATATGTACAGCTGGTATAACCTGGGCATCTCCTGTATATAATTATATATGTACAGCTGCTATAACCTGGTTATCTCCTGTATATAATTATATATGTACAGCTGGTATAACCTGGGCATCTCCTGTATATAATTATATATGTACAGCTGGTATAACCTAGGCATCTCCTGTATATAATTATATATGTACAGCTGGTATAACCTGGACATCTCCTGTATATAATTATATATGTACAGCTGGTATAACCTGGGCATCTCCTGTATATAATTATATATGTACAGCTGGTATAACCTGGGTATCCTCTGTATATAATTATATATGTACAGCTGATATAACCTGGGCATCTCCTGTATATAATTATATATGTACAGCTGGTATAACCAGGACATCTCCTGTATATAATTATATATGTACAGCTGGTATAACCTGGGCATCTCCTGTATATAATTATATATGTACAGCTGGTATAATCTGGGCATCTCCTGTATATAATTATATATGTACAGCTCATATAACCTGGACATCTCCTGTATATAATTATATATGTACAGCTGCTATAACCTGGGCATCTCCTGTATATAATTATATATGTACAGCTGGTATAACCTGGACATCTCCTGTATATAATTATATATGTACAGCTGGTATAACCTGGGCATCTCCTGTATATAATTATATATGTACAGCTGCTATAACCTGGGCTCTCCTGTATATAATTATATATGTACAGCTGCTATAACCTGGGCATCTCCTGTATATAATTATACATGTACAGCTCATATAACCTGGGCATCTCCTGTATATAATTATATATGTACAGCTGGTATAACCTGGGCATCTCCTGTATATAATTATATATGTACAGCTGGTATAACCTGGGTATCTCCTGTATATAATTATATATGTACAGCTGGTATAACCTGGGCTTCTCTTGTATATAATTATATATGTACAGCTGGTATAACCTGGCCATCTCTTGTATATAATTATATATGTACAGCTGGTATAACCTGGACATCTCCTGGATATAATTATATATGTACAGCTGGTATAACCTGGGCATCTCCTGTATATAATTATATATGTACAGCTGGTATAACCTGGGCATCTCCTGTATATAATTATATATGTACAGCTGGTATAACCTGGGCATCTCCTGTATATAATTATATATGTACAGCTGGTATAACCTGGACATCTCCTGTATATAATTATATATGTACAGCTGGTATAACCTGGGCATCTCCTGTATATAATTATATATGTACAGCTGGTATAACCTGGGCATCTCCTGTATATAATTATATATGTACAGCTGGTATAACCTGGACATCTCCTGTATATACTTATATATGTACAGCTAGTATAACCTGGACATCTCCTGTATATAATTATATATGTACAGCTGGTATAACCTGGGCATCTCCTGTATATAATTATATATGTACAGCTGGTATAACCTGGGCATCTCCTGTATATAATTATATATGTACAGCTGGTATAACCTGGGTATCTCCTGTATATAATTATATATGTACAGCTGGTATAACCTGGGCTTCTCTTGTATATAATTATATATGTACAGCTGGTATAACCTGGCCATCTCTTGTATATAATTATATATGTACAGCTGGTATAACCTGGACATCTCCTGTATATAATTATATATGTACAGCTGGTATAACCTGGGCATCTCCTGTATATAATTATATATGTACAGATGGTATAACCTGGGCATCTCCTGTATATAATTATATATGTACAGCTGGTATAACCTGGGCATCTCCTGTATATAATTATATATGTACAGCTGGTATAACCTGGACATCTCCTGTATATAATTATATATGTACAGCTGGTATAACCTGGGCATCTCCTGTATATAATTATATATGTACAGCTGGTATAACCTGGGCATCTCCTGTATATAATTATATATGTACAGCTGGTATAACCTGGACATCTCCTGTATATACTTATATATGTACAGCTAGTATAACCTGGACATCTCCTGTATATAATTATATATGTACAGCTGGTATAACCTGGGCATCTCCTGTATATAATTATATATGTACAGCTGGTATAACCTGGGCATCTCCTGTATATAATTATATATGTACAGCTGGTATAACCTGGGCATCTCCTGTATATAATTATATATGTACAGCTGGTATAACCTGGGCATCTCTTGTATATAATTATATATGTACAGCTGGTATAACCTGGGCATCTTCTGTATATAATTATACATGTACAGCTGGTATAACCTGGGTATCTCCTGTATATAATTATATATGTACAGCTGGTATAACCTGGGCATCTCTTGTATATAATTATATATGTACAGCTGGTATAACCTGGGTATCTCCTGTATATAATTATATATGTACAGCTGGTATAACCTGGGTATCTCCTGTATATAATTATATAAGTACAGCTGGTATAACCTGGGTATCTCCTGTATATAATTATATATGTACAGCTGGCATAACCTGGGCATCTCTTGTATATAATTATATATGTACAGCTGGTATAACCTGGGCATCTCCTGTATATAATTACATATGTACAGCTGGTATAACCTGGGTATCTCCTGTACATAATTATATATGTACAGCTGGCATAACCTGGGCATCTCTTGTATATAATTATATATGTACAGCTGGTATAACCTGGGCATCTCCTGTATATAATTATATATGTACAGCTCATATAACCTGGACATCTCCTGTATATAATTATATATGTACAGCTGGTATAACCTGGACATCTCCTGTATATAATTATATATGTACAGCTGGTATAAACTGGGCATCTCCTGTATATAATTATATATGTACAGCTGCTATAACCTGGGCTCTCCTGTATATAATTATATATGTACAGCTGCTATAACCTGGGCATCTCCTGTATATAATTATATATGTACAGCTCATATAACCTGGGCATCTCCTGTATATAATTATATATGTACAGCTGCTATAACCTGGGCATCTCCTGTATATAATTATATATGTACAGCTGGTATAACCTGGGTATCTTCTGTATATAATTATATATGTACAGCTGGTATAACCTGGGCATCTCCTGTATATAATTATATATGTACAGCTGCTATAACCTGGTTATCTCCTGTATATAATTATATATGTACAGCTGGTATAACCTGGGCATCTCCTGTATATAATTATATATGTACAGCTGGTATAACCTAGGCATCTCCTGTATATAATTATATATGTACAGCTGGTATAACCTGGACATCTCCTGTATATAATTATATATGTACAGCTGGTATAACCTGGGCATCTCCTGTATATAATTATATATGTACAGCTGGTATAACCTGGGTATACTCTGTATATAATTATATATGTACAGCTGATATAACCTGGGCATCTCCTGTATATAATTATATATGTACAGCTGGTATAACCAGGACATCTCCTGTATATAATTATATATGTACAGCTTGTATAACCTGGGCATCTCCTGTATATAATTATATATGTACAGCTGGTATAACCTGGGCATCTCCTGTATATAATTATATATGTACAGCTGCTATAACCTGGGCATCTCCTGTATATAATTATATATGTACAGCTGGTATAACCTGGACATCTCCTGTATATAATTATATATGTACAGCTGGTATAACCTGGACATCTCCTGTATATAATTATATATGTACAGCTGCTATAACCTGGGCTCTCCTGTATATAATTATATATGTACAGCTGCTATAACCTGGGCATCTCCTGTATATAATTATATATGTACAGCTGGTATAACCTGGGCATCTCCTGTATATAATTATATATGTACAGCTGGTATAACCTGGGCATCTCCTGTATATAATTATATATGTACAGCTGGTATAACCTGGACATCTCCTGTATATAATTATATATGTACAGCTGGTATAACCTGGACATCTCCTGTATATAATTATATATGTACAGCTGGTATAACCTGGACATCTCCTGTATATAATTATATATGTACAGCTGCTATAACCTGAGCTCTCCTGTATATAATTATATATGTACAGCTGCTATAACCTGGGCATCTCCTGTATATAATTATATATGTACAGCTGGTATAACCTGGGCATCTCCTGTATATAATTATATATGTACAGCTGGTATAACCTGGGCATCTCCTGTATATAATTATATATGTACAGCTGGTATAACCTGGACATCTCCTGTATATAATTATATATGTACAGCTGGTATAACCTGGACATCTCCTGTATATAATTATATATGTACAGCTGCTATAACCTGGGCTCTCCTGTATATAATTATATATGTACAGCTGGTATAACCTGGGCATCTCCTGTATATAATTATATATGCACAGCTGGTATAACCTGGGTATCTCCTGTATATAATTATATATGTACAGTTGGTATAACCTGGGCATCTCCTGTATATAATTATATATGTACAGCTGGTATAACCTAGGCATCTCCTGTATATAATTATATATGTACAGCTCATATAACCTGGGCATCTCCTGTATATAATTATATATATACAGCTGCTATAACCTGGGCATCTACTGTATATAATTATATATGTACAGCTGGTATAACCTGGACATGTCCTGTATATAATTATATATGTACAGCTGGTATAACCTGGGCATCTCCTGTATATAATTATATATGTACAGCTCATATAACCTGGACATCTCCTGTATATAATTATATGTACAGCTGGTATAACCTGGCCATCTCTTGTATATAATTATATATGTACAGCTGGTATAACCTGGGCATCTCCTGTATATAATTATATATGTACAGCTGGTATAACCTGGGCATCTTCTGTATATAATTATATATGTACAGCTGGTATAACCTGGGCATCATTTGTATATAATTATATATGTACAGCTGGTATAACCTGGGTTTCTCCTGTATATAATTATATATGTACAGCTGGTATAACCTGGGCATCTCTTGTATATAATTATATATGTACAGCTGGTATAACCTGGGTATCTCCTGTATATAATTATACATGTACAGCTGGTATAACCTGGGCATCTCCTGTATATAATTATATATGTACAGCTGGTATAACCTGGGCATCTCTTGTATATAATTATATATGTACAGCTGGTATAACCTGGGCATCTTCTGTATATAATTATATATGTACAGCTGGTATAACCTGGGTATCTCCTGTATATAATTATATATGTACAGCTGGTATAACCTGGGCATCTCTTGTATATAATTATATATGTACAGCTGGTATAACCTGGGTATCTCCTGTATATAATTATATATGTACAGCTGGTATAACCTGGGTATCTCCTGTATATAATTATATAAGTACAGCTGGTATAACCTGGGTATCTCCTGTATATAATTATATATGTACAGCTGGCATAACCTGGGCATCTCTTGTATATAATTATATATGTACAGCTGGTATAACCTGGGCATCTCCTGTATATAATTACATATGTACAGCTGGTATAACCTGGGTATCTCCTGTATATAATTATATATGTACAGCTGGCATAACCTGGGCATCTCTTGTATATAATTATATATGTACAGTTGGTATAACCTGGGCATCTCCTGTATATAATTATATATGTACAGCTCATATAACCTGGACATCTCCTGTATATAATTATATATGTACAGCTGCTATAACCTGGGCATCTCCTGTATATAATTATATATGTACAGCTGCTATAACCTGGGCTCTCCTGTATATAATTATATATGTACAGCTGCTATAACCTGGGCATCTCCTGTATATAATTATATATGTACAGCTCATATAACCTGGACATCTCCTGTATATAATTATATATGTACAGCTGCTATAACCTGGGCATCTCCTGTATATAATTATATATGTACAGCTGGTATAACCTGGACATCTCCTGTATATAATTATATATGTACAGCTGGTATAACCTGGACATCTCCTGTATATAATTATATATGTACAGCTGCTATAACCTGGGCTCTCCTGTATATAATTATATATGTACAGCTGCTATAACCTGGGCATCTCCTGTATATAATTATATATGTACAGCTCATATAACCTGGGCATCTCCTGTATATAATTATATATGTACAGCTGCTATAACCTGAGCATCTCCTGTATATAATTATATATGTACAGCTGGTATAACCTGGACATCTCCTGTATATAATTATATATGTACCCCTGGTATAACCTGGGAATCTCCAGTAAATAATTATATATGTACAGCTGGTGTAACCTGGATATCTCCTGTATATAATTATATGTACAGCTGGTATAACCTGGGCATCTCTTGTATATAATTATATATGTACAGCTGGTATAACCTGGGTATCTTCTGTATATAATTATATATGTACAGCTGGTATAACCTGGGTATCTTCTGTATATAATTATATATGTACAGCTTGTATAACCTGGGCATCTCTTGTATATAATTATATATGTACAGCTGGTATAACCTGGGTATCTCCTGTATATAATTATATATGTACAGCTGGTATAACCTGGGCATCTCCTGTATATAATTATATATGTACAGCTGGTATAACCTAGGCATCTCCTGTATATAATTATATATGTACAGCTGGTATAACCTGGGCATCTCCTGTATATAATTATATATGTACAGCTGGTATAACCTGGGCATCTCCTGTATATAATTATATATGTACAGCTGCTATAACCTGGGCTCTCCTATATAAAATTATATATGTACAGCTGCTATAACCTGGGCATCTCCTGTATAAAATTATATATGTACAGCTCATATAACCTGGACATCTCCTGTATATAATTATATATGTACAGCTTTTATAACCTGGGCATCTCCTGTATATAATTATATATGTACAGCTGGCATAACCTGGACATCTCCTGTATATAATTATATATGTACAGCTGGTATAACCTGGGCATCTCCTGTATATAATTATATATGTACAGCTGCTATAACCTGGGCGCTCCTGTATATAATTATATATGTACAGCTGCTATAACCTGGGCATCTCCTGTATATAATTATATATGTACAGCTCATATAACCTGGGCATCTCCTGTATATAATTATATATATACAGCTGCTATAACCTGGGCATCTCCTGTATATAATTATATATGTACAGCTGGTATAACCTGGACATTTCCTGTATATAATTATATATGTAACCCTGGTATAACCTGGGAATTTCCAGTAAATAATTATATATGTACAGCTGGTGTAACCTGGATATCTCCTGTATATAATTATATGTACAGCTGGTATAACCTGGGCATCTCCTGTATATAATTATATATGTACAGCTGGTATAACCTGGGCATATTCTGTATATAATTATATATGTACAGCTGGTATAACCTGGGCATCTTCTGTATATAATTATATATGTACAGCTGGTATAACCTGGGTATCTCTTGTATATAATTATATATGTACAGCTGGCATAACCTGGGCGTCTCTTGTATATAATTATATATGTACAGCTGCTATAACCTGGGTATCTCCTGTATATAATTATATATGTACAGCTGGTATAACCTGGGCATCTCCTGTATATAATTATAAATGTACAGCTGGTATAACCTGGGCATCTCTTGTATATAATTATGTATGTACAGCTGGTATAACCTGGGCATCTTCTGTATATAATTATATATGTACAGCTGGTATAACCTGGGTATCTCCTGTATATAATTATATATGTACAGCTGGTATAACCTGGGCATCTCTTGTATATAATTATATATGTACAGCTGGTATAACCTGGGTATCTCCTGTATATAATTATATATGTACAGCTGGTATAACATGGGTATCTCCTGTATATAATTATATATGTACAGCTGGTATAACCTGGGCATCTTCTGTATATAATTATATTTTTACAGCTGGTATAACCTGGGCATCTTCTGTATATAAATATATATGTACAGCTGGTATAACCTGGGTATCTCTTGTATATCATTACATATGTACAGCTGGTATAACCTGGGCATCTCTTGTATATCATTATATATGTACAGCTGGTATAACCTGGGTATCTCCTGTATATAATTATATATGTACAGCTGGTATAACCTGGGCATCTCCTGTATATAATTATATATGTACAGCTGGGATAACCTGGGCATCTCCTGTATATAATTATGTATGTACAGCTGGTATAATCTGGGCATCTTCTGTATATAATTATATATGTACAGCTGGTATACCCTGGGTATCTCCTGTATATAATTATATATGTACAGCTGGTATAACCTGGGCATCTCTTGTATATAATTATATATGTACAGCTGGTATAACCTGGGTATCTCCTGTATATAATTATATATGTACAGCTGGTATAACCTGGGTATCTCCTGTATATAATTATATATGTACAGCTGGTATAACCTGGGTATCTCCTGTATATAATTATATAAGTACAGCTGGTATAACCTGGGTATCTCCTGTATATAATTATATATGTACAGCTGGCATAACCTGGGCATCTCTTGTATATAATTATATATGTACAGCTGGTATAACCTGGGCATCTCCTGTATATAATTACATATGTACAGCTGGTATAACCTGGGTATCTCCTGTATATAATTATATATGTACGGCTGGCATCTCTTGTATATAATTATATATGTACAGCTGGTATAACCTGGGAATCTCTTGTATATAATTATATATGTACAGCTGGCATAACCTGGGCATCTCTTGTATATAATTATATTTGTACAGCTGGTATAACCTGGGCATCTCTTGTATATAATTATATATGTACAGCTGGTATAACCTGGGCATCTCCTGTATATAATTATATATGTACAGCTGCTATAACCTGGGTATCTCCTGTATATAATTATATATGTACAGCTGGTATAACCTGGGCATCTCTTGTATATAATTATATATGTACAGCTGCTATAACCTGGGCATCTCCTGTATATAATTATATATGTACAGCTCATATAACCTGGGCATCTCCTGTATATAATTATATATGTACAGCTGCTATAACCTGGGCATCTCCTGTATATAATTATATATGTACAGCTGGTGTAACCTGGACATCTCCTGTATATAATTATATATGTACAGCTGGTATAACCTGGGAATCTCCAGTAAATAATTATATATGTACAGCTGGTGTAACCTGGATATCTCCTGTATATAATTATATGTACAGCTGGTATAACCTGGGCATCTCTTGTATATAATTATATATGTACAGCTGGTATAACCTGGGCATCCCCTGTATATAATTATATATGTACAGCTGGTATAACCTGGGCATCTCCTGTATATAATTATATATGTACAGCTGGTATAATCTGGGCATCATTTGTATATAATTATATATGTACAGCTGGTATAACCTGGGCATCTCTTGCATATAATTATATATGTACAGCTGGTATAACCTGGGTATCTACAGGATATAATTATATATGTACAGCTGGTATAACCTGGGCATCTCCTGTATATAATTATATATGTACAGCTGGTATAACCTGGGCATCTCCTGTATATAATTATAAATGTACAGCTGGTATAACCTGGGCATTTCTTGTATATAATTATATATGTACAGCTGGTATAACCTGGGTATCTCCTGTATATAATTATATAAGTACAGCTGGTATAACCTGGGTATCTCCTGTATATAATTATATATGTACAGCTGGCATAACCTGGGCATCTCTTGTATATAATTATATATGTACAGCTGGTATAACCTGGGCATCTCCTGTATATAATTACATATGTACAGCTGGTATAACCTGGGTATCTCCTGTATATAATTATATATGTACGGCTGGCATCTCTTGTATATAATTATATATGTACAGCTGGTATAACCTGGGAATCTCTTGTATATAATTATATATGTACAGCTGGCATAACCTGGGCATCTTTAGTATATAATTATATTTGTACAGCTGGTATAACCTGGGCATCTCTTGTATATAATTATATATGTACAGCTGGTATAACCTGGGCATCTCCTGTATATAATTATATATGTACAGCTGCTATAACCTGGGTATCTCCTGTATATAATTATATATGTACAGCTGGTATAACCTGGGCATCTCTTGTATATAATTATATATGTACAGCTGCTATAACCTGGGCATCTCCTGTATATAATTATTTATGTACAGCTCATATAACCTGGGCATCTCCTGTATATAATTATATATGTACAGCTGCTATAACCTGGGCATCTCCTGTATATAATTATATATGTACAGCTGGTATAACCTGGACATCTCCTGTATATAAATATATATGTACAGCTGGTATAACCTGGGAATCTCCAGTAAATAATTATATATGTACAGCTGGTGTAACCTGGATATCTCCTGTATATAATTATATGTACAGCTGGTATAACCTGGGCATCTCTTGTATATAATTATATATGTACAGCTGGTATAACCTGGGCATCCCCTGTATATAATTATATATGTACAGCTGGTATAACCTGGGCATCTCCTGTATATAATTATATATGTACAGCTGGTATAACCTGGGCATCTCTTGTATATAATTATATATGTACAGCTGGTATAACCTGGGTATCTACAGGATATAATTATACATGTACAGCTGGTATAACCTGGGTATCTACAGGATATAATTATATATGTACAGCTGGTATAACCTGGGCATCTCCTGTATATAATTATATATGTACAGCTGGTATAACCTGGGCATCTCCTGTATATAATTATATATGTACAGCTGGTATAACCTGGGCATTTCTTGTATATAATTATATATGTACAGCTGGTATAACCTGGGTATCTCCTGTATATAATTATATATGTACAGCTGGTATAACCTGGGTATCTCCTGTATATAATTATATAAGTACAGCTGGTATAACCTTGGTATCTCCTGTATACAATTATATATGTACAGCTGGTATAACCTGGGCATCTCTTGTATATAATTATATATGTACAGCTGGTATAACCTGGGTATCTCCTGTATATAATTATATATGTACGGCTGGTATAACCTGGGTGTCTCCTGTATATAATTATATAAGTACAGCTGGTATAACCTGGGTATCTCCTGTATATAATTATATATGTACAGCTGGCATAACCTGGGCATCTCTTGTATATAATTATATATGTACAGCTGGTATAACCTGGGCATCTCCTGTATATAATTACATATGTACAGCTGGTATAACCTGGGCATCTCCTGTATATAATTATATATGTACAGCTGGTATAACCTGGGCATCTCCTGTATATAATTACATATGTACAGCTGCTTTAACCTGGGCATCTCCTGTATATAATAATATATGTACAGCTGGTATAACCTGGGCATCTCTTGTATATAATTATATATGTACAGCTGGTATAACCTGGGCATCTCCTATATATAATTATATATGTACAGCTGGTATAACCTGGGCATCTCCTGTATATAATTGTATATGTACAGCTGGTATAACCTGTGCATCTCTTGTATTTAATTATATATGTACAGCTGGTATAACCTGGGCATCTCCTGTATATAATTATATATGTACAGCTGGTATAACCTGGGCATCTCCTGTATATAATTATATATGTACAGCTGGTATAACCTGGGCATCTCCTGTATATAATTATATATGTACAGCTCATATAACCTGGACATCTCCTGTATATAATTATATATGTACAGCTGGTATAACCTGGGCATCTCCTGTATATAATTATATATGTACAGCTGGTATAACCTGGGCATCTTCTGTATATAATTATATATGTACAGCTGGTATAACCTGGGCATCATTTGTATATAATTATATATGTACAGCTGGTATAACCGGGGTATCTCCTGTATATAATTATATATGTACAGCTGGTATAACCTGGGCATCTCTTGTATATAATTATATATGTACAGCTGGTATAACCTGGGTATCTCCTGTATATAATTATATATGTACAGCTGGTATAACCTGGGCATCTCCTGTATATAATTATATATGTACAGCTGGTATAACCTGGGCATCTTTTGTATATAATTATATATGTACAGCTGGTATAACCTGGGCATCTTCTGTATATAATTATATATGTACAGCTGGTATAACCTGGGTATCTCCTGTATATAATTATATATGTACAGCTGGTATAACCTGGGCATCTCTTGTATATAATTATATATGTACAGCTGATATAACCTGGGTATCTCCTGTATATAATTATATATGTACAGCTGGTATAACCTGGGTATCTCCTGTATATAATTATATAAGTACAGCTGGTATAACCTGGGTATCTCCTGTATATAATTATATATGTACAGCTGGCATAACCTGGGCATCTCTTGTATATAATTATATATGTACAGCTGGTATAACCTGGGCATCTCTTGTATATAATTATATATGTACAGCTGGTATAACCTGGGCATCTCCTGTATATAATTATATATGTACAGCTCATATAACCTGGACATCTCCTGTATATAATTATATATGTACAGCTGCTATAACCTGGGCATCTCCTGTATATAATTATATATGTACAGCTGGTATAACCTGGACATCTCCTGTATATAATTATATATGTACAGCTGGTATAACCTGGGCATCTCCTGTATATAATTATATATGTACAGCTGCTATAACCTGGGCTCTCCTGTATATAATTATGTATGTACATCTGCTATAACCTGGGCATCTCCTCTATATAATTATACATGTACAGCTGCTATAACCTGGGCATCTCCTGTATATAATTATATATGTACAGCTGGTATATCCTGGGTATCTTCTGTATATAATTATATATGTACAGCTGGTATAACCTGGGCATCTCCTGTATATAATTATATATGTACAGCTGGTATAACCTGGGTATCATCTGTATATAATTATATATGTACAGCTGGTATAACCTGGGCATCTCCTGTATATAATTATATATGTACAGCTGCTATAACCTGGTTATCTCCTGTATATAATTATATATGTACAGCTGGTATAACCTGGGCATCTCCTGTATATAATTATATATGTACAGCTGGTATAACCTAGGCATCTCCTGTATAAAATATATATTTACAGCTGGTATAACCTGGGCATCTCCTGTATATAATTATATATGTACAGCTGGTATAACCTGGGCATCTCCTGTATATAATTATACATGTACAGCTGCTATAACCTGGGCTCTCCTGTATATAATTATATATGTACAGCTGCTATAACCTGGGCATCTCCTGTATATAATTATATATGTACAGCTCATATAACCTGGACATCTCCTGTATATAATTATATATGTACAGCTGCTATAACCTGGGCATCTCCTGTATATAATTATATATGTACAGCTGGTATAACCTGGACATCTCCTGTATATAATTATATATGTACAGCTGGTATAACCTGGACATCTCCTGTATATAATTATATATGTACAGCTGCTATAACCTGGGCTCTCCTGTATATAATTATATATGTACAGCTCATATAACCTGGGCATCTCCTGTATATAATTATATATGCACAGCTCATATAACCTGGGCATCTCCTGTATATAATTATATATGTACAGCTGGTATAACCTGGGCATCTCCTGTATATAATTATATATGTACAGCTGGTATAACCTGGACATCTCCTGTATATAATTATATATGTACCCCTGGTATAACCTGGGAATCTCCAGTAAATAATTATATTTGTACAGCTGGTTTAACCTGGATATCTCCTGTATATAATTATATGTACAGCTGGTATAACCTGGGCATCTCCTGTATATAATTATATATGTACAGCTGGTATAACCTGGGCATCTTCTGTATATAATTATATATGTACAGCTGGTATAACCTGGGTATCTCCTGTATATAATTATATATGTACAGCTGGTATAACCTGGGCATCTCTTGTATATAATTATATATGTACAGCTGGTATAACCTGGGTATCTTCTGTATATAATTATATATGTACAGCTGGTATAACCTGGGTATCTTCTGTATATAATTATATATGTACAGCTGGTATAACCTGGGTATCTCCTGTATATAATTATATATGTACAGCTGATATAACCTGGGCATCTCCTGCATATAATTATATATGTACAGCTGGTATAACCTGGGTATCTTCTGTATATAATTATATATGTACAGCTTGTATAACCTGGGCATCTCTTATATATAATTATATATGTACAGCTGGTATAACCTGGTTATCTCCTGTATATAATTATATATGTACAGCTGGTATAACCTGGGCATCTCCTGTATACAATTATATATGTACAGCTGGTATAACCTATGCATCTCCTGTATATAATTATACATGTACAGCTGGTATAACCTGGGCATCTCCTGTATATAATTATATATGTACAGCTGGTATAACCTGGGCATCTCCTGTATATAATTATATATGTACAGGTGCTATAACCTGGGCTCTCCTGTATATAATTATATATGTAAAGCTGCTATAACCTGGGCATCTCCTGTATATAATTATATATGTACAGCTCATATAACCTGGACATCTCCTGTATATAATTATATATGTACAGCTGCTATAACCTGGGCATCTCCTGTATATAATTATATATGTACAGCTGGCATAACCTGGACATCTCCTGTATATAATTATATATGTACAGTTGGTATAACCTGGGCATCTCCTGTATATAATTATATATGTAGAGCTGCTATAACCTGGGCTCTCCTGTATATAATTATATATGTACAGCTGCTATAACCTGGTCATCTCCTGTATATAATTAGATATGTACAGCTCATATAACCTGGGCATCTCCTGTATATAATTATATATATACAGCTGCTATAACCTGGGCATCTCCTGTATATAATTATATATGTACAGCTGGTATAACCTGGACA
The DNA here is from genome assembly GCF_046119375.1 of Phyllobates terribilis. Lineage (NCBI taxonomy): Eukaryota > Metazoa > Chordata > Amphibia > Anura > Dendrobatidae > Phyllobates > Phyllobates terribilis. The sequence goes on along the minus strand of NW_027362763.1, from coordinate 47,524,432 downwards.
TCTACTGTATATAATTATATATGTACCCCTGGTATAACCTGGGAATCTCCAGTAAATAATTATATATGTACAGCTGGTGTAACCTGGATATCTCCTGTATATAATTATAAGGACAGCTGGTATAACCTGGGCATCTCTTGTATATAATTATATATGTACAGTTGGTATGACCTGGGCATCTTCTGTATATAATTATATATGTACAGCTGGTATAACCTGGGCATCTCCTGTATATAATTATATATGTACAGCTGGTATAACCTGGGCATCATTTGTATATAATTATATATGTACAGCTGGTATAACCTGGGCATCATTTGTATATAATTATATATGTACAGCTGGTATAACCTGGGCATCTCTTGTATATAATTATATATGTACAGCTGGTATAACCTGGGCATCTCCTGTATATAATTATATATGTACAGCTGGTATAACCTGGGCATCTCTTGTATATAATTATATATGTACAGCTGGTATAACCTGGGCATCTTCTGTATATAATTATATATGTACAGCTGGTATAACCTGGGTATCTCCTGTATATAATTATATATGTACAGCTGGTATAACCTGGGCATCTCTTGTATATAATTATATATGTACAGCTGGTATAACCTGGGTATCTCCTGTATATAATTATTTATGTACAGCTGGTGTAACCTGGGTATCTCCTGTATATAATTATATAAGTACAGCTGGTATAACCTGGGTATCTCCTGTATATAATTATATATGTACAGCTGGCATAACCTGGGCATCTCTTGTATATAATTATATATGTACAGCTGGTATAACCTGGGCATCTCCTGTATATAATTACATATGTACAGCTGGTATATCCTGGGTATCTCCTGTATATAATTATATATGTACAGCTGGCATAACCTGGGCATCTCTTGTATATAATTATATATGTACAGCCGGTATAACCTGGGCATCTCCTGTATATAATAATATATGTACAGCTGGTGTAACCTGGGCATCTCCTGTATATAATGATATATGTACAGCTCATATAACCTGGACATCTCCTGTATATAATTATATATGTACAGCTGGTATAACCTGCGCATCTCCTGTATATAATTATATATGTACAGCTGGTATAACCTGGGTATCTTCTGTATATAATTATATATGTACAGCTGGTATAACCTGGGCATCTCCTGTATATAATTATATATGTACAGCTGCTATAACCTGGTTATCTCCTGTATATAATGATATATGTACAGCTGGTATAACCTGGGCATCTCCTGTATATAATTATATATGTACAGCTGGTATAACCTAGGCATCTCCTGTATATAATTATATATGTACAGCTGGTATAACCTGGACATCTCCTGTATATAATTATATATGTACAGCTGCTATAACCTGGGCATCTCCTGTATATAATTATATATGTACAGCTGGTATAACCTGGACATCTCGTGTATATAATTATATATGTACAGCTGGTATAACCTGGGCATCTCCTGTATATAATTATATATGTACAGCTGCTATAACCTGGGCTCTCCTGTATATAATTATATATGTACAGCTGCTATAACCTGGGCATCTCCTGTATATAATTATATATGTACAGCTCATATAACCTGGGCATCTCCTGTATATAATTATATATGTACAGCTGCTATAACCTGGGCATCTCCTGTATATAATTATATATGTACAGCTGGTATAACCTGGGTTTCTTCTGTATATAATTATATATGTACAGCTGGTATAACCTGGGCATCTCCTGTATATAATTATATATGTACAGCTGCTATAACCTGGGTATCTCCTGTATATAATGATATATGTACAGCTGGTATAACCTGGGCATCTCCTGTATATAATTATATATGTACAGCTGGTATAACCTAGGCATCTCCTGTATATAATTATATATTTACAGCTGGTATAACCTGGGCATCTCCTGTATATAATTATATATGTACAGCTGGTATAACCTGGGCTCTCCTGTATATAATTATATATGTACAGCTGCTATAACCTGGGCATCTCCTGTATATAATTATATATGTACAGCTCATATAACCTGGACATCTCCTGTATATAATTATATATGTACAGCTGCTATAACCTGGGCATCTCCTGTATATAATTATATATGTACAGCTGGTATAACCTGGACATCTCCTGTATATAATTATATATGTACAGCTGGTATAACCTGGACATCTCCTGTATATAATTATATATGTACAGCTGCTATAACCTGGGCTCTCCTGTATATAATTATATATGTACAGCTCATATAACCTGGGCATCTCCTGTATATAATTATATATGCACAGCTCATATAACCTGGGCATCTCCTGTATATAATTATATATGTACAGCTGGTATAACCTGGGCATCTCCTGTACATAATTATATATGTACAGCTGGTATAACCTGGACATCTCCTGTATATAATTATATATGTACCCCTGGTATAACCTGGGAATCTCCAGTAAATAATTATATATGTACAGCTGGTTTAACCTGGATATCTCCTGTATATAATTATATGTACAGCTGGTATAACCTGGGCATCTCCTGTATATAATTATATATGTACAGCTGGTATAACCTGGGCATCTTCTGTATATAATTATATATGTACAGCTGGTATAACCTGGGTATCTCCTGTATATAATTATATATGTACAGCTGGTATAACCTGGGCATCTCTTGTATATAATTATATATGTACAGCTGGTATAACCTGGGTATCTTCTGTATATAATTATATATGTACAGCTGGTATAACCTGGGTATCTTCTGTATATAATTATATATGTACAGCTGGTATAACCTGGGTATCTCCTGTATATAATTATATATGTACAGCTGATATAACCTGGGCATCTCCTGCATATAATTATATATGTACAGCTGGTATAACCTGGGTATCTTCTGTATATAATTATATATGTACAGCTTGTATAACCTGGGCATCTCTTATATATAATTATATATGTACAGCTGGTATAACCTGGTTATCTCCTGTATATAATTATATATGTACAGCTGGTATAACCTGGGCATCTCCTGTATACAATTATATATGTACAGCTGGTATAACCTATGCATCTCCTGTATATAATTATACATGTACAGCTGGTATAACCTGGGCATCTCCTGTATATAATTATATATGTACAGCTGGTATAACCTGGGCATCTCCTGTATATAATTATATATGTACAGGTGCTATAACCTGGGCTCTCCTGTATATAATTATATATGTAAAGCTGCTATAACCTGGGCATCTCCTGTATATAATTATATATGTACAGCTCATATAACCTGGACATCTCCTGTATATAATTATATATGTACAGCTGCTATAACCTGGGCATCTCCTGTATATAATTATATATGTACAGCTGGCATAACCTGGACATCTCCTGTATATAATTATATATGTACAGTTGGTATAACCTGGGCATCTCCTGTATATAATTATATATGTACAGCTGCTATAACCTGGGCTCTCCTGTATATAATTATATATGTACAGCTGCTATAACCTGGTCATCTCCTGTATATAATTAGATATGTACAGCTCATATAACCTGGGCATCTCCTGTATATAATTATATACATACAGCTGCTATAACCTGGGCATCTCCTGTATATAATTATATATGTACAGCTGGTATAACCTGGACATCTACTGTATATAATTATATATGTACCCCTGGTATAACCTGGGAATCTCCAGTAAATAATTATATATGTACAGCTGGTGTAACCTGGATATCTCCTGTATATAATTATAAGGACAGCTGGTATAACCTGGGCATCTCTTGTATATAATTATATATGTACAGTTGGTATGACCTGGGCATCTTCTGTATATAATTATATATGTACAGCTGGTATAACCTGGGCATCTCCTGTATATAATTATATATGTACAGCTGGTATAACCTGGGCATCATTTGTATATAATTATATATGTACAGCTGGTATAACCTGGGCATCATTTGTATATAATTATATATGTACAGCTGGTATAACCTGGGCATCTCTTGTATATAATTATATATGTACAGCTGGTATAACCTGGGCATCTCCTGTATATAATTATATATGTACAGCTGGTATAACCTGGGCATCTCTTGTATATAATTATATATGTACAGCTGGTATAACCTGGGCATCTTCTGTATATAATTATATATGTACAGCTGGCATAACCTGGGTATCTCCTGTATATAATTATATATGTACAGCTGGTATAACCTGGGCATCTCTTGTATATAATTATATATGTACAGCTGGTATAACCTGGGTATCTCCTGTATATAATTATTTATGTACAGCTGGTGTAACCTGGGTATCTCCTGTATATAATTATATAAGTACAGCTGGTATAACCTGGGTATCTCCTGTATATAATTATATATGTACAGCTGGCATAACCTGGGCATCTCTTGTATATAATTATATATGTACAGCTGGTATAACCTGGGCATCTCCTGTATATAATTACATATGTACAGCTGGTATATCCTGGGTATCTCCTGTATATAATTATATATGTACAGCTGGCATAACCTGGGCATCTCTTGTATATAATTATATATGTACAGCCGGTATAACCTGGGCATCTCCTGTATATAATAATATATGTACAGCTGGTGTAACCTGGGCATCTCCTGTATATAATGATATATGTACAGCTCATATAACCTGGACATCTCCTGTATATAATTATATATGTACAGCTGGTATAACCTGCGCATCTCCTGTATATAATTATATATGTACAGCTGGTATAACCTGGGTATCTTCTGTATATAATTATATATGTACAGCTGGTATAACCTGGGCATCTCCTGTATATAATTATATATGTACAGCTGCTATAACCTGGTTATCTCCTGTATATAATGATATATGTACAGCTGGTATAACCTGGGCATCTCCTGTATATAATTATATATGTACAGCTGGTATAACCTAGGCATCTCCTGTATATAATTATATATGTACAGCTGGTATAACCTGGACATCTCCTGTATATAATTATATATGTACAGCTGCTATAACCTGGGCATCTCCTGTATATAATTATATATGTACAGCTGGTATAACCTGGACATCTCCTGTATATAATTATATATGTACAGCTGGTATAACCTGGGCATCTCCTGTATATAATTATATATGTACAGCTGCTATAACCTGGGCTCTCCTGTATATAATTATATATGTACAGCTGCTATAACCTGGGCATCTCCTGTATATAATTATATATGTACAGCTCATATAACCTGGGCATCTCCTGTATATAATTATATATGTACAGCTGCTATAACCTGGGCATCTCCTGTATATAATTATATATGTACAGCTGGTATAACCTGGGTTTCTTCTGTATATAATTATATATGTACAGCTGGTATAACCTGGGCATCTCCTGTATATAATTATATATGTACAGCTGCTATAACCTGGTTATCTCCTGTATATAATTATATATGTACAGCTGGTATAACCTGGGCATCTCCTGTATATAATTATATATGTACAGCTGGTATAACCTAGGCATCTCCTGTATATAATTATATATTTACAGCTGGTATAACCTGGGCATCTCCTCTATATAATTATATATGTACAGCTGGTATAACCTGGGCATCTCCTGTATATAATTATATATGTACAGCTGCTATAACCTGGGCTCTCCTGTATATAATTATATATGTACAGCTGCTATAACCTGGGCATCTCCTGTATATAATTATATATGTACAGCTCATATAACCTGGACATCTCCTGTATATAATTATATATGTACAGCTGCTATAACCTGGGCATCTCCTGTATATAATTATATATGTACAGCTGGTATAACCTGGACATCTCCTGTATATAATTATATATGTACAGCTGGTATAACCTGGACATCTCCTGTATATAATTATATATGTACAGCTGCTATAAACTGGGCTCTCCTGTATATAATTATATATGTACAGCTCATATAACCTGGGCATCTCCTGTATATAATTATATATGCACAGCTCATATAACCTGGGCATCTCCTGTATATAATTATACATGTACAGCTGCTATAACCTGGGCATCTCCTGTATATAATTATATATGTACAGCTGGTATAACCTGGACATCTCCTGTATATAATTATATATGTACCCCTGGTATAACCTGGGAATCTCCAGTAAATAATTATATATGTACAGCTGGTGTAACCTGGATATCTCCTGTATATAATTATATGTACAGCTGGTATAACCTGGGCATCTCTTGTATATAATTATATATGTACAGCTGGTATAACCTGGGTATCTTCTGTATATAATTATATATGTACAGCTGGTATAACCTGGGTATCTTCTGTATATAATTATATATGTACAGCTGGTATAACCTGGGTATCTCCTGTATATAATTATATATGTACAGCTGATATAACCTGGGCATCTCCTGCATATAATTATATATGTACAGCTGGTATAACCTGGGCATCTCCTGTATATAATTATATATGTACAGCTGCTATAACCTGGTTATCTCCTGTATATAATTATATATGTACAGCTGGTATAACCTGGGCATCTCCTGTATATAATTATATATGTACAGCTGGTATAACCTATGCATCTCCTGTATATAATTATATATGTACAGCTGGTATAACCTGGGCATCTCTTGTATATAATTATATATGTACAGCTGGTATAACCTGGGCATCTCCTGTATATAATTATATATGTACAGGTGCTATAACCTGGGCTCTCCTGTATATAATTATATATGTAAAGCTGCTATAACCTGGGCATCTCCTGTATATAATTATATATGTACAGCTGGTATAACCTGGGCATCGCCTGTATATAATTATATATGTACAGCTGCTATAACCTGGGCTCTCCTGTATATAATTATATATGTACAGCTCATATAACCTGGACATCTCCTGTATATAATTATATATGTACAGCTGCTATAACCTGGGCATCTCCTGTATATAATTATATATGTACAGCTGGTATAACCTGGACATCTCCTGTATATAATTATATGTGTACAGCTGGTATAACCTGGGCATCTCCTGTATATAATTATATATGTACAGCTGCTATAACCTGGGCTCTCCTGTATATAATTATATATGTACAGCTGCTATAACCTGGGCATCTCCTGTATATAATTATATATGTACAGCTCATATAACCTGGGCATCTCCTGTATATAATTATATATGTACAGCTGCTATAACCTGGGCATCTCCTGTATATAATTATATATGTACAGCTGGTATAACCTGGGTATCTTCTGTATATAATTATATATGTACAGCTGGTATAACCTGGGCATCTCCTGTATATAATTATATATGTACAGCTGCTATAACCTGGTTATCTCCTGTATATAATTATATATGTACAGCTGGTATAACCTGGGCATCTCCTGTATATAATTATATATGTACAGCTGGTATAACCTAGGCATCTCCTGTATATAATTATATATTTACAGCTGGTATAACCTGGGCATCTCCTGTATATAATTATATATGTACAGCTGGTATAACCTGGGCATCTCCTGTATATAATTATATATGTACAGCTGCTATAACCTGGGCTCTCCTGTATATAATTATATATGTACAGCTGCTATAACCTGGGCATCTCCTGTATATAATTATATATGTACAGATCATATAACCTGGACATCTCCTGTTTATAATTATATATGTACAGCTGCTATAACCTGGGCATCTCCTGTATATAATTATATATGTACAGCTGGTATAACCTGGACATCTCCTGTATATAATTATATATGTACAGCTGGTATAACCTGGACATCTCCTGTATATAATTATATATGTACAGCTGCTATAACCTGGGCTCTCCTGTATATAATTATATATGTACAGCTCATATAACCTGGGCATCTCCTGTATATAATTATATATGCACAGCTCATATAACCTGGGCATCTCCTGTATATAATTATATATGTACAGCTGCTATAACCTGGGCATCTCCTGTATATAATTATATATGTACAGCTGGTATAACCTGGACATCTCCTGTATATAATTATATATGTACCCATGGTATAACCTGGGAATCTCCAGTAAATAATTATATATGTACAGCTGGTGTAACCTGGATATCTCCTGTATATAATTATATGTACAGCTGGTATAACCTGGGCATCTCCTGTATATAATTATATATGTACAGCTGGTATAACCTGGGCATCTTCTGTATATAATTATATATGTACAGCTGGTATAACCTGGGTATCTCCTGTATATAATTATATATGTACAGCTGGTATAACCTGGGCATCTCTTGTATATAATTATATATGTACAGCTGGTATAACCTGGGTATCTTCTGTATATAATTATATATGTACAGCTGGTATAACCTGGGTATCTTCTGTATATAATTATATATGTACAGCTGGTATAACCTGGGTATCTCCTGTATATAATTATATATGTACAGCTGATATAACCTGGGCATCTCCTGCATATAATTATATATGTACAGCTGGTATAACCTGGGTATCTTCTGTATATAATTATATATGTACAGCTTGTATAACATGGGCATCTCTTGTATATAATTATATATGTACAGCTGGTATAACCTGGTTATCTCCTGTATATAATTATATATGTACAGCTGGTATAACCTGGGCATCTCCTGTATATAATTATATATGTACAGCTGGTATAACCTATGCATCTCCTGTATATAATTATATATGTACAGCTGGAATAACCTGGGCATCTCCTGTATATAATTATATATGTACAGCTGGTATAACCTGGGCATCTCCTGTATATAATTATATATGTACAGGTGCTATAACCTGGGCTCTCCTGTATATAATTATATATGTAAAGCTGCTATAACCTGGGCATCTCCTGTATATAATTATATATGTACAGCTCATATAACCTGGACATCTCCTGTATATAATTATATATGTACAGCTGGCATAACCTGGACATCTCCTGTATATAATTATATATGTACAGCTGGTATAACCTGGGCATCTCCTGTATATAATTATATATGTACAGCTGCTATAACCTGGGCTCTCCTGTATATAATTATATATGTACAGCTGCTATAACCTGGTCATCTCCTGTATATAATTAGATATGTACAGCTCATATAACCTGGGCATCTCCTGTATATAATTATATATATACAGCTGCTATAACCTGGGCATCTCCTGTATATAATTATATATGTACAGCTGGTATAACCTGGACATCTACTGTATATAATTATATATGTACCCCTGGTATAACCTGAGAATCTCCAGTAAATAATTATATATGTACAGCTGGTGTAACCTGGATATCTCCTGTATATAATTATAAGGACAGCTGGTATAACCTGGGCATCTCTTGTATATAATTATATATGTACAGCTGGTATGACCTGGGCATCTTCTGTATATAATTATATATGTACAGCTGGTATAACCTGGGCATCTCCTGTATATAATTATATATGTACAGCTGGTATAACCTGGGCATCTTCTGTATATAATTATATATGTACAGCTGGTATAACCTGGGTATCTCCTGTATATAATTATATATGTACAGCTGGTATAACCTGGGCATCTCTTGTATATAATTATATATGTACAGCTGGTATAACCTGGGTATCTTCTGTATATAATTATATATGTACAGCTGGTATAACCTGGGTATCTTCTGTATATAATTATATATGTACAGCTGGTATAACCTGGGTATCTCCTGTATATAATTATATATGTACAGCTGATATAACCTGGGCATCTCCTGCATATAATTATATATGTACAGCTGGTATAACCTGGGTATCTTCTGTATATAATTATATATGTACAGCTTTTTTAACATGGGCATCTCTTGTATATAATTATATATGTACAGCTGGTATAACCTGGTTATCTCCTGTATATAATTATATATGTACAGCTGGTATAACCTGGGCATCTCCTGTATATAATTATATATGTACAGCTGGTATAACCTATGCATCTCCTGTATATAATTATATATGTACAGCTGGTATAACCTGGGCATCTCCTGTATATAATTATATATGTACAGCTGGTATAACCTGGGCATCTCCTGTATATAATTATATATGTACAGGTGCTATAACCTGGGCTCTCCTGTATATAATTATATATGTAAAGCTGCTATAACCTGGGCATCTACTGTATATAATTATATATGTACAGCTCATATAACCTGGACATCTCCTGTATATAATTATATATGTACAGCTGGCATAACCTGGACATCTCCTGTATATAATTATATATGTACAGCTGGTATAACCTGGGCATCTCTTGTATATAATTATATATGTACAGCTGGTATAACCTGGGCATCTCCTGTATATAATTATATATGTACAGCTGGTATAACCTGGGCATCTCTTGTATATAATTACATATGTACAGCTGGTATAACCTGGGCATCTTCTGTATATAATTATATATGTACAGCTGGTATAACCTGGGTATCTCCTGTATATAATTATATATGTACAGCTGGTATAACCTGGGCATCTCTTGTATATAATTATATATGTACAGCTGCTATAACCTGGTCATCTCCTGTATATAATTAGATATGTACAGCTCATATAACCTGGGCATCTCCTGTATATAATTATATATATACAGCTGCTATAACCTGGGCATCTCCTGTATATAATTATATATGTACAGCTGGTATAACCTGGACATCTACTGTATATAATTATATATGTACCCCTGGTATAACCTGGGAATCTCCAGTAAATAATTATATATGTACAGCTGGTGTAACCTGGATATCTCCTGTATATAATTATAAGGACAGCTGGTATAACCTGGGCATCTCTTGTATATAATTATATATGTACAGCTGGTATGACCTGGGCATCTTCTGTATATAATTATATATGTACAGCTGGTATAACCTGGGCATCTCCTGTATATAATTATATATGTACAGCTGGTATAACCTGGGCATCATTTGTATATAATTATATATGTACAGCTGGTATAACCTGGGCATCTCTTGTATATAATTATATATGTACAGCTGGTATAACCTGGGCATCTCCTGTATATAATTATATATGTACAGCTGGTATAACCTGGGCATCTCTTGTATATAATTATATATGTACAGCTGGTATAACCTGGGCATCTTCTGTATATAATTATATATGTACAGCTGGTATAACCTGGGTATCTCCTGTATATAATTATATATGTACAGCTGGTATAACCTGGGCATCTCTTGTATATAATTATATATGTACAGCTGGTATAACCTGGGTATCTCCTGTATATAATTATATATGTACAGCTGGTATAACCTGGGTATCTCCTGTATATAATTATATAAGTACAGCTGGTATAACCTGGGTATCTCCTGTATATAATTATATATGTACAGCTGGCATAACCTGGGCATCTCTTGTATATAATTATATATGTACAGCTGGTATAACCTGGGCATCTCCTGTATATAATTACATATGTACAGCTGGTATAACCTGGGTATCTCCTGTATATAATTATATATGTACAGCTGGCATAACCTGGGCATCTCTTGTATATAATTATATATGTACAGCCGGTAAAACCTGGGCATCTCCTGTATATAATAATATATGTACAGCTGGTGTAACCTGGGCATCTCCTGTATACAATGATATATGTACAGCTCATAAAACCTGGACATCTCCTGTATATAATTATATATGTACAGCTGGTATAACCTGCGCATCTCCTGTATATAATTATATATGTACAGCTGGTATAACCTGGGTATCTTCTGTATATAATTATATATGTACAGCTGGTATAACCTGGGCATCTCCTGTATATAATTATATATGTACAGCTGCTATAACCTGGTTATCTCCTGTATATAATTATATATGTACAGCTGTTATAACCTGGGCATCTCCTGTATATAATTATATTTGTACAGCTGGTATAACCTAGGCATCTCCTGTATATAATTATATATGTACAGCTGGTATAACCTGGGCATCTCCTGTATATAATTATATATGTACAGCTCATATAACCTGGACATCTCCTGTATATAATTATATATGTACAGCTGCTATAACCTGGGCATCTCCTGTATATAATTATATATGTACAGCTGGTATAACCTGGACATCTCCTGTATATAATTATATATGTACAGCTGGTATAACCTGGGCATCTCCTGTATATAATTATATATGTACAGCTGCTATAACCTGGGCTCTCCTGTATATAATTATATATGTACAGCTGCTATAACCTGGGCATCTCCTGTATATAATTATATATGTACAGCTCATATAACCTGGGCATCTCCTGTATATAATTATATATGTACAGCTGCTATAACCTGGGCATCTCCTGTATATAATTATATATGTACAGCTGGTATAACCTGGGTATCTTCTGTATATAATTATATATGTACAGCTGGTATAACCTGGGCATCTCCTGTATATAATTATATATGTACAGCTGCTATAACCTGGTTATCTCCTGTATATAATTATATATTTACAGCTGGTATAACCTGGGCATCTCCTGTATATAATTATATATGTACAGCTGGTAAAACCTAGGCATCTCCTGTATATAATTATATATTTACAGCTGGTATAACCTGGGCATCTCCTGTATATAATTATATATGTACAGCTGGTATAACCTGGGCATCTCCTGTATATAATTATATATGTACAGCTGCTATAACCTGGGCTCTCCTGTATATAATTATATATGTACAGCTGCTATAAACTGGGCATCTCCTGTATATAATTATATATGTACAGCTCATATAACCTGGACATCTCCTGTATATAATTATATATGTACAGCTGCTATAACCTGGGCATCTCCTGTATATAATTATATATGTACAGCTGGTATAACCTGGACATCTCCTGTATATAATTATATATGTACAGCTGGTATAACCTGGACATCTCCTGTATATAATTATATATGTACAGCTGCTATAACCTGGGCTCTCCTGTATATAATTATATATGTACAGCTCATATAACCTGGGCATCTCCTGTATATAATTATATATGCACAGCTCATATAACCTGGGCATCTCCTGTATATAATTATATATGTACAGCTGCTATAACCTGGGCATCTCCTGTATATAATTATATATGTACAGCTGGTATAACCTGGACAACTCCTGTATATAATTATATATGTACCCCTGGTATAACCTGGGAATCTCCAGTAAATAATTATATATGTACAGCTGGTGTAACCTGGATATCTCCTGTATATAATTATATGTACAGCTGGTATAACCTGGTCATCTCTTGTATATAATTATATATGTACAGCTGGTATAACCTGGGTATCTTCTGTATATAATTATATATGTACAGCTGGTATAACCTGGGTATCTTCTGTATATAATTATATATGTACAGCTGGTATAACCTGGGTATCTCCTGTATATAATTATATATGTACAGCTGATATAACCTGGGCATCTCCTGCATATAAATATATATGTACAGCTGGTATAACCTGGGTATCTTCTGTATATAATTATATATGTACAGCTTGTATAACCTGGGCATCTCTTGTATATAATTATATATGTACAGCTGGTATAACCTGGTTATCTCCTGTATATAATTATATATGTACAGCTGGTATAACCTGGGCATCTCCTGTATATAATTATATATGTACAGCTGGTATAACCTATGCATCTCCTGTATATAATTATATATGTACAGCTGGTATAACCTGGGCATCTCCTGTATATAATTATATATGTACAGGTGCTATAACCTGGGCTCTCCTGTATATAATTATATATGTAAAGCTGCTATAACCTGGGCATCTCCTGTATATAATTATATATGTACAGCTCATATAACCTGGACATCTCCTGTATATAATTATATATGTACAGCTGCTATAACCTGGGCATCTCCTGTATATAATTATATATGTACAGCTGGCATAACCTGGACATCTCCTGTATATAATTATATATGTACAGCTGGTATAACCTGGGCATCTCCTGTATATAATTATATATGTACAGCTGCTATAACCTGGGCTCTCCTGTATATAATTATATATGTACAGCTGCTATAACCTGGTCATCTCCTGTATATAATTAGATATGTACAGCTCATATAACCTGGGCATCTCCTGTATATAATTATATATATACAGCTGCTATAACCTGGGCATCTCCTGTATATAATTATATATGTACAGCTGGTATAACCTGGATATCTACTGTATATAATTATATATGTACCCCTGGTATAACCTGGGAATCTCCAGTAAATAATTATATATGTACAGCTGGTGTAACCTGGATATCTCCTGTATATAATTATATGTACAGCTGGTATAACCTGGGCATCTCTTGTATATAATTATATATGTACAGCTGGTATGACCTGGGCATCTTCTGTATATAATTATATATGTACAGCTGGTATAACCTGGGCATCTCCTGTATATAATTATATATGTACAGCTGGTATAACCTGGGCATCATTTGTATATAATTATATATGTACAGCTGGTATAACCTGGGCATCATTTGTATATAATTATATATGTACAGCTGGTATAACCTGGGCATCTCTTGTATATAATTATATATGTACAGCTGGTATAACCTGGGTATCTCCTGTATATAATTATATATGTACAGCTGGTATAACCTGGGCATCTCCTGTATATAATTATATATGTACAGCTGGTATAACCTGGGCATCTCTTGTATATAATTATATATGTACAGCTGGTATAACCTGGGCATCTTCTGTATATAATTATATATGTACAGCTGGTATAACCTGGGTATCTCCTGTATATAATTATATATGTACAGCTGGTATAACCTGGGCATCTCTTGTATATAATTATATATGTACAGCTGGTATAACCTGGGTATCTCCTATATATAATTATATATGTACAGCTGGTATAACCTGGGTATCTCCTGTATATAATTATATAAGTACAGCTGGTATAACCTGGGTATCTCCTGTATATAATTATATATGTACAGCTGGCATAACCTGGGCATCTCTTGTATATAATTATATATGTACAGCTGGTATAACCTGGGCATCTCCTGTATATAATTACATATGTACAGCTGGTATAACCTGGGTATCTCCTGTATATAATTATATATGTACAGCTGGCATAACCTGGGCATCTCTTGTATATAATTATATATGTACAGCCGGTATAACCTGGGCATCTCCTGTATATAATAATATATGTACAGCTGGTGTAACCTGGGCATCTCCTGTATATAATGATATATGTACAGCTGGTATAACCTGGGCATCTCCTGTATATAATTATATATGTACAGGTGCTATAACCTGGGCTCTCCTGTATATAATTATATATGTAAAGCTGCTATAACCTGGGCATCTCCTGTATATAATTATATATGTACAGCTCATATAACCTGGACATCTCCTGTATATAATTATATATGTACAGCTGCTATAACCTGGGCATCTCCTGTATATAATTATATATGTACAGCTGGCATAACCTGGACAGCTCCTGTATATAATTATATATGTACAGCTGGTATAACCTGGGCATCTCCTGTATATAATTATATATGTACAGCTGCTATAACCTGGGCTCTCCTGTATATAATTATATATGTACAGCTGCTATAACCTGGTCATCTCCTGTATATAATTAGATATGTACAGCTCATATAACCTGGGCATCTCCTGTATATAATTATATATATACAGCTGCTATAACCTGGGCATCTCCTGTATATAATTATATATGTACAGCTGGTATAACCTGGATATCTACTGTATATAATTATATATGTACCCCTGGTATAACCTGGGAATCTCCAGTAAATAATTATATATGTACAGCTGGTGTAACCTGGATATCTCCTGTATATAATTATATGTACAGCTGGTATAACCTGGGCATCTCTTGTATATAATTATATATGTACAGCTGGTATGACCTGGGCATCTTCTGTATATAATTATATATGTACAGCTGGTATAACCTGGGCATCTCCTGTATATAATTATATATGTACAGCTGGTATAACCTGGGCATCATTTGTATATAATTATATATGTACAGCTGGTATAACCTGGGCATCATTTGTATATAATTATATATGTACAGCTGGTATAACCTGGGCATCTCTTGTATATAATTATATACGTACAGCTGGTATAACCTGGGTATCTCCTGTATATAATTATATATGTACAGCTGGTATAACCTGGGCATCTCCTGTATATAATTATATATGTACAGCTGGTATAACCTGGGCATCTCTTGTATATAATTATATATGTACAGCTGGTATAACCTGGGCATCTTCTGTATATAATTATATATGTACAGCTGGTATAACCTGGGTATCTCCTGTATATAATTATATATGTACAGCTGGTATAACCTGGGCATCTCTTGTATATAATTATATATGTACAGCTGGTATAACCTGGGTATCTCCTATATATTATTATATATGTACAGCTGGTATAACCTGGGTATCTCCTGTATATAATTATATAAGTACAGCTGGTATAACCTGGGTATCTCCTGTATATAATTATATATGTACAGCTGGCATAACCTGGGCATCTCTTGTATATAATTATATATGTACAGCTGGTATAACCTAGGCATCTCCTGTATATAATTACATATGTACAGCTGGTATAACCTGGGTATCTCCTGTATATAATTATATATGTACAGCTGGCATAACCTGGGCATCTCTTGTATATAATTATATATGTACAGCCGGTATAACCTGGGCATCTCCTGTATATAATAATATATGTACAGCTGGTGTAACCTGGGCATCTCCTGTATATAATGATATATGTATAGCTCATATAACCTGGACATCTCCTGTATATAATTATATATGTACAGCTGGTATAACCTGCGCATCTCCTGTATATAATTATATATGTACAGCTGGTATAACCTGGGTATCTTCTGTATATAATTATATATGTACAGCTGGTATAACCTGGGCATCTCCTGTATATAATTATATATGTACAGCTGCTATAACCTGGTTATCTCCTGTATATAATTATATATGTACAGCTGGTATAACCTGGGCATCTCCTGTATATAATTATATATGTACAGCTGGTATAACCTAGGCATCTCCTGTATATAATTATATATGTACAGCTGGTATAACCTGGGCATCTCCTGTATATAATTATATATGTATAGCTGGTATAACCTGGGCATCTCCTGTATATAATTATATATGTACAGCTGCTATAACCTGGGCTCTCCTGTATATAATTATATATGTACAGCTGCTATAACCTGGGCATCTCCTGTATATAATTATATATGTACAGCTCATATAACCTGGACATCTCCGGTATATAATTATATATGTACAGCTGCTATAACCTGGGCATCTCCTGTATATAATTATATATGTACAGCAGGTATAACCTGGACATCTCCTGTATATAATTATATATATACAGCTGGTATAACCTGGACATCTCCTGTATATAATTATATATGTACAGCTGCTATAACCTGGGCTCTCCTGTATATAATTATATATGTACAGCTGCTATAACCTGGGCATCTCCTGTATATAATTATATATGTACAGCTCATATAACCTGGGCATCTCCTGTATATAATTATATATGTACAGCTGCTATAACCTGGGCATCTCCTGTATATAATTATATATGTACAGCTGGTATAACCTGGACATCTCCTGTATATAATTATATATGTACCCCTGGTATAACCTGGGAATCTCCAGTAAATAATTATATATGTACAGCTGGTGTAACCTGCATATCTCCTGTATATAATTATAAGTACAGCTGGTATAACCTGGGCATCTCTTGTATATAATTATATATGTACAGCTGGTATAACCTGGGCATCTCTTGTATATAATTATATATGTACAGCTGGTATAACCTGGGTATCTTCTGTATATAATTATATATGTACAGCTGGTATAACCTGGGTATCTTCTGTATATAATTATATATGTACAGCTGGTATAACCTGGGTATCTCCTGTATATAATTATATATGTACAGCTGATATAACCTGGGAATCTCCTGTATATAATTATAAATGTACAGCTGGTATAACCTGGGTATCTTCTGTATATAATTATATGTGTACAGCTGGTATAACCTGGGCATCTCCTGTATATAATTATATATGTACAGCTGGTATAACCTGGTTATGTCCTGTATATAATTATATATGTACAGCTGGTATAACCTGGGCATCTCCTGTATATAATTATATATGTACAGCTGGTATAACCTAGGCATCTCCTGTATATAATTATATATGTACAGCTGGTATAACCTGGGCATCTCCTGTATATAATTATATATGTACAGCTGGTATAACCTGGGCATCTCCTGTATATAATTATATAAGTACAGCTGCTATAACCTGGGCTCTCCTATATAAAATTATATATGTACAGCTGCTATAACCTGGGCATCTCCTGTATAAAATTATATATGTACAGCTCATATAACCTGGACATCTCCTGTATATAATTATATATGTACAGCTGCTATGACCTGGGCATCTCTTGTATATAATTATATATGTACAGCTGGCATAACCTGGACATCTCCTGTATATAATTATATATGTACAGCTGGTATAACCTGGGCATCTCCTGTATATAATTATATATGTACAGCTGCTATAACCTGGGCGCTCCTGTATATAATTATATATGTACAGCTGCTATAACCTGGGCATCTCCTGTATATAATTATATATGTACAGCTCATATAACCTGGGCATCTCCTGTATATAATTATATATATACAGCTGCTATAACCTGGGCATCTCCTGTATATAATTATATATGTACAGCTGGTATAACCTGGACATCTCCTGTATATAATTATATATGTACCCCTGGTATAACCTGGGAATTTCCAGTAAATAATTATATATGTACAGCTGGTGTAACCTGGATATCTCCTGTATATAATTATATGTACAGCTGGTATAACCTGGGCATCTCTTGTATATAATTATATATGTACAGCTGGTATGACCTGGGCATCTCCTGTATATAATTATATATGTACAGCTGGTATAACCTGGGCATCTCCTGTATATAATTATATATGTACAGCTGGTATAACCTGGGCATATTCTGTATATAATTATATAAGTACAGCTGGTATAACCTGGGCATCTTCTGTATATAATTATATATGTACAGCTGGTATAACCTGGGTATCTCTTGTATATATTTATATATGTACAGCTGGTATAACCTGGGCATCTCTTGTATATAATTATATATGTACAGCTGCTATAACCTGGGTATCTCCTGTATATAATTATATATGTACAGCTGGTATAACCTGGGCATCTCCTGTATATAATTATATATGTACAGCTGGTATAACCTGGGCATCTCTTGTATATAATGATGTATGTACAGCTGGTATAACCTGGGCATCTTCTGTATATAATTATATATGTACAGCTGGTATAACCTGGGTATCTCCTGTATATAATTATATATGTACAGCTGGTATAACCTGGGCATCTCTTGTATATAATTATATATGTACAGCTGGTATAACCTGGGTATCTCCTGTATATAATTATATATGTACAGCTGGTATAACCTGGGTATCTCCTGTATATAATTATATATGTACAGCTGGTATAACCTGGGCATCTTCTGTATATAATTATATTTTTACAGCTGGTATAACCTGGGCATCTTCTGTATATAATTATATATGTACAGCTGGTATAACCTGGGTGTCTCTTGTATATAATTATATATGTACAGCTGGTATAACCTGGGCATCTCTTGTATATCATTATATATGTACAGCTGGTATAACCTGGGTATCTCCTGTATATAATTATATATGTACAGCTGGTCTAACCTGGGCATCTCCTGTATATAATTATATATGTACAGCTGGTATAACCTGGGCATCTCCTGTATATAATTATGTATGTACAGCTGGTATAACCTGGGCATCTTCTGTATATAATTATATATGTACAGCTGGTATAACCTGGGTATCTCCTGTATATAATTATATATGTACAGCTGGTATAACCTGGGCATCTCTTGTATATAATTATATATGTACAGCTGGTATAACCTGGGTATCTCCTGTATATAATTATATATGTACAGCTGGTATAACCTGGGTATCTCCTGTATATAATTATATATGTACAGCTGGTATAACCTGGGTATCTCCTGTATATAATTATATAAGTACAGCTGGTATAACCTGGGTTTCTCCTGTATATAATTATATATGTACAGCTGGCATAACCTGGGCATCTCTTGTATATAATTATATATGTACAGCTGGTATAACCTGGGCATCTCCTGTATATAATTACATATGTACAGCTGGTATAACCTGGGTATCTCCTGTATATAATTATATATGTACGGCTGGCATAACCTGGGCATCTCATGTATATAATTATATATGTACAGCTGGTATAACCTGGGAATCTCTTGTATATAATTATATATGTACAGCTGGCATAACCTGGGCATCTCTTGTTTATAATTATATTTGTACAGCTGGTATAACCTGGGCATCTCTTGTATATAATTATATATGTACAGCTGGTATAACCTGGGCATCTCCTGTATATAATTATATATGTACAGCTGCTATAACCTGGGTATCTCCTGTATATAATTATATATGTACAGCTGGTATAACCTGGGCATCTCTTGCATATAATTATATATGTACAGCTGCTATAACCTGGGCATCTCCTGTATATAATTATATATGTACAGCTCATATAACCTGGGCATCTCCTGTATATAATTACATATGTACAGCTGCTATAACCTGGGCATCTCCTGTATATAATTATATATGTACAGCTGGTATAACCTGGACATCTCCTGTATATAATTATATATGTACAGCTGGTATAACCTGGGAATCTCCAGTAAATAATTATATATGTACAGCTGGTGTAACCTGGATATCTCCTGTATATAATTATATGTACAGGTGGTATAACCTGGGCATCTCTTGTATATAATTATATATGTACAGCTGGTATAACCTGGGCATCCCCTGTATATAATTATATATGTACAGCTGGTATAACCTGGGCATCTCCTGTATATAATTATATATGTACAGCTGGTATAATCTGGGCATCATTTGTATATAATTATATATGTACAGCTGGTATAACCTGGGCATCTCTTGTATATAATTATATATGTACAGCTGGTATAACCTGGGTATCTACAGGATATAATTATATATGTACAGCTGGTATAACCTGGGCATCTCCTGTATATAATTATATATGTACAGCTGGTATAACCTGGGCATCTCCTGTATATAATTATATATGTACAGCTGGTATAACCTGGGCATTTCTTGTATATAATTGTATATGTACAGCTGGTATAACCTGGGTATCTCCTGTATATAATTATATATGTACAGCTGGTATAACCTGGGTATCTCCTGTATATAATTATATAAGTACAGCTGGTATAACCTGGGTATCTCCTGTATACAATTATATATGTACAGCTGGTATAACCTGGGCATCTCTTGTATATAATTATATATGTACAGCTGGTATAACCTGGGTATCTCCTGTATATAATTATATATGTACGGCTGGTATAACCTGGGTATCTCCTGTATATAATTATATAAGTACTGCTGGTATAACCTGGGTATCTCCTGTATATAATTATATATGTACAGCTGGCATAACCTGGGCATCTCTTGTATATAATTATATATGTACAGCTGGTATAACCTGGGCATCTCCTGTATATAATTACATATGTACAGCTGGTATAACCTGGGCATCTCCTGTATATAATTATATATGTACAACTGGTATAACCTGGGCATCTCCTGTATATAATTACATATGTACAGCTGCTATAACCTGGGCATCTCCTATATAGAATTATATATGTACAGCTGGTATAACCTGGGCATCTCCTGTATATAATTGTATATGTACAGCTGGTATAACCTGTGCATCTCTTGTATTTAATTATATATGTACAGCTGGTATAACCTGGGCATCTCCTGTATATAATTATATATGTACAGCTGGTATAACCTGGGCATCTCCTGTATATAATTATATATGTACAGCTGGTATAACCTGGGTATCTCCTGTATATAATTATATATGTACAGCTGGCATAACCTGGGTATCTCCTGTATATAATTATATATGTACAGCTGGTATAACCTGGGTATCTCCTGTATATAATTATATATGTACAGCTGGCATAACCTGGGCATCTCTTGTATATAATTATATATGTACAGCCGGTATAACCTGGGCATCTCTTTTATATAATTATATATGTACAGCTGGTATAACCTGGGCATCTCCTGTATATAATTATATATGTACAGCTGCTATAACCTGGGCATCTCCTGTATATAATTATATTTGTACAGCTGCTATAACCTGGGCATCTCTTGTATATAATTATATATGTACAGCTGGTATGACCTGGGCATCTTCTGTATATAATTATATATGTACAGCTGGTATAACCTGGGCATCTCCTGTATATAATTATATATGTACAGCTGGTATAACCTGGGCATCCTCTGTATATAATTATATATGTACAGTTGGTATAACCTGGGCATCTTCTGTATATAATTATATATGTACAGCTGGTATAACCTGGGTATCTCTTGTATATAATTATATATGTACAGCTGGTATAACCTGGGCATCTCTTGTATATAATTATATATGTACAGCTGGTATAACCTGGGTATCTCCTGTATATAATTATATATGTACAGCTGGTATAACCTGGGCATCTCCTGTATATAATTATATATGTACAGCTGGTATAACCTGGCCATCTCTTGTATATAATTATGTATGTACAGCTGGTATAACCTGGGCATCTTCTCTATATAATTATATATGTACAGCTGGTATAACCTGGGTATCTCCTGTATATAATTATATATGTACAGCTGGTATAACCTGGGCATCTCTTGTATATAATTATATATGTACAGCTGGTATAACCTGGGTATCTCCTGTATATAATTATATATGTACAGCTGGTATAACCTGGGTATCTCCTGTATATAATTATATATGTACAGCTGGTATAACCTGGGCATCTTCTGTATATAATTATATTTTTACAGCTGGTATAACCTGGGCATCTTCTGTATATAATTATATATGTACAGCTGGTATAACCTGGGTATCTCTTGTATATAATTATATATGTACAGCTGGTATAATCTGGGCATCTCTTGTATATAATTATATATGTACAGCTGGTATAACCTGGGTATCTCCTGTATATAATTATATATGTACAGCTGGTATAACCTGGGCATCTCCTGTATATAATTATATATGTACAGCTGGTATAACCTGGGCATCTCCTGTATATAATTATATATGTACAGCTGGTATAACCTGGGTATCTCCTGTATATAATTATATATGTACAGCTGGTATAACCTGGGTATCTCCTGTATATAATTATATATGTACAGCTGGTATAACCTGGGTATCTCCTGTATATAATTATATAAGTACAGCTGGTATAACCTGGGTATCTCCTGTATATAATTATATATGTACAGCTGGCATAACCTGGGCATCTCTTGTATATAATTATATATGTACAGCTGGTATAACCTGGGCATCTCCTGTATATAATTACATATGTACAGCTGGTATAACCTGGGTATCTCCTGTATATAATTATATATGTACAGCTGGCATAACCTGGGCATCTCTTGTATATAATTATATATGTACAGCTGGTATAACCTGGGCATCTCTTGTATATAATTATATATGTACAGCTGGCATAACCTGGGCATCTCTTGTATATAATTATACTTGTACAGCTGGTATAACCTGGGCATCTCCTGTATATAATTATATATGTACAGCTGCTATAACCTGGGTATCTCCTGTATATAATTATATATGTACAGCTGGTATAACCTGGGCATCTCTTGTATATAATTATATATGTACAGCTGCTATAACCTGGGCATTTCCTGTATATAATTATATATGTACAGCTCATATAACCTGGGCATCTCCTGTATATAATTATATATGTACAGCTGCTATAACCTGGGCATCTCCTGTATATAATTATATATGTACAGCTGGTATAACCTGGACATCTCCTGTATATAATTATATATGTACAGCTGGTATAACGTGGGCATCTCCAGTATATAATTATATATGTACAGCTGGTATAATCTGGGCATCATTTGTATATAATTATATATGTACAGCTGGTATAACCTGGGCATCTCTTGTATATAATTATATATGTACAGCTGGTATAACCTGGGTATCTCCTGTATATAATTATATATGTACAGCTGGTATAACCTGGGCATCTCCTGTATATAATTATATATGTACAGCTGGTATAACCTGGGCATCTCCTGTATATAATTATATATGTACAGCTGGTATAACCTGGGCATTTCTTGTATATAATTATATATGTACAGCTGGTATAACCTGGGTATTTCTTGTATATAATTATATATGTACAGCTGGTATAACCTGGGTATCTCCTGTATATAATTATATATGTACAGCTGGTATAACCTGGGTATCTCCTGTATATAATTATATAAGTACAGCTGGTATAACCTGGGTATCTCCTGTATACAATTATATATGTACAGCTGGTATAACCTGGGCATCTCTTGTATATAATTATATATGTACAGCTGGTATAACCTGGGTATCTCCTGTATATAATTATATATGTACGGCTGGTATAACCTGGGTATCTCCTGTATATAATTATATAAGTACAGCTGGTATAACCTGGGTATCTCCTGTATATAATTATATATGTACAGCTGGCATAACCTGGGCATCTCTTGTATATAATTATATACGTACAGCTGGTATAACCTGGGCATCTCCTGTATATAATTACATATGTACAGCTGGTATAACCTGGGCATCTCCTGTATATAATTATATATGTACAGCTGGTATAACCTGGGCATCTCCTGTATATAATTACATATGTACAGCTGCTATAACCTGGGCATCTCCTATATATAATTATATATGTACAGCTGGTATAACCTGGGCATCTCCTGTATATAATTGTATATGTACAGCTGGTATAACCTGTGCATCTCTTGTATTTAATTATATATGTACAGCTGGTATAACCTGGGCATCTCCTGTATATAATTATATATGTACAGCTGGTATAACCTGGGCATCTCCTGTATATAATTATATATGTACAGCTGGTATAACCTGGGTATCTCCTGTATATAATTTTATATGTACAGCTGGCATAACCTGGGTATCTCCTGTATATAATTATATATGTACAGCTGGTATAACCTGGGTATCTCCTGTATATAATTATATATGTACAGCTGGCATAACCTGGGCATCTCTTGTATATAATTATATATGTACAGCCGGTATAACCTGGGCATCTCTTTTATATAATTATATATGTACAGCTGGTATAACCTGGGCATCTCCTGTATATAATTATATATGTACAGCTGCTATAACCTGGGCATCTCCTGTATATAATTATATTTGTACAGCTGCTATAACCTGGGCATCTCTTGTATATAATTATATATGTACAGCTGGTATGACCTGGGCATCTTCTGTATATAATTATATATGTACAGCTGGTATAACCTGGGCATCTCCTGTATATAATTATATATGTACAGCTGGTATAACCTGGGCATCCTCTGTATATAATTATATATGTACAGCTGGTATAACCTGGGCATCTTCTGTATATAATTATATATGTACAGCTGGTATAACCTGGGTATCTCTTGTATATAATTATATATGTACAGCTGGTATAACCTGGGCATCTCTTGTTTATAATTATATATGTACAGCTGGTATAACCTGGGTATCTCCTGTATATAATTATATATGTACAGCTGGTATAACCTGGGCATCTCCTGTATATAATTATATATGTACAGCTGGTATAACCTGGCCATCTCTTGTATATAATTATGTATGTACAGCTGGTATAACCTGGGCATCTTCTCTATATAATTATATATGTACAGCTGGTATAACCTGGGTATCTCCTGTATATAATTATATATGTACAGCTGGTATAACCTGGGCATCTCTTGTATATAATTATATATGTACAGCTGGTATAACCTGGGTATCTCCTGTATATAATTATATATGTACAGCTGGTATAACCTGGGTATCTCCTGTATATAATTATATATGTACAGCTGGTATAACCTGGGCATCTTCTGTATATAATTATATTTTTACAGCTGGTATAACCTGGGCATCTTCTGTATATAATTATATATGTACAGCTGGTATAACCTGGGTATCTCTTGTATATAATTATATATGTACAGCTGGTATAACCTGGGCATCTCTTGTATATAATTATATATGTACAGCTGGTATAACCTGGGTATCTCCTGTATATAATTATATATGTACAGCTGGTATAACCTGGGCATCTCCTGTATATAATTATATATGTACAGCTGGTATAACCTGGGCATCTCCTGTATATAATTATATATGTACAGCTGGTATAACCTGGGTATCTCCTGTATATAATTATATATGTACAGCTGGTATAACCTGGGTATCTCCTGTATATAATTATATATGTACAGCTGGTATAACCTGGGTATCTCCTGTATATAATTATATAAGTACAGCTGGTATAACCTGGGTATCTCCTGTATATAATTATATATGTACAGCTGGCATAACCTGGGCATCTCTTGTATATAATTATATATGTACAGCTGGTATAACCTGGGCATCTCCTGTATATAATTACATATGTACAGCTGGTATAACCTGGGTATCTCCTGTATATAATTATATATGTACAGCTGGCATAACCTGGGCATCTCTTGTATATAATTATATATGTACAGCTGGTATAACCTGGGCATCTCTTGTATATAATTATATATGTACAGCTGGCATAACCTGGGCATCTCTTGTATATAATTATACTTGTACAGCTGGTATAACCTGGGCATCTCCTGTATATAATTATATATGTACAGCTGCTATAACCTGGGTATCTCCTGTATATAATTATATATGTACAGCTGGTATAACCTGGGCATCTCTTGTATATAATTATATATGTACAGCTGCTATAACCTGGGCATTTCCTGTATATAATTATATATGTACAGCTCATATAACCTGGGCATCTCCTGTATATAATTATATATGTACAGCTGCTATAACCTGGGCATCTCCTGTATATAATTATATATGTACAGCTGGTATAACCTGGACATCTCCTGTATATAATTATATATGTACAGCTGGTATAACGTGGGCATCTCCAGTATATAATTATATATGTACAGCTGGTATAATCTGGGCATCATTTGTATATAATTATATATGTACAGCTGGTATAACCTGGGCATCTCTTGTATATAATTATATATGTACAGCTGGTATAACCTGGGTATCTCCTGTATATAATTATATATGTACAGCTGGTATAACCTGGGCATCTCCTGTATATAATTATATATGTACAGCTGGTATAACCTGGGCATCTCCTGTATATAATTATATATGTACAGCTGGTATAACCTGGGCATTTCTTGTATATAATTATATATGTACAGCTGGTATAACCTGGGTATTTCTTGTATATAATTATATATGTACAGCTGGTATAACCTGGGTATCTCCTGTATATAATTATATATGTACAGCTGGTATAACCTGGGTATCTCCTGTATATAATTATATAAGTACAGCTGGTATAACCTGGGTATCTCCTGTATACAATTATATATGTACAGCTGGTATAACCTGGGCATCTCTTGTATATAATTATATATGTACAGCTGGTATAACCTGGGTATCTCCTGTATATAATTATATATGTACGGCTGGTATAACCTGGGTATCTCCTGTATATAATTATATAAGTACAGCTGGTATAACCTGGGTATCTCCTGTATATAATTATATATGTACAGCTGGCATAACCTGGGCATCTCTTGTATATAATTATATATGTACAGCTGGTATAACCTGGGCATCTCCTGTATATAATTACATATGTACAGCTGGTATAACCTGGGCATCTCCTGTATATAATTATATATGTACAGCTGGTATAACCTGGGCATCTCCTGTATATAATTACATATGTACAGCTGGTATAACCTGGGCATCTCCTGTATATAATTATATATGTACAGCTGGTATAACCTGGGCATCTCTTGTATATAATTATATATGTACAGCTGGTATAACCTGGGCATCTCCTATATATAATTATATATGTACAGCTGGTATAACCTGGGCATCTCCTGTATATAATTGTATATGTACAGCTGGTATAACCTGGGCATCTCTTGTATTTTATTATATATGTACAGCTGGTATAACCTGGGCATCTCCTATATATAATTATATATGTACAGCTGGTATAACCTGGGCATCTCCTGTATATAATTATATATGTACAGCTGGTATAACCTGGGTATCTCCTGTATATAATTATATATGTACAGCTGGCATAACCTGGGTATCTCCTGTATATAATTATATATGTACAGCTGGTATAACCTGGGTATCTCCTGTATATAATTATATATGTACAGCTGGCATAACCTGGGCATCTCTTGTATATAATTATATATGTACAGCCGGTATAACCTGGGCATCTCCTTTATATAATTATATATGTATAGCTGGTATAACCTGGGCATCTCCTGTATATAATTATATATGTACAGCCGCTATAACCTGGGCATCTCCTGTATATAATTATATATGTACAGCCGCTATAACCTGGGCATCTCCTGTATATAATTATATATGTACAGCTGCTATAACCTGGGCATCTCCTGTATATAATTATATATGTACAGCTGCTATAACCTGGGCATCTCCTGTATATACACCGCGTGCAGAATTATTAGGCAGATGCGTATTTTGCTCACATGATACTTTTTATACATGTTGTCCTACTCCAAGCTGCATAGTCTTGAGAGCCAACTACCAATGAAGTAAATCTGGTGATGTGCATCTCTGTAATGAGGAGGGGTGTTGACTAATGACATCAACCCCCTATATAAGGTGTGCTTAATTATTAGGTAACTTCCTTTCCTTTGGCAAAATGGGTCAGAAGAGAGATTTGACGGACTCTGAAAAGTCCAATATTGTGAGATGTCTTGCAGAGGGAGGCAGCAGTCTTGAAATTTCCAAACTTTTGAAGCGTGATCACCGAACAATCAAGCGTTTCATGGCAAATAGCCAACAGGGTCGCAAGAAGCGTGTTGGCCAAAAAAGGCGCAAAATAACTGCCCATGAATTGAGGAAAATCAAGCGTGAAGCTGCCAAGATGCCATTCACCACCAGTTTTGCCATATTTCAGAGCTGCAACGTTACTGGAGTATCAAAAAGCACAAGGTGTGCGATACTCAGGGACATGGCCAAGGTAAGGAAGGCTGAAAAACCACCACCTTTGAACAAGAAACATAAGATAATACGTCAAGAATGGGCCAAGAAATATATTAAGACTGATTTTTCAAAGGTTTTATGGACTGATGAAATGAGAGTGACTCTTGATGGGCCAGATGGATGGGCCAGAGGCTGGATCAGTAAAGGTCAGAGAACTCCACTCCGACTCAGACGCCAGCAAGGTGGAGGTGGGGTACTGGTATGGGCTGGTATCATCAAAGATGAACTTGTGGGACCTTTTTGTGTTGAGGATGGAGTGAAGCTCAACTCCCAGACCTACTGCCAGTTTCTGGAAGACAACTTCTTCAAGCAGTGATACTGGAAGAAGTCGGTATCGTTCAAGAAAAACATGATTTTCATGCAGGACAATGCTCCATCACATGCATCCAACTACTCCACAGCGTGGCTGGCCAGTAAAGGTCTAAAAGAAGAAAAAGTAATGACATGGCCGCCTTGTTCACCTGATCTGAACCCCATAGAGAACCTGTGGTCCATCATAAAATGTGAGATCTACAGGGAGGGAAAACAGTACACCTCTCGGAGCAGTGTCTGGGAGGCTGTGGTGGCTGCTGCACGCAGAATCTATGGATGGAGGCTGCTGAGTGTCATCATAAAGAAAGGGGGCTATATTCATCACTCATTTTTTTGTTTTTTCTTTTTGCATGTCAGAAATGTTTATTTCTAAATTTTGTGTACTGATATTGGTTTACCTGGTGAAAAGAAACAAGTGAGATGGGATTATATTTGGTTTTTATTAAGTTGCCTAATAATTCTGCACAGTAATAGTTACCTGCACAAACAGATATCCTCCTAAGATAGCCAAATCTAAAAAAACCCACTCCAACTTCCAAAAGTATTAAGCTTGGATATTTATGAGTCTTTTGGGTTGATTGAGAACATAGTTGTTGATCAATAATAAAAATAATCCTCTAAAATACAACTTGCCTAATAATTTTGCACACGGTGTAGTATATATATTCTTGTACATATTGATATGGAACATGTTGGTATAACTTGGGTATCTCCTGGTGTGTCCTAACACTTGGTACATCACGTTTCGGCAGCAGAGGATGCCTCTTCCTTCTGGATGGAGGTCTCTGTACGTCCCGGCTCTGTCTCTGTACGTCCCGGCTCTGTCTCTGTACGTCCCGGCTCTGTCTCTGTACGTCCCGGCTCTGTCTCTGTACGTCCCGGCTCTGTCTCTGTACGTCCCGGCTCTGTCTCTGTACGTCCCGGCTCTGTCTCTGTACGTCCCGGCTCTGTCTCTGTACGTCCCGGCTCTGTCTCTGTATGTCCCGGCTCTGTCTCTGTACGTCCCGGCTCTGTCTCTGTACGTCCCGGCTCTGTCTCTGTACGTCCCGGCTCTGTCTCTGTACGTCCCGGCTCTGTCTCTGTATGTCCCGGCTCTGTCTCTGTACGTCCCGGCTCTGTCTCTGTACGTCCCGGCTCTGTCTCTGTACGTCCCGGCTCTTATGTTCTGTGCGTGAAATCTCACTTAAAACAAGACGATAATTAGTGAATCTCTCGAGACGTCTCCAAGCTAATAACGTGGAAATAATTGGCTTCTGCTCAACTTGCAAAAGGATGATCTGGTTCCATGTAGTAGGAGCGTTTACATAGGATTGCAGGGGGAAACCAGCTAACTTTTATTAGAAATGTTTAGGGGGGCATTGGCCATAACACAGGTCTCCAAACATCACTGCAGGTGAATTGTGTCACCTTGTGACCCCCTAGGGTACCGCAACCATGGAAGATAACTTGCAGAAAGTCGGACCCGGTCGGAATGTGTACAACTTACTTGTTGCGTTTCCTTAGATGTCACAAAGTGACGCGATAACCTGCGTTACGTTGCAATGTAGCAGCGGCACATATTTTTTGAGACCTGTAGCTTTTTTTTATTATTTCCATTCATGGATCTGTGTAAGGGTTTTTTTTTTTAGTGCTGCTGAGCTGATGTTTTTATTGATACAATTTTTTGGGTACATATGATGGTTTGATCATCATTTTCTTTCCTTATTTTTTTTTTAGAGATGTGTGCAACCAAAAAATGGCGATTCTGGAGTTTCAATTTTGTTTTCTCTTTTAAATGTTCTGTTTCAATCATTTTAAATTTTGATAGGTTTTAAAAAAAAAAGTCCGAACAAAACAATACAAAATCATAGATTGGACTTTTTTTTTTTAAAACAAAACAATACAAAATAATATATATATATATTTTTTTAATGATTTGAAATTTTATATATATTTTTTTAATTTTTACTTCATTTTTTAGTGCCCTAGTGGACACTAAAAACTATTTGTATGGCGCTTGTAACTGAGCTTCACATTTTTTTTTTTATTCAAAATAACGCACGCGGATCATGAATTTTTGCACAAAATGAAAATGGTCTTTTGTTTTTATCTTCAACTCTGATGCAAACTTTACATTTTTCTGCTAAAATTTCTGCAAAATTACATAAAATCACTAAAAATGTGAGCAAATTGACGACAGACAATTGACGACCTCGGACAGACAGATTACAGAGATTATATTCAGGCTTTTGTCTACAGAAAACTATCGCAATATCAGCAGGGTAGAATGGATTACAATGTAACTGTTACTTTAATAGAATCTAAGAGCAGAATGCTGAGATTGTTCCTTATTTATTTATTGATATTTTTCATTCTACCTAGATGAGTAGCCAATTGCTAATGCATTCTCTAATTAGCCCCGACGAGGTGATTTTTAGTGTTTTGCACATTCTGCTCTTTTAGATTCTATTAAAGTAAAAGTTGCGTTTTAATCCATTCCACCTTGCTGATATTGCTATTAGTGTTGAGCGAGCATGCTCGACACTACTCGGTACTCGCGAGCACCGAGCATTTCCGGGTTACTCGGGCGGGAGCTCGGTCTCCGTCCTGCATGTTTGGCGCTCTTTACAGAGCCAATGAACATGCAGGGATTGCCAGCCAGTCACTGTAATGCTGCAGCCATGTTGGTTGTGGGCATTGCAGTGATTGGCTGGCCGCACAGCGTCACCTCGAGTATTTAAAACCGGGCGCCGCCATCTTGGACACAGTCGCTCCGGATCAGACAGTGTTGGGAGAGCGCTGCTGAGCTAGGAAGAGATTTATCCTGCAAAATAGTTAGTGTTAGCGTGCCAAATCAAACAAACAGTCCTTCTCAGGACTAATATCCATCCCAGATACCAGGCAGGCAGGCAGGCAGGCTGTATAGGAGACACAGTGGTTATACCAGCAAACGCTGCATTACAGTCCTGTGTGCTCCTGCTGGTCAAATTGCTGGACTTATCCTCCGGTCTCAGGGGCCAGGAAAAATCTTTTTTTTTTTCATCTAAATCCTGTATTTTTTTTTTCCCCTCAGTCAGACTGTCCAAATACGCGTCTTATTAACCTTTGGTATCCCCCCCCCCCCCCCCCCAAAAAAAAAAAAATTGAGTGTGTCTGTGACTGTTCAGACACCAATATATCTGTTTAAAAGAGTCTGGTGTAGGCCACATAACTATAACTGTGGTTTTGCAGTTCCACGGATCAAATCTCTGTATTATCCAGCTTTTGGCATTTTTTCCGTAAAAAAAACAGTAATAGTGTCTCCCTGACTGTTCAGACACCAATATATCTGTTTAAAAGAGTCTGGCATAGGCCAGATAACTAGAACTGTGGTTTTGCAGTTCCACGGGTCAAATCTCTGTATTATCCAGCTTTTGGCCTGTTTTACGTAAAGAAAAACAGTAATAGTGTTTCCCTGACTGTTCAGACACAAATATATCTGTTTAAAAGATTCTGGTGTAGGCCACATAACTATAACTGTGGTTTTCCTCTTCCACGGTTCTAATCTTCTTTTTATTACCCTTTTTCCATTGATAGTGCGAGTGTAAGCTATTTTACTTCATTTACAATGGGCAAGGCGCGTGGAAAGGGACTTGGAACTGGACGTTCTGGTGATGGTGCGTGCAGAGGACGGGGCCGTGGCCAAGGTGAAAATGTGCCACAACCAACAGCCACATCTTCTTGCTCCCACTTCTTGACCGAATTACTAGGGAAGCACAGAACAACACCAGTATTGAGAACTGATCAGTGTGAACAGGTTATTAATTGGATAGCAGATAATACTTCCAGTTACCTGGGCACCACCACCTCCGGTCTGTCTTCCACACGGTCAAGTTTTAGTAGCCGTGAGTCTCGAGTCTCCTCCTCACCCTGATGCTCCTTCCTCCCACCATGCCGAGTGTCGTCAGACAGCAAGTGATCCCACACTTGGACACTCTAAAGAGCTGTTCACTGGTCCATTTCCAGATTTGTGCCCCTCGCCTGCTCCGCTTGAAGTGGTGGAAGAGGAGATCCCATGTAGCGAGGCCCAAATATTTGAACGGCCACGGCCACAGGAAGTCAACGTTGGCAATCTGTCACAAGAGGTGGACGATGATGAGACACAATTGCCACGAAGTGAGGAGGAGGATCGTGGTGCGCAACAGTTCCCCGTAACACCAACACGAGGGACGTTCCCAGTACAACCGGCAGGTCTTCCAGAGTCTGGAATTTTTTTAAAGACTCTGCTGATAACCCCAAAAAGATCATTTGTACCACCTACCATGCCAGCATCAGCAGAGGTGACAAAACTACCAGCCTGACCACAACCAGCATGATCAGGCACATGGCAGCAAAGCACCCGACTTTGTGGGGCGAACCCCAGGGTCCACGACCAGTGTCAGCGGGTGTCACCACTGCTTCTTCCACTGTTGTGCGTGTAATAGAACCCCCTGTTGTGGGTGTAAGGCAATCCCCTGTCCATACTGCATGCAAAGATGCCCCCTCCTCTCAGTCTTCACTTGTTATGGCAGTTTCTCAAGAAACAGCATCAATGTCCACATCCCACCGCAGCGTTCAATTGTCCATATCCCAGAGCTTTGAACAAAAGCGCAAATTCACAGCCAACACCCTCCAGGCCACAGTCCTAAATTCGCACATTTCATGACTGCTTGCGTTGGAAATGCTGCCTTTTAGGCTGGTGGAGACGGAATCCTTCCGCAACCTTATGGCGGTGGCCGTCCCTCGGTACTCGGTCCCCAGCCGACCCTATTTTACCCGGTGTGCCATCCCCGCACTACACAAGCATGTGTCCCAAAACATCTGCCGTGCCCTCAACAACGCAGTTACTGGGAGAGTCCACCTGACAACGGACACGTGGACAAGTGCTTGTGGCCAGGGACGGTATATCTCCTTGACGGCACACTGGGTAAACATAGTGGAAGCCGGGACCCAGTCGGACCTTGGGACGGAACACATCCTCCCCACACCGAGGATTGCGGGCCCTATGTCAGTCAGAGTTGCCCCCAAAGTGTACAGCTCCTGCGCATCATCCTCCTCCTCCTCCTCCTCCTCATGTTCAGCCTCCATCTCAGATATCACCACATCAGTTACAAGCTGGAAGCACTGCAGTACTGCCTCAGCCAAGCGGCAACAGGCTGTGCTGAAACTCATAAGCTTAGGTGATAAACCTCACACTGCTTGTAAGTTGTGGACAGCTGTGAAAGAGCAGGAAGATCTGTGGCTGAGACCGCTGAACCTACATCCAGGCATGGTCGTATGTGACAATGGCCTTAAGCTGGTGGCGGCTCTGAGGCGAGGCGAGATCACACACGTACCATGCCTGGCTCATGTGCTTAACCTCGTGGTTCAGCGGTTTCTTAAATCGTACCCCGAGTTGCCAGATCTGTTCGTCAAAGTACGCCGCCTGTCAGCTCATTTTCGCAAGTCAGCTACAGCTTCCGCCGCCCTTGCTGTGTTACAGCAGCGTTTGCAGCTTCCGGCACACCGACTGGTGTGTGATGTCCCCACACGTTGGAACGCTACCCTCCACATGTTGCAAAGGATTTGTGAGCAGAAGAGAGCAGTTGTGGAGTACCAGCTGCAACAAGGCCGTCGATATTCAGGTCAGACTCCACACATAAGACCTCAGGAGTGGACCTGGATGTCTGACATATGTACCATCCTGACAAACTTTGAGGAGTCCACCAAGATGGTGAGTAGCGATGACGCCATCATTAGCGTCAGCATCCCACTTGTCTGTCTTTTGCAACGTTCTCTGCAGAGAATTAAAGAGGAGGCAGCCAGAGTATGATGAGATGGATCAAGAAGCCGTAGCGGGCGATTACACACAGTCCAGCCTCATCTCATCACAACGTGCATTGGCCGACCGTACTAGCGTCCTCCGTGATTCCTCTGTGCCTTTTAATTATTGGGTATCCAAGCTGGACACTTGGAATGAACTCGCTCTGTACGCCTTGGAGGTCCTGGCCTACCGTGCCGCTAGCGTGTTTATCAGAGCGTGTTTTTAGTGCCACTGGGGGAATTATAACTGATAAGCGCACTCACCTGTCAACTGACAATGCTGACAAGCTGACCCTTATCAAAATGAACAAGGGCTGGATTGGGCCAGACTTCTCATCACCACCAAATGACAGCAGAGTAACATAAAGTCAAATCCACTGTGTTATTTCGGGAGGTGTATTCCCATGCACCGCTTCACACCCACACATGGGTATATGTGACGCCTCTACTCGTAAAGCCCGTGTTTTACCCTGGGTGTTGGGGGACTCGGTGTGATGGAGCCCTGTGATGGAGAGGTGGGATGCAGCCGTGGCCCGGGCCCGACCCGTGCTCAGGGCCGTCACATTAGAAAGAGATGGTGTGGGCTCGTCCGGGTTGAGTGCAGATTAACGACTACGCCACCTGTGGTGCCTGGTGAAGGGTCACCAGCGCCGCTGCAGTCTGCTGAGGCATGGTGTTACGGCGGCCAAAGTTCTTACTACTCCCCACAGGCGGAGCAGGACCTCAGGGCAGAGGGACAGGATGGAGGGGGGTAGTAGTAGAGGAGTACGGGCTCCACGTCTTGCGGTGTGGCACAGAAATAACAGTCCGGAGGCCATAGAGGTGAACTTCCAAGGCTTTACTCACTTTAGAGATGGCAGAAGGAAGGCGACTCCCTGCTCCCTGCGGAGTCCTGCGGTCACCAGGGACGGGGGTCCAACAGCCTCCGAGTAAGTCCAGCGTTCAGTCGGGACCCTACACCAGAGTGTTCCTGCACTACAGACCTCTCCCTTTCCCGTCTGTGCGTGTGTAGATAGGCTGGGTCTCCCTCTGAGCTCCTCTCAGAACTAGGGCACGGGTGGCAATTCCTCTCCATCCGATGCCCGGTGGGATCCTCTGGGCCTAACCGGGCTTTCCTGACCAGGACGTAGAGTAGCAAGATCAGGTGTCGGGGGCCGGTACCCCTCTTTGCAGCCAGACTCCCTCTGACTAGATCAGCATAGAGAGGACAGGTGGCGTACACCGCTCCGTCTGCATCCTCCCTGGGATCCATTTGCTATGGAGCCACACTCTTAGGCTCCGGGCCTTCTTGATCCTGGTCCTTGGCCGGGTTGAGACATTCCTTGTCTACAACCTACCTCTCGTCCCAAAGCCAGGGTAAGAGGGCTATGTCCCTTGCCGGTGCAGGCCCACACAGGATCTGCGCTCCCGGAGGGAGGTCACATTACACACAGTAGTTGCCAGCACAGAGAACAGCCGAAGAAGAACTTGACTAACCAAAAGACCAAGATCAAAGATGGCTTTGAATTAAATATTAAATCTAAAGTGTAACTAACTTGTAAGTCCTCCACCCTCACCCACTAACTGGTTCCTACCACTTTGTGTTCCCCGGTCTCCCTGTAACCAGGGGAGCAGCACCTAGTGCCTACTTGCTCCCTCTGGTGGAGAAGTGTGGTGTTGGATGCAAAAGGTTAGGTCCCGACTATCACACTGTCCTTACCTCAGAGGAGGAACACCACACTCCATTAAAGAAGTGCAGCATCCCTGTGGCGATCGAACCCTCAGGGGCGCCACATATACGCTTCCTCATTTCGGCTGTATTTTGCTCTTCTCCTTATCCTCAGCCTCCACCACCACTATACCACCAGGGTGACCGTGGACCGTGTTGCCAGCATTGCAAGTTCCTCCGTCTTAATTTTTGGCAGCTTTTGCTTGGAAGGCATAGGCAAAGACTATGGGAGACCCACTCCCCAATATTGGGAATAATGTTTTTAATATGCTGTACTGCATGGCTCTTGTAAGGGACATGAAAACCGTCTTGTTAAGCTACTGCGACCTCCACAACTTTTCCCAGGGGCATTAAAACCGTCTTGTTAAGCTACTGCGACCTCCACCACTTTTCCCAGGGGCATTGATATTGTCTTTTTATTCCACTGTGACCTCCACCATTCTTCCAACGGGCATTGCATTTCCTCCTAATTTTAGTCAGCTTTTGCTTTTCCATGCATAGGCGAACACTAAGGGAGACCCACTCCCCAATAATGGGTAGAAGGATTTTAGTACGCTGTAATCCACGTCTATTTCAAGGGGCATTGCAGTTCCTCATAATTTTTGGAAAGCCTTCCATTCACTGCTTAGGCCAACAGTGTACAGGAGACCCAGTTGGTATAAATGGAAAAAATGGTTTAGTTAAGGCCTTCTGACCTCCATGTCACTTCCAAGGGGCATTGGAGTGCCTTGAAATTTTTGGTAGGCATTGCACTCACTGTATGCCCTATAACTGTGTAGCCGAACCTCTCCTTTTGGTACAGAAACATATCCTACAAGACATGTGTGGTTGACTGGCCTGATATTGATGTGAATGGTCCCTGTTCCTCCTGCTCTTTCTCCTTTGCCACTACCTCATCCATCATTCATCACCTGAAGCTTTGTTTTAACAGGAATCATAGAACTGGGATAGTAGCAGGAAAACATCCAGCAATCCTCGGAGAAGGTAGGATATGCGCCAAAACGCTGACCACCTCAGGCCTAGCCGCTACTACAAAACAAAGCAGATGCTAACTTCTATCATCATCATCATGCTCCTCACCTTGGCACTCTCAACTCCCCTGATGGAGAAGCCAGGGCCTACCGGAGGAGTCTGGTTCTCTGGTGGGCTCGTCCAATGCTGCCCTAAAGCAGGCCAGGCTAAGAAAAGTGTGGGGGGAAGTTCCAAGGAGAAATAGGGGCGGCTGGGGACCGTGTGTGGACACCTGGCTGCGGGGCGGCTGGGGACTGAGTATGGACACCTGGCCGCCCCCTGGCGGCTGGGGAGCGAGAGTGGACACCCGGTCGCCGGGCGGCTGGGGACTGAGTATGGATACCAGGCCGCCGACGCAGCCATGACATGGTGGCCAGCGTCTGCCTCCACATGCCAAAAAGGCCCAATTTCAAGTGCAAGCAAGCTAGCAGTATGGCATTGCAGTCTGGGGGTGGGTGGGTGGCAGGCTGCACACTTACGCTTGCATTCCAAGAAAACAAAGCAGATGCTAACTTCTGTCATCATCATGCTCCTCACCTTGGCACTCTCAACTCCCCTGATGGAGAAGCCAGGGCCCACCGGAGGAGTCTGGTTCTCTGGTGGGCTCGTCCAATGCTGCCCTAAAGCAGGCCGGGCTAAGAAAAGTGTGTGGGGGGATGTTCCAAGGAGAAATAGGGGCGGCTGGGGACCGTTTATGGACACCCGGCTGCCCCCAGGCGGCTGGGAACCGTGTGTGGACACCCGGCCGTGGGGTGGCTGGGGACCGAGCATGGACACCCGGCCGCACCCTGGCGGCTGGGGACCAAGCGTGGACATCCGGCCGCCGGGCGGCTGGGGACTGAGTATGGATACCTCGCTGCCGAAGCAGCCATGAGGTAGTGGCCAGCTTCGGCCTCCTCCAAACTAAAAGGCCCCATTTCAAGTGCAAGCTAGCAGTATGGTATTGCAGCCTGGGGGTGGGTGGGTGGCAGGCTGCATACTTGCGCTTGCATTGCAAGGAATGGGGGAGGTACAATTGAACACTGCCCTGGGACAAGGACTTGCACGGGGATAGTTGCAAGTCTGCATCTTCTGATGTGGCAAGGATCACTTCTGATGGGCACACTTTTAGGCAGTGACCTGGGTGTCAGAGATGCTTCCAGGGGTCTTCCCCATGCTGTTCCCATGTCTTTTTAGCACTGTATGCATGTGTCACACAGCACATGGCCAGATAAGGTTGTAAAATGTTAAAATGACATTTCCCGGTGAATGCATTTGTCACGGTTGAAAGCAATACAAAAGTGCAAAAACGCATGAAAAATGCTACTTGTGAACATAGCCCAAAGTGTGGAGGAGTATTTTTGTTTTTGGTTATTTATTTTACCTTATACACAAGTCTTTACCCTGGAAAGGATGTTCCTTAACTTATTTCACAGGAAAACCGTTTCAGTTTCATTTTTGAACTTTTTATTATGAGCCTGTAAAAGTGGCTTAATACCTCTGACCACGTTGTTGACAGCAGTGACCTGGGGGTCAGAAATGCTTCCTGGGGCGATCCCCATGCTGTCCCCATGTCATTTGAGCACTGTCACTATCGTTTTAGGCACTTTTTAGGCTTTCTACAGACTGCCGGGGGTGCCGCCGCAAAAATGCTCGAGTCTCCCATAGACTAACATTGGGCTCGTTGCTCGGGTCGAGCACCTGAGTATCACGGTGAGCTCGGCCTGAGCTTCGAGCACCCGAGCATTTTAGTGCTCGCTCAACTGATTCACCTTTTGAATTACAGAAAGCTATATACAGATATTACCTATAATTTATGTCTGTTTAATGATTACTCTATACTGTGCAATTAAATAATGGCACTATACAGTACACATACAAAGCCTTGAAAAAGTCTTCATACCCCGTGAACTTTTCCACATTTTTTCACAAGCTTAAATGTGTTTTATTAGGATGTTATATGATACCAACACTAAGTAGCAAGTATTTGCATTTGCGTTTCGCATTTAACCCAAACAGTTCCCCTTTGGTCTGATCTGAGCAGAGCACCTTCTTCCATATACTCATGGCTGTTTGCAAACTGCAGACAGGACTCCTTATGGCTTTCATAAATGTCTTTCTTCTTGTCACTCTTCCATAAAGGACAGATTTGTGGAGTATACGACTACTAGTTTTCCTGTGGACAGATTCTCCCCCCTGAGCTGTGGATCTCTGCAGATCCTCCAGTGACCATCGGCCTTTTGGCTGCTTCTCTAATCGGTGCTCTCCTTGCTTGGGATCTCAGGTTAAGGTGGACGGCCATGTCTTGGTAGGTTTGCAGTTGTGCCATACTCCTTATATTTTTGGATAATGTATTGCACAGTGCTCCATGAGATCCTCACAGCTTGGGCTATTTTTTTTAATAACCTAACCCTGCTTTACTCCTCTCCACAACCTTATCCTGACCTGTCTAGTGGGCTCCTTGGTTTTCAGCTTTATCCCTGACCTGTCTGGTGGGCTCCTTGGTTTTCAGCTTTATCCCTGACCTGTCTGGTGGCCTCCTTGGTTTTCAGCTTTATCCCTGACCTGTCTGGTGGGCTCCTTGGTTTTCAGCTTTATTCCTGACCTGTCTGGTGGGCTGCTTGGTTTTCAGCTTTATTCCTGACCTGTCTGGTGGGCTGCTTGGTTTTCAGCTTTATCCCTGACCTGTCTGGTGGGCTCCTTGGTTTTCTGGATGCTGTTTGATCCCTGATGTTCTCACACAAACCTCTGAGGCCTTCACAGAACAGCTGTAGTTATACTGAGAACAAATTACAAACAGGTGGACGCAATGTACTAATTATGTGACTCGTGGAGATAATTGGTCACCCATGAGGTTATTTAGGGAAATCAGACTCAGGGGCTGACTACAAATGCACGGCACAATGTTGAGATTTATATTTTTATAATGTTTAGAAAGTCA
Source organism: Phyllobates terribilis (assembly GCF_046119375.1). Taxonomy (NCBI): domain Eukaryota; kingdom Metazoa; phylum Chordata; class Amphibia; order Anura; family Dendrobatidae; genus Phyllobates; species Phyllobates terribilis. The sequence continues at coordinate 47,483,045 of NW_027362763.1, read as the reverse complement.
TAGATCATTTCCTTTACACGTCACAAATACTTGTTACTTAGTGTGAAAAATGTGGAAAAGTTCAAGGGGTATGAAGACTTATTCAAGGCAGTGTAAATGATGTTGGAAAACGTGACCTAAGGTGACACTAGAGGTCTAGTTAAGAGCTGGGGCAGACTAGTTCCCAGCGGAGCAGCAGAGTATATATACATATATACAGTACAGACCAAAAGTTTGGACACACCTTCTCATTTAAAGATATATCTGTATTTTCATGACTAAGAAAACTGTACATTCACACTGAAGGCATCAAAACTATGAATTACCACATGTGGAATTATATACTTAACAAAAAAGTGTGAAACTGCTGAAAATATGTCTTATATTCTAGGTTCTTCACAGTAGCCACCTTTTGCTTTGATGACTGCTTTGCACACTCTTGGCATTCTCTTGATGAGCTTCTAGAGGTAGTCACCAGAAATGGTCTTCCAACAATCTTGAAGGAGTTCCCAGAGATGCTTAGCACTTGTTGGCCCTTTTGCCTTCACTCTGCGGTCCAGCTCACCCCAAACCATCTCGATTGGGTTCAGGTCTGGTGACTGTGGAGGCCAGGTCATCTGGCGTAGCACCCCATCACTCTCCTTCTTGGTCAAATAGCCCTTACACAGCCTGGAGGTGTTTGGGGTCATTGTCCTGTTGAAAAATAAATGATGGTCCAACTAAACACAAACAGGATGGAATAGCATGCCGCTGCAAGATGCTGTGGTAGCCATGCTGGTTCAGTATGCCTTCAATTTTGAATAAATCCCCAACAGTGTCACCAGCAAAGCCCCCCCACACCATCACACCTCCTCCTCCATGCTTCACGGTGGGCACCAGGCATGTAGAGTCCATCCGTTCACCTTTTCTGCGTCGCACAAAGACACGGTGGTTGGAACCAAAGATCTCAAATTTGGACTCATCAGACCAAAGCACAGATTTCCACTGGTCTAATGTCCATTCCTTGTGTTCTTTAGCCCAAACAAGTCTCTTCTGCTTGTTGCCTGTCCTTAGCAGTGGTTTCCTAGCAGCTATTTTACCATGAAGGCCTGCTGCACAAAGTCTCCTCTTAACAGTTGTTGTAGAGATGTGTCTGCTGCAAGAATTCTGTGTGGCATTGACCTGGTCTCTAATCTGAGCTGCTGTTAACCTGCGATTTCTGAGGCTGGTGACTCGGATAAACTTATCCTCAGAAGCAGAGGTGACTCTTGGTCTTCCTTTCCTGGGGCGGTCCTCATGTGAGCCAGTTTCTTTGTAGCGCTTGATGGTTTTTGCAACTGCACTTGGGGACACTTTCAAAGTTTGCCCAATTTTTCGCACTGACTGACCTTCATTTCTTAAAGTAATGATGGCCACTCGTTTTTCTTTACTTAGCTGCTTTTTTCTTGTCATAATACAAATTCTAACAGTCTATTCAGTAGGACTATCAGCTGTGTATCCACCAGACTTCTACACAACACAACTGATGGTCCCAACCCCATTTAAAAGGCAAGAAATCCCACTTATTAAACCTGACAGGGCACACCTGTGAAGTGAAGACCATTTCCGGTGACTACCTCTTGAAGCTCATCAAGAGAATGCCAAGAGTGTGCAAAGCAGTCATCAAAGCAAAAGGTGGCTTCTTTGAAGAACCTAGAATATAAGACATATTTTCAGTTGTTTCACACTTTTTTGGTAAGTATATAATTCCACATGTGGTAATTCATAGTTTTGATGCCTTCAGTGTGAATGTACAATTTTCATAGTCATGAAAATACAGAAAAATCTTTAAATGAGAAGGTGTGTCCAAACTTTTGGTCTGTACTGTACAAGAATATATCTATCTATCTATACACTGTATATAGTGACCAGTCTCACTCCTCCACAAGCACAGGGCTGCAGAACATTGCACATCTGGCCTGTGGAGGAGGCATGGAGATCTGTGAGGTCGGCAGCGCCTCCTGCAGGAGGAGGGCGGCTCTGCTGTCAGTGTAGGGGATGAGGCTCCTCCACACCTCCCGGCTGCAGGAGGGGGATCTGGCAGAGCAGGATCTGATGCATGATGGGAGGGGATGTATTTGCATAGAGCCGCCCCCTCCCCGGGGATAGGAGCTGTACGAGCCTCCCCAGCCCCTCCATTCATCCCCAGCCCCCTCCCTGCTGCTGCTGAGCCGAGGAGGAGACACCGACAGCACCGGGCACAAAGCCGCGATGTATGGTAAGAACCGGGCACTGCCCCTCTATATACCGCCAGACCCCCCCACTGCAGGGCACACGCAAGCCCCTCATCACAGCGCTGCATTACATGTCACCTGTACAGCAAGACCCCTCCAGTGCAGCCCCCCTCACTGCATATAATGTATGACACCTCCAGTGCAGCCCCCCTCACTGCATATAATGTATGACACCTCCAGCGCAGCCCCCTTCACTGCATATAATGTATGACACCTCCAGTGCAGCCCCCTTCACTGCATATAATGTATGACACCTCCAGTGCAGCCCCCTTCACTGCATATAATGTATGACACCTCCAGCGCAGCCCCCCTCACTGCATATAATGTATGACACCTCCAGTGCAGCCCCCCTCACTGCATATAATGTATGACACCTCCAGTGCAGCCCCCTTCACTGCATATAATGTATGACACCTCCAGTGCAGCCCTCTTCACTGCATATAATGTATGACACCTCCAGCGCAGCCCCCCTCACTGCATATAATGTATGACACCTCCAGCGCAGCCCCCTTCACTGCATATAATGTATGACACCTCCAGTGCAGCCCCCTTCACTGCATATAATGTATGACACCTCCAGCGCAGCCCCCCTCACTGCATATAATGTATGACACCTCCAGTGCAGCCCCCTTCACTGCATATAATGTATGACACCTCCAGTGCAGCCCCCCTCACTGCATATAATGTATGACACCTCCAGCGCAGCCCCCCTCACTGCATATAATGTATGACACCTCCAGTGCAGCCCCCCTCACTGCATATAATGTATGACACCTCCAGTGCAGCCCCCTTCACTGCATATAATGTATGACACCTCCAGTGCAGCCCCCCTCACTGCATATAATGTATGACACCTCCAGTGCAGCCCCCCTCACTGCATATAATGTATGACACCTCCAGTGCAGCCCCCTTCACTGCATATAATGTATGACACCTCCAGCGCAGCCCCCCTCACTGCATATAATGTATGACACCTCCAGTGCAGCCCCCTTCACTGCATATAATGTATGACACCTCCAGCGCAGCCCCCTTCACTGCATATAATGTATGACACCTCCAGCGCAGCCCCCCTCACTGCATATAATGTATGACACCTCCAGTGCAGCCCCCTTCACTGCATATAATGTATGACACCTCCAGTGCAGCCCCCCTCACTGCATATAATGTATGACACCTCCAGCGCAGCCCCCCTCACTGCATATAAAGTATGACACCTCCAGTGCAGCCCCCCTCACTGCATATAATGTATGACACCTCCAGCGCAGCCCCCCTCACTGCATATAATGTATGACACCTCCAGCGCAGCCCCCCTCACTGCATATAATGTATGACACCTCCAGCGCAGCCCCCCTCACTGCATATAATGTATGACACCTCCAGCGCAGCCCCCCTCACTGCATATAATGTATGACACCTCCAGCGCAGCCCCCCTCACTGCATATAATGTATGACACCTCCAGTGCAGCCCCCCTTACTGCATATAATGTATGACACATCCAGTGCAGCCCCCCTCACTGCATATATGTATGACACCTCCAGCGCAGCCCCCCTCACTGTATATAATATGACACCTCCAGCGCAGCCCCCCTCACTGTATATAATATGACACCTCCAGCGCAGCCCCCCTCACTGCATATAATGTATGACACCTCCAGCGCAGCCCCCCTCACTGCATATAATGTATGACACCTCCAGCGCAGCCCCCCTCACTGCATATAATGTATGACACCTCCAGCGCAGCCCCCCTCACTGCATATAATGTATGACACCTCCAGCACAGCCCCCCTCACTGCATATAATGTATGACACCTCCAGCGCAGCCCCCCTCACTGCATATAATGTATGACACCTCCAGTGCAGCCCCCCTTACTGCATATAATGTATGACACATCCAGTGCAGCCCCCCTCACTGCATATATGTATGACACCTCCAGCGCAGCCCCCCTCACTGTATATAATATGACACCTCCAGCGCAGCCCCCCTCACTGTATATAAAATGACACCTCCAGTGCAGCCCCCCTCACTGTATATAATATGACACCTCCAGTGCAGCCCCCTTCACTGCATATAATGTATGACACCTCCAGTGCAGCCCCCCTCACTGCATATAATGTATGACACCTCCAGCGCAGCCCCCCTCACTGCATATAATGTATGACACCTCCAGTGCAGCCCTCCTCACTGCATATAATGTATGACACCTCCAGTGCAGCCCCCCTCACTGCATATAATGTATGACACCTCCAGCGCAGCCCCCCTCACTGCATATAATGTATGACACCTCCAGTGCAGCCCCCCTCACTGCATATAATGTATGACACCTCCAGTGCAGCCCCCTTCACTGCATATATGTATGATACCTCCCTCTAGTGCAGACCCCTGTGGAGCCCCCCTCACTGCATATATGTATGACACCTCCAGTGCAGACCCCTCACTGCATGTACAGTATGACACCTCCAATGCAGGCCTCTGTGCAGCCCCCCTCACTGCATATAATGTATGAGACACCCCTACACTGCGCCCCCTCTACTATGTGTCACCCCTGTATTGAAAGACTCCAACAATACATTTACAGTATGAGATATCTCAACATTACACCCCCTCTACTATATGTCACCCCTGTACTGCAACACCCCAACAATGCATGTCACCTGTACTGTACAGGACACCTCTACACTATGTCTCCCCAAATCTACATGTACATTACAAGATTCCTCTACTCTGCACCCCCCACTACATGTCCCCCCATATTCCAGCTCTGCAAAACACCCCACCAGTGCATCTGCTGTACCGTACATGACGCCTCCACTTCTAGTCACCCCATACAGCTACGCCCCAACACTGCACGTCACCCCCCACCCTGTACCCCTGTGCTGCAAAACACCACTGCAACTCTATGACTCCCCAATTTTATTACTCTATTACAAGACACCCCAATATTTCCAAGCGTCAGAGCTCAGCGCGCCGGCACTGAAAATTTTCCTCATTTCACTGCATCTCCTGCACCCCCCTATATTACACCCCCCTATATTACACCCCCCTATATTACACCCATACTCATAACTCCTAGTACCACACTGTGTGATAATGTGTGGCTGCCCTGCACCCCTGTAGACCCCTCCACACTGCATGTGTCACACCTCCCCACATTGCACAGACCCCACTACTCTGCGTGACTCCACTCCACCTGTCACCTTCACATGGACGTGTCCCCTCCGGGTCTATGTGTATCTGCTTTTCTCTGTACAGTGCCAGGTTTGGGGGTCTCGGAGTGGTTAGTGGGGCCGGGGGCTCCCAGCCGGTCTGTGTCTGGTCCTCACTGACGTCTCTGTGATATGATATCTGAGGTTTACAGGGGATGTGATTGGCTGATTGTACTACCACCCTCATCATCATCCTCCTCATCAGTATCTTGCCTTGTGCCTCCTGCTGCATCCTTGTATGTTCCAGTGCAGGGTCGGTCCTGATGGCGCTATCCTGCACCGCACAGGGATTAGGATTGGGATTGAGATGCCTAGTTATTGTGACCGTGATGGACGAAGCGGACAATTCACATCATTCGTCTGGTCGCTCGCCTTCTATACAGATGTAGCAGAGCTGAGTCTGTCATTTTGGTGCCATTCTTTTTTTGGTCATCTGTGATTTTACATAGGACTGCAGTTAAACCCACTGCATTATTCTAAGGAAGAACTCCAGCAAGGAAGGGGATAATCATGTCACCCTCCAAACCGTTTAAATTGTGACAACTGACAACCCGTGCTTCAGTGAGGAGTCTCAGCAACCATATAATTCCCTGTATAAGTGACACCCCAGTCACTAGAAGATCGGGATCTATAAGGGATTTTTTGGAGTTTCCCTTTAACAAAGAGTTAGCCATCAAATTCTGCTCTGCTACCTCTGTTCTTCTACCTCTGCTGCCTCTGTTCTGCTACCTCTGCTCTGCTGCCTCTGCTCTGCTGCCTCTGCTCTGCTACCTCTGCTCTGCTACCTCTGCTCTGCTGCCTCTGCTCTGCTACCTCTGTTCTTCTACCTCTGCTGCCTCTGTTCTGCTACTTCTGCTCTGCTACCTCTGTTCTTCTACCTCTGCTGCCTCTGTTCTGCTACTTCTGCTCTGCTACCTCTGTTCTTCTACCTCTGCTGCCTCTGTTCTGCTACCTCTGCTCTGCTACCTCTGCTCTGCTACCTCTGCTCTGCTGCCTCTGCTCTGCTTCCTCTGCTCTGCTACTTCTGCTCTGCTACCTCTGTACTTCTACCTCTGCTGCCTCTGTTCTGCTACCTCTGTTCTGCTACCTCTGTTCTTCTACCTCTGCTCTGCTACCTCTGTTCTTCTACCTCTGCTGCCTCTGTTCTGCTACTTCTACCTCTGCTACCTCTGTTCTTCTACCTCTGCTGCCTCTGTTCTGCTACTTCTGCTCTGCTACCTCTGTTCTTCTACCTCTGCTCTGCTTCCTCTGCTCTGCTACTTCTGCTCTGCTACCTCTGTTCTTCTACCTCTGCTGCCTCTGTTCTGCTACTTCTGCTCTGCTGCCTCTGCTCTGCTTCCTCTGCTCTGCTACCTCTGTTCTTCTACCTCTGCTGCCTCTGTTCTGCTACCTCTGTTCTTCTACCTCTGCTGCCTCTGCTCTGCTACCTCTGCTCTGCTGCCTCTGCTCTGCTTCCTCTGCTCTGCTACTTCTGCTCTGCTACCTCTGTTCTTCTACCTCTGCTGCCTCTGCTCTGCTACTTCTGCTCTGCTACCTCTGTTCTTCTACCTCTGCTGCCTCTGCTCTGCTACCTCTGCTCTGCTACCTCTGCTGCCTCTGCTCTGCTACCTCTGCTCTGCTACCTCTGCTCTGCTACCTCTGCTGCCTCTGTTCTGCTACTTCTGCTCTGCTACCTCTGTTCTTCTACCTCTGCTGCCTCTGCTCTGCTACCTCTGCTCTGCTACCTCTGCTGCCTCTGCTCTGCTACCTCTGCTCTGCTACCTCTGCTCTGCTACCTCTGCTGCCTCTGTTCTGCTACTTCTGCTCTGCTACCTCTGTTCTTCTACCTCTGCTGCCTCTGCTCTGCTACCTCTGCTGCCTCTGTTCTGCTACTTCTGCTCTGCTGCCTCTGCTCTGCTTTGCTTAGGTCCTTCTTTATTGCTTTTGTTTTGATATTTGGATATTTTATGATACAAGGAGATGATACAAAGTAATCGCCGGTTTCTATTTAACCCCTTGTTGTTCGAAGAGCTGACAATTTTGTTCACATTGATCAGAGTCATTACTAAGCGCAATTCTCCCGTCTGCACAGGATCATATTACACCCTCTGCTTGAACCAAGGAGCTTACAATCTATTTTTTAGTTATCGATGCACAGACCACGAGAATGGTCAATGGTGCACGATGCCAAACTTCAATAATTGAGATCCCTTTCAGGTTTATACAATACAAAACCTCACACAGGATCGACCTGTGCTTGTCTGCCCCACCCCCAAGGATCCAATTCTTTGGAACCAAGGAACTTACAATCCAACTTGTGGTTACAGTAGTTATATGCGGAGTAAACCACATGAATCATAACTCACCTGAAGGAGAGCCGACGCCATAACAATATTACAAAATGGGCCCCTTTCAAATTCACATAAAGTACCACCTAATACAGCATAACCCAGTGGCTATCTGTCCCGCCCCCAAGGACCACGTTCCATGTTTTCTTGACCCCTGGTCCTTCTAATCTTATTTTGGTTACTTATACACAGACCACATTCCCATGATCATGTGTAGACTTGGGTGAGGTCTTATCAAAATTGGCTCCTCACCCTCCATTTCCAACGTTAGTTTATTCCCGCCCCCAAGGGTCTTATTTTCTTAACCCATGATGCATATAATATAATTTTTAGTTACTTATATATAGACAAGAGAAAGATGCAAAGGAGAGGGGGCACCATAGCAAAATTTAAAATAGGGCACCATCCTACTGCTGCTTCCCCCACCCAAAACCAAGAGTGACTGGACCCGCCCCCGAGGAGCCTACAATCTCATTTTTAGTTAGCGATGCTGAGACCACATGGAAAAAAAATCTCTTTCATGCTTGCACAATACAAAACCTGATAAAGGAGCAGCCTGTGCTTGTTTGCCCCGCCCCCAAGGATCCAATTTTTTGGAACCAATGAGCTTACAATCCTTTTTCTGGTTGCAGTAGTTATAGGCAGCATAAAACATATGATGAGCAGATGCCATACCTACTAAAATATGGGCCACCTTCAAATTCGCATAAACTATAACCTAATACCGCATGGCCCAGGGCTCATTTGTCCCACCCCCAAGGACCACATTTTCTTGACCCCTGGTTCTTGTAATCTAATAGTAGTTACTTATACACAGATCACATTATTATAGACATATGTAGAGTTGGGTGAGGGCTTAGTAAATGGGCTCCTCACCCTCCATTTCCAAAGCGTTTTTATCCCCGCCCCCAAGGATCATATTTTATTGACCCATGGTTCATATAATGCAATTTTTAGGCACTAATATACAGAACGGAGGAAGACGCAGAAGAGAGGGGGTACCATGGCAAAAATTTAAATTAGGGCACCATCCTACTGCTGCTTCCCCCACCCCATACGAAGTGACGGGATCCGCCCCCGAGGAGCCTACAATCTAATTTTTAGTTAGCGATGCACAGACCGCGCGAATAGTCAATGATGAACAATGCAAAAATTGTAAATTGGGGCCTCTTTCATGCTTGCACAATACAAAACCTGACAAAGGAGCAGCCTGTGCTTGTTTGCCCTGCCCCCAAGGATCCAATTTTTTTGGAACCAAGGAGCTTACAATCTAATTTGTGGTTACAGTAGTTATATGCAGAGAAAAACTACATGATGAGCAGCATGCATGGGGAGAGCAGATGCCATAACTACTAAAATATGGGCTTAAATAAAAATAGGGCCCCAGCCTACACCCCAATATCTGGACCCGCCCCCGAGGAGCTTACAATCTAATTTTTAGTAACTTATACGCAGCGCAGAATGCTATGAAAAAGTGAGTCCTAAACACTCTATCTGCAATATTTGTTTGTCCCTGCCTCAGAGGACTTAATTTTATGGCCAAAGAGCTTATAATTTAAATTTTAGCTCCTTTTACTGTCTGATCCCATAACCAGAGGAATACAGGGGGGGAGGATAGCTTAAATGTTTCCAGACCAGCCTGAATTGGGCTTACCCTTCCCTCTAGAAGATTTAGGGTCTCTTCTATATTACATGCCATCTGAAGTTTTGAACTTCAAGGTTCATGAATAAAACACTAGACCGACAGTAATGACTGACACCAAAACAAAGAAGAGATGTGGAAGGGAAGGGAGGGTGTAACTGTCCATAACGATGCGAGTATACCTGCTGTATGCAATTAGGTTTTAGAATTTTCTTAAGGTTTTTTCCATCATGATTTATTGAATATATTTCTACCTGCAGAATGCCGGGTGTGAGCCGCAGCGGCCGCTCTGCTGCCATTATTACTGCGATCTATACTGGCTGCACTGGTGACAGGGACCTTTGGATTATGACAGTGTCCTGCGCTCAGCGGGGAGGGGGCTGTGAACAATGACCGACGGTGCTGACAAACAGGAATGGGAAATGTTTTGACATATTGAATTATGGGGAAGTAACAGAGAGTTAACTACTACAAGAGGGAAATTCCAGAAATGGCAGCAACATATGCAGCGGTGGACACTGTATAGACTGCAGCACCTCCATACCATTCCCTGAGAGTGTACGAGTGCAGTATCACTTCTATAGAGCTAGTCCTACAGCTCAGGGTCAGTAATGTATGTACACAGTGACTGCACCAGCAGAATAGTGAGTGCAGCTCTGGAGTATAATACAGGATGTAACTCAGGATCAGTAATGTAATGTATGTACACAGTGACTGCACCAGCAGAATAGTGAGTGCAGCTCTGGAGTATAATACAGGATGTAACTCAGGATCAGTAATGTATGTACACAGTGACTGCACCAGCAGAATAGTGAGTGCAGCTCTGGAGTATAATACAGGATGTAACTCAGGATCAGTAATGTAATGTATGTACACAGTGACTGCACCAGCAGAATAGTGAGTGCAGCTCTGGAGGATAATACAGGATGTAACTCAGGATTAGTAATGTAATGTATGTACACAGTGACTGCACCAGCAGAATAGTGAGTGCAGCTCTGGAGTATAATACAGGATGTAACTCAGGATCAGTACAGGATCAGTAATGTAATGTATATACACAGTGACTGCACCAGCAGAATAGTGAGTGCAGCTCTGGAGTATAATACAGGATGTAACTCAGGATCAGTAATGTAATGTATGTACACAGTGACTGCAGCTGCAGAATAGTGAGTGCAGCTCTGGAGTATAATACAGGATGTAACTCCGGATCAGTAATGTAATGTATGTACACAGTGACTGCACCAGCAGAATAGTGAGTGCAGCTCTGGAGTATAATACAAGATGTAACTCAGGATCAGTAATGTAATGTACGTACACAGTGACTGCACCAGCAGAATAGTGAGTGCAGCTCTGGAGTATAATACAGTATGTAACTCAGGATCAGTAATGTAATGTATGTACACAGTGACTGCACCAGCAGAATAGTGAGTGCAGCTCTGGAGTATAATACAGGATGTAACTCAGGATCAGTAATGGAATGTATGTACACAGTGACTGCACCAGCAGAATAGTGAGTGCAGCTCTGGAGTATAATACAGGATATAACTCAGGATCAGTACAGGATCAGTAATGTAATGTATGTACACAGTGACTGTACCAGCAGAATAGTGAGTGCAGCTCTGGAGTATAATACAGGATGTAACTCAGGATCAGTAATGTAATGTATGTACACAGTGACTGCAGCAGCAGAATAGTGAGTGCAGCTCTGGAGTATAATACAGGATGTAACTCGGGATCAGTAATGTAATGTATGTACACAGTGACTGCACCAGCAGAATAGTGAGTGCAGCTCTGGAGTATAATACAGGATGTAACTCGGGATCAGTAATGTAATGTATGTACACAGTGACTGCACCAGCAGAATAGTGAGTGCAGCTCTGGAGTATAATACAGGATGTAACTCAGGATCAGTAATGTAATGTATGTACACAGTGACTCCACCAGCAGAATAGTGAGTGCAGCTCTGGAGTATAATACAAGATGTAACTCAGGATCAGTAATGTAATGTATGTACACAGTGACTGCACCAGCAGAATAGTGAGTGCAGCTCTGGAGTATAATACAAGATGTAACTCAGGATCAGTAATGTAATGTATGTACACAGTGACTGCACCAGCAGAATAGTGAGTGCAGCTCTGGAGTATAATACAGGAGGTAACACAGGATCAGTAATGTAATGTATGTACACAGTGACTGCACCAGCAGAATAGTGAGTGCAGCTCTGAAGTATAATACAGGAGGTAACTCAGGATCAGTAATGTAATGTATGTACACAGTGACTGCACCAGCAGAATAGTGAGTGCAGCTCTGGAGTATAATACAGGATGTAACTCAGGATCAGTAATGTAATGTATGTACACAGTGACTCCACCAGCAGAATAGTGAGTGCAGCTCTGGAGTATAATACAAGATGTAACTCAGGATCAGTAATGCAATGTATGTACACAGTGACTGCACCAGCAGAATAGTGAGTGCAGCTCTGGAGTATAATACAGGATGTAACTCAGGATCAGTAATGTAATGTATGTACACAGTGACTGCACCAGCAGAATAGTGAGTGCAGCTCTGGAGTATAATACAGGATGTAACTCAGGATCAGTACAGGATCAGTAATGTAATGTATGTACACAGTGACTGCACCAGCAGAATAGTGAGTGCAGCTCTGGAGTATAATACAGGATGTAACTCAGAATCAGTAATGCAATGTATGTACACAGTGACTGCACCAGCAGAATAGTGAGTGCAGCTCTGGGGTATAATACAGGATGTAACTCAGGATCAGTAATGTAATGTATGTACACAGTGACTGCACCAGCAGAATAGTGAGTGCAGCTCTGGAGTATAATACAGGATGTAACTCAGGATCAGTACAGGATCAGTAATGTAATGTATGTACACAGTGACTGCACCAGCAGAATAGTGAGTGCAGCTCTGGAGTATAATACAGGATGTAACTCCGGATCAGTAATGTAATGTATGTACACAGTGACTGCACCAGCAGAATAGTGAGTGCAGCTCTGGGGTATAATACAGGATGTAACTCAGGATCAGTAATGTAATGTATGTACACAGTGACTGCACCAGCAGAATAGTGAGTGCAGCTCTGGAGTATAATACAGGATGTAACTCAGGATCAGTATAGGATCAGTAATGTAATGTATGTACACAGTGACTGCACCAGCAGAATAGTGAGTGCAGCTCTGGAGTATAATACAGGATGTAACTCAGGATCAGTACAGGATCAGTAATGTAATGTATGTATACAGTAACTGCACCAGCAGAATAGTGAGTGCCGCTCTGGGGTATAATACAGGATAACTCAGGATCAGTACAGGATCAGTACTGTAATGTATGTACACAGTGACTGCACCAGCAGAATAGTGAGTGCAGCTCTGGAGTATAATACAGGAGGTAACTCAGGATCAGTAATGTAATGTATGTACACAGTGACTGTACCATCAGAATAGTGAGTGCAGCTCTGGAGTATAATACAGGATGTAACTCAGGATCAGTAATGTAATGTATGTACACAGTGACTGCACCAGCAGAATAGTGAGTGCAGCTCTGGAGTATAATACAGGATGTAACTCAGGATCAGTAATGTAATGTATGTACACAGTGACTGTACCAGCAGAATAGTGAGTGCAGCTCTGGAGTATAATACAGGATGTAACTCAGGATCAGTAATGTAATGTATGTACACAGTGACTGCACTAGCAGAATAGCGAGTGTAGCTCTGGAGTATAATACAGGATGTAACTCAGGATCAGTAATGTAATGTATGTACACAGTGACTGCACCAGCAGAATAGTGAGTGCAGCTGTGGAGTATAATACAGGATGTAACTCAGGATCAGTAATGTAATGTATGTACACAGTGACTTCACCAGCAGAATAGTGAGTGCAGCTCTGGGGTATAATACAGGATGTAACTCAGGATCAGGAATGTAATGTATGTACACAGTGACTGCACTAGCAGAATAGTGAGTGCAGCTGTGGAGTATAATACAGGATGTAACTCAGGATCAGTAATGTAATGTATGTACACAGTGACTTCACCAGCAGAATAGTGAGTGCAGCTCTGGGGTATAATACAGGATGTAAGTCAGGATCAGGAATGTAATGTATGTACACAGTGACTGCACTAGCAGAATAGTGAGTGCAGCTGTGGAGTATAATACAGGATGTAACTCAGGATCAGTAATGTATGTACACAGTGACTGCACCAGCAGAATAGTGAGTGCAGCTCTGGAGTATAATACAGTATGTAACTCAGGATCAGTAATGTAATGTATGTACACAGTGACTGCACCAGCAGAATAGTGAGTGCAGCTCTGGAGTATAATACAGGATGTAACTCAGGATCAGTAATGGAATGTATGTACACAGTGACTGCACCAGCAGAATAGTGAGTGCAGCTCTGGAGTATAATACAGGATATAACTCAGGATCAGTACAGGATCAGTAATGTAATGTATGTACACAGTGACTGTACCAGCAGAATAGTGAGTGCAGCTCTGGAGTATAATACAGGATGTAACTCGGGATCAGTAATGTAATGTATGTACACAGTGACTGCAGCAGCAGAATAGTGAGTGCAGCTCTGGAGTATAATACAGGATGTAACTCGGGATCAGTAATGTAATGTATGTACACAGTGACTGCAGCAGCAGAATAGTGAGTGCAGCTCTGGAGTATAATACAGGATGTAACTCGGGATCAGTAATGTAATGTATGTGCACAGTGACTGCACCAGCAGAATAGTGAGTGCAGCTCTGGAGTATAATACAGGATGTAACTCGGGATCAGTAATGTAATGTATGTACACAGTGACTGCACCAGCAGAATAGTGAGTGCAGCTCTGGAGTATAATACAGGATGTAACTCAGGATCAGTAATGTAATGTATGTACACAGTGACTGCACCAGCAGAATAGTGAGAGCAGCTCTGGAGTATAATACAGGATGTAACTCAGGATCAGTAATGTAATGTATGTACACAGTGACTCCACCAGCAGAATAGTGAGTGCAGCTCTGGAGTATAATACAAGATGTAACTCAGGATCAGTAATGTAATGTATGTACACAGTGACTGCACCAGCAGAATAGTGAGTGCAGCTCTGGTGTATAATACAGGATATAACTCAGGATCAGTAATGTAATGTATGTACACAGTGACTGCACCAGCAGAATAGTGAGTGCAGCTCTGGAGTATAATACAAGATGTAACTCAGGATCAGTAATGTAATGTATGTACACAGTGACTGCACCAGCAGAATAGTGAGTGCAGCTGTGGAGTATAATACAAGATGTAACTCAGGATCAGTAATGTAATGTATGTACACAGTGACTGCACCAGCAGAATAGTGAGTGCAGCTCTGGAGTATAATACAAGATGTAACTCAGGATCAGTAATGTAATGTATGTACACAGTGACTGCACCAGCAGAATAGTGAGTGCAGCTCTGGAGTATAATACAGGAGGTAACTCAGGATCAGTAATGTAATGTATGTACACAGTGACTGCACCAGCAGAATAGTGAGTGCAGCTCTGGAGTATAATACAGGAGGTAACTCAGGATCAGTAATGTAATGTATGTACACAGTGACTGCACCAGCAGAATAGTGAGTGCAGCTCTGGAGTATAATACAGGATGTAACTCAGGATCAGTAATGTAATGTATGTACACAGTGACTGCACCAGCAGAATAGTGAGTGCAGCTCTGGAGTATAATACAGGATGTAACTCAGGATCAGTACAGGATCAGTAATGTAATGTATGTACACAGTGACTGCACCAGCAGAATAGTGAGTGCAGCTCTGGGGTATAATACAGGATGTAACTCAGGATCAGTAATGTAATGTATGTACACAGTGACTGCACCAGCAGAATAGTGAGTGCAGCTCTGGAGTATAATACAGGATGTAACTCAGGATCAGTATAGGATCAGTAATGTAATGTATGTACACAGTGACTGCACCAGCAGAATAGTGAGTGCAGCTCTGGAGTATAATACAGGATGTAACTCAGGATCAGTACAGGATCAGTAATGTAATGTATGTATACAGTAACTGCACCAGCAGAATAGTGAGTGCCGCTCTGGGGTATAATACAGGATAACTCAGGATCAGTACAGGATCAGTACTGTAATGTATGTACACAGTGACTGCACCAGCAGAATAGTGAGTGCAGCTCTGGAGTATAATACAGGAGGTAACTCAGGATCAGTAATGTAATGTATGTACACAGTGACTGCACCAGCAGAATAGTGAGTGCAGCTCTGGGGTATAATACCGGATGTAACTCAGGATCAGTAATGTATTGTATGTACACAGTGACTGTACCATCAGAATAGTGAGTGCAGCTCTGGAGTATAATACAGGATGTAACTCAGGATCAGTAATGTAATGTATGTACACAGTGTCTGCACCAGCAGAATAGTGAGTGCAGCTCTGGAGTATAATACAGGATGTAACTCAGGATCAGTAATGTAATGTATGTACACAGTGACTGTACCAGCAGAATAGTGAGTGCAGCTCTGGAGTATAATACAGGATGTAACTCAGGATCAGTAATGTAATGTATGTACACAGTGACTGCACTAGCAGAATAGTGAGTGTAGCTCTGGAGTATAATACAGGATGTAACTCAGGATCAGTAATGTAATGTATGTACACAGTGACTGCACCAGCAGAATAGTGAGTGCAGCTGTGGGGTATAATACAGGATGTAAATTAGGATCAGTAATGTAATGTATGTACACAGTGACTGCACCAGCAGAATAGTGAGTGCAGCTCTGGAGTATAATACAGGATGTAACTCAGGATCAGTAATGTAATGTATGTACACAGTGACTTCACCAGCAGAATAGTGAGTGCAGCTCTGGGGTATAATACAGGATGTAACTCAGGATCAGGAATGTAATGTATGTACACAGTGACTGCACTAGCAGAATAGTGAGTGCAGCTGTGGAGTATAATACAGGATGTAACTCAGGATCAGTAATGTAATGTATGTACACAGTGACTGCACCAGCAGAATAGTGAGTGCAGCTCTGGAGTATAATACAGTATGTAACTCAGGATCAGTAATGTAATGTATGTACACAGTGACTGCACCAGCAGAATAGTGAGTGCAGCTCTGGAGTATAATACAGGATGTAACTCAGGATCAGTAATGGAATGTATGTACACAGTGACTGCACCAGCAGAATAGTGAGTGCAGCTCTGGAGTATAATACAGGATATAACTCAGGATCAGTACAGGATCAGTAATGTAATGTATGTACACAGTGACTGTACCAGCAGAATAGTGAGTGCAGCTCTGGAGTATAATACAGGATGTAACTCAGGATCAGTAATGTAATGTATGTACACAGTGACTGCAGCAGCAGAATAGTGAGTGCAGCTCTGGAGTATAATACAGGATGTAACTCGGGATCAGTAATGTAATGTATGTACACAGTGACTGCAGCAGCAGAATAGTGAGTGCAGCTCTGGAGTATAATACAGGATGTAACTCGGGATCAGTAATGTAATGTATGTGCACAGTGACTGCACCAGCAGAATAGTGAGTGCAGCTCTGGAGTATAATACAGGATGTAACTCGGGATCAGTAATGTAATGTATGTACACAGTGACTGCACCAGCAGAATAGTGAGTGCAGCTCTGGAGTATAATACAGGATGTAACTCAGGATCAGTAATGTAATGTATGTACACAGTGACTGCACCAGCAGAATAGTGAGAGCAGCTCTGGAGTATAATACAGGATGTAACTCAGGATCAGTAATGTAATGTATGTACACAGTGACTCCACCAGCAGAATAGTGAGTGCAGCTCTGGAGTATAATACAAGATGTAACTCAGGATCAGTAATGTAATGTATGTACACAGTGACTGCACCAGCAGAATAGTGAGTGCAGCTCTGGTGTATAATACAGGATATAACTCAGGATCAGTAATGTAATGTATGTACACAGTGACTGCACCAGCAGAATAGTGAGTGCAGCTCTGGAGTATAATACAAGATGTAACTCAGGATCAGTAATGTAATGTATGTACACAGTGACTGCACCAGCAGAATAGTGAGTGCAGCTGTGGAGTATAATACAAGATGTAACTCAGGATCAGTAATGTAATGTATGTACACAGTGACTGCACCAGCAGAATAGTGAGTGCAGCTCTGGAGTATAATACAAGATGTAACTCAGGATCAGTAATGTAATGTATGTACACAGTGACTCCACCAGCAGAATAGTGAGTGCAGCTCTGGAGTATAATACAAGATGTAACTCAGGATCAGTAATGCAATGTATGTACACAGTGACTGCACCAGCAGAATAGTGAGTGCAGCTCTGGAGTATAATACAGGATGTAACTCAGGATCAGTAATGTAATGTATGTACACAGTGACTGCACCAGCAGAATAGTGAGTGCAGCTCTGGAGTATAATACAGGATGTAACTCAGGATCAGTACAGGATCAGTAATGTAATGTATGTACACAGTGACTGCACCAGCAGAATAGTGAGTGCAGCTCTGGAGTATAATACAGGATGTAACTCAGAATCAGTAATGCAATGTATGTACACAGTGACTGCACCAGCAGAATAGTGAGTGCAGCTCTGGGGTATAATACAGGATGTAACTCAGGATCAGTAATGTAATGTATGTACACAGTGACTGCACCAGCAGAATAGTGAGTGCAGCTCTGGAGTATAATACAGGATGTAACTCAGGATCAGTACAGGATCAGTAATGTAATGTATGTACACAGTGACTGCACCAGCAGAATAGTGAGTGCAGCTCTGGAGTATAATACAGGATGTAACTCCGGATCAGTAATGTAATGTATGTACACAGTGACTGCACCAGCAGAATAGTGAGTGCAGCTCTGGGGTATAATACAGGATGTAACTCAGGATCAGGAATGTAATGTATGTACACAGTGACTGCACTAGCAGAATAGTGAGTGCAGCTGTGGAGTATAATACAGGATGTAACTCAGGATCAGTAATGTAATGTATGTACACAGTGACTGCACCAGCAGAATAGTGAGTGCAGCTCTGGAGTATAATACAGGATGTAACTCAGGATCAGTTCAGGATCAGTAATGTAATGTATGTATACAGTAACTGCACCAGCAGAATAGTGAGTGCCGCTCTGGGGTATAATACAGGATAACTCAGGATCAGTACAGGATCAGTACTGTAATGTATGTACACAGTGACTGCACCAGCAGAATAGTGAGTGCAGCTCGGGAGTATAATACAGGAGGTAACTCAGGATCAGTAATGTAATGTATGTACACAGTGACTGCACCAGCAGAATAGTGAGTGCAGCTCTGGGGTATAATACCGGATGTAACTCAGGATCAGTAATGTAATGTATGTACACAGTGACTGTACCATCAGAATAGTGAGTGCAGCTCTGGAGTATAATACAGGATGTAACTCAGGATCAGTAATGTAATGTATGTACACAGTGACTGCACCAGCAGAATAGTGAGTGCAGCTCTGGAGTATAATACAGGATGTAACTCAGGATCAGTAATGTAATGTATGTACACAGTGACTGTACCAGCAGAATAGTGAGTGCAGCTCTGGAGTATAATACAGGATGTAACTCAGGATCAGTAATGTAATGTATGTACACAGTGACTGCACTAGCAGAATAGTGAATGTAGCTCTGGAGTATAATACAGGATGTAACTCAGGATCAGTAATGTAATGTATGTACACAGTGACTTTACCAGCAGAATAGTGAGTGCAGCTCTGGGGTATAATACAGGATGTAACTCAGGATCAGGAATGTAATGTATGTACACAGTGACTGCACTAGCAGAATAGTGAGTGCAGCTGTGGAGTATAATACAGGATGTAACTCAGGATCAGTAATGTAATGTATGTACACAGTGACTTCACCAGCAGAATAGTGAGTGCAGCTCTGGGGTATAATACAGGATGTAACTCAGGATCAGGAATGTAATGTATGTACACAGTGACTGCACTAGCAGAATAGTGAGTGCAGCTGTGGAGTATAATACAGGATGTAACTCAGGATCAGTAATGTAATGTATGTACACAGTGACTGCACCAGCAGAATAGTGAGTGCAGCTCTGGAGTATAATACAGGATGTAACTCAGGTCAGTATAGGATAAGTAATGTAATGTAATGTATGTACACAGTGACTCATTTTATATGTTTCATTCTTTATGACATAAAATATATATGTGGATCTGCCTTATATATATATATATATATATATATATATATATATATATATATATATATATAATATAATATATAATATATATATATATAGGGTTGATAATGAGGGTTGCAGTGTATTTACATTGGTGAAGATCAGACCATATCACGTATAAATGAAGCAGCGCTTGGGTTTCTTCTAGTAATTATTGACCAGCCGCCATTACTGGGGTTATACATTAATGTGGGGCAGCTGATATATTGCTCCGCGGATACAGTGGAGTGTGGAGCGTGACCCTCAGTCCTGTGTATTGACCCCCTGGAGATCTCGCTGGACTGTCACTCAGATTTTCAAAAATCCTGAAGGACAAATCTGCTTTTTTACACCGGGATGTATTGTCTGCTCAGCATACTAATGATGCAGATTTGCCCTACATATTTTACCCAGCTTTCCCAAAAATACATAGGGCCCAAATCGGGAGCATTGGATGAGCGGCATAGACCTGTGTGTGTGCCTCGCCACAAATCCTATTCCAGCCTCTGCTGGAGTAAGATTTGTAGCATAGAGGACGCCACGGCTCATCATGAATCTGACGATCGGCGGTCACCATGCCTCCTTCTTCCTATAGCTCCATCCAGTTTGTTGGAGCTGGGAGAAACTCGCATAGAAATGCCAAAACTTGAAAAATTTTGGTGCATCTCTGAGCCTTATGCCTAAACTTGCAACTTTTAAAAAAGCTTTTATGCTAGATGAATCGGACCCATAGTATATAATATACAGCAGGGGTGGTGGCCACCACTTCCAAGGGGAAGTTTTAGAACAAGTTACTTAATAATTAACTCTTGGGGGACCATGTATCAATTCTTTTGCACCAGCTTTTGGCACAAGACATTTTTACACAGATATTTTTGACGTTTTGCTATTTTTGCGCTGCTCTTAGCATTTTTTCGAAAGTGGATGCGATGAGCAAATGAGGTTTAGCAGGATTTAAAAATTGCGACTTTTTTTTGAAAAGTTGTAGACTCACTCCGGCTGGGGGAGACGTGAAAAAATGGAGTAACTTTTCCAGAGTGAAGTGTAATATCTAACATCGGGAGATACTTTTTATTAATTTTCTGCTCTTTATTCATAGTTCAAAGAGAAGTTTAAGGTGTAGATTGATCCACAATGGAAATAAGTTAGCTGCTTCCATTCCTATTGCTCACTCGCTCACGGTTTAATCTTTTACTGTGGCCTAGGGACGCTGTGAGTGACAGCTCAGCCGCCCTGTGGGATATGGAGTGTGCTGGACTGTCAGTTTTGTGAGTGACGGTCTAGTCATCCAATCTGATCCGGGGGCGTACTGGGCTGTCAGCATTTTGAGTGACAGCCCTGCTGCTCAATCTGGTCTAGTCTGCAGACGTTTCCCCAGGTGCCTTCCGTTCTTAGTGATTTTGCTGGCTGTCACGCACAGTGTGGGAAAGACTAAGTGCAACACGAAGGGATGAGGGGAAGGGAGCCCAGACACTATGGAATGGGGGAGGGGAGACCCCTAGGCCGATCTAATAATCCCCTGCCTACCCTACCGTCCCTATATTGGTTCCTCACCAATTGCTGAGCAGGAAACCTAAGCCCTGTATATCCCTAGAGTTTGTCCCTAGATTGGGAGGGAGGGATGAGCACTGGTCAGTCCCCACTATAAACTAAAGACAACAAGGGAGACAAACAAAAGGGGGAAAACTTAGCTTGAGCAGACACCAGAGTGATAACAACAAACGTCCTCCAAGGGCACCAGAGAGGAAGCCCGCCGACTGCTATAGCTCCAAGCCTTCACAAGGGAAAATAAGAATATCACCGGCGACTCCCTGAAGCAGACTGAGTTTATAAACACCCAGACCAGGGTGTGTCAATCAGAGGAAGAGGGAGGTTGCCACTGGGTCTAAAAGTGAAAAGGATTAAGATGGCGCCTGCAATGCCAAATGCAGTGACCTTCTGCAACCAGATGCAGAGCGACGGTCTGTTACATCTGACACACCCATGACACTGGCTAGCTGGGAGTAGTCCAGTGTCAGCTGTGGATTTGCTTAGTTTGGTGTATGACCTTGGCTCTGTGTTTGATCCCTCTGATCTTGTTGCCAGACCTAAGATTTGTTGTGACTATTAATGTGGATTATCCCTTCTGCTCTTGACGCTCTCTGATATCATGTTTGGGACCCCGGACTTGGCCTCTAACTATCCGTTTGTTTTATTCCCTTGTCTTGACGTACCATCCTGGCATTTGACCCTGGACTGTTACCTGATCACACCCTTTGTCTTGCCCCTCCTGGTATCTGACCTCTGACCTCCGGAGTACCCTTTCTAATGGCTTGTCTTTGAGTAGCGACTCAGTGTCACAATATGAAAGAGAAAAACGATGCCTAACATTTAGGAATCTACAGCTACGTAATCTATATAACTAGGGATCTTTTGGTTAATAAATAGACTAATCTCTTTGTTCTTCAGAACTTTTGCGAATTCATCATGTTAAACATGCAAATTGCCTCTTCAGAGAAAAAGAGGATTTGGACTCTACACTGTGTTCCAAATTATTATGAAATAATATTTTCTCAGATTTTCCCATATTACCTATATGAATTGCAGTCATTGTAATTTTCCAGTCAAATAACTATTAGGCTGGGTGCCCACGTAGCGTTTTTCAAGCGTTTATGCTGCGGAATTTCCGCAGCGGAAACGCTTGTGAAACCCTAGGTAATCCGCACCCCATGGTCCCCAAGGGGATTCCGCATGTTCTATGCACATGCTGCGGATTTTTCCGCAGCGTTTATGCTGCGTACAAAAATCCGCAGCATGTCATTTAATTTTGCGGAAGCGCAGCGGAACTCCCGCCATTGACTTGCATTGAAACACATAGAAACCGCGACTGTACATTTGTACAAGCGGCTTCTATGCGTCTCTATGTGCGGATGGTACCCAGTTCTGGAGGAGAGGAGACTCTCATCCAGACCTGGGTACCATTGTACCTGTAAAAAAAGAATAAAATAACAAATAAAGTGTATATTCACCTGTCCGGCGGCTTCTCTCTGAATGCCGGCATCGCTTGAGGACCTGCGGTGACGTCACAGTCATGTGACTGCAGGCCCTTCACCGCTCTGTCTCGCGATATGCCGGCAGCCGGGAACCAGCCAGGAAGCAGCGCTGCAGCCACGCCGGGGCCTCGGGGGTGAGTATAGCTTTATTTGTTTTCATTTTTACGGTTCACACTGTATAAATCCATGCTGTTTGCTGTTTGCATGGATTTATACAGTGTGACCTAGTTGTCCAGCACTTTCCAAGTGATGCTGTCGCCTGGAAAGCGCTTGTCAATCTGCATGCGGAAACGCATGTGGATCCGCATGTATTCTGCAGGAAAGACGCATGCACAATCTGCATGCGTTTTTTCTGCCAGGGAGATGCAGAAATGCTGCAGAAATTTTCTGCTTCATTTCTGCATCGTGGGCACATAGCCTTAGAGTACAATTGAAAGGTTTTTGTACAAACTGCCTATGATAACAGGATATTTAAAAAAAAATAAAAAACTCAAACTGCACTCAAAATGCATGTTCCAAATTATTATGCACAGCAGAGTTTTCAACCTTTTCATTTTAATAAAGAACAAAAAAATGGTCATTTTTGAAATTATAAGCATTAGCAGGTTATTACACACTGAAATCAAACAGTTTTCAACTCAAAACTTTATTCTAGGTGATGTAACATTTGCACATAGGACCGCTTGTTGGAAAGGAGCTTCTGAACTCTCTCGTCCATTGAATTTGTCAGGTTTTGGATGGTTTCTGCTTCAATTGTTTTGCATGAGGACAGAATACCCTCCCAGAGCTGTTGCTTAGATGTGAACTGCCTCCCGCCATCATAGACACTCCTTTTGATGATGCTCCAGAGGTTCTGAATGGGGTTGAGGTCAGGGGAGCATGGGGGCCACACCATAAGTTTGTCCCCTTTTATGCCCATATCAGCCAGAGATGCAGATGTGTTATGTGCAGTATGAGACGGGGCATTATCATGCATGAAATGATCTTGCTGCGGAATACACTGTTCTTCTTCTTGAACCATGGAAGGAAGTGCAGTTTGAGAAACTCCACATACATTATTGAGTTCATCTTTACCCCTTCAGGGATCCTAAAAGGGCCGACAATCTCTCTCCCCATGATTCCAGCCCAAAACATTACTCCACCTCCTCCTTGTTGGCGCTGTAGCCATGTTTGCATGGGGTGTCCATCAACCAGCCATCCTCCACTCCATCCATCTGGACCATCGAGTTCATTTCATGCATGATAATGCCCCGTCTCTTGCTGCACATAACACATCTGCATCTCTGGCTGCTATGGGCATAAAAGGGGACAAACTTATGGTGTGGCACCCATGTTCCCCTGACCTCAACCCCATTGAGAACCTCTGGAGCATCATCAAAAGGAGTGTCTATGATGGCGGGAGGCAGTTCACATCTAAGCAACAGCTCTGGGAGGGTATTCTGTCCTCATGCAAAACAATTAAAGCAGAAACCATCCAAAACCTGACAAATTCAATGGACGAGAGAGTTCAGAAGCTCCTTTCGAACAAGGGGTCCTATGTGCAAATGTAACATCACCTAGAATAAAGTTTTGAGTTGAAAACTGTTTGATTTCAGTGTGTAATAACCTGCTAATGCTTATAATTTCACAAATGACCATTTTTTTGTTCTTTATTAAAATGAAAAGGTTGAAAACTCTGCTGTGCATAATAATTTGGAACATGCATTTTGAGTGCAGTTTGAGTTTTTTATTTTTTAAAAAATATCCTGTTATCATAGGCAGTTTGTACAAAAACCTTTCAATTGTACTCTAATAGTTATTTGACTGGAAAATTACAATGACTGCAATTCATATAGGTAATTTGGGAAAATCTGAGAAAATATTATTTGCATAATAATTTGGAACACAGTGTATAGCGCCACCTATTGGAAGCAGCAATCCTACAAGTCACAATCAACCCTTTAACGAGCCTTGCAATATGACTTAGGATAAAAGCCAAATCGGAATCTCAGTTTGCAGACACGGTGTTTCGAATAAGCCTCCTTACCTTGAGGTGCCAGAGCCGGTGTCACTCTCCATAAGGAGAAACTTTGCCCCTTAGACCTCATGTTAAACACTTGGTATTTGTAAACAATGCTGACCTGAACTCTAACTTCATATTTGGAATCAGCACCTTCAAATTGTGCACGATCAGAGAAAATAGGTCACCAGAATTTTTTTTTTTAACAAACCAGTGTTATTTTCCTGGACTTTCTGGTTCTTGGGTTGTTGAATGTTGCAAATGTATTGAAGCTCTGATAGAAGTCTTCACTATTATGTGGAGACTGAGAGTAACATTAGAGGGAAACTGTCAGCATGACGAGGCCACTTCAGATTATACGAAACTGTCAGCATGACGAGGCCACTCCAGATTATACGAAACTGTCAGCATGACGAGGCCACTTCAGATTATACGAAACTGTCAGCATGACGAGGCCACTTCAGATTATACGAAACTGTCAGCATGACGAGGCCACTTCAGATTATACGAAACTGTCAGCATGACGAGGCCACTTCAGATTATACGAAACTGTCAGCATGACGAGGCCACTTCAGATTATACGAAACTGTCAGCATGACGAGGCCACTCCAGATTATACGAAACTGTCAGCATGACGAGGCCACTTCAGATTATACGAAACTGTCAGCATGACGAGGCCACTTCAGATTATACGAAACTGTCAGCATGACGAGGCCACTCCAGATTATACGAAACTGTCAGCATGACGAGGCCACTCCAGATTATACGAAACTGTCAGCATGACGAGGCCACTCCAGATTATATGGACACTGAATGAATGCACAGGTGCCATGGCTGATATACAAACCTTTATACTAACAAGATACGTCAGCGCCCTGCAATTAATGAAGACGTGAATTCCACTATTGCTACATAACAATGTGAGGTTGGATATTTGATCAAAAACCACCATTGTTCTGTGTGTAGCAATAGTGGAATTCATGTATTCATTAATCCGGATGCAAGTGTTACCCGCAGCCAGATCCTTCAAGATCCATCCATCCATCCATCCGCAGGTGATGTAGGAAGCCATGAATAATTTATATCCGGTGAATGTGGTGAGTTAGTGGCGGCCATTGCATTGATGGAGCAATAAAGAACCTTTTCCACAGACCAGGGACCGGTTATCGGGAACGGCCGCTCTGGGGGGTTTGTTCTGCGACAAGGTCTAATCAAGTGATACACAAAGCTTATGCTAAGGAACTACAACTCCCAGCATGTAATGCTAGACACAAATATTGTCTTTGATGCATTCACAGGGTTAATACTTCAGTGCATCTGGCAGCAAATAATTCAGATACTGTGACTGTACAGAGAGTGTGTGGGCTGCCGGCCTGTCACCACCTACAGGAGAGGAAGCTGCCAGGGACCGAGCACTGCTGAGCCGTGTATCTAATCCTATCCTGTGTGATACTGTCTGCTGAGCTGTGTATCTAATCCTCTCCTGTGTGATACTGTCTGCTGAGCCGTGTATCTAATCCTATCCTGTGTGATACTGTCTGCTGAGCCGCGTATCTAATCCTATCCTGTGTGATACTGACTGCTGAGCCGTGTATCTAATGCTATCCCATGTGATACTGTCTTCTGAGCCCTGTATCTAATCTTATCCTGTGTGGTACTGTCTGCTGAGCCGTGTATCTAATCCTATCCTGTGTGATACTGACTGCTGAGCCGTGTATCTAATCCTATCCTGTGTGATACTGACTGCTGAGCCGTGTATCTAATGCTATCCCATGTGATACTGTCTTCTGAGCCCTGTATCTAATCTTATCCTGTGTGGTACTGTCTGCTGAGCCGTGTATCTAATCCTATCCTGTGTGATACTGACTGCTGAGCCGTGTATCTAATCCTATCCTGTGTGATACTGTCTGCTGAGCCGGGTATCTAATCCTATCCTGTGTGATACTGTCTGCTGAGCCGTGTATCTAATCCTCTCCTGTGTGATACAGTCTGCTGAGCTGTATCTAATCCTATCCTGTGTGATGCTGTCTGCTGAGCCGTGTATCTAATCCTCTCCTGTGTGATACTGTCTGCTGAGCCGTGTATCTAATCCTCTCCTGTGTGATACTGTCTGCTGAGCCGTGTATCTAATGCTATCCCATGTGATACTGTCTTCTGAGCCCTGTATCTAATCTTATCCTGTGTGGTACTGTCTGCTGAGCCGTGTATCTAATCCTATCCTGTGTGATACTGACTGCTGAGCCGTGTATCTAATCCTATCCTGTGTGATACTGTCTGCTGAGCCGTGTATCTAATGCTATCCCATGTGATACTGTCTTCTGAGCCCTGTATCTAATCTTATCCTGTGTGGTACTGTCTGCTGAGCCGTGTATCTAATCCTATCCTGTGTGATACTGACTGCTGAGCCGTGTATCTAATCCTATCCTGTGTGATACTGACTGCTGAGCCGTGTATCTAATCCTATCCTGTGTGATACTGTCTTCTGAGCCCTGTATCTAATCTTATCCTGTGTGGTACTGTCTGCTGAGCTGTATCTAATCCTACCCTGTGTGATACTGTCTGCTGAGCCATGTATCTAATCCTATCCTGTGTGATACTGACTGCTGAGCCGTGTATCTAATCCTATCCTGTGTGATACTGTCTGCTGAGCCATGTATCTAATCCTATCCTGTGTGATACTGTCTGCTGAGCTGTGTATCTAATCCTCTCCTGTGTGATACTGTCTGCTGAGCAGTGTATCTAATCCTCTCCTGTGTGATACTGTCTGCTGAGCCGTGTATCTAATCATATCATGTGTGATACTGTCTGCGGAGCTGTGTATCTAATCCTCTCCTGTGTGATACTGTCTGCTGAGCCGTGTATCTAATCCTCTCCTGTGTGATACTGTCTGCTGAGCTGTGTATCTAATCCTATCCTGTGTGATACTGTCTGCTGAGCTGTGTATCTAATCCTATCCTGTGTGATACTGTCTGCTGAGCTGTGTATCTAATCCTATCCTGTGTGATACTGTCTGCTGAGCCATGTATCTAATCCTATCCTGTGTGATACTGTCTGCTGAGCCATGTATCTAATCCTATCCTGTGTGATACTGTCTGCTGAGCTGTGTATGTAATCCTATCCTGTGTGATACTGTCTGCTGAGCTGTGTATCTAATCCTATCCTGTGTGATACTGTCTACTGAGCTGTGTATCTAATCCTATCCTGTGTGATACTGATTGCTGAGCTGTGTATCTAATCCTATCCTGTGTGATACTGTCTGCTGAGCCGTGTATCTAATCCTATCCTGTGTGATACTGTATACACTGAGTTCTGTATACACCGTTCCTAATTCTATCTTCAGGGGCACCATTATTTTACCGTGTGGGGTCATTTCCACGATTCACCTTTGGCATCTCGGCTGCGCGCTGTCACTCCGCCACTCTTGTCTTTGGCTGCGGCCCCTGCGTCCACTCATCTGATTATCCCTCATCAGCTTATGTGCACAGAATCGCTCTAATTGCTCCCCGCTCTGGATTTATAATGAGATGGTCACTGCGGGTTTGGTCAACAAGGGGTAAATAACGCTTTCCGGCGGCATATGACTGATCCACTTTATACTTTAAACAAGCAGTCCCATGTAAACCTACAAAGATGAGAGTTACATTAAGCCTTCCCTTCTATAATTGCTGCGGGTGTATTGTAAGCTGCTGCGAGGACTGTAATGTTATTATAATTTACAGACATAAGGACACAGACATTTGCATCAGTCTCTATTTTCAAAGAATATTTCCACGATCTTTGCTTGGTGACAGTGAATAGAATATTGTTCTTCTTATCTCAAGACTAAAATCCTGCCCAGAGTTATATAGTAAGATAGTAACGAAGGTTGAATAAAGACCTCGGTCCATCCAGTTCAACCTTTCTCCTCCAACTGTACTCCCTACACTAACATACTAACTCACCAATGTATTATTACCATTTTTTGTTTGCCGGATTATCACAATTAAAAATGAACCGTTTATAATTTTTTAATTAGTTTTATCTTTTGTATTACTCGTATGATTCTAATAATGGTATTACTAAAATCCCTATCTGTTGATCCAGAAGAAGGCAAAACCCCCAGGACACATTCAACCAATTCCTTCTTAAGGCTGTGTGCCCACGATGCGTTTTTAAGCGTTTCCGCAGCAGCAAAAACACTGCAGAAACGCTTAAAAAACGCATGTTAGAAGGCCTGCCATGTTCTCCAATGATAATCCGCATGTGCTGTGCACATGCTCCAGAAATTTCCGCTGCAGATTATCATTGCGGAAAAAAACGCCGCACTACCAATTATTTTGCGGAAGCGCGGCGCTTTCGTTGACATTGACTTGCATTGGAACGCATGGAATCCGCATCACTGCATCTGTACTTGCGTAATTGGCGCGTTCTAATGTGCGGATGGTACCCGGGTGTAGATGAGAGGAGAGTCTCATCCACACCCAGGTACCATTAAAAAAGCTGCGAAAAAATAATAAAATAAAAATTAAGTGTATACTTACCTTCCGGCGGCCCGCGCTGCGCTCCTTCTTACTTCCTGGCACTTCGCGATGGAATGAAGGATCTGCGCTGACGTCAGAGTCATGTGACGGGTCATGCTACACTGACGTCGGCAGGTCCTTCACTTACCGCTGCCGGTAACCGTGACGGTGAAGCAAGCCAGCGCGGGCCATCGGAGGGTAAGTATAGATTTTTTTTTTTATTTTTTACCATTCTTTTACAGTGATACTATATAAATCCATGCCTTTTGGATGGATTTATATAGTGTGACCAAGTTGTCAAACACTTTCCAAGTGATGCTAAAATCGTCAACCCGAACGCTTCACATCTGCATGTCCCTGGCAGGAAAAACGCATGTACAATCCGCATGGACAATCCGCATGGACAATCCGCATGGACAATCCGCATGCACAATCCGCATGGACAATCCGCATGCACAATCCGCATGCACAATCCGCATGGACGATCCGCATGCACAATCCGCATGGACAATCCGCATGCACAATCCGCATGCACAATCCGCATGCACAATCCGCATGCACAATCCGCATGCACAATCCGCATGGACAATCCGCATGGACAATCCGCATGCACAATCCGCATGGACAATCCGCATGCACAATCCGCATGCACAATCCGCATGCACAATCCGCATGGACAATCCGCATGCACAATCCGCATGCGTTTTTTTCTGCCAGTGAGATGCAGAAACGCTCAAGAAAAATCCGGAACATTTCTGCATCGTGGGCACATAGCCTTACCCTGAGAAGAGGCGATCAGTCCTAGAACCCTGGATCAAACCTGATGATGATACTAGTTATGTAATTACTATCACCTTATTAAATCTACTATAGGTGTAATATTTTGTCTAATTTAACTGTAGCCCACAATGTTATGTGTAGCGAGGAAATCATCCGGCCCTAGTATAAAGCTGTTATAGTGTCGGCCCTTGTATAAAGCTGTTATAGTGTCGGCCCTTGTATAAAGCTGTTATAGTGTCGGCCCTTGTATAAAGCTGTTATAGTGTCGGCCCTTGTATAAAGCTGTTATAGTGTCGGCCCTTGTATAAAGCTGTTATAGTGTCGGCCCTTGTATAAAGCTGTTATAGTGTCGGCCATCTCTACCTCTTGTGGTCGGCATTCCACAGCCTGACTGCTCTGACTGTAAAGAACCCTTTCCTGTTTAGGTGCCGGAATCACCTCTCTTCCCCCCCCGTAATGAGCCCCCTGGTCCTTAGTATGGTCTTTGGAAGGAATAAGTCCTTTGCCGTCCTTTGTAATGACCACATATATTTATACATGTAAATGAGATCTCCTCTGAGACGTCGTTTTTCTAAGCTAAACAGACTCAACGTTTTCAACCTCTCATCATATGAGGCCTCCATCCCCTGTAATATAGGAGAGGCCTCCATCCCGTGTAATATAGGAGAGGCCTCCATCCCGTGTAATATATGAGAGGCCTCCATCCTGTGTAATATATGAGAGGCCTCTACCCCGTGTAATATAGGAGAGGCCTCCATCCCGTGTAATATAGGAGAGGCCTCCATCCCGTGTAATATAGGAGAGGCCTCCATCCCATGTAATATAGGAGAGGCCTCCATCCCCTGTAATATAGGAGAGGCCTCCATCCTGTGTAATATATGAGAGGCCTCTACCCCGTGTAATATATGAGAGGCCTCCATCCCGTGTAATATAGGAGAGGTCTCCACCCCGTGTAATATAGGAGAGGCCTCCATCCCGTGTAATATAGGAGAGGCCTCCATCCCGTGTAATATAGGAGAGGCCTCCACCCCGTGTAATATAGGAGAGGTCTCCACCCCGTGTAATATAGGAGAGGTCTCCACCCCGTGTAATATAGGAGAGGCCTCCATCCCGTGTAATATAGGAGAGGTCTCCACCCCGTGTAATATAGGAGAGGCCTCCATCCCGTGTAATATAGGAGAGGCCTCCATCCCGTGTAATATAGGAGAGGTCTCCACCCTGTGTAATATAGGAGAGGTCTCCACCCCGTGTAATATAGGAGAGGTCTCCACCCCGTGTAATATAGGAGAGGCCTCCATCCCGTGTAATATAGGAGAGGTCTCCACCCCGTGTAATATAGGAGAGGCCTCCATCCTGTGTAATATAGGAGAGGTCTCCACCCCGTGTAATATAGGAGAGGCCTCCATCCTGTGTAATATAGGAGAGGTCTCCACCCCGTGTAATATAGGAGAGGCCTCCATCCCGTGTAATATAGGAGAGGCCTCCATCCCGTGTAATATATGAGAGGTCTCCACCCCGTGTAATATAGGAGAGGCCTCCATCCCGTGTAATATAGGAGAGGCCTCCATCCCGTGTAATATATGAGAGGCCTCCACCCCGTGTAATATATGAGAGGCCTCCATCCCGTGTAATGGAGGAGAGGCCTCCATCCCGTGTAATATAGGAGAGGTCTCCATCCTGTGTAATATATGAGAGGCCTCCATCCCGTGTAATATAGGAGAGGCCTCCACCCCGTGTAATATATGAGAGGCCTCCATCCCGTGTAATATAGGAGAGGTCTCCATCCTGTGTAATATATGAGAGGCCTCCACCCCGTGTAATATATGAGAGGCCTCCACCCCGTGTAATATATGAGAGGCCTCCATCCTGTGTAATATATGAGAGGCCTCCACCCCGTGTAATATATGAGAGGCCTCCACCCCGTGTAATATATGAGAGGCCTCCATCCCGTGTAATATAGGAGAGCCCTCCGTCCTGTGTAATGTAGGAGAGGCCTCCGTCCCGTGTAATGTAGGAGAGGCCTCCGTCCCGTGTAATGTAGGAGAGGCCTCCGTCCCGTGTAATAATCTATTTGCCACCTTTGAACTGACTCTAACTTCTGAATATCCTTTTTATAATGTGGAGCCCAAAACTGGATCCCATGTTCCAGATGTGGCCTCACCAGTGATTTATAAAGGGGCAACAGTACATTGGCATTGCAGGATTTTATTTCTCTTTCTATACAACCTAAAATCTTGTTTGCTTGTGCTGCTGCTGCCTGACATTGAGTGCTGCTGCTCAGCTTACTTATCACCTGAATCCCCCGTCCTTCTCCTGTTCTGTAGTCCCGCGTATATTCCCATCTAATGTATATGCAGCAATAGGATTACTCCATCCTAGGTACATTACTCTACATTTATCTACATTAAACCTCCTCTGCCGAGTGTTTCCCATTCAGTCTCTTATCCAGATCGTTCTGCAATATTGTAATGTCAAGATCAGATTTTAATATTTTACATAGTTTGGTGTCAGCACCAAAAACTGACACTTTACTCTCAATCCCATCCCCCAAGTCATTAATAAAGAGGTTAAAAAGAATCAGTCCCAGTACAGATCCCCGCGGCCCCCACTGCTCCCAGTACAGACCCCTGCGGTCCCCACTGCTCCCAGTACAGATCCCTACAGTCCCCACTGCTCCCAGTACAGACCCCTGCGCTCCCCACTGCTCCCAGTACAGATCCCTACAGTCCCCACTGCTCCCAGTACAGACCCCTGCGCTCCCCACTGCTCCCAGTACAGATCCCTACAGTCCCCACTGCTCCCAGTACAGATCCCTGCAGTCCCCACTGCTCCCAGTACAGATCCCTGCAGTCCCCACTGCTCCCAGTACAGATCCCTGCAGTCCCCACTGCTCCCAGTACAGATCCCTACAGTCCCCACTGCTCCCAGTACAGATCCCTGCAGTCCCCACTGCTCCCAGTACAGATCCCCGCGGCCCCCACTGCTCCCAGTACAGACCCCTGCGCTCCCCACTGCTCCCAGTACAGATCCCTACAGTCCCCACTGCTCCCAGTACAGACCCCTGCGCTCCCCACTGCTCCCAGTACAGATCCCTACAGTCCCCACTGCTCCCAGTACAGACCCCTGCGCTCCCCACTGCTCCCAGTACAGATCCCTACAGTCCCCACTGCTCCCAGTACAGATCCCTGCAGTCCCCACTGCTCCCAGTACAGATCCCTGCAGTCCCCACTGCTCCCAGTACAGATCCCTGCAGTCCCCACTGCTCCCAGTACAGATCCCTGCGGTCCCCACTGCTCCCGGTACAGATCCCTGCGGCCCCCACTGCTCCCGGCACAGATCCCTGCGGCCCCCACTGCTCCCGGCACAGATCCCTGCGGCCCCCACTGCTCCCGGCACAGATCCCTGCGGCCCCCACTGCTCCCGGCACAGATCCCTGCGGCCCCCACTGCTCCCGGCACAGATCCCTGCGGCCCCCACTGCTCCCGGCACAGATCCCTGCGGCCCCCACTGCTCCCGGCACAGATCCCTGCGGTCCCCACTGCTCCCGGTACAGATCCCTGCGGTCCCCACTGCTCCCGGCACAGATCCCTGCGGCCCCCACTGCTCCCAGTACAGATTTGTAGAAATCCCACGCCCACTATGCGTCTGCGGATCACCCGCGGAAACTGACATGCGGTGCATCTTTCCAGACCGCAGCTTGTCAATTTCTCCAGCGGGTCTGCATGCGCGATTTCCCCATAGACGTTACCTCTATGAGGAAGGTGCGCATGTGGGAAAAAAAGAATGGTGCTGTTCATTTGCATATTGAACAGAAGCCGCTGGCGTCTTCTCCGCAGCGTTGGGGCCGCAGCAGGCTCCGGATGGTGGGAACGTAGCCTTATGTGCTACAGTTACCATGACATGGTCCCAGTCTTGCTCTTCCCTTAATTTGTTGAAATCAGCTTCCCTAAAGTTCCAGGTTTTTGCATTTCCTTTTTGAAATGTTTTACATTGTATTGTTACATTGTATCCAGTAGTAACAATCAGTGGCGTAACTAAAGTCAGATGTGCTTCGGTGTAAAATTTGGACCTTGGCCCCCACCTCCATGTTGGTCAGATATATGGGCCTTTGTAGCGTTCTAGATCCCATAAAGACATATGTGTTCACCACCATATAATAATGACTAACATGCTAGTATATTGTTTCCCATCCTGATGCCTTCCTGTAATAATGTCCTTCATCCTGGTCACCTTTCTGGTATAATGTCCCCCATCATTATCCCTTTCTAGTAATATTGCCCGATCCTGGGCCCCTTCTTGTTATAATGTACTTCATCCTGAGCCCCTTCCTATAATAATGTCCTTCATCCTGAGCCCCTTCCTATAATAATGTCCCCCATCCTGGCCTTTTCCTATAATAATAATTCTGGGCCTTTTCCTATAATAATGTCTCCCATTCTGGGCCCTTTCCTATAATAATGTTCCCTATTCTGGGCCCTTTCCTATAATAATGTCCCCCATCCTGGTCCCTTCCAGTAATAATGTCCTCCATCTTAGGCCCCTTTCTGCCATAATGTCCCCCATCCTGGTCCCTTCCAGTAATAATGTCCCCCATCTTGGGCCCCTTCCTACTATAATGTCACCCATCCTGAGCCATTTCCAGTATAATGTCCCCCATCTTGGGCCCCTTCCTGCTATAATGTCACCCATCCTGAGCCATTTCCAGTATAATGTCCCCCATCTTGGGCCCCTTCCTGCTATAATGTCACCCATCCTGAGCCATTTCCAGTATAATGTCCCCCATCTTGGGCCCCTTCCTGCTATAATGTCACCCATCCTGAGCCATTTCCAGTATAATGTCCCCCATCTTGGGCCCCTTCCTGCTATAATGTCACCCATCCTGAGCCATTTCCAGTAGTAGTGTTCCCTGTTCAATTCCATCACGTTTTTAAAAAAACAACATAAAGGATTCTTCTTAGTTTTCTCCGCTCCTAAGGCGCGCCGCGTCCTCTACTACAGCCATTGCAGGAGTCATCAGCTGATTTCGGCTTGCCTAGCACGGCGCGAGACGCCACTGCCATTCGCTGCCCGTGACTAGCCATAGAACTATGCGGTTTATATGGCAGTTACACGTTGTTATTAGTACACCCCTCCCAATGAGATTTCTCGGAGTCATGTGACACTGAATGGGAGTGTCTGTTACATTAGTGTCACTTGTTTAGTATCCCTATTAATGATGGTCTATGCTGATTATATGCTATACTAAATGAATACAGATTGTAATCTGACATGTGGTGCTAAGCTGGTATCTAGTCCGTGATATTACTGTCACTTGCTTATAATCTCTAGTATTTGTACCGTACTATTATAAGGAGACTTTGTGCTTTGAATATTTAAAAAGATTGTTTTAAATAAGATAGGACTTGATTTGTCATTTCTAGAACGAGTTACATGAAACTGAGCTGGAATCCAGGGGATTTAATTAGTGTCACTTGCTTATTATCGCTACTGATCATTGCCTCTGTTGATTGTATTTTATCTAGTTTCTCTATGAAAATTGCCTGCATTATACAATAAGACAAACCTCGATCAATGTTGTCAATGACATTTGATACTAAGCTGGTATTTATATTACTGTAATTTGCTTATTATCTCTATTAATGATTTGCCACTGTTTTTTCTATAAACATAGTATATATTAAAGGGAATGTGTCATAAAAACATTTTTTTTCACTAACTGTAAAAACGTAAAGTATTAATAGCTGAATTTTTTAAAATATTTAACTTTTTTTATGGTATGAAATATTAAAACTGATTTAAAAAGTTTTGATATCTTCATTTTTTAAACACTAGGGGGAACAGCTAGCTCACTTTACGACTGTTGTAAATGTGGGCGGGATCTGCTTACATGTGTCTGATGTCACTACTCCCCTCTGTTACGGGTTCGGGTGGTGGAACCTCTGTGCTGCGGTGCAAGGAGGGACCAGAGGGGCGTAACTAAGTATCTACTCGGCCTGACCAACCGGCTCATTCGACTCCATGAACCAGGGAGGAACCAAGCAGAGGGACCAGGTGCCACTCTGGGACCGACCTTGTATGAGAGCAGGTGACTCCCACGGGTCAGAAGGCAGGGACTGACCGGTACAGCAGATGAGCACGGCTGGAAGGCAGACGGGTGGTCCGGGTAGATAAGCAGGCTGGTTCGGCAGATAGTCAAACGGGTAGGCAAGCTAGCGGGCACGACAAGTAACAGGCAGGTGCTTCCAGGTAAGTAGGCTGGTGGGCACGGCAGGTAACAGACAGGTGCTTCC
Source organism: Phyllobates terribilis (assembly GCF_046119375.1). NCBI lineage: Eukaryota > Metazoa > Chordata > Amphibia > Anura > Dendrobatidae > Phyllobates > Phyllobates terribilis. The sequence goes on along the minus strand of NW_027362763.1, from coordinate 47,446,800 downwards.
AGGTAAGCAGGCTGGCGGGCACAACAGGTAACAGGCCGGTGCTTCCAGGTAAGCAGGCTGGCGGGCACAGCAGGTAACTGGCAGATTCTCCAGGTGGGCAGGCTGGCGGGCACGGCAGGTAACTGGCAGGTGCTTCCAGGTAAGCAGGCTGGTGGGCACGGCAGGTAACTGGCAGGTGCTTCCAGGTAAGCAGGCTGGCGGGCACAGCAGGTAACTGGCAGATTCTCCAGGTGGGCAGGCTGGCGGGCACGGCAGGTAACTGGCAGGTGCTTCCAGGTAAGCAGGCTGGTGGGCACGGCAGGTAACTGGCAGGTGCTTCCAGGTAAGCCGGCTGGCAGAGCCCATAGACAGACTGGTGGACTGGATAGTAGTCAGACTGGCGGACAGGACTGACTTGCAGAGGGACTTGAGGGCTGAAGCAACAGTAAGAATCACAGAGCAACAACCTTGCACGGGCACCTCCATATTGGAGGAGGTGCTTTAAATAGGGAAAGTCTTTAGGGTGGCGCGTGTGGCCCCTTTAAGAGGGAGGGAGATCGCGCACGCTCTAAGCACAGTGCCCAGGAAGCTGCGTGCACCAGCAGCAGCAGGGAGGCTGGAAGACGCCGGACCAGGAGCGCGGCGGTAAGGGCCATGACTTAACCTAGCAGTGAGTGTGTACACGTCACTTGCCCAGATCTGTGCTCTGGACTCCACCAACGGCTGTGAACTGGGCTCACCATGGGGCATTCACAGTTCACAGCTGATATGGGCACAGTATAGAACATACACACGTGGTCAAAATTGTTGGTACCCCTCGTTTAATGAAAGAAAAACCCACAATGGTCACAGAAATAACTTGAATCTGACAAAAGTAATAATAAATTTAAAAATCTTTGAAAATGAAGAAATGAAAGTCAGACATTGCTTTTCTGCTTCCACAGAAATTAAAAAAAAATGAAACTCATGAAATAGGCCTGGACAGAAATGATGGTACCCCTGAAAATAATGTGACAAAAGGAACAAGTTAAATCAAGTTGTGTCCCCTAATTAGCATCACAGGTGTCTACAATCTTGTAATCAGTCAGTGGGCCTGTATATAGGGCTACAGATACTCACTGTGCTGTTGGGTGACATGGTGTGTACCACACTCAACATGGACCAGAGGAAGCAAAGGAAAGAGTTGTCTCAAGAGATTAGAAAGAAAATTATAGACAAGCATGTTAAAAGGTAAAGGTTATAAGACAATCTCCAAGCAGCTTGATGTTCCTGTGACTACAGTTGCACATATTATTCAGAAATGTAAGATCCATGGGACTGTAGCCAACCTCCCTGGTCGTAGCCGCAGGAGGAAAATTGATGACAAATCAAAGAGACGGATAATACGAATGGTAACAAAAGAGCCCAGAATAACTTCTAAAGAGATTAAAGGTGAACTTCAAGCTCAAGGAACATCAGTGTCAGATCGCACCATCCGTCGCTGTTTGATCCGAAGTCGACTTCATGGGAGACGACCAAGGAGAACACCATTGTTGAAAAAAAATCATAAAAAAGCCAGACTGGAATTTGCCAAACTACATGTTGACAAGCCACAAAGCTTCTGGGAGAATGTCCTATGGACAGATGAGACAAAGATGGAAGTTTTTGGCAAGGCACATCAGCTCTATGTTCAGAGACGGAAAAATGAAGCATATCAAGAAAAGAACACTGTCCCTACTGTGAAACATGGTGGAGGCTCTGTTATGTTCTGGGGATGGTTTGATGCATTTGGCACAGGGTGTCTTGAATCTGTGCAGGGTACAATGAGATCTCAAGACTATCAAGGGATTCTAGAGAGAAATGTGCTGCCCAGTGTCAGAAAGCTTGGTCTCAGTCGCAGGTCATGGGTCTTGCAACAGGATAATGACCCAGTAATGGCTAAGAGGAAAACATTGAACTATTCTGAAGTGGCTTCTATGAGCTCTGACCTAAATCCTATGGAGCATCTTTGGAAAGAGCTGAAATATGCCGTCTGGAAAAGGCAACCTTCAACCACGAGACAGCTGGAGCAGTTTGCTCATGAGGAGTGGCCAAAATACCTGTCGAGAGGTGCAGAAGTCTCATTGACAGTTACAGGAATCGTGTGATTGCAGTGATTGCCTCAAAAGGTTCAACAAAATATTAAGTGAAGAAGAAGAAGAACCATCATTTCTGTCCAGGCCGATTTCATGAGGTTAATTTTTTTTTAAATTCTGTGGAAGCAGAAAAGCAATGTCTGACTTTCATTTGTTCATTTTCATAGATTTTTAATTTATTATAACTTGAATCTGACAAAAGTTATTTCTGTGACCATTGTGGGTTTGTCTTTCATTAAACGAGGGGTACCAACAATTTTGACCACGTGTGTAGGTTTGGACACCAACCGTAGTTTCCTATGGTCTGTGGCTGCAGTATTTGACACAGACAAGCAAATATAAATGGCAGATTTCAGGGAGTGAGTTAAAAATGCATAAAAAAAAAAGTATTACATCATTACATTTTTTTTTACACTTTTTAGAAAACTTTTTAAAATAAAGTCCAGTAATTAAAAAAAAAATTGTGACACATTCCCTTTAAAGAGTAAGCAAATGATACATGTGATCTGTCATGTGGTACTGAGCCAGTTTCTATGAGATTACATTAGAGTCATTTGCTTATTATCTTTATTGATCATTGTTATATATAAACATCTATTTTGTCAATGGAGATGTCATACATATGTGTTGTAATCGATAACATATGATACTGAGCTGGTATCTAGAAGGATACATCAGTAGTGTCTCTTGCTTATTGGCACCCCTGCAATTCTGTCAGATAATACTCAGTTTCTTCCTGAAAATGATTGCAATCACAAATTCTTTGGTCTTATTCTCTTCATTTAATTTGTCTTCAATGAAAAAACACAAAAAGAATTGTCCTAAAGCCAAATTGGATATAATTCCACACCAAACCTAAAAAAGGGGGTGGACAAAAGTATTGGCACCCTTTGAAAAATCATGTGATGCTTCTCTAATTGGTGTAATTAACAGCACCTGTAACTTACCTGTGGCACCTAACAGGTGTTGGCAATAACTAATTCACACTTGCAGCCAGTTAACATGGATTAAAGTTGACTCAACCTCTGTCCTGTGTCCTTGTGTGAACCACATTGAGCATGGAGAAATGAAAGAAGACCAAAGAACTGTCTGAGGACTTGAGAAACCAAATTGTGAGGAAGCATGAGCAATCTCAAGGCTACAAGTCCGTCTCCAAAGACCTGAATGTTCCTGTGTCTTCCGTGCGCAGTGTCATCAAGAAGTGTAAAGCCCATGGCACTGTGGCTAACCTCCCTAGATGTGGACGGAAAAGAAAAATTGACAAGAGATTTCAACGCAAGATTGTGCGGATGGTGGATAAAGAACCTCGACTAGCATCCAAACAAGTTCAAGCTGCCCTGCAGTCCGAGGGTACAACAGTGTCAACCCGTACTATCCGTCGGCGTCTGAATGAAAAGGGACTGTATGGTAGGATACCCAGGAAGACCCCACTTCTTACCCCGAGACATAAAAAAGCCAGGCTGGAGTTTGCCAACTCTTACCTGAGAAAGCCTAAAACGTTTTGGAAGAATGTTCTCTGGTCAGATGAGACAAAAGTAGAGCTTTTTGGGAAAAAGCATCAACATAGAGTGTACAGGAAAAAAAAAGAGGCATTCAAAGAAAAGAACACGGTCCCTACAGTTAAACATGGCGGAGGCTCCCTGATGTTTTGGGGTTGCTTTGCTGCCTCTGGCACTGGACTGCTTGATCGTGTGCATGACATTATGAAGTCTGAAGACTACCAACAAATTTTGCAGCATAATGTAGGGCCCAGTGTGAGAAAGCTGGGTCTACCTCAGAGGTCATGGGTCTTCCAGCAGGACAATGACCCAAAACACACTTCCAAAAGCACTATAAAATGGTTTGAGAGAAAGCACTGGAGACTTCTAAGGTGGCCGGCAATGAGTCCAGACCTGAATCCCATAGAACACCTGTGGAGAAATCTCAAAATGGCAGTTTGGAGAAGGCACCCTTCAAATATCAGGGACCTGGAGCAGTTTGCCAAAGAAGAATGGTCTACAATTCCAGCAGAGCATTGTAAGAAACTCATTGATGGTTACCGGAAGCGGTTGTTCCCAGTTATTTTGGCTAAAGGTTGTGCAACCAAGTATTAGGCTGAGGGTGCCAATACTTTTGTCTGGCCCTTTTTTGGAGTTTTGTGTGAAATGATCAATGATTTGATTTTTGCTTCATTCTCTTTTGTATTTTTTCCTTGCAAGCAAATTAAATGAAGATAATAAGACCAAAGAATTTGTGATTGCAATCATTTTCAGGAAGAAACTGAGTATTATCTGACAGAATTGCAGGGGTGCCAATACTTTTGGCCAGCACTGTGTGTGTGTATATATATATATATATATATATATATATATATATATATATATATTATGGAGGCTGCCTTAAAAATCAGTTACTAATTATCAATTTTTGGTTTTGATTATTCACTTATTTATCGAGTAAAACAGACGTATACAGATTGTGATCTCTGAGATGGTATATAGAGGGAGACTTTACTGTCACTTGATTATTATCTTTATTATTGTCCGTCAACTTGTCACATTGGCTTATATAAATTGAGTTTAGCTATCAAGACAGCATGCATCATTTAGTAAAAAAGAAAAATCTCACTGTGCCAAGCTGCAGTTTTCGGAGCACAGAAATGTAATACTCCATTACTGTCACATGCTAATTATCCCTATTATCATTTGTTATTTTATCATTAGCATTTGATCTGTTTGATTTTTAAGACATAATGCAACGCAGCATTCTGATTAAAGATGCATTAGACGTGTTGTCTTTTCTAAAATATAGACCATTGACATTGGAAGTATCTTGAAAATGACTTATTTACTGTCACTTGCTAACTATCATTTTCCACTTATGATTGTTTACATCAAATCTAAAAATAATGCAAAATATTGAGTAAAACAGACATGCAGATTGTAATATCTGACATGTGGCACTGAGGTGGTCATTACTGTCACTTGCTTATTGTCTCTATTATTAATTGGCAACTTGTCACATGTTTATGTAAACAAAGTTTGTCTATGAAGATAGCATGCATCATTTAGTAAAACAAAGGTTACTGGATTGGGTGTCCTTTTTGAAGCATAGAGATATGGTACTCCATTACTGTCACTTGCTCATTATCCCTATTAATCATTATCAGCTCCGGTATATAGATGACTTACATTACAGGACATGCTGTATTTGGCAGATGTTAATATGGAATATTCTATGGTTTACGCCCCCTGCACTTTCGCATGTCATCTTTTCCCTTTCTGAAAGAAACCTATGTAGACGGTGCAATGGTACGAGATTACAGCTGTCATTACCAGACAGCGGCTTCTGCTGGATTAGACAGTAAGAAGCTTAATTTGGAGTGATTTGCTTTGATTTGTGAGATTATCGACCAACACCAGATTTTTAATCCCCATGTTCTGTTAAAACGTTCCTTTTCTTTTGTTTTTTCTGGCCATTTTGTGGCTGATTTTACCAGGCTGCTTAGTGTTTACTGCATCAGGGGAAGGAAAAGTTAAGTCTGAAATGACTGATAACAGAGAACAATAGATTGCATTCAACTGAATGACAATCAGAGATGATGAACTGCTGGGTAATTGGACTGAAGTCTTACACACTAACCACTAGGCGTATCATTAACCACTAGACACAAGAGTATGATTTGTGTTAACCACTAAACACCAGGGAGGAGAATCAAAATCATTATTATCCCACTAGATAAAAGGAATTTTCTTTATTAATTTGTTATAATTAAGCCAGCAAACGAGCAGCGATTTATTTTTTAGAAACAATAGACCACCAGAGATAATAAACTACTAGACCAGAAAGAATGGAAACTGGACCACCAGGGTTTTATTAAATCACTAGGAATGATTACTTTATATTGTTAAACCACTGGACCACCAAAAATGGTTATAGGACCACCAGGGATACTATTAAACGTCCAGTAATGGTTACTTTACCACCAGTGATTAGTATTAAATTACTGAATCACCACTGGACCATCAGGGACCGTAATAAAACACTCAACCACCAGCAATGGTTATTGGACCAGCAGGGATATTATAGAACCACTGGATGTTCTTAAACAACTGGACCAACAGGAAGAGTCACCAGACCATCAAGACCAATAGGAATGAGTTCTAGATATTCTTAAACCACTAGACCACCAGGACTAGTCTCTGGGCTTCCAGTGATAGTATTATTGCAGACGACCACTGACACCACCTGGAGTAGTTACTGGACCATCAAGCATAGTATTAAACCACTGGACCACCTGCATTAGTTATTGGACCAGCAGGGATATTCTAAAACCAGTGGACCACCAGTAATGATTACTAGAACACCGGTGATAATATAAAACTAGTGGCCTGCTAGGAAGCGTTACTGGCCAATTAGACTTGATAATAAAGCACTAGACCCCCGGGAATAGTTAATGGACCACCAATAATAGTGTTAAACCATAAGGCCACAAGGAGGACACTGAATCTACTGAATCTCCAGGTATAATAATCTACTAGACCACCTGGGATAGTTACTAAACCATTAGACCACCTGGGATAGTTACTAAACCACCAGACCACCTGGGATAGTTACTAAACCACCAGACCACCTGGGATAGTTACTAAACCACCAGACCACCTGGGATAGTTACTAAACCACCAGACCACCTGGGATAGTTACTAAACCACCAGATCACCTGGGATAGTTACTAAACCACCAGACCACCTGGGATAGTTACTAAACCACCAGACCACCTGGATAGTTCCTAAACCACCAGACCACATGGGATAGTTCTTGCACCAGCACAGATATAATACAACTACCAAGAATAGTCACTGTTCTGGAATGTTACTAAACTAGACCACCATGGATGGTTACTGGACCACCAATAAGTGTTAAACCATAGGGCCTCAAGGAGGACACTAAATTTCCATGCATAAGAATAATAATCTACTAAACAACCTGGGATAGTTAGTAAACCACTAGACTGCCTGGGATAGTTAGTAAACCACTAGACCGCCTGGGATATTTAGTAAACCACTAGACCAACCTGGGATAGTTAGTAAACCACTAGACCAACCTGGGATAGTTAGTAAACCATCAGACCAACCTGGGATAGTTAGTAAACCACTAGACCAACCTGGGATAGTTAGTAAACCACTAGACCAACCTGGGATAGTTAGTAAACCACTAGACCAACCTGGGATAGTTAGTAAACCACTAGACCACCTGGGATAGTTAGTAAACCACTAGACCACCTGGGATAGTAAGTAAATCACTAGACCGCCTGGGATAGTTCGTAAACCACTAGACCGCCTGGGATATTTAGTAAACCACCAGACCACCTGGGATAGTTAGTAAACCACTAGACCAACCTGGGATAGTTAGTAAACCATCAGACCAACCTGGGATAGTTAGTAAACCACTAGACCAACCTGGGATAGTTAGTAAACCACTAGACCAACCTGGGATAGTTAGTAAACCACTAGACCAACCTGGGATAGTTAGTAAACCACTAGACCAACCTGGGATAGTTAGTAAACCACTAGACCACCTGGGATAGTAAGTAAATCACTAGACCGCCTGGGATAGTTCGTAAACGACCAGACCGCCTGGGATAGTTAGTAAACCACCAGACCGCCTGGCATAGTTCGTAAACCACCAGACCGCCTGGCATAGTTCGTAAACCACCAGACCGCCTGGCATAGTTCGTAAACGACCAGACCGCCTGGCATAGTTCGTAAACCACCAGACCACCTGGCATAGTTCGTAAACCACCAGACCACCTGGCATAGTTCGTAAACCACCAGACCACCTGGGATAGTTTGTAAACCACCAGACCACCTGGGATAGTTTGTAAACGACCAGACCACCTGGGATAGTTTGTAAACGACCAGACCACCTGGGATAGTTTGTAAACGACCAGACCACCTGGGATAGTTAGTAAACCACCAGACCACCTGGGATAGTTAGTAAACCATCAGACCACCTGGGATAGTTAGTAAACCATCAGACCACCTGGGATAGTTAGTAAACCATCAGACCACCTGGGATAGTTAGTAAACCACCAGACCACCTGGGATAGTTAGTAAACCACCAGACCACCTGGGATAGTTAGTAAACCATCAGACCACCTGGGATAGTTCTCGGACCAGCAGACATATAATACAACCACTGAATCACCAGGAATAGGCACTGTCCTGGTATATTCCTAAACTGGACCACCAGGGATATAATTAAACCATGTCTGTGCTCATGAGCATAGGCCATAAGCACAGCATTATACGATGCACACCTCGAAGTCACCAGGGACATGGCTTTATAAAATGCTTATTTATATCGACAGGTGTAAAATCATGAGATTCGAATACTTCTCACAGCTGAGGGTTTGTTACAGTCGTCTCTAGACTAGACAATCCACTGTGAGATACAGTTGTGACAATAAATTCTGCACTGATACATTGCAACAAACTAACAGGAGAGATTTGTGCTGATGATTGTCCTGCCTGGATACAATTGTAGCAAACCCTCAGCTGTGAGGTCCCCTTTACGCCCCCATCCTTCCCTGTAGGAACATGCCCGCTGTCATACATGTGTTTATACAATGTGGGGCAATTTTTAATGGCTGACAGTTGGAGTTTGGAGAGTTTTTCTGGCAGGTCTCCAGGAGTAGAAGGCTGGTAGGATCTGCGGCTGTGCCCTGGCATGGCTCCAGGCAGATGAGGCTTAATGCATTGCTATTATGTGCTGCCCGCTCCTGCAGGCGCTCCCTCCATGCTTATGCTTGCTGCATGCACTACGTAGAAGATAATAGGTTTCCGACCCCCGGGATGTTTATGGCTTGTAGAGCGGCATATAACGTGCACAAAAATCCATTTTGTTGCCTCGGACAAAGGGTTAATGTGTTGCACTTGAGCTGCGGCCACCGCTGTGATGTGTGCAGCGGCCCGGCTGTGCCTGGTGGCCACTATCCCCAGTAGGAATAAACACATTAGTCATAAGAGCCGCCGAGCCGTGTGTATGGATGTGCTGCGGAGACCATACAGGCACGGGCTGCAGCAGCTGGCGACTAGAGAGTCCTGAAACTTGTAGTACTACAGGGTCCAAGAGAGGTCCGATAGCACGTGAGGATTAGAGTGATGGATGCAAATGATGTAGTGATTTATAAAAAGTATTCAACTTCCTGGAAATGTTTTTGTAAGCTGCATATCAGTGCGTGGAACCTATACACCAGTATACGTCGGTGCGTGGAGCCTGTGCATCGATCCTGTTTGTCAGGTGTGGAGACCATTAGCATGTATTTGAAGCCTGTGCATCTGTATGTGGAGCCCATACATCTGTGCATGGAGTCGGTACGTGGAGCCCGTGCATGTGTGTGTGGAGTGTCGGTGCGTGGAGCCCATGCTGTGTGGAGCTTGTACATCTGTGCATGGAGTCGGTGCATGGAGCCCATACGTCTGTGCGTGGAGTATGTGCATGGAGGAGGTACGTCTATGTGTGGTGTATGTGCATGGAGCCCATACATTTGTGCGTGGAGTAGGTGCATGGAGCCTGTACGTCTGTGTGTGGTGTCGGTGAATGGAGCCCATACGTCTGTGCATGGAGTAGGTGCATGGAGTCCGTATGTCTGTGCATTGAGTCGATGCATTGAGCCCATACATCTGTTCATGCAGTTGGTGCGTAGAGCCTGTACTTTGGTGCCTGGAGTGTGTATATCTGTGCTTGGAACCCGTACATTGGTGCGTGGAGTCGGAGCGTTGAGCCCTTACATTGGCGCGTGGAGTCGGGGCGTAGAGCCCTTACGTTGGCGCGTGGAGTCGGGGCGTAGAGCCCTTACATTGGCGCGTGGAGTCGGGGCGCAGAGCCCTTACGTTGGCGCGTGGAGTCGGGGCGCAGAGCCCTTACGTTGGCGCGTGGAGTCGGGGAGAAGAGCCCTTACGTTGGCGCGTGGAGTCGGGGCGCAGAGCCCTTACGTTGGCGCGTGGAGTCGGGGCTCAGAGCCCTTACGTTGGCGCGTGGAGTCGGGGAGCAGAGCCCTTACATTGGCCCGTGGAGCCGGAGCGTAGAGCCCTTACGTTGGCGCGTGGAGCCGGAGCGTAGAGCCCTTACGTTGGCGCGTGGAGCCGGAGCGTAGAGCCCTTACGTTGGCGCGTGGAGTCGGGGCGCAGAGCCCTTACGTTGGTGCGTGGAGTCGGGGCGCAGAGCCCTTACGTTGGTGCGTGGAGCCCGTATACAGGCTCACTACACCTAGGTATAGTGAGCCCGTATATATTTCTGGGACATCAGATGCATATGGCTTATAAGTGCTGATATACTTGTACGGCACTGTATTAAGCGGTCGCCATATTGCGTATAATTGGGCTGATTTGCCTGTATGGACGAGCATCATATTGCTTCACTATTTGTGCGGTATGCCATGCTGTACTGGTGGTCTGACACCATTCCCATGCTGGTATCTGGCAGTGAGTAGGTTAATGCCCTTCCCCCCATGTGATTGCAGATGTGGGGGGTTTGGCATCGATTTCACATCCGGCAGTCGTGATGGAGCAGAGACGAGTGACTCAGAACTGTGTCTAATCTGCGGATCGTGACTGCTCGTCTATCGGAGCGGCAGATAACCGCCATCCTGCTCCTCATTGCTCATGCTCCAGGATTCAGGGGGCATCGGGTGGAGGTCCGCTCTGTGGACACAGGAAGAAGAGACGTCACCGAATCACCAGCAGCAGGACCACTGCGGACCGTGACTGGCTGCAGTGGTCAGGTGACTTAAGCAGCGAGTCATTGGATGACTCAAATAATGCTGAAGTCAGCTAACTGCTGCAGCCAATCACAGTCCGCAGTGGTCCTGCTGTTGGTGAAACTGTTACATATTTTCTTCCTGTGTCCACAGAGCAGCCCTGGATCCAGATTTGTGCCCCGGTAGGTAAATATCATCCAAGCCACTAGGGAAACTTTTGCTTTTGCCCGGACAATCCCTTTAAGAAGGTTTTCAGCTTTAAGTCTCCTCTTTAGCCTTGTTTATCAAAACTGTCTTTGTTGCCCATAGCAACCAATCAGAGCGCAGCTTTCATTTTACCAGAGCTGTTTAGTACAAGATAGCTGCGTTCTGATTGGTTTCCATGGGGAACAAGGCGGTCCTTATAGGAGGAAGAGACTTGTGAAAACTGTAAAAATGATAGACCAATCACGGCGCAGTTTTCATTATCTATTCTGCGATTGAAAAATTAAAGCTGTGCTGTGATTGGTTGCTAGGGGCAAAAGAGAAGAGTCTTTCTTTTAGACAATTTCCATCCATTTGCGCCATTATCTCCTTCTTGCCTTTACTCCTGCTCTGACCTGGCTGCATCTCTGATCCACGGGTGAAAACAACTCCCATCAGACAATGGCCGCTGCCCCATTAGCGCCGTCCTGGTGTTTTCTGCCCTAATGCACAATCTTAAATTACTATATGTTTCTTATTGATAAGCGGCCTCTGATTTAATGTCTTTGCACCAGGGTGAACGCAGCTCTGAGGGTAATCTGAAGCATATGCCCTGAGAATGTAGTATTTTGCCCCTTCTTCTTGCACACTCGCTCTCGCTCAGTGACATTGGATGGAGACGTCTGTGATCAGCAGTTTTCACGTCTTGTCACAGATTCTCTGGGATTTGGGTCTGGACTGTGACTGCGCCGTTCACACACAGAAATATGCTCTGATCTAAACCAACCATTATAGCTCTGGCAGGATGTTTGGGGTTGTTGTCCTGCTGGAAGGTGAACCTGCGCCCCAGTCTCAAGTGTTTTGTAGCCTCTAACAGGTTTTCTTCCAGGATTACCCTGTGTTTTAGCTCCATCCATCTTCCCATCAACTCAGACCAGCTTCCCTGCCTCTGCTGAAGAAAAGCCTCCCCACAGCAGGATGATGCCACCACCATGTGTGACGGTGGGAATGGTGTTTTCAAGGGGGTGATGTGCAGTGTTAGTTTTCCGCCACACATAGAATTTTGCATTTAGCTCAAAAAGTTCTCCTTTGGGCTCATAAGACCAAAGCACCTTCTTCCACATGCCACTTAGGGGACACACAGAGCATGTGGCATAAGGAGCTGTGGTCAGATGAGACCAAAGTAAAACTTTTTTGGCCGAATGCAAAACACTATGTGTGGCGGAAAAAAAACACTGCACGTCACCCTGAAAACACCATCCCCACCGTCACACATGGTGGAGACAGCATCCTGCAAACATTGAGTATATGAAATTTGCACAGCATTACTGCTATATAGAGTATATCTATAAAATGAAGGCACAAATTGACCAATTCTTGAGAGCCCAGCACCCGTGACGAGGCAATCGCTCTGTGATGGGACCCTAAACCTAATATTTATCATTGTTACCCCTCCCGGGCTAAAAGCTGCAAAAGGTTGTTTGGTACTTTTATATTGATGGTATATTTTTAGAGTAGGTTGTGGGGGTATCACACCCGGCACATCCACCAATCAGCACCTTTTGACAACATGCTTTTTGTGCCACAAACCTGCGCAACTCTCAGATGCCAGTGAGCAAGAGGGTTTCCTTTTCATTGCTGCAACTTAATATGAGAGATGTGATGATTACTCCATATGTATAAGGTCCCATCAGAGTGACGGCCCGAGGACTGGATTGATTTTTTTTTGGTCCCTGTTATAAAGTGTATTAACCATAGGTACAGAAAAAGTCCTCACACCCTACTCCTAGAAATGGCACCAGGTGGTCTAAAGTCACTCTGACTGATTACTGAGGGCGACTGCTGCAGTTATATAGAGGAAAGCATGTAGTAAATCCAGGGCAGATCCTGGCACTTCCCACTAATGACCAGTGTAATCATGGCTCCCATCCACGCCGGTCATCAGACGTGAAGTGCGAGACGAGCGGACGTGTAATATTCTCTATTTACAGCTCACATCGCTTCCTCATATGATTTGATACCTGGCTCTTGATGAAGAGGAAATTGGTCACTTGAACTGTTACTGTCTCCATTACACAACCTTGTGTCACATCTCGTTATATGCTACCAGTTCCTGGTAAAGTGTCCACATGAGCACCGCTGATCCTCCAAGGAAAGAGCAATGTGATGTGATATTACACTACTGCTAGGAAACTTATACCGTGACCCCTGCAACAACTGCTTATTGCTGTGATAGGTTGACACTACTATAATACTGCCCCTATGTGCAAGAATATAACTACTATAATACTGCCCCTATGTGCAAGAATATAACTACAATAATACTGCCCCTATGTACAAGAATATAACTACTATAATACTGCTCATATGTACCAGAATATAACTACTATAATACTGCCCCTATGTACAAGAATATAACTACTATAATATTGCCCCCTATGTACAAGAATATAACTACTATAATACTGCTCCTACGTATAAGAATATAACTACTATAATACTGCCCCTATGTGCAAGAATATAACTACTATAATACTGCCCCTATGTGCAAGAATATAACTACTATAATACTGCTCCTATGTGCAAGAATATAACTACTATAACACTGCTCCTATGTACAAGAATATAACTGCTATAATACTGCTCCTATGTGCAAGAATATAACTACTATAATACTGCTCCTATGTACAAGAATATAACTGCTATAATACTGCCCCTATGTACAAGAATATAACTACTATAATACTGCCTCTATGTACAAGAATATAACTACTATAATACTGCCCTCTATGTACAAGAATATAACTACTATAATACTGCTCCCTATGTACAAGAATATAACTACTATAATACTGCCCCCTATGTGCAAGAATATAACTACTATAATACTGCTCCCTATGTGCAAGAATATAACTACTATAATACTGCTCCTATGTACAAGAATATAACTACTATAATACTGCTCCCTATGTGCAAGAATATAACTACTATAATACTGCTCCTATGTACAAGAATATAACTACTATAATGCTTCCCCTATGTACAAGAATATAACTACTATAATACTGCTCCTATGTACAGGAATATAACTACTATAATACTGCCTGCTATGTACAGGAATATAACTACTATAATACTGCTCCTATGTATAAGAATATAACTACCATAATACTGCTCCTATGTACAAGAATATAACTACTATAATACTGCCTGCTATGTACAGGAATATAACTACTATAATACTGCCCCTATGTACAAGAATATAACTACTATAATACTGCTCCTATGTACAAGAATATAACTACTATAATACTGCTCCTATGTACAAGAATATAACTACTATAATACTGCCCCTATGTATAAGAATATAACTACTATAATACTGCTCCTATGTACAAGAATATAACTACTATAATATTGCTCCTATGTACAAGAATATAACTACTATAATACTCCCCCTATGTACAAGAATATAACTACTATAATACTGCTCCTATGTACAAGAATATAACTACTATAATACTGCCCCTATGTACAAGAATATAACTACTATAATACTCCCCCTATGTACAAGAATATAACTACTATAATGCTTCCCCTATGTACAAGAATATAACTACTATAATACTGCTCCTATGTACAGGAATATAACTACTATATTACTGCCTGCTATGTACAGGAATATAACTACTATAATACTGCCCCCTATGTACAAGAATATAACTACTATAATACTGCTCCTATGTACAAGAATATAACTACTATAATACTGCTCCTATGTACAAGAATATAACTACTATAATACTGCTCCTATGTACAAGAATATAACTACTATAATACTGCTCCTATGTACAAGAATATAACTACTATAATACTGCTCCTATGTACAAGAATATAACTACTATAATACTGCTCCTATGTACAAGAATATAACTACTATAATACTGCTCCTATGTAGAAGAATATAACTATTATAATATTGCTCCTATGTACAAGAATATAACTACTATAAAACTCCCCCTATGTACAAGAATATAACTACTATAATACTGCTCCTATGTACAAGAATATAACTACTATAATACTGCTCCCTATGTGCAAGAATATAACTACTATAATACTGCTCCTATGTACAAGAATATAACTACTATAAAACTCCCCCTATGTACAAGAATATAACTACTATAATACTGCTCCTATGTACAGGAATATAACTACTATAATACTGCCTGCTATGTACAGGAATATAACTACTATAATACTGCCCCCTATGTACAAGAATATAACTACTATAATACTGCTCCTATGTACAAGAATATAACTACTATAATACTGCTCCTATGTACAAGAATATAACTACTATAATACTGCCCCTATGTATAAGAATATAACTACCATAATACTGCTCCTATGTACAAGAATATAACTACTATAATACTGCCTGCTATGTACAGGAATATAACTACTATAATACTGCTCCTATGTATAAGAATATAACTACCATAATACTGCTCCTATGTACAAGAATATAACTACTATAATACTGCCCCTATGTACAAGAATATAACTACTATAATACTGCCCCTATGTACAAGAATATAACTACTATAATACTGCTCCTATGTACAAGAATATAACTACTATAATACTGCTCCTATGTACAAGAATATAACTACTATAATACTGCCCCTATGTATAAGAATATAACTACTATAATACTGCTCCTATGTACAAGAATATAACTACTATAATATTGCTCCTATGTACAAGAATATAACTACTATAATACTCCCCCTATGTACAAGAATATAACTACTATAATACTGCTCCTATGTACAGGAATATAACTACTATAATACTGCCTGCTATGTACAGGAATATAACTACTATAATACTGCCCCCTATGTACAAGAATATAACTACTATAATACTGCTCCTACGTACAAGAATATAACTACTATAATACTGCTCCTATGTACAAGAATATAACTACTATAATACTGCTCCTATGTACAAGAATATAACTACTATAATACTGCCCCTATGTATAAGAATATAACTACTATAATACTGCTCCTATGTAGAAGAATATAACTACTATAATATTGCTCCTATGTACAAGAATATAACTACTATAAAACTCCCCCTATGTACAAGAATATAACTACTATAATACTGCTCCTATGTACAAGAATATAACTACTATAATACTGCTCTTATGTACAAGAATATAACTACTATAATACTGCCCCTATGTACAAGAATATAACTACTATAATACTGCTCCTATATACAAGAATATAACTACAATAATACTGCCCCCTATGTACAAGAATATAACTACTATAATACTGCCCCTATGTACAAGAATATAACTACTATAATGCTCCCCCTATGTACAAGAATATAACTACTATAATACTGCCCCTATCTATAAGAATATAACTACCATAATACTGCTCCTATGTACAAGAATATAACTACTATAATACTGCCCCTATGTATAAGAATATAACTACTATAATACTGCTCCTATGTACAAGAATATAACTACTATAATACTGCCCCTATGTACAAGAATATAACTACTATAATACTGCTCCTATGTACAAGAATATAACTACTATAATACTGCCCCTATGTACAAGAATATAACTACTATAATACTGCCCCCTTTGTACAAGAATATAACTACTATAATACTCCCCCTATGTACAAGAATATAACTACTATAATACTGCCCCTATGTATAAGAATATAACTACTATAATACTGCTCCTATGTACAAGAATATAACTACTATAATACTCCCCCTATGTACAAGAATATAACTACTATAATACTACCCCTATGTATAAGAATATAACTACTATAATACTGCTCCTATGTACAAGAATATAACTACTATAATACTGCCCCTATGTACAAGAATATAACTACTATAATACTACCCCTATGTATAAGAATATAACTACTATAATACTGCTCCTATGTACAAGAATATAACTACTATAATACTGCTCTTATGTACAAGAATATAACTACTATAATACTGCTCTTATGTACAAGAATATAACTACTATAATACTGCTCTTATGTACAAGAATATAACTGCTATAATACTGCCCCTATATACAAGAATATAACTACCATAATACTGCTCCTATATACAAGAATATAACTACTATAATACTGCTCCCTATGTACAAGAATATAACTACTATAATACTGCTCCCTATGTACAAGAATATAACTACTATAATACTGCCCCTATGTACAAGAATATAACTACTATAATACTGCCCCTATGTACAAGAATATAACTACTATAATACTGCCCCTATGTACAAGAATATAACTACTATAATACTGCTCCTATGTGCAAGAATATAACTACTATAATACTGCTCCTATGTACAAGAATATAACTACAATAATACTGCCCCCTATGTACAAGAATATAACTACTATAATACTGCCCCTATGTACAAGAATATAACTACTATAATGCTCCCCCTATGTACAAGAATATAACTACTATAATACTGCCCCTATCTATAAGAATATAACTACCATAATACTGCTCCTATGTACAAGAATATAACTACTATAATACTGCCCCTATGTACAAGAATATAACTACTATAATACTGCTCCTATGTACAAGAATATAACTACTATAATACTGCCCCTATGTACAAGAATATAACTACTATAATACTGCTCCTATGTACAAGAATATAACTACTATAATACTGCCCCTATGTACAAGAATATAACTACTATAATACTGCCCCCTTTGTACAAGAATATAACTACTATAATACTCCCCCTATGTACAAGAATATAACTACTATAATACTGCCCCTATGTATAAGAATATAACTACTATAATACTGCTCCTATGTACAAGAATATAACTACTATAATACTCCCCCTATGTACAAGAATATAACTACTATAATACTACCCCTATGTATAAGAATATAACTACTATAATACTGCTCCTATGTACAAGAATATAACTACTATAATACTGCCCCTATGTACAAGAATATAACTACTATAATACTACCCCTATGTATAAGAATATAACTACTATAATACTGCTCCTATGTACAAGAATATAACTACTATAATACTGCTCTTATGTACAAGAATATAACTACTATAATACTGCTCTTATGTACAAGAATATAACTACTATAATACTGCTCTTATGTACAAGAATATAACTGCTATAATACTGCCCCTATGTACAAGAATATAACTACCATAATACTGCTCCTATATACAAGAATATAACTACTATAATACTGCTCCCTATGTACAAGAATATAACTACTATAATACTGCTCCCTATGTACAAGAATATAACTACTGTAATACTGCCCCTATGTACAAGAATATAACTACTATAATACTGCCCCTATGTACAAGAATATAACTACTATAATACTGCCCCTATGTACAAGAATATAACTACTATAATACTGCCCCTATGTACAAGAATATAACTACTATAATACTGCTCCTATGTGCAAGAATATAACTACTATAATACTGCTCCTATGTACAAGAATATAACTACTATAATACTGATTCCCATATATAACAATAAAACTACACTTTTTCACATTCTCTATAATGTGTCTTCGGTGAAGGGCTGTGTATAACCTTAGCATTATTATCACTTGTGTACATTGTCAGTGTATTTCTGCTTCTTAATAAACCTGCCCCTTCTCCTTGCTCGAGGACTTGCATTAGGTCTTGTCTTCATAGTTTCCTTATGTTCACATCTGCTGGTTCTCCTTCCCGTTTTGTCTGTGGAGTCTGTGAATATAATGATGATTTTCTGTTTCCGTCTCTTCTTCTTCCTCTGATGATGATTTCTCTTTTTCATGTCCCGCTTCTGACTCATCCAATCAGATATTTGGATAATTAGGCTTCAGATATTTAATTAAACCTGAAACTAGTGATTGTGACTGGGGCGTTACTGCCATACACGCAGAGTGCCACCACCTCTTCCTTTGATGCCAGTCACTGCGGGTGTATAGACCCCGTGGTAACATTGGGGGACGGTGCCAGCTCTGCCAGTGCTGAGCGTCTGCCGAGCTGTTTAGGCCCCTGAGAGCTCGTACACATCAGCTGACGTTCACTGCTGAATGCACCAGACGCTCCCACCTGGCACCGACGCACGTGCTGGCATTTGTTTTTTTTTTTTAAATCCGTCACATTCTTGTGCTGAATTTATTCAGCACAATTATTGTTATTGTTCAGAGGCTTTGTTGCTGGAAACAGACAGATGGTCCATTGTTTGTCTGGTAAGTCACAGTGGGGACGCACTTCCCAATGTTTAAGCAAAATCAAAAAATGGCTTTAAAATCCCTTTATAGTTTTGGACAATGTCACATTGATCTCAATTCACCTGCAATTTCCTGTACTGATCCTGAGTTACATCCTGTATTATACTCCAGAGCTGCACTCACTATTCTGCTGGTGCAGTCACTGTGTACATACATTACATTACTGATCCTGAGTTACATCCTGTATTATACTTCAGAGCTGCACTCACTATTCTGCTGGTGCAGTCACTGTGTACATACATTACATTACTGATCCTGTACTGATCCTGAGTTATATCCTGTATTATACCCCACAGCTGCACTCACTATTCTGCTGGTGCAGTCACTGTGTACATACATTACATTACTGATCCTGAGTTACATCCTGTATTATACTCCAGAGCTGCACTCACTATTCTGCTGGTGCAGTCACTGTCTACATGCATTACATTACTGATCCTGTACTGATCCTGAGTTACATCCTGTATTATCCTCCAGAGCTGCACTCACTATTCTGCTGGTGCAGTCACTGTGTACATACATTACATTACTGATCCTGTACTGATCCTGAGTTACATCCTGTATTATACTCCAGAACTGCACTCACTATTCTGCTGGTGCAGTCACTGTGTACATACATTACCTTACTGATCCTGTACTGATCCTGAGTTACATCCTGTATTATACTTCAGAGCTGCACTCACTATTCTGCTGGTGCAGTCACTGTGTACATACATTAGATTACTGATCCTGAGTTACATCCTGTATTATACTCCAGAGCTGCCCTCACTATTCTGCTGGTGCAGTCACTGTGTACATACATTACTGATCCCGAGTTACATCCTGTATTATACTCCAGAGCTGCACTCACTTTTCTGCTGGTGGAGTCACTGTGTACATACATTACATTATTGATCCTGTAATGATCCTGAGTTACATCCTGTATTACACTCCAGAGCTGCACTCACTATTCTGCTGGTACAGTCACTGTGTACATACATTACGTTATTGATCCTGCACCGATCCTGAGTTACATCCTGTATTATACTCCAGAGCTGCACTCACTATTCTCCTGGTGCAGTCACTGTGTACATACATTACATTACTGATCCTGAGTTACCTCCTGTATTATACTCCAGAGCTGCACTCACTATTCTGCTGGTGCAGTCACTGTGTACATACATTACATTACTGATCCTGAGTTACATCCTGTATTATACTCCAGAGCTGCACTCACTATTCTGCTGGTGCAGTCACTGTGTACATACATTACATTACTGATCCTGAGTTACATCCTGTATTATACTCCAGAGCTGCACTCACTATTCTGCTGGTGCAGTCACTGTGTACATACATTACATTACTGATCCTGAGTTACATCCTGTATTATACCCCAGAGCTGCACTCACTGTTCTGCTGGTGCAGTCACTGTGTACATACATTACATTACTGATCCTGTACTGATCCTGAGTTACCTCCTTTATTATACTCCAGAGCTGCACTCACTATTCTGCTGGTGCAGTCACTGTGTACATACATTACATTACTGATCCTGTACTGATCCTGAGTTACATCCTGTATTATACTACAGAGCTGCACTCACTATTCTGCAGGTGCAGTCACTGTGTACATACATTACATTACTGATCCTGAGTTACATCCTGTATTTTACTCCAGAGCTGCACTCACTATTCTGCTGGTGCAGTCACTGTGTACATACATTACATTACTGATCCTGTACTGATCCTGAGTTACATCCTGTGTTATACTCCAGAGCTGCACTCACTATTCTGCTGGTGCAGTCACTGTGTACATACATTACATTACTGATCCTGAGTTACATCCTGTATTTTACTCCAGAGCTGCACTCACTATTCTGCTGGTGCAGTCACTGTGTACATACATTACATTACTGATCCTGAGTTACATCCTGTATTATACTACAGAGCTGCACTCACTATTCTGCTGGTGCAGTCACTGTGTACATACATTACATTACTGATCTTGAGTTACCTCCTGTATTATACCCCAGATCTGCACTCACTATTCTGCTGGTGCAGTCACTGTGTACATACATTACATTACTGATCCTGAGTTACATCCTGTATTATACCCCAGAGCTGCACTCACTATTCTGCTGGTGCAGTCACTGTGTACATATATTACATTACTGATCCTGAGTTACATCCTGTATTA
Source organism: Phyllobates terribilis (assembly GCF_046119375.1). Taxonomy (NCBI): domain Eukaryota; kingdom Metazoa; phylum Chordata; class Amphibia; order Anura; family Dendrobatidae; genus Phyllobates; species Phyllobates terribilis. The sequence continues at coordinate 47,425,243 of NW_027362763.1, read as the reverse complement.
TACCCCAGAGCTGCACTCACTATTCTGCCGGTGCAGTCACTGTGTACATACATTACATTACTGATCCTGAGTTACATCCTGTATTATACCCCAGAGCTGCACTCACTATTCTGCTGGTGCAGTCACTGTGTACATATATTACATTACTGATCCTGTACTGATCCTGAGTTACATCCTGTATTATACTCCAGAGCTGCACTCACTATTCTGCTGGTGCAGTCACTGTGTACATACATTACATTACTGATCCTGAGTTACATCCTGTATTATACTCCAGAGCTGCACTCACTATTCTGCTGGTGCAGTCACTGTGTACATACATTACATTACTGATCCTGAGTTACATCCTGTATTATACCCCAGAGCTGCACTCACTATTCTGCTGGTGCAGTCACTGTGTACATATATTACATTACTGATCCTGAGTTACATCCTGTATTATACTCCAGAGCTGCACTCACTATTCTTCTGGTGCAGTCACTGTGTACACACATTACATTACTGATCCTGTGTTACATCCTGTATTATACTCCAGAGCTGCACTCACTATTCTGCTGGTGCAGTCACTGTGCACATACATTACATTACTGATCCTGAGTTACATCCTGAATTACACTCCAGAGCTGCACTCACTATTCTGCTGGTGCAGTCACTGTGTACATACATTACATTACTGATCCTGTACTGATCCTAAGTTACATCCTGTATTATACCCCAGAGCTGCACTCACTATTCTGCTGGTGCAGTCACTGTGTACATACATTACTTATCCTGTACTGATCCTGAGTTACATCCTGCATTATCCTCCAGAGCTGCACTCACTATTCTGCTGGTGCAGTCACTGTGTACATACATTACATTACTGATCCTGAGTTACATTCTGTATTACACACCAGAGCTGCACTCACTATTCTGCTGGTGCAGTCACTGTGTACATACATTACATTACTGATCCTGAGTTACATCCTGTATTATACTCCAGAGCTGCACTCACTATTCTGCTGGTGCAGTCACTGTGTACATACATTACATTACTGATCCTGAGTTACATCCTGTATTATACCCCAGATCTGCACTCACTATTCTGCTGGTGCAGTCACTGTGTACATACATTACATTACTGATCCTGAGTTACATCCTGTATTTTACTCCAGAGCTGCACTCACTATTCTGCTGGTGCAGTCACTGTGTACATACATTACATTACTGATCCTGTACTGATCCTGAGTTACATCCTGTATTATACTACAGAGCTGCACTCACTATTCTGCAGGTGCAGTCACTGTGTACATACATTACATTACTGATCCTGAGTTACATCCTGTATTATACCCCAGAGCTGCACTCACTATTCTGCTGGTGCAGTCACTGTGTACATACATTACATTACTGATCCTGTACTGATCCTGAGTTACATCCTGTGTTATACTCCAGAGCTGCACTCACTATTCTGCTGGTGCAGTCACTGTGTACATACATTACATTACTGATCCTGAGTTACATCCTGTATTTTACTCCAGAGCTGCACTCACTATTCTGCTGGTGCAGTCACTGTGTACATACATTACATTACTGATCCTGAGTTACATCCTGTATTATACTACAGAGCTGCACTCACTATTCTGCTGGTGCAGTCACTGTGTACATACATTACATTACTGATCTTGAGTTACCTCCTGTATTATACCCCAGAGCTGCACTCACTATTCTGCTGGTGCAGTCACTGTGTACATACATTACATTACTGATCCTGAGTTACATCCTGTATTATACCCCAGAGCTGCACTCACTATTCTGCTGGTGCAGTCACTGTGTACATATATTACATTACTGATCCTGAGTTACATCCTGTATTATACCCCAGAGCTGCACTCACTATTCTGCCGGTGCAGTCACTGTGTACATACATTACATTACTGATCCTGAGTTACATCCTGTATTATACCCCAGAGCTGCACTCACTATTCTGCTGGTGCAGTCACTGTGTACATATATTACATTACTGATCCTGTACTGATCCTGAGTTACATCCTGTATTATACTCCAGAGCTGCACTCACTATTCTGCTGGTGCAGTCACTGTGTACATACATTACATTACTGATCCTGAGTTACATCCTGTATTATACTCCAGAGCTGCACTCACTATTCTGCTGGTGCAGTCACTGTGTACATACATTACATTACTGATCCTGAGTTACATCCTGTATTATACCCCAGAGCTGCACTCACTATTCTGCTGGTGCAGTCACTGTGTACATATATTACATTACTGATCCTGAGTTACATCCTGTATTATACTCCAGAGCTGCACTCACTATTCTTCTGGTGCAGTCACTGTGTACACACATTACATTACTGATCCTGTGTTACATCCTGTATTATACTCCAGAGCTGCACTCACTATTCTGCTGGTGCAGTCACTGTGCACATACATTACATTACTGATCCTGAGTTACATCCTGAATTACACTCCAGAGCTGCACTCACTATTCTGCTGGTGCAGTCACTGTGTACATACATTACATTACTGATCCTGTACTGATCCTAAGTTACATCCTGTATTATACCCCAGAGCTGCACTCACTATTCTGCTGGTGCAGTCACTGTGTACATACATTACTTATCCTGTACTGATCCTGAGTTACATCCTGCATTATCCTCCAGAGCTGCACTCACTATTCTGCTGGTGCAGTCTCTGTGTACATACATTACATTACTGATCCTGAGTTACCTCCTGTATTATACTCCAGAGCTGCACTCACTATTCTGCTGGTGCAGTCACTGTGTACATAAATTACATTACTGATCCTGAGTTACATCCTGTATTATACTCCAGAGCTGCACTCACTATTCTGTTGGTGCAGTCACTGTGTACATACATTACATTACTGATCCTGTACTGATCCTGAGTTACATCCTGTATTATCCTCCAGAGCTGCACTCACTATTCTGCTGGTGCAGTCACTGTGTACATATATTACATTACTGATCCTGAGTTACATCCTGTATTATCCTCCAGAGCTGTACTCGCTATTCTGCTGGTGCAGTCACTGTGTACATACATTACATTACAGATCCTGAGTTGCATCCTGTATTACACACCAGAGCTGCACTCACTATTCTGCTGGTGCAGTCACTGTGTACATACATTACATTACTGATCCTGAGTTACATCCTGTATTATCCTCCAGAGCTGCACTCACTACTCTGCTGGTGCAGTCACTGTGTACATACATTACATTACTGATCCTGAGTTACATCCTGTATTATACTCCAGAGCTGCACTCACTATTCTGCTGGTGCAGTCACTGTGTACATACATTACATTACTGATCCTGAGTTACATCCTGTATTATCCTCCAGAGCTGCACTCACTACTCTGCTGGTGCAGTCACTGTGTACATACATTACATTACTGATCCTGAGTTACATCCTGTATTATACTCCAGAGCTGCACTCACTATTCTGCTGGTGCAGTCACTGTGTACATACATTACATTACCGATCCTGTACTGATCCTGAGTTACATCTTGTATTATACTCCAGAGCTGCACTCACTATTCTGCTGGTGCAGTCACTGTGTACATACATTACATTACTGATCCTGAGTTACATGCTGTATTTTCCTCCAGAGCTGCACTCACTATTCTGCTGGTGCAGTCACTGTGTACATACATTACATTACTGATCCTGTACTGATCCTGAGTTACATCCTGTATTATACTCCAGAGCTGCACTCACTATTCTGCTGGTGCAGTCACTGTGCACATATATTACATTACTGATCCTGAGTTACATCATGTATTATACGCCAGAGCTGCACTCACTATTCTGCTGGTGCATTCACTGTGTACATACATTACATTACTGATCCTGAGTTACATCCTGTATTATACTCCAGAGCTGCACTCACTATTCTGCTGGTGCAGTCACTGTGTACATACATTACATTACTGATCCTGAGTTACATCCTGTATTATACTCCAGAGCTGCACTCACTATTCTACTGGTGCAGTCACTGTGTACATACATTACATTACTGATCCTGTACTGATCCTGAGTTACCTCCTGTATTATACTCCAGAGCTGCACTCACTATTCTGCTGGTGCAGTCACTGTGTACATATATTACATTACTGATCCTGAGTTACATCCTGTATTATACTCCAGAGCTGCACTCACTATTCTGCTGGTGCAGTCACTGTGTACATACATTACATTACTGATTCTGAGTTACATCCTGTATTATACTCCTGAGCTGCGCTCACTATTCTGCTGGTACAGTCACTGTGTACATACATCACATTACTGATCCTAAGTTACCTCCTGTATTATACTCCAGAGCTGCACTCACTATTCTGCTGGTGCAGTCACTGTGTAGACTCATTAAATTACTGATCCTGAGTTACATCCTGTATTATACTCCAGAGCTGCACTCACTATTCTGCTGGTGCAGTCACTGTGTACATATATTACATTACTGATCCTGAGTTACATCCTGTATTATACTCCAGAGCTGCACTCACTATTCTGCTGGTGCAGTCACTGTGTACATACATTACATTACTGATTCTGAGTTACATCCTGTATTATACTCCTGAGCTGCGCTCACTATTCTGCTGGTACAGTCACTGTGTACATACATCACATTACTGATCCTAAGTTACCTCCTGTATTATACTCCAGAGCTGCACTCACTATTCTGCTGGTGCAGTCACTGTGTAGACTCATTAAATTACTGATCCTGAGTTACATCCTGTATTATACTCCAGAGCTGCACTCACTATTCTGCTGGTGCAGTCACTGTGTACATACATTACATTACTGATCCTGAGTTACCTCCTGTATTATACCCCAGAGCTGCACTCACTATTCTGCTGGTGCAGTCACTGCGTACATACATTACATTACTGATCCTGAGTTACATCCTGTATTATACTCCAGAGCTGCACTCCCTATTCTGCTGGTGTAGTCACTGTGTACATACATTACATTACTGATCCTGAGTTACATCCTGTATTATACTCCAGAGCTGCACTCACTATTCTGCTGGTGGAGTCTTTTTGTACTGTACATACATTACACATGGTTTTTACAACAATATGATCACACTTTGCTGAAGTTTCGCTTTAGAGCAGCCACCATTTTAATCTTTTTAATAAATCATTTGTACATGTGAAAATAAGAAACTTTGTATATATATTATCAGTGGAATCTGCCTCTTTCATTCTCAACATTCTCCATTCACGGGTAAAATGTGTCTTTAGTTAATAAGACTATGTTCACATTAGGTGTTTTTTCACCTTTTTTTTCTGCAGCAAAACCTGATGTCTTGGAAGGAAAAAAGGTGCACCAAAAACGCAGGTTTTGGTGCGTTTTTGCTGCGTTTTTCAGGATCCCAAAGTTCAGCTTTGCTTCCACCACAGAAGCATGAACACAGGTCACCAATGCAAGACATATGTGAAACCATATTAACCAGAACTAACCAAATGTAACAGTGAGGGGAGGTGAATTGTTCAGCAATAGTTTTTCTAAGACACTGGCAGTGCTTTGAGTTTGTAGAACACTATTTATTTTCACACTACGGTCTGCCATTGAGTTGCTCAGACATTGTTCAATTTCACACCTGTGTGGGCCACAGGTATTGTTCAATCTCTTACCTAGCTCAGCCATTGTACACATCACTAATTTAAATTAAAATGTCCTAATCCAAACGCTGCCATCTCAGGTGACCAAGACAAGATGGTAAAATCACAAAAATAAAGATACTGTTCTCTGATAAGATAAATTAGAAAGTTTCTTATTTTCATGTGTACTGTTCGTTTATGAAATAATCCAGTTTTTGCTCCATTCTGGATATTTCCTATAAATCTGTTCTCTGCTCACTGAATGCGGCTCCTGATCCAGGGACCGGCCGGGGAGCTTTCCATCAGCTGACAGTGACCTAAATCTGTGAGAGCCGATCTCCTCACTAAAAGGTTTATAAGCATCGAAATAATATGAGAGAGCAAAGCCCGGTCACATGGGCCGCTGCCCCGAAAATACCCACCAGCTCCAATACTGCCCTGGTCACCAGCCTGTGCCCCTGACCACTACCACCAGCGTGCTGTGAGCTGCTGAGCCATGGCTCGCAGACCTCCATCACCCTAATTCTGCACATCTGTATGAAGCAGCACAGAGCATTTAAGGAAAGCAGTGTGATGAGCTTGTTGGGGTCAGTGATCTATCGGTGTCATGAGAATGATATCACCGAAGTCTGGGCTGGTTGTCTACAAGTGGGAGGTCATTGACTGAAATGGTTTCCAAGCAGCACAGAGTATTACAGGAGCTTGCCAAATGAAAGAAATGAAGTAGAGTGAGTGGAAGGCGCAGGGTTTCCAGCAGCACAGAGTATCTGAGGAGAAGAGTGTCAAGGCGATATAAGAACTGAGATAGTTGGAGAGTGGGCGTTGCATAGCTGAAGGAGTGCCACAGCAGCACAGAGTATTTCAGCAAAGAAAGCTCCCGCTCTCCTGGGGGCCAGTAATCAATCAAGTGGGAGACCACTGACTGAGAGGTACATGGTGGAATGAGCAGGGGCCCTCAGCAGCACAGATTATTTCAGGAAAATTGTGATGGATTTATAGATGATCACAGATTTTACATGCTTGGCGAATCAGGGGTTCCAGCAGCACAAAGTATTTCAGGAGAAATGTTAATGGGTTGGTTTTATGGGATGTCACAGACTCTGATTTGCTTAGTTGGAAGGATTAGGGGTTTCCAGTAGCAGAGTATTTAAGGAGAATTGTATGATCAATTTATCAGTGGTCAGATATTGAGACTTCTATGGTGAAGGAATGAGTGTCCCCAGCAGCACAGAGTATTTAAGCCGAAGTGTGATTGATTTATGGAAGGTTACAGATTGTGCATAGGTTAAGAGAGAGTCGCCAGCAGCACAGAGTATTTCAGGAGCAATGTGATGGATTGATGGGAGGTTACATATCGAGGCTTGAAGTGTGGAAGGATCTGAGTCCACAGCAGCACAGATGATTTAAGGAAAAGTATGCGATTATTCACTGGAGATCACACATTGAGGCTTGCACAGTGGAAAGAATAGGGTGCACAGCAGCACAGAGTGTTTAAGAAGATTGTGATGATTTACGGGAGGTCACAGATTCAGACATAGTGTAAGGAGCAAGGACGACAGCAGCACAGAGTATTTAAGAACGGTGCGATAATTTATAGGAAGTCACAAGATTCTGTCGTGCATAGTGTAAGGAGTGCGGCCCACAGCAGCACAGAGTATTTAAGAAGTGTGCGCGCCTTTCTTGCTTCTTCAGGTCACGTGACTGGTTTTTGGCTTTTTTGTTGTGGCGCTGAGTCTGATGCCCCATGCCAGGTTACCAGTCGCTGCCCTGTAGTGTCTGCCTGCGCCATAGATTACTGACCCCTCCGCTCCACTCAACCATATAAGAGATAGAACAGGAGGTCCTTAAAGGGGCGTGCGGAAAATAAACACATTACATACCGCTGGCATAATGAATGTGATCGCGGGGCCCTTTAACATGTATCACTATGTGCTGCAGGCGATCATCATATAAGGAAACTCCTGCAACCTACCTGCTACTTTGTGTCTCATTTCCCAGATCTCTGCTTGCTGTCAATGAATGTGAACACAGAGAAATGGATACAATTGGAGCAAACTCCGGGATGAGTGGTATCAGGCCTGTGTAGGGCGAGTCTCTGACATTAAAGTATGTTGCTAGTCAGCAGAATGATGTGCTTTACCAATAAGCTCTATCTTGGTCTCATCCGTCCACAAGACGCTTTTCCAAAAGAATTTTGACTTGCGTACATTTTGGCAAACGGCAGTCTAGCTTTTCTATGTCTCTGTGTCAGCAGTGGGGTCTCCTTGGTCTCCTGCCCTCGGCGGATAGTTTGCGCTGACACTGATGTATCCTGAGCTGCAAGTCCAGGGAGATTGGCTACAATGGGGTGTAAACTTCTTGATTACGTTCTGCATCATGGACAAAGAAACATCAAGATCTCTGGAGATGGACTTGTAACCTTAAAATTGTTGATATTTGTCAACAATTTTGGTTCTCAAGTCCTCAGACAGTTCTCTTCTCCTCTTTCTGTTCTTCATGCTTAGTGCGGCACACGCAGACACACAATGCAAAGATTGAGTCAACTTCTCCTCTTTTTATCTGGTTTCAGGTGTGATTTTCATATTGCCCACCCCTGTTACTTGCCACCGGTGAGTGTGAACGAGCATCACATGCTTGAAACAAAGTTGTTTATCCACAATTTTGTAAAGTTGGCAACAATTTTGTCCGGCTCATTTTTGGGGTTTTGTGTGAAATTATGTCCAATTTGCCTTTTTCTCTGTTTTTTTTACATAGTTTTAAGGTTGAAGGAAGACTAAGTCCATCTAGTTCAACCCATAGCCTAACAGGTTGATCCAGAGGAAGGCAAAAAAAAACTATGTGGCAAACACTAAGCTCCACATTGGGGAAAAAAATTCCTTCCCGACTCCATACGACAATCAGACTAGTTCCCTGGATCAACGCCCTATCAAGGAATCTAGTATATATAACCTGTAATATTATACTTTTCCAGAAAGGCATCCAGGCCCTTTTTAAATTTTAGTAGTGAATCACTCATTACACCATCATGCGGCAAAGAGTTCCATAGTCTCACTGCTCTTACAGTAAAGAATCCGCGTCTGTGATTATGATTAAACCTTCTTTCCTCCAGACGTAGAAGATGCCTCCTTGTCCCCGTCTCTGGCCTCAGAGTAAAAAGATCAGCAGAAAGGTCTTTGTACTGTCCCCTCATATACTTGTACATAGTAATAAGATCACCCCTAAGCCTTCTTTTTTCCACAGTAAATAACCCCAAGTGTAATAACCTGTCTTGGTATTGCAGACCCCCCCGTCCTCTAATAACCTGTCCTGGTATTGCAGACCCCCCAGTCCTCTAATAACCTGTCTTGGTATTGCAGACCCCCCAGTCCTCTAATAACCTGTCTTGGTATTGCAGACCCCCCAGTCCTCTAATAACCTGTCTTGGTATTGCAGACCCCCCAGTCCTCTAATAACCTGTCTTGGTATTGCAGACCCCCCAGTCCTCTAATAACCTTGGTCGCTCTTCTCTGCACCCGCTCTAGTTCAGCTATGTCTTTCTTATACACCGGAGACCAGAACTGTACACAGTATTCTAAGTGTGGTCGCACTAGTGACTTGTATAGAGGTAAAATGATGTTCTCCTCATGAGCATCTATGCCTCTTTTAATGCATCCCATTATTTTATTTGCCTTTGCAGCAGCTGCCTGATACTGGCCACCAAACGTGAGCTTGTCGTCCACCAATACACCCAGGTCTTTTTCAGTTACAGTTTTGCCCAGTGTTTTACAATTAAGCATATAATTATACATTTTATTTCCTCTGCCCAAGTGCATTACCTTACATTTACCCCCATTAAAGCTCATTTACCATTTATCAGCCCAAGCTTCTAGTTTACATAGATCCTCCTGTAATATAAAATTGTCCTCCCCTGTATTGATTACCCTGCAGAGTTTAGTGTCATCTGCAAATATTGAAATACTACTCTGTATGCCCCCTACAAGGTCATTAATAAATATGTTAAAAAGAAGGGGGCCCAATACTGACCCCTGTGGTTCCCCACTGTTAACTGAGACCCAGTCTGAGTGTTTTCTATTAATAACCACCCTTTGTTTCCTATCACTGAGCCAATTCTTAACCCACATTCATATATTTTCCCCTATCCCCATTGTACTCATTTTATGTATCAACCTTTTGTGTGGAACCGGATCAAAAGCTTTTGAAAAGTCCATATACACAACATCCACTGCATTTCCTTGGTCCAGTCCAGAACTTGCCTCCTCATAAAGCTGATCAGATTAGTTTGACAGGAACGGTCCCTCGTAAACCCATGTTGATATTGGGTCATGAGGTTATTCTTCTTCAGATACTCTAGTATAGCATCTCTTAGGAAACCCTCCAGGATTTTACCCACAGTAGAGGTTAAGCTTACCGGCCTATAATTTCCAAGTTCGGTTTTTGTCCCCTTTTTGAATATTGGCACCACATTTGCTATACGCCAGTCCTGTGGTACAGACCCTGTTATTATGGAATCTTTACAGATTAAAAATAATGGTCTATCTATGACGTTACTTAATTCCTGCAGTACTCGCGGGTGTATCCCATCTGGGCCCGGGGATTTATCACCTTTAGTGATTTTTAGACGCCGCCGTACTTCCTGCTAGGTTAAGCAAGTGACATTTAATGGAGAATTTTTGTTATCACTAATCATGTTTTCTGTCATGCGATTTTCTTGTGTAAATACGGTTGAAAAAAAATAATTTAGCATATTGGCTTTTTCCTCATCCTCATCCACCATTTCACCCAGACTATTTTTAAGGGGGCCAACACTATCATTTTTTAGTTTTTTACTATTTATGTAGTTAAAGAATATTTTGGGGTTATTTTTACTTTCTCTGGCAATGATTCTCTCTGCCTCAATCTTTGCTGCCTTGATTTGGTTTTTACAGAATTTATTTAATTTTCTATATTTATTTAATGCCTCATCACTACCTACTTGCTTTAGTTCTCTAAATGCTTTCTTTTTGTCACTTATTGCGCCCCTTACAGCTCTATTTAGCCATAGTGGATTCCTCCTATTTCTAGCATGTTTATTCCCATAGGGTATATATTGGGCACAGGTCCTATTCAGGATGCGAATAAATGTCTCCCATTTGCTTTGTGTAGCTTTATGTCTCAGGATATCGTCCCAGTTTATTGCACTAAGATCATCTCTTAACCGTTGGAAATTTGCCTTCCTGAAGTTTAGTGTCCTTGTAACCCCTCTACTGTCTTTCCAATGCACACAAAGGAAATAAACATGTGTATAACAAAACATGTGGAATTGTGATAATGTTCTGGGAGAAATGCTTAATTTTCTGGAACAATTTCAAGGGTGCCAACACTTTCGGCCATGACTGTATGGTCAGGTGGTCATTATATTCTACAGCCAGCCGTGGGAAGGATCTGGTTACGTCACGGTTTTGGTGGCGGTGTCTGTTCTCAGGTTTTGGAACATTTGGGTTCTTCTGCTCCGGTAGACGGTGACTCATAGCTGGAGCCGGCACTCAGCACCGGAGATAACACACATTGTACCCGCTGATCACAGCGCCAGCCGCCCGCAGACACAGCAGGGATGGCTAATTATAAGTACTATCTCTGCCACCAGTGACATCCCCGCCGTCTCTGCACAAAAGACCACGCGCCACTGTATCAGGGGGAGGACATTACTAGCGCCATTAACCCTGAGCTTCCCAATATCAAATCCCTCCACCTCCACCCCACATAATAAAAAGGGACAAAAGTCACAGAAGCTTCCACAGTGTGCCACCCGCAATCCCCCATAACAGGCGGCATCCACAGATCCCCTATAACAGGCAGCATCCACAGATCCTCCCATAACAGTGCGTCATCCACAGATCCCCCATAACAGTGTCATCCACAGATCCCCCATAACAGTGCGTCATCCACAGATCCCCCATAACAGCGCGTCATCCACAGATCCCCCATAACAGTGCGTCATCCACAGATCCCTCATAACAGTGCATCATCCACAGATCCCCCATAACAGTGCATCATCCACAGATCCCCCATAACAGTGCGTCATCCACAGATCCCCCATAACAGCATCATCCACAGATCCCCCATAACAGAGCGTCATCCACAGATCCCCCATAACAGTGCATCATCCACAGATCCCACATAACAGTGCGTCATCCACAGATCCCCCATAACAGCGCGTCATCCACAGATCCCCCATAACAGAGCATCATCCACAGATCCCACATAACAGTGCGTCATCCACAGATCCCCCATAACAGTGCGTCATCCACAGATCCTCATAACAGTGCGTCATCCACAGATCCCCCATAACAGTGCGTCATCCACAGATCCTCCATAACAGCGCGTCATCCACAGATCCCCCATAACAGCGCGTCATCCACAGATCCCCCATAACAGCGCGTCATCCACAGATCCCCCATAACAGTGCGTCATCCACAGATCCTCATAACAGTGCGTCATCCACAGATCCCCCATAACAGTGCGTCATCCACAGATCCTCCATAACAGCGCGTCATCCCCAGATCTCCCATAACAGCGCGTCATCCACAGATCCCCCATAACAGGGCGTCCTCCACAGATCCCCCATAATAATGCGTCATCCACAGATCCCCCATAACAGTGCATCATCCCCAGATCCCCCATAACAGTGCATCATCCACAGATCCCCCATAACAGCGCATCATCCACAGATCCCCCATAACAGCGCGTCATCCACAGATCCTCCATAACAGTGCATCATCCACAGATCCCCCATAACAGTGCATCATCCACAGATCCCCCATAACAGTGCATCATCCACAGATCCCCCATAACAGCGCGTCATCCACAGATCCCCCATAACAGCGCGTCATCCACAGATCCCCCATAACAGCGCGTCATCCACAAATCCTCCATAACAGGGCATCATCCACAGATCCTCCATAACAGTGCATCATCCACAGATCCCCCATAACAGCGCATCATCCACAGATCCCCATAACAGGGCATCATCCACAGATCCCCCATAACAGCGCGTCATCCACAGATCCTCCATAACAGTGCATCATCCACAGATCCCCCATAACAGTGCATCATCCACAGATCCCCCATAACAGTGCATCATCCACACATCCCCCATAACAGTGCATCATCCACAGATCCCCCATAACAGTGCGTCATCCACAGATCCCCCATAACAGCGCGTCATCCACAGATCCCCCATAACAGCGCATCATCCACAGATCCCCCATAACAGCGCGTCCTCCACAGATCCCCCATAACAGTGCGTCATCCACAGATCCCCCATAACAGTGCATCATCCACAGATCCCCCATAACAGTGCATCATCCACAGATCCCCCATAACAGTGCGTCATCCACAGATCCCCCATAACAGAGCATCATCCACAGATCCCCCATAACAGAGCATCATCCACAGATCCCCCATACCAGCGCGTCATCCACAGATCCCCCATAACAGAGCATCATCCACAGATCCCCCATAACAGTGCGTCATCCACAGATCCCCCATAACAGAGCATCATCCACAGATCCCCCATACCAGCGCGTCATCCACAGATCCCCCATAACAGAGCGTCATCCACAGATCCCCCATAACAGCGCGTCATCCACAGATCCCCCATAACAGCGCGTCATCCACAGATCCCCATAACAGAGCATCATCCACAGATCCCCCATAACAGTGCGTCATCCACAGATCCCCATAACAGCGCGTCATCCACAGATCCCCATAACAGAGCATCATCCACAGATCCCCCATAACAGAGCATCATCCACAGATCCCCCATAACAGAGCGTCATCCACAGATCCCCCATAACAGGGCATCATCCACAGATCCCCCATAACAGTGCGTCATCCACAGATCCTCCATAACAGCGCGTCATCCACAGATCCCCCATAACAGTGCATCATCCACAGATCCCCATAACAGAGCATCATCCACAGATCCCCCATAACAGTGCGTCATCCACAGATCCCCCCATAACAGTGCGTCATCCACAGATCCCCCATAACAGTGCGTCATCCACAGATCCCCCATAACAGTGCGTCATCCACAGATCCCCCATAACAGCGCGTCATCCACAGATCCCCCATAACAGGGCGTCATCCACAGATCTCCCATAACAGTGCGTCATCCACAGATCCCCCATAACAGCGCGTCATCCACAGATCCCCCATAACAGCGCGTCATCCACAGATCCCCCATAACAGTGCATCACCCACAGATCCCTCATAACAGGGCATCATCCACAGATCCCCCATAACAGTGCGTCATCCACAGATCCTCCATAACAGCGCGTCATCCACAGATCCCCCATAACAGTGCATCATCCACAGATCCCCATAACAGAGCATCATCCACAGATCCCCCATAACAGTGCGTCATCCACAGATCCCCCCATAACAGTGCATAATTTACAGATCCCCCATAACAGTGCGTCATCCACAGATCCCCCATAACAGTGCGTCATCCACAGATCCCCCATAACAGCGCGTCATCCACAGATCCCCCATAACAGTGCATCACCCACAGATCCCCCATAACAGGGCATCATCCACAGATCCCCCATAACAGTGCGTCATCCACAGATCCTCCATAACAGCGCGTCATCCACAGATCCCCCATAACAGTGCATCATCCACAGATCCCCATAACAGAGCATCATCCACAGATCCCCCATAACAGTGCATCATCCACAGATCCCCATAACAGTGCGTCATCCACAGATCCCCCATAACAGCGCGTCATCCACAGATCCCCCATAACAGTGCGTCATCCACAGATCCCCCATAACAGTGTCATCCACAGATCCCCCATAACAGCGCGTCATCCACAGATCCCCATAACAGAGCATCATCCACAGATCCCCCATAACAGTGCGTCATCCACAGATCCCCCCATAACAGTGCATAATTTACAGATCCCCCATAACAGTGCGTCATCCACAGATCCCCCATAACAGTGCGTCATCCACAGATCCCCCATAACAGCGCATCATCCACAGATCCCCCATAACAGGGCGTCATCCACAGATCTCCCATAACAGTGCGTCATCCACAGATCCCCCATAACAGCGCGTCATCCACAGATCCCCCATAACAGTGCGTCATCCACAGATCCCCCATAACAGCGCGTCATCCACAGATCCCCCATAACAGTGCGTCATCCACAGATCCCCCATAACAGAGCATCATCCACAGATCCCCCATAACAGTGCGTCATCCACAGATCCCCCATAACAGCGCGTCATCCACAGATCTATAGAGATCGTGTTCTGGTCGTTATGCCTCCATAGATGTTGACGCTGAATCTTCCATAGTTGTCCCTCTGTGAAGCCATCCGTGAGCTGTTCACACTTTCCTTACATTGAAAAATAAATAATCACTAGGGAAACCCCAATGATTCCTGAATTCTGTAGATGGAGGATGCAGCGGTGGTCACACATTGTCATTACTGTATCATTCACATTGAGGACTTTAGCCCCCCAATCTCTCCAATAATGGAGGGGGTCTTAGCAGCCAGACACCCAGCAATCAAATATTTATCATCTATCCTGTGTATACATTAT
The DNA here is from genome assembly GCF_046119375.1 of Phyllobates terribilis. Lineage (NCBI taxonomy): Eukaryota > Metazoa > Chordata > Amphibia > Anura > Dendrobatidae > Phyllobates > Phyllobates terribilis. Next base: position 47,410,027 of record NW_027362763.1, on the reverse strand, counting down.
ACATATGGTTTATGGGACAACCCTTCAAATCTACATGGTCCAGTTCACAGTTCATGAATAAAATGCCAGAACAGCAGTAAAGACTGACACCCATACAGGAAGTGCAGGAGAAGAATGGAATCCTGGGTATAAACAGTGCCATAACTTGAAGCTCATTGGCCCCAATGGAAAGTCTCCACAGGGCTTCTAAGTATCACAGGTCTTTAGTATTAATAGTCTTTTCATATGGGCCAAAGGGACTTTTCAGACCCCCCCCTAGTCTTCAGAGCCCGGGGTATGATTGTGACCCCCGCACCTTTTATACCCTGTTTTATAAATCATAATAATTAGTGGCAGACTGCTCACTGGGTCAGAGCTCGTTACAGTGTCACAGTTTAGTAGTCATGGTGGTGATTGTAGTCGTGAACATGGACATGGTTAATGGTATTTGCCACAGTCTTGCCTTGGTCATAGCCATGGTAGTAGTCATGGTTGCTGCCGTGCCATGATCATGCTCATAGCCAGGCTAGGGTGATAGTTATGGGCAGCGTTGAAGTCGTTGGATAGCATTGTAGGCGTAGTCAATAGCCATAGTCCTGGTCGCAGTCATGCTGTGATCATGATTAGAGTCATAGTCATGGTCATAGTCGTGGTCATAGTTGTGGTCATAGTTGTAGTCTCAGTTCTTGCTGGAATTATGGTTGTAGTCATAGTTGTAACTGTTGTCATGTTTGTAATAGTGAAAGTTCTAGCTGTAGTCACGGTTGTAGTTTTAGCTCTAGCTGTAGTCTTGGTTGTAGTTGCAGTCATGGTTATAGTCTCAGTCGTAGCCAAAGTTCTAGCTGTCATAGTCTTAGTTCTAGTACTAATTATGGTTGTAATAATTCTAGCTCCAGTCATGGTTGTAGTTGTTGTTACAGTTCTAATTCTTTTCATGGTTGTAGTAATGGTCATGGTTATGTTTGCGGTTGTAATCGTAGCTGTAGTTCTGGCTGTAGTCTCAGTTCTAGCTCTAGTTCTGGTTGCAGTCGTAGTCTTAGTTCTATCTCTAGTCCTGGTTGCAGTCGTAGTCTTAGTTCTATCTCTAGTCCTGGTTGCAGTCGTAGTCTTAGTTCTATCTCTAGTCCTGGTTGCAGTCGTAGTCTTAGTTCTATCTCTAGTCCTGGTTGCAGTTGTAGTCTTAGTTCTATCTCTAGTCCTGGTTGCAGTTGTAGTCTTAGTTCTATCTCTAGTCCTGGTTGCAGTCGTAGTTCTATCTCTAGTCCTGGTTGCAGTCGTAGTCTTAGTTCTATCTCTAGTCCTGGTTGCAGTCGTAGTCTTAGTTCTAGCTGTAGTCTTAGTTCTATCTCTAGTCCTGGTTGCAGTCGTAGTCTTAGTTCTATCTCTAGTCCTGGTTGCAGTCGTAGTCTTAGTTCTATCTCTAGTCCTGGTTGCAGTTGTAGTCTTAGTTCTATCTCTAGTCCTGGTTGCAGTTGTAGTCTTAGTTCTATCTCTAGTCCTGGTTGCAGTCGTAGTTCTATCTCTAGTCCTGGTTGCAGTCGTAGTCTTAGTTCTATCTCTAGTCCTGGTTGCAGTCGTAGTCTTAGTTCTATCTCTAGTCCTGGTTGCAGTCGTAGTCTTAGTTCTATCTCTAGTCCTGGTTGCAGTTGTAGTCTTAGTTCTATCTCTAGTCCTGGTTGCAGTTGTAGTCTTAGTTCTATCTCTAGTCCTGGTTGCAGTCGTAGTTCTATCTCTAGTCCTGGTTGCAGTCGTAGTCTTAGTTCTATCTCTAGTCCTGGTTGCAGTCGTAGTCTTAGTTCTAGCTGTAGTCTTAGTTCTATCTCTAGTCCTGGTTGCAGTCGTAGTCTTAGTTCTATCTCTAGTCCTGGTTGCAGTCGTAGTCTTAGTTCTATCTCTAGTCCTGGTTGCAGTTGTAGTCTTAGTTCTATCTCTAGTCCTGGTTGCAGTTGTAGTCTTAGTTCTATCTCTAGTCCTGGTTGCAGTCGTAGTTCTATCTCTAGTCCTGGTTGCAGTCGTAGTCTTAGTTCTATCTCTAGTCCTGGTTGCAGTCGTAGTCTTAGTTCTAGCTGTAGTCTTAGTTCTATCTCTAGTCCTGGTTGCAGTCGTAGTCTTAGTTCTATCTCTAGTCCTGGTTGCAGTTGTAGTCTTAGTTCTATCTCTAGTCCTGGTTGCAGTCGTAGTCTTAGTTCTATCTCTAGTCCTGGTTGCAGTCGTAGTCTTAGTTCTATCTCTAGTCCTGGTTGCAGTCGTAGTCTTAGTTCTATCTCTAGTCCTGGTTGCAGTCGTAGTCTTAGTTCTAGCTGTAGTCCTGTTGCAGTCGTAGTCTTAGTTCTATCTCTAGTCCTGGTTGCAGTTGTAGTCTTAGTTCTATCTCTAGTCCTGGTTGCAGTCGTAGTCTTAGTTCTATCTCTAGTCCTGGTTGCAGTCGTAGTCTTAGCTCTAGCTGTAGTCCTGTTGCAGTCGTAGTCTTAGTTCTATCTCTAGTCCTGGTTGCAGTCGTAGTCTTAGTTCTATCTCTAGTCCTGGTTGCAGTTGTAGTCTTAGTTCTATCTCTAGTCCTGGTTGCAGTCGTAGTCTTAGTTCTATCTCTAGTCCTGGTTGCAGTCGTAGTCTTAGTTCTATCTCTAGTCCTGGTTGCAGTCGTAGTCTTAGTTCTATCTCTAGTACTGGTTGCAGTCGTAGTCTTAGTTCTATCTCTAGTCCTGGTTGCAGTCGTAGTCTTAGTTCTATCTCTAGTCCTGGTTGCAGTCGTAGTCTTAGTTCTATCTCTAGTCCTGGTTGCAGTCGTAGTCTTAGTTCTATCTCTAGTCCTGGTTGCAGTCGTAGTCTTAGTTCTATCTCTAGTCCTGGTTGCAGTTGTAGTCTTAGTTCTATCTCTAGTCCTGGTTGCAGTCGTAGTCTTAGTTCTATCTCTAGTCCTGGTTGCAGTCGTAGTCTTAGTTCTATCTCTAGTCCTGGTTGTAATCATAGTCCCGGGTTTTAGCTGTAGTCATGGTCACAGTTATGGTTGTGGTTGAAGTCGTAGCCGTAGTTTCGGCTGTAGTTATGGTTATAGTCATAGTTCTAGCTGTAGTAATGGTTGTAGTCTTAGTCTTGGTTCTAGCACCACTAATGATTGTATTTGTGGTCCTAGTTCTATCACTATTCATGGTTGTAGTCATAGCACTGACTGTTCACTTACAGTTTTTTACTCTACTGCATAATACACCTAATTTCCATCATTTTAATGGCTGTCTTCGCTCTCCAGGCTTGTGCTGCTGTGGAGCGCTGCGTCCTCGCTACAAGAGACTTGTGGACAACATCTTCCCGGAGGAGTCAGAGGTGAGAGTTCGGGGTAATTTTGTATATTTTTATGGTGATTTCCTCTTATTGTAGCAAACAGCACCACTCTTGTCTTGTGGGTTTGTGTCAGGTATTGCAGCTAAATTCACAAAAAAATGGAGCTGGGCTGCAATTACCAGACACATCCTATAGACATGAGTGGCGCTGTTGTATGAAATAAGAAAGCAGCCACTTATTTTTCTGCCTGCTGATTATTCCCGGCTGCTGCTCTTGGGGTGGAGGACGCGATTGAGACATCTGTGAGAGATTTTTGTCACTGGTGACATTGCAAGGTCGGAGGAGAAAACCTTCACATGGTCAATGCCAGGAGCGAAGCACAAATCCGCTGAGTGAGCTCCAGAGATCCAGGCCGCAGGGAAATCACTGCACGAAAGGGAAAATGGCTAAACGATCTAATAGGGAAAGAGGATCTAATAGTCACGACCGTCGCAGCTGCTATAAACGTCTGCTGCTCGTTATACTGCATTATATGGTATTACATAACATTTGCATTATATATATGATACAAAGATATACACACAGGATCATTCACAGAAGTACACGGCCATTCTGCTGGGCAGCGTCCACACCTTCCTGCCCTACCAAAATGCTAGATGCATGGGGTCTTATGTAGTGCCAGGAGCCTGTCAATTGTATCTGTTGGAATAAATTTATCACATAAGGCACCAAGGATTTAATAAATCCCCAATGAAATGAAATTAAATTCGACCCTTCTCCATCGGGATATGTAAGACTTTTATATTGTACTAATGTTTATACTGTATTAGTATTTAATTGTATATATTGTGACCTTTACAGGATGGTCTGGTCAAAGCAAACATGGAAAAGTTGACCTTCTATGCACTTTCAGCCCCAGAGAAATTGGATCGTATTGGTGCCTACCTCTCGGAACGACTGAGTAGAGATGTGTCCAGGCACCGCTATGGGTACGACAACCGCCCCTGACATTATGCACTGTTAATTAAGAACCACACATTGACTGCAGGTGTATGATACGAAACCATGTGGGGGCCACATGACCCAAGAGTGTTTGTACCATAGATGAAGCCCATGTGGATGTTATAGGGGAGGAGGTACAGATCAGTCATGATTTTTACTTCAAAAGAATGGAATGTTAATGATGGGTGAGAGGTAGATTCTATCTTCCAGTAATGTGATATTTCGATTTGATCTTTCTCTAGGGATTATTCTGCAGAATGTCCGCGCACAGAAAATAGCGTACTAATAATGTGTAATCACAGGTAAAAGCCTTCTAGTCCCACTACATTGTGGAGGAAGAGATGTGCCTGTTATTCTCTCTATGGTTTAACAAGGCAATTGTCAAACTCCCACAGCAGATATTATATATGTAACATGTACTAGATTATCTGTACTCAGAGAGTTATCACTGTTATCTGCGGTGTTATATAGGACAGTGACCCCTGGCAGCACTGCCCTCTGTGGGAGGCAGAAACACTAACAGTGACCCCCTGACTGCATTGTTATCTATGGGAGGCAGAGACATTAACAGAGACCCCTGATAGTGGTTCTACCTCTCATAGATATCAGCACAATCAGTGACCCCTGACTGCACTGCACTCTGTGGGAGGCAGAAACACTAACAGTGACCCCTGACTGCACTGCTCTCTGTGGGAGGCAGAAACACTAACAGTGACCCCTGACTGCACTGCACTCTGTGGGAGGCAGAAACACTAACAGTGACCCCTGACTGCACTGCTCTCTGTGGGAGGCAGAAACACTAACAGTGACCCCTGATTGAACTGTTATCTATGGGAGGCAGAAACACTAACAGTGACCCCTGGCTGCACTTATCTATGGGAGGCAGAAACACTAACAGCGACCCCTGACTGCACTTATCTATGGGAGGCAGAAACACTAACAGTGACCCCTGACTGCACTTATCTATGGGAGGATTCTCTCTCTGTGAGAAGACCCAACTAACAAGTAAACCTGGTGGCAGCCCTACTTATGGTGCATGTCCAGTTTCTGGAAGCCCAACATATCCAGTATAGGGGGAGTCCTTATGAACATCACCCCCCAGCAGTTAACCCTTTACCCCCTCCCATCCTTTCCCCTCATCTCACACTCATTATTATACCCCTATGTAGCCCGTGTGATAATCCCCAGGAAGGTCGCTGAGATTTCGGGGCGTGCATCTCTGATTTCCTCCCCCCTTCTGAATCCTGTGTCATGGCAGTCCTACATCCCTAGATTTAATGCTTCCTACTTAATAAATGGCCTCCCATCAGCTGCGTCGTCCTAATGCCCTCAGATTGTGGATTAGTGCAGGGATCCTGCTCCGCGGACACATCTGTTCAGCCGCTCATCCGCACCAGCCTGCCCTCCTCTCTGCATTTCTGGGAAGAGAAGCCGGCGGCATTCGAGGTGTCCTCTCCGCGCCCCGCGTCCAGATCTACCACCAGTCCGCCAAGATGAGTTGCTGGTGCAGGTACTTGTTCACACACGACACCGTCCCTGATTCATCTTGTAGGTCATTGGCAAATATCCTGGAGTGGGGGGCTGCAGAACGTCATAGCCGGCCATACGGGCCGCTGCCAGGTGTGCGGAGAGGGGGGAATGGCGGGAAGTTCAGGGGAGCTGGAATAGGGACCGGGATAGAGGATATTGTACTGCGGTATATATATATATATACATGGTCATTGTGCAGGATGTAGCAGAGCGGAGATTGGCATTTAACCCTATGAAGCTAAGTACAGATAATGTAGTAGATGTCACCTGCAGTCCTATGTAACACCACAGATAACACAGTGATAACTCTCTGTGTACAGATAATGTAGTAGATGTCACCTGCAGTCCTATGTAACACCACAGATAACACATAGATATCTCTCTGAGTACAGATAATGTACTAGATGTCACCTGCAGTCCTATGTAACACCACAGATAACACAGTGATAACTCCCTGAGTACAGATAATGTAGTAGATGTCACCTGCAGTCCTATGTAACACCACAGATAACACAGTGATAACTCCCTGAGTACAGATAATGTAGTAGATGTCACCTGCAGTCCTATGTAACACCACAGATAACACAGTGATAACTCTCTGAGTACAGATAATGTAGTAGATGTCACCTGCAGTCCTATGTAACACCACAGATAACACAGTGATAACTCTCTGTGTACAGATAATGTAGTAGATGTCACCTGCAGTCCTATGTAACACCACAGATAACACATAGATATCTCTCTGAGTACAGATAATGTACTAGATGTCACCTGCAGTCCTATGTAACACCACAGATAACACAGTGATAACTCCCTGAGTACAGATAATGTAGTAGATGTCACCTGCAGTCCTATGTAACACCACAGATAACACAGTGATAACTCCCTGAGTACAGATAATGTAGTAGATGTCACCTGCAGTCCTATGTAACACCACAGATAACACAGTGATAACTCTCTGAGTACAGATAATGGAGGGGGCATGTTGATTGGGCGCACTGCAGCTAGCATTAACTTGTATCTTGCACTGCATAATACTTGCCTCAGCTGCTGCAGAACCTCAGCTACTGCTCCATTTCCCATATTTAATGATGGATAAACGTATCTTGTACTGATCTTAAATTACATCACTTCCTACTCTAGTCACATCAAGAGCTGCATGTAGAGTTCTGCTGTTAGGAAACAAGACCTCACAGTTTCTTTACAGGATCAGTAATGTAATGTATGTACACAGTGACTGCACCAGCAGAATAGTGAGTGCAGCTCTGGAGTATAATACAGGATGTAACTCAGGATCAGTAATGTAATGTATGTACACAGTGACTTCACCAGCAGAATAGTGAGTGCAGCTCTGGAGTATAATACAGGATGTAACTCAGGTTCAGTAATGTAATGTATGTACACAGTGACTGCACCAGCAGAATAGTGAGTACAGCTCTGGAGTATAATACAGGATGTAACTCAGGATCAGTAATGTAATGTATGTACACAGTGACTGCACCAGCAGAATAGTGAGTGCAGCTCTGGAGTATAATACAGGATGTAACTCAGGATCAGTACAGGATCAGTAATGTAATGTATGTACACAGTGACTGCACCAGCTGAATAGTGAGTACAGCTCTGGAGTATAATACAGGATGTAACTCAGGATCAGTAGAGGATCATTAATGTAATGTATGTACACAGTGACTGCACCAGCAGAATAGTGAGTGCAGCTCTGGAGAATAATACTGGATGTAACTCAGGATCAGTAGAGGATCAGTAATGTAATTTATGTACACAGTGACTGAACCAGCAGAATAGTGAGTGCAGCTCTGGAGTATAATACAGGATATAACTCAGGATCAGTAATGTAATGTATGTACACAGTGACTGCACCAGCAGAATAGTGAGTGCAGCTCTGGAGTATAATACAGGATGTAACTCAGGATCAACACTGTGTTGCCTCTTCTCATCTTCCACTTTTTCTCTCCTAGCTATGTCTGCATCGCCATGGAGGCTCTTGACCAGCTCTTGATGGCCTGTCATTGCCAAAGTATTAATCTGTTTGTGGAGAGTTTTCTGAAGATGGTAGCCAAACTGCTCGAATCAGAGAAGCCAAATCTCCAGATCCTGGGGACTAATTCTGTGAGTATGTGGCCATCTGCTATATATGTGACCACTCACAGGGGAAGAAGAGTGGCTGCTAGACCTCCGCAACATCTGATTTTAGGTGAAGGTCCTGCAGTCCCCACAGTCATTGTATCCTGTCAACATTAAAGTCTGTGGTCACATTAGGTCCAGGGCTTAGATGCACCAATATACCAGATACTGACGTACCTAATGGTAGATACACTGATCACTATATAGGGTATATAGATACAGAGCGCACCGAACAGTATCACACATGATGGGATAAGATACATGAAGGCCTCCTCTTTCTATGCTCCTCCTCTGTATATTCCCCTCCTCTTTCTATGCTTCTCCTCTGTATATTCCCCTCTTGTTTCTATGCTCCTCCTCTGTATATTCCCCTCCTCTTTCTATGCTTCTCCTCTGTATATTCCCCTCTTGTTTCTATGCTCCTCCTCTGTATATTCCCCTCCTCTTTCTATGCTTCTCCTCTGTATATTCCCCTCTTGTTTCTATGCTCCTCCTCTGTATATTCCCCTCCTCTTTCTATGCTTCTCCTCTGTATATTCCCCTCTTGTTTCTATGCTCCTCCTCTGTATATCCCCCTCCTCTTTCTATGCTCCTCCTCTGTATATTCCCCTCCTGTTTCTATGCTCCTCCTCTGTATATTCCACTCCTGTTTCTATGCTCCTCCTCTGTATATTCCACTCCTGTTTCTATGCTCCTCCTCTGTGTATTCCCCTCCTCTTTCTATGCTCCTCCTCTGTATATTCCCCTCCTGTTTCTATGCTCCTCCTCTGTATATCCCCCTCTTGTTTCTATGCTCCTCCTCTGTATATTCCCCTCTTGTTTCTATGCTCCTCCTCTGTATATTCCCCTCCTCTTTCTATGCTCCTCCTCTGTATATCCCCCTCCTCTTCTATGCTCCTCCTCTGTATATTCCCCTCTTGTTTCTATGCTTCTCCTCTGTATATTCCGCTCTTGTTTCTATGCTCCTCCTCTGTATCTTCCCCTCTTGTTTCTATGCTCCTCCTCTGTATATCCCCCTCCTCTTTCTATGCTCCTCCTCTGTATATTCCCCTCTTGTTTCTATGCTCCTCCTCTGTATATTCCCCTCCTGTTTCTATGCTCCTCCTCTGTATATTCCCCTCCTCTTTCTATGCTCCTCCTCTGTATATTCCCCTCCTGTTTCTATGCTCCTCCTCTGTATATTCCCCTCCTGTTTCTATGCTCCTCCTCTGTATATTCCCCTCCTCTTTCTATGCTCCTCCTCTGTATATTCCCCTCCTGTTTCTATGCTCCTCTTCTGTATATTCCCCTCCCCTTTCTATGCTTCTCCTCTGTATATTCCCCTCCCCTTTCTATGCTCCTCCTCTGTATATTCCCCTCCTGTTTCTATGCTCCTCCTCTGTATATTCCCCTCCTCTTTCTATGCTCCTCCTCTGTATATTCCCCTCCTGTTTCTATGCTCCTCCTCTGTATATTCCCCTCCTGTTTCTATGCTCCTCCTCTGTATATTCCCCTCCTGTTTCTATGCTCCTCCTCTGTATATTCCCCTCCTGTTTCTATGCTCCTCCTCTGTATATTCCCCTCCCCTTTCTATGCTTCTCCTCTGTATATTCCCCTCCCCTTTCTATGCTCCTCCTCTGTATATTCCCCTCCTGTTTCTATGCTCCTCCTCTGTATATTCCCCTCCTCTTTCTATGCTCCTCCTCTGTATATTCCCCTCCTGTTTCTATGCTCCTCCTCTGTATATTCCCCTCCTGTTTCTATGCTCCTCCTTTGTATATTCCCCTCCTGTTTCTATGCTCCTCCTCTGTATATTCCCCTCTTGTTTCTATGCTCCTCCTCTGTATATTCCCCTCCTCTTTCTATGCTCCTCCTCTGTATATTCCCCTCCTGTTTCTATGCTCCTCCTCTGTATATTTCCCTCCTGTTTCTATGCTCCTCCTCTGTATATTTCCCTCCTGTTTCTATGCTCCTCCTCTGTATATCCCCCTCTTGTTTTTATGCTCCTCCTCTGTATATTCCCCTCCTCTTTCTATGCTCCTCCTCTGTATATTCCCCTCCTGTTTCTATGCTCCTCCTCTGTATATTCCCCTCCTGTTTCTATGCTCCTCCTCTGTATATTCCCCTCCTGTTTCTATGCTCCTCCTCTGTATATTCCCCTCTTGTTTCTATGCTCCTCCTCTGTATATTCCCCTCCTCTTTCTATGCTCCTCCTCTGTATATTCCCCTCCTGTTTCTATGCTCCTCCTCTGTATATTCCCCTCCTGTTTCTATGCTCCTCCTCTGTATATCCCCCTCCTGTTTCTATGCTCCTCCTCTGTATATTCCCCTCCTGTTTCTATGCTCCTCCTCTGTATATCCCCCTCCTGTTTCTATGCTCCTCCTCTGTATATTCCCCTCCTCTTTCTATGCTCCTTCTCTGTATATTCCCCTCCTCTTTCTATGCTCCTCCTCTGTATATCCCCCTCCTCTTTCTATGCTCCTCCTCTGTATATTCCCCTCCTGTTTCTATGCTCCTCCTCTGTATATTCCCTTCCTCTTTCTATGCTCCTCCTCTGTATATTCCCCTCCTGTTTCTATGCTCCTCCTCTGTATATTCCCCTCCTGTTTCTATGCTCCTCCTCTGTATATCCCCCTCCTGTTTCTATGCTCCTCCTCTGTATATTCCCCTCCTGTTTCTATGCTCCTCCTCTGTATATCCCCCTCCTCTTTCTATGCTCCTCCTCTGTATATCCCCCTCCTCTTTCTATGCTCCTCCTCTGTATATTCCCTTCCTCTTTCTATGCTCCTCCTCTGTATATTCCCCTCCTGTTTCTATGCTCCTCCTCTGTATATTCCCCTCCTCTTTCTATGCTCCTCCTCTGTATATTCCCCTCCTGTTTCTATGCTCCTCCTCTGTATATTTCCCTCCTGTTTCTATGCTCCTCCTCTGTATATCCCCCTCCTGTTTCTATGCTCCTCCTCTGTATATTCCCCTCCTGTTTCTATGCTCCTCCTCTGTATATCCCCCTCCTCTTTCTATGCTCCTCCTCTGTATATCCCCCTCCTCTTTCTATGCTCCTCCTCTGTATATTCCCTTCCTCTTTCTATGCTCCTCCTCTGTATATTCCCCTCCTGTTTCTATGCTCCTCCTCTGTATATTCCCCTCCTCTTTCTATGCTCCTCCTCTGTATATTCCCCTCCTCTTTCTATGCTCCTCCTCTGTATATTCCCCTCCTGTTTCTATGCTCCTCCTCTGTATATTCCCCTCCTCTTTCTATGCTCCTCCTCTGTATATTCCCCTCCTCTTTCTATGCTCCTCCTCTGTATATTCCACTCCTGTTTCTATGCTCCTCCTCTGTATATTCCACTCCTGTTTCTATGCTCCTCCTCTGTGTATTCCCCTCCTCTTTCTATGCTCCTCCTCTGTATATTCCCCTCCTGTTTCTATGCTCCTCCTCTGTATATCCCCCTCTTGTTTCTATGCTCCTCCTCTGTATATTCCCCTCTTGTTTCTATGCTCCTCCTCTGTATATTCCCCTCCTCTTTCTATGCTCCTCCTCTGTATATCCCCCTCCTCTTCTATGCTCCTCCTCTGTATATTCCCCTCTTGTTTCTATGCTTCTCCTCTGTATATTCCCCTCTTGTTTCTATGCTCCTCCTCTGTATCTTCCCCTCTTGTTTCTATGCTCCTCCTCTGTATATCCCCCTCCTCTTTCTATGCTCCTCCTCTGTATATTCCCCTCTTGTTTCTATGCTCCTCCTCTGTATATTCCCCTCCTGTTTCTATGCTCCTCCTCTGTATATTCCCCTCCTGTTTCTATGCTCCTCCTCTGTATATTCCCCTCCTCTTTCTATGCTCCTCCTCTGTATATTCCCCTCCTGTTTCTATGCTCCTCCTCTGTATATTCCCCTCCCCTTTCTATGCTTCTCCTCTGTATATTCCCCTCCTCTTTCTATGCTCCTCCTCTGTATATTCCCCTCCCCTTTCTATGCTCCTCCTCTGTATATTCCCCTCCTGTTTCTATGCTCCTCCTCTGTATATTCCCCTCCTGTTTCTATGCTCCTCCTCTGTATATTCCCCTCCTCTTTCTATGCTCCTCCTCTGTATATTCCCCTCCTGTTTCTATGCTCCTCCTCTGTATATTCCCCCTCCTGTTTCTATGCTCCTCCTCTGTATATTCCCCTCTTGTTTCTATGCTCCTCCTCTGTATATTCCCCTCCCCTTTCTATGCTTCTCCTCTGTATATTCCCCTCCCCTTTCTATGCTCCTCCTCTGTATATTCCCCTCCTGTTTCTATGCTCCTCCTCTGTATATTCCCCTCCTGTTTCTATGCTCCTTCCTCTGTATATTCCCCTCCTCTTTCTATACTCCTCCTCTGTATATTCCCCTCCTGTTTCTATGCTCCTCCTCTGTATATTCCCTCCTGTTTCTATGCTCCTCCTCTGTATATTCCCCTCTTGTTTCTATGCTCCTCCTCTGTATATCCCCCTCTCTTTCTATGCTCCTCCTCTGTATATTCCCCTCCTGTTTCTATGCTCCTCCTCTGTATATTTCCCTCCTGTTTCTATGCTCCTCCTCTGTATATTTCCCTCCTGTTTCTATGCTCCTCCTCTGTATATCCCCCTCTTGTTTCTATGCTCCTCCTCTGTATATTCCCCTCCTCTTTCTATGCTCCTCCTCTGTATATTCCCCTCCTGTTTCTATGCTCCTCCTCTGTATATTTCCCTCCTGTTTCTATGCTCCTCCTCTGTATATTTCCCTCCTGTTTCTATGCTCCTCCTCTGTATATTCCCCTCCTCTTTCTATGCTCCTCCTCTGTATATTCCCCTTCCTCTTTCTATGCTCCTCCTCTGTATATTCCCTCCTCTTTCTATGCTCCTCCTCTGTATATTCCCTTCCTCTTTCTATGCTCCTCCTCTGTATATTCCCCTCCTTTTCTATGCTCCTCCTCTGTATATTTCCCCTCCTGTTTCTATGCTCCTCCTCTGTATATTCCCCTCCTCTTTCTATGCTCCTCCTCTGTATATTCCCCTCCTGTTTCTATGCTCCTCCTCTGTATATTTCCCTCCTGTTTCTATGCTCCTCCTCTGTATATTCCCCTCCTGTTTCTATGCTCCTCCTCTGTATATCCCCTCATTATTCCCCTCCTCTTTCTATGCTCCTCCTCTGTATATTCCCTCCCTTTCTATGCTCCTCCTCTGTATATTCCCCTCTCTTTCTATGCTCTCTCCTCTGTATATTCCCCTTTGTTTTCTATGCTCCTCCTCTGTATATTCCCCTCTTGTTTCTATGCTCCTACTCTGTATATTTCCCCTCTGTTTCTATGCTCCTCCTCTGTATATTCCCCTCCTGTTTCTATGCTCCTCCTCTGTATATCCCCCTCCTCTTTCTATGCTCCTCCTCTGTATATTCCCCTCCTCTTTCTATGCTCCTCCTCTGTATATTCCCCTCCTCTTTCTATGCTCCTCCTCTGTATATTCCCCTCCTGTTTCTATGCTCCTCCTCTGTATATTCCCCTCCTCTTTCTATGCTCCTCCTCTGTATATTCCCCTCCTCTTTCTATGCTCCTCCTCTGTATATTCCCCTCCTCTTTCTATGCTCCTCCTCTGTATATTCCCTCTTGTTTCTATGCTCCTCCTCTGTATATTCCCCTCCTGTTTCTATGGCTCCTACTCTGTATATTCCCCTCCTGTTTCTATGCTCCTCCTCTGTATATTCCCCTCCTGTTTCTATGCTCCTCTTGTATATCCCCTCCTCTTTCTATGCTCCTCCTCTGTATATTCCCTCCTCTTTCTATGCTCCTCCTCTGTATATTCCCCTCCTCTTTCTATGCTCCTCCTCTGTATATTCCCTCCTCTTTCTATGCTCCTCCTCTGTATATTCCCCTCCTCTTTCTATGCTCCTCCTCTGTATATTCCCCTCTCTTTCTATGCTCCTCCTCTGTATATTCCCCTCCTCTTTTCTATGCTCCTCCTCTGTATATTCCCCTGCTGTTTCTATGCTCCTCCTCTGTATATTCCCCTCCTCTTTCTATGCTCCTCTCTCTGTATATTCCCCTCTTGTTTCTATGCTCCTCCTCTGTATATTCCCCTCCTCTTTCTATGCTCCTCCTCTGTGTATTCCCCTCCTCTTTCTATGCTCCTCCTCTGTATATTCCCCTCTTGTTTCTATGCTCCTCCTCTGTATATTCCCCTCCTCTTTCTATGCTCCTCCTCTGTATATTCCCTCCTCTTTCTATGCTCCTCCTCTGTATATTCCCCTGGCTGTTTCTATGCTTCTCCTCGGTATATTCCCCTCCTCTTTCTATGCTCCTCCTCTGTATATTCCCCTCTTGTTTCTATGCTTCTCCTCTGTATATTCCCCTCCTGTTTCTATGCTCCTCCTCTGTATATTCCCTCTTGTTTCTATGCTCTCCTCTGTATATTCCCCTCCTAGTTTCTATGCTCCTCCTCTGTATATTCCCCTCCTGTTCTATGCTCCTCCTCTGTATATTCCCCTCCTGTTTCTATGCTCCTCCTCTGTATATTCCCCTCCTGTTCTATGCTCCTCCTCTCTGTATATTCCCTCTTGTTTCTATGCTCCTCCTCTGTATATTCCCCTCCTGTTTCTATGCTCCTCCTCTGTATATCCCCCTCCTGTTTCTATGCTCCTCCTCTGTATATTTCCCTCCTGTTTCTATGCTCCTCCTCTGTATATCCCCTCCTCTTTCTATGCTCCTCCTCTGTATATTCCCCTTCCTCTTTCTATGCTCCTCCTCTGTATATTCCCCTCCTGTTTCTATGCTCCTCCTCTGTATATTCCCCCTCCTCTTTCTATGCTCCTCCTCTGTATATTCCCCTCCTGTTTCTATGCTCCTCCTCTGTATATTCCCCTCCTGTTTCTATGCTCCTCCTCTGTATATCCCCTCCTGTTTCTATGCTCCTCCTCTGTATATTCCCTCCCTGTTTCTATGCTCCTCCTCTGTATATTCCCCTCCTGTTTCTATGCTCCTCCTCTGTATATTCCCCTCCTCTTTTCTATGCTCCTCCTCTGTATATTCCCCTCCTCTGTTTCTATGCTCCTCCTCTGTATATTCCCCTCCTGTTTCTATGCTCCTCCTCTGTATATTCCCCTCCTCTTTCTATGCTCCTCCTCTGTATATTCCCCTCCTGTTTCTATGCTCCTCCTCTGTATATTCCCTCCTGTTTCTATGCTCCTCCTCTGTATATTCCAACTCCTGGTTTCTATGCTCCTCCCCCCCCCTCTGTGTATTCCCCTCCTCTTTCT